>NW_026526732.1:106049661-107249661 GCF_024362965.1 Panthera pardus
TCACACACGCTTCTCATCCCCTCGGTAATGGAGGGTGTCACCCATAAACAGTGCCACCCCTCGGAGAGGGAGTACTGTTGCCACTATTAAATGTCACCTTTCATCGATGATTCTTTTCACTTTCACAGCTGAAGAAGTATGCATCACTTAAGGTAAGGGTTAGGGTTAGCATTACATTTAGGCTTTAGGGTAAGGTTTAGGTCATGCTTGCTCCGCCTCTCTGTGAGAGGTGTTTCACTAATACTCCCTGCCCCCCCTTGGCACAGATGGGCACAGCCCTCTGTCCGTGTAGAATGGTGTTCTCACGCACAACCCTCCTTGGCGATGGAGGGCTTTTGTTCACGCACCCTGCCCCATTAGTGCAGGAGTTTGTTCTCACGTGTGTAAGGCCCCCCTCCTGGAGGAAGGGCGTTCACCCATGTGCACCATCCCCCCACTTTGGCATGGGAAGGTGTTGACGTATGTGACGTGACACATCAGCATGGGGGAGTATTCACGCATCTGCCCCGTCCCCCTCTGCCCGGGAGGGTGTTCATGCATGCGCACAGCCACCAGTCAGTGAGGGACGGTATTCATGCATGCGCACAACCCCTCCATGAAAGAGGGCATACACATATGCGCCATGCATCCCTCAACAAGGGAATGGTTCAAGCATGTGCCCCATACCCATTTTGGCACGGGATGGTGTTGACCTATGCACCTTACCCCCTCAGCGCTGGAGGGTGTTCATAGATGTGCACAGCCCCCGTTATGGCGGAAGTGTGGTCACACTTCTGAACAACCCCGGCTAGGGGAGGGATGCCATTCGCACGTGGGCCCCGCCCCATACCACTGGGTGCTGTTCACACATGTGCACAGCTCTCCCTACTGGCGGAAGAGTGTTCACACATGCACAAAACTCCTGCTCCAAGAGGTAGGGCGTTTCCACATGAGCACAATCCCCATCAGTGAGGGAGGGCATGCATGCATGCTCCTTACCCACTACCGCAGGAGGCTGTACAGGCATGCGCACAGCCCCCCCTACTGGTGTATGTTCACGCATGCACACAGCTACCCTCAATGAGGGAAGGCATTTGCACATGCGCCCCCCTCCCCTGGGCAAGGAAGGGTGTTCAGGCATGCACAGAACCACCACCTCAGCCAGGGAGGTCGTTGGTGCATGCACCCTGCCCCACTTAGCACAGGAGGTGGTTCAGGCTTCCGCCTGGCCCCCTGTCAGCATGTGAGTCGGTCACCCATGCACAGCGCCACCCCTCAGGGAGGAAGTACTGATGTCACTATTGAATGTGATGTTTCATGAATGGTTCTTTTCACTTTCACAGCTGAAGAAACACGGCCAGGGAGGGCGTTGACGTATGCTCCCCGCTCCCCTCGCCAGGATGGTGTTCACGCATGTGCAAAGCCCCCCCCCTCCTTGCCAAAGGGGGTTCAGGCATGCCCATAACCCCCGCTCTGTGAGGCAGACCATTTGTACAGGCACACAACCCTCCCTCAGCAAGGGACAATGTTCATGCTTGGCCCCACTCACCTCAGTGGGAAGGGTGTTCACACATGCACATAACCCCCCTCAGCATTGGAGGGCATTCAAACATGTGCCCCACCCCACTTGACACCAGAGGTGGTTCAGGATTCTGCCTTGCCCCTGGTTGGTGTGTGAGATGGTCACCCATGCACAGTGCCACCTTTTAGGGAGAGAGTAGTGATGTCACTATTAAATGTGATATTTCACGAATGGTTCTTTCACTTTCACAGCTGAAGAAACACACATCTCTTAAGGTAAGTGTTAGGGTTGGCACTGACATAAGGCGTAGGGTAAGGCTTAGGTAGTACTTCCTCCACCCTGGGTATGAGAGGTTTTCAAGCATTAGCGTCCCCCCCCTTTGGACAGGAGGGGGTTAACACATGCGCCCTCCCACATCAAGGGAGGGGGTCACCATTGCGCCACTGTCTCTGCAATGGAGGGGTGTCACTCATGTTCTTTCCCACACCTTGGCACGGGAGGGGATCATGCATGTGCCCCTTCTGCACCCCTTCTTCGGCGATGTAGCCTTGATGTTTCTTTTAGGCCAGACGTATTTTGCACTGCCTCAGCCGCTCAGTGGATTAAGTGTCCCACTTCAGGTCATAGTCTCACAGTTTGTGGTTTCGAACCCTCGCTTCACCTCTATGCTGATGACTCTGAACATGGAGCCTGCTTCAAATACTGTGTCTCACTCTCTGTCTGCCCCTTCCCCACGTGTGTTCTGTCTCTGTCTGTCTGTCTGTCTCTCTCAAAAAACAGTGAAGCTAAAAACATTTTAAAGCAGCTCCATCAGTCTACTTGTCTTCTTGCTCTATTCCCGCCTCTTCATGGGAAGGTCCATTTCACCGATTGGAAGAGACAGTAAAACCCTCGTGTGGTCATTCAAATGAGTCACTATTTAGGAAACAAGTGATTATGCTACTTTTCCACGGTCACGATACCATGGCCATTTCATGAATGTCCCTAGGCAGGCGGGGCCTCTAAAACTAGAAATGCTAGAGGTGATTTTACTGGTAAGCAGGTGGGGTTTGTGTTCACTGAGTTCCTTTTACTTCCTTTCATCTTTCCTTGATTGCCTATCTGTGTTGGGTCAACAATTGGTTTGGTATTGACTTTACAGTTAGGTTATTTTTATCTCATGGTTAACTATCCATGGTTATCCGCTCTGATAGAGCTTAAGCAAATACAAATATTTCTTGTTGCACATACTAGCATTACTGTTTCCTGTGTACCTGCAGCTGTTTCTCCCGGCCCACGGGGAGCAATCATTTCCCATCCAGCACCACCTGCTTTGTCTTCCTATGCCTAGCAGTGCACGTGCCGGTGCCTGCAGAACTTCCCTTGTTTCTCTGTCAGCTGAGTCTGAATGGGCTTCCTCTCCCACTCATCCCTACTTCTCATCTCTTTAATGGATGACACACATCGCTGAAGGTCACAGTGAAGTCTCAAACTTCAGTATGTGGATTACGTGGCACCATTTTACAGTCTCACTTGATTACCCCCTTTCTTTAAAAATTACTTCCTTCCTCCTCCCACCGTCTGGGCCGCTGCTCACCAGTGTCTGTGTTGGTAGGTCCTCATCTTCTTCCTGCCCCCCATCTGCTTTCCATCCGCCCTTACTCTGGGGTGATCTCAGCCAGCCTCAGGCTTCTATATGCCAGCATCTGGGGCCTCTAAGTCTTTATGTGCTGCCCACAGCTGTTCATGTCTCCAGACACCTGACTCCAGCTGTGCACCACACAGTTGCTACCCTCCCCAGACTCTGCTACCTCCTTGTAGGCCTCTCCTATTCCCCTCCCCTTTTTTACTGGGCTGCTGCCACACTGGCCCCTCCCTGTTCCCTGAGCTTGTCAGGCACATACTCCTGCATCAGGTCTTTGCACTCACTTTGCCTCGCTCTTTCGGGGATATACTTCCATGTGTCAACAAGACATACTCCCTCATTTCCGTCATAACCTTGCTCTGACATCACCTGCTCAGTGGAGTCTCTGCTAGCTCTCTATGTAAAACTGAAAACTGTTCCTTCTCCGACCTGAACACCCCATATCCCTTCCCTGTATTCTTTATCTTCCTGGCCCTTGGCACCATCTGTTTTTCTTTCTTGCTTGCTGGATGTCGCCTACTGCAGTCCCTGCAAGATTGTTGGCTCCATGGGGCCCAAAGACCAAACTCTCTTTGTTTAGGGCTGGTTCCTTAGGGCCCTCGAACAGTGCCTAACTCCTTCAAAGGCTCACACACCATTTGCTGAGCAAGTAAATATTAGGATTTCGTATTATTCTGCTGGGCCCGCCATCACAATGTACCACAGACTGGGTGGCTTAAGCAACAGAAATTGATTTATTTATTTTCTCACACTTCAGATCAAGGTGTGGCCAGGGTGGGTGTCCTCTCTCAATGACTGGTGGATGTCCTCCTTCCCACTGTCTTCACGTGGTCTTCCTTCTGTGTGTGTAGTTGCCCACTCTCTTCCTATAGGACACCGGTTATCAGACTAGAGTCCCTCCCCGCAAATGAGCTCATTCGACCTCCACTTTACCTTTCAAGATCTGGTATCCAAGTACAGTCCCATGGGTAGTTAGGACTTCAATGTATGGATTTTGGGGGCAAATCCATTCCATAACAGGTTTCTGTCTGTTGTACCTAGTCACTACCTACATGGGTTTTTTTTTTTCTCTATGCCCTTGTGCCCATTATTTGCTCACACAGTGCTAATCTCAGTTTGCCCTTAGCCCAAGTTATAACTCTGTTTGTTTATTTATTTGTATAGGCTTGCATCTTTCCCTTTATCAAATGGAAAACTGTTGCCAAAGCAGTTATTTTATGTTTTATAGGAAAACTAATCTTTTATGTCCTTACTGCATTTATGTTATATCCTATTCACTTTTGTTTAATGCTATTTGTGTGTGTGTGTGTGTGTGTGTGTGTGTGTGTGTGTGTGTTTGCAACTAAGTGAAATGTGCAATATTTGGTCATTTAAATAGATTCACTAATTTAGGCAAAGTCAGCCATAAACAAATGCAATACATTATGTCCAAAGTAGTCAAGCAGATTTTGCATCTTGAGTAAAAGTTGCTTTATCTTAAATGAATTTGCTTTTCTCTTTTATTTTTAACAAGCCAAGTCAAAGGTGAATATATTCTTTCTGCTCACCTTGAGGCAGGGCAAGAGCAGATTTGTGTCAGAGCGCACTGTCCGTATTTATGAGAAACTAGGGAAATTAAGAAAGCCACTTAGGTACAAATCTTAGTGGGGACTCATGACTGACAGCTTTTCAACAATATTCTGTTGGGATGTCTTTTATTTACTGGGTTAATTTTTTTTTTTAATTTTTAGTTAATTTATTTTTTAAATTTACATCCAAGTTAGCATAATGTAGAACAATGATCTCAGTAGTAGATTACTTAAAGTCCCTTATCCATTTAGCACATCAGCCCTCCCACAGTCCCTCCAGTAACCCTGTTTATTCTCCACATTTAAGAGGGGTTTTTTTATGTTTTTGTCCCCCTCCATGTTTTTTATATTATTTTGCTTCCCATCCCTTATATTCATCTGTTTTGTATCTTAAAGTCCTCATATGAGTGAGGTCCTATAATATTTGTCTTTCTCTGACTAAATTCCCTTAACATAATACCCTCTAGTTCCATCCATGCAGGTTAAATGGCAACATTTTATTTTTTTGGATTGCTAAGCAATACCCTATTTTGTGTGTGTGTGTGTCTGTGTGTGTACACCACATCTTCTTTATCCATTCATCCATCAATGAACATTTGGGTTTTTTCTATACTTTAGCTGTTGTTGATGGTGCTTCTATAACTTTGGGGTTCACTTTTCCCTTCAAAATAGCACATCTGTATCATTCGGATAAATAGCTAGTAGTGCAACTGCTGGGTTGTAGGGTAGTCCTCTTTTTCATTTTGTGAGGAACCTACCTACTGGTTTCCAGAGTGACTGTGCCAGTTTGCATTCCCGCCAGCAGTGCAAGAGTTCCTCTTTCTCCGCTTCCTCACCAACATCTGTTGTTGCCTGAGTTGTTAGTGTTAGCCATTCTCACGGGGTGAGGTGTTATCTCATTGTGTTTATGATTTGTACTTCCATGATGATCAGTGATGTTGAGCATTTTTTCATGTTTAATTTGGCCATCTGAATGTCATCCTTGGAAAGTGTTTGCTCATGTCTTTGCTCATTTCTTCACTGGATTACTTGTTTTTTGGGTATTGAGTTCGATATGTTCTTTATAGATTTTGTATACTAATCCTTTATCTCATATGTCGTTTGCAAATATCTTCTCCCATTCTGTTGGTTGCCTTTTAGTTTTGCTGATTGTTTCCTTCACTGTGCAGAAGCTTTTTATTTTGATGAGGTCCTAATCGTTCATTTTTGCTTTTGTTTCCCTTGCCTCTGGAGACTTGTTGACTAAGAAGTTGTGGAAGCAAACATCAAAGAGGTTTCTGACAGCTTTCTCCTCGAGGGTTTTGATGGCTTCCTATGTTACATTTAGGTCTTTCATCCATTTTGAGTGTCTTTCATCCATTTTGAGTGTGAGAAAGTGGTCCAGACTCATTCTTCTGTATGTCGCTGTCCAGTTTTCCCAGCACTCTTTCTGAGGAGACTGTATTTATTCCATTGGATATTCTATCCTTTTTGTCAAAGATTAGTTGGCCATACGTTTCTGGGTCCATTTCTGTGTTCGTATTCTCTTCCACTCATCTGAGTGTCTGTTCTTGTGCCAAGAGCATACTGTCTTGGTGATTACTGCTTTGAATACAGCTTGAAGTCCAGGATTGTGATGCCTCCTACTTTGGTTTTCTTTTTCAAGATAGCCTTGGCTATTCGGGGTCTTTTCTGGTTCCATAGAAATCGTAGGATTCTTTGTTGTAGCTCTGTGAAGAATGATGGTATTATTTTGATAAGTATTGTGTTGACTATGTAGATTGTTCTGGGTACTATTGACATTTTAACAATATTTGTTCTTCCTATCCAGGAGCATGCAATATTTGTCTTTTCTGTGTGTTTGCCATCTGCAATTTCTTTCATAAGCTTTCTGTAGTTTTCAGTGTATAGATTTTTCACCTATTTGGTTAGATATTGCTAGGTATTGTATGGGTTTTGGTGCAATTTTAAATGGGATCGATTCCCTGATCCCTCTTTCTCTTGCTTCATTGTTGGTGCATAGGAATGCAACTGATTTCTGTGCATTGATTTTGTATCCTGCCACTTTGCTGAATTCCTGTATTATTTATAGCAGTTTTTTGTTGACTATTGTGGGTTTTCCACATAGCGTTTCATGCCATCTATGAAGAGTGAAAGGTTGAGCTCCTCCTGGACGATTTGGATGCCTTTTATTTCTTTGTGTTGTTTGATTGCTGAGGCTAATACTTCCAATATTATGTTGAATACCAGTGGCGAGAGTGGACATCCTTGTCTTGTTCCTGGCCTTAGGAGGAAAGCTCTCAGTGTTGCCCCTTTGAGGATGATATTAGCGTCGGGTCTTTCATATATGCCTTTTATGATCTCGAGGTATGATCCTTCTATCCCTACATTCTTGAGGGATTTTATCAAGAAAGGATGCTGTATTTTGTCAAATGCTTTCTCTGCATCTATTGAGAGGATCATGTGGTTCTTGTCCTTTCTTTTATCGATGTGATAAGTCACATTGATTGTTTTGTGGATATTGAACCGGATTTGCATTCCAGGTATAAATCCCACTTGGTCGTGGTGAGTAACGTTTAAATGTATTGTTGGATCTGGTTGGTTCATATCTTGTGGAAGATTTTTGTATCCATGTTCATCATGAAAATTTGTATATACTTCTCCTTTTTAGTGGGTCTTTTTCTGGTTTTGGAATCAAGGTAATGCTGGGTTCAGAGAAAATGTTTGGAAGTTTTCCTTCCATTTCTTTTTTTGGGACAGCTTCAAGAGCATAGGTGTTAACTCTTCCTTAAATGTTTGGTAGAATTCCCCTGGAAAGCCATCTGGCCCTAGGCTCTTTTTCTTGGGAAATTTTTGATTAGTAATTCAATGTCTTTACTGATTATGGGTCTGTTCAAATTTTCTATTTCTTCCTGTTTCAGTTTTGTTAGTTTATATATTTCTAGGAATTTGTCTCTTTCTTCCAGATTGTCCATTTTATTGGCATATATTTGCTGATAATATTCTCTTATTATTTGTATTTCTGCTGTGTTGGTTGTGACCTCTCCTCTTTCTTTTGTGATTTTATTTCTTTGGGTCCTTTCCTTTTTCTTTTTGATCCAACTGGCTAGTGGTTTATCAATGTTATTAATTATTTCAAAGAACAAGCTTCTGGTTTCATTGATCTGTTCTACTGTTTTGTGTGTGGGTGGAGGGGGGTTATTTGTTGTTGTTTTTTTCTGTGTGTGTTTTTGTTTTTGTTTTCAGTTTCGATAGCATTGATTTTTGCTGTAATCTTTATCATTTCTTGTCTTCTGCTGGTTTTGGTTTTATTGTTGTTCTTTTTCCAGCTCTTTAAGGTATAAAGTTGGGCTGTGTATCTGAGACCTTCGTACCTCTTTTGGAAGGCCTGGATTGCTATAAACTTCCTCTTATGACTACCTTTGCTGAATCCCAGAGGTTTAGGGGTGTGGTGTTATCCGTTTCGTTGGCTTCCATGTACTTTTTAATTTTCTCTTTAACTTCTTGGTTCACCCATTCTTTCCTTTTTTTTAATTTTATTTTTTATGTTTTAAAATGTACATCCAAATTAGTTAGCATATAGTGCAACAATGATTTCATGAGTATATTCCTTATGCCCCTTACCCATTTAGCCAAACCCCCTCCCACATCCCATCCAGTAACACTCTGTCCTACATAGTTATGAGTCCATTCTGTTTTGTCCCACTCACTGTTTTTATTTTATTTTTGTTTCCCTTCCCTTATGTTCATATGTATTGTCTCTTAAAGTCCTCATGTGAGTGAAGTCATGTGATTTTTGTCTTTCTCTAATTTCACTTAACATAATACCCTACAGTTCTAACCACGTAGTTGCAAATGGCAAGATTTCAGTCTTTTTGATATGTGTGTGTATATATATGTATATATATATATATATATATATATATATATATATAATATATATAAGTGATATATATATAGCACTTATATTTATCACTATATATATATATCATATACATATAAGTGATATATATATATCACTTATATTTATCACTATATATATATATATATATATATATATATATATATCACTTCTTTATCCATTCTTCCATTGGTGGACATTTGGGCTCTTTCCATACTTTGGCTATTGTTGATAATGCTGCTATAATCATGGGGGTGGTGCATGTGTCCCTTCAAAACAGCACACCTGTATCCCTTCGATAAATGCCTAGCAGTGCAATTGTCGGGTTGCAGGATAATTCTGTTTTTAGTTTTTTGAGGAACCTCCATACTGTTTACAGAGTGGCTGCACCAGCTTGTATTCCACCATTCATTCTTTAGTAGTATGTTCTTTAGTCTCCAAGTGTTTGTTATCTTTCCAAATTTTTTCTTGTGGATGATTTTGAGTTTTATAGCATTGTGGTCTGATAATATGCACGGTATGATCTCGAACTTTTTGTACTTGTTGAGGGCTGATTTGTTTTCCAGTATGATATCTATTCTGCAGACCTTCCATGTGTCCTGGAGAAGAATGTACATTCTTCTGCTTTAGGATGAAATGTTCTGAATATAACTGTTAAGTCCATCTGGTCCAGTGTCTCACTCAAATCCATTGTTTGTTTGTTGATTTTCTGTTTAAATGATGTTTCTGTTGTCATAATGGGGTGTTGAAGTCCCATACTATTATGGTTTTATTATCAATGAGCTTCTTTATACTTGTGATTAATTGATTTATATCTTTGGGTGCTTTCACATTGGGAGCATAAATGTTTATAATTGTTAAGTCTTCTTGGTGGATAGACCCCCTCAATATGATACAACACACTTATTCATCTCTTGTTACAGTCTTTATTTTGACGTCTAGATTGTCTGATATGAGTAAGGCTACTCCGTCTTTCTTTGGCGATCATTAGTATGATAGATGGTTCTGCAGCCCCTCACTTTCAATCTGAAGGTGTCTTTAGGTCTAATATGGGTCTCTTGTAAACAGCATATAGATGGATCTTGTTTTTTCCCCACCCTGTTACCTTGTGTCTTTCGATTGGAGCATCTATGCCATTGACGTTTAGAGTGAGTACTCACAGATATGAGATTATTGCCATTATGTGTCTTGTAGCGTTGGATTTTGTGGTGGTGTTTTTTTGTGCTATCCAGTCTTTGGTGCTTTTGGTGTTTTTTTATTCTTTTTATTTTATCTTTTCTCCCCTCAGGGAGCCCCCCTGAAAATTCCTTGAGGAATTGCTTAGTGGTCACGAACTCCTTTAAGCTTTATTTGTCTGGGAAACTTTTAATCTGTCCTTCTATTTTGAACGACAGACTTGCTGGATAAGGAATTCTTGGCTGCATAGTTTTCTGATTCAGCACATTGAGTATATCTTGCCACTCCTTTCTGGCCTGCCAAGCCTCTGTGTGTAGGTCTGCTGCAAACCTGATCTTTGTTGTCTTCCCTTGTTGGTTAAGGACTTTTTTCCCTTGCTGCATTCATGATTCTTTCCTTGCCTGAGTATTTTGTGAATTTGAATATGATATTCCTTTTACTGGTGGATTTTTGTGGAATCTTATGAGAGTCCTCTGTGCTTCCTGGACTTTAATGTCTGTGCCTTTTCCTAGGTAAAAAAAAAAAAAAAAAAAAAAAAAAAAAAAAAAAAAAAAAAAAAAAAATCCGCTATGATTTGCTGACTTAACACTTCTATCCCTTTGTCTCTCTCTTCATCTTCTGGGAGCCCTCTGATTCTGATGTTGTCCTTTTTAATGAGACAGGGTTAGGTGTAGGTTGAGGGTTATGGTTAGGGTTAAGGTTAGGGTTAGACTTAGGACCCAGGATGCTCCAGGCACTGAAACCCCAACAGTGCACTTGTCTCCACGAAGGGCTGAGTGGAGTACACAAGGGAGGGTACCAGTCAGGATTAGTCTTTGGGTTCCAAGACCAGACAACTCTATGGGACGTTCTTCAGGTAGGCCTAAGAAATACTCTCTTGTAGGCACACTCGCGCTTTGGAAATCACATGGTGATGTTTCAGGTTCCATGCCAAGTGTTTCTGCACCTATTTTCGAACCCGTGTGCGAGTTGTAGTCAGACTTTGGAATTGGGTCCCATGGGGAGAGAGCCATAGCTATGGTTAGGGTTCGGACCAGGGACATCGACAGGGCTGAGACGACACCAGTATCATGAATTCCATGGAGGACTGAGGTGACGGCACATGCACAGCTGTGGGCCTGCTGTAGAGTTAGTGTGATAGATAGGGTTAGGAGCAGGTTGAGGGCTAGGGTTAAGATTACAGTTAGGGTTAGGGTATGTCCCAGGAGACTCCAGGCACTGACCCCACATCAGAGCAACTGTCTCCCCGAAGGGCCGAGTGGAGTACACAAGGGAGGATGCAGGTCAGGATTAGTCTTTGAGTTCCAAGTCCAGACAAATGTATGGGCCACCCTTCAGGGAGGCCTCAGGAATTCTCTTGGGCAGCTGCAGCCAGGCCTTTGAAAGGACATGGTGATGTTCCAGGTTTTTTGCCGAGTGATTCTGTACCGCTTCATGCACCCAGACTCGTGGTGTTTTCAGACTTTGGTATTGGGTCCCCATGGGGAGAGACCTTAGCTAAATTTAGGGTTCGATTGAGTGACATCACCAGTGCCGAAGCGAATCCAGTCTTGTGATCTCCATGGAGGGTTGAAGTGAGGGCCCATGTGAAGGTGCAGGTCATGAGTAGGCTTTGAATTGAGATAGGGTTAGGGTTTGTTGAGAGTTCTGGCTAGTGTTAGGGTTAGGGTTAGTTTCCAGGGGGATCCAAGCGCTGACCCCACAGCAGTGCAGTTGTCTCCCTGAAGGGCTGAGTGAGGGTACAGTGGATCGTGCTCGTCAGGATTAATTTTTGGGTTCAAAAGCCAGACAACTGTATGGGCCACTGGTCGGGTAGGCCTCAGGAATTCTCAGGGGCAGCTACAGTGGGGCTTGGGAACAACATAGTGATGTTCCAGGTTCTATGCCAGGTGATCCTGCACCGCTTCAGGACCCCAAGTGTTGGGGTTGTCAGACTTTGGTATTGGGTACCCATGGGGAGAGAGTCTTAGCTAGAGTTAGGGTTCGATCCAGGGACATCGCCAGTGTTGATGAGACCAGTCTCGTGACCTACCTCGAGGGCTGAAGTGGGGGCCCATGTGACGGTGCGCTT
The DNA here is from genome assembly GCF_024362965.1 of Panthera pardus. Classification (NCBI taxonomy): domain Eukaryota; kingdom Metazoa; phylum Chordata; class Mammalia; order Carnivora; family Felidae; genus Panthera; species Panthera pardus. Next base: position 106,061,482 of record NW_026526732.1, read on the forward strand.
CAAGTGTAGGGTTAGAGTTCGAGATAGGGTTTGTGTTCGCCTGAGGGTTCTGGTTAGGGTTTCTGTTAGGTTTAGGTCTCAGGAGCCTCTAGACACTGACCCCAAGGCAGTGCAGATGTTTCCCCGAAGGGCTGAGTTGAAGACACAAGGGAGGGTGCCGGTCAACATTAGGCTTTGGGTTCCAAGGCCAGAAAAATGTATTGGCCACCCTACAGGTAGGCCTCAGGAATCCTCTCATGCAGCTGCAGTCGCGGTTTGCAAATGACATGGTGAATTTCCATGTTCCATGCCGAGTATTTCTGCACTGATTGTTTATCTCATGTGCGTGCTGTTGTCAGACTTAAAATTTATTCCACATGGGGAGAGAGCCTTAGCTAGGGTTAGGGGTCGGTCCTGGGAAGTCACCAGAGCTGAAGCTACTCCAGTTTCATGATCTTCCTAGAGGGCTGAGTGAGGGCCCATGCGAAGTTTCAGGTGAAGTACAGGGTTAGAGTTAGAGATAGGGTTAAGTGTAGGCTGAGGGATATGGTTTGGGTTTCGGTTTCAGTTAGGGTTAGGTCCCAGGAGGCTCCAAGCACTGATTCCACAACAGTGCTGTTGTCTACCTGAGGGGCCGAGTGGTGTCCCCAGGGAGGGTTCAGTCAGGATAAGTCTTTGGGTTCCAATTCCAGACAAATGTATGGGAGACACTTCGGATAGGCCTCAGGAATCCTCTCGTGCAGCTGCAGTCGTGCTTTGGAAATGACGTGGTGATGTTCTACATTCCGTGTAGAGTATTTCTACACTGATCTCGAAACCGTGTGTTTGCTGTTGTCAGTTTTGGAATTGGTTCCCACGGGGTTAGCGCCTTAACCAGGGTTAGGTTTAGGTCCAGGGAAGTCGGCAGCGCTGAAGCGACTCCAGGTTCATGATCTCCCTCGTGGGCTGAATTGAGGGCCCAGCAATGATGCGGGTCAAGTGTAGGGTTAGAGTTCAAGATAGGATTAGGTTTCGGTTGAGGGTTCTGTTTAAGATTACGTTTAGGGTTAGGGTTAGAATTAGGTCCCAGGAGGCTCCAGGCAATGAAAGCACAGCAGTGCAGTTGTCTCCCCACTGGGCTGAGTGTACAAGGGAGGGTGCTAGTCAGGATTATTCTTTTGGTTCCAAGGCCTGACAACTCTATGGGTCACTGGTGTAGTAGGCGTCAGGAATCCTGTCAGGCAGCTATAGCCAGGCCTTCGAAAGCACATGGGGACCTTCCAGGTTCTATCCTGAGTGATTCTGCACCGCTTCTGGAGCCCAGGCATGTGGTGTTGTCAGACTTTGGTATTGGGTCCACATGGGGAGAGAGCCTTAGCTATGGTTAAGGTTCTGTCCCTGGACGTCGCCAGGTCTGAAGCGACTCTGGTCTCGTGATGTCCCTCCAGGGATGAAGTGAGAGCCCATGCGACGGTGATGGTCAAGTGGAGCGTTAGTGTTTGAGATAGGATTAGGTTTCGGTTGAGGGTTCTGGTTAGGCTTAGGTTTAGGGTAGGGTTAGGACCCAGGATGCTCCAGTCGCTGAACCCACAGCAGTGCAGTTGTCTTCCCGAAGTAATAAGGTGAGGGCACATGGTAGGGTGCTGGTCAGGATTACTCTTGGGCTTCCAAGACCACACAACTCTTTGGGACACCGGTCAGTGAGGCCTCTGGAATCCTCTCGGGATGCCGCAGCCGGGTCTTTGAAAGGACGTGGTGTTGTTCCAGGTTCTATGCCGAGTGATCCTGCACCGCTTCTGGACCCCAGGTGCATGGTGTTGTCACACTTGGTTTTGGGTCCCCATGGGGAGAGAGGCTTAGCTAGGGTTAGCTAGGGTTAGGGTTTGGTCCAGTGACATCGCCAGGGCTGAAGCAACTCCCGTCTTGTGATCTCCCTCGAGGGCTGAAGTGAGGGCCCATGCGACGGTGCGGGTCAAGTGTAGGGTTAGGGTTACAGATAGGGTTAGGTGTAGTGTAAGGCTTATGTTTAAGGTTATGTTTAGGGTTAGGGTTAGGTCCCAGGAGTCTCTAGACACCCCACAGCAGAGCAGTGTCTCCCCAAAGGTCTGAGTGGAGTACACAATGGAAGGTGCCTGTCAGGATTAGTTTTTTGGTTCCAAGGCCAGACAATTATATGGGCCACCCTTCGGTTAGGCCTAAGAAGTCCTCTAGTGCAGCTGTCATAGCTCTTTGGAAATGACGTTGTGATGTTACACGTTCCATGGCGAGTATTTTTCCACCGATTCTTGAACGTGTGCGTGTTGTTGTCAGACTTTGGAATTGGGTCCCCATGGGAAGAAAGCCTTACCTAGGGTTAGGGTTCGGTCCAGGGACATTGCCAGGGCCAAAGTGACACCAGTGTTGTGAATCCATGGAGGGTGACGTGAGGGCACATTCACAGCTGTGGGTCTGGTATAGAGTTAGTGTGATAGATCGGGTCAGGTGTAGGGTGGGTTATGGTTAGGGTTATGGTTAGGGTCAGGGTTATGTCCCAGGAGCCTCCAGGTACTGAACCCACAGCAGAGGAGTTGTCTCCCTGAAGGTTTCAGTGGAGTACACAAGGTAGGGTGCCGGTCAGGATTAGTCTTTGGGTTCCATGGCCAGTCAAATGTATGGCCCACCCTTCTGGTGGGGCTCAGGAATCCTCTCGTACAGCTGTCTCCCTGAAGGGCTGAGTGGAGTACACAAGGGAGGTTTCCAGTAAGGATTTGTCTTGGGTACAAAGTCCAGACAAGTGTATGGAATGCTCTTCTTGTAGTACTCATAAATCCTCTGTTATAGCTGCAGTCGTGCTTCAGATATGACATGGTGATGTTCCATGTTATGTTGAGTATTTCTGCACTGATTCTGGAACCCATGTACGTGCTGTTATCAGACTTTGGAATTGGGTCTTCATGGGGAGAGAGCCTTAGCTAGGGTTAGGGTTCAGTACAGGGACGTCGCCAGGGCCGAAACGATACCATTCTCGTGAATTCCATGGAGGGCTGAAATGTGGGCACATGGGTGGGTGTGGGTCTGGTTTAGAGTTAGTGTGAGCGTTCGTGTTAGGTTTAGGTGTAGCGTTAGGGTTACGTTTCTGTTTATGGTTGAGATTAGTTCCCAGGAGGTTCTAGACCCTGAACCTACAGCAGTGCAGTTGTTTCCCCGAATGGCTGACTGGAGTGCAGAAGGAAGGGTACCGGTCACATTAGTCTTTGCGTTCCACGGCCCCACTTATATCCGCACTCTTCGGTAGGCCTCAGGAATCCTCCTGTGCATCTGAAGCCCTGCTTTGGAAATGACATGGTGATGTTCCACGCTTCACACATAATTATCCTGCACCGCTTCTCAACCAATTGTGCCTGCTCTTGTCAGACTGTGGAAATTCGGTCTCCATATGCAGAAAGCCTTAGCTACAGTTAGGGTTTTGGCCAGGGAAATCTCCAGGGCTGAAGTGACACAAGTTCTGTGATCTCCCTGAATCGATGATATGAGGGCACACGCATGGTGCGAGTCAGGTTTTGGGTGAGTGTTAAAGATGAGGTGAGGTTTAGGTTCACGTGTATACTGTGGGTCACTGTTAAGATTAGGGCTTGGTCACAGGAGGCTCCTGGCACTATATCCCCAGTAGGGCCATTGTCACCCCACAAGGCTGAGTAGAGGGGTCTAAGGAGGTTCCCAGTCAGGCTGAGTTTTGGGTGCCAGTGCCACTCCTCGGTTAGACCTCAAGAAGTCCGCTGTGGAGCTCCTTCTAGTCTTTGGAAATGACATTGTGATATTCCAGGTTCCATGCTGAGTAATCCTCCTCCGCTTCTGGGCCCCATGTCCGTCATGTCCTCAGACTTGGGAATTGGGTCCCCATTAGGAGAAAGCTCTTGCCAAGGTTAAGGTTCGTTCCATGGATGTTGCCAGGGCCAAAGCGACACCAGTGCCATGATCACCCTGAGGGCTGAATGAGGGTCCATGCACGGGTGCGGGTCATGTGTAGGGTTAGGTTTAGAGTTGGGTTGAGGTTTAGTTTGAGCGGTATGTGAGTGTCACAGTTAAGGTTAGCGTTAGGTCCCAGGAAGCTCCAAGCGCTGAACCTCCGCAGGGTAGTGGTCTCCCCAGAGGATTGTGTGTGGACCTCATCAGAACGGGCTGTTCAGGCTTAGTCTTTGTGTTCCAGGAGCAGCCTCGTGTGTGTGCCATCTTCAGTTGGGCCTCATCAGCCCCCTTGTGCTGCTCCATGAGGGCATTGGAAATGTCATGATGATGTTCGATGTTCCATGTCGAGTAATTCTGTACCGCTTTGGGCCATTTGTTTGTGGTGTTCTCAGAGATAGGAATTGGGTCCCCATCTAGAAAGATTCTTAACTAGGGTTAATGTTCTGACCAGGGACTTCACCAGTGTGTATGTGACACCATTCCTGTGTGTCGTGTGTGTTGGGTTAGGGTTTGGGATTGGGTTTGGTGTTAGGCGTTAGGGTTATGGTTAGGGTTGTTGTTAGGGGTTACTGTTAGGGGTTAGAGTTAGGTTTATGCATTAGGGTTATGTTTAGGGTTATGGTTAGTGTTTAGTGTTATGGTTAAGTGTTAGGTTTAGGCATTAGGTTTGGGCTTGAGTTAGGCTTAGGTTTAGGGTTATGGTTTGGGTTTGAGAGTTAGGGTAATGGTTAGATGGTGGGGTTAGGGTAAGTTGATAGCATTAGTGTTAGGGTTTGCGTTAGGTTTAGGGATAAAGTGAGGTCTAGGTCTAGGACTTGGGTTCGGGTTATGGGTGTGGAGATTCGATTAGCGGTTAGGGTTAGGGTTAGTGTTCGAGTTTTATGGTTAGGGTTAGGGTTAGTGTTAGGTTTTATAATTTTAGGGTTAGCGGGTAAAGTTAGAGCATTAGAGTTATGGTTTTAGGGTTAGAGTTATATGGTTAGGGTTAGAGGTTTAGGCACAAGGTCACAGTTAGTTCAGGGATTGTTTACTTTCTCAGTTCGGTAGGGTTAGGTTTGGGTTTAGGTGTAGGGATAGGGACAGGGTTTAGTATTAGGGTTATGGTTAGGGTTAGCTGTTATGTTTAGGTGTTGGGATTTGGGTTAGTGTTAGGGTTAGGTCAAGGACAAGAATTAAGTTATGTTTGCACTCCCACTTGGGACGGGGAGATGTTTATGCGTAGACATCGACCTGGATCTGGGAGGGCGTGTGCATTCTTTTCGCCCCTGTCTCTGCACCGGAGGTTCTTTTTGCCTTGCCCCATTCTTGCTTGGCTCTGGACTGTTTCACATCGCCACCCTGCCTCTCTAGGTATGATAGGATTTCACGTACTGCCTCATCCGTTTTTGATGCATGGGGTGCATTGTTTTAATCTCTATATCATTTGTTTCTTTTTTGATTTTAATTATTTTCTTCATTCTGTCCTTTGTGAGTTTTGTTTGTTGTCCTTTGTCTGGTTTTTATTTTATAAAGTTATGGAGTTTACTTCAGTGTTTGTTTGTTTGTTTGTGTGTTTGTTTTTTTGTTTCTTTTTGCCTGAGGCAGACTTGTATTGTTATAAACTTCCCTGTTAGAACCAGTTTTCCTGCTTTACAGAAGTTTGGATTCTTCTGTTTTCATTTTCATTTGTTTCCATGTTTTTTTTTTATTTTCTCTTTGATTTGTTGGTTGAGCCATTGTTTGTTTAGTGGCATGTTAACTTCCATGATTTTGTGCCTTTTCCAGATTTTTTTTTCTTGTTGTAGAGTTCTAGTTTCATAGCTTTGTGGTCTGAAAAGACACATGGTATGGTGTCAATCGGTTTGATTTTGTTTTGGCTTGTTTTATGACCTAATATCGAGTGTGGGGAATGTTATGTGCACGTGAAAAGAATGTGTATTGTGCTGTTTTAGGATGGAATGTCTAAAATATATCGGTTAAGTCCATCTGGTCTACTCTATCATTCAAAATCTCTACTTCTTTGCTGATTTTCTGATGGAAATATCTCTCCATTGATGTAATTGGGGTGTTAAAGTGCCCTACTATTATTGGATGACTATCAATTCTTTAGTTTTGGACTGTTTTGTGTATTTGGATGCTCTCAGGTTGAGCGCATATATGTTTACAATTGTTCTATCTTTTTGTTCGATTGTATCTTTTATTATTATAGTGTCCTTTGTCTCTTGTTACAGTTTTATTTTTAAATCTATTTTGTCTGATAAAGGTACTGCTAGTGCAGATTTCTTTTGAAACCTTAGTTCTATAATTAGTCTCTTGTAGGTAGAAGATAGATGGGTCCTATATATTTACTCATTCTATCACCCAGTGCTTTTTATTATGAAGAGAGTGAGCACAGGCATGGGAGGACGGGGTGGGGGGAATGAGGGAAGAGAGAGACAGAGAGAGAGTGAGAGAGAGAATGAGAATGTGAATGAATCCTCACCAAGTTCCATGCTCAGTGCAGAGCCCAGTTGGGGCTCAATCCCATGATCCTGCGATCATAGCCTGAACCGAAATCAAGAGTCAAAATCTCAAGCGATTGAGCCATCCAGTTGCCCCTATCTGTCACCCAGTGCCTTTGATTTGAGAATTTATTCTGTTTCTATTCAATGTAATTGATAGACATGTGCTTGTCCTATTATTACTTGATATTGGTTATTTCTGATTTTTTCTGATCCTTTGTTCTCTTTCTCTTATTTTGATTTGCTGGGTTTCTTCACAATTTCACAGTTGAAATTGTTTGTCTTTATACTCTGCATATGTATTAGTAGTGTTTGATTTGTGGGTATTATTAGGTTTGTACCTAACCACTTCTGTATATAGGAGTCTATATTAAGTTGATAGTTGTTTAAGTTTGAACCAGTTGTTTACTCCTCTCCTTCCCGTGTTGTAGCTATGTAGTGTTCCTATTTTGAAACCTTTCATATTGTGAATACCTTGACTGATGTTTTACAGATATACTCATTTTTATTGCTTTTGCGTTTCACACTTTAATATTGTCACTTTAGGTGTTTCTTTTCCACTTAAAGAGTCCCCTTTAACATTTCTTGCAGGGGTGGTTTGTTGATTGTGAACTCGCTTAGTATTTATTTGGGAACCTCTTGATCTCTCCTTCCATCTGAATGATAGTTTGCTGGATAGACTCTTTGACTGCAGATGTTTTCCATTCGGCACCTTTACCAAACCGTGCTGCTCACTTACGGTTTCAAAGTTTCTTCTGAAATACATCCAGTGATAACTTTATGGGGTTTCCCTTGTAGGTAACTGTCAACTTTTGTTTTCTTGCTGTGAAAATTTTTCTTTATCACGACATTTTGGGTTTTAATTACTATACGACTTGGTGTGGATCTGCTTCTGTTGAATATAATGGGGGTTCTTTGTGCCTCCTGCTCTGTATCTCTTTCCTTCCCCGCATTAGGGAAGTTTTCATTTATTGTGTCTTCAAATAAATTTTCGGATTCTATTTCTCAGAGTTCTGAGAATGAGAAATAGGACAGAAAAGACTTATTGAAGGTTCTCTGATGAGTCACTGGCTTTGCATGCGTGGAGGATAGATTTGAGACTCAAATGAACAACCTACCTTTAACTTCTAAGAACTAGAAGAAAAAAACAATCTATGCCCAATGTTCTCAAAAGGGAGAAATTAATCCATATGAGAGTGGAAACCAATGAAACAGACCATGAAATCAATAGAAAATATGAAGAAGACCAACAGTGGGTTTTCAGAAGAGTGAAACAAAATTGTCAGGACTATACATAGACTATGCTAAGACATAAAGAGGACCAAATTCAAAAGAATTATAAATGAAAGAGAAGATATTATGCCTTATACCAAAGAAACATAAAGCAGACAAAGTGGCAACTATGGCCAAATTAGATGACAGAAAACTACCTACCTAGAAGAAATGGATAGGTTCTTAGAAACGCACAACCTACCAAGATTGTATCAGGAAGATATGGAAGGTTTGCACAGACCCATTAAAGGAAGACTGTATCAATACAAGAAGATAACCAATGCAAGTAAATTGAATCAGTAATCGATGTTCTGCCAAGGAAGAAAACCCCAGGACCAGGTGGATTCATTGGTGAATTTAACCAAACGTTTGTAGAAGAACTAACAGCAGTCCTCTCATTGATTCAAAAGGAATGAACACCACCAAACTCATTTCATGAGACTGGAATTACCCTGGTAGGAAGCCAGAAAGGATACTACCTGAACAGAAATCTATAGGCCAGTATCCCCGTGATGAATATAGATGAATCATTCCCAGTAACATACAGGCAAACCAAATTCAGGATCACATGAAAAGGATCATTGACCGTGATGAAGGGTTTTTTCCCTGTAAAGGCAGGATGTTTCAGAAATGCATATCAATAAATGTGACCCCTCACATAATTGAATGAAATAAAAATCAACCAGAAACCAGACTCTTAACTATAAATAGCAAATGGAGGGTTACTATAAGTGAGGTGGGCAGGGGAATGGGTTAAATGGGTGATGGGCTATGGAGGGCGCTAGCAGTGAGGATCACTGGGTGTTGTATGTAAGTGATGGATGACTACATTCTATACCTGAAATTAACATACACTGTATGTTAAACCAGTTGGAATTTAAATAAAAACTTGAAAAAATAAATACTGAAGAAATGCATACATAAATTTAAACTAAACTAAATAAATACATTTTATTTTATTTTATTTTTTTTCAATATATGAAGTTTATTGTCAAATTGGTTTCCATACAACACCCAGTGCTCAATCCAAAATGTGCCCTCCCCAATACCCATCACCCACCCTCCCCTACCTCCCACCCCCCCATCAACCCTCAGTTTGTTCTCAGTTTTTAACAGTCTCTTATGCTTTGGCTCTCTTCCACTCTAACCTCTCTTTTTTCCTTCCCCTCCCCCATTGGTTTCTGTTAAGTTTCTCAGGATCTACATAAGTGTGAAACCATATGGTATCTGTCTTTCTCTGTATGGCTTATTTCACTTAGCATAACACTCTCCAGTTCCATCCGTGTTGCTACAAAGGGCCATATTTCATTCTTTCTCATTGCCATGTAGTACTCCATTGTGTATATAAACCACCGTTTCTTTATCCATTCATCAGTTGATGGACATTTAGGCTCTTTCCATAATCTGGCTATTGTTGAGAGTGCTGCTATAAACATTGGGGTACAAGTGCCCCTATGCATCAGTACTCCTGTATCCCTTGGGTAAATTCCTAGCAGTGCTATTGCTGGGTCATAGGGTAGGTCTATTTTTAATTTTCTGAGGAACCTCCACACTGCTTTCCAGAGCGGCTGCACCAATTTGCATTCCCACCAACAGTGCAAGAGGGTTCCCGTTTCTCCACATTCTCGCCAGCATCTATAGTCTCCTGATTTGTTCATTTTGGCCACTCTGACTGGCGTCAGGTGATATCTGAATGTGTATTTCCCTGATGAGGAGCGACATTAAGCATCTTTTCATGTGCCTGTTGGCCATCTGGATGTCTTCTTTAGAAAAGTGTCTATTCATGTTTTCTGCCCATTTCTTAACTGGATTACTTGTTTTTCGGGTGTGGAGTTTGGTGAGCTCTTTATAGATTTTGGATACTAGCCCTGTGTCCGATATGTCATTTGCAAATATCTTTTCCCATTCCATTGGATGCCTTTTAGTTTTGTTGGTTGTTTCCTTTGCTGTGGAGAAGCTTTTTATCTTCATAAGGTCCCAGGAGTTCATTTTGCTTTTAATTCCCTTGCCTTTGGGGATGTGTCAAGTAAGAAATTGTTAAGATGTTCAACGTCGCTCCTTATCAGGGAAATACAAATCAAAACCACACTCAGATACCACCTCACGCCAGTCAGAGTGGCCAAAATGAAGAAATCAGGAGACTATAGATGCTGGAGAGGATGTGGAGAAACAGGAACCCTCTTGCACTGTTGGTGGGAATGCAAATTGGTGCAGCCGCTCTGGAAAGCAGTGTGGAGGTTCCTCAGAAAATTAAAAATAGACCTACCCTATGACCCAGCAATAGCACTGCTAGGAATTTATCCAAGGGATACAGGAGTACTGATGCATAGGGGCACCTGTACCCCAATGTTTATAGCGGCACTCTCAACAATAGCCAAATTATGGAAAGAGCCTAAATGTCCATCAACTGATGAATGGATAAAGAAATTGTGGTTTATATACACAATGGAATACTACATGGCAATGAGAAAGAATGAAATATGGCCCTTTGTAGCAACATGGATGGAACTGGAGAGTGTGATGCTAAGTGAAATAAGCCATACAGAGAAAGACAGATACCATATGGTTTCACTCTTATGTGGATCCTGAGAAACATAACAGAAACCCATGGGGGAGGGGAAGGAAAAAAAAAAGAGGTTAGAGTGGGAGAGAGCCAAAGCATAAGAGACTGTTAAAAACTGAGAACAAACTGAGGGTTGATGGGGGGTGGGAGGGAGGGCAGGGTGGGTGATGGGTATTGAGGAGGGCACCTTTTGGGATGAGCACTGGGTGTTGTATGGAAACCAATTTGACAGTAAATTTCATATATTAAAAAATTTAAAAAAATAAAAAAAAATAAAAAAAAAAGTAAGAAATTGTTACGGCTGAGGTCAGAGAGGTCTTTTCCTGCTTTCTCCTCTAGGGTTTGGATGGTTTCCTGTCTCACATTCAGATCCTTTATCCATTTTGAGTTTATTTTTGTGAATGGTGTGAGAAAGTGGTCTAGTTTCAATCTTCTGCATGTTGCTGTCCAGTTCTCCCAGCACCATTTGTTAACGAGACTGTCTTTTTTCCATTGGATAATCTTTCCTGCTTTGTCAAAGATTAGTTGGCCATACGTTTACAATAGCATCAAAAACAATAAAATTTATTGGAATAAATTTAGCCAAGGAGGTGAAAGATCTCTACAGATAACTACAAAACCTGTGTGCAGAAATGGAAGAAATTCAATTTGCATGGAAGAAACAGAACACACAAGTCAGTGAAAAGCCACCCCATGTCCATTTGCAGGAGGAATTAATACAGATACAACGTCCATACTACTCAAAGCCCTCTAGAGATTCAGTGCTATCTCTATCAAGACTCCGATGCAATTTTTATGCAATTAGAAACACATATCCTCAAATGTATTTGGAACCACAAAAAGACCCTAAGTAGCCAATGCAAGAAAGGACAAAATAGGAGGCATCACACTTCTCGATTTCAAGCTTCATTCTAACACAAAGAAGTCAGTTATGTTACTGGCATAAGCACACACATAAGACAATGGAACGGAAATTGAGAGCCCAATCTAAACCCATGCATGCACAGTCAACTAGTATTTGACAAGGGAGTCAAAAATACACAGTGGAGAAGAATAGTCTCTTGAATAACTGGTGCTGGGAAAATTGGATATTCACATGTACAAGAATAAAGGTTAGCACTGTATGTTACACCACTCCCTAAAGAGTGAAAGGAAGAAACATAGATGTGGTTAGAGAGAAACAGTGACAAAGAGGAAGTACAAAGAGGAAGGTAGACACCTGCTCGAGGTATGTGGATGGCATTAGATGCGTCAGGGGAGAGGGGATGTATGAGATGGCTCTGCGTGCTGGGGCAGAAAGGGATTGTATCGTGGGCATCAGAGTTCCATGACCCCAAGACTCCAACATCCCTGGGTCCAAGCTCTGCAGAAGCCATTGGAATTGAACAGAAGAGTATCCCTCATTTCTTCTGGAATTGTGAGGTTCAGCCTCATGTTCTGTCATGGAGAGGGATGTCTTGAGGGAGATTGTGCTGCTCTTTGGCAGGTATACTCCAAGCCTGCCCTGCGGGGAGGTGTCCTGGGGCCATCTCTCTCACCGCCCCAGGCCCTGTTGGATTTCCCCTCTCCCCCACCAGCTGGCCTTCCTCAAGTTCTGAACCCAGGCATCAGGCATCATGTTGTCCCCAGGTCCTGAAGTCTGTACCTGGCAGAGGTGGACTGCTGATATTGATTTTAAAAAATTGACAATAAGGTCCATATCCTCCCTCTGGGACTAGCGGTGTGCATCCCAATCGTGGGTTGCTATCCTCCTGTCCACAACTAATCTGAGGATTCCAGAAGGTAGGTGAACACTTTAAAGCACTCTAGTCTTCTCTTAAATCAAATTCAAAGACATTTTCTTGTCCCAGATTTTTTTTAATGCTGAAGAGATGGCAATTAGTAATTGAAGGCATAACGGTCCTATAGGATATTTACCTATATGACTGGTGGACATTATTTCATCCATCCATGTCCCTAAAGCACATTTCATTGGAAATATTATCCAAGGATACATACTGTAAATTCACAACTGATTCATAGTTCCCTGTAAGTTTCATTCTGACCTTGTGACATATGTGTCATCAAAGATATTATTAGTGACTTTTCAGATAAGCTCTTCACATCAAGATGGTGATGTTAGAAAATCTGGTATAAATGGAATTTCACAAATTCCAAATTAGGAATTATTTTTCATTTTTAATGTTTCTTTTTTCTTTTTTTGAGAGAGCCTGAGCTGGGGAGGGGGGAGAGAGTGGGAGATACTGAAACTAAGGCAGGCTCGAGGCTCTGAGCTCTCAGGACAGAGCCTGACGCAGGGCTCAAACTCATGGACTGCAAGATCACGACTTGTGTCAAAGTCGGATGCTTAACCGACTAAGCCACCCAAACGCCCCAGGAATTATAGTTTATTGGCAAAGAAGGAGAAATTAAAAATAGTGTAAAGGATGTCTATTTTTAATTGAAATATTGTTCACACATTTGTTGTATGAGTTTTAGGCATACATTGTAGTCATTCCATATGTCTATAAATTATATTGTACTTAAGCACAAGTGTAGCTATCCTGTGAAAGCATGCAACAGTATTATTACAGGATTGACTCCATTGCATTGGCTGTCCCTTGTATCCCTAGGACTCATTCATTCCATAGCTGATGCCGGTATCTCTCTCAAAGGTGTTCATTCTTTATCTAACCTAAGTATTTTGGTGGTAAACACAATTACCACTTGCTCAGCAAGTGTAAATTGGCGGTCTATTTTTCTGTGAACATTGCTTAAAACATTACAAATGATGTCATTACGTTAATAAATTCGGTTTCATTCTTCACTCACAAGAAAGGAGAAGGAAAAGATTTCTTTGTGTCCCAGGCCCTGTCATTAAAACCTTTCCCAATGTGGAGAACAGGTTTAGTTGCCCAGGCACCTTCAGTGTCTCAGCTGAGTGACCAGGGCCTTCCACATTGCAAAAATGCCCATGATGGCCAACAGAGAGAGCTCGAGCACCGCAGACCCGGAGAGGCGGGTTTCTCTGCCCAGGCAGTGATGGCCAGCAGAGGGCGCAATATTGGCTTTTCTGACCCAGGGCACCTCAGAGCAGGAAGGGCTTTGATTGCTCCCAGAGTACTCAGGGCCTCTGCCGCTGCCTCAGTACAGAGAGCAGAGCTGCATTTCCAGCAGGTTGTGCCGCCCGCCCCAGGGGAGATCTTGGGAGCTTTGTAGCAACTTGGCATCTCCTGAGTCACCAGAGAGAACTTGCCTTATTGTACTGAGTGCTGAGGAGTGGGCGCTGGGTGGCTTCCCTGGGCAAGCTGGTTGCTGAGCTGCACAGGCCCTTGCATTTTCTGGGCTGTTCCCGTGTTTCATTCCTCCCCTTCCCGGACAGTATTTGAACAAGACATATTTTACTAAAGGTCTCGTGGATTGCGGAGTCCCACGACATCACCTCATCGATGCAGTCGATGGTTTGTTCCAGATTCAGGCTTGTTTCCGGGAAGAAACCCTGACAGAAATTCAGAAGAATGGGAGCTGTTTTCCGTTAGGACATGAATACATGAAATGCTCGTCTTGGGAACTCCTAGAAGAATGAGCTGGGACCCACTTTCCGAGTCCTGTTAGAACCAGTGACCGAGGTAAGGGCACAAACTGTCCCCCACATCATACATGCCTTTTAAAAAGTTTCATGGTTATTTTTCCAACCTAATTAAGTGATTGCAAACTACAGAAAACCTGGTAGGTACCTGTCATTAACGTACGTTATCTTTAATTTAAAGTGCAGTGAGTAAAGTTACAGTGTAGTATTAGTTTCAGGTGTAAAATATAGAGCACCCCTTCCACACGTCATCCGGTGCTCATCCCAGGTGTACTTCTTAGTCCCCAGCAGCTGTTTCACCCATTCCCCACCTTGCTCTGGAAGCCCTGTTTGTTTCCTAGTTAAGAGTCTGTTTGTCACTGTCTCCTTCCCGCCCCCCCCCCCCGCTTTGTTTTGTTTTATTTCCATGTGTTAGTGAAATCATCTGGTATTTGGCTTTGTCTGAAAAGCTTATTTCACCCAGGGTAACATTCTCTTGCTCCATCCAGCTCATGGCAAATGGCAAGATTTCAGGTTTTTACGGCCTAGTAATATTACATTTCATATACCACATCTCGATTTATTCATCAGTTGATGGATGCTTGGATAGTTTCTGTAATTTGGCTGTTGTAGGAAATGCTGCTGTAAACATCATGGTGCATGTATCCCTTTGAAGATTTTGTATTCTTTGTGGAAATACCTTGTAGTGAAATTGCTGGATCGTAAGGTACTTCCATTTCCAGTTTTTTTTTTTTTTTGAGAAATCTCCATAATGTTTTCCATACTAGCTGCACCAGTTTGCATTCTTACCCACAGTGCAAGAGGGTTATTCTTTCCCCACATCCTTGGCAACACCTGCTGTTTCATCCTTCATTGATTTTCGTCATTGTGACAGATGTAATGTGCTATCTCATTGTACTTTTGAATTGTATTTCCCTGAAGATCAGTATTGTTGAGTATTTTTTCATGTGTCTCTTGGCCAGGTATATGTCTTCCTTCGGAAATGTCCATTTTTGTCTTCTGCCCTTTTTTAATCAGATTTCTCATTTTTTGGGTGCTGTATAACTGTATATATTTTGGGCACTAACCCTTTATCTGATGTCGTTTGCAAATATCATTCTGTAGGTGTTTTAGTTTTGTTGATTATTTCCTAGGTGATGGAAGGTTTTAATTTTTATGAAGTCTCATTATTTTTGCTTGTGTTTCCCTTACCTCTAGAGATATATCTACAAAGACGTTTGTACAGGCAATGTCAAATAAGATACTACCCGTGTTATCCTCTGGGATTTTTATGGTTTCAGGTTTCACATATAGGTCTTTATCCGTGTTGGATTTATTTTTGTGTATGTTGTAAGAAAGTGGTCCATTGTTGTTTTTGTTTTGTTTTGCAGGATGCTGTCCAGTTTTTCCAAAACCATATGTTGAGGAGCCTTTTTTTAAGTTTATTTACTTATTTTTGATAGAGAGAGAGAGCATGAAGAAGAGGGGCAGAGAGAAATGGAGACAGAGAATCCCACGCATGCTCTGCACTGCCCTGAGATCATAACCTGAGCTGAATTCACAATCACACGCTTTGTTGACTGAGCCACCCCTGTGTCCCAAGACTTTTTTTCCATTGGATGTTCTTTCCTGCTTTGTTGAGAATTAATTGACCATATAGGTGTGAGTTCATTTCTGCATTTCTATTCTATTGATCTATGCCTCTGTGTGGTGTTGTTGTGGTGGTTGTTGTTGTTGTTGTTTTGCCAGTTCCATACTGTTTTGATCAGTATAGCTTTGTAATATAACCTAAAGTCTGGAATTGTGATGTCTCCAGCTTTGCTTTTCTTCTTCAAGTTTGTTTTGGCTGTATGGGGACTTTTGTTATTCCATACAAATTTTGAGATTATTTGTTCTTGTTCTGTCACAAATGTTTTTGTTAGTGTGATAGGGATTTCATTACATGTGTAGATTGTTTTGAGGAGTGTAGACATTTTAACAGTATTTTGTGCTTCCCATCCATGAACATGAAATGTATGTCCATTTCTTTGTGTCTTCTTCCATTTATTTCATCAGTGTTTCATAGACTTTAGAGTACAGGTCTTTCAACTCTTTGGTTAGGTTTATTCCTGGTTTCTTGTGGCATTTGTGAGCCTGTCAATGGGATTGATCCCTTACTTTCTCTCTGTGTTAATTCATGATTTTTGTTAGAAATGCAATACATCTATGTAGCTTGATTTCTGTATATTGTGACTTGTGGAATTCATATATCAATTATAGCAAGTTTTAAGGGAATCTTTCATGTTTTTTATAGAACACATCATGTCAGTTCCAAATAGCGAAAGTGCTACATCTTCCTTGCCGATTTGGATGCCTCTTATTTCTTTTTGTTTTCTGAGTGCTCTGGTTAGGGTTTCCCGTACTATGTGGAATAACAGTGGTGAGAGGGGTCATCCCTGTTTTGTCCCTGACCTTGGAGGAAAAATTTTCAATTTTTCCCCATTGAGGTGAGATGAGCTGTGGGTTTTTCCTAGATGACCTTTTTTATGTGCAGGTAGGTTGAGTCTCAATGTACTTTGCTGAGGGGTTTTATCATGAATGGATGTGACATTTTGTCAAATAGTTTTCCTGCATCTGTTGAAAGCATCGTATTGTTCTTATCCTTTCTTCTATTACTGTGGTGCATCATGTTGATTGATCTGTGAATGTGGAACCACCCTTGCGGCCCAGGAATATATCCCACTTGATTATGGTAAATGATTCTATTAATGTATTGTTGACTTTAATTTGAAGGTATTTTAATAAGAATTTCTGCATACATAGTCATCAGCCTATCGGGCTGCAGTTTTATTTAAAAATTTTTTAAACATTTTTTAAATGTTTATTTCTTTCCTTTGAGTACATAAAAGTGAGGGAGGGGCTCAGAGATAGGGAAAGAGAGAATCCTGGCCATGCCCTACACTGTCATGGCAGGGTCCAACATGGGACCAAACCCACGCACCGCAAGATAATGTCCTAATCCGAAATTAAGAGTTGAACAGTAAACAGCCCGAGTCACACAGGCGCCCCACCAGTTTTCGGTTTTAGTGGAGGCTTTATCTGGTTTTGGTATCAGGGTAATGATGGCCTCATAAGATGAATTTATAAGTTTTCCTTCTTTTTTATTTTTCGTAATAATTCGAGGAGAATACATATTACCTCTTTCTTAAATGGATGGTTGAATTCATCAGTTAAACCATCTGGCCCAGAACTCTTGTGTTGGGGGGAGATTTTTTTATTACTGATTTGATTTCTTTCTGTTTTCAGATTTTATGTATCTTCCTGTTTCAGTTTTGGTAGTTTGTGTGTTTATAGGAATTTGTCCATTTTTCTCAGAGTTTCCAATTTGTTGCATATAGTTGTTCATAATATTAACTTCTAACTGTATTTTTGTGGTGTGGACTGTCATTTCTCCTTTCTTATTTGTGATTTTATTTATTTGAGTCCTTTCTCTCTTCTTACTGAAAAGTCTGCCCAGAAGTTTTCATGTTGATTACTGTTTTCAAAGAACCAGCCCCTGGTTTCATTGATTTTGTCTAGTGTCTTTTTGGTTTGAATATCCCTTATTTCCCTGTGAATCTCTATTACTTCCTTCCTTCTGCTGTTCTTCTTCTGATATGTGACCTAGAATATGATCAATTCTGGAGAATGTCCCATGTGCGCTTGAAAAGAATATGTACTCTGCCATTTTAGTATGGAGTGTTCTCAATATATCTGTTAAACCCATCAGGTCCAGTGTGTCCTTCAAAGCCATTGTTTCCTTGTTGATTTTCTGTTTACAGCTTCTGTCCATTGATGTGAGTGTTGTGCTAAAGTCCTCTACTATCGTTATATTATAAAAAATGAGTTCCTTTATGGTGGTTGTTAAATATTTTATATACTTAGTGATCGCATGTTGGGTGCATCAAAATTTACAATCATTGGATCTTCTTGTTTCATTGTCCCCTTTAGTATGAGATAGCGTCCGTCTTCATCTCTTGTTATGGCTTTATTTATTTATTTATTTATTTACTTACTTATTCATTTATTTATTTTAATTTAAGTCATAGTTGACATACAGTGCATTCGTGGATTCGGGAGAAGAATTTGGTGATTCATCCCTTACATACAATACCCAGTGCTCATCACAACAAGTGCTCTCCTTAATACTCATCTGACATCTAGCCCAGCGCTGACCCATTTCCCTCCATCAACCTTCGTTTTTTTTCTCTAACATTAAGAGACTCATGTGGTTTGTTACCACTCTTCTCGTTTCCTTCCCCCTTCCCATGTTTTCATCTGTTTTGTTTCTTCAATTCCACATGAGTGAAATCCTATATTTGTCTTTCTCTGATTGACATATTTCACTTAGCATAATACATTCTAGCTCCATCCACATCATTGCAAATGGCAAGATTTCATTCTTCTTGAAGTTGAGTTATATTTCTTTGTATATACATATGTTTGTATATATGAACGTACACTTATGTACATATATATATGCGTATACACACACACACACACACACACACACACACACACACACACACCACTTCTTTATACCTTCATCAGTTGATGGATACTTGGGCTTTCTCTGTAGTTTGGCTACTGTTGATAATGCTGCTATAAATACTGGGTTCATGAAATGTCACTATTAGGTATTTACCCAAAATGTACCAAAATAGAGTCTCGGTTTTAAAGGTTATTTTGCCTGATATAAGTATTGCTACTGGCTTTCTTTTGACATTATTGGCATAATAAATGTTTCTTTATTCCCTCACTTTAAATCTGAAGGTGACTTAAGTCCAAATAAATCTTTGTAGACAGCATCTAGATAGGTGTTGTTTTTGTTTGTTTTGTCCATTCTGGCGCCCTATCCAATGTCTTATGATTGGAGCATTTAGTCCATGTACATTTAGAGTGGTTATTAATAGGTATATATTTAGTGCCATTCTACTAGTTGTTTTGCCATTGTTTCTTGGTGTTTTCTCTGATCCTTTCTTGTCTGTAACACTTTTAGTCCTAGATTTCCACTCAAAGAGCCCGATTTAAATATTCTTTTCTTTTGACTGGTAGTACATTTCTTTACTTCTTTTTAATATCTCTCTTTTTTTTAATTTAAGCTCAAGTTAGTTACTTTATAGTGGAATACTGTTTCAGCAGTAGAATTTAGTGATCCATCAAGTACAAAATATACCCAATACTCATCCCAAGTGCGCCCGTAATGCCCATCACCCATTTAGCCCATACCCCTATTCAATAACCCTCCTGGAACCCTGAGTTTCTTCTCTGTATTTAAGAGTCTCTTATCGTTTGACTCTCTCTCTGTTTGTATCTTATTTTTGCTTTCCTTTCACTATGTTCATCAGTTGTATTAAATTCCACAGATGAGAGAAATCATATGATGTGTGTCTTTCTCTGACATATTTTGCTTAGCATAATCAAGTCAGGTTCCATCCATGTTGTTTCAAAGAGCAAGATTTCATTCTTTTTGATCGCCGAGTAATATTCCATTGTATGAATATACCACATCTTCTTTATCCATTCATCTGTCAATGGTCATTTGGGCTCTTTGCATAATTTAGCTATTGTTGATAATGTTGCTATAAACATTGCAGTGCATGTGCCACTTCGACTCAGCGTTAGTGTATGCTTTGGATAAACACGTGGTAGTGCAATTGCTGGGGCCTAGTGTAGTTCTATTTTTAGTTTTTCTGACAAATCTCCATACTATTTCCAGAGTGGCTACACCACTTTGCATTTCCACCAGCATTTCAAAAGCGTTCCCTTTCTCTGCATCCTTGCCAAATCTGTCCTTTTCGGAGATGTTAATTTTAGCCATTCTGATAGGTATGAGGGGATATCTCATTGTGGTTTTGATTTGTATTTCAGTGATGACGAGTGAGATTGAGCATCTTTTCATGTGTGACCAATCTGAATGTCATCTTTCTTAAAGTGTCTCTTCACGTCTTTTGCCCATTTCTTCACCGGATTATTTGGTTTTTGGGTGTTGAGTGTGATGATTTTTTATAGATTTTGGATACTAATCCTTTATCTGATATGTCACCTGCAAATATCTTCTCCCATTTCATTCAGTGGCCTTTCAGTTTTGCTGATTGTGTCCTCTGCTGTGCAGATGCTTTTTATCTTGAGGTCCCAATAGTTCATTTTGGTTTTTATTGCCCTTGCTTTGGAGACATGACAAGCAAGAAGTTGTTGTGGCCAGTATCAAGGAGGTAGATTGCCTGTTTTCTCCTCTAGGATTTTGATGGTCCCTTTCTTACATTTATATCTTTCATCCATTTTGAGGTGTGTGTGTGTGTGTGTGTGTGTGGTTTAAGAACATAGTCCAGGTCCAATCTTCTCACTGTCCAGTTTTCCCAGTACCATTTGCTGAAGAGACTTTTGTTTTTCCATTGGATACTCTTTCCAGTGTTATCAAAGATTACTCGGCCATATGTTTGAGGGTCCATTTATGGGTTCCCTATTCCATTCCATTGATGTCTGTGTCCGTTTTTGTGCCCGTACCATACTGTCTTGATGATTGCGGTTTTCTAATACACCATAAAGTCCAGATTTTAATGTCTCCAGCTTTGTTTTCTTTTTCAACATGACTTTGGCGATTTGGGGTCTTTTCTGGCTCCCTATAAATTTTAGGGTTGTTTGTTCTAGTTCTGTGAGAAATGCTGTTGTTATTTTGATAGGGATTGCATTGAATGTGTCGATTGCTTTGGGTGGTATTGACATTTTAATAATATTTGTTCTTCTCATCCATGAGCATGGAATGTTTTTCCATTTCTTTGTGTTTCTTCCATTTCTTTCATAGATGTTGTATGGTTTGTTCCTTTATTTTTTTAATGTTTGTTTATTTTTGAGAGAGAGAGAGAAAGAAAGAGAGAGCACATGACCAGGGGAGGGGCAGAAAGAGAGAGAGAGAGGGAGACACAGACTCTGAAGCAGGCTCCAGACTCCGAGCAGTCAGCACAGTGTCCATCACGGGACTCAGACCCACAAATGAGGGATCATGTCCTGAACCGAAGTTGGCACTTAACCGACTGAGCCACCCAGGCGCCCCTCTATTGTTTTAAGTGTACTGATCTTTTACCTCTTTGGTTATGTTTACCCCTGGGTATTTGATGGTTTTCAGTGCAGTTGTAAAGTACATCAATCCTTGATTTCTCTCTGCTGACTCATTATTGGTGTATAGAAATGCAGTCAACTTCTGTATATTGATTTTATATCCTGAGACTTTCCTGAATTCCAGTATCAGTCCTAACAGTTTTTCCATGGAGTCTTTTGGATTTCCTTGGAAAGTATCATGTCTGTGAAGAGGGAAAGTTTGACCCTCCTTGCCAATTTGGACGCCTTGTATTTCTTTTTGTTGTCTGCTTGCTGAGGTTAGGACTTCCAACAGTTTGTGGAATAATAGTGGTGAGAGTGGACATCCCAGTCGTGTTCCTGACCTTAGGGGGAAAGCTCTCAGTTTTTCCTCAATGAAGATGATATTAGCTGTGGGACTTTTGTATCTGGACATACTGATATTCAGACAAGATCTTTCTATCCTTCCTTTCATGAGTACTTTTTTTTTTCATCAAGAAAGGATGCTGCATTGTGTCAAATGCTCTTTCTGCATCTATTGAGAGGATCATATGGTTGTTATCCTTTCTTTTATCAATGTGATGTATCACATCAGTTGATTTGCAGATATTGAATTGGTGGTGCATCCCAGGAATAAATCCAATTCATTGTGGTGAATAATTATTTGTATGTATTGTTGGATCCGGTTCACTACTTTTTGTTGAGAATTTTTGCATCCAGGTTCATCAGGGAAATTGGTCTGTAGTTTTCTTTTCTGGTGGGGTCTTTGTCCAGTTTGGACTCAAGGCCAAGCTGGCCTCATAGAATGAGTTTGGAAGTGTTCCTTCCATTTCTCTGGCCATGACCTTATCTTGTTCATTCATTTGGGATGCCTTCCTCTTGTCTTGGCATTTTGGCTGAGTTTTTGCCTTCTCTGTGTTACAAACACTCATTATGTTATCTTCCTGTGAGATGAATGGCTTTATAAAATGGAGGTCATCTAGTGTCCAGGGCCTGACACATCAGGGAGTGTCTGTGGTGTGTGTTGCGTACACTGTTTTGTGTTCTGGCTGCACTGTCCTTCAGGCCAGTTGTATGGACAATGTATGGTCCTTGGCCAGAATGTGCTGAGTTTTGTCTAGGCCAGCTCCGATCTGCTTCTTAAATGAGACTTGAAATGACTGCCACTCGAAGTGAAGCTCTGCAGAACTGTCTGGTCAAGAGAGGTGGTGTGGTCCTGGGCTTCCGCTGGTCTCCTGGGGAAGGGGACACCTCCATTGGGACTGAGGCAAGCCTGATTGACCTAGAAGGCCAGTCTCACCAGAGCACAGGAATGTGGGGTTGATGTAAGCATGTTAGGCAGCCAGTGTGGGGATGACATTGTTTCCAGCAGATGGCTCTGTGTTTATGCTGTGGGGAAGAGGAGGAAAATGGTCCCACACACCTCCTCTGTCCTAGCTCCTTTGTCCCCTTGTTGTGAACACTGCCTCTCAGGGATCCTCTCCATGATGAGTGTATAATCGCCCCACTGCGTGCACCAGGCGATGTACAGGTCACTGTTTCCATACCATCTGCCTATAAGTAGTTTGCTGCCTTCTCTCAAGGATTAGGCCAGTGCCCTCAGGGCTATATCCCAGCCAAGCCTGCTAACCTTTGAAACTCCACATTCTCGAGGTCTGGATCGCTTGGTTAAGTGTCCGAGTCTTGATCCTGGCTCAGATCATGACCTCGTGGTCATGGGCTTCTCTCTCTCCCTCTATTCCTGCCCCTCCCTTGCATGTGCTCTCTTTCTCTCTCTCTCTCTCTCAAAATAAATAAACTTAAAACAAATTTAGTGGCATGGAATACCTTATTTAGGCGAGATTTCCTCCCTGAGGGAATGGCGGGGGTCTGTCAGTTAAATTTCCAGCAATGACTAGGAATTTCATTGCTGACTGGTTAAAGGTTACATTCCTACAGGAATGAATTTAGGGATAGTGACATGAGGCCTCAACGTAAGTAACTCCATGATGGTCCTGTGAGTTTTCTTTACATTCCAAACCCATATTTTTGCACATCAATTTTTTTTATTAAAAACATAACCCTAAATAATATTTTAGCCATCTACTGCCAGCCCGATGATCATATCCTGTAAAACTGTGACCATCTCCTAATCATAGATGAAGATCAACTCTGTGGCTCTAAGATTTTTGTGACTCTAAATTACATTGATGTATGTTACTTAGATCTTTGTGAGTCTAGGTTACTGCTGGCCTCCTGAAATCTTTGACCCAGGGACACCCAGCCAGGTTTCTGAGCCATCACTTAGGCACAGAAGCACCCTTTCCAAGTCACCTCTTCCTAAAGTGTGTCTTTCCCTCTGGTACTTCTGGGTCTTACCCTTTTGCAGATCACATGCTGTGATGGACATCCCCTCATGAAAACCTGTCAAAGTGGGTGAGAAAAACCTGCTTGCCTGTGACTGCCACTTCATTGTCACATCTTTTCCTTCTGAAACCCCTTGAACACCCTATCATTCTTCCAGACTTTGAACATCTCTTTGATTTGGAAATATTTCATTCTCTTGTATTCCTGCTAAAAATATGCGTGAAAATATTAAAGCAAGGATTCTTTACAATAAGTGAGCCAGTCACAATGATCCATCTGGCCATGTGTACGTATGTTTTCTTTTTTGGACACTCTTCAGGCATGATGTGAAGTACATCCTGTAAAATCTGAGTATCATTCATTATCTAGGATAACCGCCTTTATGGAAAGCCATTTAATGACATGTTCATTCAAGATCCGAAAAACACTTAATTTACATACTACATAATACAGTGGTGTATACATACGTTATTATCTTAAAATATGTAAAGTGGATGTTTCTATGAAGCGTATATCATGCATTCAGTTTTCTGTACCATGAATGCTATTATTTACACAATAGTAAGAACAACAAGACTAGGTACATGGCCATCACTAGTAACTAATACCAAAACTAGTCATATAATATTAGGTGTTGAAAACATAAAACCATGATTACTAATAATATTTTCAATCGTGGTGGGCTTCTAGTTACCAGAAAAATTGGGAAGATATTATTGAGTCTCCACATACATCAGAGTGTTTTCTGACTATTGATGTCCTCTAAGTCGATACATGATCACAATCAATATCCCAAAGAGATATGGTAGTATTAACTAACTTTATATTTGTATTCAGATTGCTTCAGTTTTAACCTCTTCTGTCCCAGACTCATCCCAGCTGGCACATTACAGTCATCCTGTCTCCTTCGGCTCCACTTGGCCATGACAATTTTTAGATTTTTCCATATTTTTCATGATCTGAAAAGTTTTGAGGGTACGTTTGTAGAATGTATTTTGTAGAATGATCTTTGGTTGGGATATGTCTAACGTTTGTTCAAATGCTTAGGCTGACTACTGTGTTTTGGAGCAGAAGATCCAGAGGCATAGTTCCATCCATAATTATCACTTCACATAAAGGTTGTTTACTCTGAAGATTTGGGTCTTTTGTGGTTCTGTACAAATTTTAGGACTGTTCTAGTTCTATGAAAAATGTTGTTGCTATTTTGATGGCGATTGCATTAATTGTGTCAGTTGCTTTGGGAAGTATAGACATTTCCATGAAATTTGTACTTCCGATCCATAAGTATGGAATATCCTTCCACTTTTTTGTGTCATCTTGTATTTCTTTCATCACTTTTTTATAATTTTCAGAGTATAGGTCACTCACCACCTTGGATAGCTTTATTCATAGATACCTTATTATTTGGTGTACAACTGTAAATGGGACTGTTTTCTTAATTTCTCTCTCTACTGATTCATTATTGTCTAGAAATGCAACAGATTTCTGTACAATGATTTTGTATCCGGTGACATTGCTGTATTCATTTATCACTTCTAGCAGTTATTGGGTGGACTCTTTGGGGTTTTCTATATATAGTGTCATGTAATCGGCAAAGTGTGAAAGATTCACTTCTTCCAGATTTGGATTAGTTTTTCTTTTCTTTTCTTCTTTTCTTTTCTTTTCTTTTGTCTTTTCTTTTCTTTTTTTTTTCTTTTCTTTTCTTTTACTTTAATTTACGTTGTTTTGTTTCATTTCGTTTTGTTTAGTTTCATTTCATTTGATTTATCTGCTGGCTGTAGCTTGGACTTCCAGTGCTATGTTTATTAAAAGTGGTAAGAGTAAACATCCTTGTGTTTTCCCTGACCTTATAGGAAAAGCTCTCAGATTTTCTCCATTAAGGTTGATTATAGCTTCAGGGTTTTCATAGAAAACATTTATTGCATTGATGTATGTTCCCTGTAAACCTACTTTAGGGGGTTATAATCATGAATGGATGTTGTAGTATGTCAAATGCTTTTTCTTCATGTATTGAAATGACCGTATGGTTCTTTTCTTTTAACGTTTATTAATTTTGAGAGAGACAGAGTGTGAGCAGGGAAGGGGCAGAAAGAGAGTGGGAGACACAGAGTTCGATGGAGGCTCTTGGCTCTGAGCTTTCAGCACAGAGTCTGATGGGGGACTTGAACTCACGAATCATGGGGTCATGACCTGAGCTGATGTCAGACTGCTAAAGGATTGAGCCACCCAGGTGCCCCGATCATATGGTTCTTATCCTTTCTCCTGTTGATATATTGTATCACATTGATTTGCAAATACTGAACCACCCTTGCAGCTTGGGAATAAATCCCACTTAATTGTGGGATATATTTACAGTTGTTATATCTCCTTTTGAACTGTACCCTTTACTGTTATATAACGTCCTCCTCTGTCTCTTGTTATGTACTTTGTTTTAAGTGTATTTTTTCTGATACAAGTATTGCTACTCTAATTTTTTTTTTCATCCGTTCTTACACCCTATGTCTCTAGATTGGAGCATTCATTCCATTTACCTTCAAAGAAATGATTGCTATGTATGTATGTATGTATTGCCATTATATTACCTGTTTTCTTGTGGTTTCTAATGATTTTCTCTGATCCTTTCTTGTCTGTCTTTCATGTTTTGCTTATTTTCTTTAGTGAAGTATTTTAATTTATTTATCTTTATTCTTAGCATATATGTGACTGGTTTTTGATATATGGTTACTGCTGGGTTATTTACATAACCTCTTCTGCGTTTAGCAGTTTGTACTAAGCTGATGGTCATTTACCTTGGAACCCATTATGTTCTTCTCCCTAGGTTTTTGGTAGATGTTATTATATTTCAAATCCATATCTCTGAGTTCCTTAACTATTTTTTACGAAAATATTCATGTTTTACTTGATTTGTGTCTTTTACCTCTATAGTGTCACTTTTGGTCTCTCCTTTCCACTCAAAGTGTCCCTCTTCATATTTCTTGCAGGACTGATTTAGTGGTACAAACACCTTTAGTTTTTGTTTGGGAAAGTCTGTGTCTCCTTCCATTCTGAATGATAGACTTGCTGGATAGAGTATTCTTGACTGCTGATTTTTCCATTCAGCACTTTGAATATGTGATGTCACTTGCTTCTCGCTTGCCAAGTATCTGTTCAGAAATCTGGTAGCTAGCCTTATGGGTCTTCCCTTCTAAGTGAAGGTCTCTTTGTGTTGCTACATTTAAGAGTTTTTCTTTATTGTCACTGTAATTTGCAAGTTTGCTTACAATATGTCTGGATGTTGGCCTGATTTTGTTCATTTCGATGTGAATTCTCTAGCCTCCCGCATGGGGATGTTTGTTTCCTCCCCCAATTAGGGCATTTTTCAGCTATTGTTTCCACAAATAAATTTTCGCCGCCTTTTCTCTTTCTTCTGAGACTCCTACAATATCAATATTGTTATCTTTGCTGTAGTCACTGAGTTCCTTTAGTCTCATCTCACGTTGCAGAATTCTGTTCTCTCTCTTTGGTTCAATGTGATTAATTTCCATTACTCAGTCTTCGAGGACACTGGTTTGCTCCTCTGCTTCTTCCATCCCTTTGTTAGTTCCAGCAAGCATGTCTCTCCTTTATCGTGTCCTCAATGTCTACTGTACTATTTCTTATCTGTAGTCAGTCTCACTCTTCTACTCATTTCACAACTCTAATGAGTACCCTTATGATCATTGCTTTCAAATCTGTATCAGGTATGTTACCTACATCTCTTTGGCTTAGATCTCTGGCTGTGACTTTGACTAGGTCTTTCATTGTGGATAAACATCTCTGTGTGTCCATTTTGTCTGTCTCTCTGTCTCTATTTGTCTGTGTTAAGAAAGTCAGCTGTACCTTCTGCTCTTGAAACTAATAACGTTATGAAGAAGAGGTCCTGGAGAACTCAGCAGTGCACATCTCCGTTTATAGGACCTGGACCTTCAGGAGGCTATCGTATAGGTACTGTTCACAGCCTGCTGCTGTGTCTGGGTTACTTTTCCTGTTAGTGCAGGTGTCTGCACTGACTGCGTGCTGTTTTGGGCTGTGCTTCATCTCAGTGGTGTTAGTGGGACCCAGGCAGGCCAGCTGTGGGGTGGTATGTCCGCTGGATAACTTGGGCACAGGGCAGGAGTGTTAGCAAAATTTCACAGGGCTACAAGTCCTATGCCAGATTTCCCGATGTCCTTTGGTGGCTGGGGGCTGTGGCCCAGCGGTGGAAGCTAGGGGCTTGAGGATATGCACAGAGCATGTCTGTGCCTGGGGACATGTGGCTTAGTGAGACAGATGAGGGTGCCTGGATATGTACAGCTGGGTGAGGTGCAGATGTGCACAGCATGTTGTGGCAGCTATGCATGCAGCTTGTCAGACAGGGTGCCCTTGTGGTTTGAAAAATGTTTGCCCTGAGACCAGCAGGCTTGGTTTGGTGAGTCCCCTAGTGAACCCTTGGGACTGGCGCACTGCTAATGGGTTAGTTAGCAAGTGTCTGTGCAGCCTCGCCCTCTTGTGGGTGCTTCTATGCTTATTCTGGGAGGCTGGGGGAGAAGAGTGGTGCCTGTGAGCTCCCTCATTGTTGGAGAAGTCCTCCAACACACTCCAGAATCAGCATGAATACATCTGTCTCCTGTTTCCTCGGCATTGTGTAAAATGCCATGTTTACATTGCCTCTCTACACATGCAGGGATATGGCTATCACTCATCCTCCTGGATCTCCCAGTGCTGGGTCAGCTGACCTCCAAACCTCCTGTATCTGAACACAAAGGCATTCAGCCCCTCTAAGTTTTAATGCCCAATGTTATGGAGATTAGTCTTCCCTGTATGACCTCCCTGGTGTGAGGGCTCACTTTTTCTGCCCCTTCTGCAGGCAGACAGCCTCCACCTTTCTGACATTCCTAACCTTTCTGATGCAGCTTCTCTCTACTTCGGTGTGGAGTTTGTTCTGCCAGTCTTTGGATCACTCTTTGGTTCATGGACTTGAATGTGGATGTTATGCAGTTGAAAATATGGGACAGGGTGAGCTCAGGGTCCTCTTACTTTGCTATTATTAATTTTTTAAATGTCTTATTATTTTGGATTTTTGAGACATAGGAAGACAAACTCATATCACACATGCACTTCAGGATTGGAAAGGAACTTTCCCACATTTCCTTCTATTATTTTATGTTTTGAAACTCTCTTTAATGAGATATGATTACATATAACAAACCTCAAGTTAAAGGGTATACTTTGATGAGATTGAGGGTACAGGACCATGGGTACAGCACCATGAAATCATATGGTTTCTCCCTAAACCTTCCATCATGATCCCTTTGTGTCTAATGCTAATGTTGCTTTTGAAGTAAGGACTACTTTTTTTCCCCACGTTTTCACATATTGCCCAGGTGTCTGAAAGCTGGCATTGGGGTATCTCCTTTTCCGATAGTCTATATTCCCATAAGTTTTGAAGTCGGTTTACCTTTGGACTTTTGCTTCTATTGTATCTCTCTGTATGTTCACATGCTCTCGTTGCAATACTTTAATGATGAGGTCTTCATCATCGCTTTAATTTTCACCAAATGGTATGAGCTGCAGTTCCACTTATGACAGAAGGAACAGACTTCCTATGATATGTATTCAAGAGCAAGGCAGATATCCTGAGCACTTGAGCTGAGAATGTCACCCTGTCTTTTTGCCAGCCCTCTTCCCTTCCCTGCGAGACAAGAATCTCCTTTTGTTCACACAAAAATGTGGGTGAAGTCAGTAGAAAATGTTGCCTTCTCTCCTCTTCCCTTTATATCTCAAAATCCTTGCCACTATCTTCTGCCTTTCCCTTTCTCTGACTCAATCTCCCAGGCCCACTGTTCCACTCCAGCCATGATCAGGGTGTCCTCCAGCTGCTGGCCTCTGCCCTGTCCATCCCTCAGTGAGAAATCTGGAGTAGGATTATGCATTTCACAGGACTGATCAAGAAATATGTGATCCTCAGAGCCCTCCTGCACAAGGTTGCTGTCGTGGAGACATGGCATCCTGGGTGAGGATCTGACGCCATGTGTGGCCCCCTCACTCATCTCCCACAGTCACTGCTGGTCCCTGATCCTTACCCACCATTAGAAATCAGCCATATGCTAGGGTCAGGTACCTGTCTATCTGACCCCAAGCACCAGGAGTCAGTGAATATTTCTAAAATAAATGAGCACAAGCACCCCATGCATCTAGATATAGGAAGTTACCATCACCCCAGAAAACTCTCTCGGGCTCCTCTGCAAAAAGGGTGATCTTGCTACTATCCTCCATCACTGCAATTTCTGCTAGTTTGTTACCTGTGTGTATAGGAACCGCACTGTGTGCATTCGATGGGGGGTGAGAGTAGGTCCTCCTAGAAGCAAACACTGAAACAGAGACAGAACAGTAAAAGTACTATTAAGGGATACTAAGAAAAACAAAGTGGAGAGCGCAGGGTGAGCAGAGAAAGCATGCGGGCAGATCTGACACATTTTTAAGATATATAATCACCATACTCTGTCACCTGACACAGTCCTAGTCAAATTTCAAAATCGTTGTCGTATAAGGCAGTGAGATTTACGAGATTTGGGGTTATTTCCCTATGGTCTTATGTTTTGCTACGTGCATTCCCTCTTCGGTACTTAATCTGTGGCCTCAGATGAACACTTTAGTGTGTGGATGCATCTGCGAGTCTATATGTAATGGAATATGATTGTCTTCAGATCTCAGATGTAGAACTCTGATATACACATTCTCGTAATTATCTTTTTCTTTCTTTGTCTGGTAGGGCCTGAATCTTAATAGAATAAGTGTGCCGTTGTCTTCTTTAAAGTGGCAATCCCCAATCCCTGGGCGGAGGCGTTAACCATCTGGTTTAATGAACTTCTGTGACCATATTTTTTTGATGATCATTTGTGTGGAGATATCTTAATTGAAACTGTGAGAAGGGTGAGTGGACATTTCCCAGACATTTTGCAGATGCATTCTGTATTCAATGTCTTCTTTTCATTATGTCCTTAGAAACAAATATTACCCCTCTTTCACAGATAACCCATCTCAGGCTCTGTGTAGGTCCCACTGAGAATTGGTGTTCTGGCTGAGATAGCAGGAACACAGGGAAACCCTCGGGATATTGTGATAGAAGTTTAAGGAGATAGATGCAATGCCGTTGTCAGGTTATGTCAGGGGTCCAGCAGGGGTGGCATCTGGGCATCCCTGAATTGTAGGTCTACCCAGGCTAAAGGCCAATGCAGGCACTCAGCTGATCTAGATCCTGTCTTCACTTTTAGTCTCACTGAAGGATATGAACTTAGGCAGACAAGCATTTCCTTAAGACCAAGTTAAATTTCCTATATATCCAGGGCATTTTTTTCACCCATAAATATCCAGAACCTTCAGACAACGCAGGGAGACAACAACCTTTTTAGATGATCACCTGGGTGCACTTTGACAAATATGACATTTTTGAGAGGAAGCTTGCATTGTGCACTGAGAGTGATCCCACATAGCAGCTCCGTGTGGAACTCATGCTCCCTGCTCAGGCTGTGGTCAGGAATGGCCTGCAACTGCATCTCACTGAACCCAGGACCCTCCCCTCTGCACTTCCTCAAACTCTGCTTACTGTCCTCTAATTTCTCAAATTTCTATTCCTGTGTGATTCAAGTTTCCCCCATTCCTTCACTGGTGCTTCCATTATGGTGACCACAAGGTCTGTGTCATATAATGCATGTGCCCCATTTCACACAGGACACCTAAGGCACCTACACTTAGGGGTGCATCTCATTCTTCACAGAACTCAAAACATTGTGTCTGTAAAATATGCACCAGTACGCCCGATACATCTGTCTTTGTGTAAAAATCCTCTTTCTTTTTGACAGGAGAAACCTAAAGCTGACCTCATTATGGGGAAATGATACAGTCCATTGAACATATGTCCTGAGAAACTTGAGATATGTTACAAAGTCCTCAGGCAGTTTTGCAGTTGAATTGCCAAGCCCTAACAACCATCTCTACATTTTTCCCACAAAGTGTTTCACGAAGTAGATGAATATGCTTTAGAAATCCCTAACCACTTCAGTTTATCTACCCAAATAGAGGAGGCGGGGGATGGGGGGGGGGGTTCATAGCCCATGACTGGTGATGAAGGACTTTCCATGGGGTTAGGGTTAGGGGTTAGGGTTAGCGGTTCGGGGTTAGGATTAGGATTAGATGGTTAGATTTAAATGTTAGGATTAGGGTGAAGGTTAGGTTTAGGGTTTAGGGGCTAAGGTTGGGGTGATGGTTAGTGTTAGGGTAGGACTTAGGTGTTAGTGTTAGTATCAGCATTAGCTTCAGGGTTAGGGTCATGGTCAGGGTAGCGTCAGGGTCAGGGGATAGGGGTTAGGATTTAGGTTTTATTGTTTAGAGTTTAGGTTTTAGGTTTTGGGGTAGGTTTTAGGTTTTCGTGGTTACGTGTTAGTGGTTAGGTTTTAGGGTTATGGTCAGGGTCAGTGTTTGGTTTAGGGTTAGTGTTTAGGATTTATGGTTTACGGATTAGGGTTAGAGTTTAGTGTTCAGGTCTAGGGTTTAAGTTTATGGTTACAGTTAGGATTTGGATTAGGATTTGGGGTTTAGGGTTCAGCGTTTCGGTGTAGGGTTTAGGGTTAGTATTGTTGCGGTTTGGGTTAGCGTAGGTCAGTGCCATGGTTTGTGTTAGGGATAGGATTTAGGGCTATGATTCAGGTTAAGGTTTGTGTTTGGGTTAGGGTTAGGAATAGTATTTAGGATTAGGTCCTAGCACATTGCAGGGACTGATCCCACAGCATTGCAGTTGTCTCCCCAAAGGGCTGAGTAGAGGTTCCAAGGTCAGTTTCCTGTCAGGATTAGTCTTTTGGTTCCAATCCAGACAACTGTATGGGAGAATGTTCTAGCAGGCCTCAGGAATATTCTCGGGCAGCTGCAGCCAGCTTTTGGAAACGACATGGTGATGTTCCAGGTTCTAAGCCAAGTGATCCTGCACCACTCCTGTACCTAGGGCGTGGTTTTGTCATACTTTGTTATTGGGTCTGCATGGGTAGAGAGCCTTAACTAGGGTTATGGTTTGTTACACGGACGCCGCCAGGGCGTAAGCGACTCTAGTTTCGTGATCTCCCTCTAGGGCTGAATTGCGGACCCATGCGACGTTGCTTCTCAACTGTAGGGTTAGGGTTGAGATAGTGTTAGGATTCGGTTGAGGGTTCTGTTAGGTTTAGGCATAGGTTTAGGGTTATGTTCCAGGAGATCTAGTCGCTGAAACCAGAGCAGTGCAGTTGTTTCCCTGAAAGTCTAATTTGAAGGAACAATGGAGGGTGCTGATTAGGATTAGTCTTTGAGTTCCAAGGCTAGACAACTGTATGGGCCACCAGTCAGGTAGGCCTCTGGAAATCTCTCTGGAGCTCCAACTGGTCCTTCAAAAGGACATAGTATATTATGTGTCCTATGAGGAGTGATGCTGCACCGCTTGTGTTCCCCAGGCATGTGGTGTTGTCATACATTGTTATTGGGTCTAATAGCGAGAGAGCCTTATCTAGGGTTAGGGTTCGGTCCAGTGACGTTTCCAGCTCCAAGTGAAACCAGTCTTGTCATCTCCCTCGAGGTCTGAAGTGAGGGCCAATATGACGATGCGGAGCAATTGTAGGGTTTGGGTTCGAGTTAGGTTTGGTTTCAGTTGAGGTTTCTGATTAGGGTTAGAAGTAGGGTTCGGGGTTTGTTCCCAGGAGGTTCAAGGCGCTAAACACATAGCAGTGCACTTGTCTCCCTGAAGGGCTGAGTTGAGGGCACAAGGGAGGGTGCCGGTCAGGATTTGTCTTTGGGTTCCAAGGCCAGACAATTCTATGGGCCACTGGTCGGTTAGGCCTCAGGAATACTTTCGAGCACCTGAATCCCAGCCTTGGAAATGACATGGTGATGTTCCAGGTTCTATGTGGAGTTATCCTGCACCGCTTCTGGACCCCAGGCGCGTGGTGTTGTCAGATTTTGGTATTTGGTCCCCATGGGAAGAGAGCCTTAGCTAGGGTTAGGGTTTGGTCCAGGGACGTCACCAGAGCTGAAGCAACTCCCGTCTTGTGATCTTCCTCGAGGGCTGAAGTGAGGGCCTAGGTGATGGTACGGGTCAAGTGTACGGTTAGGGTTCGAGACTAGGTTAGGTTTTGGTTGGCGGTTCTGGTTGGGGTTAGGGTTATGGTTGGGTCCCAAGAGGCTCCAGGCACTGAACCTACAGCAGTGTGGTTGTCTACCCAATGGGCTGAGTTGAGGGCTCAAGGGAGGGTGCTGGTCAGGATTAGTCTTTGGGTTCCTATTCCAGATATCTCTATGGGCCACTTGTTGGGTAGGCGTCAGGATTCCTCTCAGATAGCTGCAGCCGGGTTTTGGAAACGACATGGTGATGATCCAGAGTATATGTTGAGTGATCCTGCACCATTTCTGCACCCCAGGCGCTTGGTGTTGTCAGACTTTGGTATGAGGTCCCCACTGGGAAAGAATCTTAGCTTGTGATAGGTTTCGGTCTATGGACGTCGCCAGGGCCAAAGCCACTCCAGTCTTGTGATCTCCCTCGAGGGCTGAAGTGAGAGCCCGTGTGACGGTGTGCTCAATGTAGGGTTAGTTTTCGAGTTAGGGTTAGGTTTTGCTTGAGAGTTCTGGTTAGCATTAGGTCCCAACAGGCTCCAGGCGCTGAAGCCACAGCAGTGCAATTGACTCCCCGAAGGGCTGAATTGAGTGCACAAGGGAGGGTGCCCTCAGGATGAGTCTTTGGATTCCAAGGCCAGACAACACTGTGGCCCAGTGTTTGGGTAGGCCTCAGGAATACTCTTGGACAGCTGCCACCGGGCCTTGGAAATGACATGGTGATGTTCCAGATTCTATGCTGAGTGATCCTGCACCACTTCTGGACCATAGGCGCGTGGTGTTGTCACTTTGGTATTGGGTCCTTATGGGGAGAGAGCCTTAACTAGTGTTAAGGTTCGGTCCAGAGACAACACCAGGGCCGAAGCGACTCCAGTCTCGTGATCTCCCTCAATGGCTGAATTGAGGGTCCATGCAACGGTGTGAGTCATGGGTTTGGGTTCGAGATACCGTTAGGTTTCTGTTGAGGGTTCTGGTTAGGGTTAGGGTTAGGTCCCAGGATTCTCCCTACACTGAACCCACAGCAGAGCAGTTGTCTCCCTGAAAGACTGAGTTGAGGGCACAAGGGAGGGTGCCGCTCAGGATTAGTCTTTGGGTCCCAGACCATACAATTCTATGGACCACTCATCAGTTAGGACTCAGGAATTCTCTTGTGCACCTGTACTCAGGCCTTGGAAATGACTCGGTGATGTTCCAGTTTCTATGCCGAATGATCCTACATCGCTTCTGGCCCCCAAGCACATGCTGTTGCGAGACGTTGGTGGGTCCCCATGGGGAGAGAGCCCTAGCTAGGGTTAGGGTTCGGTCCAGGGATGTCCCCAGATGCAAAGCGACTCAAGTCACGTGATCTCCCTCGAGGGCTGAAGTGAGGGCCCATGTGACGGTGCGGGTCAAGTGTAGCATTAGGTTTCGGTTGAGGGTTCTGGTTAGGAATAGTGTTAGGTCCCAGGAAGCTCCTGGCACTCAGTCCACAGCAGTGCAGTTGTCTCCCCGAAGGGCTGGGTTGAGGGCACATGGGAGGATGCTGGTCATTTTTAGTATTTCCGTTCCAATTCCAGACAACTGTATGGACCATTGGTCGTGTAGGCCTCAGCAATCCTTTCGGAAAGCTGCAGCCGGGCCTGAGAAACAACATGCTGAGGTTCCAGGTTCTATCCGGAATGATCCTGCACTGCTTCTGGACCCCAGGCGTGTGGTGTTGTCAGACTTTGGTTTTGGGTGCCCATGGGTAAGAGCCTTAGCTAGGGTATGGTTCCATCCAGGGTTGTCGCCAGGCTGAAACAACACCACTGTTGTGAATTCAATGGAGGGCTGATGTGTGGCTGTGAGTCTGCTGCAGAGTTAGTGTGCTAGATACAATTAGGTTTAGGGTGAGGGTTATGTTTCGGTTCACCGTTAGGGTTAGGTCCCAGGTGAGTGAAGACAGTGACTCTACAGCAAAGCAGTTGTCTTCCTGAAGGCCTGAGTGCAGTACAGAAGGGAGGGTTTTCGTTAGCATTAATCTTTGGGTTCCAAAGCCAGACAAACATATGGCCCACCCTTCGGTTAGGCCTCAGGATTCTTCTCGTGCAGCTGCTGTCGTGCTTTGCATATGACATGGTGATGTTCCACGTTTCATGCCTAGTATTTATGCACTGATTCTCGATCCCATGTATGTGCTGATGTCAGACTTTGTAAATGAGTCCCCATGGGGATAGACACTTAGCTAGGGTCAGGGTTCAGTATAGGGAAGTCTCCAAGTCCGAAGCGACACCAGTGTTTTGAATTCCATGGAGGGCTGAAGTGAGGGCACATACGTGGCTGTGAATCTGGTTTAGAGTTAGTGTGCTAGATGGGGTTAGGTGTAGGGTGAAGGTTGTGTTTAGGGTTATGATTAGGGTTAGGGTTAGGTCTCAGGAGGCTCTAGGCACTGAACCCACAACAGTGGTGTTGTCTCCACGAAGGGGTGAGTGGTGTCCCCAAGGGAGGGTGTCAGTCAGGACTAGTCTTTGGGTTCCAAGGCCAGACAAATGTAAGGGTCACCCTTCAGGTAGGCCTCAGGATTCGTCTCATGCAGCTGCAGTCGCGCTTGAAATGAGATAGTGATGTTCCACATTCCATGTCGAGTATTTGTGTACAGATTCTCGAAACCGTGTGCATACTGTTGTCAGACTTGGAATTGGGTTCTGACGGGGAGAGAGCCTTACCTAGGGTTTGTGTTAGGTCCAGGGAAGTCAGCAGGAGTGAATCGACTCGTTTTGTGATCTTCCTCGAGGACTGAATTGAGGGCCCATGCGACAGTTCGGGTCAAGTGTAGGATTTGGGTTAATGTTAGGGTTAGGTGTAGGGTGAAGGTTATGGTTAGGGTTACGTTAGGGCTAGGGTTAGGTCCCAGGAGTCTCTAGGCACTGACCCCACCGCAGAGCAGTTGTCTCCCCGATGGGCTGAGTGGAGTACACAAAGGAAGGTGTCAGTCAGGATTAGTCTTTGGTTTCCAATGCCAAACAAATATTGGGCAAGCTTCATATAGGCCTCAGGAATCCTCTCGTTCAGCTGCAGTTCCACCTTGAAAATGACATAGTGATGTTCCACGTTCCATGTCAAGTATTTCTGCACTGATACTCGAACCTCTGTGCGTGCTCTTGTCAGACTTTGGAATTGGGTCCCCATGGGGACAGAGCCTCAGCTAGGTTTAGGTTTCGGTCCAGGGGCGTCACCATGGCAGAAGCCATAGCAGTTTTGTGAATTCCATGGGGGGCTGAAGTGAGGGTACGTGCGTGGCTATGGGTCTAGTGTAGCTTATTGAGGTTGATAGGGTTAGGTGTAGGGTAAGGATTATGTTTAGGATTAGGGTTAGTTTTAGGTCCCAGAAGACACCAGACACTGATCCCATAGCAGAGCTGGTGTTAACCCGAGGGGCTGAGTGGAGTACACAGGGGAGGGTGCCGGTCAGGATTAGCCTTTGTCTTCCAAAGCCAGAGAAATGTATGTGTCACCCTTCGTGTAGGACTCAGGAAGCTTCTCGTGCAGCTGCAGTCGCGCTTTGGAAATGACATGGTGATGTTCCACGTTCCATGCCAAGTATTTCTGCACTGATTCTCGAGCCCATTTGTGTACTGTTGTCAGACTTTGGAATTGGGTCCCCGAGCCTTAGCTAGCATTAGGGTTTGGTCCAGGGAAGTTGCCAGTCCTGAAGCAACTCCATTTTCGTGATCTCCCTCGAGGGCTGAATTGAGGGCACATGCGAGGGTGCGGTTCAATGTAGGGTAGGGTTAGATATAGGGGTAGGTGTAGGGTGAGGGTAATTGTTAGGGGTACAGTTAGGGTTATGGTTTGGAAATAACATGGTGATGATATATATTCCATGCCAAGTATTTCTACACCTGTTTTCGAACCTTGTGTGTGCTATTGTCAGATTTTGGACTTGTTTCCCCATGGGAGAGACACTTATATAGGTTTAGGGTTTGGTCCAGGAATGTCACCAGGGCCAAAGCAACTCCAGTGTTGTGAATTCCATGGAGCTCTGAAGTCAGGGCACATGCGCAGCTGTGGGTCTGGTGTAGACTTAATGAGATAGATAGGGTTCGGTGTAGGGTGATATTTATGGTTAGGGGTACTGTTAGGTTTAAGTTTAGGTCCCATGAGACTCCAGACACTGACCCCAAACAGAGCAGGTGTCAACCTGAAGAGCTGAGTGTAGTACACAAGGGAGGGTGCCCGTCAGTCTTCGTATTTGGGTTCCAAGACCAAACAAATGTATGGGCCACCCTTTGGGTAGGCCTCAGGATTCCTCCCGTGCAGCTGCAGTTGCACTTTGGAAGTGACATGGTGATGTTCCAAGTTCCATGCCAACCAACTATTTCTGGACCAATTCTTGAACCAGTGTGAGAGCTGTTGTCAGACATTGGAATTGGGTCCCAATGCATACAGAGCCAGAGCTAGGGTTAGAGTTCATTCCAGCGGTGTGGCCATGGCTGAAGAGACTCCAGTCTCATGATCTCGCTGGAGGGCTGAATTGAGTGTCCATGCGAGTGTGCAGGTCAAGTGTAGTGTTTGGGTTAGAGATAGGGTTAGGTGTAGGTTGAAGTTTACGATTAGGGTTATGATTAGGGTTAGGGTTTGGTCCTAACCCAGCAAGCTCCAGGCACTGAACGCACAGCAGAACAATTGTATCCCCGAAGGGCTGAGTGTAGGACACAAGGGAGGGTGCCTGTCAGGATTAGTCTTTGGGTTCCAAGGCCAGGCATATGTATGGGCCACACTTTGGGTAGTCCTCAGGAATCCTCTTGTGCAACTGCAGTCGTGCTTTTGAAATGACATGGTTATGTTCCAAGTTCCATGCCAACTATTTCTGGACCAATTCTTGAACCAGTGTGAGAGCTGTTGTCAGACATTGGAATTGGGTCCCAATGCATACAGAGCCAGAGCTAGGGTTAGAGTTCGTTCCAGCGGTGTGGCCATGGCCGAAGAGACTCCAGTCTCATGATCTCGTTGGAGGGCTGAATTGAGTGTCCATGCGAGTGTGCAGGTCAAGTGTAGTGTTTGGGTTAGAGATAGGGTTAGGTGTAGGTTGAAGTTTACGATTAGGGTTATGATTAGGGTTAGGGTTAGGTCCTAACCCAGCAAGCTCCAGGCACTGAATGCACAGCAGAACAATTGTATCCCCGAAGGGCTGAGTGTAGGACACAAGGGAGGGTGCCTGTCAGGATTAGTCTTTGGGTTCCAAGGCCAGGCATATGTATGGGCCACCCTTCGGGTAGGCCTCAGGAATCCTCTTGTGCAACTGCAGTCGTGCTTTTGAAATGACATGGTTATGTTCCATGTTCCATGCTGAGTATTTTTGCACCGATTCTCGAATCCTTGTGGGTGCTGTTGTCAGATTTTAGAATTGGGTCCCCATGGGGAGAAAGCCTTAGCTAGGGTTAGGGTTCAGTCCAAGGAAGTCGACAGGGCTGAAGCGACTCCAGTCTAATGATCTCCCTCGAGGGCTGTGTTGAGGGCCCTAGAGAAGGTGGGGGTCAAGTATAGGGTTCAATTAGAGATAGGGTTAGGTGTAAGTTGAGGGTTATGTTTAGGGTTATGGGTAGGGTTAGTTTTAGGTCCCAGGAGGCTCCAGGCACTGAACCCACAACAGTGCAGTTGTCTCCCCGAAGGGCTGAGTGGAGTACATAAGGGAGCGTGCCGGTCAGTATCAGTTCATAAGATCCAAGACCAGAGAGATGTTTGGGCCACCCTTGGAATAGGCCTCAGGAATCCTGTCGTGCAGCTGCAATCACACCTTGCAAAAGAAATGGTGGTGATGTTCCATGTTCAATTCCGGATATTGTTGCACCGATTCTCGAACCCGTGTGCGTGCTGTTGTCAGACTTTGGAATTGGGTCTCCATGGGGATAGACACTTAGCTAGGGTAAGTGTTCGGTACAGGGAAGTTGCTAAGGCTGAAGCGACACCAATGTTGTTAATTCCATGGAGGTCTGAAATGAGGGCACATGTGCGGCTGTGGATCCGGTTTACTTTTCATGTGCTAGATAGGGTTAAGTGTAGGGTGAGGGTTATGGTTAGGGTTATGTTTACGGTTAGTGTTAGGTCCCAGGAGGCTCTCCATCCATGTAGTTTCAAATGGCAAGAAATTTATTCTTTTTGATGGCTAAGTAATATTCCAGGGTGTGTGTATGTATGTATGTGTATACACACACACACGCGCACACACACACACATATACATACCGTGTGTGTGTGTGTATGTACGTCTGTATCCATTCATTCATCGATGGACATTTGGGCTTTTTCCATACTTTGGCTATTGTTGATAGTGGTGCTATAATCATGGGGGTGCATGTGTCCCTTCAAAACAGCACACCTGTGTCCCTTAGATAAATGCCTAGTATTGCAATTGCTGTATCATAGGACAGTTCTCTTTTTAGGTTTTTGAGGAGCCTCCGTACTGTTTTCCAGAGTGGCTGCAGCAGCTTGCATTCCACTATTCATTGTTCAGTAGGATGTTCTTTATTCTACAAGTATTTGTTATCTTTCCAAATTTTTTCTGGTGGTTGATTTCGAGTTTCATAGCATTGGGGTCTGAAACTGTGCACGGTATGATCTCTATCTTTTTGTACTTGTTGAATACAAGTAAACATAAAATTATTTATGTTTACTTATTTTAGAGAGAGAGACACAGCATGAGCGGGGGAGGGGCAGAGATAGAGGGAGACAAAGAATCCGAAGCAGGCCTCAGGCTCTGAGCTGTCAGCACAGAGTCCGACACAGGGCTCAAACTCACAAACCATGAGATGACGACCTGAGCTGAAGTCAGATGCTTAACTGAATGAGCCTCCCAGGCACCCACTTTAATGAAATTTTAAATGACACCGTTCAAAGTGCACTTGCTACCTTGCAAACTCAGAGAGAGAGAAAGAAATGTGAAGAATCAGGAAGTGGTTAAGAGTTGGCTGCTGAGTTTTACCGTAATTTGGCTTTGGAGGGTTTTTGTTCATTGGGTGAAGTGAGCACAGCATATTTGCCTGCCATTTACCACAGTAGACAATGGGCCTCTGGGAGCCAAAACTCTTTCTGACCAATGAGTTGGAATTTTACTAGGACCACCAAGATGAGATTTGCTATTTCAAGGACTAGGAGTTATCTTTTATTTTCACAACTAGGTAATTATCACATCATTCAACTTTGCCCTCCAAGATATGTAGAAAATACCCAAATATAGTTGAGAGAGAAAGGGTGATAGCCAAAGTGTATAATCCTTTCCCTTTAAAAAATATGTTTAAATTATGCTTTATGATTTTTTTTAAATTTTAGTGAGGGGGCATGCCAGTGGGGGAGAGGGGCAGAGGGAAAGAGAGAGAATCTTAAGCAGGATTCACACTCAGTGTGGAGCCCAACACAGGTCTGGGTCACATGATCCTACAATCATGACCTGACCCAAAATCAAGAATCTGATGCTCAACTGACTGAGCCACCCAGGTGCTCAATAGTCTCTTTCTCTCTGAATGCTGAATAGTAAATTTTCAACGTGAATGGGGGATAAACATGCATACATACATACATACATACACCACTAAGAAAGCCATGAGTTGTTAGACATGAACTATTTTCCATCATCTTTGTCTTCTAGTTATATTCATGCCTCAAGGTGTTTGTTGATTGCAATGCACGATCTTGCTGTGTGAGGTACAAATTGTTGTGTGATCAGTTTTCCGTGAAAGTCTTTCCTCATATCTGTCTTAACCACAAGATGCAAATGTTGAATTCAAGGATGTAGAGCTAAGAGCCTTCAGGTCCAATAACTGTCAACTAGAAGTTATATTTTCTGTTGGGGAGAAATCCCCATATGATGGCAATGACTTTGCATTGGTAAGGGAAAGAATACTTTCATGCCTTCGTGGTTCTTGCCTTTTTTCTGTCTCACCAAAATCAAGACTCAGGTCATGTGCACGTTTATCAAGAAAACACCTTTTTTTTTTCCAGAAAATAAAAACGCCCTGGAAGACAAGTGTGATGCATTGAGGTCTGTGAAAGCCACAAAGGAAGCAAAAGTCAAACAGCTGAAGGAGAAAGCACATAACCTGGAAGAATTCTATGAACAAAGAAAAGTGCCTACAAAAAAGTAACATGGGGGCGCTTGGGTGGCTCAGTCGGTTGAACGTCCAAATTCGGCTCAGGTCATGATCTCACGGTCCATGAGTTCAAGCCCCATGTCGGGCTCTGTGTTGACAGTTCAGAGCCTGGAGCTTGCTTTGGATTCTATATCTTCCTCTGGCCCTACCCAACTCGCACTCTGTCTCTATCAAAAAATGAATAAACGTTAAAAAAATTTAGAAAAGTAAGATGTTCATGTGAGAACTGTCACAAGGACCGGATTGTATGGGAGAAGATGGCAGCCAGTAGAGATAATTGTATTTCTTTTGGAACTGGGTCCAGAGTATTTTTTCCCAATGCATTCAGTAGTATTGGACCTTCCCTTCCTACCTTGCTTTCTGTAATGTAACCTGCATTTTCCTTTCTGTCCTAAGTGCTTGCCACACATTGTGTCATGTTTTGGGGGTGGAAGAGGGAAGGTACCATCATTAATAACTTTAATACCTGGATCCACTCTGGATCCACCTACACTGTCCTACAGGTTTCAATCGCATCACACTGTTTTGTCACCCAGCAATTAGGTCATTTTTCTTCAGGACCAGACATGGGTCAAAAATGTGTGGGGAAAAAAAATGAATTATCTTGCTGCAGAAACAATGGAAGTTGCTTTCTGGAAAGTGGGTAGGGGTACCAGCAGTACTGGATCCCTGCATCCATTCTGCCAGTGAGATTGCTCACTGCAGGCCCAATCCCTAAGAAAGTCAAGTTGTTTCCTGTCCCCTGATTTTTTAAGTGTAACTCTTCTGAGTCTTGGCCAAAGCCCGCAGCTTCACTAGGGCTCATCTTTGCTGGCCGCCCCTGAACTACACTTGTTTACTTCTAAGTCTGTGCCCATAAAGTTGTTCAGCTTCTTTGCCATTCAAATGTATGCCCCCCACCTCAATGATGAGTCCTAGGGAGTTTGGGTCCAACTGCCAGGCTGGCTTTTTCCTGGGCTTCCTTCTTCTCCATCTTGGTCTTGTGTGTCTTTGTGGGGTTGTCAGACACTTGGTGCATTCAGTAACATGTTTCCTCCTTTGTACAGTATTTCCTTTTGTTCTCAGGAGGAGATGCGGGACTTTAGAGTCCCTCACTCGTGTTGGAAAATGAAGTCTTCTCTTCCCTGGAGACTCACCTTATATTTGTCCTTCCCACAGCTGGGGCTGGGGTTAGGGCTTGCTCTGTCTCACTGGCATCTTGTTTTTGTTAACTCGTAAGCACTTTCTGTGAGTGGGTGCAGCACCCTGACCACCTCTCTATCTTCAACCCCTTACAA
Organism: Panthera pardus; assembly: GCF_024362965.1. Taxonomy (NCBI): domain Eukaryota; kingdom Metazoa; phylum Chordata; class Mammalia; order Carnivora; family Felidae; genus Panthera; species Panthera pardus. The sequence goes on from NW_026526732.1 coordinate 106,104,194, forward strand.
CAGAGCCACTACATTACAACCACTCCAGCGAGCATTTGCCGAAGGACTGCCTGAGAGGCCAGAAGGAAATGCATGTGCCTTTCTCTGTCTAGTGCTTTTGTGTCATTTTCTAAGAGATTTTCAATTTTGCATGTGATTCTTGAGTACATCAAGTGTCAAGATGAAACCATCTCAATCAACACCACAAAGAAAATAGTCTGAGGGTAACACAGCAACCCAGCCTTGCCAAGCATTGCCTTTTGCTGCCTTCATTATCAATGGAATGAGTCTTGTTAAAGTAGATTTGGCTCCATGAAGTTGAGAGTTTTCCACCTGAAATCTCTTTCCTGGAAGTAATCCCAGACTGTGTGACAGTTCATATCATGTTGTACGTCAGGAGATGATGTTGTTCTAAGATTGGCCTTTTGAAGGTGGAGGCAGGGGTTGCAGTCCTGAACTCTAGCGATGTCTGGGAGTGAGCTGCAATGTTAGTGAAACCATGTTCTGGAAGGTCGTCTTTCAGGTGATTGCCTGTGTCATGGTACAACTTTTGGACTGAGAATCAGGGCTCCCCATGGAGGTGTAAGACTAGTGATGATCCCCTGCTTCATCCTAATGGGTACAGTTGGTCAGATATGGTTTTTCACTCACTGATGAAATGAGTCTTCACCATCTCAAACAAAAGACCAACTCTGGGAAGGCACAAAGTACAATGTTATTTGATGACTTTATGATAAAGGAGAGGAAACGAGAACTAGAAAGACAGTTCCAATAGTAGAGACGTGGCAGCAGACAGAAGTTGAATTTTCTTGAACTTAAATGGGGTGTTCACTTCATTTCTCTGATTGGGTTGTCAGTCTGTGCATTTATGGGAGAAGTGGGGGAAGGGATATTTGCATAGGACTTCAAGAGTGCTGGGAGGTAAAAAGGGAGAACCTCTGGACCTTGTTCCTGACTGTGTATGTATCTTTCCCATCATAGGAAGCTGAAAATGACACTGTGAACTGATGGCAAAGAAGAATCAGCTGGCAGCTGCAGGTAAAATTTGAAAATAGCTACTTAAGGGGCGCCTGGGTGGCTCAGTCGTTTAAGCGTCCAACTTCAGCTCAGGTCATAATTTCACAGTCCGGGAGTTCGAGCCCCGTGTCAGGCTCTGTGCTGACAGATCAGAGCCTGGAGCCTGTTTCAGATTCTGTTACATCTCTCTCTGTCCCTCCCCCGCTCATGCATGTGCTCACTCTCTCTCTGTCTCAAAAATAAACATTAGGAAAAAAAAAGAAAATAGCTACAGAAGAAATAAACAAGTACAAGTGAGTTCAGCTAGTAATTACCAGCAGCTCATGAAACCGCTGTTCATTTTTTGGTTTTTAATCTTTGTGCAGTGTTTAAAGTCAACATATGCATAGAGTATTAACAGATAAAAAAGGTAAGTTTAGAAAGAATAAAACAATTAAGTTTCTAAACATTTGCAGATCTCAAGTAGTGGCCAGACTGTGTGGAAACTTTGTCCATGCTAACATTCCTCGGAGGTGGTGTCAATTGTCATCATATGTAGGAAAGCAGTGTGTCATACAATGAATCATACCCATCAACATGGTAGTGCCATTTCATGGCCCTCATCTTTGCAACCCTGGGAAACATGGTGAGGATATAAGTTATAGAAGAATAGATCTTTATGATAAAAGACACTTGTCACATGATGAGTTAGAGAAAGATTGAAAATGGGAAGGAATTCTATGAACTCTGAACCCTACAGGCATGGAATAATGAGTAAGGAAAAGATGTAACAATAGCTTTGATCCTACTGGTCATTGATAATCATGTGCAAAGTGTTTCATGTGTAAGAATAAATTGTATCCTGGGACAAATATGAGGTTGTTGGGAACGTGGGCAGCTTATTTAAAATCATACCCAATATCGGGCCTTATCTGACAAGAGCAATTGTAACTCACAGGCAACAAATTGAACAAACACGGGAACAGCTGCAGCAGGCAGAGCTCCCCTTTAGACACCAGGTAACCTGAGTTCTGCCTGACATACTGAACCCTTAGCGCCTCACGCGGGTGAGTGTAGTGGCCCTTGGAATCCCTGACCACGGGCTTTTCATTGTTGGCTTTTTCAGCTTGCAGTTCATGAGAAGAATGCTCAGGACAACTAGGTAAGTGTTTTCTTGTTTCCTCCTCTTTCTTTGGTGCACAGTGTGGCACCACCTTCCGACTGAAGGTGGATGTGTTTTTTCTCCCCCAGATCAAGACTCAGATCTGGGACAGGGAGATGGCGGAGCAGGGCAGGGAGGTCGCTTACTTGAAATACAGGTGTGGTCATTTGACTTGCGTTTTTATGGGTGTTTCCAGGGATGACGCCTGCACTGTTTGTTGTCTAGTAGACGACGCGGTGTTGCAACTCTTATAGAAGTCCATTATTTTTCTGTATCCAAGACTGGACGGGATGGAAGCAAAGAGGCTGCCTGAGGGATACATGAGGCAGAAACCAATCACTGCAAGAACCCTCCACGGAGAGGTAAGGAGCACGTTGTGATGTGCCACAGTCTAATTTCTGCTGTGCAGCCTGTTCCTGTGTGTGATCATCGTGTGGTCTGGAAAGAATCACAAGCAGTAAGGACGGCAGGTGGTCTGAAGGGGTGACAGAAGGGTGTTCTCCTCTGCTGCCGCAGACAGTGAGGCACTTGTCCCTGTGACTGGCGGAGCTCATGCCCCTCCTCTGACGGTGACCCTCCCACCTCCTCTGACATCCCGGTGTCTGAAGAGCCTGGAAACCTTCTTCCCACCCGGACACAATACGAAGACTTTAGTTTATTTGAAGAGAAGGTCATTTATTCACTAGTTTTAACAGTCTTTCTTTTTGTTTGTTTTGGGAACTGTAGCCCTAAATCCCTCATTTCAAGTTCCATAAAGCTTAGCTTAGTCCTCTGATGGTATCAGTGCAACTCTGCAGCTTCACTGCTAACTTCTGACAGTTTTCCTTTTCTTGATAGTGTCAAATTAGTCTTTCCTTATATACTAACTGCTCTCATGTGGAAGGCAGCTTGTAGATAAGCTGGGAGATTGAACAATTTGCCTGAAGCCTGAAGAAATGCACCCTTCTTGAGGACTCATTGAGGATATACACCAAACCAGTATTCTCAATGTTATTCTTTTTTGTTAATTTTATTTATTTTGAGAGACGCATAGACAGAATGCCAAGCAGGTGCCACACTGTCAGTGAGGAACCCAATGCTGGGCTTGAATTCACAAGCTGTGAGATCGTGACCTGAGCCAAAATTAAGAGTTGGATGCTGAATCCAAGCATCCTCAGATTAATTCTTGATCTGTAATGGAATCGTGATTTCCCATGATGTATACTGAGAAAACTGTTTTACTGGTGAATTCTAAATTGCTAGTTTGCCTGGCCTGTCCACAGTTATGTGATTAATTATGAAACAACATGAACTAGGGCACCATGAGGTCTTTATCAAGGTGAGGGGATGGTTCTCCCCCTTATCCTTGGGGACCTGACCATAGGGAAAATTTAAGATATTTGAGGAATGAGTTGAGGGATTGTTTTCATTCCGCACAGTCCTCTAAAAGCAGAATAAACCTCTGTCCCTTCTAGGGTCTTTAGTAGATCGAGAAACTGCTGAAACCTTTGTGGGTTACAGCGGCTCTGACTGTGCCAAGAATGCATACAAGGACAAGGTAAATGCCAGGGCCATTCTCAGTTGTAACTCTTTTGGGAAACCCTCATCTTTATGTACAACATGCTCCCCCGGCCTTGTCTCATTTTGCGTGTTGTGTGATATGTCTGTTTGTTCTTTCTTTTCCAAATGCACACTCATAACCCAGGAGCCCACAGGCTTCTCAATTTTTAGTCTGTCAGCTTTCTGTGGTAAGTTTAGAAGCCAAAAGCGCTTAGAGACTGAGTACCTTAAGGTTTTTCCACGAGTTTCAGGAAATAATGAGAGGAGGATGACTGCACACTCCAAACAGAGGTCTCCCGGCCTGGGTGATCCCTTCCAGACCTCACCTCTGTGGGAACAGTGTGGCTGCTGTGTCTTCCTTTCTTGATTCTGGCTAGGAGATGAACCTGTTAGAAACGACATCATGACTCCAACTTTTTATTATGTGCCCTGTGCCATTTAGAGTGGTCATAGAGAAAGCCAATGTCATCACCTTTCTGTCTTTGTTGGTAAATGACTTGTCTGGAATCCTCCAGCTATACCTTAGGTAAAAAACAATTTGAACACTGTGTCCTTCAGTTGTGTTTCTATGAGCAGTTTCTGGTTGTGTCCCCAGTCACTGTTAGAGCTGATATAATCTCATGACACATACCAGTTTTATACCAAAACACTTGCATGAAATCTGTTATGTGAATTTCTCCCTCTTTTTTTCCGTTGCACATAACTACTCTGTGTCCTTTAGTATGCTTAAAGTCAGAATTCCCTATGAATTAAGATGAACACATCTGAACTTTGTAGACATTCACCACAAGTAACTCGTTCTTCACAGAAGACTCTCATTCCCCTGCAAGATTCCAGGCATCCTCCACTCCCCAGAGGTCTCCGAGGCCTTTGACAACACTTCAAGAGGGAAGACTCCTTTCTCAGGGAGAGGACCAGAGGAGGCACAGTGAGGGTCCGGCTGCAGAACGTTTTGCCAGGAGTGGCTGTGATTCCATGAGCAGAATATGAGTCGTTTATTCCCAATCATTTTTTTTTTGTGTTCTTAATATAGCAAAAGCAGAGCATCTGGAGTCGCCGTAGAGGAGGGATGCAGGGTGAACCTGGACATCGATGGCTGCCTGTCGGGAGAATGCTACTTCATTAATCTGTAATTACTTCTGTTAACCCTCTAGGACAGGACCCTTGCCATTTTACTTCCGCAGACATGGGCAATGATGTGTGGTGGCAATAGGTTAACCTCTTGCATCTAGTACCCCAAGCTGTAGGTGGTATCCAGTGGCAGGGACAGACTTTTCAGGTACTGATGCTACTCTCTTGGATCCTGGTGGTAGAGAGGTGGCAGGTGCTGACACCTTCTTCTCTGGGTTACAGCTGCTTTTGGTATTTGTTCTCTTGTCTGGCATATGGATGTAGCTGTCACTTCTGTTCTGCAGGGCAGTCTGGATCCTGGGGACCTCCTCCGTTAACTGGATGATTCTGCATGCCCTACCCTAGACATGCCCCACCCCCATGGACTATTAGGCACGTCCACCTCCTGAACCTTAGTGGCCCTGAGGCCACCCGGAACCCCTCCACCTGCAACACTTGGTAAGATGATCTAAGCACTAGGATTTGACTCTAAAACACACTCACCTTATTTTGTTGCTGTTAGGTCTTGGGCCAAGGTGCAGAGGCGGTACCACAGACCATTGTGATGCAAGGGGAATGTGTCTGCTGCCATTACCATATTCCTCAAGTTGCTCAGGATCTCATCTTTGTCCTTTCCCCCACCATGGGTTGGTACAGGCATCTCTTGTGGAAAAGGAATGGGGCCGTATGCAGGAAAGCAGACATAGCGCTTCAGCAGAAATGCCCTGTACACAGTCCACTTGCTGGGATCTGTGAGGCATGAGGCACAATGTAACGTACGTCCATCTAGTTGTGCTCACAGCCATCCATAGTTGTTCTATGAGTGATGAATACATCTGAATCAGGGCTTTTAGGAGTCTTCATCAAGTTATAAGGGATGGTTCTTCAAGTTCTTTTTGGGTATCACCGGAGGCATGTGGGACACCCTGTGCATGTAATTTGGGATCTCACTGGGACAAAGAGTTTAAGTTGACGGAAGTATGAGGGGAGGGTTTTTTGTTTTGTTTTTGACCTCCAAACAGTCTACTCAAGTCAGAATAAACCTCCATCCCTTCTAGAGCTTTTTGCAGGTCCAGAAGTAGGTGTCACAACCAAGAGTGACATCGACACTGGCTCTGCCAAAACTGCCGTCAAGCACAAAGTAAGTGCTGTGGCCATTTTCAGTTCTAAGTCTTTACGGACAGCCACATCTTTCTGTACAGGACACTCTCCTGCCATTGTCTCTGGTTTGTGTGAAGTATGGCCTGTCTGCTGTTTTTGTTTTTTTTTCCCAAATGCAAAACCTTTACCACCGAGTCTATGGGATTCCCTATTTTCCAGCTGGCATCTCTTTGTGGTAACTTTAGAGGCTAAGCGTGCTTAAGGGTGAGAACCATAGGGCTTTTCCAATGTGTTCCTGGAATAAATCAAGGAGGATGACACCACACTCCACTTGGAAGTCTCCTACCTTGCCTCATTCTTTGTGGATCTCCTCAATGTGGAATCATTGCTCTTGCTGTTTCTTCCTCTCCTGTTTCCTTCTATTGAGGGTTTTAACGTGCTCAGAAAAATCTGTGGGTGTCCTTACAATTTGAAAATGCAAACTGCCTTCACTCCAACTTATATTTTTGTATGTGTCATTTACAATGGTCTTAGACAAAGTAAATTTCATACCCATCAGCATTTTGGTAAACATGCTGTCCAGAGTCCCTTCAGGTGTGCCCTGGGCACAAATATCTGAACTATAAGAGGTGGCATATTTGCCATAGAAAACATGCACTGAAACTTAAGTTGTGAAGAGAAAAAATCCAAAATTACCTGTGTGTCAAGTCCCCACGGTGTCCTTCACTTGTGTTCACATGAGCACATTCTCTCGTGTCCTGTGTCACAGGTACAGCTAAAACATGGAAACTTACACCAGACATCAAAGTGCATTTGTGTTAATTTTGTCTTTTAGAATTTCAGCTCATTTTTCCAGAGGACACAATTACCCTGCCAAGTGTACTGCACTTAAGCTGAGAAGTACCTCTGAATTCAAATAAATTAGCTGAACCCAACTAACATGTATAGGCTACCTGTTTCTCTAAGAGCATGCTTTCCCAGGTCCTCTACAGGCCCTCACTGTGCCCATGGATAGCACTTCCAGAGAGGAGGAGATCCCATTGTCGGGACGGTAGTTTGGACACAGGCAGGGGCTTAGAGGCAGAACTTTGAGCCACGAGGGCTATGATTCCATGTGTGGACACTGGCTTTGTCATTCCTTCTCATTCTGTAGTTCTTCACATACACAATAAACAGCCTCTGTGGTGGAGGGGATGAAGGGTGGAGTGTGATCCTGGACATAGTTGACTTCCTATCTGGAATATGCTACTTTGTTAATTTAGTATTCAGCCTATAAATCTTCTAGGAAAAGGACGCTTGCTGTTTCTACGTTTCCAGACACGTGGGGACATTAGTTTACCCCAATCACATCCTCTTCCCACCCCAAAGCTGTAAGTGGAACCCAAAGTATGGGTAGAGATTTTGGCACTGATGCTGCCCTCTTGGAACCTGGTGGTGGGGAAGCTAGTAGGATATGAGCACTGCTGCTTTGGGTTTCCGCTTTTTGCTGGTGTTGGTGCTCGGTTCTGTCCTATGAACATACCTCTCATTTCTTTTCCGCAGGCTATTTTGTATGCAAGAGTCCTGGTCCTTTCCCAGGATTGCCTTGCAGGCTGTACCCTGTGGACCACCCTTCACCACCAGTCATGGGCTATAGGCCACATCCCCCTCCTCCACCTACTCTATTTGTTAAGATGACCTGAACTGGATGAGTGGCTGGTAAAGTATATTCATCTTCTTCATGATTGACTTTGTGGCAATGATGTAGAGATGGTTGTGAGTCTTGGCAATCCAACTACAAACTGCCTGAGGACACCGTAGCATATCTCAAGTTTCTCAGGACATACATACAATGGGCAGTGTCATGTCCCTGTAATACAGTGAGCTATACATTTCTCTTGTCAAATGAAAGAGGAGTTTTTACACAAAAGCAGACGTATCAGCAGTACTGGGGCGTATGTTGGAGACACAATGTGTTGGGTTCTCTAACTTTTAGAGCATCAGGTGTCCTGTGTGAAAGAGGGACATTCATTAAACGATGCAGACCTTGTGATCACCATGATGGAAACACCAGTGAAGGATCCAGTGCAAAACCGGGGGAGACTTGAATCATACAGGAATAGAAGGGAAGTTGAGCACAGTAAGCAGAGTTTGAGGAGGTGCAGAGGGGAGGGTGTTGGGGGTCAGTGAGATGCAGCTGGAGGTCATTCCTGGCCACAGCCTGAGCAGGGAGTGTGAGGTCCATACGGAGCTGCTATGTGGGACCGCTCTCAGTGCACAATGCACTGTTCATCTCCAAAATGTCAGTGTGTTGCCAAAGTGCACGCAGGTAATCACCTAAAAAGATTCTTGTCTCCCTGGATTTTCCTGAAGGTTCTACATATTTGTGGGGGGAAAAGAGCCCTGGAGATATGGGGAATTTAACTTGTTCTTATGAAAATGCTGTATGCCCAAGTTCATATCCCTCAGTGAGACTAAAAGTGGAGACAGGTTCTAGATCAGCTGAGTCATCCTACAATTCAGGGCTGGCCAGATGCCACCCCTGCTGGACCCCTGTCATCACCCTGACTAGAGCTTTGCATCTCCTCAAACTTCTCTCACAATATCCTGAGGCTTTGCCTGTGTTCCTGCTGTCTCAGCCCTAATAACAGTTCTCAGTGGGACCTACACAGAGCCTCAGCTGTGTTATCTGTGAAAACAGGGGTAATATTTGTTTCTAAGAACAAGAGAAAAAGAAGACATTCAGTGTATAAAGCATCTGCAAAATCTCTGGGAACACGCTTCTCACAGTTTCAGTTAAGATATCTCCACACAATGATCCTCCAAAAAAGATGGTCACAGGAGTTCATTAAACTAGGACTGTTAACAACTCAGCCCAGGGAGTGGGAATCACGGTTTTAAAAAATAAGACAATGTCCCTCGTTTTTCTATTAGAATTCGGGCCCTGCCACACAGTGAAAAAAATCTAATTATGAGAATGTGTACATTCAGAGACCTAGATCTGAAGACAATCATTTTCTATTACACATAATCTCACAGATGCAGCCACACACTACAGTGTTCATCTGAGGCCACAGCCACAGATAAACTACAGAAGACAGAATGCATGTAGGAAAACATAAGATCACAGGGAAATAAACCCAAATCTCTTTGCCTTGTAGGACAACTCTTTTGAAATTTGAAGAGGACTGTGCATGGTGACAGACTATCATGTTTGTATATACATTTTAAGAATGTGTCAGATCTACCTGAATGCTTTCCATGCCCATCCTGTCCCCTCCACTTTGTCCTTCCTACTGTCCCCTAATCCACCTTTCATCGTTATGTCTCTGTGTCAGCGTCTGCTTCTAGGACCATCTACTCTCACTCCCCATTGGTGCACACAGTGGGGTTCCTGTACACACAGGTAACAAAGTACCGGAAATGGTGGAGGGAGTTTTCTGGGGTGATGGGACCTTCCTATATCTAGGTGCTTATGCTCATTTATTTTGGAAATATTCCCTGAGTCCATGATGCCTTCGGGTCAGATAGGTATCTGTCCTTAGGAAATGGCTGAGATCTAATGGTGGAGAAGGATGAGGGACCAGCAGTGACTGTGGTAGAGGAGTGAGGGTCAGACCCATGCCCAGGATGCCAGGTGTCCACAGACAGCACCACGTGTAGGAGGACTCTGAGGAGCAGAGATTTCTTGATCAGACCCATGGACTACATAATCATCCTGCAGTTTCCTCACTGAGCGATGGCCAGAGCAGAAGGACAGCAGCTGGAGGACACCCTGATCATGGCTGGAGTGGAGCAGTGGGCCTGGGGGATTGAGTCAGGGAAAGGGACAGGCAGAAGGCAGCAACAGGGAGTTTGAGAGACACAGGAAAGAGAAGAGAAGGGACCCTTCTCTGCTGACTTCACCTACATTTTTGTGTGACCAAAATGAGCCGCTTGTCTCCCAGGGAAGGGAAGAGGGCTGGCAAAAAGACAGAATGACATACTCAGCTCAAGTGCCCAGGGTATCTGCCTTGCTCTTGAGTACCTAACACAGGAAGCACGTGCTTTCTGTCATGATTGGAACTGCAGCTCATACCATTTAGTGAAAATCAATCCAATTATGCATCCCTCAGCATTAAAGTACTCCAACAAAATTAAGTGAACAGACTGAAAGATACAACACAGGATAAAGTCCAAAGGTAGAATGACTGCAATACTTTCGGGAATACAGTCTATCAGAAAAGGAGGTAGGTACCCTAGTGCAGGCCTTCAGACACCTGGGCAATATCTGAAAATGTAAAAAAAAAAAAAAAAAAAAAAAAGTCCTTACTCCAAAAGCAACATTAGCTCTAGACACAAAGGGATCATGATTTAAGGTTTAGAGAGAAAGCATGTGACTTCATGGTGCTGTATCCATGAGATCAATTCTCATCAAATTATACCCTTTAATTTGAGGCTCTTTGTTATATGTAAATTATACCTCATTAAAGAGAGTTTCAAAGCACAAAATACTAGAAGCAAATGTGGGAACGTTCCTTTCAAATCCTGAAGTGCATGGGTGAAATGAGTCTGTCTGCCCATGTCTCAAAAATCCAAAATAATAAGACCCTTAAAAAATTAATAGCAGACTAAGCAGACCCTGAGCTCACACTGTCCCATGTTTTCAACTGCATAACATCCACATCCAAGTCCATGAACCAGAGAACGATCCAAAGACTGGCAGAACAAACTCCACACCTAAATAGAAGCTGCATCAGAAAGGTGGAGTCTGGCTGCCTGCAGAAGGGGCAGAAAAAGTGAGCCCTCACACCAGGGAAGACTAATCTCCATAACATTGGGCATTAAAACCCAGGGGGGCTGAATTCCCTTGAGTTTAGATCCTGGGCTTTGGAGGTCAGCTGACCCAGCACTGGGTGATCCAGGAGGATGAGTGACAGCCAGGTCCCTGCCTGTGTAGAGAGGCAACGTAAACATGGCATTTCACACAATGCTTAGGCCACAGGAGACACATGTATTCGTGCTGATTCTTGATTCTTGACTCAGCTGGCCTGCCTGGGTCCCACTGACACCACTGACAGCAAGCACAGCCCACAACAGGCACGCATTCAGTGCAGACCTCCGCACTGAAAGGAAAAGTAACCCAGACACAACAGCAGGGAGTGAGCAATACCCATACGATATCCTCCTGAAGGTCCAGGTTCTATAAATGGAGATGTGCACTGCTGAGGACTCCAGGACCTCTTCTTCATAACGGCATTAATTTCAAGATCAGAAGGCACAGCTGACTTTCCTAACACAGAGAAATAGAGCCAGAGAGACAGACAAAATGGACACACAGAGATGTTTATCCACAGTGAAAGACCTAGTCAAAGCCACAGCCAGAGATCTAAGCCAAAGACATATAAGTAACATACCTGATACAGAATTTAAAGCAATGATCATAAGGATACTCACTGGAGTTGTGGAATGAGTAGAAGAGTGAGACCCCTGACAGAGGTAAGATATAACATAGTTACACACTGAGGACACAATAAAGGAGAAACATGCTTGCTGGAAACAACAGAGGGATGGAAGAAGCAGCCGAACAAACTAGTGACCTTGAAGACTAAGTGATGGAAATTAATCACACTGAACCAAAGAGAGAGAACAGAATTCTGCAACGTGAGACGAGACTAAGGGAACTCAGTAACTACAGGAAAGATAATAGTATTCATATTGTAGGAGTCCCAGAAGGAAGAGAAAATGGGGAAGAAAATTTATTTGAGGAAACAATAGCTGAAAACTTCCCTAATTGGGGGAGGAAAACAAACATCCACATCCAGGAAACTAGAGAACTCCCATCAAAATCAGGCCAACACACAAACCTATTGTAAGGAAACTTACAAGTTAGGGTGAGAGTAAAGAAAAACTCATAAAAGCAGCAAAACAGTCCTTAACTTAGAAGGGAAGACCCATGAGGCTAGCTACATATTTCTGAAAAGAAACTTGGCAAGCCAGAGTGACATCACATATTCAAAGTGCTGAATGGAAAAATCAGCAGCCAAGAATACTCTATTCAGCAAGGCTATCTTTCAGGATGAAGGAGACACAGACTTTCACAAAGAAAAACTAAAGGAGTTTGTACCACTAAACCAGTCCTGCAAGAAATATTAAGAGGGATTCTTTGAGTGGAAATGAGAGACCAACAGTGACAGTATAGAGGTAGAAGACAAGTTCAAGTAAAAAATGAACATTTCTGGAAAAAAATCAGTTAAAATACTCAGAGAAATGGATCTGAAATATAATAACATCTGCCAAAAACCTAGGGAGGAGAAAGTAATGGGTTCAAAGGTAAATGACCATCAACTTAATACAAACTGCTAAATGCAGAAGAGGTTATATAAACACCTAACAGTAGCCATATCCTAAAACCAGTCATAAATATGCTAAGAATAAAGAAATCAAAATATATCACTAAAGAAAATAAGCAATACATGAAACAAAGGCAAGAAAGGATCAGAGAAAATCATTAGAAACCACAACAAAACAGGCAATAAAATGGCAATACATATATACATAGCAATCAATTTTGAAGGGAAATGGAGTGAATGCTCCAGTCTAGAGAGGTAGGGTCTAAGAATGGATGACAAAACAAAACAGATTCTGATGCCTACAAGTGACCCACTTTACACCTCAAGAATGATAGGATAGAGAAACATCACACAAATGAATGTCAAAAGAAAGCTGGGGTGGCAATATTTGTATCAGAAAAAATACACTCAAAAAAGTACATAACAAGAGACAGAGGAGGACAGTATATAACAGTAAATGGTACAATCCCAAAAGAAGATATAACAACTGTAAATATATCCCACAATTAAATGGGATTTATTCCCAAGCTACAAAGGTGGTTCAATATTCGCAAATCAATCAATATGATACAATACATCAACAGGAGAAAGGATAAGAACCAGATGATCAGGAAATCCGGGTGGCTGATCCTTTAACAGTCTGAAATCAGCTCAGGTCATGACTTCATGATTCCTGAGTTCAAGTCCTGCGTCAGACTCTGTGCTGAAAGCTCAGATCCAAGAGCCTCCTTCGAATTCTATGTCTCCCTCTCTCTCTGCCCCTCCCTGCTCACGCTCTCTCTCAAAATTAGTAAACGTTAAAAGAAAAGAAGCATACAGTCATTTCAATACATGCAGAAAGGAACATTTGACAAAGTACAACATCCGTTCATGCATGTAACCCCCTAAAGTAGGTTTACAGGAAACATATATTAACATCATAAAGGTTATCTATGAAAACCCTTCAGTTATAATCAACCTTAATGGGGAAAATCTGAGAGCTTTTCCTGTAAGGTCAGGAAGAAGACAAGGATGTTTACTCATACCACTTTTAGTAAACAAATTACTGGAAGTCCTAGCCACAGCCAGCAGACAAACAAAATGAAACTATTTGCAGATTACATGACACTATATATAGAAAACCCTAAAGAGTCCACCCAATAACTGCTAGAACTGATAAATGAATTCAGCAATGTCACAGGATGCAAAATCATTGTACAGAAATCTGTTGCATTTGTAGACCATACAGAAGCAGTAGAAAGAGACATTAAGAAAACAGTCCCATTTACAGTCATACAACAAAAATAAGATATCTATAAATCTAACCAAAGTGGTGAGCGACCTATACTCAGAAAAGTATAAAACAGTGATGAAAGAAATTCAAGATGACACAAAGAAATGGAAGGACATTCCATACTCACGGATCAGAAGTACAAATATAGTGAAAATGTCTATGCTTCCCAAAGCAATTGACAGAATTAGTGCAATTTCCATCAAATTACCGACAGCAGTTTTCACAGAACGACAACAGTCCTAAAATTTGTATGGAACCAAAAAAGACCCCAATCTTCAGAGTAAACAATCTTTATGTGAAGTGATAATTATGGATGGCACTATGCCTCTGGATCTTCTGCTCCAAAACACAATAACTCTGGCTTAAGCATTTGAACAAACGTTAGACATATCCCAACCAAGGATCATTCTACAAAATACATTCTACAAACGTACCCTCAAAACTTTGCACCTTATGAAAAATATGGAAAAATCTAAAAATTGTCATGGCCAAGTGGAGCCTAAGGAGACAGGATGACTGTAATGTGCCAGCTGGGATGAGTCTGGGCTAGGAGAGGTTAAAACCGAAGCAATCTGAATACAAATATAAACTTTACTTCATACTACCATATCTCTTTGATACATTGATTGTGATCATGTACCAACCATTATGACATCAATAGTGACAAAACAGTCTGATGTATGTGGATAGTCAGTATTATGCTCCCAATCTTTTTTGGTAACTAGAAACCCATCATGAAAGAATAGATTATTAGTAATCATGGTTTTTCTACACATAAGATTACATAACCAGTTCCAGTATTAGTTACTAGTGATGTACATGTACCTATTCTTGTTCTTACTATTGTTTAATTTAAATAATAGCATTCATGGTACAGAAAACTGAATGCATGATAAACACTTCATAGAAACATCTACTTTACATATTTTAAGATAATAACGTATATATACCACTCTATTATGTGGTATGTAAATGTTTTTCTGATCTTGAACGAGCATGTCATTGAATGGCTTTCCATAAAGGTGGTTATGCTAGATAATGAATGATACTCAGATTTTACAGGATGTACGTCACATCATGCCTGAACATTGTCAAAAATAAAAACATACACGCGGCCAGATGAAGCATTGTGACTGGCTCACTTATTGTAAAGAACCCTTGCTTTAATATTTTCACGTATATTTTTAGCAGGAATACAAGAGAATCAAATATTTCCAAATTGAAGAGATATTCAAAGACTGGAAGAACGATAGGGAGTTCAAAGGGTTTCAGAAGGATAAGAGTTGACCATGAAGGGGGAGTCACAGGCAAGGAGCTTTCTCTGGTCCACACTGACATGTTTGCATGAGGATATGTGACTTGCCAAAGGGTAAGTCCCAGAAGTACAAGAGGGAAAGACAACGCTTTAGGGCGGGGTGACTTGTAAAGGGTGCTTCTGTGCCTAAGTGATGGGTCAGCAACCTGGCTGGGGGTCCCTGCGTCAAAGACTTCAAAAGGTCAGCAGTAACCTATACTCACAAAGATCTTAGTAACATAGATCAAAGTAACTTAGAGCCACAAAGATCTTAGAACCACAGAGTCGATCTTCACCTATGATTAGGAGATGGTCACAGTTTCACAGGGTATGATCTTTGGGCTGGCAGTAGATGCCTAAAATATTATTTAGGGCTATACATTTAATGAAAAAAATGTATGTGTAAAAATTTGGGTTTGGAATGTTAAGAAAAATCACAGGCCCATCATGGAGTTACTTACGTTAAGGCCACATGTCACTAAACCTAATTTCATTCCTGCAGGAATGTAACCTTTAACCAGTAAGCAAAGAATTTCCTAGTCAGTGCTGGAAATTTAACTGATAGATCCCTGCCATTCCCCTCAGAGAGGCAGTCTTGCCTAAATAAGGTATTCCATGCCACTATTTTTTTTTTAAGTTTATTCAAGTTAGAGACAGGGAGCACATGCAAAAGAGGGGCAAGACAACAGGGAAAGAGAGAATCCCACAACCAAGAGGTCATGATCTGAGCCAGGATCAAGAGTCAGACACTTAACCAAGCCATCCAGGCACCCTGAGAATGTGGAGTTTCAAAGGTTAGCAGTCTTGGCTGGGATACAGCCATGAGGGCACTGGCCTACTCCTGAAGAGAAAGCGCAAACAACTTGCAGGCAGATGGCATTGAAACAGTGATCTGTACAACACCTGGTGCACACACTGGGGGAGATTATACACTCATCGTGGAGAGCATCCCTGTGAAGCAGTGCTCACAATGAGGGGACAAAGAGCTAGGACAGAGGAGCTGCGTGGCGCCATTACCCTGCTCTGCACACCCCCCCAGCAAAAAAAACACAGAGCCATCTGCTGGAACCAAGGCAATCCCCACACTGGGTGCCTAAGCTGCTTACGACAACCCCAACTTCCTGTGTTCTGGCGAGACTGGCCTTCAAGGTCATTCGATCTTGCTTCAGTCCCAATGGAGCTGGCCCCTTCCCCAGAAGACCAGGGGAAGCCCATGACCATACCACCTCTCTTGACCAGACAGTTATGCAGGGCTTCACTTCTAGTGGCAATCATTTCAAGTCTCACTTAACAAGCAGATCGGAGCAGACCTAGAAAAGTCTCACAACATTCTGGCCAAGGACCATACATTGCTCATACAACTGGCTTGAAGGATAGTGCAGCCAGAACACAAAACAGTGCGTGCAACACACACCACAGACACTCCATGTTGTGCCAGGCCCTGGACACTAGATGATCTCCTCTTCATAAAGCCATTCATCCCAGAGGCAGGTAACATAATGAGCTTTGGTAACAGAGAAGGTAAATACTCAACCAAAATGCCAAGATAAGAGGAATGCATCCCAAATGAAAGAACAAGATAAGGTCATGGCCAGAGACATGGAAGGAACATTTCCAAACTCATTCTATGAGGCCGGCATGGCCTTGAGTCCAAACTGGACAAAGACCCCACCGGAAAGGAAAACTACAGACCAATTTCCCTGATGAACCTGGATGCGAAAATTCTCAACAAAAAGTAGCAAACCGGATCCAACAATACATAAAAAGGATTATTCAGGACAATGAGGTGGATTTTATTCCTGGAATGCACAATAGATTCAATATCTGCAAATCAACTGATGTGATACATCACATTGATAAAAGAAAGGATAACAACCACATGATCCTCTCAATAGATGCAGAATAAACGTTTGACAAAATGCAGCAGCATCCTTTCTTGGTGAAAAAAAAAAAAAAAACCTCATGAAAGGAGGGATAGAAGTATCATTCCTCAACATGAGAATATCCAGATATGAAAGTCCCACAGCTAATATCATCTTCAGTGGTGAAAAACTGAGCTTTCCCCCTAAGGTCAGGAACACGACGGGGATGTCCACTCTCAGCACTGTTATTCACCATACTGTTGGAAGTCTTAGCCTCAACAATTAGACATCAAAAAGAATACAAGGTGTCCAAGTTGGCTAGGAGGAATCAATCTTTCCCTGCTCACAGACACGATACTCTCCATGGAAAATCTGAACGACTCCACCAAGAAACTTCTAGGATTGATACAGGAATTCAGGAAAGTATCAGAATATAAAATCAATATGCAGAAGTTGATTGCATTTCTATAAACCAGTAATGAATCAACAGAGAAATCAAGGAATTGATGTCATTTACACCTGCACTGAAAACCATAAAATACCCAGGGATAAACCCAACCAAAGAGGGAAAAGATCAGTACAGTTAAAACAATAGAGGGTCTCCTGGGTGGCTCAGTCAGTTAAGTGCCATCTTCGGTTCTGGGAATGATCCTGCATTTGTGGGATTGAGTCCCTTGACGGGCTCTGTGCTGACAGCTCAGAGTCTGGAGCCTGCCTCAGAGTCTGTGTCTCCCTCTCTCTCTCTGCCCTCCCCCCACCCCCCGCTCACGCGCTCTCACTTGCTCGCTCACTCTCTCAAATATAAATAAACATTAAAAAATTAAAAGAACAAACCATACAGCGTCTATAAAAGAAGTTGAAGAAGACACAAAGAAATGAAAAAAAAAATCCCATGTAATCCCATGGATTAGAAGAATATTGTTAAAATGTCAATACTATCCAAAGCAATCAACAAATTCAATGTAATTCCTATCAAAATAACACCAGCATTTTTCACAGAGCTAGAGACAACAATCCTAAAATTGTATGGAACCAGGAAAGATCCCAAAGAGCCAAAGTAATGTTGAAAAAGAAAAACAAAGATGGAGACATTACAACTCTGGACTTTATGGTGCATTAGAAAGCCGCAATCATCAAGACAGTATGGTACGGGCACAAGAACAGACACATAGATCAAAGGACCAGAATATGGAACCCAGAAATGGAGCCTCAAACATATGGCTGAATAATCTTTCACAAAGCAGGAAAGAATATCCAAAGGAAAAAGAAGAGTCTCTTCAGCAAATGGTACTGGGAAACCTGGACAGTGACAAGTATGAACCTGGACTATGTTCTTAAACTTCTCTCTCTCTCTCTCTCTCTCTCTCTCTCTCTCTCTCTCACACACACACACACACACACACACACACACACACACACACCTCAAAATGGATGAAACATATAAATGTAAGACAGGAAACCATCAAAATCCTAGAGGAGGAAACAGGCAACCTACCTCTTTGATCCTGACCGCAACAACTTCTTGCTTGTCATTTCTCCAGAAGCAAGGGCAATAAAACCAAAATAAACTATTGGGACCTCAAGATAAAAAGCTTCTGCACAGCAGAGGAAACAATCAGGAAAACTAAAAGGAAACTTAATGGAATGGGAGAAAATATTTACAGGTGACATATCAGATAAAGGGTTAGTATCCAAAATCTATCAAGAACTTATCACACTCAACACCCAAAAACCAAATAATCCAGAGAAAAAATGGGCAAAAGACATGAAGAGACACTTTAACAGGACATCCAGATTGGTCACACGTGAAAAGATGCTCAACCTCATTCCTCATAAGTGAAATACACATCAAAACCACAATGAGATATCCCCTCACGCCGATCAGAATGGCTAAAATTAACATCTCAGGAAATGACAGATGTTGGCAAGGATGCAAAGGGAAAGCTTTTGCAATGCTGGTGGGAATGCAAAATGGTGTAGCCACTCTGGAAAACAGTATGGAGATTCGCTACAAAAACCAAAAATAGAACTGCACTAGGACCCAGCAATTGCACTACTAGGTTTTTACACAAAGGATGCATTAATGCTGACTCCAAGTGGCACATGCACTCTAATGTTTATAGCAGCATTATCAACAATAGCTACATTATGCAAAGAGGCCAAATGACCATTGACAGATGAATGGATAAAGAAGATGTATATTCATACAATGGAATATTACACGGCGATCAAAAGGAGTGAAATCTTGCTATTTTCAACAACGTTTAGTGAACTGGACTTTATTATGATAAGCAAAATATGTCAGAGAAAGACACACATCATATTAAATTCCACAGATGAGAGAATTCATAACACTGAAGAACGTAGTGAAAGGAAAGCAAAAATAAGATACAAACAGAGATGGAGTCAAACGATAAGACACCGTTAAATAGAGGGAAGAAGCTCAGGGTTCCTGGAGGGTTACTGAATAGGGGTATGGGCTAAATGGGTGATGGGCATTAGAGACAGCACTTAGGATGAGTACTGGATATATTTTGTAATTGACGGATCACTAAATTCTAATCCTGAAACTGTATTCCACTATAAGGTAACTAACTTGGGCTTAAATTTTAAAAAAGAAAAAAATATTAAAAATAAGTAAAGAAATATACTACCAGTCAAAAGTAAAGAATATATAAATCGGGCTCTTTTAGTGGAAATGAAAGACCAAAATTGTTACAGACAAGAAAGGATCAGAGAAAACATCAAGATACAATGGTAAAACAACTAGTAGGGCACTAAATATATACCTATCAATAATTACTCTAATGTAAATCGATAAATGCTCCAATCAAAAGACATTGGATAGGGAGACAGAATGGACACAAAAAAAGAAAAGAAAAGAAAAGAAAAGAAAAGAAAAGAAAAGAAAAAGAAAAGAAACAAACAAACAAACAAACAAAAAAACCAAGGCCTATCTAGGTGCTGCCTACAAAGCCTTATTTGGACTTAAGTCACCTGCAGATTTAAATTGAGGGAATGAAAAAACATTTATCATGCCAATAATATCAAAAGAAACCCAGTACCAATACTTATATCGGGCAAAAAACTTTAAAATTGAGACTGTAGTTTGGTACCCTTTAGGTCAATACCTAGTAGTAAAATTGCATGCACCCAATATTTATAGCAGCTTTATCAACAGTAGCTAAATTATGGAGAAAGCCCAAGTATCCAACAAGTGATGAAGGTATAAAGAAGTTGTGGGGTCTGTGTATGTGTGTGTCTGTGTATTCATGTATACGCGTGTGTGTGTGTGTGTGTGTGTACGTGTATATATTCATACATACATACATACATACATACGTATATACAATCAAATATGTCTCAGCTTCAAAAAGAATGAAATCCTGTCATTTGCAACGATGTGGATGGATCTAGAATGTGTTATGCTAAGTGAAATATGTCAATCAAAGAAAGACAAATATATCATTTCACTCATGTGTAATTGAAGAAACAAAACAGATGAAAACATGGGAAGGGGGCAGGAAAAGAGAAGAGTGGTAACAAACCACATGTGTCTCTTAATGATAGAGAAAAAAAAGTGAAGATTCATGGAGGGAGATGGGTCAGCTCTGGGCTAGATGGGGGACCTGTATTAAGAAGAGCACTTGTTGTGATGAGCACTGGGTGTTGTATGTAAGGGATGAATCACTGAATTCTACTCACGAATCCGAGAATGCACTGTATGTCAACTAAGACTTAAATTTAAAAAATAAATAAAGCTGTAACAAGAGATGAAGACGAACACTATCTCATACTAAAGGGGACAACCAAACAAGAAGATCCAATGATTGTAAATTTTGATGCCCCCAACATGCAACCACCAAGTACATAAAACATTTAACAACAACAATAAAAGAACTCATTTATAATAATATAACGATATTAGAGGACTTTAACACATAACTCACATCGATGGACAGAACCTGTAAACAGAAAACCAACAAGGAAACAATGGCTTTGAATGACACACTGGACCAGATGGGTTTAACAGATATATTCAGAACACTCCATACTAAAATGACAGAGTACACATTCTTTTCAAGTGCACATGGGGCATTCTCCATAATTGATCACATTCTAGGTCACAAATCAGGCCTCAACAGGTACCCAAAGGCAGAGATCAGACCAAGCATTTTTTCTGACCACAAAGCTAAGAAACTTGAAGTTAACCACGTGTGTGTGCGCGCGCGCGCACACACACACACACACACACACACACACACACACACACACACTAAGGGGGAAAGGCCACAATTAAAGGGAGGTTAAATAACATGCTACCAAATGAATGGGTCAAACAGGAAATCAATGAGAAAATACACCGAAACTAATGAAAATGAAAATACACTGGTAAAAGTATTTGGAATGCGGCAGAAGCAGTCTATGATGGAAGTATATAGCAGTACAAGCCTACCATAAAGAGCAAGAAAAATCCCAAACAATCCTAACTTATAACTAAAGGAATGAGAAGAACAGCCGAAGGAAGGAAATAATAGAGATTAAGGCAGAAATAAGGAATATAGAAACCAAAAAGACACTAGAGCAAATCAATGAAACCAGGGGCTGGTTCCTTGAAAACAGTAATCAACATGAAAACCTCCTAGGCATACTTTTCACAAAGAAGAAGGAAAGGACTCAAATAAAATCACAAATAACACAGGAGAAATAACAGTCAACACCACAAAAATACAGTTAGAAGATAATATTATGAAAATCTATATGCAACAAATTGGACACTCTGAGAAAAATGGAACAATCCCTAGAAACACACAAACTACCAAAACTGAAACGAAAGATACATAAAATCTGAAAACAGAAAGAAATCAAATCAGTAATAAAAAATTTCCCCCCAACACAAGAGTTCAGGGCCAGATGGCTTCACTAATGAATTCTACCATCCATTTAAGGAAGAGATAATATGTATTCTTCTCGAATTATTACAAAAAATAAAAAAAGAAGGAAAACTTACAAATTCATCTTATGAGGCCATCATTACCTTGATACCAAAACCAGTTAAAGCCTCCACTAAAAATGAAAACTGCCAGGGCTCCTGTGTGGCTCGGTGGGTTTGGTGTCCAAATCTTAATTTTGGATTAGGACATTATTTTGCAGCGCATGGATTCGAGTCCCACGTTGGACCCTGTGCTGACAGTGTGGAGCATGGCCAGGATTCTCCCTCTCCCTGTCTCTCTGCCCCTCCCTCACTTTTATGTACCCTATGTCTCTAAGTAAATAAATACTTTAAATATGTTTTAAAAAATTTAAATAAAACTACAGACCAATATCCTGATGAATATGTATGCATAAATTCACATCAAGATACCTTCAAATTAAAGTCAATAATACATTAATAGAATCATTTACCATAATCAAGTGGGATATATTCCCGGACTGGAAGGGTGGTTCCACATTCACAGATCAATCAACATGATGCACCACAGTAATAGAAGAAAGGATAAGAACAATATGATGCTTTCAAGACATGCAGGAAAACGATTTGACAAAATGTCACATCCTAGCAAGTATATTGGTACTCAACCTACCTGCACATAATAAAGGTCATCTATGAAAAACCCACAGCTCATCTCATCCTCAATGTGGAAAAAATTGAAAGTTTTTCTTCCAAGGTCAGGGACAAGACAGGGATGATCCCTCTCACCACTGTTATTCCACATGGTACTGGAAGTTTTAGCCACAGCAATCAGACAACAAAAAGAAATAAGAGGCATCCAAATTGGCAAGGAAGAAATAGAACTTTCACTATTTGGAAATGACATGATGCTCTCTATAGAAAACATGAAAGACTCCCCTCAAAATTGTTTGAATTGATACATGAATTCGATAAATCAAAATATACAGAAATCAATGTACATAAATCTATTGCATTTCTGTAGACAAATAATGAATTAACAGAAAGAGAAAGTAAGGGATCAATCCCATTGACAGGTGCACCAAATACCCCAAGATACCTAGAGTAAACCTAACCAAAGAGGTAAAAGATCTGTACTCTAAAGGCTGTGAAACACTGATGAAAGAAATGGAAGAGGAGGCAAAGAGAAGGAAATACATTTCATGTTCACGGATAGGAAGAACAAAATACTGTTAAAAGGTCTACACTCCACAAAACAATCTACACATGTAATGAAATCCCTATCACACAAACAAAACATTTGTCACAGAACTAGAACAAATAGTCCCAAAATATGTATGGAGTGACAAAGACCCCAAACAGCCAAAAGAAATTGAAGACCAAAACTAAAGCTGGAGACATCACGCTTCTACACTTTAGGTTATATTACAAAGCTGTACTGAACAGAACAGTATGGTACTGGCAACCAACAACAACAACAAAAACACAGACGCAGAGACCAATAGAATGGAAACCCAGGCATAAACTCATACATATATGGTCAATTAATTCTCAACAAAGCAGGAAAGGATATCCAATGGGGAAAAAAAGATACTCTTGGGACACATGTGTGGCTCCACAGCGTGTGACTGTGGATTCAGGTCCAATCATGATCTCAGGGCAGTGCAGAGCATGCGTGGGATTCTCTCTCTCCATTTCTCTCTGCCCCTTTTCTGCATGTTCTCTCTCTCTCTCTCCTCTCTCTCTCTCTCTCTCTCAAAAATAAATACATAAAAAAAGTCTCCTCAACATGTGGTTTTGGAAAAACTAGACAGCAACCTGCAAAACAAAACAAAAACACAAACGGACCACTTTCTTACAACATACACAAAAATAAATCCAACATGAATAAAGAACTATGTGTGAAACCTGAAACCATACAAATCCCAGAGGATACCTAACACAGGCAGTATCTTATTTGACATTGGCTGTACAAACATCTTTGTAGATATATCTCCTGAGGTAAGGGAAACACAAGCAAAAATAATGGGACTTCATAAAAATAAAAAGCTTCTGTCACAAAGGAAAAATCAACAAAACTA
Organism: Panthera pardus; assembly: GCF_024362965.1. NCBI lineage: Eukaryota > Metazoa > Chordata > Mammalia > Carnivora > Felidae > Panthera > Panthera pardus. The sequence goes on from NW_026526732.1 coordinate 106,127,814, forward strand.
AAACACCTACAGAATAATATTTGTAAACGACATCTGATAAAGGTTTACTGTCCAAAATATATAAAGTTATACAGCACCCAAAAAATGAGAAATCCAATTAAAAATGGGCAGATGACACGAATGGACATTTTCCCAAGGTGACATAAACATAGCCAAGAGACACATGAAAAGATGCTCAGCATTACTCGTCTTCAGGGAAATACAATTCAAAAGTACAATGAGATAACACGTCACATCTGTGAAAATGACTAAAATCAATGAATGATGAGACAGCAGGTGTTGGCAAGGATGTGCGGAAAGAGGAACCCTCTTGCATTGTGGGAAGGAATGCAAACTGGTGCAGCCACTCCGGAAAACAACATGGAGATTCGTCAAAAAAAAAAAAAATGGAAATAGAACTATGTTACGATCCAGCAATTTCACTACGAGGTATTTACAGAAAGAATACAAAAATAATTCTTCAAAGGGATACATGCACCATGAGTTTACAGCAGCATTTTCTACAAAAGCCAAATTACGGAAACTGACCGAGCATCCATCAACTGATGAATAAACTGAGATGTAGTATATGGAAAGTAATATTATTCAGCCATAAAAACATGAAATCTTGTCATTTTCCACGAGGTGGATGGAGAGAATGTTATGCTGGGTGAAATAAGCCTGTCAGAGAAACACAAATACCAGATGGTTTCACTAACACATGGAAATAAAACAAAACAAAGTGGGGGGGGGGGGGAGGAGACAGTGACAAACACTCTTAACTAGAAAACAAACTGAGGGGTTCCACAATGAGGTGGGGGAATGGATGAAACAGCTTCTGGGGATTACGAAGTGCACCTGGGATGAGCACCAGGTGACGCATGGAAGTGTTGCTCTACATTGTACACCTGAAACTAATATTACACTGTATGTTTACTAAGTGCAATTTAAAGTAATAGATATCAGAAGGTTAAGACACCTACCTACGGGGTTTTCTGTAGTTTTCAATCACTTCATTAGGTTGGAAAAATAACCATAAATTTTTTAAAAAAGCATGTATGTTGTGGGGGACAGTTTGTGCCCTTACCTCGGTCACTGGTTCCAGCAGGACTCGGAAAGTGGGTCACAGCTCATTCTTCTAGAAGGTCCTGAGACAAACATTTCGTGTATTCAAGTCCTGATGGAGTGCAGCTCCCGTTCTTCTGAATTTCTGTCAGGGTTTCTTCCCAGAAACAAGCCTGAATCTGGAACAAACCATCGACTGTATCTATGAGGTGATGTCTTGGAACCCCGCAATCCACGAATCCTTTAGTAAAATACGACTTGTTCAAATACTGTCCAGGAAGTTGAGGAATGAAACACGGGAACAACCCAGAAAATGCAAGGGCCTGTGCTGTTTAGCAACCATCATGCCCAGGGAAGCCACCCAGCGCCCCCTCCTCAGCAGTCAGTACAAGGTAGCTTCTCTCTGGCGACTCAGGAGATGCCAAGTTGCTGCAAAGCTCCCAAGGTCTCCCCTGGGGCCGGCGGCAGAAGCCGCTGGAAACGCAGCTCTGCTCTCTGTCCTGAGACAGCGGTAGAGGTCCTGTGTCCTCTGGGAGCAACAGCAGCCCTTCCTGCTCTGAAGTGCCCTGGGACAGAAAAGCCGATGGTGCGCCCTCTGCTGGCCATCACTGCCTAGGCAGAGGAGCCCGCCCCTCCGGGTCTGTGGTGCTTGAGCTCTCTCTGCTGGATACCATGGGAATTCGTGCAATGTTGAAGGCCCTGGCCGCTCAGCTGAGGGACTGAAGGTGCTCTGGGCAACTCCGCCTGTTCTCCACAATGGGAAGGGTCTTAGTGACAGGGCCTGGGACACAAAGAAATCTTTTCCTTCTCCTTTTTTTTGAGTGAAGAATGAAACAGAATTTATTAACATAATGACATCATTTGTAATGTTTTAAACAATGTCCACAGAAAAATAGACTGCCAACTTACACATGCTGAGCAAGTAATTGTGTTTACCACCAGAGTATTTAGGTTAGATAAAGAATTGACACCTTTGAGAGAGAGACAACTGCTTCCAGCTATGGAACGAATGAGTCCTAGGGATACAAGAGACAGCCAATGGAATAGAGTCAATTCTGTAATAATATTGTTGCATGCTTTCACAGGATAGCTACACTTGTGCTGAAGTAAAACATAATTTATAGACATATGGAATGACTACAAAGTATGCCTAAAACTAATACAACAAATGTGTGAAGAATATTTCAATGAAAAGTTGACATCCTCTACGCTATCTTTAATTTATCTTTTTTTGCCAATAAACTATCATTCCTGGGGCGCTTGGGTTGCTTAGTCAGTTAAGCGTCCGACTTCCCATCAGGTCATGATCTTGCAGCCCATGAGATTGAGCCCTGCGTCAGGTTCTGTCCTGACAGCTCAGAGCCTGGAGCTTGCCCCAGATTCGGTGTCTCCTGCTCTCTCCCCCATCCCTCCCTCAGGCTCTCTCCAAAAAAGAAAAACAGAAACATTATAAATTTTAAAAAAAATCATTCCTAATTTAGAATCTGTGAAATTCCATTTATACTAGATTCTCTAACATCACCATCTTGATGTTGAGAGCTTATCTGAATAGTCACTAATATCTTTGATGACACATATGTGACAGGGTCAGAATGCAACTTACAGGGAGCTACACATCTGTTATGAATTTACTGTATGTATCCTTGGCTAATATTTGCCATGAAATGTGCTTTAGGGATGCACATTTCATACATCTGCATCCCTGGATGTGTGTAATGAACATCCATTCTGTGTTGCAGTTAACTTTAAAGCCATAACAATGAGTCTTATAGGACTGACAGCAAGATGTCAGTAGAGCTGCTTCCTTCCAGAGATTCTGAGGGGAGCATCCATTTCTTTACCTTTTTCAGAGTCCAAGGGCTACCTGTGTCCCTCAGCTTATGGCTCCTCCCATGCTCACACCACTCAAGTCTTCTCTTCCTCAGTCAAATTTCATTCTTCGTACAATGACGCTTGTGGTTGCATCCAGGGCCCACCTGGACAATCCAGGCCATTCTCCTCATCTTCAGATCATTGACTTAATCACATCCACAAAGTCCTTTTTGTCATCAAAGAGAACAGTCACGGGTTCTGGGGATTAGGACATTGATACCTTTGAAGCCCATTATTCAACCTACCACACTCTACCCTCTGGCTCCCCAAAATTTATGTCCACTCCATATGCAAAATATATTCACCCCATTCTAACATTCCTAAAAGTCTCAAGCCCTTACATCATCAACTCAAGTTCAAAATCTCATCTCTATATCATCAGCTCCAAAGACCCAACTGTCATAATCTAAATCATGAAAGCTGGTATGAGTGGTCTCTGGATATGACCACCCTGGATCACAAGTCCACTCTGGGGAGCTTGGGAAGATGGCAGAGTAGGAGGACCCTGAGGTAACCCCATCCCACGTTTACAGCCAGGTATCATGCACACCCAAGTCAATAAATCAGAGCACAATGCAAACACTGAGAGAACAAAGTCCACAACTAAATTAGAGAAGAAGCTGCACCTGAAGGTTTTGGAAGGTCGGAGATGGAGGCAGATGGAGGGCCTTGTGCACACGAGGAGGGCAGAGAAACTGGTCCTTGCGGGAGGAAGCTCATATGGGGAAAACTAGTCCCCATAATGTTTGGCTTTAAAAACCAGACAGGCTGAGTTTTTAAAGCCAGTGGGACTTGGATCCTGGAGCTTTAAAAGTCAGCTGACTCATCACCAGGCAAGCCTGGAGGGTGAGTGATAGCTGGGTCATCGCCCTAGAAGAGACAGCAGCCTGCACAGAGAGACAATATGCAAAGAGCAGTTTACACAATGTCAGGGGCAAACAAGAGACATATCTGCTAGTACTGATTTCTCTAAAATCAAGGAAGCTGGCAGGTGCCATTTTCCTCTCCCTTCCCACCGCCCCCCCCCCCATTAACACAGGACTACCTGGGGGAGGCAGGGATGCACAGACACTATTCACCTTTGTCCAGGGCTATGGGAAAATGTTGCTAAAGCAGTGCATGCAGCCCACCCAGCCCCAGAGCCACATTCAGTCATGCACCCCCAGGCACCATCAAGTGTAAGGCCCAGATGTCAGAAACACAGCTGAGTGGAGGGCCACTCTCAGCCACCACACTGTGCCCAGCTGCCTGCCCCCAGCCACCCTGGTGTGCAGCCTCCAGCCACCCAGCACTTCAGGGGATCCAGCATAGGATTCGTGGCCCAATATAAGATCTCTAGTGAGCACATCCCCTCAGGGCTGGCCTGCCTGGGTCCCGCTCACACCACAGACAGGAAGCACAGCCCACAATAGGCAGAAAGGAAAAGTGTGTTACTCTTGGGGTAACAGCGGGGCAGGAGCAACACCATGGGATAGAGACCAAAGCTCTCCATGTCATGGTGAACAGAGACACTGCACTGCAGGCACTCCAGGACCTCTTCCTCACTGAGTCACTACTTCCAAAAGCAGGAGACACAGCTTAGTGAGTTCATACACATGAACAGACAGAGAGAGGCAAACCACACAGGGTGAGGGAGAAATTTACCCCAAATGAAAGAAAGGAACAAGCCACAGCCAGAGATCTAGGCAAAACAGATCTAAGAAACCTGCTTGATAGAAAATGTAAAGCAATGATCATAAGGATACTCACTGGGCTTGAGAAAAGAGTGAAGAATATGAGTGAGTCCCTTAACACAGAGATAAGGACCAACATAGCAGAGATAAAGGGCTCAATAAACAAAATGAGAAACACACCTGATGGAATGAACAGCAGCAAAGAAGAAGAAAAGGAATGACTTAATGACCTAGGAGACAGAGTAATGAAAAGTAATCAAGCTGAGGAAAAGAGAGGAAAAAAATAATTATGCAAAACGTGAATAGATTTAGGGACCTCAGTGACTCAATCCAACATAATAACATTCATACCATAGGAGTCCCAGAAGAAGAAGAGAGAGAAGGGGGGATGGGCAGAATATTTATTTCAGGAAATAATAGCTAAAAACTTCTTTAATCTGGAGAAGGAAACAGACATCAGATCCAGGAGGCACATCGAATGTCCATCAAAACCAACAAAAGCAGACCCACAGCAAAACATATTTTGCTTAAACTGGCAAAATATAGTGATAAAAAAGTCCTAAAAGCAGCAAGACAAAAGAAGTCACTAACTTACAAAAGAAAACATCAGGTTAGCAGCAGATCTCTACACAGAAACTTGGCAGGCCAGAAGGGAATAGCAGGATGTATTCAACGTGCTGAATGGGAAAAAACTGTAACCAAGAATCTTTTGTCCAACAAGTCTGTCATTCAGAATGGGAGAGATCAAGAGTTTACCAAACAAAAACCACTAATTTAGTGACCACTAAACCAGTATGCAAGAAATTTGAAGATGGACTCTTTGAGTGGAAAAACCAAAAGTCACACAACAGTAGGAAACACAAAAGCAGTAAAATGAATATTTCTATTTAAAAAATCAGCCAAGAAACACAAAATAAGAGAATGTAAAGTATGACACCACATACCTAAAACCTGGGGAGGAGAGGAATAAAGAATGGATTCGAACTTAAACAATCATCAATGCAATATAGACTGCTATATGCAGATGTTATATACAAACCTAATGGTAACTACAAATCAAAAACCACTAATAAACATGCAAAAAATGAAGAGAAAGAAATCCAAATACATCACTAAAGAAAGCAAAACATAAAAGAAAGAAAGAATCAGAGAAAAATTCAGAAGCGAAAACAAAAGTAATAATAAAATGGCAATAAATACATATCTATCAATAATTGCTTTGAATGTAAATGCACTAAACACTCCAATCAAAAAACAGAGGTGAAGCGTATTAAGGAGGACACGTGTTATGATAAGGGTATTAAGGAGGACACGGATGTTGTATTTAGGTGATGAATCACTAAATTGTACACGTAAAACTAATATTACATTGCATATTAACTAACTGGAATTTAAATTTAAATTTAAAAAAAGACATAGGTGACAGAGTGGATAAAAAATCAAGATCCATCTATATGATGCCTACAACAGACTCAGTTTAGACCTAAAGACACCTGCAGACTGAAAGTGAGAAGGTGGAGAAATACGTCATGCAAATTAAGTCAAAAGAAAGCTGGAGTAGCAATACTTATATCGCACAAAATGAATTTTAAAACAAATACCAGAAATGGAAAAACATTCCATGCTCATGGATCGGAAGAATAAATATTGTTAAAATGTCAATACTACCCAAAACTATCTACACATTCAATGCAATCCCAATCAAAACTGTACTAGCATTCTTCTTGAAGCTAGAATAAGCAATCCTAAAATTTGTATGGAACCACAAAAGGCCCCGAGTAGCCAAAGTAATTTTGAAGAAGAAGACCAAAGCAGGAGGCATCACAATCCCAGACTTTAGCCTCGACTACAAAGCTGTAATCATCAAGACAGCATGGTATTGGCACAAAAACAGACACATAGACCAATTGGAATAGAATAGAAACCCCAGAACTAGACCCACAAAAGTATGGCCAACTAATCTTTGACAAAGCAGGAAAGAATATCCAATGGAAAAAAAGACAGTCTCTTTAACAAATGGTACTGGGAGAACTGGACAGCAACATGCAGAAGAATGAAGCTAGATCATTTTCTTACACCATTCACAAAAATAAACTCGAAATGGATAAAGGACCTGAATGTGAGACAGGAAACCATCAAAACCCTAGAGGAGAAAGCAGGAAAAAACCTCTCTGACCTCAGCTGCAGCAATTTCTTACTTGACACATCTCCAAAGGCAAGGGAATTAAAAGCAAAAATGAACCATTGGGACCTCATGAAGATAAAAAGTTTCTGCACTGCAAAGGAAACAATCAACAAAACTAAAAGGCAACCAATGGAATGGGAAAAGATATTTGCAAATGACATATCAGACAAAGGGCTAGTATCAAAAATCTATAAAGAACTCACCAAACTCCACACCCAAAAACAAATAATCCAGTGAAGAAATGGGCAGAAAACATGAATACTTTTCCAAAGAAGACATTCAGATGGCCAACAGGCATATGAAACAATGCTCAATGTCACTCCTCATCAGGGAAATACTAATCAAATCTACACTGAGCTACCATCTCATGCCAGAGTGGCTAAAATGAACAAATCAGGAGAATATAGATGCTGGAGAGGATGTGGAGAAACGGGAACCCTCTTGCACTGTTGGTGGGAATGCAAACTGGTGCAGCCACTCTGGAAAACAGTGTGGAAGTCGTCAAAAAATTAAAAATAGATCTACCCTATGACCCAGCAATAGCACTGCTAGGAATTTACCCAAGGGATACAGGAGTGTTGATGCATAGGGGCACCTGTACCCCAATGTTTATAGCAGCACTTTCAACAATAGCCAAATTGTGGAAAGAGCCTAAATGTCCATCAACTGATGAATGGATAAAGAAATTGTGGTTTATATACACAATGGAATACTACATGGCAATGAGAAAGTATGAAATATGGCCTTTTGTAGCAACGTGAATGGAACTGGAGAGTGTTATGCTAAGTGAAATAAGTCATAGAGAGAAAGACAGATACCATATGTTTTCACTCTTATGTGGATCCTGAGAAACTTAACAGGAGACCACAGGGGAGGGGAAGGGGAAAAAAAGTTAGAGAGGGAGAGAGCCAAACCATAAGAGACACTTAAAAACTGAGAAGAAACTGAGGGTTGATGAGGGGTGGGAGGGGGGGAAAGTGGGTGATGGGCATTGAGGAGGGCACCTGTTGGGATAAGCACTGGGTGTTGTATGGAAACCAATTTGACAATAAATTTCATATTAAAAAATAAAAATAAAACAAATACCATAAAAAGAGACAAAGAAGTATCCTTCCCAAGAAGGACACTATACAATCATAAACGGATCTATCCATCAAGAAGATCTAACAATTGTAAATATTTATGCCCCCAACTTGAAAAATCCATATATATATATATATATATATATATATATATATATATATATATATTACAATATACAATGTACAATAATACTAGGAGACTTTAACACCCCACTGACAGCAGTGGACAGATCATCTAAAAGGAAAATCAGTAAGGAAACAATGGTTTTGAGTGACACATGGGACTAAATGGACTTAATAGATATATGCAGAACATTTCATCCTAAAGCAGCAAAATTTACATTCTTCTCGAGTGCACATGGGACATTCTCCAGAATAGATCACATACTGGGACACAAAACAGCCCTCAACAAGTAAAAAAGATTGAGGTCATACCATGCATATTTTCTGACTACAGTGCTGTGAAACTTGAAATCAACCACAAGAAATAATCTGGAAAGACCACAAATATATGTAGGTTAAAGAACATCCTCCTAAATAATGAATGGGTTAACCAGGAAATTAAGAAATTTAAAAATGCATGGATGTAAATTAAAATGAAAACACAAAAGCCCAAAACCTTTGGGATGCAGCAAAGGCCGTCTCAGAGGAAAGTACAGTGCAATTAAGGCCTATCTTAAGCAGTAAGAAAGGTCCCAAATACACAACCTAACCTTACACCTAAAGTAGCTAGAAAAAGAAAAAACAACGCCTAAAGTCAGCAGAAGGGGGATAATAAAGATTTGAGAAGAAATAAACAATATAGAAACAAAAACAACAGAATAGGTCAATGAAACCAGGAGCTATTTTTTTTTGAAAGAATTAATGCAATTGATACACCCCTAACCAGACTTATCAAAAAGAAAAGAGAAAGGACCCAAATAAGTAAAATCACAAGTGAGAGAGGAGAGATCACAACCAACACCACAGACATACAAACAATTATAAGAGAATATTATGAAAAACTATATGCCAACAAATTGGGCAAGCTGGAAGAAACGGATAAATTCCTAGAAACATATAAACTACCAAAAGTGAAACAGGGAGAAACAGAAAACTTGAACAGACCAATAACCAGCAAAGAAATTTAATCAGTCATCAAGTATCTCCCAACAAAGTCCAGGACCACATAGCTTCACAGGGGAATTCGACCAAACACTTAAAGAAGAGTTAATACCTATTCTTCTCAAATTGTTCCATAATATAGAAAAAGAAGGAAAACTTCCAATTTCATTCTCTGAGGTCAGCATTATCCTGATACCAAAACCAGACAGAGTCTCCACTAAAAAAGATAACTATAAGCCAATATCCCTGATGAACATGGATGCAAAGATTCTCAATAAAATACTAACATACTGAATCCAACAGTACATTAAAAATATCATTCACCATGATCAAGTGGGATTTATCCCTGAGCTGCAAGAGTGATTCAATATTCACAATCAATCAACGTGATACACTACATTAATAAAAGAAAGTATAAGAACTACATGATCCTTTCAATAGATGCAGAAGAAGCATTTGACAAAGTACACCATCTATTCATAATAAAAACCTTTGAGGATTGGAGGGAACATGCCTCAACATCATAAAAGCCATATACAAAAACCCCACAGCTAATATCATCCTCAATGGGGAAAAACTGAGAGCTTTCCCCCTAAGGTCAGGAACACAACAGGGATGTCCACTCTCACTACTGTTGTTCAACATAGCGTTGGAAGTCTAGCCTCAGCAATCAGACAACAAAAACAAATAAAAGGCATCCAAACCAGCAAGGAAGAAGTTAAACATTCACTATTTGCAGATGACATGATACTCTATGTAGAAAACCCAAAAGACTCCATCAAAAAATTGCTAGAATTGATACATGAATTCAGTAAAGTCACAGGATACAAAATCAACATACAGAAATCTGTTGCATTTTTATACACCAATAATGAAGCAGCAGAAAGAGAAATCAAGGAACCAATCCATTTACAATTGCACCAAAAAACATAATATACCTAGGAATAAACCTAACCAAAGATGTAAAGGACCTGTACTCTCAAAACTACAAAGCATTTATGAAAGAAATTGAAGAAAACAGAAAAAAATGGAAAAGCATTCCAGACTCATGGATTGGAAGAACAAATACTGTTAAAATATCTATACTATCCAAAGCAATCTACATATTCAATGCAATTCCTATCAAGATAAAACCAGCATTCTTCACAGAGCTAAAACAAACAATCCTAAAATTTGTATGGAACCAGAAAAGACCTCGAATAGCCAAAGCAATCTTGAAAAAGAAAACCATAGCTGGAAGCATCACAATTCCAGACTTCAAGATGTATTACAAAGGTGTATTCATCAAGATAGTATGGTACTGGCACAAAAACAGGCACTTAGATCAAGAATATCCAATGGAATAAAGACAGTCTCTTCAGCAATCGGTGTTGGGAAAGCTGGACAGCAGAAGAATGAACCTGGACCACTTTCTTACACCATACACAAAAATAAACTCAAAATGGATGAAAGACCTAAACATAAGACAGGAAGCCATCAAAATCCTAGAAGAGAGAGCAAGCAAAAATCTCTTTGACCTTGGCCGCAGCAATTCTAACTAGACATGTCTCCAGAGACAAGGGAAACAAAAGCGAAAATGAACTATCGAGATAAAAACTTCTGCACAGAGAAGGAAACAATCAGCAAAACTAAAAGACAAATGACAGATGGGAGAAGATATTTGCACATGACATATCAGATAAAAGGTTAGTATCCAAAATTTATAAAGAACTTATTAAACTTAATAACCAAAAAAAAAAAACAAAAAACAAAAACAAAAACAAAAACAACAAATAATCCAGTTAAGAAATGGGCAAAAGACTTTAACAGACACTTTTCCAAAGAAGACATTCAGATGGCAATCAGACACATAAAAAGATGCTCAACATCACTCATCATCAGGGAAATAAAAATCAAAACCACAATGAGATACCACCACACCTGTCAGAATGGCTAAAATTCACAACTCAGGAAACAACCGATGTTGGTGAAGATGCAGAGAAAGGGGAACCTCTTGCACTGTTGGGAATGCAAACTGGTGTGGCTGCTCTGGAAAACAGTATGGAGTTTTGTCGGAAAACTAAAAATAGAACTACCCCACAACCCAGCAATTGCACTACTAGATATTTATCCAAGGGATGCAAATATCCTGCTTCGAAGGGGCACATGCACCCCAATGTTTATAGCAGCACTACCAACAATAGTCACGTTATGAATAGAGCCCAATTGTCCATTGACTAATGAATCAACTGAAGAAGATATGTGTGTATGTGTGTGTGTGTGTACACACACACACACACATACACACACACACACACACACACACACACATACACACTGGAATCATATATACTCAGCCATAAAAAAGAATGAAATCTTGCCATTTGCAGTGACATGGATGGAGCTAGAGTGTATTATGCTAAGTGAAATAAGTCAGGCATAGAAAGACAAATACCATGTGATTTTACTATGTGGAATTTAAGAAACAAAATTGATGAACATAGGGGAAGGGTGGGGAAGGAGAGGGAAAGATACCATAAGAGATTCTTAAAGATGGAAAACAAACTGAGGGACGATGGAGGGAGGTGGGTGGGGGATGGGCTAGATGGATGATGGACATTAAGGAGGGCACTTACTGGGAGGAGCACCAGGTGTTATATGTAAGTGATGAACCCCTGGGCTCTACTCTTGAAACCAATACTATACTATAAGTTAACTAACTAGAATTTAAAGAAAAACTTAAAGAAACTGATTTGTGAACCCAAAGGTGAAAAGGGAATTCTCCTTTTCATTCAATTAGAGTGGATGAGATACTATACAACCCAGCCCCCACCCCATCTGGCCAGGGAAAGCAGACTGAGAAGCTCACACAAGCAGAGGACAACTTTATTCCTGCAGATCCTCATATCATTGCTGTGGGTGCTGCCTTTCTGACACTTGGGATGCAACCTTGGACGTTCCTAACACCTGCTTTTCTACAGACTACTCATCAGGGTTAGCGCTCCTTTAGTTACTAGTCATGCAATGTCCTCTTGCCCTACTTCCTCAGGGTTTCAAGGTAGTCTGTAATATGCCAAGAGTGGATTAAATAAACCTCAGCACAATGTGAGCTACTGATACGATCACGAAGTAGCCCCCGTGAAGAACCCACTAAGATCACATTGCATACCTGTTTAAAGCTGGGTAGTCCTTGAGGGAGGATGATATCCAGGGCCCTGTGTCCTTCTTAGGAACCATGCAGATAGAGCCCACAGAGATGTTGCACAATGTAGACAGGCTAGATGGTTAGTCTTATAGCCTCCAATCAGAAAGGAAAAGTGCCCCCACCCTCCTGATTAACCTGACTAACCTCTTTGGATATTAGAGGTAGAACATCCCATGAATCTGCACCAAATTCCTAGCAAGCAACATTTGAACAGGACCCTGGTGACAAAAAGCTTTGGAGGTGCCCAAGCTGCTGTAAAACAAGGCTGCCATTGGGGTCCCTGTATCCTTCAAGAGATTTAAAAAAAAAAAAAATTTTTTTTTAATGTTTATTTATTCTTGAGAGAGAGACAGAGAGAGACAGAGCGTGAGTGGGGGAGGGTCAGAGAGAGAAGGAGACACAGAATCTGAAGTAGGCTCCAGGCTCTGAGCTGTCAGCACAGAGCCTGACACGGGGCTCAAACTCACAAACTGTGAGATCGTGACCTGAGCTGAAGTCGGACGCCTAACCGACTGAGTCACCCAGGTGCCCCCCACTTCAGGAGATTTTATTAAAATTTGTCTTAAAAAATTTTAGTAGCAAGGTAGTCACATGATTCTACAAACAGTAAAAAGTTTTACAGATACTTCTGCCCTAATGTTATGTATGTATCCCTGGGGGAAAGAAATTCACAAGTTGCAAAACATCCCCAGAAATAATAGGGTTTATAGTGGAAAATAGTGTTTTGGCAGCCAACTCAAAATCTACACACCTCTGTGACCACAATACCAACAAAATGATAACAATTCCCAGCACAGTTTGGGAAAGACGTGTTAAACTCCTAATAGATAAAGATTATAACATGAAATAAAGGGCTTTACTGATATAAAAGGCAAAACTAAAGATCTCTTGAGAGTATGAGGGAAGAAGGAAGCTGCTGGTTCATGGAGACAGGCAGAGGGACATCACCACTTGTGTTTCAGGACAGGGGCATCTGGGTGGTTCAATGGGTTAAGTGACTCTTGCCTCAGCTCAGGTGTTATCTCAGGGTGATGAGGTGGGCTCCGAGCCAGGCTCTGTCCCCGGTGTGAAGCCTCCTTTTAAAACACAGCTCTTTGGGGCACCTGGGTGGCTCCGTCGGTTGAGCGGCCGACTTCGGCTCAGGTCACGATCTCGCGGTCTGTGAGTTCAAGCCCCGCGTCGGGCTCTGTGCTGACTGCTCAGAGCCTGGAGCCTGTTTCAGATTCTGTGTCTCCCTCTCTCTCCGACCCTCCCCCGTTCATGCTCTGTCTCTGTCTCAAAAATAAATAAAATGTTAAAAATTTAAAAAAAAAAACAGCTCTGGGATAAGCAGTTGAGGTTTTGCCAGTGATGGTAGGCTCTGGCTCACCACCTTGTGCTTGTTTCTGTTTGGCTTAAAAAAGACATCTGGGTTCATTTTGCTGTCCTGCTACCTTCTCTCCTTAAGAAGCAGCTTAGAGAGCTCCAAACACAACCTTACCCCAGAAGTGTAGTCTGCCCAGCAGCGGTCACTTCTTCCAGTGGACACACGTCCTGTGCACATTTCCCGTGGAAGACAGCAGGCAGAGCTCCTGGGGGGCAGCCTAATGAAGACTTCCTGCTGCACTTTTGGGGGCCCGCACAGAGTGAGTTGTGGCTGCTCTCATGCAGGAAGGGTCTGCAGCAGCATATTAATACTCTCATTCCCAAAAAAGGTGCATGATGATTAGGGGGGGTACGTAGTAAGCATTTCAAAATGGAGGATGTATCAGGGCTCCTGGGTGGCTCAGTCGGCTAAGTGTCTGACTTCAGCTCGGGTCATGATCTCACAGTTCATGAGTTGGAGCCCCACGTCAGGCTCTGTGCTGACAGCTCAGAGCCTGGAGCCTGCTTCAGATTCTGTCTCCTTTCTCCCTGCCCCTCCTCTGCTCATGCTCTGTGCCTGTCTCTCTCTCTCAAAACTAAATAAACATTTAAAAACTTTTAAACAGGGACTGTGTCCAAAAAGAGGGAGGAGGATGGAGGAGGGGTGAACAGCATCACACACAGCCCTGTTCTTCCGTGGCCGGCTCTGTTCAGCTGTGTTTGGTACTTTGCTGAGCTGGGACGCTTGCGTGTGGCACAGTGCGGCTTCCATACTTTGCTGACACTCCCCTACTTATTCATTTGCTGTAAGGAACACTCACTGCCTCAGTAGGGACAGGAAAGTGTCCTGCCCCTGCTCCTGTCCACCATTTGTGCAGTTCACTTCTCGTCCTCAGACACATAGCATCTTTCTTTAGTTTCTTGCGTATCTTCTAGTTTATGAGAATATCAATAGAGTCTTTGTTCCATCCTCTTTTTTAATACAAAGGTAGCCTATCATACACTGTTCCTCATCTTGCTGCTTTCACTTAGGAATGTACTTGGAGATCTTACCAAAAGTACACAGAGAACTGCGCTGAGATTAGTTTTTCATTGAATAGGATTCCATTGTGTGAATACATGAATGGGGGAGAGGTCCAAAACTGATGGACACATGGGTACATGTGCCAGGATACATGTGGGATGATGTTTATAGCAGTTTTGACCATAATAGCAAAAAGATGGGGACAGACCAAATTCCAGGAACAGTAGAATGAAGAAGAAAAAAATGCAAATTGTTCATATCTGAAATACTACACAGCAATGAAAATTAAGGCATCAAACCTAAATGCATCAAGATGGTGAACCTCAAAAACAAAGACAAGTCACAGAAGAACACGTGCAGGGGGATTTCCAGGTACAGAAACTTCAAAAACAGGCAAAACCAGACAAGGTACTATTTAGAGTTACAAACATGTATAAAAAAGAAGCATAAAGAAAAACCAAGGAATGATGATCACACAAGTGCAGATTGATCCTTATGTCTGGGGGAGACCACGAGTGAAATACTGCTTAGGGACACACAGTGAAAGGTACTGGGAATGTCTGACTTCTTAAATGAGAGATGAATGCCAGAGCCTACTTTATTACCTTACCATTAACGCTTTAAAACATATAACGTATTATGTATACTCTTGAACACATGGTATATTTCACAGTTTTTAACAGACTGAGAGGAAAGGAAATGCAGAGAGCAGGTACAGACAAGATTTTCAAGTTATAAGGAACAGACATGAGAGAAGGGCTGGCTGAGGAAAAATGATTGAAAAACTTAGATATCAAGGAATGTTTCTCTTAACAGGAGATATTATATGTTTACGCTCACGAGTTAGTGAAAAGGTAGAAAATGCTGGAGCAGGAGATGGGATACTTGTGGATGCAGAATCTCAGAAAACAGAGGGGATGGGATCCAGCCTTGTCTGTGGTGGTGTCTCCCAAGATGGCTCCAGGCTTGTCTGTGTGGTGTTTCCCAGGACGGCACAATAGTCACAGAGGTTCTGCTGCAGGAGAAGTTGCTGGAACTTCCCCGAAATCCACCGTCTTGGGTGCAGGAGAAAGCCGTTCACACCAGGAACACTCCAATATAAAGCCACCCAAGCGGGGGTGCCAAGAAGCTGCTGGTGGCTGTGTCTTGCTGACCATCATGCATTGCAGACACTGGATGTTAGCGAAGTTTCTGGTGCTTTGGGAGGTGCCAGCTGCAGGAGCCTGGCATGGAGCACACCAGAACTAGGAAGCAAAAATCATTTTCTTCCTTCAAACACAGAATAAATAAACTGGTTTCTCCAACAAATTAATAGTGTGAAACTAAAGGATTGTTATAGATAAAAAGAACATTAAAAGACATAATAATAAAATGCCATATATTGTCAAAGGATAATTTTCAAAAAGTTAAAAACAATGGTCCTATACAAATATAAAGTGAGCATGTATCAAAGTTATATTGACATGGGGACCAGTAAAAAAAGAACTATTCCAAAGACATTTCAAAAATCAGAGCACACGTGCACATTGAGTGCACGTATTTTATATCTCTACTGAACAATATTCATTGGCATTGTTTCTGACCAAGAATCACTTGCATCTACGTCACTTTCCATAAGCTAACATCTGCCCATAGAGAGTCCTCCAAAAATCCTGCCATGGTAAGTCCAACAGGGCTGTGCTAGAGAATTAGATCGTTGCTTTGTGGGCCTGTTGGAAAATGCTCCAGTGTTGCTCAGAAAGCATACACAGTCTTCATTTTGCCCATTTCCAAGTTTGGGATTTTTTTCCTTAATAGTGTGGCCCTTATTTGCATCGGGATTGAGACAACTTAATTGTAAAAAGACATCTTTGAGAAAATCAGGAAGTTTGAATATAGTCTGGGTGCTAAAAGCTATTATTGAAAATATTGATTACATGAATACTTTTACTTGGTGAGATGGTGGCATTTTGGTGATGTAAGCAAATGAAATCCCCGTGGTTAAAAGAGATAACTTTTAACTTTTTCTAAGCTTTTTTAGATAGCTTTTTCTAGCTTTTTAAGATAGTCATTTATTCTGGTCCTGATGCAAAGGCATCCTTCGTATGAAAGATTCAGACAAATGCTTTGCATCTTTACCAATGGAAACCTCATATTTTCAAGGACTTTTGTTTGGAGGCCTCTTTGCAAGCACTCTAATATTCTTAAAGCCTTGAGATTTCCAGATGCCACATTTTAACTCAATATATTTATACTGTGCAAAGTCAGTTTTAGAGGGGACCCCCTAGTTCTTCCTGAGGTTAAACCTGGGTTGCTCCAGGAACATACTTACAACATCCTGTTGCTTAAGATTCTCATTTCAGGGGCACATGGGTGGCTCTTTCAGTTAAACTTCCGACTCTTGATTTCAGCTCAGGTCATAATCTCAGGGTCTTGAGTTCAAGCCCTGAACTGGGCTCTGTGCTGGGTATAAAGCCTACTTTAAAAAAAAAAAAAAAAAAAAAAAAAAAAAAAAAAAAAAGATTCTCATTTCAGATGGAAGTAATTATACTACACCCTTTGGCCTCCCAACACTCACCGTTCCAGAAGTTTTATATGTACTATCTTATTTAATCTTCCCAGCATCTCTGTGAAGTG
The DNA here is from genome assembly GCF_024362965.1 of Panthera pardus. Classification (NCBI taxonomy): domain Eukaryota; kingdom Metazoa; phylum Chordata; class Mammalia; order Carnivora; family Felidae; genus Panthera; species Panthera pardus. The sequence continues at coordinate 106,144,942 of NW_026526732.1, forward strand.
GGTATAATATGTATTATCTTACTTAACCCTCACAGCAGCTCTGTGAACTACCATCTCTATTTTGCAGAGAAAGAGACTGTGGCACATAGAGTTTGAGCAACTCTCCAAAGTCACACCAAAAGTAGCTGAGAGTAGGATTCAAGCGCATGTAGAGCCAAACAGAGACTGGACTCCAAAGTCAGACATCTAATCAGCCGCATTTACTGCACTGGACTCCTTCTGGTGTGAGCACCGGACCAGAGAACCGGAAGAAGGAATTTTGGCTGTGTTCCGAGAAAGGCGGGAGGCCAGTAAGTCTGAACATGCAGCAGCCAGAGAGGATAGTACTACCCTATGCTGCTACAAATCCATCTCTAACCACCAAACAAGGCCTGGAGTCAGCATTTCCACTGCTGTAACTCAGACCTGAGAAGGTATGGTGTGCTGAAGTGCATGACCAATACTGCAGCCAGGCCGGTTGACACAGCTTCAGAAAGCTTCCAGAAACGCCCAAGCAGAGATCATTCATTCAACATACATTTGCTGAGTGGCAGGCAGGTGCCCGGAAGGAGGCAGGGAACGTGTCCACTCTCATGGGACGCACAAGCGGGGCGGGCAGAGACACCGACAGGAGAGTAAGAGGCTTTCCAATGCTGACACGTGCATGAAGACAGTGACAGAATGAAGGCCTGTCTAAGACGCCAACTGAGCCGCTAACAAGAAGAGGGCAGCTGTGTGAGGGGCAGGGGCAGAGTGTTTCAGGGCAGAGGGGTTGAAGCGCAGGGACGGAGACAGAAGTGGCTCAGAGAGATAAGTACGGTCTTCCTGCGTCTCTAAGTGGGCAGGGAAGGTATCATATAATTTGAAGCACGGCAGGGGACCTCTATGGCTACAGAATGGCCTCTGAGTGGGGCAAGGGTCAGGGACAGAGAGAGGACACACCAGTAGCACGGAAACACTTAAGGAGCATTTTACGCACGCTTTCTTCCACAACACCCACCACAAGACCAGGTGGCAGCAGTGTCCAGGCTGTGCTGAGACCACACCCAGAGCCCAGGCCGGCCCGCGTCCTGTTCAGAGGGTGAGGCCAACACCCCTCCACCCCAGAGAGGGGCTTCCAGTGGCACCGCGGCAGAAAGGGAGAGAAGACTGCCTGGCGTGGGGGTGGGGGCGCACACGGAGGTGGAGAAACAAGGCCGCGTAGGTCTGAATGGCCCACCGCGAGAGGGCCAGGGGCGGGCAGGTGCTAAGGTTTAGGACCCCGCCAGCCACCCTCTTACCCCTACCCTGACCTTCCGGCGCCCTTAGGGGCGGAGACACGTTGGCGGCTGGCGCGGAGCCTGGGCGCACGCGCCGGAGCCGCCACGGACCCTCCCCACCGGGGTCTCAGGGACTCGAGTGTCCCGCATCCAGCCCCGAGGAGGAAGACAGCCGCCCTGAGCGGGGCCCGGGCACCGGAGCTCTGGGAAACTCGGTGTTCCCTTCTGTCCGGTGGGAACAGTAACGCCGTCCTGTTCAAGGGTATTCTGTGTACGGCCCCTCACTCGTCGCAGGCGCTTCGAAAACAGCAGTTAATTTTTGTAAACAGCGCCCATTAAGTCTGTGCTTGCTAAGGGCCTTCCGGGTTCCGGAGGCGAATTTAGGCCACGTTGGGGGCGAGGAGGCCTAGTTGAGGCCGAGCGCCTGGTGCGCGCCACCCCGCCGCAGAGCCCCCTCCGACGCCGACCCAGCGCTGGGGGAGGCAAGGGATCCAGTCGGAATCCTGCAAACCAGCCGCCAGGTTTCGGAACCCGGTCCCGCCATCCCGTCGCCGGGAGCGCGCCCCGCGTACCTGGGCTCCGCCCGCGCGCAGGCTTTCCCCTCCCCCCGCCGGGCTGGGCCCCCGATGCCCCGCCCCCTGCAGAGACCCGCGGATTTGCCCAGTGATCAGTGACGTAGCAGAGCGGCGGGCTCCCATTGGGAGGCGGAGTTTGGCAGCAGCCAATCCGGGCGCTGATCCGAGAAATCTCGGAGCCGCGCCCGGCGGATCCCGGAGACCGCGCGGCGGGGACGCGCGGAGATCGCGATCCGGAACCGTCCGCCGAGCGAGAGCAGCGCCCCCGGCCCGGAGCTCGCGGCGTGGAGATCGACGGTGGGGTGAGTCGGCGGGGAGGGGGGGTGCGGTGCGCCTGGGTGCGGGGCCACTGCCCTCCCGGGCCCTCTTGGCGCCGGCAGGTGGCCCGGGGCCCGCGTCGAGACTGCTTCCGTCTGCTCGTCCGCCAGGCGGGGGAGGGTTTGGTCGGAATGAACCAGGTTAGGCTCCGGGCTTGGAGCTGCACGTTCACTCCATCCTGCAGCCGGTTCGCGCTGCCCGGTTGACTTCATGCCTCGGTCGCCTCAGAGAACGGGCTGTGTCAGTTCATCCTGGAGGAGCAAGTGGGGGGTGGGGGGGGGGGGCAGGCACTTCCAGATTCCCGGTGCGCCCCGGGTTGATTGTGACACCGCACGCTCTGCGTGTGCGCCCCGGCTTGTGACACCGCAAGCTCCCCGTGTGCGCCCCGGATTGTGACACCGCACGCTCCGCCTGTGCACCCCTGTTTGTGACTTCCCACGGGTCCTAACCCTTTCCCCCCGTCTATTAACATCTTACATGTGGCACATTTGCTACTGCTGATGAACCGATATTGATACCTTATTGGCCAGAGTCCATAGTTACTCCGAGTGACTGAGTTTTCACCTAAGCACTTGTTCTGTGTCATGATCCCATCCAGGTCACAAGGTGACATTTGGTCAGCATGGCTCCCTAAAGCCCCCTTGGCTGTGGCAGTTTCTCAGACTTGTTTGTGATGATGTTGACAGTTTCACTGCCTGCCGGTGATCTGTGTTCTGGGCGCCCCTCCGCTGGAATCCCTGTGATGTGTTTCTCCTAAGACCGGCTGCAGGTGATTGGGTGGAGGACCCCAGAGGAAGGCCGCCCACAGTGTCAACATGATGTATGACGTGCTGTTGATTGTGACCCGTTGGCATCGTGTAGCCAGGCCCCTCAGGTGTAAAGTCACTCTACTACATTTCATACTGAACTCTCTGGAAATGAGCGACTGTGTGCAGCCCACTTGCAAGGAGGGGGGCGTGCTCCTCCTCCCTGAGGACAAGTATCTACATATATTACTTGGAATTCTGCAGGGGAGTTTAGTCTCTCGTGTTCCTTATTTATTAAGTCAGTCATTTATTTGTATCAGCATGGACTCGTGGATATTTGTTTTATACTTTGGGTTATAATCCAATACTGCTTTATTTTGATGCTCAAATTGTTGCAGCTTTGGCTTTTGGGTGCCCTGTCAAGTTGGCTCCTGTGTCCTTGCTAGCATGTGTTTATAGAGCTTCTTGCTGTTGAAAGCACTTTATGTGGCTTCACTTGAACTTCACACAGTGCAGTGGACTTGACAAGACATTATTATTCTCCTCATTAAGAGGTAAGGAAACTGAGGCCCAGGAGCAGTGAATGACTTCTTAGATGTCACTTCCCTGCAAGGGAGTGACAGACTGGTCTCAGACAAGGGCTGACCACCCCAGAAAACCCTGCAAACCGCAGAAGGAAGTCCGTAGTCCAAGCTGAGGTTTCTTGGGGTGACTTCAGCCTTCGGCCCCAGGATCAGAACAGAAAAGATGGAGAATGGGAAGATAATGGTTTTGGAAAATAAAGGCTTAATTTGAGTGGCATCCAGGAGGAAGTACCACCTGCCACATCGGTAGACATGAAAGGTTGAACTTGTCCCCAAGCCGGTGTGTGTGGAGGGAGGCGAGGGGCAATCTGGGAAGTGTTTGTGGTCAGAGCGTCTCATCTGAGGGGGAGGGAGGGGTGGGCAAGTGTGGGGGGAGCATGAAGAGGGTGGTGCTCGAGAGACAGTCGACAGACCTCCTGCCTTGTGCCCAGTGCTGGAGCCGAGAGGGTCAGCGAGGAGTGGTCCTTGGGCAGAGCCATTAAGCTCTGAGCACAGGGAAGGTCTCACGAGGGGCTGGCCTGTGTCAAGTCCTCAGGGATGAGCAGGGGCAGGGACAAGGACCAGGGGTGGGGAGCAGGGGCCCTGAGGGCACAGCTGTGTTCCTGGCTCAGGGCAGGGGGGCCAGCTTGCAGGAGGCTTTGTTTGCCGTGCAGTGCGGGAGAGCCCCAGGTCGAGAGCTGTGTTAGGATGGCCCTGGTGGCCCTTTGTAGGACATCTGCTACGTTCCACCAAATCGTCAGTGCTGTCAGTTTAGGTATGTTCCACACAGAACACACATCCTGCCAGCTGAATCAGGATGTGCTGCTGTTCACACTTGAGAGACTGAAATGTGATGCCACGGGCATCTGAAATTTGACGGAAAGTTGTAAATCACTCACCAGTTGCTCAGATCCCTCCGCCGTCTGGGAAGTGAACGGTCAGGATATCTCCATCTCACTAACCCGTCACTGGCTCTTTCCTGCCTGATAGCCAAATTGTGGAAAACCAGCACAGGGGACGCCTGGCCTCCGTCTTTCATCCGTGCTTATTCTGCGTTGCTTGCTCCTGTTAACGGCCATGACTTTGTGTGGCACATCAAATATGCTGCTGTGCTCGGCCAACGTCTGTTTCAGTTTGCCCTGTGAGCGGCCTGGATGTTCCCCCCGCTCCCCCCCACCATGTCTTCCTGAGATACCGAGCTGTGTAGAGGTCAAGAATGTAGCCGCAAGCTCTACATCTGAGTGACTGCAGCTGGGTGAAAATCCGGGTTTGCGTGCTGATCCAGGAGTCCTCACTGTCGGCTTTGGTTAGAAGGACAGCCCGGGGTGAAAGAAGGTTTCGATGGTGTTTCCTCGCACCATCCAGGAGCCGTGGGAAAGGGCCGTGGTGGGCCAGAGCAGGCTGGAGACCTGGCTGTCCTGGCAGGTTGTATTCCACCTGTGGGGCCAGAGAGGGAACTGCTGCCCAGTGTCTGCCCTTCTCTAGATGAATAGGCTGTTTTTTTGGTTGTTCTTTTTTTTTTTCACAAATGCTTTGTATGGTTCAGCCTAGTAACCTTCAGCAACTTCCTGTGCTGTATCAGTCAGGATTCCTTTTTTTTTTTTTTTTTTTTTCAAATGACACACAAGTCCAATCTGGCTGGGCATAAAGGGCATTTATTGGCTCACGTGATGGCAGAACTCAAGGGTCAATCTAGCTTCAGGCACAGCCTGATACAGGGTTTTACAGGATGTCATCAGGAACCAGTTTCTCGTACCTCCTCTCTGGGTTGGCTTCACTCTCAAACAGACTTAGCAAAATTGCTCATGTAGCTCCAAACCATATGACCTCACCTCTTGCACGTTCTCGAGAAACCACAGAATCTTTTCCCCATCTAAACTAGGTCTCCTTGTGACTATCAGTCCTTGAGTCATGTTCTCACCTCTGAAGCAGGCACCGTGGCCAAGGAGGCATCGCATGCACTCTCTCGCTCCACCCTTGAGCTGAGGGAGAGCTCTGCCCTAAGCACATAATCCCCAGAAGGGAACTGGGAAGAGTTAGCAAAGGAAGGAAGAATGGAAGCTAGGGGGACCGCTCGCCCAAAGACCAAGCTCTTGCAGCACTTACCGCCGGGACCAGGGAGCGCCGTGCCGTCGTCTGCTCTTGTCTGCTGTGGTGGGACTCCTCAGCCAGTGCTCGGCCTCTCTCATGCTGCTTCCCTTGCGCTCCGTCTTGCTTCCTCCCTCTGCCTTCAGCGTCACTCGCATATATGCACACATCACACACATATGCACACGTCACGCACGTATATGCACGCATCCTGTTTCCCATCCTCCACACTGGCAACAGTTTAGAAATTGATAGTACCCGGTGTCGACAGGGCCGTGGGGCAGCATGGATGCCTGTAGCCTGCTGGTGGCAGCATACAGTGGTACAGTCAGTGTGGAAACAGTGTGGCTTGATCCGCTTAAGGATGCGTTTGCTTGCTTGTGTGTACCAGGACACGGGTGCAGAAACGTTCACAGAACCGTGTTTGTAACTGTCCCGAGCAGGAAACGGTCCAGGTGGCCATCAGAAGCAGACTACATGCATACTTGTTTTCTTTGCAGATACTGCATTATCACAAACGGAAAGTTTGAGGTAAGCCCACATTAGGCAAGGCTCTTAGTGCCACTTCCCATCGGCCTTTTCTTGCTTTGTATGTTGGCGTCACATTTTGGCAATCCTCATAGTATTTCCAACCTTTGCATTATGATTACAGTTGTTGTGGTGATCTGTGACCAGCGGGGACACTTACCCTGAAAGCTCAGACAACAGTTGGAATTGTTTACATACGGTATTTTTAATTAGGGAACGTACGTTGCTTCTTAGACATAACGTGACTGCACGCCTCATAAACGACAGTATAGTGTAAACACACTTTTTTTTTAATAGGAAATTTATTGTCAAATTGGTTTCCATACAACACTCAGTGCTTCTCCCAACAGGTGCCCTCCTCAATGCCCATCACCCAGCCTCCTCTCCCTCCCACCCCCGTCAACCCTCAGTTTGTTCTCAGTTTTTAAGAGTCTCTTATGGTTTGACTCTCTCCCTCTCTAACTTTTTTTTTCCCTTCCCCTCCCCCCTGGTCTTCTGTTAAGTTTCTCAGGATCCACGTAAGAGTGAAAACGTATGGTATCTGTCTTTCTCTGTATGACTTATTAAACACAACTGTTTCACGCAGCGGAGAACAAAACGATTGCTTTGACTTGCTTTATTGTGATCTTCACTTTACTGTGGGAGTGTATGACCGAACCCCCAAATCTCCAAGGTGTGCCTGTTCGTCAGAGGTAGAATTATAGTGTCAAAAAGCAGTGGACATGAATGACATCAGCTCACAATCACATAAATGCACCTTACAAACATGCTGTTGATACCCACCCCTGCAAGAAGAGGTAGCATCTGTAGGATGAGAGGGCAGTGATTTGTCACCTGTGTCACATATGCCACGGCATCTGTCTCCCCAGACATGGCTCTCCCTCCTCCCTCAGTGTCTGCATCCCTGCAGCCAGACCCAGGCACCGTGACAGGAGGGTGCTGGTGATGTGGTCTTGCTGGTCTTGCTGTGGAGAATGTGGAGAAATCACCCCTCTCTCCCTCTGCTACTTCGCCGTCTGGGCGGAGGGGAAAGGACAGGTGGCTGCGATTGCTTGCCCTTGTACAGACATGTAGGAAGCATCTGTGCGCATCAGATGCCCTGTGCCCGTGCTTCTTCACCTCCTGGCTAGGAGGTACTGGCCCTGGGCTGGATTCTGGGCATAAGGCAGACAGTCTCTGTCCAGATGTAATGAGGCTCATTAGCCAGGACTCAGCACTGCAAAGAAGTGCAGGGCACAGCGTGGGACGCTCTCAGGCTTTGTAAGGGAAAGAGCCTGTGGTCTCAGTCTGTCTGATCGGGAAAGAATGGCCAGAGGAGGTGGCATTCAGCTAAGCGGGAAAGGAATAGCGTTCAATGCAGAGAGAGTAGCATTTTCTAAGGGCTCAGGCAGGAGGGAGCATAGCATTTTGGGAGACATGGAGAGGGTTTTGAGTTGGCTATGGGGTCGGGTTAGGGTGGGGGGTGGCAGGAAATGAGACTGCAGACAAGGGCTGGGCCTAGGTTCCTTGGCCTCAGGGAGGACTGGAAGGGGTTTTGACTTGATCCCTGGGGCACCAGAAGAAAGCCACCGAAGGGTGCTAACCGGGCTGGTCGCGTGGGCACACCTGCATCTGAACATGCGGTGGAATGTGCGTGCCGGACGGGAGGCCGGCCTGGGGGACCAGAACACAGGCCGCGGAGGCAGCAGGTGCTGGGAAACCCTGCAGGGCTGTGTATCAGTCAGCTCCAGTCTCAGCTTCCAAAGGGTCACGCACGTGCATCACTTGGTCGGAGCTCTGGGAGGGCAGGGACTTTGCCACGTTTGTCCTGTGCCGTATCCTCGGTGCCTGGCACGTAGCCGGTGTCCGGGACGTGGGGGAAGCATGACAGCCTGCTACCTACAGCCTGCAGTGGCACGTCACAGCCGGTCCCATCCACCACCATGGCTGCCACAGCCCCTGAGCCCTGGGGTTTCCACTGCTCACAGCGCAACTCAGCCCAGCCCCACTGCGCGTCAGAGCACCACAGACGCCGGTCCTGTGGGGACAGTAGCCCACGTGTGACCTCAGGAGTGCACTGGCCGCACAACCTGTGTCCCCCAACACTGTGGCCCACCTGCCAGCCACAGCCAGGGCTGCAGGACCTGAGGGTTCCATCGTCAGCCAAGATGCAGCCACTTCTCCGCAGCCAGATCCAGATCACTTGGGTTTTGCCCCGAATTCTGTCGTCTCCAGATTTATAAGGCATCACAGGTGTTTACTTCTAGGAGAATTGGCTTATTTCGGATGAAGAAATGGGGCTTAGCCTGGGGCCCCAGGAGCCCTTAAATGGGATTCCCATGGGGAATGGAGCCATCAGCTAAGTGCTTGGTGATTACAAGCAAGAAGGGGCTCCTGTTTACACCCCACGCGTGGGCTTGGCAAGCAGCCTGGAGGCCACTGGCAGCTCTGGGCCGTGAAGCCCACAGCTGGGACTTGGTGCCTTCCAGGTCCCTTTCAGTGGCATCCGGGAGCCCAAGGCAGTGGGAGGCAGGGAGGACAGTGTGGGGCAGCTGAACTACAGACAGCTGAAGGGGAAGTTAGGACCTGCGGGGGCGGAAGACGGTTTCCATGAAGAAACAAGGGGCAGTTGGGCCAGGGCAGGGGCAGAGCGAGGGGTGTGCCTGCCACCCCAGAGCAGTGGTGCGTGGCCGCTGGTACCAGGCAGGCCACGAAATGATCTCAAGTGTCAGAATTCTCACTGAGGGTAATGGGGACTGGGTGGATGGTATGGCCTGGAAGGGTTTCCAGCTCTTTCCGTGGTTCCTTCTGCCCCAGAGCAGGACCATTGCCCCTCCATACTGTGGAATCCAATGACATAGAATGTTCCAGAGGCATTGCACAAGACAAAGGGCAGAGTCTCGCTGGCGTGAGCAGGTCCAGCCTGCCAAGGCTCCTGCACTGGAGCCCTCTCCGAATCTGAGCTGCTGTGCTTTTGGTCAGTGCACACACTGGGCAGCTCACAAAGCGCTTCCATGTGGGTGGCCTCACCTGAGCTCCTGGCATTTCCCAGGGAGCCAGCCGAGGAGGAGGATGCAGTCGAGCCGCCGTAGCCCGGTGCCCCTGGGCACACTGCTTGACCTCACTGAACCTCAGTTTCCCAGAAGAGTGTCTCAAGAAGCTGGTCACCCGGCTCTGGGGCCCCAGACGTGACCCTCGGTTGTTGGACTGACCAGTTTACACATCCAGTCGTGTGTGCAACCGGCAGCGTGAGCTGTGTGTTTGGGATGGAATCCATGTAACCGGGTGTGGGACGGTGCATGGAGACACCGAGCCTCGATTGCCTGCTCAGGCCAGGCTCACAGACATGGGGTTCGCACAATTCACGTCACCTTTGGTTTGTCCGGGCCCACCGCCTGTGTGCCCACACTGAGCATCCACAAGGGGGCAGCGGCCTTGGTCATTCCAGACCCTTGTACACATTCCTTTAAAAGTGATAGAAAACCAGAACGCCCTCCTCAGGAAATGATTCTAACTTTGTATGATGTTTTGTTGAACCATTTAAAAGTGATAGTCCTTAGCCCCAAATACGGCAGGATGAATCACCTAAACGTGTGTTCCCCTTCATCACCTCAGTAAACACTGTTAAAAATTAATGATGATTTTTTATGATCCAGAACCCGGGCTTTTTTTAATGTTTATTTATTTTGAGAGAGAGAGAGAGAGAGAGAGAGAGAGCACAAATGGGGAAGGGACAGAGAGAAAAGGAGAGAGAGAGAATTCCAAGCAGGCTCCATGCTGTCAGCTCAGAGCCTGACCCAGGGCTCAAACCCATGAACCATGAGATCATGCCCTGAGCCGACTTCAAGAGTCAGTCACTTAACCGGCTGAGCCACCCAGGTGCCCCTAGTACTGTGTTTTGTCAGAGTTCCTCTAGTTGTCCCAAAACTATTTTTGTAGCTTTAAAAAAAAAACAAAACAAAACGGGTGCCTGGGAGGCTCAGTCGGTTAAGCATCTGACTGCAGCCCAAGTCATGATCTCACGGTCCGTGGGTTTGAGACTTCGCCTCAGGTCACGATCTCATGGTTTGTGGGTTCGAGCCTCACATCGAGCTCTGTGCTGACAGCTCAGAGCCTGGAGCCTGCTTCTGCTTCTGTGTCTTCCTCTCTCTCTGCCCCACCCCCACCCCCACATTCACACTCTGTCTCTCTCTGTCTCTCAAAAATAAACAAATGTTAAAAAAAAATTATTTTTTAACAAACAAACAGGATCCAGTCAAGGTATTTGCATTTGGCTGTTATTTCTCTTCAGTCTACGTCAAGAAGAGTTTTTTGTTTTTTGTTTTTTTCCCCATGACATTGACTGATTTAAAGGCTGGGCCAGTTGTCCTGTGGAAGGTCCTATATTCTGAATTTATCTGATTGTTTCTTAATACTGTGGTTTAGTCTGAATTTATCAGATTGTTTCCTCATCCTGTGGTTTAGCTCATTTCTCTGTCCCTCATCTTTTCTGTATGTTGGAAGCTAGGTCTACAGGCTTCATCAGATCCTTTCAGGTCAAACATTTTTGGCAGGATTCCTTCACAGGGGATGCCGAGTGTTCCATATGGTGCCGTACTGGGAAGCCAGTGCCAGTCTGTACCTCTCTGAGCGATGCTGGGTTTGGTCACTGCTTGGGGTGATCACCAGATACTCCCCTCATCAGGGCACATTGGGAGGTCATCCACAGGGAGGGCCTTCAGCACCATGGGACTTACCGTGTTCCCTAATACCTTTCTTGCCTGTAGCATCCACTGATAATGCGGGTTGCAATGTGGTGGTCTTCTGTTACCCCCGGACAGCCTCATGCATCTGCTACGTGTGTGGGCATTTTCATGCAGTGTCGGCATGGGGCCTGGCTGTGACCATGGTCAGGTGTGCAGGAGGGGCTGTCACCAAGCTCCCTGCGGTCTGCTGTTTTCAAAGCAAGCTGCAACCGTACGTCCCAGCCCCAAGGACAGCACGTTCCGTCCCCAGCAGCAGTAACAGTAACGGTGCCCCTTGCCAGAGCCCGGCACCGACCAGCTTCCTCTTGGTGAGGGACCAGCAGTTCCCAGGGTCTGTCGCAGCCTCGCTGACACCCCAGACACAGCCGTCTGTTCTTTCCCGTGAGCTCTGTGTGTGCGTGGCGTCCCTCGAGGCCACAGCCTCTGAATCCATGCTGCTGTTGGTCATCAGCATTAGGAGCATCCCTTACGTCCACACAGTACTCACAGCCTATGAGGCACTCTTGTAATTGTCGCATCGCATCTTGGGGACAAGACCTTATTCCCGTGTCATTTCTCTGGGGTTCATCTCCAACTCGTCCCAGCTCGTCACCACAGGGCAGGGCCTCCCCGTCACCGGGCTGTGACACACTCTCCCCGCACACAGCCACTAGTGGTAGTGACTTACCTGTGTCTGCAGGTGCCTGCTCCAGCCTTGCGGTGACCCATGTGCCCTGTGGGCCGGCTGTCTTCCCCAGCCTGTCCTGGTCCCTGCCCCTCAGGGACTGTAATTGAAGCACGTGCCACTGTGGCTGCTGCGTCCTCACCTCCTCTCCTGCTCTGTTCGTGCTTCGAACTGTCACCAGGTTTGGGAACCAAGGGTTCTGACTTCTGTGCCCGCCTCTGTGTCCTGTGCCCTCACCAATCCTTTGTCTCCGCCCATGTAGAAACTTCTAGGTAAGCATCAGTGTCCCCATTTTATGGATGAACAGACCGAGGCTCAGAGTGCTTGAGAGGCGTCTCTGTTGTCACACAGAATCAGGGGCAGGGGGCCACTGTTCATCAGCTATGCCGAGGCTCCTTCCCCAGACAGGAGGTGGGCCTGGCCATATGGGTAGACAGGACCAGTGTCGTCTCCAGCCACCCGGGGACTCCTCCCACATCAGTGTCTTGCATGAGCACCCCCAGGAATGGTTGTGCAGCAGGTGCACAGCTGAGGGAGCACCGTGCACACAGGAGACACCACAGGCCTCTGTGTGTTACAACACACTTCCACCACATAGTTAACACGCGTCTTACTCTGTCGCACTCGGTACGTCAGAGCACTTTCCCCACACTAAGGGATGGAGAGGGTCTTAGGCCGGAGCGCTGCCCCAGCAGCATGGCCTGGGCTGCTGGTGCTGTGCTCCCCAGCCCACCAGAGTGCCCTCTCTGGGCCTCCCTTTCCTCATGTGCACGATGTGGGGCTGGCCTGGAGGGTGGGTGAGGTCCTCTCGCCCGCATGCTGTGGGCTCTGGTAAGCCTCTGCTGACTGTCCCCGGCAGTGCGGGCTGCCACTCTGCGCCCCAGCCCCGCCCGCTCTTGACACCGTGTCTGTTCCCCAAGGCAAAGAAGCCCCCGTGAGCCGAGGACGCCATGGCCACGTCGGCCCCACTGCGCAGCCTGGAGGAGGAGGTGACCTGCTCCATCTGCCTGGACTACCTGCGGGACCCCGTGACCATCGACTGCGGCCACGTGTTCTGCCGCGTCTGCACCAGCGACGTGCGCCCGGCCCCGGGCGGCCGGCCCGTCTGCCCACTCTGCAAGAAGCCCTTCAGGAAGGAGAGTATCCGGCCCGTGTGGCAGCTGGCCAGCCTGGTGGAGAACATCGAGCGGCTGCAGGTGGACAAGGACAGGCAGCCCGGAGAGGGGGCCCGGGAGCAGGCGGACGGCAGGCTGTGCGAGCGGCACCGCGAGAAGCTGCACTATTACTGCCAGGACGACGGCAAGCTTCTGTGCGTCATGTGCCGCGAGTCTCGGGAGCACCGGCCCCACTCGGCCGTCCTCGTGGAGAAGGCTGCCCAGCCCCACAGGGTGAGCCCTCCACGCCCCTCCCCCACACGCCCCGCAGCCCCACCTCCCTCCCCAACCCGGAGCACCCACCTGTCCCCACCGCCCATCTCCCCACAGGAGAAGATCCTGAACCACCTGAGCACCCTCAGGAGAGACAGAGACAAGATTCAGGGCTTTCAGGCAAAGGGAGAAGCCGACATCCTCACCGCCCTGGTAAGTGAGGCTGTCAGCACAAAGCCTGAGGCAGCTGGCTGTGCGGAGGGGGAGCTGGGAGGCTGTGCAGGGGAAGCTGTGCTGGGAGGCTGAGCAGGGGAGGCCCTGCCAGGAGTCTGACCAGGGGAGGCTCTGCCGGGAGGCTGACCAGGGGAAGCTGTGCTGGGAGGCTGAGCAGGGGAGGCTCTGCCGGGAGGCTGAGCAGGGGAGGCTGTGCTGGGAGGCTGAGTAGGGGAGGCTGAGCAGTGTCAGCCAAGCAGGAGAAGCTCTGCCAGGAGGCTATGCTGGGAGGCTGACAGGGGAGACCAAGCAGGAGAGGCTGAGCAGGGGAGGCTCTGCCAGGAGGCTGAGCAGGGGACGCTGAGCAGGGAAGGCCCTGTTCAGAGGCTAAGCAGGAGAGGCTGAGCAGTGGAGGCCAAGCAGGAGAGGCTGTGCTGGGAGGCTGAGCAGGGAAGACCATGCTGGGAGGCTGAGCAGTAGAGGCCAAGCAGGGGAGGCCCTGCCGGGAGGCTGACCAGGGAAAGCTGTGCTGGAAGGCTGAGCAGGGGAGGCTGAGCAGTGGTAGCCAAGCAGGAGAGGCTCTGCTGGGAGGCTGAGCAGGGGAGGCTGAGCAGTGGAGGCCAAGCAGGAGAGGCTCTGCTGGGAGGCTGAGCAGGGGAGGCTGAGCAGTGGAAGCCAAGCAGGAGAGGCTCTGCTGGGAGGCTGAGTAGTGGAGACCCTGCCTGGGAGGCTGAGCAGTGGAGGCCAAGTAGGAGAGGCTGAGCAGGGGAGGCTGTGCTGGGAAGGCTGAGCAGGGGAGGCCCTGTTCAAAGGCTAAGCAGGGGAGGGTGAGCAGTGGAAACCCTGCCGGGAGGGTGGCTTTGGGCTGGCGTCCTCATCTGCTGCAGGAGTGGCCCTGTGTCAGCTAAGGTTCCTTCTGTGTGACTCACCATAGTTGTGGGTCCCGTCTGGCAGCTGCCGCTGTTGTGATAGGGATGGCCAGAGTGTAAGGGACCAACGAGGTCCTGGCTGAGTCCTTCCTGTCAGAGGGGGAGGGAGAGGAGATTCTGACGGTGGAGGGGAGCCGGAGGGTTTGGGAAGAGGGAGGAGGCCAGGGACGGCCTGAGCGGCTCTGAGAACACTGTGGATGCTGAGTCCTGTCCCAGGACCGCTGCCCACAGTCAGAATGCAGAAGCAGCACAGCACGTGCATGATTAGGAACGGGTCAGGAGGACATGTTCCAGGTTCCTGGGGGAGCGTCAGTGTCAGGGAGCTGTGTGCTGCAGGGATATGGAGGCCCCACAGTGAATGATGAGATCCTGGGGGAGAAGAGTGAGGCAGGAGCTGGCCCAAGTCCAAGGAGCCCCTGTGCCCTCACTGTGCATGGACATCAGTCAACAGGGGTTCTGACTCTGGCCAGACTCCAGCCTGCACTAAGCAGGGAGATGTGGAGGCAGGAAAGGACATAGTCCCTGAACACAGATATTCCATGGTTTCACTGAGGGAATAGGATACAGTCCAATGAGGCAGAGCTCGGGGACATATTTTGTACGTCAGACATAAGCTGGGGGGGGGGGGCCTGGATGGGGGCAGGAGCAGAGCCTGCGGGGATTCTCTACCCCACAGCAGAGGAGTCATGCCCTCCTCTCCTTCTTGTGCCCGCAGAAGAAGCTCCAGGACCAGAGGCAGGACATAGTGGCTGAGTTTGAGCAGAGCCACCAGTTCCTGAGGGAGCGGGAGCGGCACTTGCTGGACCAACTGGCGAAACTGGAGCAGGAGCTCACGGAGGGTAGAGAGAAGTACAAGACCAAGGGTGTCTCAGAGCTGGCCCGGCTAGCGCTGCTCATCTCTGAGCTGGAGGGCAAGGCCCAGCAGCCAGCAGCAGAGCTCATGCAGGTGAGCAACCTTCCCAGGGTAGGGGCGGGAGGCCAGGGCGCTGGGTCTCTGCCCCACCGCTCACCTGGGGACCTGGGACACTCACCACTAGGTCTCTGCCCCACCGCTCACCTGGGGGACCTGGGACACTCACCACTAGGTCTCTCCCCACCACTCACCTGGGGGACCTGGGACACTCACCACTGGGTCTCTGCCCCACCGCTCACCTGGGGGACCTAGGACACTCACCACTGGGTCTCTGTCCCACCGCTCACCTGTGGGACCTGGGGACACTCACCACTGGGTCTCTGCCCCACCGCTCACCTGTGGGACCTGGGGACACTCACTGCTAGGTTTCTGCCCCACCGCTCACCTGCGGGACCCGGGGACACGCACCCACTAAGTCTCTGCCCCACCGCTCACCTGCGGGACCTGGGGACACTCACCACTGGGTCTCTCCCCACCACTCACCTGCGGGACCTGGGACACTCACCACTGGGTCTCTGCCCCACCGCTCACCTGCGGGACCTGGGACACTCACCACTGGGTCTCTGTCCCACCGCTCACCTGCGGGTCCTGGGGACACTCACCACTGGGTCTCTGCCCCACCGCTCACCTGCGGGTCCTGGGGACACTCACCACTGGGTCTCTGCCCCACCACTCACCTGCGGGTCCTGGGGACACTCACCACTGGGTCTCTGCCCCACCGCTCACCTGGGGGACCTGGGGACACTCACCACTGGGTCTCTGTCCCACCGCTCACCTGGGGGACCTGGGGACACTCACCACTGGGTCTCTGTCCCACCGCTCACCTGCGGGTCCTGGGGACACTCACCACTGGGTCTCTGCCCCACCGCTCACCTGCGGGACCTGGGACACTCACCACTGGGTCTCTGCCCCACCGCTCACCTGCGGGACCTGGGGACACTCACCACTGGGTCTCTGTCCCACCGCTCACCTGCGGGTCCTGGGGACACTCACCACTGGGTCTCTGCCCCACTGCTCACCTGCGGGAACTGGGACACTCACCACTGGGTCTCTGTCCCACCGCTCACCTGCGGGTCCTGGGGACACTCACCACTGGGTCTCTGCCCCACCGCTCACCTGCGGGACCTGGGACACTCACCACTGGGTCTCTGCCCCACCGCTCACCTGCGGGACCTGGGGACACTCACCACTGGGTCTCTGTCCCACCGCTCACCTGGGGGACCTGGGGACACTCACCACTGGGTCTCTGCCCCACCGCTCACCTGGGGGACCTGAGGACACTCACCACTGGGTCTCTGCCCCACCGCTCACCTGCGGGACCTGGGACACTCACCACTGGGTCTCTGTCCCACCGCTCACCTGCGGGTCCTGGGGACACTCACCACTGGGTCTCTGTCCCACCGCTCACCTGCGGGTCCTGGGGACACTCACCACTGGGTCTCTGCCCCACCGCTCACCTGCGGGACCTGGGACACTCACCACTGGGTCTCTGCCCCACCGCTCACCTGCGGGTCCTGGGACACTCACCACTGGATCTCTGCCCCACCGCTCACCTGCGGGACCTGGGGACACTCACCACTGGGTCTCTGCCCCACCGCTCACCTGCAGGAACTGGGACACTCACCACTGGGTCTCTGCCCCACCGCTCACCTGGGGGACCTGAGGACACTCACCACTGGGTCTCTGCCCCACCGCTCACCTGCGGGACCTGGGACACTCACCACTGGGTCTCTGCCCCACCGCTCACCTGCGGGTCCTGGGACACTCACCACTGGATCTCTGCCCCACCGCTCACCTGCGGGACCTGGGGACACTCACCACTGGGTCTCTGCCCCACCGCTCACCTGCAGGAACTGGGACACTCACCACTGGGTCTCTGCCCCACCGCTCACCTGCGGGACCTGGGACACTCACCACTGGGTCTCTGCCCCACCGCTCACCTGCGGGTCCTGGGGACACTCACCACTGGGTCTCTGCCCCACTGCTCACCTGCGGGAACTGGGGACACTCACCACTGGGTCTCTGCCCCACTGCTCACCTGCGGGAACTGGGACACTCACCACTGGGTCTCTGTCCCACCACTCACCTGCGGGTCCTGGGGACACTCACCACTGGGTCTCTGCCCCACCGCTCACCTGTGGGACCTGGGACACTCACCACTAGGTCTCTGCCCCACCGCTCACCTGCGGGAACTGGGACACTCACCACTGGGTCTCTGCCCCACCGCTCACCTGGGGGACCTGGGGACACTCACTGCTAGGTTTCTGCCCCACCGCTCACCTGGGGGACCAGGGACACTCACTGATTCTCAGGCCTGGGTTTTCTCTCCCAAAACGTGAGCAGGATAACCCCACTGCCCCACGTATTCCAGCAGTCAGGTGAGTGTAAGATGACATGACTGGCGTGTGCTGTCACTTCAAAAAGCAAATTTTCTACCAAAAAAGTGTAAGAATTTTAGAAAGTGCTGTGGAAGTGGAAGGGAAGGTCATTGCTCTTTCCATGTCTGCTCCTGTCCTCAATTCTACCGTTCACAAGTCCGCCTGCTAGCCAGTCCAGTGGGGGCTGATTCTTGTGGTTTGGAGCAGACGTAGCTTGGGTGGGGGGCTGAGCACAAGCTGAATGGCAGCTCCTCTCAGGGACCTGAAGGACTGGAGGAGATGGGCAGCTGGGGAAGGAGACTGATGGGCGAGGTTTTTTTCTGCAACTGTAGTTACCCCCAGAGGAAAAGTCAGAGAGCAGGCAGGGAGCCTCTGGAGCACTTCCTGGAGGAGGCAGCTTGGATGCTGTCAGGGGGAGAGTCCTGACCTGAAACAACTCTGTGACTCCCTGCTCCTGAACCTGTCTAAGGAGTGCCCCCTCCCTGATCAGGGCTCACAGCCTCTCTGAGGTGTCCCGCCTCCCTGATCAGGGCTCAGTGCCTCTCTGAGGAGTGCTCCCTCCCTGATCAGGGCTCAGTGCCTCTCTGAGGTGTCGCGCCTCCCTGGTCAGGGCTCACAGCCTCTCTGAGGTGTCCCACCTCCCTGATCAGGGCTCACAGCCTCTCTGAGGAGTGCCCCCTCCCTGATCAGGGCTCACGGCCTCTCTGAGGTGTCCTGCCTCCCTAATCAGGGCTCAGAGCCTCTGGAAGAGTCCCACCCGTTGACCAGGGTTCAGCGGCCTCTGGAGGGGTGTGCTTGATCTTCCTCCCCCTCCCCGAGTCAGGAGGAGGCCTGGGATGGTCTCACTTGCTGGTGTGCAGTTGGGCCTGTGTGTCTGTGGTGGAGCCCCCAGGGTCTCCTCCAGGAAAATGCTGTCTGTTCCGGGCCAGCAGCCTCAGGGAGAGACAGCAAGGCAGGCTCTCCAGGTGTATGAAGAGATGGCCTTGGCCGGCCTCTGTGCTGCTGGGGATTCTGCCCCATGAATCTGGACCCGTGGCCCTGTGCCCATATGCTGGCACACCTGTTGGCCACGCGGGTGCATTCGTGGCCTCTCTGAGCTGGCCGTGGTGTACGTGTCGGGGGGGGGGCGCAGATTAGAAGGATTTACTGGACACTCACAGCTAGTCTCTGGACAATCGCTTCAAGGACGGGGCCTGGCCTCCCCTGCCTGCCATCAGTGTCCTGTCTGTGTCCCCGTCTGTGTCCCCGTCGCCCCCTCTGCCCCAGTCTGCAAGACTGGGGCATTAGGGCAGCTGCAGTGTCAAACCCAATACCCTGGCTCAGAGAGAACACTTTCCCTTCTTCCAGGAACCGGGCGGCCAACCGTGAGGTTATCCTGGAGGCTGGGTGCCTCTACCTGCTGGTTCCACCTGCTTCAAGGGGTGTGGGTCTCAGCTAGGACAGCACCCCAAAATTTCCTCTCTGCTTCCTTTCACATCCCATTGGCTGCACTCAGTCATGTGACCAGGCCTGACCACAAAGTCATCTGGGAAGTGTAGTCTTCTGCTGGGTGGCAGTCTGCCCACTGTGATCCCAGGGCTTCTGCTCTTCAAAGGAAATAGGGGGAGGGGGTGCCTGGGTGGCTCAGTCGGTTAAACGTCCAACTTCAGCTCAGGTCATGATCTCGAGGTCCATGAGTTCAAGCCCCACATCGGGCTCTGTGCTGACTGCTCAGAGCCTGGAGCCTGCTTCGGATTCTGTGTCTCCCTCTCTCTCTGCCCCTCCCCTGCTCATGCTCTCTCTCAAAAATAAATAAACATTTTTTAAAAACTAAAAAAAAAAAAAAAAAACAAACAAAAAAATGGAAGAAGGGGAGGAGGCACCACACACATCATGAGCCACAACCTTTGACCAGCCATGCCACTGGGTGCCAGAGCCATGGGGAAGGGACTGTACATGGGTGCCCTGGCTCCTAACAGACCTGTGGCCTGTGAGTGGGGTCTGATCGAATCCCACTGATGCTGTGCTTTCTCCTTCCAGGACAGCAGGGA
Source organism: Panthera pardus (assembly GCF_024362965.1). Taxonomy (NCBI): domain Eukaryota; kingdom Metazoa; phylum Chordata; class Mammalia; order Carnivora; family Felidae; genus Panthera; species Panthera pardus. The sequence goes on from NW_026526732.1 coordinate 106,164,216, forward strand.
CTTCTTGAACAGGTAAGAGAGCGCCCTGTGTCCTCCCTGCCCTTCTGCTAACCTGACCTGTTTGAATTGATGGTGTCCGTGTCCTGTGGCTCTTCCCACCACCTTCCCTGCTGGGGAGCAAGAGCACATCCTTGAGAAGTGCAGGCTTGCGGGTTCTGCGTGACCCCAGCTGTGCTGGGTGGAGACGGGACAGGTGACCAGGGGCCCAGTGCACAGCAGCACGGATGTCCAGTCTGTAGGTGGTCTCAAGTCCTGGTTCAGCTGCAGGCAGTTCCCTCTGCCTCTAACCCCCTGGTTTTCTGTCATTTGAGTGGGGATGGTCATACCTGTCCTTCCCACTTCATAATTGTTGTGAGAATTGAAAGAAATGCAGGGGGACCTAAGTAACAGCGTCCCTGTGTCATTTCCCTAGGTATCCGCGGAAGAAGTTCTGGATTGGGAAACCCATTGCTCGAGTGGTAAAAAAAAAGACAGGAGAATTCTCAGAAAAAGTGCTGTCTCTGCAGCGAGGACTAAGAGAGTTCCAAGGTGAGGGCCAGGGTGGGGCACTAGGATGGGAGTCAGGCCGGGAGGCATTGGGGTCGGGGATCAGAAGCCAGGCAGGGAGGGCACTGGCGTGGGGGGTCAGGAGCTGGGAGTCGTGGATCGAGTCGGGAGCCGGGCAGGGAGGGCACTGGGGTGAGAGTCGGGAGCCGGGCAGGGAGGGTGCTGGGGTGAGAGTTGGGAGCCGGGCAGGGAGGCCGCTGGGGTGAGAGTCGGGAGCCAGGCAGGGAAGGTACCGGGGTGGGGATCAGGAGCTGGGCAGGGAGGGCACTGGGGTGGGGAGTCAGGAGCTGGGAGTCACGGATCGAGTCGGGAGCCGGGCAGGGAGGGCACTGGGGTGAGAGTCGGGAGCTGGGCAAGGAGGGCACAGGGGTGGGGATCAGGAGCTGGGCAGGGAGGGCACTGTTGTGGGGGGTCAGGAGCTGGGAGTCGCGAATCGAGTCGGGAGCTGGGCAGGGAGGGCACTGGGGTGGGGAGTCAGGAGCTGGGAGTCACGGATCGAGTCGGGAGCCGGGCAGGGAGGGCACTGGGGTGAGAGTCGGGAGCTGGGCAAGGAGGGCACAGGGGTGGGGATCAGGAGCTGGGCAGGGAGGGCACTGTTGTGGGGGGTCAGGAGCTGGGAGTCGCGAATCGAGTCGGGAGCCGGGCAGGGAGGGCACAGGGGTGGGGATCAGGAGCTGGGCAGGGAGGGCACTGACGTGGAGGGTCAGGAGCTGGGAGTCGTGGATCGAGTCAGGAGCCGGGCAGGGAGGGCACTGGGGTGAGAGTCGGGAGCCGGGCAGGGAGGGCACTGGGGTGAGAGTCGGGAGCTGGGCAGGGAGGCCGCTTGGGTGAGAGTCGGGAGCCAGGCAGGGAAGGCACCGGGGTGGGGATCAGGAGCTGGGCAGGTAGGGCACTGGGGTGGGGAGTCAGGAGCTGGGAGTCACGGATCGAGTCGGGAGCCGGGCAGGGAGGGCACTGGGGTGAGAATCAAGAGCCAGGCAGAAAGGGCATAGGGGTGGGGATCAGGAGCTGGGCAGGGAGGGCACTGGGGTGGGGGTCAGGAGCTGGGAGTTGCGGTTCGAGTCGGGAGCCAGGCAGGGAGGGCACGGGGGTGAGAGTCAGGAGCCGGGCAGGGAGGGTGCTGGGGTGAGAGTCGGGAGCCGGGCAGAAAGGGCATAGGGGTGGGTATCAGGAGCCGGGCAGGGAGGGCACGGGGGTGGGGATCAGGAGCTGGGCAGGGAGGGCACTGGGGTGGGGGGGTCAGGAGCTGGGAGTCGCGAATCGAGTCGGGAGCCAGGCAGGGAGGGCACGGGGATGAGAGTCAGGAGCCAGGCAGGGAGGGCATGGGGGTGGGGATCAGGAGCCGGGCAGGGAGGGCACTGGGGTGGGGGGTCAGGAGCTGGGAGTCGCGAATCGAGTCGGGAGCCAGGCAGGGAGGGCACAGGGATGAGAGTCAGGAGCCAGGCAGGGAGGGCATGGGGGTGGGGATCAGGAGCTGGGCAGGGAGGGCACTGGGGTGGGGGGTCAGGAGCTGGGAGTTGCGGATCGAGTCGGGAGCCGGGCAGGGAGGGCACTGGGGTGAGAGTCAGGAGCCAGGCAGGGAGGGCACGGGGGTGGGGGGTCAGGAGCTGGGAGTCGCGGATCGAGTCAGGAGCCGGGCAGGGAGGGCACTGGGGTGAGAGTCAGGAGCCGGGCAGGGAGGGTGCTGGGGTGAGAGTCGGGAGCCGGGCAGAAATGGCATAGGGGTGGGTATCAGAAGCCGGGCAGGGAGGGCACGGGGGTGGGGATCAGGAGCTGGGCAGGGAGGGTACTGGGGTGGGGGGGTCAGGAGCTGGGAGTCGCGAATCGAGTCGGGAGCCAGGCAGGGAGGGCACGGGGATGAGAGTCAGGAGCCGGGCAGGGAGGGCACTGGGGTGGGGGGTCAGGAGCTGGGAGTCGCGAATCGAGTCAGGAGCCAGGCAGGGAGGGCATGGGGGTGGGGATCAGGAGCTGGGCAGGGAGGGCACTGGCGTGGGGGGTCAGGAGCTGGGAGTCGCGAATCGAGTCGGGAGCCGGGCAGGGAGGGCACTGGGGTGAGAGTCAGGAGCCGGGCAGGGAGGGCACGGGGGTGGGGGGTCAGGAGCTGGGAGTCGCGAATCGAGTCGGGAGCCGGGCAGGGAGGGCACTGGGGTGAGAGTCAGGAGCCGGGCAGGGAGGGCACGGGGGTGGGGGGTCAGGAGCTGGGAGTCGCGGATCGAGTCCGGAGCCAGGGCTCTGTTTGGAGGAGTGGAACCAGCTCCTTGCTGTCACCTTGTTCAGCCCTACTCCTGGGTCTGCTGCTTCTTTTCTCTTTTCTTCTTGGGTCTCAGTGATGGGGGCCTGTCAGGAAATGATTCCTGTCCTAGTAGGACACAGGCCCATACGTGTGTGGGGCTCGATGGTCACTGCTGTGTTTTTCCTCCACAGGGAAGCTGCTTAGAGACTTGGAATACAAGACGGGTGAGTGTCCAAAGAGCTATCCCAGTTCACCTCCTGTAGAGAAAAAGAACGCCCTCCCCCCAGAGAGGCACCCTGGTCCCTGCTGTCCCTGGCCCCTCCCTCTTGCAGCGGGATTTCCCAGCTGCTGGTCTGAGCCCCCGCGTTGTGTCTGTAATCAGCCACAGAGGCCTGTACTTGATCGTCTGACCCTCCTCTGCAAGACATGCAACTGGCCAGAGGCCGTGTGTGCCCCAGGCCCTGCTGTCAGGTCGTGTCCTGCATGCCCCTGAGCTGGGATTGGTCCCCCTGGGCTTATTCAGTGGGCAGCCCTGGAGACCTGCCTCCCACCTACCGGTGACTCCTGGTTCTGCCGTCCCCGCAGTGAGTGTCACCTTGGACCCGCAGTCGGCCAGCGGGTACCTGCAGCTGTCAGAGGACTGGAAGTGTGTGACGTACAGCGGCCTGTACCAGAGCACTTACCTGCACCCACATCAGTTTGACTGTGAGCCGGGTGTGCTGGGAAGTAAGGGCTTCACCTGGGGCAAGGTGTACTGGGAGGTGGAGGTGGACAGGGAGGGCTGGTCCGAGGAGGAGGAGGACGGGGAGGAGGAGGAGGACGGGGAGGAGGAGGAGGAGGAGGAGGAGGCCGGCTACGGGGACGGGTACGAAGACTGGGAGACAGATGAGGACGAGGAGTCTTTGGGGGAGGAGGAGGAGGAGGAGGAGGAGGAGGGGGAGGAGGTCCTGGAAAGCTGCATGGTGGGGGTGGCCAGAGACTCTGTGAAGAGGAAGGGAGACGTGTCCCTGCGGCCAGAGGACGGGGTATGGGCCCTGCGCCTCTCGTCTGCGGGCATCTGGGCCAATACTGACCCCGAGGCTGAGCTCTTCCCTGCGCTGCGGCCACGGAGGGTGGGCATCGCCCTGGACTACGAGGGGGGCACCGTGACCTTCACCAACGCCGAGTCACAAGAGCTCATCTACACGTTCACGGCCACCTTCACCCGGCGCCTGGTGCCCTTCCTGTGGCTCAAGTGGCCTGGGACACGCCTCCTGCTGAGACCCTGAGCCCCGCGCCTCCCCCAGCCCATGACCCCCGACGCCCCCCTCCCCTGGGAGCCCTGGACTGTGCTGGGAACGGGGTGTCTGGCCATCGCACCTGGAGCAGGTGGGCCCCGCCCCCCCATGGCCGGGGCCCGTGGAGGCTCGCTCAGTGCTGCTGCTGTGCCATACAGCCGTAGTCAGGCTCTTCCCCCAGCCCCCGGGGCTCCCCATGCACACTTCCAACCCGAGGGCCACGGGGCCCCTCTTCTGCCCACTGCCTTTGACCCAGCTCTGCACTCTCCATGCTGAGTTAGAGGAGAAGCAGTGTTTTGCTGCCCCGTCCAGCATCCCACGCTGACTCTTCCTAGGAAAAAGCAGGTGACTGTGAGGCCCAATCCACATGCTTCCCGCTTGCCCAGACCCTCTCTGCTGCCTGCGTTCCCCAGCACTTGAGACAGCCGCACTGCCCCCCAGCTCAAGAGTCTCAAGCACCCACACGCACGCAAGTGGACAGGGCAAAAGCCCGCCACGGTTTCCGGGCTGCGTAATAAGCCTCCTGGAGTGCCGCGGAGTCGGGGGTCAGCATGGGCTCCATGCTTCTCCAGGAGAGAGCTGAGCGTCTGATGTGTGTGCATTGAAGAAGGCGGGACCCCCTGGAGGACCTGTGGACTTGGGGGAAGGATCTGCGTACGTGTGGCTTTGGTTCACCACTTGTGACCAGTGATCAATATAACCCGTGGGTGTGGCCACAGGAGGCAGATTGTCCAGGGCGTCCAGAATATCCTCCTCTTGACCAGTCCTGTAAAAGCACCAGGGCAAATATCCGCTGAAGCCACACCTGGAATCCGGTCCCCTCCCTGGAAGCCTGGACAAGTCTGCTGCAGGCTACAAAGCAGGAAGCCTGTGTCGCGCCTGACTCCACACACACAGTCTGTTCTCCTGGGAGAAGGGCGGTGGTGGGCACAGGAGAGGTCACCGGGTCCTCGGGTCAGGAGGAGGTTAGAGCCTGGCCTCATACGCCCAGGCCCAGCCCTGTCCCAGCCGGTGTCCAGGGCCCTCTCGTGGCCAACCCCACAGCCTGCCAGCAGCCTGCCCCAGAGACCACGTGTCCCCAGCCACTGGCCTCCACACTGTCTGGGACTTGCCCCGTGCATGTGTCTCGTGCTGCCGGGTCACACATCCACCTGATCCTGCCTCTAGGTTTGTAAGGTCCTGGAGGGTGGAGACCGTGTCTTCTCCTCTGCACTCCCTGCGGCACCGCCTGCAGTGTGGGCACATAGTAGGTGCTTAATAAAAACTTGATGAATGAGCAGCCTGGGTTTACACATATTTTATTATAACTCAGATACCCCCAGACCTTCTTAGTCTGGCTACAGAGAGGTTCCACGGACAGTGGCCCCAGGCTTTGCTCCCCCACCCCTTCTGGGACGTGTACCTGCAGCTCTGCCCACCATTTGCTCACACACTCTGCACGTAACACTGTCCTCTGTACACACACTCTTTGTTCACAGGCTGTTTGCACACACGCTGTTGTCTGCACATACATTCTTTGCACATACGCTGTTTGCTCACACACTGTCTGCACACACTGCTCACACATTGTTTGCAGACACTGTTTACTCACACACTGCTTGCTCACACGCTGTTGCACACGCGCTGTCATTTCTGCTCCCCCAGACAAAAGCCCCCTTACCTCCCTTCCCACGGGGCCAGCCCTTGGTTGAGCCCCAGCATCCGCAGAGTGCATGATGGGGCCGTGAGAAGGTGACATTGGTGGCACTCCCAGAATCTTTCCTCAGAAAATAAGCAGTGCCCAAAGGAAATACAGCAGAGACTCTGTCCTGCTGTGTGACACATTCAACTCTCTGGTTCCGGCCTGTTTCTGATTTTTTTAAACTGCCATATTAAAGGTGGAAACGGAAGAGTGGGATAAAGCCCCTTCAAGATCTCGTTTGTGACTCATTTGGGTTCTCCCTTTTTATTTTAATTGTTCTTTTTACTCTTCTTTCCAAATACAGATATGCAAAATGTGTCAATTATAGACATACAATGTGCGGTATCAATTATAATAAGGTCAGTTAATCTGCATTTGAGTCCTGAGAGACAATAATCACCAGCATATTCTTGAAATTCTTGAAAATTTATTTTGTTGATTGATGTGAATTGTTCCCTGAAATTATACTCTACTAATCTTTTATTTATGGAAAATTTTCATAATTCTCAAAATGCCTTTTCTCCTTTCTTGGAAAGAATTTTTATATAATGAGGTTTCTGAAATGTTTTAAGGTGATCATTGTATAATTAAAAGCGCATAGTTATTAAATAGGGAACATTTCCATTTGAACAAAATATGAATGCTTTCAGGTCATTGTTGCTTTACCGAGTCTCACAAGGGTCATACTTCCAGGATAATCTGTAGACGACCAAGTCTCAACGTAAAACGGCCTTGCAAAGTCATAAACAAAACTGCATACTGGGTGACACCGTCTTAGAACAGAAAGTTACCAGCAGGGTACTTACTCAGCAAGTTCTCTTGAACCTTTCTGTTTTGTAAGTAGTTTTTATACGTGAGCTGCGACTACACATGTGGTCCAATCTACCTTCCGTGTTCCCACAAAGGAGAAAGAACACTGCCTGCCCCCCCACCCCCCACGGCAGGAGGGGGTCGAGCTCTGGGCTCCCATCCCCACCCACCCTGAGCTCAGGCAGCTGAGTCCGGTGTCTGTGAAAGCAGTTCACGCCTGGACCACTGGCAGACGTGGCTGCTTTTCCTTCCTGTGCGGCTTCGTCTTCCCTGCTGTAATTGCCTTTTTCTCCCCTTTTGCTTCATCTCCTACATCCTTGTTACTAACTGAACCCCAAAGACTTGGCTGGGCGTCAGGGTCCCTCAGGGTGCCCACTTCCCAGGTTCTCTTCTCAATGCTGTTTCTGCCGCCTCCTGACCTTCAGTCTGGGATGGCTGCCCCTCACCTGTGCCCAGCCTCCTGGCTCTCCCTTCTCTGCCATATTGGAACCCTGGCTTTGGTTTCGTTTTCTTATCCTATTTTTTCCCTCTTCTTCATTTACTTCCTTCTGATGAAACATCACCCCCTAGCTTCCTGAGAAATGGGGCATGTAAGTTGAGTTTTTGAATATGTAAACGTCGGGATGTATGTGTCCAACCTTCCCCCACCATGGTGCTAATTAACTCAGTGGACCCTGTCATTCTAGAAATTCATAAGCTTTCGGTTCTGGGAAACATTACTGAATTATTTCTTGATGGTTTTTCTCTCCTTCATTTTCTCTGTTCTCTCAAGTCTATTCTTTGCCGCCTTCGTATAGCTCCTGAATTCATTTACTGAGTGCCTGTGAGAAGCCAGGATGTGTCTAGGTTACAATAGCAATAAAGTAAACAAAGTCCCTGCATGGAGTTGATATTCTAGTGGAGGGTAATGGGCAGTGAGTGAGAGTAGAAAATACAACAGCAGTTAGCACCCTGCAGAGACCTGAGATAGGAGGATGATGTGTAGTAAGCCAGATGGTCAGCGCCTCTCTCAGAAGGTGGCATTAAAGCTGAAATCCAAATTCTGAGAAGGAATTCGAGGATGGCACCAGCCAGAGTCACAAGGCAGGGACAAGCTGGGCACAGAAAGATGGGGTGTCTGGAGTGTGATATTGGAGAGCAGGGAGAGGTCAGCAGAGGCGACTCATGTCGGACCATGTGAGCCTGAAGTCAGCACTGGGGAGGGGCTGTGCTGACCCCTGGGGTGAGTGTGACATCAGCACCGGGGAAGGCCGTGCTGGCCCCTGGGGTGAGAGTGAAGGTCAGCACTGGGGAGGGCCATGCTGACCCTAGGGTGAGCTGACCCCTGGGTGAGAGTGAAGTCAGCATGGGGGAGGGCCGTGCTGGCCCCTGGGGTGCCCCAGCACCTGCCAGAGGGCCAGGCAGAGGAAGGACGCAGTAGCCAGCCAGGTGAGAAGGAGCCCAGCGAAGCAGCAGGTGGAACTGGAGAGGTTAGATGCTTCGGATTAATAAATAAACCTTTCAGGCATTTATACTTTTAGAAAACATGATTATTCAGTTATTACCCGAGCAGTTATTGTCTGGCAAGAAAATCATGTAATAAAGCAGGCACTGTACAGACTAAAAGTCTCACCAGATTCTACAGACTGCAGTCGTAACAGCTGGAGCTGAGGAACCCTGGAAGAAAGCCTTGTTACGGCCAACATTGGCAAGATCAGCTCTACGACAGCAGAGCACAGAGCGCGTGGTCGTGGTTAGAGGCTTCCCTGCAGCCCCACACCCTGAATGCTGATGTTGCCGTGGACACCCATGGCCAGACCCCCCTCAGAACAGGCAGGAGAGGTCCCCAAGCCCTAGCACGAGGATTCCACAGGTTAGGAGCAGGGGAACAGGGCAGAAAGAGAAGGTCAGAACTTAGACATGGAAAAAAGTTTGAAACAAATTGGGGGGGGGGGGGGCAGGCATGCAATGTTTTGCTCTGACAATGATACTCATGTCTGGCTTTGGTACCTAGGTCCTCGTCACTCTTTTCCTAATGTTCCACGAATGTTCAAAAAGACTGTTTCCTGTTAAGTCTACGGTTCCACATGTGATCATTAGATGAACTTTATTTTGTTATTCCAATACACTGTATCTTTATTCCAAAAATCTTATTTTGTGCCTCAAATATTCTATATATCTTTACAATTTTTTTTGCCTTTGAGTATCAGTGACTGAAAGAAATATGTTTTAAAATCTGCTATTAAGTTCTTTTTGTAACTGACCATGAATTGTTAGATGTGTTAGAGCTTAGAATTGTTAGTTTCCAGATAAATTGTTCCTTTTACCAGAATGCAGTGTCCCTGTTTCTTGCACCAAATAATACTTCTTGCATTGAAGTATGTTTTCTCTGATAGTAATACAGTTACATCAACTTTCCCATCACTATCATTGCCCAGTATATTATTTTTAATCTTTTTTTGTACTTTTTTTTTTTTTTATCTTTGTTGGGTTGGTTAACTTTTCTTTATTCCATTGTTTCTCCTCTCCTGGTTTGGAAGTTACATATTTTCTTTCTCTTTATCTGTAAAATTTTACATGCATACTTGAATTAACAAAAAATAAAGCATATCAATGTCCCTCTGTCCTTCCAGCAACAGAAGACCTTGGAAAGTTTTAACTGGGAACACACCTTCATCTACATGATTCACAGCTTTGTCCCACATCTGTGTTGTTTCAAGTCTCGCACTGTGACAACAGTGCTGCTAAGTGGGCACCTGACTTTCGCTCAGGTCATGATCTTGCAAGTTTGTGAGTTCGAGCCCTGCGTTGGGTGAGCTGGAGCCCCATTTCTGGTAAAACAGGAGCCCTGTGTGAGCCCCACTTTCTCTCCCCCCCCCCCTTGTGAGACTCTCTGTCTCCCTCTCTCTCTTTCTCTCTCTACCCCTCGCTCACTTACACCCTGTCTTTCTCTCTCAAGACAAAACAAACAAAAAAAAAAAAGGCGCCTTGGTGGCTCACTCGGTTAAGTGTCTGACTTTGGCTCAGGTCATGATCTTGCAGTTCGTGGGTTCAAGCCCCACGTTCCACTCTGTGCTGACAGCTCAGAGCCTGGAGCCTGCTTCAGATTCTGTGTCTCCCTCTCTCTGTCCCTCCCCTGCCCAGGCTCTGTCTCTCTCTCTCTCAAAAATAAAAATAAAATAAAATAAAAAACCACTGCCGCTAAGTATATTTCTGCATCCCTCCGGATGTATATGCAAGGGTTTATCTGGATATACACATAAGTGGAATTTGGGCCATAATGTGGTATGTTTTCTTTACCAGGTGTATGTTGGCTTTACCAAGGTGATGCCAAAGTGGTTTTGGAAGTGGTTGCATTAGTTCATACTCACGCTGGTATCTGAACTTCCTCACTGCTCTTCGTGTTTGGTAGCATCAGCCCTGGAAGCCTGTGCCCAGCGGCAGGTGTAACAATCTCACTGTGGTTGTCGTTTGCGCTTCCTGGTTTGCTAAAGATGGTGGCTTTGGGTTTCCTCTCTGGGTTCTGCCTGCTCACATCTTTTGTATGTTTCTCTGCAGTTCTCTTGCATCTTGACATGCAGTTTTTATTACTCTGGATTCTAGTCTTTTGTCAGTTACATGTATATAGTCAGTGTCTTTTCCTAGTTTATGACTGACCTCTTCACTCTCATCGGCTGTCATGATCAGAAGTTCTTAACGGTAATGCTGGGGAATTGATAGATCTGTACGTTTGTGGTGAGTGCTTTATTCACTTATTTACTTACTGGTCTTACGAGATCTTCCCTTACCCCCAGGTCCTGGGGATATTCTCCTGTCTTACCTTGTAAACGTTTTACAGCATTTCCCTCACACTTTGATGTGTAACTTACCTGAAAACAGTCGTGTGCACTCTTTGTTTTGAATGCCTCCAAGTAGTCCCTGTTACCGCTGGTCTATAGAATTAATGCTTCTTTATGTTTGCTCATGTTTACCGGTTCTGAGCTGCCAGACAACATTGGCGGCAGCAGCAGCAGCATCGCCGAGTCTTACCCTGAGCCAGGCAGTGTGCCCAGCACCATCACGTGTGGTGAGATAGTAAGACACATATATATAGGTCTCTGCCCCCAGTTCCTGGCGCAGAGCTCCTAAAACCCTCGCAGTTTCCTAAGTGCAAAGAGCATTAGGAGCACCTCTTGTTCTGATGAGGGGACTCTGGGTGGGCTTCTGGGTGGGGGCTGGTCACCAGAAAGGCCAAACCATGATTAGAAGCTTGGAATCCTCGACCCATCCCGCACTCTCCAGAAAGGGAAGAAGGACTGGAAATGGAGTTAATAATTCATCCTACCCGCATGAGGGAGTCTCCATAAAACCCAGTAGTACAGGGTTGAGGAAGCTTCCAGGCTGGTGAATACACCCACACCTGGAGGGTGCTGCACCCCAAGTCCATGGGGACAGAAGCTCCCATGCTCAGGACCCCATGCATTCCCTGTGTCTGTTCATCTGGCTGTTCATATGAACCCTTTATCATGTCCCTAAATAAACTAGCAAACAAATCAGTGTTTATCCGAGTTCTGTGAGCCACTCTAGCAAATTAATGGGACCCAAGGAGTGGTCAGTCAGAAGCACAGGTGATAATCTCAGCATCTGAAGTGGGGGTGGAGGGACAGTCTTGCGGGACTGAGCCCTCCCCTAACCTGTGGGATCTGATGCTGTCTCCAGGTGGAGAGGATCAGAATTGAGTTAAATTATACGACACCCAGCTGGTGTCGCACAGAATTGTTTGATGCAGGGAGAAGTCTCCACACACCTGGTGGCCAGAAGTGAGTTGTTACATGTGAGTAGGACGGAGACTCAAGGTAGGGAAAAGCTGCATGCTTCTCTCCATAGAAGGAAAAATCTGCATTTCTCATTGCACATGTATCGTCTCATTCCCTCCTTATTACAACCCTAACGTAGGCATTTGTTCCTAGTTTTCAGACATGGAGAGTAGAAGTTTAGGGAGATTAAGTAAACCTCCCTAAGCTCACACCAGTAAAACGTGAGTCAGGATTTGAACCAGGGTCTCCCTGTTTCTAGAGCCCATGGTTTCCACTGAGCACAAAGGTATGAGGTCATTGCTTCGCCAGGGGACCTGGGTGAAAGTGCATGAACTTGGTCCCCAGTCCTAGGAGAAGCAAGGTGGCACTTTAGGGGGTAGAGGCCCACTCCTCAGGCCCTAAAGTGCACAGCTCCATGATAGGCATTAAGACTCACAGATGGGAGGGATCCTCTAGTTGTTAGGCCCTGGGCAGATGGGAGGATCCATCCCTGAGGTTGAATCATCAAGCCTGGAGCAGGGCCCTCACATCCCCAGGCAGGCACCCTGGTTTGTGTGCATACTCACCGTCACTTCTGCATGCTTCTCGGGGGCACCCAGCCACTCTCAGGAATCTATACAAAGAGACTTCTGTGAGCAGATGACACTGGTGGCAATGGCTTTATTGTCATGAGGATAATTAGCTCTGTGTCCTCCTTCTGAAGGGGGCGGGAAGGAGAGAATATACAAAGATAATACTCACTGGCAAAGGCCACATAGTCCAAACCAAAGGTAATGTACACAGCAGTTCTCACTATAATGGTTTTGCTCTTCTGTAGGTTTGAGTACGTTTTTAACTCCCTGTTATGACTCTCAGTCAGTGAAGCCGCACCGCTCTTTGAATTCAGGACATAACCAGACCCAGAGACACAGGAAAGTTGGGCATGGCCACCCCTGGCCCCATTCTCTCCTTCCTCCGTGGGGCTGTGAGCTCTGCTACCCAGTTCTCTCCGTCTGGAGTGTTGCCTGGACTAACTTAGGCCAGATTTTTTATTTTGACCACGGACTTTTCAGTTACATGTGAGAAAAAGAATGGATAAGTGGAGATCTCCCTGCTCCTAAATAGGTCCTTTTTGGTGCACATTTAAAGGTTCACACCAGTCTGACCCTGACTCTGAAGACCACTCACTGAGCCTCCTGGCAGGGTCTCATCCTAGAAGAATTTGTCCCAAGTCCAAACACCGGCATTAAATGCTTACTAAATGCCAAACATGGTACCAAGCCCATTACATGTTGTGATAATGCGATTCAGTCATACAACCAAGATAGAGTTCTCATATATATTTGGTCTTTGTCCACAGTTCCTGGCTCACAGCTCCCCAAACCTTGCAATTTCCTGAGCCATCTTTTGTTACAATGGTGGCTCTCTTATGCTCAGTTTCTGAAATCTCTTCAGAGTCGTAAAGGAGAAATGGGTGTCCTGTGGTTGATAACAGGCCCCTTTCCTCCACAAGTGGGCTTCTGTTAATGAGGGACTTTTGGGAAGCATGTAAAGACAAGAGCTGTTTGCCAGAGGGAAGAACCATGAATCAGGAAGCAACCTCATTTCTGGGGAGCGGAGGGGAGGGGCTGGAAGCTGACTCCAGTCCCTGATGGCCGGTGATCTAATCAGTTATGCTCCCACGTGCTACCATACTGGTCTCCAAGCTTCACAAAGACAGAAGTCCCTTTGTTTGAGACCTGACTTATACAGCTCTTCATCTGGCTGTTGATTCAGATCTTTTAATATCCTTTGCAATAAATCAATAATCTAGTGAGTGAACAGGTTTCCTGAGTTCTATGAGCCACTCTAGAAAATTAATTGAGCCCAAGGAGAGGGTCATAGGAACTTCTTTTTTTTTCTAATGTTTATTTTTGAGAGAGAGAGAGAGAGAGAAACAGAGAGCCTTCGGGGGAAGGGCAGTGAAAGGGAGACACAGAATCTGAAGCAGGCTCCAGGCTCCAAGCTGTCAGCACAGAGCCCGACGCAGGGCTCGAACTCACATACTGCGAGACCATGACCTGAGCTGAAGTCGGAAGCCTAACCAACTGAGCCACCAGGTACCCTGGGAACTTCTGATTTACGGCCAGTGAGTCAGAAGCATAGGTGTCAACCGGGGTTTGTGATTGGCGTCTGCAGTGGAGGACAGTCTATTAGCACTGACTTACCCTGTGCAATCTGGGTAGATAGTGTCAGAATTGGGCTGAATTGGGGGACACCCAGCTGGGGTCAAGATAATTGGAGCTGGTGTCAGGAAAACCCATGTACCTACTTTGGGATTGGGTTCCAGCATCATATTACATGTATCAATCCATGTAAACCACACAATAGTCCTATAGAATAGGGATTTTGATCTCTTCTTCACATGAGGAGACTAAGATTCAGAAAAATTAAGTAACTTGCTTCTGGCTGAGCTAGGATTTGAACTCCTAATAACCAAGCCAAAGGGCTATGAACCATACCAGGTCCTGCCGGCCACATGATCAGCCCTGAGGTCATTTTCAAGGGTCACCGGACACTCACAGGCTAGTGACTTGCAATCTGGCATAAAAGTCAGTACAGAGACGACCAGAGCCTCTCAGGAGTTCGGGATTTGAAGTTTCGGTCTGCCGGTGGCAGCTGTGATCTAAAGCCCTAGCTAGAGTAGAGTCCTCCTTATACCTGTGAATCAGAACTTGCACTCGAACAAGTCAACACTAAAGTGTTTAGTTTAAACACTAAAGTTTGCAAAGCAGGGCAGGGGAGGGGCGGGTAGATGGTGGCAGCTCAGCCCAGAGGGTCCTGCGCAGGTTAAAGAATGTGTATGTGATTGTGAAACACTTCAACAATGGGCTACACTGTTATCACATAGAGTTCACCTCTGACAGGCAATGATAGCCTAACATCAGAAGATCTGACGTGGGATGACCACATCCATGGACAGACAGAAAAATCACAACGCTTATCTCAAAACGTGAAAAGAGGTATTTGATAAAGCTTAAACCCCAGGTATTATTTGAAAAACTCTAAGAAAACCAGGAATAGAAAACCACTCTTTAACTTGATGAAGGCTCTCTACCAAGAAATCCACAGTCAGTATACTTAACGGAGAAAGCTTAGAGAGCTTATTCTCATGTTAAAAAGGGACCAAGGGTGGACTCTGTTAACACCACTCAGCAGCATGTTGCAGGTCCCCTGCCCACACAGCAGGGTGCAAAATGGCGGTAAGAGTTACACAGATTAGAAGGAAAGAGTCAAAATTTATTTTCAGGTGATAAAATAGTAACGATTTTCTATGTAAGTGACCCTATGAATTAACAAACTATTAGAATTCATAAGAATGTGGCAAAATTACTAAAATGATTATCAAAATCAATATTGTTCCTTCATATCAGCAATAACCAAGACAAATTATAATTTTTTAAAGGAAAGTTTTATAATAGCAATGTGAGCCTTGTAAATATCATAGCTTCCCCAAAAGGTACAAGTTTTAGGAAGAGCAAGTTTTGGTTTTCCTTATGAAGTATTTCAGATCTGCAGAAAAGTGTTCTAAGTAACCTAAGGAATAGTCACCACTCAACTCCATCAAACTCTTATCCCTTGATGAACATGATCTAGTTCCCCCCCCCACCCCCCAGAAAATAAAACATTACACATACAGCTGAGAGGCCCTGTGTGCACAGTCCTTTTCCAATCACAAACCTCCTGCCTTCCTGACCAGAAAGACCCACTGGCTGGGTTTGGTGTGTGCCCAGGTGTGCTTTTGAAGTGTATCCATACAGATTCGTGTAGCTATGATTCATTCATTTTCACTGTTGTATGGTACTGTATTATATGAATAGACCACAGCTGATTATCTGTTCTGTAATTTAAACTGTGCTGTATAAGAGACTCTTAAAAACTGAGAACAAACTGAGGGCTGATGGGGGGTGGGAGGGAGGGAAGGGTGGGTGATGGGTATTGAGGAGGGCACCTTTTGGAATGAGCACTGGGTGTTGTATGGAAACCAATTTGACAATAAATTTCATATATTTAAAAAAATAAAATAAATAAATAAATAAACTGTGCTGTGACAAACCATCATGAGGTGTTTCATTGCATATTTGTGTGAACGTTTCTCTCGAGGGAAAGTTTTCGGGTCAAAGGACAGGCATGTTACTAGATGTTGCCAAACTGTTCTCTGGAGAAAATCTCAAAATCCCATTAAAGACACAAAACAAGATCCAAACAGCTGAAGGGAGAGAACACGTTTATGGATAGGATGACAATGTGCATTTTCTCCAAATTAATTTCCCTCAATCCTCCAATTCAATAAAATTTCAATCAATGCCAATGTAAGTTCTGTTAAAAGAGCACCAGCATTTTTTTAAAGAATCTGACAAATTGATTCTAAGTTCATATGGAAGCATAAATGTCTACAGGTAACTGAGATATATCTGAAAAAGAAGCTAAAGGGGGTAGAGCCGTCCTATTAGACGTTAACTTGCACTACAAGGTTGTCGCAAAAAAAAACAGCATGAACTGGCCCAGGAGAAGACAAATAGATTGAGACAACAGAGTAGAAAACTCAGAAACAGCTCTTTCATTCATGGGAAGCTGGTGTAGCAGAAGTGGCCCTACTGGTCAGTAGGACTAAGATGGATTATTTAAGTAAATGGAGTTGGAAGAACTGGCTTACTCTATGGAGAAAGGCGGCGTCCTCCTAACTCCAGATAAACTAAAGATTTCATGTGCACAGTAAGTTATAAAACTAGTGGAAATATATATAAACACACACATGATCTTGTGGTGGTGAAAAAGATCTCAAAAACATAAATCACAAAGTGAAAATTTATTAAATTTATCATGAAAGTTCAGGATTTCTATCTAATTAGTAACACCACCAGCAAAGTTAATAAATGAGTGGTATTTTCAAGCCTAAGATGAGCAAGAGATTAACATCTAGAATATGTAAGAGATTCTTGGAAGTCAATGAAAGGAAGAGGGGAACCTGAAAGATAGGGAAACAGCATAGAAAAGTCCAGAAGAAACGCACACTTTACAGGAAGAAAAACACAAACATTTTAAAAATACGTTATCAGTTTACAGTCATCAGATTTGCAGAAATGAGCAAGTTTGATGGCACCCATTTGTGTGGGGGGGGCTGGGAAGCAGGAACTTCTGTGCCCCTCCAGCAGAAGTATAAGTGGGTACAGCAATCTTGGGGAGCAATCTGGTGGTACTTAAGGAAATTAAGTGTGCAAACGCCAGCCATCCCCTCCTGGGGTATATCTTAGGTTCACAAGGGAAAAGCATGAGGCTGTTCATCATCAATGTTGCTCATTGTCACAGGCAGACGGAGGTAACCCAGACATTCTTTGCCAAAAGAAAGCAAAGTAAACGTGGTTGACGTGTTCTACAGAATACTATTCAGCGATTAGAAGCCATAAACTAGATGTATATACAGCAACATGACTAGATCTTAAAACCGTGGTACTAGGTTTAAAGAAGGAAGAAACAATCCTGTATTACTTGTGTGTGCAAGGACCCCTCTGTATACGATGGTATGTGAGAACATTCGAGAGCCACTGCCCACGGGGTGAAGAGAATGGGAATGGGACTTGGAGACAGGGGAGAAAGTATAAATAAAACAAGAAGACCCTGCACGGTTTTGCACCCGGAACCATGGAGTATGACTGAGTCAGCTGTCTGCACTGGGGTCCAAGGAAAAGGAAAGAACGGAGATGCGTGGGGAAAACGGCATGAGGAAAGCCAGCAAGCCTGCGGAGCACGACCAGGGCACAGAGGCAGTGCTCTGGCCTGGGTGTCTGTCACATCCTGCCTGCTGTAATTACTGTTCTTGGGCTTTGGAAAGACTCCACCTGGGCCGCCCTGGTCCTCAGGGGCACGTCCCAGTGTGTGACAGCTCCTCACGTAAACCAGCAGCCACACACACTTGTTTTGTGGAGTCTCTGCCTCCTGCCCGGTAGTGAACAGTGCTCAGCCTCTCACATTCCAGATTCCCGGAGCCCAGCAAGGCTTCCAGAAGCATCGAGCCCAAGGTCAACTAGGCTGAGGCTCCTGTGCAGACGATAAAGGCCGGTTTTACATCACGAACATTGCAACACAAATATTTTCAGATTTTCCAGTGGGGCCACCGAGTGGATTCTTTCCCTCGAGGCAGCTCCAGTCCTCAGACTCAACTTTCCCCTGAAGCCTCTGAATCCTACTTTCTTCCTTATGCAGGGCAATTTAATTTTGGCCCAGGGCCTCCCTAGATGCATACCCACAGCCTAAATCACTGGACACTCACCGTGAGAGTAGCAGCACTAGACGTGGAAATACAGTGTAAGCAGCTCATTTGTGTTCTCAACTTCATACGCGGCCAAAACGCCTGGCCTGCCCAGAACACGAGTTGAGTGCAGGGGAAGTGAGACAAAGCCTCATCATCCAACAGGAACGGGGATGATAATACACATTTGAGAGGTTAGTTGGACCTGAAAGCAAATGTCACTTTATTGAACAGTGGGGTCTGGTAAATCAGGAAACTCGGAGTTACAAGGAGGGACAGGCTTGTGTCGCGGTCACAGATTCCGTTGCCTTTCAAGTTTTCAGCGTCTGGCTGGTTCGTCGTACACTGTATCAGGACGCCCTCTACGAGAAAGAAACGACCCGAATGTCAGAACCGAAGGCAGTCTGGGTCCACCCTGCGCCCCGCAAAGACGGGAGCATGTCTGCGCGCATGTCAACGGAACAAATTAATGCAGGCCCAAGGGCGTTGTTTTTCCCCACGACGGTTATTTTGAAGCTTTGGCAGTTTCTATTGTACTGGTGTTTGGTTTCGTTTTTCAAACTCGCGCTGACTCCCCGAGCCGTGCGTGTGTCCGGGAGCAGCCCCTGGGCTCCCGAAAGCTCGGCCGCTCTCCGCCCCAGCGCCCCTCGGACTCCCCCCTCGGCCCTTCATTCGGGCAGGAGCCTGTTTCCCAGACAGCTCCGACCGACCGAAGGAGGTGGCGAAGGCGGGGTCGCGCTCCGCGGCGGGCGGGACGGGGCAGGGCACTTGCGCGCTGGGTGCAGCAGGTGCGAAGCCCTGGAGGCCTGGTGCCGGTGAGCGCGCGGCCGAGCTCAGGCGCTCCCACCCCCACCGCCACCCCCACCCCCACCGCCACCCCCCGCCTTGCTGCCCGCCCACGCGCCCGCCACGCCCACCGCCTACCGGCGGGCTCTGGGCTGCACTTGCACGTGCCCGCGGGGGCGCCCGGAGGTGGCGCCGGGGCAGCCGAGCGCCAAGGGGACACCCTCGGAGCTCCAGGGGCAGTGAGGCAGGTCCTGCTGGTCCCGGGTGAACCTCGTCGGCTTCCTGTCCTCGGAGAGGGCCGTGCTCCAGCTGGCGGCCGGAGGGTCCCGGGTCCCGGCCCCTGGGGGGAGGAGAGCAGGGCGTGGAGGGGAGCCCTGGGGCGCATGCGCCGCTCGGGGCGGGGCAAAAAGCGCTCCAGTAGGTGCCACCCGCCAGCGCCTTTCTGTCCTGAACCTCGGCTTCCCCTTCTGTTCTGTAAGGACCGAGGCGGGAGCAATGCTACCCAACACGCAAGTGCTGCTCAGCTGTGAGATTTTGGTTTTCAAAGTGCAGCCCCTGAACGGCCTCGCCAGGGGGCTTGTAAAAGTGCAGAATCCTGGGGGTGCCTGGGTGGCTCATTCGGTTAGGCGTCTGACTCTTGGTTTTAGCCCAGGTCATGATCTCACAGGGCCCTGGGATCAAGCCCCACATCAGGCTCTGCACTGACATTGTGGAGCCTGCTTGGGATCTCTCTCTCCCTCTCCCTCTCTCTTTTCTCCTCCCCTGCTTTCTCTCAAAATAAATAAATAAACTTTTTTTTTTTTTGATGCAGAATCTTGGGCCCCATCCCTACTGAACCAGAATCTGCATTTTAACAAGATCCCCCGGGTGGTTTTTCTTGCACATTAAGTGTGAAAAGCAGAATGTGGTGATATTTGTGTAAATAGTTTCTTCTTTAAGCACCCATCTCAAAGTAAATGCTAGGTTTTAAATTATACAGTATCTGTTCAAGTCAGCAGAGTCTGGCACAGTGCCGGGCATTACACACACACACACACACACACACACACACACACACACACAACCAAGAACTTCATAAATATTTGGGGGGAAATAATGCCTACACAAGCAACAAATATTGAGCCCTCACTATGTGCCAGGTGCTACACTAAGGCTTTTGCATCTACTGCCTCATTTACCTGGTGGCTACCTATGGGGCTAGAACCAGTGTGTTTTCCATTGTCTCTTTCCATTTCCAGTGAAGAGACTGGAACAAAGAGGCTTAATGGCTTGCCGGATGCCTCATACCCAGCGAGAGCTGGAGCAGAGAGCCCAGTAACCAGGCTCCAGACTTGGTGTATTTAATTGCTCTGTTTGCTGCCTTGGGTTGAGTGGGTGGATGAGAGAAAGGCTCCCGAAACCCCCAGCTGTTTACCTGAGTCTGTTTCCAGATGATGCACCAGGCTTTCTGAGCGAAGCAGAAATAGAAAGGTATGTGACTTGCCATCTCTTACAGGTACTCCCCAGGGCAGACCTGGGGACCCCGTGGGGAAGGAGGAGAAGGCATCTGCTCCATGCCTCCTGCTGTGCTCTAATGGCACAGGAGCAGCCCCCACCTGCCAGTGCATGTCCCTGGGGAGAGAAGATCTCTGAGGAACGGTCCCTCTGAGCAGAGCCAGGGTCACTAAGGGAAGGCTTGGGCGGAAGACAACTGGAGCCAGGCTTGGAAGGCAGGGGAAGGTGGAGAGGGATGGGGGGGTGGGCAGAAGGGCAAGCGGTGGAGGGGGGAGGGAACAGCATGGGGAAATCTGTTACCCCTTCCCCTTTACCTGAGAAGGTCCTCAGCATCTCTGGGAGGGGCAGGATTTTCCTGTGAACGTCTCGGATCTTCTTGACAAGGGCAGGAGAAATGGTCTCTGGACTCACAAAAGTCTTCTCACACCTACAACCAGTTCCTCCAGAATTAGAGGAAGGTCCTTTAGGAGAATGTTTGGGGCTTGTGGGGGCTGCAAGAGGTCGTTACCCTGTTTGCCTCTAGAGGACAGTACAGGGTCACTAGGAAAAGGAGAAGGCGCTTAAACTCCTCTGTGACTTGTGTGCTGCTCATTACTAGGGGAAGGGGATGGGGGAGAACAGCGGGATGGAAGAAAATGTGTCCTTGCGGGTCACCCGCTGCATGACCTTGACAGCACCCCTACCCCCTCCCCCAACCCCTCAACCCCCCAAACCCCTTCCCCCACTTCCTGGTCTCAGCTTCCTCCGCAGACCAGAAGGCCTGCAAAGCCCATCTAGATCGGAATCTCTAACACAACTTGAAAAGTATGTTTGGAGATGCTTCTTGGCCCATGGGCCCCCAGGGTAGACCCCCCGGGGTTCAGCCCCCTGTGGATGCATGACCCATGGCTGTGACAGCTGCTCCCTAGCAGAGCACCGGGAAGGCGCAGGCACTTGGAGCAGAGGAAGGGACAGGAGCTAATATTCACAATTCCAGCAGCTGCCCCTTGAAAGTAGTGTTTGTAAATTCTGAAGGAAATGGGGCAGTTGAGGGGGGAAATGATTGAAGGCAGGCTGCCGGTCTTTCCACGTTCCGTGCTGACTGTATTTGATAGAAGATATTCCCCTCAGAATTACGTTTTACGTGGTGTTTACTACTGCCTCGAGTACTAATAATTTCGGGAATTAAATGGATGTTCCTGGATCAGCCTAAAAACCTGATTATTGTTTGTTTCTTCACTTTTAAGGGGAAAATGTGTCCCTGATACCAAACAATCAGTTTTAAAAATGAACTCTTAGGACACAAACCTTTGAGTGGAGGCTGCCTGTGTGTGTGTCTGCCAAAGCAGTTTTGTGTTTCCGCGCAGCCCGCTGGAGGGCGAGGTCAGAGTGACCCCCAATGTCCATGCCCAGCGGACACAGGTGACGGATACAAAGTATACACCCCATGTGTGAAGGAAGCAGGACTGGGAGGAGGCCCTACCTGCTCTGGCTGACGCCCACATCCTACAAAAGAAAAAGAACATGCACTCAGTGTCCTCAGGTCCTTCCCGCCGGAGAGCCTGCACATCCGTTCTTCTTAACGCATTGGCTCAAAGTTCTCCTCTTGAAGAAAGTTCTGTGTGTCTAATTACCTGCCCATCAGACTATTCTTTTGCACCATGCCTCCCTACTAATGTGGGACTCTGGCCAGATCATTCAAGCTCACTTCTTTGTCTTAGCCTCATCTTGGGAGCGTGTTCTGCCTCCAGTGATTGAGAGATGGTGGAGAACAGGGTCCAGGCCTTGAGTTACCAGCCGAACCTGATGTGACACAGGGTAACGTGAGGACCATCGAAACAGATGCCACCATGGAGTTCTCTCTGTGAACCAGGACCATGTGAGGCATTTGGCACGGATTGTTTATCGTCTTTGCAGGAGCTCTAGGAAGGAGGTGCTACTGTTATCCCCATGTTTAGGCGGGCGCAAGGCTCGCTGAGGCCACACGGCTGGAAGAGCCTGCCCTCAAACCCAAGAACGGCTGATTCCAGAGTCTTTGACACGACCGCAGTGCGGGGTCAAGTCATCCAGCCTTCCGGAGTCTGCCCCTCTGTAGCGTCTCTGGGCTGAAGAAACCCGACAGCTACCGGTCCCTCCTAGCAGAAGACCTCTGCTCCCCTCTCCTGCCCCTCTGCAGCATCTCCCAACCTCAGCTGCTGTCCCTGCATGAGCAATCCCTCTCCCATCCCACGAGGCAGGTTGTGGAGAGCCCCCCACATGTAGCAGGACACTTGCCAGCTGCTGGCAGTTCTCCAGCTCCTTGGCCTCGGCTCTGTGCCTGGCAACCTCCTCAGAGAACTTGGAGATGTAGTCTTCTCGCTCCTCGCAGACCTGCACCTCCAGCCCCCTCAGCCTGGCCAGCAGGAGGCCCCGCTGTTCCCTCAGCTCCTGCTGCAACTTCTCAAACACGGCTTCTACCTGCTGCTTCCTGATTTCGATGTGAGTCTGTGAGAGGCAAAAATACAGACGTGGCCAGGAGGAAGCTCAGAAGCTGGGTTCCAGGAGGGTCATCGGTATTCTTACTGTTAAGAGTGATAAGGACTAACTAAGTCTCTCGTATAATATGATGGGTCTCAGGGTAAACTTAACGTGATGAGGGCTCTGTTCTTGTCCTACCTGGAGATTCTACCTGTCATACATGTTATATCCTCTGAGCCACACTGAACTTTCACACTAACCTCACCCCACCTCCCCTAGGGCCCAGGGGAGATGGCAGTAGTCATTAATCGGAGAGCCACGCAAGCGAAGCAAGTGAGGTTACAGGCAACGCAGAGTGTGTGGCATTGGTCTTGGTCTCCGACATTGCCTCCTGTGGGGCACACTCTGAGGGGGGCACAAGGATGCTGGAGATCCCTTCCTGTCCCAAAACTTGTCTCTTGGTCAGGGTACCAGAAATTCTCATACTGCAGCTTTCGTCTTGGATAAATAACCATGTAGCTGGGAGCAGGGAGCCCCACCATTCACCTACCATGCCCAGGGACACCCTCATGGTCTAGGGTCAGCCTCACGGCCAGACTAGAGAGCAGACCCTTGTATACACTTCCTGGCCCCAAGCTTCCCATCTGAAGGCGATGCTTTCAGGCACTGAGACTGGGATGGGAAGGGTTGCTGAGGGCCAAGGTTCTACAGCCATGTCAGCGTGAACGTGGGCTTTGCTGTGTGGCCTTGGGAGCATCACTTTCCTGGACCTCAGCTTTCTGCTCTGTAAAGTGGCTGATAAGTGGATCTTGGGCTAGAAGTCGTCAGAACCATTTCCAGCTGTGATGCTCTGGGACTCCAAAACCTTGACCCCAAATGCCCTTGTGCACACATAGGGAAGTGAATGAGAACAGTTTGCCTCTTCTCACCTGCCAGGCCCCCAGTCTGCTAAGAAAACCCCCAGAAGACAAGATGCCCAGACGCTCTTTACCAGAAGCATTTGGAACTTCTGGTCTTCCCGACTCTTTATGTCCTCAATCTCTTCTCCCTCCACCCTCAGGGCTTCCAACTGAGTCCTGACACCGTCCTGTGGGGAGAAGAATGGGCAGAAAGGGGTGGCTTAACTCACAGATACAAGTTGTCTGCTGGGTCCCAGGCACACGGCTGACCACTGAGGGGTTCAGCAGTGGAAAGGGCTGACCTGAACAGACCAGCACCTGAGATGAGTCAGTCACGACGAAACTGGCAGCCGAGGTGGGAACACAAAGGGCACAGGGGGGGATCTCAGAGACAGAAAGCACGTACAGTGGGTCTAGAGAGGTGGAGTGTACTGTGTGTCCCTGGACTGCACACGTGGAAATTGCTGAAATGGTTTAAAAAGGAGTTGGGGGAGAGAGAGCAGTGTCGGAGGAAGTAGCTACGTGAGAAGGAGCCGGAAGCAGGAAGGAGCAGGTGCCCAGCCGCCAGTCCAGCTGGATGCTCAGGTCCTGGGAGGGGCGGCTGGGAGATGAGGGGCACGAGGGAGCCACAGGAGGGTTTTGAGCAGGGGAGCAATGTGGTCTGCTGTGCGTTTGCGGAAGATGTACCTCGTGGAGGGTTGGAGGGTGATCGGAGACAGAGAGAGTGGAGGCAGGGAGCACGTCCGAGGCCGTCCAATGTCTGGGTGAAGCACTGACGCCCTGGATTTGGTGGCGGTTGTGGGGATGAGGCCGAGTTAAAGACCCAAGAGGTGCCTCTGAGAAATCGCTTGCAGACCTGGTGACTGGATGGTGGGAGGGATCTGGAGGCAGACAGAGGGGGCAGCCTCCCTGAGACTGGATGGGCCAGGTCATGCCCACTCTCACAGGGAGGAGCCCTGCCTGCCAGTCGCCCTTGCTGGCCCCTCCCGCCTCATCCCTCTGAGTCCAGCAGCCAGGGCTTTGCGAAGTCTCCAGTTTGGGTCCCGGGAGGCCTGGCTCAGCCTGCACACAGTGGGTGGATTGTCCCAAGGGCAGCCAACTCATGCTTACGGTTCTTGGCATCCATCACCGAGGGGCCTCTGAGGCTGGAGTTGAAGTTCCTGCAAGACTGTGAACAGCCACACATCCAAGTGACCCATGGCCCTCTCCATCTGGAAGTGTCCCCCGTGTCCCTACGCTGGAGTCCCCTGATGTGCCAGCCAGGGCCTTAACCTGGACCCCTATCCCGTTCCCTCCACTACGTGTGACCAGACACTGTCCCACCCCCAAAGGCCCGAGGTAAAGCCGTGCTTCTTACCTGGTTGGGCTGGCAGGCCCCGTCCAGGAAGCCCACGGCGTGGGTGTGGTGGGAGGGGCCCTCTCGACAGCGCATGCACAGGAGCTGAGCATCATGTCCGCAGAAGAAACATACCTTCTCCCCGTGTTCCTCACAATGCATCTCCTCCAGAGTGCCCAGCGGCACGGGGACTGTGACAGGGTCTGTGTGCCCCTCCTCCTTGCACCATGGACACAGCAGGACCTTGCAGGAGGGCTGGGCCCCCATCCCAGAGGGCAGATGAGGCACGGCCAGCAGGAGTTGTGTCCACAGGCCCTTTGTGGGGCCTCTTGCAGGCCGGACTGGTGGCCTCCTCGTGGGAAGGGGCTGAGGGCATCACGGTGCCTTCCCCAGCCTGTCCACTGAGGCCTCTACCTCAGGCCACACGAATGTCCTTCCCCAAAATGAGTCACGTTTGCGTGAGTCACTGAGGGAAGACCACGGGAGGCTGAGACAGGGAAGCCACGTGTGCTTCCCCGGAACCACCCATCAGCTGAGTGGGTTCAAACTCCAGCATGGCTCGAATCACCCAGCATTTCCCAGCCTGGTCAGCCTGCTCTCTGTTCCTGGGCTGGGGAGCCGAGCACGGTTTCCTGGAACCACTCCCTGGACCACGGAGGGTGGAGAGACCTGGGAAGAGACTCCACTTCCTGTCCAGCAGAGCAGGTGGGAGCCATAAACCTCCGGCTCTGAGGTGTGTCCGGGGCGGCAAAGTCCATCCTGGGGCACGAGGTGCTCTCGGGGGCCCCTCCTCTGCCCAGGCTGGCCTCCTTGGCTTGTGCGCCCTGCCAGCCCCAGAGCCAGTGTCCCCAACAGGATGACGCTGGGTCACGTTGTGCTTCAATTTTACTTTCTAACTTCAGGTGAGAGAAGGCGAGAAACTGCAATATGAATGATTTGTATTGATAAAATTTACAAAACCCAGCCCCAAAGGTAGCAGACATTTGTGTTGGCTTAGTATTTTCATATTATTGTGTCCAATCTAATACCAACCCTTTGGGACAGGGATGATTACTCTCTTTTTACGAAGAAGACATGTGAAGTCACGAAGCTGGGAAGCTATGGGGCTGGGATCAGTCCTAGCCTCCAGTTTGGGCCTCCTTTCCTAGCCTCCTCTCCCAGCCTCCTCTCCCAGCCTCCCCTCCCAGCCTCCTCTCCCGGCCTCCAGTGCCAGCCTCCTCTCCCAGCCTCCTCCCCTGGCCTCCAGTCCCAGCCTCCTCTCCTGGCCTCCTCTCCCAGCCTCCTCTCCCGGCCTCCTCTCCTGGCCTCCTCTCCCAGCCTCCTCTCCCAGCCTCCAGTCCCAGCCTCCTCTCCCAGCCCCCTCTCCTGGCCTCCAGTCCTAGCCTCCTCTCCCAGCCTCCTCTCCCAGCCTCCTTTCCCGGCCTCCTCTCCTGGCCCCCAGTCCCAGCCTCCTCTTCCAGCCTCCTCTCCCGGCCCCCAGTCCCAGCCTCCTCTCCCAGCCTCCTCTCCCATCCTCCTCTCCCGGCCTCTAGTCCCAGCCTCCTCTCCTGGCCTCCTCTCCCAGACTCCTTTCCCGGCCTCCTCTCCTGGCCTCCAGTCGCAGCCTCCTCTCCCAGCCTCCTCTCCCAGCCTCCTCTCCCAGCCTCCTCTCCCAGCCTCCTCTCCCGGCCTCCTCTCCTGGCCTCCAGTGCCAGCCTCCTCTCCCAGCCTCCTTTCCTGGCCTCCTCTCCCAGCCTCCTCTCCTGGCCTCCAGACAGGTGCTCCTCCTGAGCCCCAGGCCCAGGTGACAGTCAAACAACCATGGTTCTTCATCCGATCCCCTGCATCCTTGGATAAAACCAAAGAAAACTCCCATTGTCACACGGACTGTTCACCCCTTCCCCCTCCGGAGGGTGCAGCCCTCAGTCCCCTGCGATGGCCGGGCCTGGAAGTGTGGCCAGTACCAGCTGAGATGTGCCACAGTGTAAAATACACCCCGATTTCAAAGACTTAGCACCAGTTAGAAAGAGCACAAAATCTCTCATTTCTTATCTTTAGACCAATCACATGTTGAAATGATAGTATTTGGGGTTAACAAAACATTAAAATTAATTTCACTTTTTAGAATATGGCTACTAAGGAAGTTTGCTTGCATCTGTGGCTCACGCTGTATTTCTATGCGGGACACACAGCTCTGAGTGCATATTATGGCCGTCCACCTTCCTCCTGCTGCCTTGGGCAAGAATAACCCAGCTTTGCCCAAGCTCCACGCTGACAGCATGGGTGTCATAGGGCTGGGGGGTAGGAGTGTGGGGTGTGCAGTCACCATAAATGAGTGCTGGCTGCTGCTCTTTTTCTCTGTCTCCCCCACGGGGGGTTTGGTGCAGCCTCCTTGGAAGCCTGTGGCAGGCCGCTGGGGGCATCACTGGGGAAGCCGTCTGGGCTGTGTTCCCCTGAGCACCGCCTTATCTGGGTCCCGACACCCCCTGCCTGCCCACTGCTTGCCCTGGGCCCGCTGATACCTGTAATCTCCCTGGGCACAGCTGGCCACGTTGCAGGGGCTGGGCTGGCATCTCTGCTCTCTGACTCAGTCTCCCTCCCACCCCCAAAGGAGGGACCTATCTGTCAAGTGTGGGCAGCCGAGATAGCAGCACTGACGTGCGTGTGGATGAACAGGAGGGAATGCTGAGCCCCAGGCTGCGGACACCAGCCCAGAGAGTAACTGGGGTCACCTCTGGAGCTGCGGGCTCTTCGTCCCCCCTCTCCTCTGCTGCTTGTCCGTCTGTCTCGGACCGTCGCATCTGTGGCTTTGGGACAGGGACAGAAGACCCCGGGCGTGTAGGCGGATGCCTTGCCTCTGGGCACGTGTGTGTGCAGGTGACCATGAGGGTGCCCGTGCGTGTGTGAGATGTGCCCGTGTGTCCTGACCGCTTCCCCAGCCAAGCAGAGAGGGCGACCTTGAGGAGCGAGTGGGCACAGCAGCACCATGGCCTCGGCCGCCTCTGTGAGCAGTCTGGTGGATGAGGTCAGCTGCCCCATCTGCCAAGGCACCCTCAGGGAGCCGGTCACCATCGACTGCGGCCACAACTTCTGCCGCAGCTGCCTGACCCGCTACTGTGAGGTCCCGGGCCCGGAGCCAGAGGAGTCCCTCGCCTGCCCGCTCTGCAAGCAGCCCTTCCGCCCGGCGGGCTTGCGGCCCAACTGGCAGCTGGCCAGCGTGGTGGACAACATCGAGCGCCTCAGGCTGGCGCCCACGCCGGGCCTGGACGAGGAGGACGTGTGCAAGGAGCACGGGGAGAAAATCTACTTCTTCTGCGAGGATGATGAGACACAGCTGTGCGTGCTGTGCCGCGAGGCCTGGGCGCACCGGGCCCACACCGTGCGCTTCCTGGAGGACGCAGCCGGGCCCTACCGGGTAGGAGTCTGTCTCCCCCACTCTGTCAGCATGCAGGCAGCTCCGGGTGCAGGGTCGGTGTTTGTGCGTCCGCACGTTCTGAGTCGTTCACTCACGGCCGACATGTGGCTCGGTGAACGTGCACTGAGCGACGGAGTGGCCATGACGTGAGAGTGTGTGTCTGCACACAGGGCCTCAGGACACAGGGTTTGTATGTGAGGGAATGAGGCCCAAACAGTACGGAACAGGTAGGAGTGTTTGCGTGTTCACCAGTGCACGTGGGAAGGGGGGGGCGGCTGACTGAGTGTGTAAGTGTACTGTGGGAGTGGTCATGTCTGTGAGTAAATGAATGTTTGCACGCAGGTTGGGTAAACGTATGTGGGGTGCAGCTTTATCTTTCATTAAATCTGAGCACCTCTGAGTCACTCACACACTGTGTTTCAGCAAACGTGGGTGTCTGCACGCATTGGACGGTGAGGGTCCCAACTGTACTTCCGAACGTACACCTACGTGTGTGTACCTCTACCTAACTCTGTTCTAGAGCAAGCAATGTTTAAAACAATTACGGACTATTTTCACATCAGCCGAGTTTCCTCTCCCTTCCGGAATCATACGCAGGAAATTGATTGTATTCACAAGAAAAAGTTGTTTGAATTCGTTTCCTCAAGATCAGGGAGAAAGTGGGAATACTTTCAAAGAAGGACTTGTCAAGCTCAAGACAGTCCCACAGACAGCTTACCAAAGACGAAAAAAGTCGGGGTGCTTATCCTGAAGACAGGAAGGCTCGGGGGGGGGGGGGGCGGAAACCAAGGCACAGAGGGTGCTGGCACACGTGAAGAGGACAGCTTCGATCACAATTCTTGGAAAGCGAAGCAAGAAGAAAAAGACCCCTCAGGCCACCAACCCCTGGTGGTTGGATGACTTCCCTCAGGCTGCTTCATTACTGGAGGCAGGGGGTTGGATGGGATGACCTCTCTTTACAAGTCGATGTTTCCGTCGTAAATGGTTCATGCTCTTTCTCTCCAGGAGCAGATACAGAAGTGTCTTGAGTGTCTAAGAAAAGAGAGAGAAGAGATTCAAAGAATCCAGGCAAGAGAAAACCAGAGGACCCAAGTCCTGCTGGTAGGTCCGTGTCCCTTCCCAGACCCCTCTCCTCCGTCCGGACCCAGGTGGCCTGGCACGGAGGGCTTCCAAGTCACTCTACGTGTGAACCCTGACTCCGTCGTGCAAATCTCTGTCCCGAATTTATCTTCCTGTGAGATTAAAGTCGTCATGACCTCATGGAATTGCCATAGAACCGAATGAGACTGTGTGTATAATGAGCTCAGTGCCGTGCATGGAGTGCGTGTTGTGAAGGGCAGGGGATTGGGCGTCCCCATCACCTCCTCATCACCTCCCCTCAGCCACGTGTGCGCGTAGAAGCCCCGGCGGACGGGGCCACAGCCATGCTGGGGGATCAGTGCAGCCGCGGGAGGGACGCCGTACTGTCTAGGGACCTGAGGGTTGGGGCTCTGATTTTCCACCAAACCCTGGAGGGCATGAACCTGGGCCAGAGGGAGAAGGCAGTGAACCAAGGAAGGAAAAGAAAGCTGAGGAAGGGAAAGAAGGAAGAGAAATGACCCCCCCCCGGCCTCTCCTCCTGCCCCTTCAGTCGCAGGTGGCCACCAAGAGGCAGAAAGTGATTTTCGAGTTTGCGTATCTGAGCCAGTTCCTGGAGGAACAGCAAAGCGTCCTCCTGGCCCAGCTGGAGGCGCTGGATGCGGACATCTTGAGGCAACGGGAGGAGTTCGACGTGCTGGTCAGTGAGGAGATGTGCCGCTTTGGCAGCCTGATCTCAGAACTGGAGGAGAAGAATGAGAGGCCAGCGCGAGGGCTCCTGACGGTAAGGCCTGGTCCCACGTGCTCGCCCCTGAACCCCTGCACCTGCACCCCCTCCCTCACAGGCCTTTGACTGTTCATCCCACTGCCCATCGGCAGGGAGAGCTCTGTTCGTGCCGACCTCTCGGGTGGTTTGTGAGGGTCCAACAGGAAAGTGCGGCTGGACGTGGCACTAAGCATCGAGTGCTTTGCAGGTACCAGGAGCTCTTTCCAGGGCATCCTGTGCCATGTCACCCCCACCGGTCCGGAAGTTCTTCCCGGTGCATTTCACTTCCGCACACAGGAGGGAAGACACGCGGCTCCCTGCTGGGGGTGCTGAGAAAGCACCTCCAGCCGGCAGCCAGGTCGCTTAACTGCATGGATCCATAAGATACAGGGCTTGGTGTCTGGGATCCTGATGCCTTGTAAACCCTAAAGCTCTGTGACTCTGGGATCGGGGGCCCTTTGCCTACCGGGGAACACAGTATTTGTCTTTTCTGGGTATAAGGAAGTGGGGACTGATCTCTCCCCTCTTTCTCGCAGGACATCAGAAGTACTCTGCTCAGGTGAGTCGTGGGCTGCCCTCCCCACTCCCGCTTGCGCACAAGCACGCTTCACCCCATGTCTACACACGGCACCCTCACGTCAGGGGCGAAAGCCCTCAAATACATGTCCACACGCAGCTGCCGAGAGTAGGTAGTGGGGTCCATCCCAGAGGAAGAAGCTCTGCCCATGGGAACTGCACCTTCACGCCTGGTCGTCAGGCAGCTGGCTGAGTCTGGGGACATTGCCATGGGGGACGATTCCCAAATCCCGACCTTCGTGTGCCCCTAGATGTGAGACCAGGAAGTGCCGGAGACCAGAGGCTGTGTCCCCCGAGCTGGGCCAGAGGATTCGGGACTTCCCGCAGCAGGCCGTCCCACTGCAGAGGGAGGTGAAGCTGTTTCTGGGTAAGAGGACCCGTGAAGCCTGGGCTGGGAATGCCCTCCGTGTGCCCTGCCCCATGCTCGAGTGATGTCTGGCAAGGCTTATACCCCTCTCCTGTCTTATCCGCACATCTTTATAAAATATGCTCGTCAGCGGCACCTGGGCGGCTCAGTCGGTTAAGCGTCCGACTTCGGCTCAGGTCATGATCTCACGGTCCGTGAGTTTGAGCCCCGCATGGGGCTCTGTGCTGACAGCTCAGAGCCTGGAGCCTGCTTCAGAGTCTGTGTCTCCCCCTCTCTGCCCCTCTCCTGCTCATGCTCTGTCTCTCTCGGTCTCTTGATAATAAATAAACGTTAAAAAATTAAAAATAAAATATGCTTGTCAGGATAACGTGACAATGAGAGGAGATAATGAAGATGAAGATTTCTGAAAAGATTTAACTGATTTGAAAAATAATTAAATAAATCTGATCTATTGGCATTAACCACTATAAAAAATAATGGTTAACAAAACCTGTCATTCTCAATACTTTAAAAAAGAGGCATTTGTAATGCATGATAAGTTTTTTTTTAATTTTTCTTAATGTTTATTTTTGAGAGAGAGGAAGACAGAACACTAGTGGGGGAGGGGCAGAGGGAAAGGGAGACACAGAATCCAAAGCAGCCTCCAGGCTCCCAGCTACCAGCACAGAGCCTGACGTGGGGCTTGAAGTCACCAGCTGCAAGGTCATGACCTGAGCCGAAGTCGGACACTTAACTGACTGAGCCACACAGGTGCCCTGCATAAGTTTTTCTTATATAAAGCTTATGTATTTATTTTGAGAGAGAGACAGGGAGAGAGAAAGCGGGGGAGGGGCAGAGAGGGGGGGAGAGAGAATCCCAAGCGGGCTCCAAGATGTCAGCTCTGAGCCCGACGTGGGTCTCGATCTCACAAACCATGAGCGTCAGAGGCTCAGCTGACTGAGCCATGCAGGCTCCTCTGCATAAGGTTTTGGTGCTGAACGCTGTTCGTTAATAACCAGGAGCACTATTTCTCTCTGCCCTGCGTGGCTGACCTGTCTCCCTCCCCTTCCTCCCACACGGCCGGGCACACGGGTGGGAGACCCCAGAAAGGTTGTGGTGACGAGAAAAGGTGTGAATGCTCAGAAGCGGGTCAGGCCTGTGGCTCTCAGCCCACACCCACAGGACCTCAGGAACGCTGCCCCTGGTCTCTGAATGGCCCGCCCGGAAGAGGCCTGCACTCAGTCCATCCTACAAGTCCGCCCAGAGGGCTGGCAATGAAGAGCATTTTACCCTAATCAAAGGCTGGCCGTTGCCTATTCCAGAAATCATTTACAAGGAAAACAAGAAATAAATTAACCCCTTATCTGCTCTTGGAGTAGACGTTTCCGGAGCACCTCACACGTCCTGAGCTCAGTGAGGTCCACCCAGGGCAAGGGCGGTGACCCACGACCTCACCCTGGGATCCTGCTAGGAGCCCATGTCCTCGGCCGTCCGAGTCGCAGTCAGGCTTTGGCAAGCGCTGCAGGGATCTGAGGCCAGGTTTTGAACCACTAAACCTTTGTCCCTTCTCTCTCTGGGGCTCAGTTTCCTCTTTGTGAAATGTTCTGTGGTTTTGTGAGACTAAGGGAATCTCATCCTGTTTCGTGTCCTCTCTACAGAGAAACTCTGCTTCGAGTTGGACTATGAGCCAGGTGAGCAGCGGGTGTCAGAACGGGAGGGCATGGGGAATCTGAAATCGAAACGGAAAATTTTGCAGGGCTCTACGCTGGGCACGGCCAGAGTCCCCTGCCCACACGTGGGGGGGGGGGGAGAAAGGTTATATGGGACTGGGACAAGGTGTATCAGGGAAGGCTTCCCGGATGACGGGACTCTGATCTGGTTCTACAATTAACAAGTGACCCGGTGACACACACACTGCTGTGCCTGATGTGCACAGTGACTCCAGCAGGTGGGAGGGAGGGCTCTCAGGTCTTCTCTGGAGGTGCTGAGTGAGCGGCCATCTCTGTCCCTCCGGGCTTTCCCCGCAGCGTGCCTCTCTCTGGACCCCCAGACCTCGCACCCGAAGCTCCTGCTGTCTGAGGACCACCAGCGGGCTCAGTTCTCCTACAAATGGCAGAGCTCGCCGGACAACCCGGAGCGTTTCGACCGGGCCACCTGCGTCCTGGCCCGCGGTGGCTTCACGGGGGGGCGGCACACGTGGCTGGTAAAGCTGGACCTGGCCCACGGGGGCAGCTGCACGGTGGGTGTGGCCCGTGAGGATGTGCGGCGGAAGGGGGAGTTGAGGCAGCGGCCCGAGGAGGGCGTGTGGGCCGTGAGGCTGGCCTGGGGCTTCGTCTCTGCTCTGGGCTCCTTCCCCACGCGGCTGGCCCTGGAGGAGCAGCCCCGGCAGGTGCGGGTGTCCCTGGACTACGAGGTGGGCTGGGTGACCTTCGCCAACGCTGTCAGCCAGCAGCCCATCTACACCTTCACTGCCTCCTTCACCCAGAAGGTCCTCCCCTTCTTCGGGCTCTGGGGCCGAGGCTCCAGCTTCTCCCTGAGTTCCTGAGAGGGCACGGCCGCCCTCCTCCAAGTCCAGGCTCACCAGGGGGAACAGAAATGTGTCGGCTGAGGACTTTGCAAGGACCAGGGGAGTGCCCTGCAGTCTGCTGACCCACCTCTCTCTGGGACCCCCAGCAGAGGCCAGTGCATGCGGGGGGCGGACCCTGGCGAGTCCCAGGTCTGGAGCTCTACCCCAGCCTGAGACCAACCGGCTGTGTGATCGCAGGCAGGGCACAGGCCTATGTCACGTCTTCTCCCAAAAACATCGGGTTCGTTCCCTCGCACCCTCCAGAATCATTTAGTGTGTGCTGACCGTGAACCAGGCAGGATGGCAACCCCTGGCGGTCTGAAAAGGAAAAGGAAAAACTTCAGTATCTGAAGAAACTCACACACCAGACAGAGGACAAGGGAGTGATAGAGGCTGGGGATGGGCCGCCCTGGCGGTTGGGGAGCTCAGAGGATGGGGCCTGGCCCCCCGGGAGGGCTTTCTGGAAAGGACGGCTCTGAGAGATGAGTGTGTTCAGAGGGGGAAGGAGGGATGGCTGACTGGTGGCCCGGGCCATATTGGGCCGCGGTCCTTGTGAGACCCTGACGCCACTGAGGCCTCCCTCCGCCGGGGGGGCTCTTTCGCCTGAGACCAAGGTGTGGGCCTTGCTGGGAGGCGAGGCCATAACCCACGGACCCTACATTCCCCTACAGAGAATCTTACTCCACTCTGCTGATCGCCACCTGGGGCCTGGAAAGGGTGGGCAGGGGTGAGGCTTAGCTGTGGAGTCAAGATGCAGGGGTGCAGAATAGCAGGTGGGGGGGCGGGGTGCTGGGTAAACTGCACCAGAGTTCACGCAGCTCCAGGCATCAGGGGGAGAGGAGGGAGCCAGCTCAGGGAAGGGCACGTGCAGGACGCCAGGAGAGACCAGGCCGCGTGGGGCCGCGTGGTACGGGGGATGCCGTCCGGTGCGGACCTGGGACGGGCACGAGCACTAGAGTGTGGAGAAGGACTTCAGTCGCCCCGGGTGGAATGTTAACTCCTGTGTGCAATAAAAGCATTGCCTTCATGCATTTTGGTCACTGTCTTCCTTTCTGCCTGGACATAGCCCTCACCACAACCTCTTAGTGTTAGCTGTGTTTGCTCTGCTTCCACACCAACTAAATGTTGGGCCACCTCCTCACTGGCGCCCAGGTCGGCAGGTGGAAGAGGCGAGGGCACCGGGAGCTGGAACTGCGGGGGGACTGATGGCTCCCTCCGGGCGCATTCATAGTGTTTCATATAAAGTGTTGTATATTCAAAACAACGGACACATAACAAGTCTCTGTATGATGATAATACACATCCAAAACCCCAACTCCCGGGGTTCCACCAGAAAGCGGATTGTGTTTTTCTGTTTACTTTTACTGGTGTTAGCGGGGTCCGCACCTGCGGGGGGCCTGACGTGCGTCACGCCCCCTAACCTTGGCCACTCCACAAGGCGCATCCCCTTCGTGTCCCGTCTTCAAGGGAAGGAAGCCGAGGCCTGGTGAGTTTGGGCTGTGTGTGCAGCAGAGGTGGTGCTCCCAGGGCCGTAATCCACGTCTGACTAACGGGTCTTAACCCCTACACGGCACCGCCTTGTTCTGAGACAGGTGCGGTGGGTCCCAGTGAGCGCGTCGGTGCGGCCACAGTTCGCATGACGACTGGGACTCAGGACGACAGGACGTATTTCTCATGCTGAGAAATACAACCACTCGTGCGTGAAAACGCTCACGCCGCCGATCCGCCCCTCACCCCTGCTGGTGACGCTTACCTGACCTGGAGGGTGGTGTCCGTGCAGGGGAAGAGGGTAGATCCTGAAACACGGTGACTCGGTGAAGCTCCGTGCTCTGCTAGTCACAGATCTGCTCTCGGGGTCCCCCCTTGAAGGGCTGATGCTCCGCATCACCTCCTCCAGGACCCCACAGGTCTGCACCTGAGTTTTCACAACTTACACTCCACTCCACGACCAAGAATGGAGGCTCTCTCAAGTTAGTTCAGAATACTAGGAAAACAGACATGCAGATAAGGAAAATGGGATTTTCCACCCCAGGCCTCATGGGAAGGTACGGCCGGGGCGCTGGGAGCACAAAACCAGGCCTCAGAGCAAGGACTAGAGATTTTAAACTGCTAATAATAATAATAATAGCAGACACACGCAGCCCTCCCTCTGGCCTGTCACCACATTGAGTATTTTATATGCTGACTCTCACCACAACCCTGCAGGGTCGGCTGACAACCGTCCCCGACGAGCAGGTGGCTAAGGGCAAGCAGGCACATCCCATGGCGCACACTAGGGCTCAGGTGATGTGGCTCCACGTCCACGCTCAGGGCCACCACCCAACACTGCATTTGTGTGTCTGGAACTGCTAGAACAGGACACGAGGCCCAGAGACAGGGCGACCCTGGGGCCACTCAGCAGGACGTGTCCCCACACTTGCTCCAACACGTGGCTGCGTGCTCTGCTTTCTTCCGCTACGGCTCCTCCGGTGCCTAGTGACATGTTCATCATGGTCCCACTTTGAATTTCCAGGAGAACCTGATGAGCAATGAATTATCATCCCTCACCCCACAGGCTGGCCTGGCCGTGCCTCTGCTGGTCGGGCCAGTAGAGGACAGAGAGCCGGGCAGTCACCTGCAGGGGGAGTGAGACCCTGAGGCCTCCAGCCTCTTCCCAGCCCTGGTGGGATATTTGTGGACAATTCTGTGTGACATTAGTCCTAACCATGATGCAGGTGTTCTCAGCGTCACCTGCAGGGCTGCTCTTGGCTAACGTCCTGTTCCCTGGTTCCAGGTCTCCTGTTCCTCTGACTCCTACAGCTTCCTGCCAAGTCACTGTCCCCTCTCTTTTCTGAACATCCACACCAGAGCCTTCTCAGGCCCCTGCCCCAGGTCCCCTACTCCCTGCCCCCACTCCATGC
The DNA here is from genome assembly GCF_024362965.1 of Panthera pardus. Taxonomy (NCBI): domain Eukaryota; kingdom Metazoa; phylum Chordata; class Mammalia; order Carnivora; family Felidae; genus Panthera; species Panthera pardus. The sequence continues at coordinate 106,200,382 of NW_026526732.1, forward strand.
CATGCAAGAGTCAGAGAGGTTTACCTTAAATGCTTAGACACCACATGAGGGTCAGAGGGCATGATGTGACCCAAGTCTCACAGCCAGCAAGCCCCAGGACAGCACCCCTCCCAACACACACACCAGGCTGCTCCAGAGACACACAGGGGCCAGAACAGGGAGCCAGACCCCCCGCTACTGATGCTTGGAGGGGGCCCTTCCCCAGACTCCACGAACTTCACCGGACCTGCAGACAGTCTCTCCTCTTCCTGTGCCCTTAGCCAATGATGTTCCGCCATAACTTTTCCTAGCTTCAGGTTCCTATGGTGGAACCACTTCTAGAGAGATGTGCACACCTGTGTGTCAGCCCCAGAGAGACAGGTTGCTGGAGGGGGCAGGTATGGGGGCCCTGAGCCCGGGATGAGGAAGAATAAAATTCTGCCCAAAACCAGAGAGTCCTAGAGGCGCCAAGCTTGGGGTGAGAGGACCAGAGCTCACTGAAGGGAAGATGGTGGGGTGAGAGGACCAGAGCTCACTGAGTGGAGGACAGTGGGGTGAAGGGAGCAGAGCTCACTGAGGGGAGGACGGTGTGAAAAAGCAGTGGGTAATTTTTTAAAGTGTTTACTACACAAAGAGAACATAGTAACAGAACATTTTCCCCTTGACTCAGGGTGTTATTCTCCCAACACCTAAATGCCATGTGCTGATTCCCGAGACTCTTCACCCCAGGGAAGCCAGTCTTGCGGGACTGACTTAGCAGTTGTGCAGCCTCTGGTGCCAGGTACCCCCTGCCGCCCTGGTCCTGGCGATGGTACACCACGGCCTCTGTGGGACACAGACCCACAGCCTGAGGAGGCTCAGCCTCTGTCTGAATCTTAAATCAGCATCTCGTTGGGTCCCTGTGTCCCTGAAGCTTGGGACATACTCAATGGTTTCTGTTCCTAAAAAAGTTTGCTTCCAGGTTTTTGATAAACAAAAATGAAGAAATCTGGTGCTGATATCGACATAGGCCTTTAAGAATTAAAGGAGAAGGAGAAGGTGGGGGTGTCGCTGAGGGCTCTGGAAACATGCTTTTCGTAACCCTTTTTAGATCGGTTACCAAAGGCACAGAAGACCCACAAAACCGTGGTGGTAATGCTGTATGGTACTGGGACAAGATCACACAGAAAACAGAAGAAGGCAGAGCTTGCAGACAGACCTATGTTTACAAAGGAGGTTGAATTTAGGACATAAATCAGTGAGAGAAGTGACAGAATCCGGACAAGACCATGTTGTGAAAACTGGCTTCCAACAATAGAGAAACATCCAGCCAGTTCCTCCCTGGAGCCATATGTGAAGGTAGCGTCTAGACGGGTTAAAGACCCAAGTGTAAAAGTGAAACTCTTAACGTTTGTAGAAATTAATGTTAGAGAACAAACTGTGGCCTGAGGGTAGGGAAAGATGTCTGAAAAGGAACCCCAAAAGCACAAACTATGAGGGAGTCATTTGATTACATCAGCATTCAATACTGCGGTCCAGTGACAACAGCAGGGACAACGCTAACAGGGAAAGGCCAGGCTGAGAGATGATACCCACACGTCTGAAGCCAAAGAGACTCAGGTGTGGAATATAAAAAGGAAAGCCTACAAATCAGTAAGAAGGCAGGAACCCGACAGAAAAGTTTGCAAAGAACACGAGTAGTTAAATCACAGAGGAGCGCCCGGAAATGCCCACGTGCGTGTGAATGGACACGCAGACTCACCAGTGATTAGACAGATGGGAACTAACACAACAAAACTAACAAAGAGCAGACAGCTGAATAACGGGGGACGTGGGGACACATCTGTGACATATGGACCACCCAGCAGGCTGGGCACAGCTGTGCTGGTGAGGGCACTGCCCTGCACACACCTCCCTCTGTGCCCAGGGGCTGGTTTCTGGGTAGATGTCCCGGGAGCTCCTAGGCTCACGGCAGCATCACTGTGGTACCAGGGACATGGGTTCATGTCCAGCCCAGCCCTGGGAACGGGGGAGGGCAAGGTGACAGATGCTCGTGGACACAGGGACCATGTGACACGCAGAACGTGGGCTGACCCTAATAGTGTGCAGAGTGGAAACACAAGAGATAGGTGAGCCTATGGCAGTATTTTGTGAATTCAGCACGCCACGCAAAAGTACACTTTTCCAAGCCACCTACAAATAAAAATCCAGCAAAGAGTTGCCACGGGCAGGGGACGGTAATTAAGCAGAAAAACAAGTAAAACAAGACGACAGTTGTGGGCTGGAGATAAGGGTGTGCTGCTAACTGAAGAGTGTGGCTTCATTTACCACATCCTCCCACCGAGGTCAGAAAAATAGATTTTAGATTCTTTTGTTCCTGTCGCCTGTTTATGAGGAATGTCTTTTATCTTTACTGTTTTTTTTTCTTTTGGCCTCATTTCTTCTTGTAAACTCTCATTGCGTTGGTGAAGAAGGGATGTGCGGGTGGGGGTGGGAGTTCAGAGGTGACTTCGGCCCGAGTCTGTGGGTGAAATCCAGGTCAAGGGCCAGAGGTCGGCAGAGACGTCCAAACAGGGAGACGGAAAATGGCAGTGGGCAGAGGTGACTGGGATGTTACTGGGTGTCACCCGCGGATGGCAGAGCGGAGCTGAGGTGGGCGGGGAGGGGTCCGTGTGAATGGAAAGCTCCGGCAAGCCGGCAGACCTTCCCCTGGCCACCCTCACAGCCCACCTTCTGGGCCTCACCTCCTCAGACGCTCTTTCAAAGCCTCTGCCTCAAAGGTCACGGGCTCCCCGGGAATGAGGGCCCCGGGGGCTCCTTCCCAGGCCTCCCCACTCATGGAGGTGACTGTCCCCTGTCCCACCCGGTTGCCCCCACACGCCCATCCCCCCAGCACTGCCCAGCTCCTTCTTCACCTTTCCGGGAAAGGAGGCTTTCCTGGGCTGCTTCCCTAAGGCTTCTCTATCTCCAGCCTATGCCCTCCATTTTCATCCTGATTCCCCAAACTGTCAACCCCATGTTTCCAGCCGAGAGCTAAGTCTCTCAGGCACCATGGGGGGCTCAGATCGGTCAGGCCATCGCCCCCACTGCTGTGCTGTGCGGTCTCCGTATTTCTGTCCCTGGACTCATCATCTGCTGCCATCGTCCCTGACACCTCAGTCCCATTTTCATCTCGACCCGAGTTATCCTCTCTTCCAAAGGGCCTCTCGTTACCAAAGATAAGCCAGAGCTCCTAACCCCACGGCCTGGCTCTCGGGGACCTGCCTGCCCCCACGTCCGTTCCCAGTGCTTCCCCACCAACCACAGGAACTGTGTGCACTGCCTGAACACACTCTTGTGGCCTCACCTTCCCTCCGCCAGGAGCACTATCTGCCCCTCCCTGTTGGAATCGCGCCTGACTGTCCCCAAGGTCCAGGTCAAAAAGCCACAGTCTCTCCTCCTGGTGCACTTTAAATTTAATAGAGTCTGACGTCACGTACAAACACTGTATGAATGAAAACAGGAAGCAAAGATAGTAATAAAGATAAATGCATGAAATAATCAAAGATAATATAGATCTACCATTTATAATGTTCAAATGGATATGGTAAAGTTCTCTTTTTTTTTAATGGAACCATCCAATTTTTACATTAAAGTAATGCTTAAGTGATGAATCGCTAGGTTCTGCTTCAGAAACCAATACCACTCTATTTAACTTGAAATTAAATAAATAAATTTTAAAAAGAAAAATAAATATTTAGTGGGTGAATGTCACATGAATATGCATTCATTATAATTAAAAATCAAAATTGAGGGCACCTGGGTGGCTCAGTCAGTTAAGCATCTGACTCTTAATTTCAGCTCAGGTCACCATCTCACGGTTCATGAGTTCAAGCCTTGCATCAGGCTCTGCACTGACAGTGAGGAGGCTGCTTGGGATTCTCTCTCCCTTGGCCCCTCCCTGCTCACTCACTCACTCTCAAAATAAATAAACTTAAAAAAATCAAAATCAAAATTGTACAAATGTTTGCTTTCCTAAAAATACCTCAGAGAGAAAAGGACAGATTGAAATATAGGAATTAGTGCTACACCTCTTTTGTCACATTGAATATTTTTTAAAGGTTTGTGATCCTACCAGATATCAGATAAAATGTGGCTTCACAGTAAAAAACTGACTGAAAAGGGCCTTGAATAGTAATGAAAAATGAGAACCTAGCAATACTGAACCTCCTTCCCAAAAGGTTTACTCACAAAATGTGTAACAGAAGAAGTGGTTAACAGACCAAAGGTACATTTCCCTGATACACTAGCCAAAACAAACTAACAACTTCCAAAGAGTATGCTCCTGGGGAGCCTGGGTGGCTCAGTTGGTTGAGCGTCCAACTTCGGCTCAGGTCATGATCTCACAGTCCATGAGTTCGAGCCCCGCATCCGGCTCTGTGCTGACAGCTCGGAGCCTGGAGCTTGCTTCGGATTCTGTGTCTCCTTCTCTCTCTGACCCTCCCCCATTCATGCTCTCTCTCTCTCTGTCTCAAAAATAAATAAACATTAAAATTTTTTTTAAAAAAAGAGTATGCTCCTTATGAGGCCAAAAGTGTCCCAACATATGGATGAGAATGCAATCACCCATGGGGACACCTGGGTGGTTCAGTCAGTTAAGCGTCCAACTTTGGCTCAGATCATGATCTCATGGTTCAGATGTTCAAGCTCCGAGTTGGGCTGTGGGCCGACAGCTCAGAGCCTGGAGCCTGCTTCGGATTCTCTCTCTCTGCCCCTCCCCTGCTCACACTCTGTCTCTCTCTCTCAAATATAAATAAACACAAAAAAAATTTTTAAAGAATGAAATCACTCATTACGTTTTATGAGGGAAAAGGTGTTGATGAAGAAACCTGTCCACAGAGTCGTGCGTCTAGAAAAATGTCAGGAAATTAGCTTCCGGGAAATACAAGCTTAACAGACTCTCATTTGAATCTGCAAACACCAACTGCCTAAAAATAAACCTTATAAGATGTACAAGTACTGCCAATATAAGGTTTAAATAAAGGCAATTTAACATCTGATTCAGAAACGTAAAGGAAAACGCTTCACAACATACCCTGCTATTAGTTGCAAAGGTGAAACGAGGCCTCAAAAGTCATAATTCTTGATGCAAACAGGTTAATGCAGAGCCAGTTGCAGTGAGGGTCTCTCTGTGAACCTGCCAGCCCGCGTCAGAAAACTCCTCTGCTGGGAAGCCATCTACGAAGGATGAGTACACGAAAAGATGCTGCTGGAGTTTTTTAAATGCCATAAAGCAACAATTATCAAAACTACATAATCACTTCAGAACAGAAAAAAAAATCATCAACAGGCTGGAACAAAAAAATACATCCTGCTACTATAAAAACTTAGTTTATGCCAAACTATGGATGTGGAAAAGACCCACTATTGCAGAAACGATTCGGGGACAGCTGGAAACCAGAACAAAGAAGAATTAACATGAAGTCACATAACACAGTGTGTTGGATTCCAAATAACCCAAGAGTTGACTAATCTCTAAAATGAAATGAAACAGAACAGTATAATCATTGAGATGAATTTCTGGGTAGGACACGGTGATGACATTTTTTAAAAGAATAGAACTGATTTAAATACAAATTTCTAAAATTTTTGCCCCCAGAACGCAATAAAACAGAAAAGAAATAAACAGAATAAGAAGAATGGAAGTTAGACATAGCAAATACAGTTTGTTACCCGAAGAACAAACTACTTTGATGCAATCACGTAACATCGGTGCCCTGGTTTCAGGGTGAAGTGCAGACCGTGTGTCGACCTGGAGATTAAAGCCTCACCAACAATATTCACAGTCCGGCGGCCGTCAAGGGCTCCAGCAAGCACGGACACCGCACAGGGAAGCGGTCACCGTCTCTGTTTAATTTACAAAACGTCATTCAAAGAAACAGAGACAGGTGAGAGTCACAGTGAAGCCTGATTTCAGGATTGTGCAAGGACGCCCACAAACAGCCAGGCCCTGCTGGGATCCCTTATCCCGCCTCTGCGGCTGCCCCTTCCAGACAAGCCCATCCCTGGACAAACCGTCCTCACTTGGCCTTATGAACACACGGAATCCCTGGTTTCACCGCTCACACTGGGGTCCATACACCTGCCGGTCCTCCTTCACTCCTCCCTGGCGTCTCTTCCCTCAGCTACACACACATCCTCCTCCTTGCTCTGCACACCTTGCACACCCCACACCGCAAACACTGTCCCTGCTGCACTAAGGAGGCGAACCCTTCACGCGTACCTTGTCCCAGAACAACCCCCACGCTGACCCTCTCCTGCCCTTGCCTGGCACTCAGCATTGTCCGACCCACTCTGCCACATCTACCCTCTCTCTCTCTTCCCTCTCTCTCCTTTCCCCTTCTCCTTCTCCTTCTCCTTCTTCTCTCTCTCTCTCTCTCTCTCTCAGCATCTGGAACTCTTCTCAAGACCTCATCCTGCAGGCTCTTCCTCCCTAGACACTCTTTGGGAATATCACATCAATTTCCTTGAATTTGCACTTCATTTGGTGGATCCTGTGCTGGGTCCTGGGGACTCTACCCCAGGCTCTCTGGAGACCTGCGTCTCATACCCAACTGCAAATCTAACACCCAGCTTACACTCAACTTGTCCTACATGACCCGATGCTTCCTTCTCACCTGCTCTCTGTTCCTTCTCCTTCCTTCATCCACCCCCGTGCTATTGGGACATCCTGTAAATTCAAACTCTAATTACGAATTCTTCAAATACAACAAGGCTTTTCCGGACTTGCACACACGCCTGGTCTTCCCATTGGTCGGCTTTTCTTCTAGGTCTCAGCTGGGAGTCACCTTCTCCAGGAGGCCCTCACCAACCGTGCTAATGTGGGTCACCCATGACTCCATCTCAGACCCCTGTCTGCTTTCCTCATAGCTCAGAAAACACTAGCTTTTGTGTCTGTCTCCCTCCCCAAGCTGCAAGGGCCCCAGCAGCAGGGACGGCATCTGTCTTGTTCACTCTATTCCCAGAATATGGTGTCATTTTTAACACACTTTAGGAACTTATTTGTCTTTCGCAAGTGAACAAACATTATTATTTACTTCAGGCTTCCTGTCCTAATGTAAAGGCACCCTGAGGGCGAGGATTCTGAATCATGTCTGCACTTCCTACACCAGCACGGCACGCTGCACAGAGCACGGAGCTGAACGGGCCACTGGTGAGCGAACAGATTTTCCATCCTGCACCGGGCTGGTCAGTAGGTGGGAGAGGTCTCCCTGTGCTCTGCACGGACGGGAAATAGTGTCGGCAGCTGAGACCTGGCCTCAGGCTTCTGCATGATTTCTCCACCTTCACCTGCAATCTGGACTCCTCACCCTAAATTATAACATGTTCTCAACAAGTCAAGTGTGCAAAAGGTTTTGGATATTCATCTTTCATTATTGGATAGAAAGGCACAATAGTGGGGCGCCTGGGTGGCTCAGTAGGTTAAGTGTCTGACTTCAACTCAGGTCATGATCTCGCGGTCCATGAGTTCGAGCTCTGGGTTGATGGCTTCTCCTTCTCCTTCTCTGGGTTGATGGGGAGAGGGGGGAGAGGGGGAGAGGGGGAGAGGGGGGGGAGTCGGGCTCTGGGTTGATGGCTCAGAGCCTGGAGCCTGCTTGGATTCTGTGTCTCCCTTTCTCTCTGCCCCTCCCCCATTCATGCTCTGTCTCTCTCTGTCTCAAAAATAAATAAACGTTAAAAAAAATTAAAAAAAAAAAAAAAGAAAGGCACAATAGTGAAAATACGTCAATTTTCCATCCAAGCAAGTGCTCACTGGATTGGGGCTGGAGGGTGGGCAGGTTTGTAAAAATCATGCTAAAACTAATGGGAAAAATAAGCACAATGTATATCCACGAAAATTCTAAAAAACAAGAGTATCCTGAGGGTTCTAAGACCCACCTGACATTAAAACATTACAAAGATGCAGTGTTTAGATGGTTTGGCACACAGGCAGGAACAGACAGAAGAACAGAGGAGAATAGTTGAGAAAATATGCACATTTATATAAATATAAAGCATACTGTGGGGCTGGCATTCAAATCAGTGGGGAACTCTGGGTTATTTGAGAAAAGGTGGTGGGAAAAAATGATCAGAACTTGGAAGTTACATCACATTGTCACCAAAATGTATCCTGGACGTTCCAAGACGTACGTTGGAGGACATTCACTGAAACATTCCATGTGATCGCAAAACAAAGCAGTAACCTGGAAATAACTCAATGTCTGCCAATTCGTGGTTCACTCATAGAAGTGAATACCATGTGGTTGTTGAAAAAGAATTCATAAGAATTCATCTTTATGTACTAATAGAAAAATGGGAAAATATCCAACATGTACTTTTAGTTTTTATTTTATTTTTTAATTTTGTTAATGTTTTATTTATTTTTTGAGAGAGAGAGAGAGAGGTAGCACGAGCAGGGGAGGGGCAGAGAGAGCAGGAGACACAGAATGCAAAGCAGGCTCCAGGCTTCAAGCTGTCAGCACAGAGCCCGACATGGGACTCGAACCCACGAACTGTGAGATCATGACCTGAGCCAAAGTCAGACACTCACTGAGCTACCCAGACACCCCTCCAACATGTACTTTTAGATGACAAAAATGAGTTAGAAAAAAAATTAGAAAATCCGTGTGTGTGTGTGTGTTCCAAAGAGTAGATTCACACACACAATTTTCTGGAAGGATGATACACAAAAAACTAACAATGGTTACCTCCGGGAAACAGGAAGATTTTTTTTTTTTTTACTTCACACCTTACAGTGTTGTCTGAATGTATCACCAAGAATATGTAACTTTTATGATAAAAAAATTGAATAGGATAAAAATAACCACTAAAGGAGGTAGGGAGGGGGAGAAGGAAGGAAGGAAGGAAGGAAGGAAGGAAGGAAGGAAGAGAAGGAAGGAAGGAAGGAAGGAAGGAAGGAAGGAAGGAAGGAAGAGAAGGAAGGAAGGAAGGAAGGAAGGAAGGAAGGAAGGAAGAGAAGGAAGGAAGGAAGAGAAGGAAGGAAGGAAGGAAGAGAAGGAAGGAAGGAAGGAAGGAAGAGAAGGAAGGAAGGAAGGAAGAGAAGGAAGGAAGGAAGGAAGGAAGGAAGGAAGGAAGGAAGAGAAGGAAGGAAGGAAGAGAAGGAAGGAAGGAAGGAAGAGAAGGAAGGAAGGAAGGAAGGAAGGAAGGAAGGAAGGAAGGGAGGAAGGGAGGAAGGGAGAGAAGGAAGGAAGGGAGGGAGAGAGGAAGGGAGGGAGGGAAGGGGGAGGAAGGGAAGGGGGAGGAAGGGAAGGAGGAAGAGAAAGACAGAATCATGTACTAATTTCCAGGCTTTGATATATTTGCAGGATAGACAAATACCATATTATTTCACTCAGGTACAGTATTTAAGAAACAAAACAAATGAGCAAAGGAAAAAGAGAGGGAGAGACAAACCAAGAAACAGACCCTTAACTGCAGAGAACATACTGGTGGTTCCCAGAGAGGAGGTGGGTGATGAGGAAGAAGGATGCACCTGTTGTGAGGAGCACTGGGTGATGGGTGGACGTGTGGAATCACACTACATTGCACACCTGACACTGATACTACACTGTTGACTATACTGGAATTTAAATTTTAAAAACCATGATTACAAAAGTCTCATAAAATATACATGTATTTGCAGGATAATTATCAGGGATGCAAAGCCTGCTGACATTTCTCACCAAATGTCTAGTTCAACCAGGGGAACCATATAGTCTTAGTCCTGGGGGCTGTCAGGCCCACGTCCAGCCTACAGACGAGCATAACATGAAATTACATTTCAGATATTTCTATATGAAATCGTCAGGGAAAATGTATTACAAAACTGTTGTTAAATAAAGATGGAATCGAAAGGCATAGAGTTAAAAATATACAGAAAATATAGGCATGGTCGGCAGTTAGAAGCATTTTTGTGGATGCTTTGATGTTTGTGGTCAGCTTTTTAATATTTGTAATTTGTCGTCATTGCGAGTAAATATGTACTTTAGCTCCTAATTTTACATATTCTCATTTTTGGATCCTTTTTCTGGAAAGGGCCCAACGATGTGTCAGCTCCAGCGCACAAACCTGGGGCGCCCCCCGCCCCAACGACGGTCGGGAGATGGTGAGTGTCACGCAGCCAGCACCGCGGACTCGAGGCCCTAACGCAGAACTGGGGGCGGGGTCGGCGCGGCCGGGTAGGTGCAGTGGGGGTGCGCAGAGGCAGGTGCTGCAGCACGTGCGGCGGCAGGTGGCGGGTCCGCAGAGGCAGGTGCGCCCCCAGCACCACGATCCGGCCCGCGCTCCCCGCAGATTTCCGTCCTACCCGCGCACCTGCCAAGTTCCAGGCAACGCTCTACCTCCACTGAAAGTGGGGCAATACAGTCAGGATCGCCCCCAAATCCGTTGTGTTTTTTTAAACGCACTCAGTCCCCTACGCGCGGAGGGCGCGCTCCGGGCTCATTCCCGCGCGCGCCCAACCGCGGTCCGTGCCCTAACAACCCCAACGTTCCCAACTGCCACCCGACCTTAGCCCCCCAACGACAGACGGTCACCCGACCACGGCCACCCGGCCACCCTACACTCTGCCGCTCACCGGACGGGCCAGCAGCCCCCGGCCCGCCCGACGCCGCAGGCCTGTGAAGCTGGGTCTCGACCCTCCAGACGGAGAGACTCGCCCCCCAGCGCCCTGAGGGTGGTCACCAAGCAAGTTCCGTAAGTGACTCTGGAAAAGATTAACACTTGATTTCCCACAAAGAGAGGCAGCCTCAGAAACCGGCCTCTGAACTTTGCCCTGCAGGACCTCAGCCTTTCAACTCACCCCGGTTCTGGCCCATTTATCAAGAGCTCTAGGAACCGTGGGGTCCAAACCGATGGAATGGAAAAGCTTTGCTCAGACGCGGAGCCCGCGGAAATCTTTGTTCACTTACAGGTTTTTAATGCATCATTATCACCACTGCGTGTGTCCTGTTTGGCTCCTCTTTCTGCCTCTAGAGCTGGCTCAGCTCCCATCTCCGCGTCGCGTCCTGGTCTGCAAACTGAGACCTATCAGGGGCCCTGGTGCCACAGGGCATCCCCTTATGCTGGTGTTGCACCGAAGCTAGAATTCTTGGGTTCCAGCCTATGCACTGAGCCTGGGAAGGAGGACATCTCCGAGCCCAGCTCTTCTGGAAGCAAGAAATGAGTCCCAGCCCTGACGGGGGTGCGGGGTGGGGGTGGGGCTATAGGCGTGCACAAGGAAAGTCCCTGCGGACTTGACTGCTGAAGAAAACAGGTTTTCCAAAGGAAGCTCCACAGGAGGACAAAGCGCCCGAAAACCGAGGCCTGGATCAGAAGCGTTTCCGTTTCCGCCGGCCGCCAGGGGTGCGCTGAGCACCTCCCGCTTCCTGTAAGTGCAGACAACTAAAGAATCTGGATAAAATATTTTCAGAGTACTCCAAAAATGGAAAGTTTGGGGAAGGAAAGGGCACTGTAGAGGTGAGCCGGGCGCTTGGGGCTGCTTCTGGGACATTTGCTGGTTCTGCAGGTTGTGGACTTCCCGAGCTGTATTTTCGGCAGCCTTTGAAGGAGCTAGAAGTGAAGTCTCAGGCCCTAAAATGTCGTGTTGAACTTGTTTAAGGCGACTCTAGACTGCCAGTGTCAAAAACGACATCTTTCTGGGAAGAAAGGAACAGTGTGGTAGGCCTAGTATTTATACAGATACGTTTTCACATATCTAGCTCACAGGTGGAAATCACCGGGCCCCAGAGGGGAAGAGACCAGCAGGACGGGAAGCAGAAATGAGAGAAGAAAGGAGACCCGCAGAGGACTTAAGACATTGGGGTCACTGGACACGGACGGTGCTATATTGGAGGACATAAAGGCCAAGCTGGAAAGATCCAGCAGAGAACTAGGAATTACAACAAGATGCACAGCAGATTTAGCGAGGGGAGCAAGACTGAGGCCGTGCTGGGCACGACAGTCATACAGTCATGGGAATGGGGTGTGGTGGCCTTGCTGGTGCATCTGTGACCAGGAATTGGAAAGATCACAGCCTCGTGGAGAGAGTCGCTGACTATTTCCAGTTCAGCTTCTCTCACGACAAAATGATATAACCAAAAAAGTGAAATATGCAATGTAATTTTTACGATGTAATTTAATTTTTAAAAGGTTATATACATTCACTTGATTCAAACATTAATACACAAGGGGCTCCTGGGTGGTTGAGTCAGTTAAGTGACCAACTCTTGATTTTGGCTCAGGTCGTGATATCACAGTTCATGGGTTCAAGCCCCACATTGGGCTCTGCACTGACAGCACAGAGGCTGCTTGGGATTCTCTCCCTCTCTCTGCGCTTCCCTCCTCTCTCCCTCTGTCTCTCTCTCTCTAAATACTTTTTAAATGTTTTAAAAAATTAGTACATGAAAAGATGTACATCAAAAAATTTACAACCACCCCGTCTCTGTTCACACCTCTGCCATGACCCACTCCCTGCCCCACAGGGAAACACGTTTATTAGTTTCCTGTGTGTCCTCTCATTATGTCTTTATAAAAGGAGTGAATCAAGTATATATTTGTATTTCTCCCTTTTATTAAGGAAAATTTGCACAGTAAACACTGTTGTATTTTTACCTAAGAATATAGCCTGAAGATTTTTGTCACCTGCACACACAAAGCCTCTATAAAATGTCTCAGTTTAATATAGCAACAAAAATTAGCGATTTTGCACTAGCTTGGGTGCTGACAATGGCCAGATGGGGAAACAAGGTCGTGTGAGAACCTTTATGCTCAGTGTTAAAGGGAGAACTTTCCCAGGACTGGGCTCTGGGCAGGGTTACACTGCCACCCTGTGTGTGGTGTGTGGCTGCCTCCCCACCTGTGACAGCTGCCGGGCCACCTTTCCCACGTTTTGGTGTGATGCAGGATGTTAAGTTGGGAGTGTCTGGGCAGCCAGGGCCAGCAGCTGTCCCGTGCTACCTTGGCCAGAGATATCACTGGAGACCGGGGAGGGGGAGGGGGAGGGTCAGCCTGCCCCTGCAGACTCAGCAGAAAGTCTTAAGTTGATTTCATAAACTGGACCATGAAACTGACCTGGGACTAGCAGCAAGGGGCAATCAGGTCCCTAGGGAGCTAATGAATGGGGTACCAGGACACTGTGAAGCCAAGAATAAGCCAGACAGGGGCGCCAGGGTGGCTCGGGCAGTTACGCGTCCAACTTTGGCCCAAGTCATGATCTCACGGTTTGTGAGTTTGAGCCCGCATCAGGCTCTGTGCTGACAGCTCAGAGCTTGGAGCCTGCTTTGGATTCTGTGTCTCCCTCTCTCCCTGCCCCTCCCCTGCTCATGCTCTGTCTCAAAAATAAACAGTAAAAAATTTTTTTGAAGAGTAAGCTAGACAAACAGGGAGGCATTCTTGTTTGCAACAGAAGCTGTCCTTTTAAAAGCCCCCCTAAATTATCCAACATGTAAAGCAAACCAATAAAATGTAAATTTTGACACTTGGGTTAAAAAAAATTGACAAATGACATTTGACCTCAAGATAGCTGGAAGAGTTTCTTTTCCGGGGAGAATTTCAGACCCTTTGGAAACATTGACCTTTTTACCTGACTCTCCAGGGTCAGCGGCGTCTGATCCAAGATGCATTCTTTATGTACAGGAAAGTCCCAGGCCAAGGTCAGGAGAGGCCCCCTAACTACCCCCATGCCCACCCCACCCCCAGGCAACCGTGCAGAGAAGCTTGTCTAAGATTCAGGAAGGTGGAGAAGATGACTCCAGCCGATGGGGAAGGAAGATTACTTAGTGTCACTAGATAAAATACAGAGAGGATGCTCAGATAAACTTGAACTTCAGATAATTTTTTAGTATAAGTGTGTCTCAAATAATTGCACTATTACATGAAATTCATATCTAGCTGGGCATTCTGTGCTTTTATGTGCAAGATCTGGCAAGCCTACTTGTCAAATGTGGGTCCAGAATATCTGTCTGACTGGAGAAGGTAGTGTGTCCTGAGAGGGAGTTCAGGTGGAGGCAGGGGCCCCGGGTGGCCTGTAAACACCAGCAGAACTTCAGACTCCATCCTGGAGGAAATAGGAGGTGATTTGGTTTTTCGGTAATATTGAGGGTTTGTCTAGTTGTAAAAGCAAGTGTGCCAACTGCAATATACATGGACAGGACAGAAGAGTGTAGGTTAGCTGTGCACCCGCCAAGCAGCAGGGACAGCTGTGACATCTGACTCTTAACTGTCCGCAGGGTGTCGCGTAGTTAGTACCCGCTGGGCCTGATTCACGCTCTACTGAAAACTGGGCCCCTACCTCCTACCCCCTCCTGCTCTACTTTTCCTCCATGATCCGTACTATCTTCTAACGTGCATGGCGTCTGGTTAGCCCAGTCTGGCTGTCCCTGGTGGGTGATGTCACCAGTGCTTAGAACTGCGTCTGGCACGTGGAAATGCTGAACACCTGTGATCAGGTGCACAGTCATTCTCTCTGAATGTTCTCACGAGCTGCCGGCACGCAGCCCAGAGAGATTGCCAGGGTCCCGCCCACCTGAGGGTCGTGAAGTTGCCTGCATGGAGAGTTTGTGATGTGTCTGGAGGGAGGTGCAAGAGGTGGGGAGAACCCCTCCCCACACACACACACGCTGGCGAGGACCTGGGAACTCAGAGCTGGGGGTGAGACAGAGGATGGCTCCCGAGCCATACAGGAGTTAGTCTGGGCGGTGCAAGCGGCATACTTACTGTCTCACAGCCGTGGGGGTTACAAGTCCATGATCAGTGTGGTTTGGGGCCCCTCCCCTTGGCTTGCCACTGTCCAGTTTCTTGCTATGTCCTCACATGGACTTTGCTCTGTACGGGGCATCTCTGATATCTCTGTGTCCTAATCCTCGCTCGTGAGGACACCACTCAGACCAGATTAGAGCCCACCCTGGCGGTGTTACTATGCCTCCAGATGGTGGCTGCATGGAGAAGTAGTAGGGTTAGGGCTTCACCAGGTGCATTTCAGCCCCAAAAGATCTGAAGTGTGGAGGCCGTGGGAGAGGCAGGCCTCGGCACCAGCCTAGCGTTCAGAAGGCAGGTGTCCTGCACACCTGAGTCCCCTCCGCTAACACCTCCCGCCACAGGATTTTCCAGCTACTGTCCTGGCTTCCTCCTGGAAGGCGGTCCAGTCTGTGGGTGTCTTTGTCAAGATGTGGCTCTCAGAGTGGGGAATTACAAAGGTCTCTGTGCTGGGATCCGGGCACAGCAATTCTGTGGTACGAAAAGCTAAACCAGTCCGATGTCTTCTGACAGGGGTCTGTTTAGATCCTCAGCTGCAATCATATTTATATTTCTGACCACTTTTCTCTGATGTCATATATTGCACAAATAGCATAATTATGGAGGGTAGGCAGACTGTGTTCAGGTTCTCCGGAGAGACAGAGCCAACAGGATGCATAGAGAGAGCTTTTAGAAGACTGGCTCATACCACTGTGGGGCTGGCAGGCTGGAATTCTGTGGGGCCGGCCGGCAGGTGGAGCCCCCAGGACCCGTTGATGTAGCGCCTGGAGGCAGAATTCTCTTTTCCAGGGGAACCTCAACTGATTGATGAAGCCCACCCACACTAGGGAGGCTCATCTGCTTTACTCACCTAAATGTATCTTCACAGCAGCATCTACACTAGCCTTGACCAAATATCTGGGTACTGAAGTTTGGCTAAATTGACACATGAAATTAATTAACCAGGCCCTCACGTAGGCCAATCCAATGATTGAAACACTATATTCCTTCTTTGGAGAAATATCTGTTCATGTCTTCTGCCCATTTTTAAAAATTTTTATGTTTATTTATTTTTGAGACGGACAGAGACACAGTGCAAGCAGGGGAGGGGCAGAGAGAGAGGGAGACACAGAATCCAAAGCAGGCTCCAGGCTCCTAGCTGTCAGCACAGAGCCCGACACGGGGCTCGAACCCACAAACTGCGAGATCATGACCTGAGCTGAAGCCGGATGCTTAACCGACTGAGCCACCCAAGTGCCCCATCTTCTGCCCATTTTTAATTGGATTATTTGGGTTTTAGGTATTGAGTTGTATAAGTTCTTAACATATTTTAGATACTAACTCTTATGATTTCACTCATAGGGGGAATTTAAGAAACAAAACAAATGAGCAAAGGGAAAAAAAGAGAGAGAGGCAAACCAAGAAACAGACCCTTAACTGCAGAGAACATACTGGTGGTGACCAGGGGGGAGGTGGGGGGATGGGGGGGAATGGGTGATGGGGATTAAGGATGCTCCGGTGATGAGCACTGGGTGTTGTATGGACATGTGGAATCACTGTATTGTATACCTGAAACTAATATTACATAACATAACACTATGTTAACTAACTGGAATTAGAATAAAACACTTAATTTTAAAAACTGAAAAAAAAATAAAAATGAACAAATGAGTCAAGTGAGGACGAGGTCTCTCTGGATTCTCCCCCTCACCCCCCGCCCCACTCCTGCACCTGGGGCAGGGGGTTCAGGCAGCTGGGGGTTTCTCCCAGCAAGAGGGAGCCTGCCAGGAGGTCTCCCCACCTGCACTGGCCCAGCCGCCCCTACGTTTATGCTCATATCTTTTAATGGGTCTCTCAAGGGAGTAAAAGGAACGTCACATTTTGTTGGATTTTTTTTAATCGCATGATTGATCTTGTTTGTGAGCAATTCAGGCCCATGTTGTATAGCATGCATTAACTATTACTTACAAATGGACTTCATTACTCCATGCATTTATTTTTAGGGTTGTTTTTCTCTGTTGTTTGTTTTAACAGGCCTGGTTTTTGTAGAGGACTTTAAACTTTGTACTCCTGTTAAGCGGGGTCATATGATAACCTCACTCAATCTACCAAGTCATTTTAATCATCAAGGTATTTTAAACAGAGATGTTTTTATTTATTTCAATTTCTAATTCCTATTTTTAGCTAAGCACAATCTCTCTCTCCTAGGGAAACCAGGTGCAGGGTGTCTCTGTCCTCTTACCTTATTACTACTCCACAGTCCTTGACTTACCTGGAGTCTGAAACCCTTTTTGGAATCTGGCTTACATTTTACTTTTCCGATAACATGCTTTCTAGTTGCCAGTTGATTGCATTTTATATCACTTGCCTTCATGCTTTCTGATATAAGACAGTGACCATTCACATTCCTACCAGCAATGTATGAAGGGCCCTTTTCCCCCCACATCCTTAACAGCTTTGGAAGTTTAAAAAAAAAATTGCCAATCTGGGGAGTGCAAAGTTTTATCTCATTATTATGTCTATATCTCATTGTTTGTATTTTCCTGAGTAGTAGGGAGTTTGAACTTCTTTATTTTAAAATTTAAGAATTGCTTTGAATATATATTTATATCCTGTATTCATTTCTTATGTTTTTTCTTTTTTAACTAAATTGTTTTATTTTGGAAAAAAATATGGAGAAGAATAGAAAATAGTAATAAGCACCCTTGTAACCATAGGCTAGAATTAACAAATGTAAACATTTGCCAAATTTGCTTTAGATTTTTGTCAAATAAAATGAAATGTTAGAGATAAATTGGAGGCTCTGCTCCTCTCCCTCTGTCCCCAAGAGGAAACGCACCTGCGCACTGAGCATGTGCCTGCCTGGGCATGCACCTGTGCCTCCGTCACATACACATGAAACCACGGCCCTATGCATACACATGAAACCACGGCCCTATGGTGTGTTTGTAGATGTCTATAAATGACCTCACGCTTGTTACTGTTTGAGACCTGCCATATGAATAAATACAGAACCGATGTTTTCGACCAGAGGCTTTGTCCCCCAGGGCAGAAAGGAAGGACCACTAGTGAGTAACATGAAGACATATGAAAGCGTACAGCACACTGGGAAAGATGCAGACACAGTCAGATTCAGAATATCCTCACAATGTAACAGCGGTGTGTTCACCACTTACCGCCAGCATAAAGGTTAAAAGACAAAAGTATTATTTTCTAAGTTTATCTATTTTGACAGAGAGCACAAGTTGGGGTGGAGAAGAAAGAGAAGAGAAAGAATCCCAAGCAGGCTCCACACTGTCAGCACAGAGCCCGATATGAGGCTGGATCCCACAAACTGTGAGATCATGACCTGAGTCTAAACCAAGAGTCTGATGCTTAACCAACTGAGCCACCCAGGTGCCCCTAAAGGACAAAAGTATTGGGGTACCTGGGTGGCTCAGTCGACTGTCTGACTTCCGCTCAGGTCATAATCTCATGATTTGTGAGTTCAAACCCCGCATTGTGAGTTCGAGCCCTGCATCAGGCTCTGTGCTCCTGAAATCAATGTTGCACTATATGCTAATTTGGATGTAAATTTTAAAAAAATTAAAAAGAAAATTTTTAAAAAAATTTTAAAAAGGACAAAAGTATTAAAGAATAACTAGAACTACAGTAACTGGTTAATGGATACACAATATTAAAATATGCAAAATGTGACATCAAAAAACATAGAAGGGGGGAGTAAAGGGTAGAGTTTTGTATGTGAACAAAAATAAGTTGTTATTTTTAAAAAATATCAAAAATAAGTTGATATTATAAGATGAAACAGACTAGACTGTTACATCTATAAGATGTTTCAAGTGAGCCTAAGTGTAGCCACAGAACAAAAACTTGTAGTAGGGAAGGGAATAGAGTGTACCACTGTGGAAAATCATCGGTTTACAGAGGAAGGAAGCAAGACAGGGAAAGGGGAGCTATCAAGCAGCCAAAAAGCAATTAACAAGATGGGAATACTAACTCCTTATCTATCAACAATCATTTTAAATGGAAACAGATTAAATTATTCAATCAAAAGGCCCAGAGTGGCATTACTGGATCAATAAATAAGACCCAGTGATCAATGCTGCCTACAGGAGACTCCCATGTTGGCGGGAGGCAGTGTGGAAAACTATACAGGGGTGCCTCACAGAATTAAAAATAGAAACACCATACAATCCAGTAATTCCACTGCTGAGTATTTACCCTAGGAAAATGAAAACAGTCATTGGAAAAGACATACGCACTCTTACGTTTACTGTAGCATCATTCACAATAGCAAAGATACGGAAGCAGCCCAGGTGTCCACGACAGATGAGTGGATAAAGAAGATGCCGTGTGTCTGATGGAATGTTACCCAGCCACTAAAAAGATGAGATCTTGCCATTTGCAGCAACAGGGATGAACCTAGGGGTATCACATCAAGTGAAAGGAGTCAGAGAAATACTAACACCATATGACTTCACTTACACGCTGTAAAAACAAAACAAACAGAAGCATACACATAAATACAGAGAACAAACTCGTGGTTGCCAGTGAGGAGGGAGGTGGGGGGATGGACAAAATGTGAAGGGGATTATGAAGCACAAACTCCCAGTTATAAAGTAAGTGGGTCACAGGGACGAGAAGTACAGCATGGGGAACATAGTGAATGACACCATAAAAACGTTGTGTGGTGACACACGGTGACTATACCTAGAGCGGTGAGCACTGCAAAATGTACAGAACTCTCGAAAAAAATGACCTACATGCGTGTGTATATGTGAATATTATTCAGCCATTTTAAAAAAGAAGGAAACCCTGCCATTTGCAACAACGTAGATGGAACTTGAGGGCTTTGTGCTGAGCGAAATTTCAGACAAAGAAAGAGAAATCCCGTATGGTCTCACTTGGATGTGGAGCCTAAAAACATCACACTTGGAGAAACAGAGAGGCAGTGGTTGGCGGCTGGGAGTCGGGGCCGGGGGATGGGAAGATGTCGGTGGGAAGGTACAATCCTCCCATTAGAAGATGGGTAGGGGCACCTGGGTGACTCAGTCGGTTGCGCGTCTGACTTTGGCTCGGGCCATGATCTTACCGTTCATGGGTTAGAGCCCCACATCGGGCTCTGTGCTGACAGCTCAGAGCCTGGAGCCTGCTTTGGATTCTGTGTCTCCCTCTCTCTCTGCCCCTCCCCCCTCGTAGTCTGTCGGTGTCTCTCTCCCAAAACTAAATAAACACTAAAAAAAAAAGAAAGAAAAGAAAAGAAGATGAGTAAATTCCAGGGATGTGTGTACAGCTGGTGAGTGTAGCCAACAATATCTACCTTATACCTGAAAGTTGCTGCAACAGTACATTGTTAGTGTTCTGACCATAACAATAACAAAATGCTAATTATGTGAGGTGAAGAACATTAATTAATCTGTCATAAACATTTCACAATATATGCGTGTATCAAATCGTAACGTTGTGCACCCTAAACTTAGAGGATATAATATGTCAATTATATCAATAAAGCTGGAGAAAAAAAGTCAAATGCCTTCAGGGCCTGGGCAGACAAGAGGTAATAGGGAGTCATGAGGAAAATAGCCACCTTCTCTAAAGGCACTTAAATTATCGTTATTTTTATTTATTTTTTTAAGTGGCTTTACACCCAATGTGTGGACCAACATGAGGCTCAAACTCACGACCCTGAGTTCACAGCCTGAACCGAGATCAAGAGTCTGATGCTGAATGGACCGGGCCTTCGTGGCCCCCCAAATTATCATTATTTTTATTTTTATTTTATTTATTTTTTGTTAAAAATTTTTTTAGCATTTATCTATTTTTGAGAGAGAGAGAGAGAGAGAGAGAGACAGAGCATGAGCAGAGAAGGAGCAGAGAGTGAGGGAGGCACAAAATCCAAAGCAGGCTCCAGGCTCCACACTGCCAGCACAGAGCTCGACACGGGGCTTGAACTCACAGACTGTGAGATCATGACCTGAGCTGAAGTGGGAAGCTTAACTGATTGAGCCACCCAGGCACCCCTCAAATTATTATTAGTTTTAAAATCATGATACCAGTCAAGCAAAACCTGTCTAAAAGTTAAATTCTGCCTCCAGGGGCCAGAAGTTAGGGTGAGTCTCAACTGTAAAATATTATACAGATGTTAAGATGCTTTAGTTAAACCTCAAAGGTTTAAGAGGATTAAGGTCTCTTCTCTCTCTCCCTTTTCATAACATCTCTGAAAGCCTCGGCTTCTGGCTCTTGCTCTGATTGGGGCCCTTTTCCCTCAACACAGAGGGCAGGAGAAGGGTTGGTGAGGCTGCTATTTTCCTCGTCCAGACACGCCACATGGGAGGGCAGTGGGGATCAGCGAAGCGCTGAGAAGCAGGAGGAAACACAGACCAAACCAAAAATGGGGCGCAGACCCTCAGTAGGGAAGGAGGGAAATCCCCAAGGAAGGCAGACTGCCCCCGGGGCTGGGGGAACAGGCTCTGGGCAAACACCAGAAGCTCCTCTGTTAGGTGTGCCGTGTCCAAGGACCACACAGTTTGGGTAGAAGCAGCCAGTGTTACAGGAAAACCAGTTAACCCTTCCCCAACCCCCATCAGACCAAGGTTCTACGGCTCACAGGTCAGAGTTTAGACAACTGAGACCTGTTGAAATCAAGGCATAATGGAGAATGGGAAGGACGTGGAATTTTGAGTCAGAAGGTTTGGGCTCGAGTTCAGATTCCTGAGTTCACCGTGTGACCTTCATGGAATCGCTTCACCTCCCCGAGAGTGGAGCACCTCACCCTGCACGTGGGGCCAGAGCAACCTTCCAGATTGTTGGTGTGATAAATGAGGGCAGTTTGTGGAGGTTCCAAGTAATCCCAAACCACTGTCCAAACATTAGCCATAACGAATTAGTTACAATTGACAACATTCGTTGCCTGTGGGTCAAGGGGGCTCTGCTAGCAATGGCCCCGGACTCCCCCTGGTGAGGCTCAGCACCATCCTGGGAGGTCAGACGCTGCAATGAAGCCCAGAGAGCTCCAGGCACACCTGCCAAACTCTCTCCCCACAGGGCCGATGTCACAGGTTCAAGGACTTTCAGGAAAAGGAAAAAGCCACCGTCCAAAGAAGGTGAGAGGATTAAGGTCTTCACGGTAGAAGAACTGGCTGTGGGTCCCCCTGTCTCCCTGTCCCAGGGGCTCCCTTGTCCCACTGGCCACTTAGGAAAAGCCCCCTAATGGACACTCAGAGACTGGGACGGGATGCGGTGTTGGAGGGGCAGGCTGGGAGGGGCAGAGAGAATGGTGGCTGAGTGGGTCAGGGTATAGCTCCTTCCACATCCAGTCTTGTATTCCTGCCTCAGTCTCCTCCACCCAGGGATACCGGTGCCAGCCATAGAATCAGAAATACCATCGTTAGGACCCAGCTGTGCCCCTCACAGCTCCCCACTAACTAGAGAGAGGCTCCCCCATTAGAAAATGAGGATGCTGTAAACCCACCAGCCTCTTTACCGGGGGTTTGTGGGTTTGTGGGAAAGCAGATTACAAACTGAAAATCCCCTGGAAATGTGAGCACTAGACCCTTAGATACTAAGTACTGGGTACTGAGGTCCTCAAAGGCGAAAATCATAAAATATAAACAACCTAAAAGTAAAACCGAGCACACAACAAGTCCTTTAATGACTTCCTCCTCCTCCTCGCCTTTCCTTCCCTCTAGGTCCGCCCCAGCACACTGATGGGCATGGTCCCCAGTGCAAACTCAATGCAATCGGAAAATGGAACCCATGCACTGGAGGGACCTGTGAGGCCACCCCTTCGTCTGCTGAGTGTCCGGCTTCCTTGAGCACAGGCCCAGCCAGAACCCGCGAAGCAAGCAATTGTCACAGGACAAAAGCGGCTGCCACATCAGGTCCTAAGGGAGGAGAATGTCCGCCTGTCAGGCACCAGGTCCTAAGGCAGGAGAATGTCCGCCTGTCAGGCACCAGGTCCTAAGGCAGGAGAATGTCCGCCTGTCAGGCACCAGGTCCTAAGGCAGGAGAATGTCCGCCTGTCAGGGTGAACTGGCTGGCTCAGGAGGCAGCGAAGGGAAAGAGACTAGTAATTTCACGGGAGCAGCTGAGCCCTGTCAGGAAGCTGACTGACTCCCTGAAGGCCCAGAAGGGCTGGCTGCCAGCCCACTGCTCCTGGGAGAGCCCTGGTCACAGGCGGGAGCTCTGGCCACCTGGCAGGACAGCTGTCTGCCCGCCCAGCCCAGGAGATATATGTGAGCCGTGTGTGCAATTTACAAGTAGAATGAGCACCACATATATAATTTAGGAATATATTGCAAGCCATGTATGTAATTTAGAATTATAATGCAAGCCACACATGTGATTTAACATTTTTTTCTAGTAGCCACATTAAAAAGATAAAAAAGAAACAGGCCAAATTAATTGTAATAAAATATTTCATTTAATCTAATATATCCAAAATATTACCATTTCAACCAGTTAACCAATATTTTTAAGATATTAATGAAATATTTTAGCATCTCGGGGGTTTTTTTTGAAATTTTTTTTTAACATTTATTTATTTTTGAGACAGAGACAGAGCATGAACGGGGGAGGGTCAGAGAGAGGGAGACACAGAATCTGAAACAGGCTCCAGGCTCTGAGCTGTCAGCACAGAGCCCGACGCGGGGCTTGAACTCATGGACCGTGAGATCATGACCTGAGCCGAAGTGGGCCGCTTAACCGACTGAGCCACCCAGGCACCCCTCGGGGTTTTTTTTTTGGTACCGAGTCTTTGAAACCTGGTATATATTTTACACCAGCGGACCTCAATCCAGATCCAATGATTGCAGTTACATATAGTCCTACCCGATCAGTACGCTTGCCTTTAGTGGAGACGTGTGTGGGTGGCACTGAGTCAGTTTTGGTGGTTACTGAAAATTCCGCGACATTACAAATCTGGTTCCACGTCACAGCAACCACGCCTTCAAGTGTTCAGGCTCTCGGCTACCACCCTGACGCACAAATCAAGCTGGGAACCCTCTAGAATTCGCCCCCCACTGTCACCAGTCCAGAAATCCATCTCTTTGTCCCCAGAGGGTCGTGCGGACCCAGCCCCAGTGTTGCCTCGGGTCCAGTCCCAGAGACAGAGTCCACCCTGGATGCCGAACCCCTACCTGGTCCCCAGCATTCAGCCCTTTCCCGCTGGCACATCTTCTCAGGTGGGTGGAGGGGCGGGGGCTCCCCCTCTACTGCCCCCTACCCCAGGGCCAGCACTTCCTCCTCGAAGCCATCAGACCAGTACTGCCAGTCTCTCTTCTGGAACAGGAGAGGTGGCTTGTGCAGGATGCTGGCCCTCCAGTGCACTCTCCTCCCTCACAACGTCCCCTACATGGCAGGCAGATACTGGGGGGGGGGGGGGGGGAGAGAAGGGGCACCTAAGCTGAGCATAACAGCAAGTAGGCTGGTTGCTAGAGAGAATTCCCTATTTTTCTGCAGCTCCTACACGGCTCCTGCTCACCTGGATGGCTCCTGGCCCTCTTCTCCATCTCCCTGCACCCCACCTCATGGGCCCACATCGCTAGCACTGGCCCCCTGACCTCCAACTCCCTCCCCACCCAGGACCCCTGTTGCCCAGGCGTTCCCCTCCCCTGCGCCCCATCCCCTGATCTCACCCTCCAGCTTAGCCACACCTTCCTAGGAACAAAGGCTTTCACTTTAACACCTTGTTCCTGTGATCTGGAGAAAAACTCAGTCTCTATCACAGAGAGCCTGGAGCACAGGTAAGGAAGAGGCTGTCTCCTCCATTCATCTTCCTCTAGGGGATTCCTCTGGAATCCCACAGAAACTGGCCCGTAATTCCTATGTGCTGGTAATAATGACAGGCGCTCCTGAAGCCAAGCTTTCTGCCGGGTGCACCCTTGCTTCCTTTCAGGCATTCTTACATACTGTCTCCATCATGTTGTATTTGTCTGCCTCCCTGACTCCTGTGAGAGCCACAGAGGCGCCCTTGCCTGGGCAGGTGGCTCTTGGGGGACCAGAGAGGAGCTGGGCCCTGCCTTCCCAGGACCCTCGACGGGGACTGTGTGATCTCCAGCAAGTGACATGTGCGTCCTTGCTGCACACCAGAGCTCTGTCTCTTCCTACAGAAAGAGAGAAAATACAGTCAAAGTCACTGACAATCTGGGGAAATCCCTCTTCCAGCCTTGCAGGAAAACAGAAATCAGCCAGAACAGAAGCGGATGCCTTGGGCCTTGGATGTTTGGTCAGATGTTTTTTTAAAAACTAGTCTGGGTGTGTAACCAGTTCAATATCTGTAAGGACTGTGCTGGTCTAAGCCTGGAGCCAGCTCAGCTGGACGGTTTTCTCCCTGGAAATATCACAAAAGCCTTCCCACGTGCCTGAGGAAAAGGACGGGCCAGGGCGATGCTGCTGCCACTTCACACTTGGGGGGGGGGGGAGTGCGGTAGGCTCCAAGACGCGCAGGTTTGTTTTTCTGCCCACCCTCCAGGTGTGATCTCACCTGGTCCAGGCTCCACAACCCCTAGTCTGAGGGTTGTTTTCCTTGATGGGGGATGGGAAATGGGGGGAAGGGGTTGCTGGACTTTGCAGGCACCATGCTCCCTGATGGGGGATGGGAACCCAGCGGGGGTGGGGGTGGGGAGGCTGGACCTTATAGGCAAAGTGGTCCCCCATGGATGTCCGGGGCCCCACATGGACTGCCCTCCAGGCTTTAGGGGTGGGACCCTCTCTCACCACACCCCACTCCTAGCCACTTCTTTTGAAGCTACAGCGTGAGGCCCCCAAGCACTTCTGTCCTCAGCACTTTCTCACTGGTTATCAGATGGTGAGGAAGGGACCAGTCCTTGCTGACCAGCTGGGTGGCCGCTAGCCACAATTGCAGGTGGGTGCTTGACACGCGGCCAGTCCAAATTCAAGTGTGCTGTTAGTGAAGAATGCACATTAGATTTCACAAGAATTAGTATGAACTAGAATGTAAAATATAACAATGATTTCTCACTCTGTAGAAATGACAATATTTTTTAAATATTGGGTTACATAGTATATATAACTAAAACTAATTTTAGGGCTCCTGGCTGGCTCAGTCAGAAGAGCATGCAACTCTTGATCTCGGGGTCATGGGTTTGAGCCCTACACTAGGTGTAGAGATTACTGAAAATAAATTTTTAAAGGATTAAAATTAATTTTATTAAAAATTTTTAATGTTTATTCATCTTTGAGAGAAAGAGAGAGAGAGAGAGACAGAGCACAAGTGGGGAGTGGCAGAGAGAGAGGGAGACACAGAATCCAAAGCAGGCTCCAGGCTCTTAGCTGTCAGCACAGAGCCGGACACAGGGCTTGAACCCACGAACCATGAGATCATGACCTGAATCGAAGTCGGACATTTAGAACTGAGCCACCTAGGTGCCCGGTTTTCATTTTAAAACCGGTTTCTTTTTACTTTATGTTGATATAACTACTAAAAATTCTAAATGATATTTGTGGCCTACATTGTATTTCTACTGGACAGTGCTGGGCTAGACAGGTAGCTCAGAGAAGCAGAGAAGACATCTCTCAGTGTTGTCTACCTTCTTGGTCCACTAAGAGCGAAAGGAAGAGAAATCAAGCTCCCATTTGCCCACAGCTTTGCAAATCATGGCCCTGCTACCCCGTCCTGGGTGCCCCGCGCAGCCTCTTGGGACTGTCTCCCTCTCATTTCAGCTCTCCCCACAGACGCATCCGCGCTGATAGGAAGAAAGAGAAAGGCAGATTCTTCAAAAGTGTGAAGAAACCACATCAGGAGCTGTGCGTTGGGGGCTGGTGGTTGTCTCTGCCATTTGGGGAAAGTGCGAAGGGCAACCGGAAAGAACTGTCTCGAGGATCCCGGGAAAGCCAGATTTGGGTGCGTGCGCTTTCCTTAGCCAGCTGGGAAGAACGGGCACACGGATATGCTTTATTATTTGAAACTTAAGCAACTCCCCAAACAGTGACTAATCCCAAACTTTACGAGAAAATTATAAATTTACTCCTTCACTCTGGGATGAGAGGAGAAGGCGGGACAAGGAGGAGGGGCGGGCAGCTCCGAGTCCGTAGAATTAGTGGCTCTCAGCCACGTGCTGGGTTTCTGGACAAGGCCCTCCGGGTGTGAAGTCAGGACAGCTCAGGGCACGGAGACCCACCAGAACAGCAGCTTTTGCCGAAGCCATCGGAGACAGTCCCGCCATCGGAGACGGGAAACCTCCGTCCCTCGCGCTGTGTGTGGAGCTCAGCGGCACTTTCCCCGCACTGGAGCATTTCTACCGCTTTGCTCCCACCGACCTCTTTCCTCCTTTCCTTCTCACCAAACCCCACCTCTCAAGTCCCCGTTCCGTCCTCTCCTGTGGGCCTCCCTTGCCGGGAAGACCACCCCTCCAGCCCTGCTCCTTCGGGGAGGGGGCTCGGGCACAGGGAGTGTGGGGGGTAGAAGGGAGGAACAAGCCGAGGCTGCGGAGCCCGGGCGGGCGTGAGGACTCGGAGCGGGGACCCGGGTGTGCGGGGGTTGGGAGTAGCCGGGGCTGCGGAGCCCGGAGGGAGCAGGGACCCGGGTGGGCCTGAGCGCAGCGGGGAAAGACGACCCCGGCTCTCCCCCCCCCCCCCCCCTGCTTGGGCGGTGGTGCGCCCCGGTGGCTTAGCCAAATCCTCAGGGCTGAGTCCTCTCTGTTCCACTCTGTTCAAACAGTGATTTACCAAGCGGCAGTGGAGCCGGGCCTGGGGCTGCGGCGAGAGGGCGTGAGGTCGTTGCAGGAGGCACAATGAGGCCCCGTTCCTACGCCCTAACCCAGGCTGCAGCCCCGCCACTCAAGCCCTGAGGAAGGTGGACGTAGACGCGGACTCCGCGCTCAAACGCAATCACCGCGCGCGCGGCCGAGTGGCGGACGCACCGCCCTGCACGCATCCCTGTCTCTGAGGGGCTCCACCTTGGAAAAGTACTGGAGTTCAGGAAGTCTGAGCCCCAGATATCGTGTTCCATGTGCGAATCAGGGATTCCCGGAAAAGGGGAAGGAACAGAAGACAGGAGACAGGTCAGCTCTGGGCGCTGGAACGAACCCCCCACCAGCGGGGAGCTCCCTCCGTCCGTGATGAATTTAGGGACTGATGTCAAGGAGGGGGAGGGGCGTGACTGGGAAGGGAGAGCCCCTCCCGGCTGCAGCTCGGAGGCAGGGTACTGGACCACTGGACCCAGGGCTTCTCTAGTTCTCCCCCTCCTCATGCCGCGGCCCCCAGAACTCTGGGAGCGACCTCGACTCGCCCGGACCGCGTCAGTTCCCAGGGTCTGAAGACAGTGGCTCAGGACCTCCGTCCTCGCGCGTCTCGGATGCACCTGTCGACCCCGCGCGAGGCCCGCCCCTGCTCTCCCGCCCCAAGATGGGGAGGCGGAGCTCCGAGGGCCGGGGGCGGGACCTGCATGGTGGGCGTGGTCTCTGGCTGGCTCTGGGCGGGGCTTCCTGGTGCTGGAGCCCCGGGGTCCCAGGTTCCCGCCCTGGCCTGCCCTCCGGGAATCTCCCGGGGCGTCCGGGCGGATCACCCGCGCGGGGAGGCGGCCTTGCATCTGCTCCTTCCCGTTCGCGGGCTCCTGTTTCGAGGTGTCCCCAAGCCCTGAGCCTTAGGGTTATTTCTCCTCCTCCTCCCCGCGGTCCCCTCACTTCCGGATGTGCCATAGCTGGCAGGGTGGAAGCCAGGCTTGCGGGAGCCCCTTAAGGGAGCTTACACTCTTCCCGCTTCCCCGGCCAGGCCTGACGTCTGACCGGCCTTAAGTTTTCCTTCGTCCTTCCGATCCCCTTTTCCCCACGATGCCTGTGTCGACAGGAAAGCCTGAAATGCACGAAGACTCCACACGTTCATTGCAGCGTGTCTTGTAATAGGGCTGCGCAGGCTGGACG
The DNA here is from genome assembly GCF_024362965.1 of Panthera pardus. NCBI lineage: Eukaryota > Metazoa > Chordata > Mammalia > Carnivora > Felidae > Panthera > Panthera pardus. The sequence goes on from NW_026526732.1 coordinate 106,228,950, forward strand.
CCACCCAAATGGAAATCGGGGTTACGGGTGAAGACACCGCCCCAGAGAGAGCATCCTGCCGCATTCTGGTTGATTGGCAGGCAGAGGACTGGACAGCAGACCCGGGCCTCGCTTTCTCCTCCTCCACCTCCTTTCCCCAGGTCCCCATGCCACACTGAACGCAGCTTTGGCCCACCTGGATCTCCACCTTGCTGAGGATCTGACGCTGAACAAGATCTCTCCAGGCCAATCGGCTGAGCCGCCCCTCCCCGGCTATCCAGTTTGCAAATGAAGAGTATCTATGCTTTATTCTAGGATGACCCCCAGGATATAGTAAGTGGAAAAAGAAACAAACTAGGTGGGGGGGGGGGGGGAGATCCCTAGGTAGATGTAAATATACATATTTGTTTGCTTATACTTATTGATGAGGTTTTGGGTTGATGGAGGGTTCGTGGGGTTTGGAGCTGACAGCCAAGAAAGAATTGTTGAAGACGTCTTTGCTGCAAAAAGGTGATTTTATTAAAGCGCGGGACAGGACCCGCGGGCAGGGAGAGCTGCACTGGGGTCGTGTAGAAGGGCTGGTTATACGCCATGGACTTGGGGGAGGTAAAGTCAAAAGGGAAGTTTCCAAAGAGACTTTCACAAGCTCAAGACTTACCGGAGGCCTAGCTATGGTCAAGCTAAGGTTGTTTCCCCTCTAGCAAAGCATCAACATTAAGATAGTAGGGGGTTCCTGGACTTCAGGCTGTGATGGGATTGCCTTTTCCTGGTAAACTGGTGGAGACTCTTATCAGTTTAATCATTTGTGTGTGTGTGTGTGTGTGTGTGTGTGTGTGTCCTTTCCTGTTCTTGGGTAGCTGGGAGTGTCCAAGGAATATCACACATGTCCCACCTTGGGAGGGAGGGGGTGCTGTTAGCCTGCACTCTGCCCTCAGCTCTCCCCCCGATCCCTCATCACTTATTTTTTTATATGTGGAAATATAATCGAAAGGCTAACAAACAGTTACCTATGGGAGGAGGAAAGGGCAGATGGAAGAGATGAAAACCGGTCTTTTCCGTATGTGCCTTGTCTTGTGCATTTGACTTTGGACCTCCCCCCAACTGGCCTCCTAGATTTCACTCAAGTAAAATTGACTGTTGGGTGCCTGGGTGGCTCAGTCGGTTAAGCGTCCGACTCTTGGTTTCGGCTCAGGTCATGATCTCATGGATCGTGAGTTCAAGCCCCCCACCAGGTTTCACGCTAACAGTGTGGAGTCTGCTTGGGATTCTTTCTCCACCCACCCCTCTGCCCCTCCCCTACTCACTCTTTCTGTCTCTCTAAAAAAATAAATAAAATAATTTTAAAAACAAAACATAACAAAAAAAGATCGACTGTATGTGACAGTGCCCGCTCCCCATGCTGTGTGCTGTCTCCCTGACCAGCTCTTGTCCCTTCTCACAAGATTGTCCCCAGAAAGCCTTTCCTGACATCCCGCTAGGGTTGTTGACCGGACCACCGGCTCAGGGGCACCTCCTCGTGAGCATGTAGCAGCCCCCAGGCCTTACCTCAATCACCACACTATCTCCATGAATCACAACCATCTGAGAGGTTCCCCCAAAATCAGGACTCCCACTTTATTTGCCTCTTGTCCTTGGCACCTGGAACCGTCTGTGGTGTGTGTGGGTGGCCCATAAATACTTGTTGAGTGAATACATAACTGGTTCTGTCCCTTGTGACAGCACTTCTGGCCATCTTCGCCCACATGGCCTAGGTCCAGACCCTCAACGTGGATCCCAGAGGGCAAGAATGAAGAACAGAACCCAGGATGTTACCAATGTCCTCTCGCCAAAGACCTCCAGAAACACACCCGTAGTTAAACAAGCTGGGCTTATTTTTCCTAGTGGCAAGACAGAACGCACAGCACAGGCAACTGGACCACATCTCTCCAGTGCTGGGGCCAAGGGCAGGCTGCCACTAGGTGGGCTGCTGAGGCACGAACGAACGTTATTTTGAGTTAAAAGTCATCAAAACGCAGCAAAATGCAGGAAAAGCTCTCTTCCTGGTCCTCACCTGCCTAAATTTACATGGGAAAGGAGAGTTTGAGACTCCCCTTTATCTCAGAAACTTATCTGCTTGAGAAGGCAAACTTTGGTTTTCCAAATATCTGCCACCTTCCTGTGAGGTCCTTCCCCGCCTTGTATCCTCAGACCCTGACCCCCAACTTAGCTCACAGAAGCTCCATGTTGCCTCACTGTCGTTGAAGTTTGAATGTCTGTGTGGAAGCCTATTGCACACGATTGAATTTCGTTTTCTCCTGTTAATCTGTCTCAGGTCAGTTTGACTCAGTCCAGCCAGAGGACCTTCAAGGGCACAGGAGAGTCTTCCTCCTCAACAGGGCTGTAGGATCCAGGCTTTGTTGGGACTTGTCAGGCGGGGCTCCTCTGTTCCTCCTCAGTGGGGAGCAAGGAAAGGATGAATACAGGCCGGCTGGGGTGTGTGCGTGTCCGTGTCCGTGAGGAGTTCCTTTCAAGGTAAAACACCTTTCCAGTAGAGCAAGTCTCAAGTGAATCTGCAAAGTGTCTGACCCCCAACCCAGGCCCTCTGCATTCAGCCGTCTTGGTCAGCACCACCACAGCCATGGGAGGGGACAGGGGACAGGGGAGGCCGTGAGCAGGGAGGCCAGCTGCCTTGGCTGTAGCCTGGGCAGGATTTTTGCTCTGCAGACGTCTCCCATTCTCCCAGGGCAGAAACTCTGCAGGCAGCCGGTCCTCTTGGCCAGAATGCTTTCTTTGTCATCCTGCCTGGTATCACAGCCTCCCAAATGACTCCCACAGCTACTCATTTGAGCCCCGAGGAAAACCTATTAGATATGAATTCTTTGTTGGTTTTGTGACAGTGGCCTCTGACCAGACAGGCTCAGCTCCCCGGCCCCCAAGGGCCTTGTTGTCTCTGCTCCCTGCCTTTTGGGGTGATGACCTCACCCTTGCCACCAGTTTCTGGGATCCAGTGACTCACTGCGGATGCCCGGCACCTGAGGTCTCTGGGGATGCTGTCTAAGGACACGGACCGTGACCTTTCGTCCTCCAGTCCAGAGCTTCTCCCTGTTAGCGATTCTTCTCCATCTGGGAGCTCTCGCGCCTCCTTCAGATCAGCACTTCTGGTGACTGCCTCCTGCACTCTCCCTCTCTGCCAGAGCTGGGGTCTCTTCAGTTCGGGTTCCTGCCCCCCCACCCAGCGCCAGGGCTCTCCTGTCCCCCTCCCCTACGCCACCCCCCAGCGCCAGGGTTCTCCTGCCCCCCTACCCGCCCCCCCGCCAGCGCCAGGGCTCTCCTGCCCCCCTCCCCTCCCACCCCAGCACCAGGGCTCTCCTGCCCCAGACCTTGTTCTCCTCCTCCTCTTCCTGGAGGGTTAGATCTGGGTTCTGCCAGTTGCACTTGCTTTAAGATCTTGAACAAATGACTTAAGTCTCTGGGCTTCTGTTTTTGCATCTGTAAACTGTGGGTAATAACTACTTTTTACTATGCTGTATGGATTCATTTTCTGGTTTTGTTTCTTTACTGAACAAGCAATTAATGTATACATTCATTTATAAAGAATTTACACCAGACATGTAGAATGAAAGTCTCTTTCAGCCACTGTCTCCCTGAATCCGTGTTTGATGTGGTCCCTCAGGATATTTGTGCATTTACATAGCTATCTGTGTACATATGGAGATATGATGGAAATATGTGTGAGTATACATATGTGTATTACTGAAATAGCTATAAAATGAGTGTGGTGGAGATGATGAAGAGGTCTGTTTGTGGACCCGAGAGAGGTTGGTGGTTAACAATAAAGGCTGTCGTTTTCATTAAAACTAATCAATAGATAATGCTACAATTGCAAGACCATTTACAGCCTTTACAGACACACAGGCAAACCCCACAAAGCAAAATCAACTAAGAGCTACAGTGGTGGAGATGGGGGTGGGCTGCTAGTTTTTCTCCTTGGCCCCTCTAGTTAGTGGACTTTCTATGTGCATGTGTAACTTTGATTCACATCCTGAAAAATAACTGGTGTTCTGTGTTCCTGGTTTTCCCACCAGCCCCATGGAGACCCGCTGCCCACCCCTCCCTCAGAGCGGACCACACCCTCCCTTCCTCCCCCTTCCTCCAGTCCATTCCCACAGCCCAGCGGGTGTAGCCCCCCACCTCCCTGCCTCTCTCCCCCCCTCCCACACTACCCCTGCAGCCAGACCACCTCTGAACCTCACCCAGGAGAGCCGGGCCAACATTAAGTTTAGAAGGAGCAGCTCAGCATTCGTCTGAGCTGCAGCCCAGGGCAGGGGGCAGGACCCCTGGCCTCACTACACCCCGGATCTCAGCTTGCTGAGCTGCCCGAGGGCTGCAGACACACCTCCTGGACCTTCCCAACTCCATGCTCCCTGCTCCCTCGACAAAATCCTCCCCGTGTGCGTGTGTCTTTAATACGGATGGCAGCTCAGAGCACAAAACAATTCTGCACTTGCTTGTCTTCTAAACATGGGTCTTAGAAATTATCTCGTGTCAAATAGGTCTTCCTTGTGTTTAACTGCTGCATGAATTAGATTCGGTAACTATGCAAAAGCACTCTGCATGCTTCCCGGCACGTGGGAACACACAGGGAATGTCTGCTTCCTTCCCTCGAGTTCCTATTCCTCCAGCACAAAGGACAGACACCCAGGACGGACGCTAGTCCTAAGGCCCCCTACCCCCTCACTAAGGCCATCACAGCTTCACATCCCAGTTCACACACCCTCCTTGCTGGGTCTCATCCCAAAGCCCTCTCACACCCTGTCCTGCCACCCACTGGGGGAATATCTCCCTTCCTCCAGGACCAGACTCGTCACTTCCTGCGGGAATGCTGCCCGCCCCCCACTCACAGCACAGAACCCTGGGCAACCCCTTGGGCCCCCAGTGGCCCGGAGCAGGCGTCCGGGATCCCTGTCTCCAGCCTGTCCAACACGTCCCCAGTGTAGGTGGTCCAGGTGGTCCGGGGTCCCTGCCCCCACCCCATCCCCCACGGTCCCGGTTCAGGTGGTCCGGGGTCCCTGCCTCCACCAGGTCAAACCCGGTCCCCCACCGTCCCCAGTGTAGGTGGTCCAGGGTCCCTGTCTGCACCCCATCCCCCACTGTCCCCCGTGCTGGCGGTCCAGGGTCCCCCACTCTCCCCCACCGTCCCGGTGCAGGCGGTCCGAGGTCCCTGTCTCCACCCTGTCCCCCACCGTCCCTGTACAGGCGGTCCGGGTCTGTCCATCCAGTCCGGTGAGCCCTGCCGCGCCCTGATTCAGGGCCCACTTGTCTGCAGCTCCCGCCCTCTTAGGTGGGGTGAACCTGCACGCCTGGTTAAAACCCCTCCTGAGTCCCCCCTCCCTCCGCCACCCCCCACCCCCAGCCGGGCGCGGGACGCGGCAGCGCAGGTGCGTCCTCCTCGCCGCAGCCTGAATTTGGGTTTCGAGGACGCTCAGCACCGGGAGGGGCTCCAGGAGGGGCCGCAGGACCGGGCCAGCTGCCCCCAGACCCGCGGGCGGGTGGGGCGTGCAGGGCCGGGTGGAGGGCTGCGGGGTGCGTCGAGGCTCCTCAGGAAGTCAGAGGGAGAGGCGCCTGCACTAATTGGCAGGCCGGGTGCCAGCAGCATGCCAGTGATGTTTTGGTGACAGGTCACCCGGGAAGAGGAGGGACAGCGTGTCACGTGGGGCCCCTCCAGCTCGGTTAGTTTTTCTGGGTCACCCTCTGCGGCTGCCTCCCTCCTGGTTTCCCCTGCCAGTTCCGCCTGGTGTCTCTGACTCATGGCCCCTGCCCCTACTCTCTGTGCCTCCATGTCCCTGGGGGTCAGCTGGGGGCAGAAGCACTGAGGCCCCACCCTCTGGCCCAGTCTCTTCCTTGTGACACTGTCACACACGCTTCGGGAGTGGTTAGTGAGACCCAAGAATGAAGAGGCGGTGAAGACTGGTCTTCCTTGGCTCACGATGGCACGATGGCACGTGTTTACTGGGCGCTGACAGTTCACACTTGACCCCCGACGACCCACCACGCCGCCCCGGCAGTGCCCTCAGTCAAGGGGCCCTTCCCTGCTCCCACATCCCACCTCCTGCCCCTCTGCCTCCACCCACACCAGCTGCCTCTTCCTGCCATCTGCCTCCTGAGCCAGGCTCGCCTCCCCTGGAGCCAGAGTCCTCGAGACCCTGCCCACCCCCCGCCAACCCCACCCCCCCCACACCCGGCCCCAGGGATCCCTCCTTCCAGCTCCAGGCACCAGGCCTTCAGGCTACATCCCACCCACGACAGAGTTGCCTCAGGCCCTTTGCCCCACCTCTCCCTCAATCGGCACCACTTTTCTCCTAGTGCCTGGCCAATCCCTTCACCTTCCTCAAATCCTTGCTCAAATACCACCCGCTGAAACTGTAACCCAGACCCACCTACACACTACTCCCTCCCTTCCTTCCCAGCTTCCTGTCAGGCATTTCCCATTTTTATCGACCTGTCTTCCCCATCAGAATGGAATCCCTATGAGGGCACATTCTTGTCTGCCTCATCCTCTCTGAGGCCCCAGCTCCCAACACAGTCTCTGAAACATTGCCGAGGCTTCATAAATATCTGTTGAATAAATGAATACAAATGATTTCCTTTGATCATTAAAACAAGTCTCTGACATCAATATAAATGTCTCCACTCTATAATCACAAAACTGACAAGAAGTGAGTCAAATCTTGGAAATCCCACTGTTTCTGCATAGGGTGTGTGTTCCTCCACACTGGGCAGGATCTTACCTAGTTTAGTCACAATGGGCAAAGATCCAAAATGAGGGGTCTGGACTGATGGGTTTCCCATCTGCTAGAGGATGTCTCCAACCTCCCTGGCTGCCTGAGTCCAGCCTTAGTCCTTCCTGGAACCAGGAAGAGATTTAATGGCTTACGTACGCTGGGAAACTGTGGACCACAGGGCTGTGGGAAAGCTTTCCGTTTCTGGCTTCTACACTCTGTCCACCGCACTGACTGAGCTTGATTCTGTCCAGGAAATGGGATGAGGACAAGCAGAGGGAGAGCAAGAATAGGAAAGCAGATAAGGTGGAGGCGCGGACACCTAGGGAGGGAGAGAAGGACCAAGCAGGTAAGTGCAGGGGAGGGGGTGCTCTATAGAGAGACCCAGAGGAGGTGCCCTGGTGTCCCTCTGTCCTGGCCTCCTCTTCTGCAGTCCCATGTCAACACCCAAAGCTCACTTTGCATGAACCTAGTCCATTCCCAGAGCCAGGAACTCACCCTTGATTCCCCTGAACCCCAGTGACCAGGATGGTGCTTCCATCTACAAAACACTTGAACCTGGCCTGCTCCTTTCCAGGGTCACCGCCTGTCACCTAGATCATTGGAGCACGTTCTTTGTTCAGGACAACCAACCCACAAGACTCTGGGGGCCACCACTGGCTTGCAGAGGCCCTGGGTCACTCTTATTCCACACCTGTCTCATTCAGCTCCTTCTAACTGGAGACCCTGTGTGGTCTGGTCTCTGCCTGAGTCTTCATCTACTGGCACTACCTTCACCTGCAGCTCACCATATACCAGCTTCCCTTAAATCGGCCCCCACTGGCCCTTTCCTCAGAGTCTTTGTAAAGCTGTTCTCTGCCCCTGGAATGCCCTTCCCTCCTCTCTGTGCCTGATGAACTTCTATTCATCTCTCCGGTCTCCTCTTGAACGTTGGCTCCCCAGAGAGGCCTTCCTCAACACCCCCATCTAAACCAGAGCCCTGTGCCAGGTCTTTGTGGGCTCACCAGATTCAGCAAACAGAAACATAAGACATCTACTTAAATCTAAATCCCAGATAAATAATCAATCATTTTTTAGTATAAGTATTCCCCATACAGTATTTGGGAGATATTGATGCTAAGAGAATTCATTGTTTATCTGAAATTCATATTTAGCTGGACATCCCATATATATATTAATGTTTTTATTTATTTTTGAGACAGAGAGAGACAGAGCATGAGCAGGGGAGGGGCAGAGAGAGGGAGACACAGAATCCAAAGCAGGCTCCAGACTCTGAGCTGTCAACACAGAGCCTGATGCAGGGCTCGAACTTAGGGACTGCGAGATCATGACTTGAGCTGAAATCGGACATTTAACTGAGTCACCCAGGCGCCCCTGGACGTCCCATATTTTATCTGGCAACTCTAGATATGTGGAATGATGTCCCTCCCCTTCTATTTGGAGAGGTTGGAAAGTAAAACAAACTCTACTTCTCAGAAACTTTTGCAGCTAGGGTTTCCCCAGTTGGATGTAGTTGTATGAGATTCAAGAGGCAAGAGTGAGGGAGGCCCCCCTCCTATAGCAGATGAGGTGACCGAGCTCCAGCAGACACGTGGGAGTGGGGGCAGTGCTTCTGGGAGTGCTTCTGACTGACTGACCTTGAAACCAAGAGTCCAGCTAGAGCCTTGTGACCTTCCAGGCCTTTCCATGATTCTCTTACCACGTGGTTCCTTGTATTGAATCCCTTGCCACCGACCAGACCAGACAGAGAGTAGTTTCTGCTCCCTGACCTGGTCCTCAGCACCTGCAGCTCCCTTCACGGCACTGTGTGGACATGCACATGACTGTCTGGTGTCTCTCTTGCTGTCCACAGGCTGTGGCCGTCATGCTGATTGTCATACATCAGTGTTAGTGTGCCTGGACCTCATCATTCGCTCCTTCTACTCCTGGTCAAGCAGGGCCTCACCCTGAACATACAAGAGTGGTCAGTGAGCACCTCTTTATTTGAAATGAGTGTAGAAGAGACAGGCAGCAACCTTCCTGCACTCTTGAGGGATGGGGACTAGAAGGGCTGGCCCACTCGCACCCCAGCTACCCTGGATGAGCACAGTCACCCCTGTGGACCCCAGTTTTCTCATCTGCAATGTAAGCGTTAGGCTACGTGGTGATAACGTCCCTGTCAGTTCTAACGCTCTACCCATCTGGGATTCTGTGACCTCAAAGTGTGAGAACAGAAGCCAGTTAGCTGCATCTGGTGCCCGGCACAGCATAGGAAATCATCTGTTTGGAAGGCTCGTTCTCGCTGCGGGGGGTGGACATGGAAACGGATTCTCATCCCGAATGTGAGGGGGCAGAGGAGGACCAGACTTACAGCAGGAAGGGAGGTGAAGGCTGCTGGGTCTGTGAATGCACAGACCGACCCTTTAATCCTGGCTTTTAGAACACAGCCCAGTGCCTGTCACCTGTCAGGGCCTGTGCACCTCCTACCACACCACTGGTCACACCCAGAGCATTAAGAACTGTCCCCCTGCCCCCCAGCCTGGGGGCTCCCTCTCACCACCCAGAGCTTGGCTCACACATCACCCCTCAGAGAAGCATTTTCTAACACCCTGTCAAAGTCGTGCACACCTCCTCCACTTAATTCCTCTTATATTACCCGCTTTATATTCTTCAAAGCACTTATCACATCTATAATTATCTTGTTCATTTATTTGTTTACTTGCTTATGGTTAGTCTTTCCCAACAGAATCTAATTTGCCAGAGGACAAGGGACCATGGCTGGTCTGCTCACCCTGTACCAGAGTTCCCAGCACAGTGCTGGACTCGGCAAGTGCTTGCTGGGAGCCCACCTGAATGCAGGAGCAAATGCATGGCCCCTAAGGGGACTCTGCTGGGGGCGGGGGGGGGGGGGGGGCGGCGGGATGAGGAGGTCTGGGGACACACTGGAGGGAAGAATGAGTATGGAATGTTGCAGGGCAGTTTAAAGGGTGGATAAAGTGACATTGCTGTGTGTGGGGGGGGGGGGGAGGGGTGGCCAGAAGGACAGAGAACAAATGAGCATCCAGGATAAAGGTGAGGGAGGAACCACCCCCCCAACAGGCACCATTAGCCCTGAGCAGGGGCTTCAAGGAGGGGAACAGGATAGAGAAAATCAAGTCTCAGAAGAGAGGACATGACGCCTCAGGGAAAGAACACAGGGGAGGAGGCAGTGGGTCTGAATTTCAGCAGCTCTACCAGAAAGCAAATCCTTAACCCCAGGAATCTGAGTCATCCTCTCAGCCCCAAGCTGCTACAGAGCGCGGGCTGGGAGGGTGATGGCCTTGCAACCGGGGTCATGTCCATGAGTATCAGGTTGATCTGCTGGAATCTTCATCCTCTTTCTGCCTCGAGCCCCCTCCCCATCAGGGCTGTCTCCCCAGAGTATGTGCAGCAATTCTTGGGACGGCTGCACATTGTAAACAGCAGAGTCTTTAAAAAAAACAAAAAAACAAAAAACACAAGTCCTTACAGAAGCAACCGACATTGAAGGAAGTCTTGGGCAACAGGGCACAGTGAGTGAGGCCTGAGAAAGAACTGCGCTGCCTTAATTAGGCTTCTTATCCCCTGAGATCTCTTTCTCCAGTTTTCTCCCCAAAGATGCTTCAGGATTTTGGTTCAGGCTTTTCCATTTCTTTCCCACTCAACCCAACCTGCCCTTTGTTTACAAGTCACGGCCTCCAGGAGGCCTTCCTGAAATCATTCCCACTCATCCTACAACCTGTCAACATAATCCTCAGTCCACCTTTACAACTCAGTAATGACAGCTCTGGGTGGATGATGGGTACACCTTTGTGCACCGTCACACTCCCCAACTCGGCAGTGGTGGATTCTGGTGGATGAGGGACAAAGCTTCATCTGCCTTGTCACATTCCCTGAGGGCAAAGACCTGGACTGTCTGGTCCTCCATCTCCCAAACACCTCTCTCCGCCTTAACCCCTCCTAAAGACTTGTGAACTCTTTGACGGGATGGGGATGTCATGGAAATGGAGGAGAGCCAGGCTGAAGAATAAACGAAATGAGAAAGAAGCAGAAGAGAAAGAAAGTAGCAGATGGGCTAAGGCCTGCCCCACCTCCACCACCTCCCAGTGTAGGTTCTCACTTTCCGCAGTGAGAGGGGAGACCTCCTGGAAGCAGCTGGAAAGGGGTGGGGTCTGGTATGAGGGAGGCGGGATCCAGTCGCGGTCAGTCGGCCCACAAAGCCAACCCAGCACATACCAAGGGTCACCTCCACCCATGTAGCTCTCTGGAGGTAGAATGAGCCCAGAACAGGGATCAGAGGGTTCGGGCAGAGTTGTTAGGGATTCTGGCAGGGGAGGGAGAAAGCCTTGAGAAGTGAGACATTTCCCGGCAATGCCCGTCTCCAAATGTCCACCCCTGCACTATATGTCTGGGAGCCACTAGGTGTGGGCTCACGGGGAGCACCGGATAGAGGCTGAGCAGAAACACTGTTAGCAGGAGTCCCTGACATTTGTTTCTAGAAGGCATGTGATGACTAGACCATGAGCTTCCGGAGCACAGGCTGAATGCCATGCCACATACTATGTGGGTGTCCCCCAGCACCATGCCTGGCCCCTGCCAGTGTGCAATGATTACTGACCAAGGAGAAGAATACTGTGCACATTTAGAAGGTCTAAGCAGAGTCTGCCAGAAGACACTTCAGTTTGCCCAAGTGGCGGCAGGCAGTTCAATGGCTGGGTATACAGTAAAACCTTGGTTTGTGAGTATAATTTGTTCACAATTATGCTTGTAATCGAAAACACTTGTGTATCCAAGTGAATTTCCCCAAAAGAAATAATGGAAACTCAGATGACTCACTCCACAACCCAGAAATATTCATATAAAAATGAGTACAATATTGTAATATAATACAAAAAAATCAAGAAAATATAAAGAAAAATAAACAAATTAACCTGCACTTCCCTTTGAAAACTTTCACGGCTGGTGTGAGGGAGGCAAGAGAGAGGAGGGTTCTTGTGTAGAAAGACTTTCACTATCACTGACAGAATCACTGCCACCTGTTGGCTCAATGGAATCTTTCTCTGCATGGGGGCCATTGTATACGCTCGCACGGATGTTGACTACAGTGCAGTGTCGATAAACTCTTGTCATATACTGTATTTAATGTAACTGGCGACGAGGCAGCAGAGGAAAGGGTCTACATCTGCAGGCAGCCTGACCTAGAATGAAGCAAAGCATTCCTAAGCTCACTTTTCTGGAAAAGCAAAGGACTGTCCACAGGTGCTTGGAAGTAACAAAAAATACACTAGTGCCAGTTACGGGCACCTTCCAACGTGCTGAAAAATCACTGATTTCTGCCAAACACCTCGGCCTGAGACTGAGCATCCGAGCATGGGAGAGGATCACCCACAACCTGGGGAGGGGAGGGAGAGGGAGAGAGAGAGAGAGAACATTGGCTCAGTGTTGATCATGTGACATTCCACATCTCGTACTACTTGTATTGCAAGACATCGCTCGTTTATCAAGTTAAAACTTATCAGAAATGTTTGCTTGTCTTGCAGAACAAGATACTCGCAGTCAAGGTTCTACTCTCTATTTATTGAGACCTGCTGAGTGCCAGGCACCGTTCCAGGTTCAGGGAAAGCATGGTGAACATAATAAAGGCTAGGTTCCTGTTCCTATAAAACTACCTTCTATTGGACAGAAACAGCTCGAAACAGATAAGCAGACCATTTCAGATGGTGATAAATACCACAAAGACAGTACATCTGGGTAAAGATGAGGAAAGCAACTTGAGATACAATGGGGAAAGACATCCTCTCTTGAAGTGTTCCATGTGGCTTGAGCCCTGGATGACAAGACGAACACAGCCTCGTCCAGCTCTGGAGGAAGTGGGGCCCGAGCAAGTGCACACACCTGGCGGGGAGATCAGCCCGCGTATCTCAGGGAGCAAACAACGTGAGCCCTGCGTCTAGCACAGCGAAATGGGGGCTGATTTGGGGAGGGTAGGTCCATCTGCACACTTCACCCTCATCGGGTCACACTGTGGGGTCACCACGTGCCTAAACATTGGGATCTCCTGGAAAGCTTTCAAAACTCCTGATGCCTGTCTCCTCCCCCCCATCCACAGAGATTCTGTACAGTTGACCTGCGGTGTCTCCTGGACATGGGGAACCTAAAAGCTGCCCAGATCATTCTCACGTGGACATGAACAGAACTGCAGAGCAGACCTTGCAGGCCGCAGCAGGCACTTGCGCTGTGAACGCCAGCTCTCTGAACACACTCGCGTGCCATTTCCCCACCTCTCCAGGCCCAGATCTGGAAAGGACCCAATGTCTGAAAGGCCCTGAGGTGGGGATGGAACCAAGAAGATGAAGCGATCCGAAGGAAGACAGAAAGAGAATGGACAAGAACACCAAGAGACACAGGGAACTCCAGAACATGTGACAGATTGAAGGGGCGAAAACAAACAGGTGCAGAGAGTCCCAAAGGGTCAGAGATTTGTGGGACAGGGGAAGCAGAGCCTGCCGTAACAAATGATCACAAATGCAAACCGCGCACCCTTACCTCACAGTCCTGCAGTTCAGAAGTCGAAAGTGGGTCCTACTGGGAGAAAATGAAGCCATCAGCAGGACTGGAGGCCTCCTGGAGTCCATTGCCTTCCTTTTCCAGCTCCAAGGGGCCGTCCGCTTCCTCTACATGCAGCCCTTTCCTCAGTGTTCAAAGTCAACAGTGTTAGGCTGAGTGCTTCTCACACGTCTCTCGCTGGTTGTTCTCTCCTGCTTCTGTCCTCTGCCTTTAAGGATGTTGTGGACCTTGAACCCCTGTGGATAATCTAGAGAAATCTCCCTGTTTCGAACCCAAGTGATCAGCAACCCTAAGTCCATCTGCAAACTTAATTCCCCTTTGCCCTGGAAGGTAACAGATTTACAGGTTCCAGGAATTAAGATGTGGACATCTCGGGGGACTGTGACTCCATCTTCCACAGCATGAAAGCCCGTTTTACAAAACAGGTTTGGGTCGTATCTGTAGCTGTAGGTCTTATGAGCACTGAGCTGAGAGCTTTGTTCCAAGATAAATACACATGTGTTTATTTGTGAGGGTTTATCACGGTGTCCAATTTGAGTGTCTCCCCGGTAAGTGTGGAGCAGAGGTGGGGAGAAAGGTGCCTCAAGGGCTGCCCGATCTTTATTATGTTTGTCTTAGAGCTGCTGCTCCCCAAAGACCTACGGCTGCCGCATTGTTCTTATTGACAATGAAACTAATGACAGCGTCTCTTTGCGTGTTTTCTTTGAGTACGTCTCTGTGTCCCTGAGAAACCCTTGGTGTCCACCCCAGTGGTATTCAGTGTGTCTGAGACTGGGTACATCTGTGGCCTCTGCATTATGTGAACGCCTCTGTCCGTGGGGAACTTGGACGTGATGGGTGAGCAGACAGGTCTGTACAACAGTGTGTGCGAGCACACTCGTGGACAGATGTTTACTTCCCCACAAACCCTGCAGGGCAGGCAGACAGACAGGCCTCCCGTGAGAGCAGCAGAGGAACTAGCAGGTGGAGGGCGTGGGAAGAGAGAGGAGGGAAGAGCCAGGAGATGGATGAGAGGGGAGGGAGAGGAAAGATCAGAGGGAAGATTTTGGAAAGCAGAGGGGAGGTTTTGGGGATCTCAAATAAAACAGAGGCAGCGGGGCGTCACAACTAGGGCACAGATCAGGGCTGGCTACGGCCCCACTTCTGCTTATTCCCGGCCTTTGTGACCTTGGCAAGGCCACCTCTCTGGGCCGCTGTTTACCAAGAGACTTGAAATAGATGAACCCTAGGTACACCCCAAAGAAGAGTGAAAAGTGGAAATAAAAACCCACACCGGGAAAAACTGAGAGAAAGAACTACAGACAGGTGGGGAGAGAGTAGTAGTAGGGGAGGCCCAGCCAGACGTAGAACTGACTCCCGGAGACCTGAGCGGGGGCGCCTGCTCCCCACTCCCTTACCCCACAGCTTCAGATGGTTCTTAAGCCCTTAATAGGTAAGGCAGCAAGCAGGGAGGAAAGGAAAGACTCACCAGGAGTGACAGCACACACCAGACCGAGGCCTGGATCCTCGCTCCCGCCTCCAACTCCGGGGAAGTGGGTGTGCCGGCCGCCTGGAGTGACTCACACCCCGGCGATGTGGGCGCACACGCCGAAAGCGAGCCCGGGCGCTCTGCCCACCGGCTGAGCACAGGCCCGGGGCGGAGGTGAGATTGGGGCGCCGGAGGGGTGACAAGGAGGCGACCCCCGCCCCCACGGTGCGGACTTGCCCCCAGAGCGCCCCCTCCCGAGCACCTGCTCGCCCCTAGGACCTGGGCGCACGCGTCCCCCGCCCTCCTCCCCCAGACCCGAGCTGGGAAGCTGGAGAACCAGGTGAGCTGTTGCGCAAGGCCCGGTGTTTACCTGCCGCGGGGGCCTCCTCCTCCCTATAAAGCCTGGCGCGGCGGGGAGGGCGGCGGAGGCCGCCACTGCTCGGAGAGGGGCCACAGCGCGCCCGAAGGTTCATGCGCCGGGCGGGGACAGGGCCCCGCGCTCGGCTCGCAGCAGGCGCGGCCCGCGGGCGGGGGGTCGCGCTTCCCATGGAGGCGCCCGAGCTGGGCCCGGGGCTGGTGCAGCGTCTGGAGCAGCTGGCGACGTGCCCGCTGTGCGGGGGCCCCTTCGAGGACCCGGTGCTGCTGGCGTGCGAGCACAGCTTCTGCCGCGCGTGCCTGGCCCGCCGCTGGGGCGCCCCTCCGGCCGCCGGCGACCCGGCGCCCGCCCCCGCCTGCCCCAGCTGCGGCCAGCCGTGCCCCCGCCGCAGCCTGAGGTCTAACGTGCGGCTGGCGGTGGAGGTGCGCATCAGCCGGGGACTGCGCGACAAGCTGGCCGAGGCGGGCGCCCGCGCGGGGAGGCGCAGGGGGGGCCGCATCCCCACCATGGGCTGCCTGGACCCGCGCGGAGAGGTGAGGCGGGGCCGGGGGCGCGCCCTGGGGCTGTGGGGGCCGAGGAACGGGGCGGGGTGACAGCAGTACGTGGGGAAGCAAGAGGGGAGCGGGTCTCAGGCACGCAGAGGAAAGGAGACTGAACGCGGAGCGCGGGAAGTGCGGAGGGGGCGGGGTCTGATAGGAGGGGGACTGTGAGGTCTGGGGGGACAGCGGGGGTGGGAAACAGCCTGAGGGAGGGCGCGAGGGGGACGGCGGGGTCTTGGGAGGGGGACGGCGGGGTCTCGGGGGAGGGGGACGGCGGGGTCTGGGGGGAGACGGCGGGGGTGGGAAACAGTCTGGGGAGGGCGCGAGGGGGACGGCGGGGTCTTGGGAGGGGGACGGGGGGTGTCGGAACCAACCTGGGGGAGGACGCGGGAGGGAGGGGGAAGGCGGGGTCTGGTGGGGGGGGGGGGGGCGGGACGCGAGAAGCCGGAGCAGAGAGGAGGGCGGCCAGGGGCCATCAGTGGAGGTAGGGCAGCGTTCGCCGTGCTGTTGGTGAGCGTCCTGCTCCGCTCCTCCCAGAGCCCCTGGCCCGGAGAGGCGACGGCGGAGGCGGGGCCCGTGAGCCTGCAGCCCGGCCTCCGGCCGGGCCCCTCCCCTAACCCTAACCTTCCCTGCCCCTACTCCCTGCCCGACCCCCAGGCGTCCGGGACTCCTGACTGGCTTCTCCCCAGCAGCCTAGCCGGTCTCAGGTCTTGCTTCCACACTTTGAAGTCTACATAGACCTAATTAGTCCAGGTGTAATTGGCGTGATTAGGCAAATTGCCCCTCCCTTCGCCACCACACTGGGCAGCTCCAGTCATCCCCACTGGACAGTGAGGGAGGAGGGGAGTTCCCGGTGTTTGGAGGGCATCCAGCGCGGTGTCCCGAGCTGCTGGGCCTCCTGGGACACATTGGAGTCCAGCTGCCGCCTAGGCCAGGGTAGAGACACAAAGCCAAGGGCCCAATAAACGCCACTGGGCTTTTATGGCAACAGGGGAAGCAGCTTTATTACAAGGCTTTTATACACCAACTCTTGGCCCCAGGGCTCGGGGGTTTGGTCAGAGTGATGAAGGAGAGGGACACCCTCAGGAAGGTAGATTAGGAGACACAGAATGAGGCCGGGGACTCTGAAGGGTGAAGGGGGCAAGTCCCAGGTGTGGATGAAGCTGGGGAAGGGGAGGAGGGCGGTGGGTGGTGATGGAGAGGAAGGAGGGCCATGAAAGGACAAGGGAAGACTGAGGAAAGGGGGAGCCCAGGGGTGAAGGGGTCACTGTGAGAGGTGCCGGGGCTCACCAACCGAGTCCCAGCTACCTGAGGGAGGGGCGGATAGGGAGGGCTGCCCAAGGACGAGCCCAGAGCTCACATCCATGTTCTCTTCTGCCCATCCCAGGACACGAGGAAGACATGGAGGAGGTGAGTTCCGCTTTACTGCTCCTTCCTTTCTACCACCAGCTGCCACATCCGTCACCTTTTCCATGGGCTCACCTCTCTGTCCTCACTCACACACAGCTTTTCCGGGCCCCAGAGATGTCAGTGAGGTTGGGGTGGGGGCGTCAGAGGGCAGAGGGTGTCTACGGACTTCCTGACCCTTCTCCCTCATCTGTCCAGACTTGACGCCCCAACACCCAAATCATCTAACTCAGACGACGACGTCCCCGAAGATTATCCAGTGGTCAAAAACATGCTGCACAGACTGACGGGTAAGCGGGGAGGGAGGGATGCACTGAGTGACAGTCTTCCCTCTCAGACAAGATCGAGTCTCTTCTGGGGTCTGTGGGACTTCCCTGAGGCAGCACTAAGCAGCACACGCTGAGGGGCTGGACCACAGAAACCCACCGTGTCAGCTCTGGGAGTCGAGGCTGGTGTTGGTGGGATGGGCTCCTTCCACGGCCCTGCCTCTCTCCCAGCCTTCCCCCTCAGATGTCCTCTCTGTTGTCTTCTCATTGTTTTCCTTCTGTGCTCATCCATCTCTGGGTCCAAACTTGCTCTTTTTGTAAAGACACCAGTCACATCCAGTCACATTGGGCCAGGGCCTGCCCTAATGACCTCGTTTTAACTTAATTACCTCTGTAAAGACTCTGTTCCCAACTAAGTTCACATTCTGAGGTCCTGAGAGTCTACAACATTTCTTTTCGGGAGGAACATAATTCGACCCTCAACGTCAATCCTCAGTTCTTCATATTCCAGCAATTCCCCCCTCTTATCTGTCGCGACCCTGGAAAGTCAGCTGCTTCCACCACTCTTGCTCTGTTTCTGCCCCTGGGGCTCTGGACCTTCTCTGCAGCCCCCCCCCGGGGGGTGGGGGGGCTCCTGGCTTGCTACCAAAGCTGCCAGCCAAAGAGGAACCTGTCTGGCTCAGTTGATAGAGCATGCAACTCTTTTTTTTTGTTTTGTTTTCAGTTTTGGGGGGGGAGGGGTAGAGGGGAAGAGAGAGAGAATAAACCTCAAGCAGGCTCCACATTCAGTGCAGAGCCTGACGGATTCAGGGCTTGATCCCACGACCCTGGGATCATGACCTAAGCTGAAATCAAGAGTCAGCCACTCAACTGACTGAGCCATCAACCAGGCGCCCCCCCCCCCTCTTTTTTTTGAGCATGCAACTCTTGATCTTCCGGTTGTGAGCTCTAGCCCCACATAGGGTGTAGACATTACCTACAAAAGAACTCTTTAAAAAAAAAAAAAAAAAAGCCTGCCAGGAAAGGTGTCCCACCCTCCTGTTACCTACCATCCCCCACAACCCAGGATACTTCTAGCACCCCAATCCAGAAACCTTTCCTCAAAAGCAAACCATACACACAGGGCCGGGATTGTTTCTCTCTCCTCCTCTGCCCCAGGCCACTCCCACTTTTGCCTGGGGTCCCAGCACCCCCTGCCAGTCCTCCTCCTCAGGGCCACCTTCCTTCCGCATCCTGCTGACCCAGTTCCCACGCCCCGCCACCACCACAGTAGATGCGGTATCGGTCCTCACTCCTCCCTGGAAGTTGGATCAGCCCCACTCTTCTCCCAGCCCCCAACCCAAGCAGCCTCTCCATGATCTCCGCCCTGTGCCGCCTTCGCCAGGCCGGCCAGGGCTTCTCCAGGACGGTTCTACGGAAGCGGCCCGTCCCTGCGGCGCTTGTCTCCTCCCGCTCTGGCCCCACAGCTGCCTCTGGAGCAGTTGGGAGGCCTCTTTGGTGCCCTCTGCTGCGCAGAACCTGACCCGGCCCCCCTCTTCCCCTCCGCAGCCGACCTGACCCTGGACCCGGGCACCGCACACCGCCAGCTGCTCATCTCAGCGGACCGCCGCAGCGTCCAGCTGGCCCCGCCGGGGAC
The DNA here is from genome assembly GCF_024362965.1 of Panthera pardus. Lineage (NCBI taxonomy): Eukaryota > Metazoa > Chordata > Mammalia > Carnivora > Felidae > Panthera > Panthera pardus. Next base: position 106,247,943 of record NW_026526732.1, read on the forward strand.
GCCCGCGCCCCCCGACGGCCCCGCGCGCTTCGACCAGCTCCCGGCGGTGCTGGGCGCTCAGGGCTTCGGGGCTGGCCGGCACTGCTGGGAGGTGGAGACCGCGGCCGCCGCCGGGGACCAGGAGGACGGGGACCAGGACAGCGGCGAAGCCCGCTACGCCGTGGGCGCGGCCGGCGAGTCGGTGCGGCGCAAGGGCCGCGTGGGGCTGTGCCCGGCGGGGGCCGTGTGGGCCGTGGAGGGCCGCGCCGGCCGCCTGTGGGCGCTCACGGAGCCCGAGCCCACCCCGGTGGGCGGCGCGGGACCCCCGCCGCGGCGCATCCGCGTGGACGTGGACTGGGAGCGCGGCCGAGTGGCCTTCTACGACGGGCGCTCGCTCGATCTGCTCTTCGCCTTTCAGGCGCCCGGGCCGCTGGGGCAGCGCGTCTTCCCGCTGCTCTGCACGCGTGACGCCCGCGCCCCGCTGCGCATCGTGCCGGCAGAGGGCTGAGCCCCCTCCCCCTGCCCGTGCCGGGGGGCCGCCGCGTCCACACAGACCCCCACCCAGCCACACTGTCTCTTCTCCCAAGCAGGAAGATCTTGGCTGGCCTCCGGATTCCTGCCCCTCCCTCTGGGACGCTTGCCACCTGCCTCTCCACGGCTGCCTGCTACCCTGGACCTGAGCTGGGGAACAGGCCCTGCCCCCCAATACTGGGCAACGGTGGTGTCCATTACGCAGAGGCCCCGCTAGCCAAGCGTTCCCCTCCCACCCCTGCCTCTGCTGGTCTCAGAGGGCCCAGTGCCTTCTCCTCGGGCCAGGGTTCCGACTTCCCTGCCCAATCTGGGGTTTATTCACCAGACTCTGGCCTGGGTCTCAGGGTCCTCCATGGAGCTCTATGCCGTGCTGGGGAGGGGGCAGGCCAGCTCTACTCCATGGTGACTGCTTCCTTTGCTCACAGCCTTGTCCCGTTAGGAACCTTCCTAACTCCCCCCTGCACACACAGTAAGCCAAGGCTGCTACCTCCCTTTCCTCTCCTCAGCAGGGGGTGTTGGCCCAAACACCCCAAAACCATCCCTGTACACAGCATCTCATCTCTCCCCATATGTATAAATGGGCCCATATTTAACACTTTTTGAGATGTTGGGTTATTTATTTTGTGCATCTGTGGCAATAAATGAGATCTCAGTGGTGGTATGATTTGACTCATCTCTGCAACTGTGCATGGCAAGAGGCCTAGGAAATGATCTCAAGATCCCAGTAAGGAGTGGGGAGGGCTGGGAGCTGGGTATCTGGGCTGGCAGAAACATTAAAGCCTAGGAAGGAAGGGGTAAGAGTGTAGTGTAGGGGACGTATCCCCATCTCTTTGCTCCCTCCCTTTCGCTTCCTCTCCCAGGGACCCAGGTCCCTGGGACAAAGCTGGATGTCTCTGAAGCCACAAGATGCAGGAGAAGGCTGGCTCTAAGTGGCCAATCCCCAAGCCAGCTTTGTCAGATCCTGTATCACGTGAGAAGGGTGAGGAGAGGCCATCACTATGTCCTTTTCCATTAAAGGTGATAAAGCAAAGACCTCTCTCTCTCCCAGCCCCTCTGGAGGGCATGAGGGGGTAGGGTTGGGAGCCCACACATCCCACAGGCTTATATAAATACATTACTGGAAGAGCTCCAAGCCAGGATTAACAAGCATAGCTAGGGCAAGATTGCCCGGAATCTAACTGGGACCCTGGCAGTGAAAGCTGGGACTGCTGAAAACCCAATTTAAGTGTTTGGGACTCAAATAGAGAATGCAAGGGGCCAAGAGACCTGGATCCCAGGACAGGCAGTTTGGCAGTGAGAACAAAGGGAAGAGACTGGAACCAAGACGCCTGGATCCCAGGAGAGCAGAGGATGAGGACCGAAAGGAGAAATGAGGGCTGGGAGAACCCAGAAGCCTGGGTTCTGGAATAGCAGCAAGTCAGAATTTCAGGATCTCTGTTCACCCTCCTCTCCTCCTCCCTCCGTCAGGCAGAGGAGAGGGCAGGAGGGGGCTGGAGAAGGGGTCAAACCATGGGTTTAGTCCCCAAGTAGCCACATGAATACATTCAGGGCCAGACAGACACAGGAATGGTGGGGCAGAGAGGAATTTAGTGCTGCATTGGCCCTGGAGGAGGCTGGGAGGGGTCAGGAGGCTGGGGAGGGGTGCTGGGGCTCGGTCCTGGGGTTGCACGACGCCGTCCCTTGCGGTGGCCCCGTACACAGTGTGTATGACCACAGCCCTCTTCTTCTTCCTCATCGCTCTCAGTGGAGCTCTCGCCAAAGGCCCGAGGTTTCTCATAAATACAGCAGCCTGGATTTGGAGGGAGGAGCCCAGTAAAAAAGGGACAAAAGTTAAGATACAGTCAGTCCCTCACCCACCAGATCTCAGTAACAACTGCTTCCACCATGCCAAGACCCAGCTTCCCCAGGCCCACCCCCCGGGGACTCAGGCCCCCAAACCCTCCTCGTGTTGGCGAGGGTCTAAAGCCCCGCTTCTGCCCGCTGATGCCTCCTGATTTCAGGCCCTGGTCTGTCCCAGGACAAGCCCTCCCTCCCTTTTCCTCCAGTCTTAGCCTCATGTCCCTGATGCCTGGAATCACCGAGGCAGTGACAGGCCGCTGGGCAGGTGTGAACAGGTGTGAGAAGTAGACAGTGACAGGCTGTGGGCAGGTGTGAGAAGGTGGCAGATGGGCCTGTGGGTAGGTGTGAGCAGGTGTGAGCAGGTGGCAGACAGGCCTGGGGGCAGATATGAGCCGGTATGAGAAGGTGGCAGCAACAGGCCTGTGGGCAGGTGTGAGCAGGTGGCAGACAGGCCTGGGGGCAGGTGTGAGCAGGTGGCAGTGACAGGCCCCTGGGCAGGTGTGAGCAGGTGTGAGCAGGTGGCAGACAGGTCTGTGGGCAGATATGAGCCGGTATGAGAAGGTGGCAGCAACAGGCCTGGGGGCAGGTGTGAGCAGGTGGCAGACAGGTCTGTGGGCAGATGTGAGCCGGTATGAGAAGGTGGCAGCAACAGGCCTGTGGGTAGGTGTGAGCAGGTGGCAGACAGACCTGTGGGCAGGTGTGAGGAGGTGTGAGCAGGTGGCAGATAGACCTGTGGGCAGGTGTGAGCAGGTGTGAGCAGGTGGCAGTGACAGGCCCCTGGGCAGGTGTGAGCAGGTGGCAGACAGGCCTGGGGGCAGGTGTGAGCAGGTGGCAGTGACAGGCCCCTGGGCAGGTGTGAGCAGGTGGCAGACAGGCCTGTGGGCAGATGTGAGCCGGTATGAGAAGGTGGCAGCAACAGGCCTGGGGGCAGGTGTGAGCAGGTGTGAGCAGGTGGCAGACAGGCCCCTGGGCAGGTGTGAGCAGGTGGCAGACAGGTCTGTGGGCAGATGTGAGCCGGTATGAGAAGGTGGCAGCAACAGGCCTGGGGGCAGGTGTGAGCAGGTGGCAGACAGGCCTGTGGGCATGTGTGAGCAGGTGGCAGATAGACCTGTGGGCAGGTGTGAGCAGGTGTGAGCAGGTGGCAGACAGGCCCCTGGGCAGGTGTGAGCAGGTGGCAGACAGGCCTGGGGGCAGGTGTGAGCAGGTGGCAGACAGGCCTGGGGCAAGTGTGAGCAGGTGGCAGATAGACCTGTGGGCAGGTGTGAGCAGGTGGCAGATAGACCTGTGGGCAGGTGTGAGCAGGTGTGAGCAGGTGGCAGACAGGCCCCTGGGCAGGTGTGAGCAGGTGGCAGACAGGTCTGTGGGCAGATGTGAGCCGGTATGAGAAGGTGGCAGCAACAGGCCTGGGGGCAGGTGTGAGCAGGTGGCAGACAGGCCTGTGGGCATGTGTGAGCAGGTGTGAGCAGGTGGCAGATAGACCTGTGGGCAGGTGTGAGCAGGTGTGAGCAGGTGGCAGACAGGCCCCTGGGCAGGTGTGAGCAGGTGGCAGACAGGCCTGGGGGCAGGTGTGAGCAGGTGGCAGACAGGCCTGGGGCAAGTGTGAGCAGGTGGCAGATAGACCTGTGGGCAGGTGTGAGCAGGTGGCAGATAGACCTGTGGGCAGGTGTGAGCAGGTGTGAGCAGGTGGCAGACAGGCCCCTGGGCAGGTGTGAGCAGGTGGCAGACAGGTCTGTGGGCAGATGTGAGCCGGTATGAGAAGGTGGCAGCAACAGGCCTGGGGGCAGGTGTGAGCAGGTGGCAGACAGGCCTGTGGGCATGTGTGAGCAGGTGTGAGCAGGTGGCAGATAGACCTGTGGGCAGGTGTGAGCAGGTGTGAGCAGGTGGCAGACAGGCCCCTGGGCAGGTGTGAGCAGGTGGCAGACAGGCCTGGGGGCAGGTGTGAGCAGGTGGCAGACAGGCCTGGGGCAAGTGTGAGCAGGTGGCAGATAGACCTGTGGGCAGGTGTGAGCAGGTGTGAGCAGGTGGCAGATAGACCTGTGGGCAGGTGTGAGCAGGTGTGAGCAGGTGGCAGACAGGCCCCTGGGCAGGTGTGAGCAGGTGGCAGACAGGTCTGTGGGCAGATGTGAGCCGGTATGAGAAGGTGGCAGCAACAGGCCTGGGGGCAGGTGTGAGCAGGTGGCAGACAGGTCTGTGGGCAGATGTGAGCCGGTATGAGAAGGTGGCAGCAACAGGCCTGGGGGCAGGTGTGAGCAGGTGGCAGTGACAGGCCCCTGGGCAGGTGTGAGCAGGTGTGAGCAGGTGGCAGACAGGTCTGTGGGCAGATGTGAGCCAGTATGAGAAGGTGGCAGCAACAGGCCTGGGGGCAGGTGTGAGCAGGTGGCAGATAGACCTGTGGGCAGGTGTGAGCAGGTGTGAGCAGGTGGCAGACAGGCCTGGGGGCAGGTGTGGGCAGGTGTGAGCAGATGGAAGAGGGAAACACTCACACTTTGATGAGCGGCGTCCCATGTGCTCGTTGTCCACAGTGTCACTCGTCCATTCTACCTTCTTCTCTGGCTTCCGCTTCCGTAGTTTGATGGTCAGGCTCCGGTTCTCCTGGAAGGTTAAGAAGGACGGACAGACACAGCTAGCTCCCTCCTCCTGACCTGCCCAGCTCCCTCCCGGGGGCCCGGTTCAGTCAGTGCCCCAGACAGACCAACAGAGGAGCTGAGTGCAGGGAAAGGGCAACTGGAGCAGGTCTCTGACCTCAAGGAGACCCTTGGGGGGTTGTGACAACTGCTAGGACATGGGGAAGACACAGTTCCTAACCTAGGGAAGGTCCCAGCAAGTCTTCAAAGGAAAACATAATCCTTGCTGTTTCTCCATCTTCCTCCCCAAATCCTCCTCGGTGGTATTAGTACCTGAGCACGATCTCCTCAGTCCCCAGTACCTAACCCTTGACTCCCATAGAGAAAGAACCACGTCCTGATCTCTCCCATCCTCAAGCCCGGCGCTCCCCTCTTCTTACCTACCTACCCCCTCGCACCCACGCGTCCCCCCATAACCCGGGGGTAACGACTACACCCTCTCTTTCTGAAAGCAACTCAACCCGTTCTTGCAGGCAGGCTACTTGTGTCTCTATTTGTCAACAGTCCTCCCATCTCGCCCTTCTCCTTCCCGCGACCCCTGCACCTCCCTTCACGCCCACCCCTTGCACAAACACGTGCTGGCAGCTGTGCTGGCGGCCAGCCTGCCTGCAGCCAAGCCTTCGCATGGAGCCCTTCGTTCCCCCCACACCCCCCAACCCGACACCCCGAGCTCCGGTCCCTGGGTCTCCAGCCCCGCCCGCGCGCAGCAGCTCCTGCGCCCCGACTCTAACTCTCTGTCACGTGTCGCCTGAGTAGCCTCCGGCAGCATCTCTGCCGCTGCCCAAAGCCCCAGTACTGGCGACTGTCCCCGGCCCAGGTATCCGACCCCACTCGGCCCACATCCCTATCCCCTCCCTCCCGGTATCACCGCCCCCCCCTCCCGCCTTTCTCACGGGCTCGGTTGTCACGGTAACCGTTGTCTCAGTGACGGTCTCACTCAGCCCGGCCCCTGCCTCGGCCATGGCTAAGGCTGAGGACAGGGAGGAGGGGAGGAAGGGGGACGACACGCCCTTCCTTTTCTCTGTGTCTCAGGGTTCTAAGCGGGCCGGGCCGGACTCAGGGTGGCAGCCAGGATCCTCCACCTTCTTTTTTCCCCCTCCTCCTGGGCCTCCGTTTCCCCACCCCTGGGGAGAACCTGTCCAACCCCACTTCCGGCCCGCTGCTTCCGGGTGTGACGCACTCCGTAGTTCCCCTTCTCCCTTCCACGGCGCTGCACGCGTCTAAGCGCAGGCGTCGCCGGATTAGTTCCGCCGTAACGTGACAGTGCGCAGGCGCCGCCAGCAGGAACCACTGACTTGGCGGAAGAGGCGTCACTGCGGGTGTGGCGCGTGGGCGGCGGGGCGCAAGCGCAGCGAGGGGCGGTCCGGAAGGGCAGAGCCCGTGTGGCGCCGCAGCGCGGGTGTGGGGTTGCGGGATAGGGGTGCGGCCCCCGGTGCAGTGGGGTTGGGGGTACGGGATGGGGGTGCAGGTGCAGGCGAGAACATCTGTCCTGGCGGCAGTAACCACCCCGCCTGAGCCGGTCTTCCGTTTCCTTGCCTCTGGAAATGGAGAATTGGGCCCCAGGAGCAGGCAGAAGCACTCGATCACGAATGGGTTGTGGGGTGGGGGGCACCTGAGTGGCTCAGTCCTGGAGCACCAGACCCTTGATTACCAGTTGGGTCATGATCCCAGGATCGTGGGATGGAGTCCTTCGTGGGGCTCCGCACTCACAGTGCAGACCTTGTGTGAACTTCTCTCTCGATATAAATAAACCTTAAAAAATAAAGTAAATAAAAGAATGGGTTCTGGCGGTCGCCCTGTGTGTGCAGGTGTTGGGGCAAGGTCCTTAATGGGGCCTTCAACTGGGATTGTTGCTGGCTCTGTGTTCGGCCTTACAGCTCCCAGCCTGATGGGGAAGCCCTGATGGGGAAGCTGTAGGACTAACATCTTAGACACTGAAAGATACTAATCTCTTCTGTGAAACTGAATTTACTTACTTCTTGCCAGCACGCTCTCTGGGGTGGAGGGGAGTACGATCAAGCACAGAAATGGTCGTAAGTTTGTGTGATGATAGAAACAGGTGCATGTTTCTAAGGAAGCAAAGAGGGGTAAAAGGAACTGGAAGGCGGCAAATGGCTTTTTGTTTGGTAGAGAGCTGTTTACAAATTCAGTGTGTGCGCTGAAGAGAACGCAGTTTTGCGTTGCTTGGGATGTAAGAGGAGTTATCAGGTGAGGCTTGGCAGGTAGGTGCGCTTATGCAGGAGGTCCTGTATGTTGCTCAGAAACTTGGACCTTACCCAGTTGGTGTTATGGGCCAGGGGAGGCTTAAAATGGGGTAGATAAAACAGATTTGTTTCAGATTTCAGAAGTGGGGTGGGAAAGTTCAGATGCACAGTAAAGTCTGCCCTGCACATCCCTCCAACTTGCTATGGGGGTCAAACAAGACAGGGTAGGGGCACCTGGGTGGCTCAGTCGGCTAAGTGTCTGACTTCGGCTCAGGTCATGATCTCATGGTTGGTGAGTTTGAGCCTCAAATTGGGCTCTGTGCTGATAGCTCGGAGCCTGGAGCCTGCTTCTGATTCTGTGTCTCCCCCTCTCTGCCCCTCCCCTAGTCACACTGTTTCTCTCTCAAAAATAAACTTTAAAAAAAAAATTAAAAACAACAAGACAGGGTAAGTTTGAGAGCCCTAAACATATAAAGGCCACACAATTACAAGGTAATCATGGTTACTATCACCCTTTGATCATCCTTTAAGCCAAGGAATGCAAAAATACAGATTTCCAGAGTAAATCTGAATATGTTGTGTTTGGACTACAAGTTTTTGGTTCAAACTGATAAAAATCAAGATACAACTCAGCATGTATAGTAAAGCCCATTAAAAAAGACAGTATCTCTGTGCAGTGGGATTCACAAAAAAAATACTCTTTTTTGCCTCTCTATGTATGATTACGATGAATATGTATTACATTTATCTCAAGGGCAATAACAAAACAATTTTCAAAGTGTCCATTGGTACCAAGTACATACTGGTGTCCCTTGGTAACAGATGTTTTGTTGTCCAAATTCACATGTCAAGAGATTTGGTTAAGTTACCTGTTGAATATCCCACTCTCCCAACTCCTACATTTGTTTCCCTAAAGTCAGGAACCAAATACATTTAGTGATGGAAGACTTATAATTACTTTTTTATATTAGTCCCATTCTTGGCTCTTTTTTTTTCTTTCTTGTTCTAATTTATATTATTTTTTGTAGCTCATATACTCACTGAAAGAACAAATATATCTCTGTAAGTTCATTTAAATTCCTGTCAGAACAAGACATACTATAAATAACATACAGATGTCTGGCTTATATAAAAAAATATAACTTTAATAAGGAAAAATAGAGTAAGTGTACTCGGGGGACAATGACACATAATAATGTCCTATGGGAGCAAACCATTGCACCTAGGATGGACAAGGGATCTAAGAACCCAACATCCGTCACCTTCCAAGGAAGAGAAGAGGGAGGGATCGCTGAGTCGCCCAGAAAAAAAAATCAAGAGTCTTCTTTCTCCTGAAACCTATGGAGAAAGAAAGGAGTCATTATATTTGAGCAAAAGAAGAGGCTCCAGCATAAGACAAGACATTCAATTAAAAGATCAAAGGAGGAGGGACACCTGGGTGGCTCAGTCGGTTGAGCATCAGGCTCAGTTGACAGCGTGGAGCCTGCTTGGGACTCTGTCTCCCTCCCTCTCTGCCCCTCCTCTGCTCACACTCTCTCTTTCAAAAATAAACAACTAAAAAAAAAAAAGTTAACAAATGGGGCGCCTGGCTAGCTGATTCCAGGTGCATGTCACTCTTGATCTCAGGGTTCTGAGTTTGAGCCCCATATTGGGTGTAGAGCTCACTTAAAAATAAAATCTTAGGAGCACTTCCTAAGGTTGGGTGGTTCAATCGGTGGAGCATCTCTTCTTTTAAGTTTATTTGTTTAGTTTGAGAGAGAGCAAGGCGGGGGAGGGGCAGACAGAGAGAATCATAAGCAGGCTCTGCACACAGATCCCAACATGGGGCTGGAAGTCTGGAACCCTGAGATCACGACCTAAGCCGAAATCAAAAGCGGGACGTATTAACTGGAGCATCTGACTCTTGATTTTGGCTGAGGGCATGATCTCAGGGTCATGGGATCAAGCCCTGTATTGGGCTCTGCGCTGAGCATGGAGCCTGCTTGAGATTCCCTCTGTCCCTCTGCCCCCCTCTCTCCCACTTGCGCTCTAAAATAAAATTTTAAAAATAAATAAAGTATGATTTAGAAATTAGGAATTATTAATTATGACAGAAGATATTTGAAAAATAATGAAGTAGAACTCAAAAAAAAAATTTAAGTAACAATAATTGGAATAAACTGAAGACAGAGTTAGTGAACTGTAGGAGGGTGTAAGAATTAACCCAGAGGCAGCATGATGAGAAAAGGGATGGGAAAAAATGAAACACAGAAGGGGGCTTAATAAACTGATTAGAGCTCTAGAATGTGAAAGTTGAGAACATGGGGTAAAAGCGATATTTAGTGAGATAATGGCTAATAATTTTCCAAGGATGACGGAGGAAAATAATCCTGTTTTAGAAAGTCCAGCACAGGATCAAGAAAAGAAAGCACATCCTGATATACTCTGGTGAAACTACAGAACACCAAAGACGAAGGACTGAAGGCACACGCGATTAATGCTCAGAAAAGGAAAACTAACTCGAGTGTAGAGGAAATTCCAACAAAACATGCGAGCAATACTCGCCTTCCAGTTTTCCTTTTGCTTTTACATATCTCAAAAGGGTTAGTTCACTGGCTATAAAAAGGCTAAGAGAAATGTAATTTTCAAAAATAAAACCCCACAAATCCCCCTATTACCTGAACTGTACAGAAATAAGGGATGGGAACAGAGAAACTAACGGTTTATCCCGCACAGGGAGCAGATCAGCGCATCAATGTGGTTAGCGAACAGAGAAGGGGCAGAAGGCAGCAGGACACGCACCTGCAGCTGGTGCAGGTGTAGAAGACGGTCTGCCCTTCGTCAGCTGAGCGCATCTGCCGGGTGTGGTAGGCCATTCCCTCGTGGCCGCATCGCGAGCAGCGCCGGTCCACCTGGCGGGTCAGCACGGGCGTGTCAGGGGGTCCTGGGGGGCCCACCCGGAACCAGAGCCCACGGTCCTCACACCACACGCTGCTGCTGCAGACACCCCGCTTCCCTCTCCGGGATCTGGGTCCCGATCTCTGCGCTCACGCCTGCATTTCCTCCCCGCGCTCCTCGTGGGGCCAGTCCGCGACGTCGGTTACTTACCACGGGCCCCTGGAACTCAGGCCCCTCGTCCGCCGCCACGGGCACCGCCGTCCCCACCTTGTGGAACACAAACGTGGTCCTGACCACCTTCTGCTCGAAGTCTGCGCGCAGTGAGAACGGGTTGTGGACATGGGCGGGGAGGGGGCGCTGACCCCACTCCCCGCGCCCGCAGGCTCCGGCCGCCGCGCGCCAGCCCCTCACCTCGCACGTCGACGGAAAAGCCACAGCGGATACAGGTGACCGTGTCCTCAACCCCGGGCAGGGGCAGGATGGAGCCGCAGTCCGGACAGAAGTCCAGGTCCGACTGGAAGTGGGAGCGGGAGCGCCCAGAGTCCATGAGCCACACGAGGTAGGGGTCTGTGCGCGCGCTAGCGGCCGGTCTCCCCGCCGGTCTCCCTGTCGGTCCCTGGACGTGGGGGGGCCTCGCCGGTGCCCTCCACCGAGCCCTCCTCCTCTCCGCCCGACCGCGACTGCGCAAAGCGCGTCGCGCAACGCGAGGCGAGCGCCATTGGTTGTGACGTCATAAGTGAGCGCGACCGCGACCGGCCTGTCCGCGACCCAGCTGCAGGCGCCATTAGCTGTGACGTCATAGGTGAGCGCGGCTGTGGCCGGAGGTTCCCGGAGCCGGAGCAGGACGTCTGCGGAGGACGCAGGGGCGCTGCCTTCCCCCTGGTTCTGCGGGTTCGGAGGGAAACTGGGTAATGAGCGTTGCGCCTCCGGTCGCTCCCCCGCTGAGGATCCAGTCCTGGGATAGTTGTTTTCTTGGACCAATCGTTGGGGCGCTGCCCCTGAAAAACGAAGGAGCCTTCCCGAATACTGATTTCTTGGGACTGTGCGGCCCTAGAGCCGGAATTTCCCTCTTGCGGCTGCGCTGAGGATGAAAGCTCAGCTCGGAGTCCGGACCGTCAGGTTCCTGCGCTCCCGGGGCCTCCAGCCCCGCACGCCCACCTCGGGGGCTGCCCTGGGCCCGAGGAGGAGTGAGCGGGTTTCTTGAGGCGCAGGAGGTGCTGCGGGTGGATCTGGGGAAGCGGGACAGGTCCTGACACGCCTCCCAGGTGAGGCCACGGCCGTGGGTAGCGTTTCCCCATGCCGTAGGCTGACTTCGGGTCTGGGACCCACCTCCACCGGGGCCTCCGACTCCTGTCCAGCCAACTGCGAATTGCCGGCGTCCACTGGGTACACAGTAGACATTTCCGTAATACGTGAGTTAAAACACAGAAGACCGATCTGTTTTCATTCGTCTGTAACCTACAGTCTGAAGTAGAAACTCGTGATCCTGAAGGGACGGCCTCTCGTTGGCGGTCCTACTTCCCTCCCAGCCCCACCAGCCCAGCCAAGCTGGTGCCGAGTCCTTTACATATGGAGTGGTGGAGCCACCACTGTACCTTCTGGAGGAGACGAGCTGTGGTTCCCTCCTCGGGAGGCGCCCCGCTCCACCGTTTTCTGCAGTAATGGAAACACACAGTAGTGAGGGGATTGAAACTCGGAGCAAGCTGCTGAACAAGACAGGCCCCATAATTTCACTTACCTGGCTGTCACGTGGTCTTAAGGGGGTCTGGTGCTGAGCCCATTATGTAGGCAGTTTCTATGTGTGTCCTTTGGAAATGGACATCGAAATGAGCTCTTCCCCTCTCTCTCTCCCTTTTCACTTTGACCAGTGTTCAGTGCCCAACCACCGTGAGCTGAATACTGTCCTCATGTGCCAGTGTTGTGAGGCGTGGCCCTTTGCCAGCACAACCTCACTGATGAGGCACTTACGCCCAGTCTTTAGGCCAAGGCTGGGCTGCAAAGTTGCAGACTATTATCTGACCATCAGGAGCACAAATATTAGAATGCAGTCCGAGTACTGGGAGGGCAGAGTGAGAGTCAAGGACCAGCACAGGACACGGAAGTGCTTGTACACCTTAAGGGAGACTAGCAAGTGTCCCAGTGAAAAGGGAGATACGGCAGTACAGGGAATGTAAGAGAGGAAGATGCCCATGTCATGTGATAGCGATGATCAATCAACAGATCATTTTGAGCACTTGGGATCACATACTCATGTTAGGTGCTGTGCTAGATTCTGTATATGGAGAAATAAGTCAGGTGGTCATATTTTTAAAATATCAACATGGGTCATTGCAATGTATGTTACCTAAAAGTTAAATTAAAACAATATAAAAAGGTATTTATAGGCAAACAGGAATGTGCCTAAGAGGTCAGGGAGATCCAATGTTTGATACCAGATTCATTACAATAATATAACCACATTGTGTTTGTAGATATAAATTGTAGTTACCACCCTTTAAGAGCCTAAATTTCAGCATGAAAATGTTAAAAATGATACAGGAATATGGGTGTCACAGTGTAAACCCCGATTGGTTTTCAAATGAATCGTAGAAGTAGAAAATGTTAAGTGTTCAGAAGGCAAAATCACTGTTACATAGAATCATCCAGAAAGACTTTCTAGAGAGCCAGGGCTTGACCTGTGGAAGAGAGACGACTGCCATCTTATAGGGACTCACCATATGTCAAGCATTGTGTGAGGCTCTTCCATCTAAACCACATTTGTTCTTTATGACCCCTGAGAAGCAGGTTTTTGTCTTACATCTCCATTTTATAGATGAGGAACCTGACTGAGAGATGGCTACTTGCCCTGAGTCACACACCTCAGAAGCCGTGGAATTAGGGCTCAAACAGCTTGGGCAGGCTTCAGAGCCCATGCTCTTTACCATAAATAACACAAACAGAGGCACAGAGGTGATGTGCCAGACACCCCCAGTGGCTCCACTACGACCTCATAGTGACTCAGACCAGGGATGACACATGAAACGTTGGCAGCCTTGTGTAGCCATCAGCCTGACCAATTACAAAAAGTCACCCCAAATTCCTATCCTAAGCGGGTTCAATGGGGAATGGTCTCATAATGGATCTGGGGTGAAGGATGAGTGGCAGTGTAAGGCCGGCAGGTGGAGGGGTGGGCAATCAGATGAGAACAGAGTTTCAGAACAAAAGGTTGGAAGGCAGAGATGCTGTATGTGCTGATAGAGGCGGAGAGGGCCCGGACGGAGAAACTGCGGAAAGAGAACAGACTCCTGACCCTGCGGTGTGGGACTGTCCCCAGAGAGGGCGGCTGGGACACTGAGCCGTCCAGCGGAGATGTGCCTGTGCAGCGCCTCACCAAGGAGCGGGTCTCTTCCCTCTCCCAGTCCCAGATTCGAGACTCAGAGTGGCTCATGTGGAATCCACAGGACATGTGTGCCTTTTGTTTCTATGAGAAGATTTTATGCTCTTATTAAATTCTCCATCACAGGGATGCAATGGTTTCCCATGGAGGATATGGCCCTGGAGTAGCCCTGCCTCTTAGCAGGTTTTCTCTTTCTGGGGGGACATGCCCTTGGCCTTGACCAAAACACTTCGGTTTTTTGGTTCAGTCAGTAAGTGAGTAGATATGTTCTGACACTGCTTACGAGCCAATCTGCCTCTGCCTTTTTATCTTCCAGATTGTCCTGGGCTAAAATGTCTACAGACCCCAGGATTGCTACAGGTCAGCTGTCCCCACTGGAGAAGAAAATCTTGGTAAGTAATCTTCACGTCATATGGCTTGGAACTACTAGGAGAAGGAGCCTTGGGTTTAAAACCCTGCCCAGGTCACCCCTGTCTACACTGGCAGATGTGTTTCACTATATCTATGCTTGCAAAACAAAATACTATGTTGAAAGCACCCAATACTATATTTTTAAAGCACTAGTTACTGATTTTGGTGGGGTAATTTAACTTTCAGAGCTCATGGGTTCACCTAGGAGTGATGGGAGTGGAAATCACAATTATTACACCCACATATCTTTTCTGGCTGTCAGTAATGAGGGTATGCTCCTGTTTAAATGTGTTCAGAGTAAAAAGATGGTCCCATTATGAAATCCTCTACCTCACTTTGACAGAGTCTGGGTGGTGTGCATACAACAGCGACAAGACAACTGATAACTCAGAAATACCAGGAGGAGTACGAGACACTGTGTAGGGAGCAAGCTCTTTCTCATGACTACTGGCTTGCCAAAACAGAGTCTTACTATAATAAAAGAATAGTGGAAATGAGGGAACAAGAGACAGGGTGTGAAATGAAGAAGAAATTGAAGGGGGAAACAACCCAAAGCGTGGAGAGACAAAAACGGTATTATTTGGTTCCTGCGAGGGAGGGGGGACACACAGAAAGTCACATCCAGAGATCAGGTCAGGTCAGAGAGGTTAAGAATAAGACATGTAGGCCATTACTACAGGCTCCTGGTGAAACCACCTTCCCCAGAATTGTGCCAGAGGAGCACAGCATCCTGAGCGCACAGAGGAGAAAGCAAGTGAGCCAGAGGGAGCAGGTACAAATTAAAGGTCACCAGGAATGCATGCTGCGGGGCAGAGAGCTGGGAAAACAGAGACTCAAGGAGGGAGTCTTGAGAAAAGGCCAGAACCCGCCGCTGACCCATGGGAGGCACAGGAGAGCAAAGAGAGAGGTGAAGGAGTTTGAAAGCATCACTGCATATCCACTCCTGCAGCCATGCAGTAGAAGTCGGATCAAAGTGAATGTTCTCGTGGAAAAGAATAGAGAAGAAGGGAATACTGCCGTAAAACCACATCAAAGAGAATTCCTAACTATGCCGCCCTTTTTGAGAAGCCAAGTGGGAAAAATAAAAGACTAGTCAAGTTTCAGCGCTTTTAGAATAAAATCATGTCTCCGAAGTGGACTTTGTTTTTTGAACTATTTCCCATCTCTCCCCAGAGTTGGGTGAGATCACATCTGTATCACATGGTTCTGGACTTGAAACCTGGCTGTTTTTAGTTGGCCTCTCTGCTCAGGTTGCTAATCCTCTGATGTTGTTTTTCTCCTGTGTTGGGTGGTTGGTCAATGATCTGAGTGAGGGGTTGTTCTCAGACACCTCCCACCTTGCCCCTGCCCCAGCCCTTGACGGGTGTCCTGATGAGACTGCTGAAGGTCAGTGTTGGGTCTTTGATTTCACATTCATAATTTTATCAGGGAGCCACTAATGGGGCCCTGCAGTTTTGTTTGTTTGAGGAACTTAATTCTGACAGCCTCCTATATGCCAGGTATTATTAGTTACTGGGAGTGAATGAAAAGAGGTCCCTGCCCTTGATTGGTTCACGAGTAATGGCATAGACCACTCCCCACTCACAACGTGGCCTGGGTGATGCTGGAGGCGTGCACAGGCCCTGTGCAAAGGAGGGCACCTGGCCAAGCCCAGCTGAGCAAGGAGGGAGCCCATGGGAGGGGAGTGGTTTCTCAGGTTGCCTCCAGCTCCACACGTGGCCATGAAAGCAACATCTTCCCAGCATTGGATCCACTCAGAGGTAAAGCAAACTCTCTCTCAAACAGATGTCCTCGAACACTCATTGATAACTCAGAAAACAAATTTATGCATTTAGTGGGAATTTCGGTAGCCAAGCAGAATGAAATTTATTGATTTCATTTTCAGTTCATTTTCTTCCCAGATACCTAAAAGTTGGGAAAGTAGGGGTTCAGAGGTGGTGAGTAGAGAATCAGAGACATGGAAAATGCACACCGTGGGGAGTGTCACCCTTCGGCTGTGGGGGTCCTGATGCCCCCCTCCTGGGCCTGCTGCATGCATCCCTCAGTGATGGGGCTGTCCTGCACCGCTGCTCCTCAGCATGATAGCCACCTCCCAGCTGTGCCTCCTGCACACTGCCCTCGCCTTTTCTGGCCTTGCGTCACCATGTCCCAGTGGCGGACCCTCAGCCTTGTAACAGGGTGTATTGTCCAACTTAGAAACCCCAATCAGTAGGGCTAGGGTAAGTCCTTTGAGTTGAGTGGGACTGAAAAGCAACCTGGTACACAACTGTAGGGGCGCCTGGCTGGCTCAGTCAGTGGAGCAGGTGACTCTTGATCTCAGGGTCATGAGTTCGAGCCCCACGTTGAGTGTACAGATTACTTAAAAACAACAAAAAAAAAGGGGCGCCTGGGTGGCGCAGTCGGTTAAGCGTCCGACTTCAGCCAGGTCACGATCTCGCTGTCCGTGAGTTCGAGCCCCGCGTCAGGCTCTGGGCTGATGGCTCGGAGCCTGGAGCCTGTTTCCGATTCTGTGTCTCCCTCTCTCTCTGCCCCTCCCCCGTTCATGCTCTGTCTCTCTCTGTCCCAAAAATAAAATAAAAAACGTTGAAAAAAAAAATTAAAAAAAAAAAAAATCCAGGGACACCTGGTGGCTCAGTTGGTTGCTTAAGTGTCCAACTCTTGTTTTCGGTTCAGGTCAGGATCTCACAGTTCATAGGATTGAGCCCCACGTTGGGCTCTGCGCTGACAGCGTGGAGACTGCTTGGGATTTTCTCTCTGCCCCTCCCCGTTCTCTCTCTCTCTCTCTCTCTCTCTCTCTCAAAATAAATAAACATTTAAAGAAATACATAACTGTAAGGGATTGTTTACCATGAAGGTTTTCAGTGCTAGCCACGGTGAGGTCGGCCTCCCTCTTTCTCCTCCAAATCTAGTGTAAAAGCAGCTGGTGATTGCAAGGCACTTTCACGGCTCATCCATCTCAGAGTAAAAGTCGGTAAGAGGGCTCAGTTTGGCCAGACCTGACTCCGCCACGTCTACCTCATAACTCACCTTTCATCTCCTTGAACCGTGTGTGAACAACCATCTTTGCCCCAAGCAACCATGAATCATGAGTCACACTTAATGCTTTTCTTCCGTATTCTTTCGTCTTCTCAGTACAAAATGAATATACAAATGAAAATGTCTATGTCCAGGCACCCACTGCTGAGGCTGAGACCTGGAACCCCCTGTGCTCTCCTTTACACCCCTCCCTCATCCCTAGAGGCAGTCACTGTCCTGAATTTTGTGGTAATTAACACCTTTCTATAGTTTTCGTCATCTATGTATGTATTCCTAACTGACATAATTGTGCATAGTTACCTGTTTATGGCATGTATATAGATGAAAATTATATAATTTACTTTTGTTCAGTAATATTTTTTAATTCACCCATGTTGATGTGAAACACTATTTCATTTCCTTTCTTTTTTTCCTCTTTGAAGCACATCTTTTAAAAATTTTTAACGTTTATTTATTTTTGAAAGAGACAGAGCATGAACAGGGAAGAGGCAGAGAGAGAGGGAGACACAGAATCCCAAGCAGGCGCCAGGCTCCGAGCTATCAGCACAGTGTCCCACGTGGTGCTTAAACTCACCAACTGCGAGATCATGACCTGAGCAGAAGTCAGATACCCAACGGACTGAGCCCCCAGGCGCCTCTGATTTGCATGACTTCCTGGATAACATGTCTCCTGGGTTTTCTCCAGCCTCACTGGTTTCCCTTCTGAGGCTCCTTGGTTGTCCTCCTCCCCTCCCCAGTCTCCTGGTGCTGGGGGTGCGTCAGAGTGACTCATCTCCACGAGCCTCACGAGCTCTACATGGTCTGTTCCCTGAATCTCCACCATCTAAGTGTATACTTCTTGGGTAGTTCATTCCATGACATGAATATACCACATCTTAATTACCTGCTGTATTGTTGAGGTCATTTCCAATTTTTGGTTTTGTGGGGGTTTTTCACGTTTATTTGAGAGAGAGTGAGTGGGGGAGGGGTAGAGAGAGAAGCCCAAGCAGCCTCCCCAAGGTCAGTGTGGAGCCCGACCTGGGCTCAGTTCCATGAACCAAGAGATCATGACTTGAGCTGAAATCAAGAGTCGGACGCTCAACCAAGTGAGCCACCCAGGCGCCCCTGTTTTTGTGTTTTTTATTCTACAAATAGTACTTCTGTAAACATTTTTCTTTAAGCGTGTTTCTGGGGCACAGTGTGCAGGAATCTCCAGGGCATCTAGGTTGTGGGACCTTCACATGACAAGCCTGTTCCTGGGGCTTGTTTTCATTCCACTGGTTTTGTGCCCGCAGGCCTGTTCTGTAGAGTCTGTTCAAATATGTGTTGAAAGAAGGAAGGACATTTGTTAACTGCTGGAAACAGCTGTGTCCAAGAGGGCCAAGCCCCCAAATACAGGAACAGTTGATGATGTGCCACTCTACCTTCTTAGGTCCTGTCCGTGCATTAACATAGTCTTTCTTTGTTCGTACATTTTATTTGAGGTACTAAAATACCTTAATTTGTTTTTTAATACCCTTCAGTAACATTCATGATTTTATTTATCCCCTCTCCAGAACTATCTCTGATGCTTTCCAGACAAGGTCACCCCCATTTTCTCTTCTCAAGGCACCTGGCATCATCATAAAGTTTCACTGAAGTCTGGATAAAAGGGTTCCCAGAGGAGGAGGACAGGGAGCTCACATCCCTGGAGACACTGGTCAGGACCTCTAGCAGTTCTCTGTTGTCTGTGGGACAGCAGTCCAGCTTTCCGGCCCTGAGCACTCCGTGGCTTCAGAGGAGATGCGAGACACTGGAGGCCCATTGACTGATTCATTCCACACGTACTGAATCTCGTTAGTCCACACTGTGCTGACTGACTGATGGAAGGGTGGGTAGGGCAGGGTCCTCCTCATCGTGTGAGCTTGCAGTCTCATGGTCCAGATGGAGATCGATAGTCTAGTACAGAAGTAATAAAGCTAATAGAAACATCTAAGTGCCTCAGAAACTGTGAAGAAGGACTGCCTGGCCCTTTGGACTAGAGCTAAAGAGCCCCTTCGTGAAGCTTTACAGCTTTACAGAATAGGTGGACGCTCGTGCTGAAGGGGAGAAGTTTGATAAGCAGATGAGAAAGAGCACGTGGGCCCAGGGAGCAGCAGGTGCACAGGACCCACACGTGAGTGGATCTGGGTGAAGGCTAGCGCGGTGCCTGCAGCCAGGAAGAGCTTCCCTGTCTGGACAGGAGGGGATTGTGCAGCAGCAGTCCGGCTCAGTTGGGACGTGCAGAAGAACAAGGATGGGCAAAAGAACGTGGAGATTACTGAATTAATACAATAGCATTAAGAATCTGCCATTCAGTGTTTGTGCTGATATCACTGGCATCCACACTTCATTAAAATAGGGTTGGAGGGGCACCTGGGTGGCTCAGTCATTAGTTAAGCGTCCAACTTCTGCTCAGGTCATGATCTCACAGTTTGTGAGTTCAAGCCCCGTGTCGGGCTCTGTGTTGACAGCTCGGAGCCTAAAGCCTGATTCAGATTCTGTGTCTCTCTGCCTCTCCCCCGCCCCCAAAATAAATAAACATTTAAAAAAACGGGCTTGGAAATTGAGGGGAAAAGTTGAGTTTTAACAAGATGAAAATGGATCAGGAAATGCCGCAAAGAATATAGCTGTTGGCACAAAAAGGCATGAGAGTACAGTTCTCATCCAGCCAGAAGTATTCAAAGGAGAAGTCACCAGAAAACAGGCTGGAGCCAGGAAAAAAAAAAAAAGGTTGATAGGGATGTGTACTGGTACATCTCTGATGGTAACCAGCCCCACGTGGATCTAAAGTGCAGCTGGTAGAGAAGCCTCCCCGGTCCCTTGCACATGTGCCCCACTCCACTGTCATTATGGGGTGATCCCTTGCACAAAGGATGCAGGTGTCCCCTCCCAGCCGAGAGCATTGCTGTGGAACCTACATCAGCTGACATGACATAAACAAAGAGTAAGCCCTGTTTTCCAAATGCTCCTGTCACACCACTTGGTTTTTGCAAAAGACCTGCGTGAGCACTTGTTCTCCCTAACGGAAAAAAACCTGAAGAGGATTTTGGCCTTTATGAAAACAGTCACTACTTGTACTTACAGGACTTTGGTAACAGTGAAGCAGCCTAATGCAAGCCTTCAGAAAGTGGCAGAAGCATGCATTTTGTTGGGAGAACAAGGAAGACCGGTGGAGTCAGGTCTTGGGGAGGTGGCCTTTGATCACCGTACCCTCATGATTTCTGAGTTGACAAGCAATTGCCAAGAGAGGGCCACTGAATAGTTTGTGAATGTTGGTATTTTCCAATACTTGGGTAAGTTTAGCCCAAGCAGCAGACTTGGTGGCTGTGTGCAAACAGTGTAGTTGCAAACTGTTAGGGTTCTCCACGTGATTACGTTTTTACAGTGATAATTTCTCTCCAAAACCAAAGACGCCCGACAAATGCATCAGATGGATTGATAAGTTGTATCTCAAGAAGATAAGAAAACCAGGAAACTTGTTACTGGAGGAGTACCCCCAGTTGATACTGTTTTCCCCCCAAGTTTTCCCCATGCAGATGTGGCAGAAATTCCAAGGAGGTAAGGCACAGGGAAAAAATACACATATGTGAAGAAAGGTGTTTCCTTCACATGGCTTATTTTCTGTGTGTAGCAGGAGGCCAGGTGAGCTGTTTAGAGACAGAAAAAACAAGTCTTGAGTGGTGGGTTCCAAGTATACTAGGGACTCTGGAGTTTCTTATAATAAGCTCAGGTCAAGAGTCTGCCCTGTAGAAATAATGTTGGTCACATGGATGAAAGCACAGGGAATATGGTCAAGACTATGGTAATAGCATTGTATGGTGACCAATGGTGGCTGCGTTTGTGGTGAGCACAGCAGAAGGCATAGGGTTGTTGAATCATGTGTTGTACATCTGAAACTAATGTACCATCGTGTGTCAACCATACTCACACTTTAAAAAAATAATGCTGGAGGCACCTGGGTGGCCCAGTTGGTTAAGCGTCCACCTCTTGATTTTGGCTCAGGTCATTATCTCACAGGTCATGGGATTAAGCCCCACATCGGGCTCTGTGCTGACAGTGAGGAGCCTGCTTGGGATTCTCTCTCTCCCTCTCTCTGCCCTTTACCCCCCTCAAAATAAGTAAATAGAAACTTTAAAAAAAGAATGCTGAAAATTTTGATGAGTTGAGATCAGCAATGTCATGGTCAAATTTTCTTGCTTGCAAGCCTTAGAAACTTACTTGGGTGAGTATAAAGAAAAAAAAAAAGTCTGTAGAAAGTATCTTAAATTTTTAAAGTCTCTCAAACCACTGGGCCTTACAAGAGACTAGAGCCAAGGCAGTAAGCATACCTGCCAACTTTTGTTTCTGCATCTTTTCATGTATGTGCTCATTCTCTTTTTCCGCTCACTGTTGCTCTCTCTCTCTCTCTCTGTTCTCACAGTGGAAAATGGCATCTCTGCGTCCCCACAACCTCAGGCTATCACCTCTTCTTTCTCTCTCCCTCTATATCTGACTGCTCCCTCCCAACTGGATCACTCTGAGTGACCTATAGGTACCCGCAGCTCTCTCCCATCTAAGTCAGCTGTGCTAGTCCTTTGCAGTCCTTCAAAGCCACATCCCTTAAAAAGTCTGTATCAGCTGCCTGCATTCTGGCCTCTCTGCCCATCACTTCTCCAGGCCCCCTTTCACTGAGTCATCAAAGAGCTCCATGCAGCTAAATTCAATGGACATTTAAGGGTGGAGTGGAAAAAAGGGAAGGTGCCAACAACAGACACAAGACCTGACAGGCATTGGCAGCAAAGACAGCATGGAAGGAGCATCGACACCTTGAGTGCTGGAATCCCGTCCTTAGGAAACAGGAGGGCAAGGAAATCAATAATCCTGAGGAATAGGAGATGGGCAGGGAACCAGGGGAGCCCATTCAAGGAACCAGAGTTGGGGCCAAAGGAACCAGATAAGTGAACAGTTGGAATACTCAGGATAAGAGACCAGACTAAGAGTAGAAAGGTTGACAAAACTGAACTGCCATCTTGGATTCCACCAGGGATGGGCAACCAACAGTTGAGGGTTAAGGAAGCCCAAAACAGAAACAGGTTGTAAGGTTACAGGGGCAGGAGACAAAGCAGACAATTACAATAACCCTCCTACTGAGTCAGGTAATGAAATAAGACTTTGAACTCATTGAAGCATGTCTGATAGTGACTTTAGCCATGAGGTTAAAGTGCTTCAGGATGTAAGGTTTACAAGATTGGCGTGTTGTTTTATGTGGGTCTGATTATAAAGCCTTCCATTGCGTTAGCATCACAAAACAGAATAAGGCCGAACAAGGGTACATCTTACCTCTCGTGGAGGATGGTAAGTAGGTCAGCAATGCCGTGCTAGCATAGGCTTTCTAAAATTTACCTGTTACCTACTGCCAAATCAAATAGTGAGTAAGCTGTACCTCACCTATCAAAAATCATGTTTTTGTTGGTAACATCATAGAGACTAGAAGGATAGTGGTGCAGGGGAGATACAACACTTATTAAGTGTCTGCCATGCATCAAACAATTTTTTCATTTAATCATGAACACTTCTTGAACCCAGGGTGATTAATATATCCTGACTTAGTTAAGAATGAACTATCTAAAGTCTCCATATCTGTGTCAATCCATATTGACATAGAATTTTGTTGACAGGAAGAAGAAATTTAGCCAATAGATATTTCTCAAACTTTCTGGGATGCACATGTAACATATCCAGATATTCTTTTATGTTTATATACATATTTTATACATGTAAAGTTGTGTTCTGTAAGTGTGGGGGTCTGTCCCTTTTTGCTTGTCCAAGCTCTCTTTTTCTGGTAAGCGAAATCCCACCCTCCTTGTCTTACACAGTTGCTTCCCCCCAGTCCCAGCCAACTGTACCACCCTACTCTCTTGGAATAGTGATTGACATCAGTGTAGCCAGTGGTCGGCTATAGTGGTTGGCATGTGACCTGAGTGGCACCAATCAGAATCCTTTCCTGTTTCAACAGGAGAAACAAGAACATTTTTTTTTAATGTTTATTTATTTTTGAGAGAGAGAGAGAGAACATGAGCAGGGGAGGGGCAGAGAGAGAGACACAGACTCTGAAGCAGGCTCCAGCCTCTGACCGGTCAGCATAGAGCCCAATGCGGAGCTCAAACCCACAAGCTGTGAGATATGACCTGAGCTGAAGTTGGACACTCAACTGCCTGAGCCACCCAGGCGCCCCAAAACAAGAACATTTTTATAAAATATATGGAAATCCATTATGTGTGTGGGGGCCTTGGGACTTAGTGAGCAATGTATTCAATCAAGCGGTCATTACCCTTATAATCTAGGACCAAGTAAATCCCAGAATCCTAGTACTGAGCCAGAATAAGTTTGAATCTCTTAGCGCCTCCCCTCCCTCTTTTGGCTGGGCTGCTGCCAAGGGGAGGTACCAGCCTGGCCAGCCTGGGGGTGTCATTAGGCTGTGAGGGAAAAGAAAGAAGCATCGTGTCCAGGAATTTCCAAAACCGGTCTATATAACCTGTCCGGATCATTACTCAGGAAGTAGCCAAGACGAGATTATGCTTTTAGGGGGATAGCAGCACAGGGAGACCAAAGCTGCCTTACTAAGGCAGACTAGGAGGAGGTGAGGGGAAAAGACTAAAAAACATCCCTTTCAGTCAACTTTTGAGAAGGCTGTTCAGCCTGTGAATGGTGTGGTAGGAAGCATGAAAGATCCACTAATTACCTTGAGTATCAGCCCACTGTCAAGAGGCTTTACAATAAAAAGCACACCATTGTCAGACTAAAAATGGTATGAAAAGCCAAAACATGAGGCAGATTAGTTTCAAGGGCCACAGTGCTATTGCTGGAGTAGGTTGATTGGACCAGAAAAGAAACATGTACCCTAAAAAAGTGTCAGCAGTGGTGAGGCACCACTGCTCTCAGAGAAGGTCAGAGATCCAATCAAGTCCATCTGCCAGGAGCAGGTGTGGAAAATGCCCCTTGCTATGTGGCCTCCCTCCTTGCGAGACAAATGCAATAGTCACAAGTCCAAATCAGATCCTGACCCTTTACTTTGTGCCCAGTCGATGATGGTGCACGTCTTGCTGCATCCGGGATGATGATGGATCCAGGCAGCAATGGGGGTGATTCTCCCTCAGCACATTGATTCCAGGCCCGTCTCATCAGACAACAGGCTCCTCAGATGTTAGGTCAGCAGTTGGCTTTATTTCTCTCTCCAAGGAGAGATTTGTAACCAGCGTAGCTTTCCAAGTGCCCGACCGAATAGCTAGGCCATTGGCACAGCCCAAGGGTCAGTAGAATTACAGGAAGGCTGATCTGTTGGTGAGAGCCATGACAATGGCCCTGAGTCCTGCCCCCCAAGTAGAATGACAGCCTCCATGTCCGGCTGTGAGTAACTGGCTCTGAGGCTGAATGTCTGCATCAGCCAGAGCCAGCACTGGGTTCTAGCTTCACTGAACCCCAGTGGTCCAGGTCCGGTGGCCTGAGAGTGCTGCTGAGCCAGCACTTTGCTTCAGACGGCAGACTGGGGGATAAATCCTCCCCAAAGGGACCTCTGCCACTTTTCCACGTAGAACTGAGACATTTGGGCCAGGCCAGCTGCACCCCTAAATGTACCATCCCCCTGCGACAAGCAGGGCTTATCAGATCCCTCCCACTTGGTGAGAAGTTGAGTCCAAGTTGACCAACCCGCAAATGTGACTATGAAGCCAAAATGTCCAAGCTTCCTTGGGTCAGGTGTTTAGTTTTAACAGGAGCCCAATAACAAAGTGAATCTTCCTTTCAAAAGGAATGTATCCAGTGACCATGTCAGGAAGGTGGTGGGTCCAAAACTGAGGGTGCCACTGTTGGGTTAGAGCCTTTGTCAGCAAGATCCTCAGTCACAGAGACTTGTTGCTGTTGGTTTGAAACCTCAGGAATTTTCCTCGGCGGGGTGGGGGTGGGGAGTGGGATCTG
Organism: Panthera pardus; assembly: GCF_024362965.1. Lineage (NCBI taxonomy): Eukaryota > Metazoa > Chordata > Mammalia > Carnivora > Felidae > Panthera > Panthera pardus. Next base: position 106,272,773 of record NW_026526732.1, read on the forward strand.
AAACAGGCCACCATACATGGAGGGCAAGGAGTGACTGAAGAAAAAGGCAGGCCACTCCATGTTGGTAGGTGGCAGTTTTAATAAGCAAGGGACTCACATATGAACTTAGTATTGGGTGGTCACACACCTGTCCACCAGAATCTAAAAGTTTATATAGAGACCTTGACTGGGTTTGGTCATGTATTCAATCCACGTGGTGTCGACACCACCTGCTCCCTCAAGACTGTGTCCCTGAAACAGCCCCCCTTGTGAGTGCATCCCAAGGACAGGGAGCAAGGGAGGACCCTCTGATTGCCCAGGGCCTGCTCTCTGGCCAGCCATTGGTCACGTCCTCTGGATGAGCTTCCCCAACAGTGGCTCCATTGGCAGAGTGCTTGCCACAGCTTGCTAGATCGGTGCAGAGGTCTTTCACTTTATTGCCTGTGTGTGAACGAGGAGGTCGGGCAGTGGTTATAGACCGAGAACCAGGAAGTCGGCACGGGCTTTTACAGTTTGCAAAATCTGTTTGTAAACATGGCCTCCACTAAATCCTCAAAGGCGGCTACCAAAATGGCGTCCTGGTTGTTGCTAGATTCCAGACCAGGGTCTGCGTCACCAGGCTGGTGCTCAGCTCAAGGGTTTGTGTTGGTGTTTGGAACCACACAGATGAGAAGCAGAAGGGTTTCTCCCTTGTTCCCTTCTCGTCAGCCTTCAGTTGTACCAAACCCAGGCCCCAGGCTCCATGCACAGAGGTGGCCCCAATTCCAGTCCTCCTCCCAGTCCTTCTCTCCACACCTGTTGAACCTCAGTGTCTGCGTCCTGTCTTGTTCCACATTGCTGTTGCCCCTGTCCCACCCCTCCCCACATTTCAGAATGTTCCTCTGCCTCTGTCAGCAGAGCTAACTTGGTTTCCCCTACCTGGTTTCTTCTCATCATGGTGCATCCGGTGCTGCTCTCTGTCCAGGTTATACACTCCTGCTACTCAATTGAGCGTCCACAGCACTGAGTGCTGCTGGTGACCAAGACTAGGGTTCTCCCAACCCCCTCCCCAAACCTGTGGTCCAGTGCGTGTTGAATACACGCACGGCACGAACTCCCTATTCATTCGTTCCCTTGTCTCCTTGCTGACCCCTCAAGACTTGAGGATCAGATCAAAGTGGCAAACTATGGTCTGGGTTCCAGCTGCCTTGTTTTCCAAATGAGGTGACGTGTAACCAGGGCTGGGATTCGAGCAAGGAAAGAGAGGCATGTCTGTGCACGTGCAGGGTCAGATACTGTCTATTGAAAGGCTGCTTTTGTTTTCTCAGGCTTAATGGAAAGCACCCTAGGCAGCCCTTCCCCTGGCCTCAGGATGGCGGCAAGTCCGCAGGAGCCCCTCCCACTTTCCCTCCTGCCCAGCCCCCACCCCCAGCAGCCTATCTGACTCTGCAGGCAGACTGGGATGGTGTGTGCCCAGGGGCTCCTGGAAGAGATTGAAGGCTGGGCGCCTGCCAGCCACACAGTGCTGGCCCTGGAGACCGGGAGCAAAGCGTCTGCTTTCAGGCCCCAGTGCAGCGGCAGGTGGGCTTTGGGACCCTTTCTCACCTGTACAGCCAGAGTAACTAGTCTACCTAAGGGGATGTTTTAAGGATTCAGTGGAGGAGGCCATGTTTACAAAAGTACTTTGTAAAGCCTGTGCGGATGTGAAACATACAAGATGATAGTAATACAAAATGGAATAAGTGCCAATCGAGTGGAGAAAATAAATGTGGTATCTGTTGGACTGATTGCAAAAAAGAGAGATACCACTTGAGAAGGTTGAACTGAGTCAGGGTAAGTGGCCCAGGCCAGCAGAGTCCCACGCCACAGGGTCCTCTGCTCCCCGGGCTCCAGCGTTGAAGTCCCCGTGTGTGATCTGCCCTTTGCCATCATTGTTCTTTTTATTTTATTATTTAAAAATCTTTTTAATGTTCATTTATTTTTGAGAGAGAGAGATTCAGAGTGCAAGCAGGAGAGGGGCAGAGAGAGAGGGAGACACAGATTCCGAAGCAGGCTCTGGGCTCCGAGCTGTCGGCACAGAGCGCTACTGGGGGCTTGAACTCACAGGCTAGAGATCACAACCTGAGCCCAGATCGGATGTTCAGCCCCACTGAGCCTCCAGGCACCTGGCCTTCATTTTTCTATGATGCTGTTTACCTGTGTTTGCACCTCTCCTTCTGGCGGCCTGTGGGTCTCGTTTTTCTCCTTTGGGCTCTAGATGGTGGTTGGAGGTTGTGAGTTTTAATCAGAGATCATTTAATCCTCTTTTTTCAAGAGCAAAGGAAGGTTGGGAATGAGGCGAGGTCCTGGTGCTGGGTGGGACCAACGGTGACTGCGGGTGGGAGGGTGGGCTGCTGAGGGGGCGGGCTCTCTTCCTTTCTGGCTTCTCAGACGGTGAACCCTTGACCTTGGCTGGGCCACCGGGCTGTGGGCTTGTGGAGCCTGGCTGGGGGAGCAGGGTGGCGGGCTCGGGGGCGCCCCACGCCCTGGAGTCCCCGTCCCCAGTGCGCGGTGGGTGAGTGGGGCGGGGGGGTGTGGAGCCCGCGTGGATAGAGGCACATGCGGGGTCTCTGTCCCTCACTCGTCTGCCCAGACCTCAGCGGGCCGGCGGGCATCGCGCCCCTCACCCCGGAGGAGCTCCGCACCGCGGGGACCCCAGGGGAAACCTGGGTGTCCGGGTGTGGCCCGCGGTGCTGGGGCATCAGGGCCTGCTCAGTGCGGTCTGGGTGGATGGGGGGACCTCCTCAGCCCCCGCCGGGGGGAGTTAAGGGGACTTGCTGTGCCACATGGCGCTGAGCCTTCTGTGTTGTTCCCCGCTGGTGGGAGGCTTCACCCCAAGGTCGCAGGGCTGGGCAAGGGCCGGAAAGGGTTCTGGAGGGCCGAGCTGGGGGCGCATGCAGGGGCGGGCGGTGGGGGAACGAGTGCAGTTGGAGGGGGGGGGGCGCGTGCAGGGGCTCTGCCTGCCTCGAGGCCTCAAGGGCCCAAAGCTCACCAGCTGTAGCTTGGCGGGTGAGTCCGGGTTTGGGTCGCTGGCAGAATTGCTGTGGGACAGGCAACGGTTTGGGGGTCGAGAGAGAGACAGGGTGAAGCCTGGGGATAGGGAGCTGGCGACACTTCCCTCGGGGGATCTGCCTCCTGGGAGGGCAGGACCCGGGCCGCGAGGTGTGCTGAGCCTCCCCCAGCCGGCCTCCTTCCCCTCCGAGGGTGTGGATGTGGTCAGTGCTGGGCCGATCAGGGGGCCTCTTCCCTGAACCCCAGCAGATGCTGTTCCCACCGCTCATGCAGCGCAGGGAAGCCAGGCCTTGCCGGTGGGCTCTGCTGGGCCAAGGGCGCAGTCGGGGGGTGGGTGGAGGGGAACTGGGGGCCGGGGGCTTGCACAAGAGGTTTGTGACCCATCCAGAGCTTGTGCTGCCCGGGAACCATTTCCTCAGTGGTGCAGAGGCTTCCAACACAACTGTGCTGGGGCCAAGCTTGCAGGCACCTCTAGGATTCAGGTTCCTTAGCGTGGGTGATTGTCACATCCCGGCCGTGTGGAGAGGGTCCTGTGGTCCAGAGAAGACGCTGTGGTCACTCAGTTCCCCTCTTGCTGCCTCGTCTTCTTTCCCTCTCACCGCAGGTTCCTAGAGGTGGGCACCAGCCAGTGGCTCGGAGCAGGAACCGAGGGCCGGTGTCTTCGGAGCCTCAGCCTGGTGTCCCTGGACGCTGGTGGCTGAGCTCTGGTGACCGGCCTCTGAAGCCTGAACCAAAGGTGTGCTGCGTTGTGAAAGAGGGGACTTCACACCGGACGACAGCCCCTCGGGGCAGAGACCTTGGCCTTGGAGAAGCCATGCCGAAGCCGGAGGCGTCTGCAGAGCCCCTCCATCTGCTGCGTTTCCCGGAGACCAAAAGCCCCGGGAAGGAGTGCGGCCAGCCTGGGGGGCCGGGCCAGGAGGGGAGAGAGCCGGAAACAGACACCATGGAGAAGCCTGTCCAGTGTGTGCAGAAACTGCTCCCTCGGGTGGAGGAAGACGCCCAGCAGGAAGCCGCACGGAGAGAGTACAGGTGGAGGGCGTGGGTGCAGGTGAGGACCCCCAGCTGGGGAGGGCGGGGCTGTCCCGCACCCTGGAGCACTTCCGTCTGTCCCCAGTCTGTGGTCTCCATCTGTGGTCCCCGTCTGTGGTCCAGTGGAGTTTCCGACTGTCCCAAGCTCAACAACTCCCAGGACACGGGGCTGCCAGGACTGTCTGAGCCTCCACCCCACCCAGGAGCCCTTCCTAGAAATCGGGGAGTGACGGCCCTTTTTGTCTACGTTCGCTTTTTTTGTATATTCAGCGTATGTGCCCCCTACCCCCCCCCCCCCACATCTTTTCTTCCCTCCTCTCTATTCTCTCCCTCTCGCCCCCCCCCCCTCTCTCTCTCTCTCTCTCTCTCTCTCTCTCTCTCTCTCTCTCTATATATATATATATATATATATATATATATTTAATTTGAGAGAGAGCATAAGAGAGCATGTGCACCTGAGCAGAGGAGGGGCAGAAAGAGAGGAGAGAGAGAATCCCAAGCAGGCTCCTCACTGTCAGTGCAGAGCCTGATGTGGGGACTGATCTCACCAACTATAAGATCATGACCTGGGCCAAAATCAAGAGTCGGACACACAACCCACTGAGCCACCCAGGGCCCCGCCTTCCTTTCTGTTAGATCAATGTTGCTGGCTTTGCGTTGGTCTTTTCCTATTTCTGCCCCCCTTCCATGGTTTTGTTTCTTTCTTTTTTTTTTTTAAGATATCTCTGCACCCAGTATGTGGTGCAAACCCAGAACCCCAAAATCAAGAGTCACCCACTCTCCTGACTGAGCCAGTGGGCATTCCCCTTCCCTCAGTTTTTAAGCCGCATCCTTGGATGCCTGTCTCATTACAGACTCCCTGAGTCTCTCCTGCTCTTCCAGAAGCCAGTCACCTTTGAGGACGTGGCAGTGAACTTCACCCAGGAGGAGTGGATGTATCTAGATGCCAGTCAGAGGGCCCTGTACCAGGACGTTATGTCAGAGACCGTCAGAAACCTGATGTCTGTAGGTGAGAGCCTGGGGCTCACAGGGCTCTTGGGACATCTGGTTTCCCTCAGCAGGCAGCTCCCAGTTGGCTTTACTGACCCCCTATCTTCCTTACCTTACAGGTGTGAAAGGTGTAAGTCACTAAGCTTGGGGTAAAAGAAGAAATAAAAGCCTTTATGAAGGCAAAGATAATACTTGTAACTTGATCACAGTTGGAAAATGTACCCATTTATCTGAGCAGTGTTGACTGAGTTGCTCCTGTCGTGTGCCGGGGACTTTGCTAGGGGTCTCCTCCTCACCTAAGTGTCCCACATTGTGGTCCTTAAACCAAGGATATGGAAGGGGGTAGCCTGTTGTTCCCATTGGATAGGAAAGGGCCAGGCCTGGGGCCTCAACCTTCTCTCCTTCCCACCCCCAAGTCGGCATCTTTCTGTCTAACCCAGATCTGGTCACGAAGCTTGAAGAAGAACAGTGGAGGACTGAGCTCCAGCTCCAGCCCCCAAATGGAGAAGGCCTCCCTTCAGGTAAGTGTGGCGAAGGCGAAGGCGGGAGGAAGGTAGGGGCCAGGACATGCCCTGGGTGGCTGGGAAGCTGACCCAGGGCGCCAGGGCTCAGGCACCCTCCCCCGGCCCGCATCCTTCCAGGAGAGCTGGGGCCATTCGCTCACGCCCGTGGCTCCGGAGGAATACCTAAACTGTTTGGGACAAGCGAGCATCTGGAGTCTCTAGGATTGGGCCATACACAGACTGCTTACGCTCCTTCCGAGAGAGCAGACAGGAAGGGACATGAGCTCGGTGCTGAGCTCACGCAGCGGACACTTGTGCTGACCGCATGCTCCGGCTCGCGCCTCCCATCCCAGCTTGAGTAGTGAGGGCGCCACCCTTCACTTTGGTGTCCCCGTTTATATGACACATGAGGTCACCTATAGGAGTCAGTGGGAGCTTCTGGAAAGTGGATTTCCAGAAATGTAGGTGTAGCCCAAAGTTCTGATCTCTGATCTTACTGGAAGATTCCACTTTAAAATTTTTATTTGCTTTGAATTTGGAAACCCAGAGGTCTGCTCTGGCTCCAGCCTGTGAGGCCCGGACTAGGAGAGGGAGGGAGGGCGGGCCAGGGGCCCTCTGGTGAGTGGGTCTTGTTAACCTGCCCCCCCCCCCCCCCCCCACTGCAGGAAGCAGGAAGCAGGAGCTTCCAGAAGGGAGTCCAAGCAGCAGGGGCAGAGATGAGGAGGTCCCCCTTGCTTGCAAAGGCTCAGGACGACCCTGTGCCCCCGTGGGTTCCAGGCCCAGGGCCCCTGGGTGTTCAGCCCCCCAGGCCGGGCCACCGTTCCCCTGCCACGTGTGTGGCAGGACTTTCAGGAAGCGCTCCAACCTGCACAGCCACCAGTTTGTGCACAATCCCCACAAGACTAACAGCTGCAGCCAGTGTGGGAGGTCATTCCGGAACCCCAGGGACCTCAGCTACCACAGGCGCATGCACCTGGGGGAGAGGCCCTTCTGCTGCCCGCTCTGTGACAAGACCTACTGCGACGCCTCGGGGCTGAGCCGTCACCGCCGTGTGCACCTGGGCTACCGGCCCCACTCCTGTGCCCTCTGTGGAAAGGGCTTCCGGGACCAGTCTGAGCTCAAACGCCACCAGAAGACCCACCAAAACCAGAAGCCGGTGGCCAGGGACTGGAAGCATGTTGTGAGCCCTCCAGGTTCCAGCACTCTGTCTTGGGAGCCCCTGGACAGGAGCCAGGCGAGCAGCCGGGAGCCCGCGGCCGGGACCCGAAAACCTGTATTTGCAACCAAGGGTCCTGTAGCTCAGACCCAGCCACCTACAGACAGGAAGCAGGCGATCGCTGTGAAGCCTCAGGCACCGGCCACGGCAACCCCGGGGCCTGAGACCGGGACCCAAGAGCCTGACACCAGAGCCCCAGCGAAGCCTTCAGGACTCCAGGTCTCCTCTGGCCCTCACTGCGCTCCGATGCTGAGCGGGAGAGCCTCTCCGTCCAGCCACCACAAGGCCCACGTCTCCGAGCCACGCTGCTGCTTCCGCTGTGGCAAGGCCTTCGGGTCCCTGTCGGGGCTGGCCAGACACCAGCACACGCACTGGAGGCAGCAGGTGTACCGCTGCCCCGTCTGTGACGTCTGCTTCGGGGACAAGGAGGGCCTCGTGGGCCACTGGGGGGCTTCCAAAGGCAAGGACACGTGTCTGGGCAGCCCCCACGCATGCCGGGCGATCCTGGCCCAGTGGCTTGGCTTCTTCCGAGACACCTCCCCTTTGGCAGGAAAGGAGCCGGTTGTGCCCCGGGATCTGGGCCCTGGGCCCCCAGGAGAGGGCAGGGGGTAGGGGAGAGGGGGTGCAGAGCCGAGAAAGCAAGTGAGGCCGTGAGGGTCTCGGGACATGAAGAAGAAGCCGTTCTGTGCGCCTGCGTTTCCTAGTCCTGACCTCCGGGCACAGGAAGGGGTGAGGGGTCATGAGGGAAATGCAGAAAGGAACAGGGGTGAGCAGTGGTTCACGGAAACCTGTATTATCATTACTTAGCACCTGCTTGTTTCTTTGTGTCTGACAGACCATCAAGTAGTAATTGTTGCAGAAAACAGTGGAGGCTCTGATGGACGGGAGGGAAGGGGGCTGCGGGCCACGTCCGGGCTCCCCAGGGTCTCCAGCAGCTCGCTCACTCAGCTCTCATGGTTTGGGCCCTTCCTGCCCCTTCCCGCAGCCCTCCACCTCTCTGCCCTGCCCCTCAGGACTGGCATCTTGGAAGAAACAACCACCATTTTCGAGGTTAGAGCACTGGAATGTGCAACAGGGGGGTCCTGGTCACAGTCCGAGGCTGAGAGCCTGCTGCCTGTGTCGCTGTCCAGCTCAGGTGACCTCATCGGGGAGAGGAGCGCCCGCCTGGCTGTGGCCAGAGGGGGCTTCCAGACGGAAGACAGGACAGGAGAGACGAGGGGACAGAAAGGCCACGACAGAAGGAAATGCAATCCCATTGGCAACTCCGAGCATTCCTGGAAACGCAGATTGGAAAGTCCCTGCAGCGAGGAGGCCAATGAGTGTTCAACATGGGGGATCCTCATCCTGAGGGCCGGTCCATGGGCCAGTCCAGCTCAGAAGGGGTTTCCTGGAAAGAGGAGACAGTGACTCGAAAATCTGTCAGTGGTTACGATCACCAACCCATTAAACCCGAGGACAGGGAAAGCCCTGGCGAAGCCTCTCTCTTCCATGGTTGGTCTTGGAGGTGAGGTGCCAGGTGGCTGCTGGACAGTGTGGGAATTGGGCAGTGCGTGGGAGAGGCCCCTTCCTCCCCCTTGGGGTCGCTCAGCTGCCCCCACTTCCTTTTTCTGCCTTCCTGGCCTTTGGTTCTCAGCTTACAAAAGGAAGAAAGGAAGAAAACTTACTTAGCTCTTCAAGAAATTGCCCTGAAAAAAGAGAGAGAGAAATGGGTGACCGGTGGAAGATGACGGGCCCCCTCCCCACATAGTCCCTGAGGAGCCTGGGGTTGGCCTTGGGGACACAGGGGGGACAAAATCCGGTTCCCTGCATCTTAAGCCCTGGTCCCACCATTTCCCTGTTCGGGGATGACCTGGTGCCCCATTGCTCTGGTCACCCTTGTGGCCCTGTGCACCTGCCAGTCTCCGATGCAGCCAGTTGTAGCAGATGACCAGGGCAAGGAGGGGTCCGAGCACCGGCACCAGCGTGAACAGGGTGATCTTCCAGCAGGGCACCCTCAGGAAGTGCGGGTCTGGGTGGGTCACAGAACAAACGGGATTAACGGCTGTGTGTCCCTTGAGCCCCACCCACCCGCACTCCTTTCATTGTCGCACTCCTTTCATTGTCGGCATTCTCAACCTGGGCTCCAGGAACCCACAGGGGTCTGCAGAGAGCTCAGAGCATTTGTGAACTTGGGGGAGAAAAGCAGTATGTCATCAGCAGTACCTGTGCCTTTATCGCCGGTGGAAACCACAGATGACTTTCATTCCTATTGGGGTTGTTGCTGAATTCTCAAAATGTTTGTCAATGTTTTGAAATTGTAACTTATTAGACCTGCTGCTACATTCTTATTTAAAGCATTTTTGTTATTTAAAGAAACACTCGTTACTATATTACAGATCACATGTTACTAAATGCAAATGTGTTTATATTTTGATATCTGTATTTCCATTCAGTGGTTCTCTTTGCAGTCCTCTGTGTTATGGTTTATGTGTACGTTTAAAGACATTTTTCTGGAAAAGGGTCCATTAGACTTTGCCAGAATGCTGAGGAGATTCACAGGACAGAAAGAATCTGCATGAATCCTACAAAACAAAGATCTTGGGCCTCCCTGTTTGGGTTGCAAAGGCGTGTCTGTGTGTGCACGTGTGTGTGTGTGGCCTGCACGCTGATGCGATGCCCTGTATGCTGGGATTGCCCGCTCGCGGCCGGGAAGGCTGCTCAGAGCAGGGCCCTGTGCTTTGCTTGTGGCATCTTCCAATTTCTGCAACGTCCACACAACTACTGTTTGGGCCCTTCTGTTGCGGGCGCTCTCCCGAGGCCCTGGGCAGCCTGCAGTGGACAGAAAGGACAGAGACTGTTCTTGAGGGGCCAGCGTTCTGTCAGGCCTTGGTGGCTTCTGTCTCCCGAAGCCGTCAGGTACGGTTGCTTGTTCTGTGCTCTGGAAAGCTCATTTCCACCATGTGAGCTCAGGCGGTGACACATAAGTACCTTGTTCTCCAGTCAATTCTGTCGCCTCCCCGACTAGACCTCAAGTGTAGGTACGAAAGATCGGCTTACCTCCCCTCTGTAATGTCTGAAAAGGGAAGTGATGTGCAGAAAGTCCCTGCGATTCCTACAGAACGGGTTAGCACGGAAGGCTATTAGCACGTTTGGGACAGAAACGGAACAGAAGAATTTGCTGTCAGCACCAATCCTACACGCAGACAGATGTGACTTACGCAGAGAGAGAAGGAGAGGCAGAGGGCGGACAGGAGGCCGGCCAGGAGCCAGGCCTCTTAGCACCCGGGTGACCCGGGGAATCGGGGCCCCAGCACTTACCGAAAGTCCGGTGGAGATTCTCTGAAAGGGAACACATGAGCCTGTGTTACTTAAAACCGTTTCTAGTGACACAGGGAGGGACTGCCTCCACCCCGGCTGACAGCAGGTTGGGGAAGCCAAGTTGGCGCAATTTAAATGCCACAGCCTTTCCGTGTGAAGGGGGCACCGGGAGGGTATCAGAGAAAATGGCCAAAACCAGAGGGAGGGGTGGCAGATGGAGCGAGACTGAAACTCACCTATCTCTGCCCAAAGTTTTCCTAAAACAGAGAAAGGCAGCATTTTTAGTGCCGGCGCTGGCATTGGACGGGGCCCCTTTCGCCCCTGGCAGCCGGGGAGGGGGGTGGCCCTGGCTTCACTGTCGACCCTCCCCCGGAAGGAAGGTTCTCCGTTCCGAGGCCCCTTGGCCCCTCAGGGCTGTCACTTTGTAAATCTAAAGCCACTTCCTGTCTGAATGGGGACGGGAGGAAGAAAACCTTCAGGAGGACTGGTACTTAGAGGCGGGGTCCCAACTGGATGCTTTGCATCACAATATCCCCTGGGGTGGACGGCGGCTTCCACCCCGGGCTGGTCCTGCTCTGCCACGTGAATGGAGGTCACCGGGTACCCAGGCGAATTCAAGGGGACAGAGGACCCCTTCATTGCTGCTGCCAGCGTGCCCTCCCCAGGGGTGGGATGGGGGACAGGGTCCTGTGTGTTGGCTGCACGGACCCTCGGGGCACAAAGGGACTTCTCGGACAGTGTGGGACGGAGAAGGAGGAGGAAGTGTTTTGAGCACCTAGTACGTGGCGGGTCCTTACTAACCCTCCTCCAGACACAGACCCGTCCAACCCTGCAGCTCAGTCTCCCGGTGTGGTTCGGGTGAGGCCAGCTCTGCCCCCTACAAGGCGGTCAGCCTCAGTAAATACCGAACCTGTCCGGGCCTCAGTGCGTCCTCTGTAAAATGGGCCGTCCTACATCGGGCCTACCTCAGAAGGAAATGCAAGGTCCTGTTACACAAACGAAAGCACCGGGCAAGACGTAAAACTTGTCATCGTGGAGTTTTGAACCCAGAACTCACTCAAAACCACACATCCGTCAACCAAGCTCTAGAGGCCAGCTGGGTTCAGGGAAGGGTCCCAACAGCCCACCGTGCAGCCTGTACCTCTCAGTCTGTGCTGCAGGCAGAGGTAGACGAGGCCCAGCAAGATCTGCAGGAGGAGCACGGGGAGGACAGCCATCAGGACCAGCACCCCGGGGTTGATCCAGTAGAAGGGATCTGAAAGGCAGAACCAGGCTGCACGCCCAACACCAGCACAGCGCCTGCGTGCGTCCAGCGGGCCAGGAACAAGCGTCTCCCGGGGTCAAGGAAGATGGCAGAGCTGAGCTTGGCCTCAAAGGAAAGGCAGGTTTCTTCCAGGAAGGGCTGCTGATTGGCAGGGCTGTTCCCTAGGCCAGTCGCAGAGTTCTGAGAACGAGCTAAGACTCGGGGCCGGGCCTCGAGGCCGCGGGGGTGACATAGAGAAAGGTTAAGAACCCGTCTTGTGGAGTGTTTGAGAAAGTAGCATCCACAGGGTTTATGAGTAGGGATGTGGTAGGACCGTAGGAGGGCCGGCCTCTGGCTCCCACCTACCATTTCCTTCCTGGGATCTTGATCCTTGGGACCCTTTGGGCCGGACTGATCTCAGTGTGCCCGGCTGGGGTCCAGCCCTTTTCTCCTTGCGACCCCCTCTGGGGGGCCAGATAAAGACCCTGCTGTCAAAGGTAGGGGCTAAGGGGCGCCTGGGTGGCGCAGTCGGTTAAGCGTCCGACTTCAGCTCAGGTCACGATCTCACGATCTCGCGGTCCGGGAGTTCGAGCCCCGCGTCGGGCTCTGTGCTGACTGCTTAGAGCCTGGAGCCTGTTTCAGATTCTGTGTCTCCCTCTCTCTCTGCCCCTCCCCTGTTTATGCTCTGTCTCTCTCTGTCTCAAAAATAAATAAACGTTAAAAAAAAAAAAATTAAAAAAAAAAAAAAGGTAGGGGCTAAGTCACTGCAGGCAGCTGGTCCAGGAGGCTTCTTAGGAACAAAACCCTTGGAGCTGCAGGTTAGGCTGGCGCGTATTGCTACGCTGACCAGAAGGAAGTACCAGTCCGTCTCTCAAAGTTCTCACCAGCAGCCAGCTGCAGTGATTTAGTTAGCAGCTCGTGCTTTGCCCACCTCTGTCCCTTCCCACAGGGTTAGAACCACAGACAGAAGAAAGGGAGTGACACCAGCCTTTGTGAAGTGAAGCAGTAAGGACTCTATGAATGCCTGAAAAACTGAACCGGAATCGGAGTGAACCTCCCTGGTTCACAAGAAGTGCAGGCAGACCACGTGATGAACGGTGTGGGAGACCCCACAGGACACAGGCGAGCGGTGCATCCGTTGGGGTCGGACTCAAACTAAGCAACATGAAAATATGTTTGTGAGGCAGTGGGGGGAATCCGAGCACAGAGTGGGTATTGATGATATTAAGGAATTTTTGTTAGTTTTAGAAGATATGATCAGAGTATTGATTTATCTTTCATTCGAGTGATAGTTTTCCCCAGGTGAACTCCACCTGCACGTGGGGCTCACGACCCGAGGCACATCACATGCTGCTCCCCTACTCCATTCTCCTACATTCCCGAGCCGTTAGCCACGGGCTGATAATGCCGCCTAGGAACCGCCTAGGATCCGCCTGGGGAGCGGGGCTGAGTGGGGTCGTGGGAAGCCGGCCGATTCTTGCCGAAAGGTGGTGCGGTCACTGCAGTATTTGTCTGCTTCGTGTGCCCCCGACTTTCAACACTGGAGAGTTCAAAGACAGGGTCAGAGACAAGTAGTAAAACCACCAAAAATGACAGGAAAAAAATAAAGCTGGAAAGAGAGATAAAAGGCTGGAGAAGGAGGGGGTTTCCTTTGAGTCCTAGGTTCTCAGATTCCTGGCTCCCCAGGCGAGGCAGGCGGCCCGCATTTACTTGTAAATCAGTCTTTTTTTAGACTCCGAGGCCTGTGGACTCTGGGCTGGGAGAGGGGGCTGGAATGAGAGGATCAAAGGAAAACTTTCTCCCCCGAGGCGGTTTTGGTTTCTCTCCTTTCCCTTCTTTTTTCTTTCTTTCTTTCTTTCTTTCTTTCTTTCTTTCTTTCTTTCTTTCTTTCCTGTCTCTTTTTCTCTTTCTTTCTCTTCCTTCCCTTTCTTTCTCTTCTTTCTTCTTTCTTTCTCCCTCCCTTCGTTTCTCATCCCCTTCTCTCTCTTTCTTTTCTTTTCTCTTCCCTTTCTTTCTCTTCTTTCTTTCTTTTCTTTCTGTCTGTCTTTCTCTCTTTCTCTTCCTTCCCTTTCTTTCTCTTCTTTCTTCTTTCTTTCTTTCTTTCTTTCTCCCTCCACCCTCCCTTCCTTTCTCATCCCCTTCTCTCTTTCTTTTCTTTCCTCTTTCTCTTCCTTCCCTTTCTTTCTCTTCTTTCTTCTTTCTTTCTCCCTCCATTCCTTCCTTTCTCACCCCCTTCTCTCTCTTTCTTTCTTTTCTTTTCTTTCTTTCTTTCTCTTCTTTCCCTTTCTTTCTCTTCTTTCTTTCTTTCTCTCTCCCTCCCTCCCTTCCTTCCTTTCTCACCCCTCATCTCTCTCTCTCTTTCTTTTCTTCTTTCTTTGTTTCTTTCTCCCTCCTCCCTCCCTCCCTCCCTTCCTCCCTTCCTTTCTCACCCCCGTTCTCTCTCTTGTTTTCATCCTTCCTTTCCTGTGGGGGAGGCAGACAAGAGGGGGAAGGATGGAAGGCAGCAGACTCCCCTTCCCTGCAGGTACAACCCCCCCAGTAGACCAGCTGTGTGCACAACAATCTGTGGCTCACAAAGCCATCTTCACATCCCTGCCTCTTCTCCAGAAACAGTGCTTTGTTATCATGCATACAATGCCACCTCCTGGTCCCGGCACAGCACACAAAAGTAAACGATTGTCTGAAGAGCCGGTGGGGAGGAGGGGAAGGGCCTGAAGCGCGGGCCCTTGAAACATTTTTGTTCTTCAACAGGAAAGCCCCGTCTCTCTCTGCCTCACCCTGTCCACGTCTTCACCAGCCTGTGATAACACCAGAGAATAAATGCCGAGTCACCCGTCATACAAACAGGGGAGAGGAGGCTCTGAGGAGGGGTCGCGCTCAAGGCACGGCCGTCACTTCCTGGAGTCGCGCTCACTTCGTTTGCTTATCCACCTGGACCACGTTTGCCAAGCATGGGGTTTTCAGTGATGTTCCTTGTCTGAGGAAACACCACAAACACATCCACTGAGGGATTCATTCTACTGGGGTTTGGTCATTTTGACTCATTAGGAATGACGCCTTTGTTTATAACAAATGCAGGAAAACATTCCAAACACTCGGACCAGCTTCCAGATTATTCACAATCCCATTTGGTGGCACAAAATAATCAGAAATGAATTATTTTGGATTTTGCTGCCTCTATTTCTCAGGTTTTTTATTTTGGGTTTTCTTTATGTAAAAAACTTTTCTTTAGGGGCGCCTGGGTGGCTCAGTTGGTTAAACGTCTGACTTCGGCTCAGGTCACGATCTCATGGTTTGTGAGTTCAAGCTCTGCGTCGGGCTCTGTGCTGACAGCTGGGAGCCTGGAGCCTGCTTCAGACTCTGTGTCTCCCTCTCTCTGTGCCCCTCCCCTGCTCACACTCTGTTTCTGTCCCTCTCAAAAATAAACATTAAAAAAAGTTTCCAAAAGGGCCTTTAAAAGACTTTTCTTTAGGGGTGCCCGAGTGGTTTGGTTGGTAAAGCATCCAACTCATGATTTTGGCTCAGGTGGTGAACTCACAGTTTGCGGGATGAAACCCCAGGTTGGGCTCTGTGCTGACAGCACGGATCCTGCTTGGGATTCTCTCTCTTTCTCTCTGCCCCTCGCCAACTTGTGCTGTCTCTGTCTCTCTCAAAATAAATAAATAAACTTAAAAAAACTCCTTAAATTTTCTCTCTACATACCCACATACTAGAAGCTCTTTTATTCGGGTGCATAAATATGATCACATGGAAAATTATGGTCTGCCCTTTGCTTGCATCTCACTGTGTTCTCCCTCCTCTCCCCTCATCCCCCAAAGTGAACCACATTCCCTGAACTTTCTTACGGGTTTTCTCTCATATCTTACTGCAATACATCTGTATCTACATCTACACTCAAACCATGAGGTCCTGCGTTTGTTTCCTACATATCGTAGCTTGCTTGTATCATTCAAGCAATGTACGTACGTAATGGCCTCAAAGCCAGCCGCGTGGTCCTGAAACAGTATTTTCTTTTCCTTTCTTTCAGGTTTATTCAGTTATTATTTTGAGAGACACAGAGACAGAGTGAGAGGGGGAGGAACAGAGAGAGAGAGAGAGAGAGAGAGAGAGAGAGAGAGACTCCCAAGCAGGCTCCGTGCTGTCAGCGGAGAGCCGGACTTAGGGCTTGAACTCACAAACCGTGAGATCGTGACTTGAGCCCAAGTCAAGAGTCGGACGCATATCCGACTGAGCCTCCCAGGCACGTGATGCCTGTCCCGGGACTGAGGTGCTTGGTTGGGGGATCTCATGTCAGCTGGGAGGAGGACTGGAGTCCCCGCCCCGGCGGTCGGAGCACCACTCACCCTCCACTTTGAGCTCCATCGCGGCCTCCTCCTGGTAGGAATGGTCCCGGAAGAAGCAGGTGAAGCCTCCTTCATCTGAGAACCTGACCTTCCGGATCCTGAGGGTCACCTTGCCCTCGCCCATGTTGTCCTTCAGCAGCTCCGTCCGCCCCCGGTACTCGGGGGCCTGCTCGGCGTCCTGATCCCGGCCGTTGCGGTAGAGATGGACCACCCTGGAGAAGGGGGGCCGGTACCACCCCACCTCCATGCCCGTGGCGTTCTTCCCCGGGTGCATGCGGCACGGCAGCTCTGCTTCATCCCCCACCAGAGCCCGGATGGGGTGGCCGGGTCCTATGACCCTGAACTGTCCTGTCCAAGACACCCAAGAGAAGAGAGTGGGTGTCAGAGGGAACCGTGACGCACGGGCCAGTCTCGGGGGGCCCCTCTGCAGCACTGAGGGGAGACCCCGGCTTTTACGTGGGATTCTGAAAGCAGGGAGCCGCGACCTACAGAGGAGCCATGAGGGGCCCCGGCCGGGAGGGACGTTCTGGCGTGTGGTCACCCTCCTGCCGGCATGGGCATCATGGACTCTCGAGCCTGGCCTGTGGGTCCCGTCGCGGGCAGTGGCCCAGCACCTTGCGGTTTCCCTCTCAGGAGGGGGGTGGGGAGCCCCCTGTTTGAACCAAACCAAGCCGTCCCCACTCTCCCCTGGAGGGTTTGCCTCCCCCCCCCCCCCCGCCCCCGCACTGCCTCTCGGTCCTGCGTCCTTGTCCACACCCTGTGCCCGGAGCTGGTTCCACGGCCTCCCTCCAGTCTGTGCCTCAGCCCACGCTCCCAAACCTCTCCCCTTGGAAGGTGTCAGCCAGCCTCCCAGCTGCTGCTTCCTCCACGACACACGCAAGGACTTGGCCAGGGAGAGCAGGACTGGGCCTCCCTGTTGGCGGCTCCCTGAGGTCACACGTCTATCTTCTGTTTCTCTATTTCTGCCAGCACAGGACAGCCGGGCTCCACTGTAAACCCCGGCCAGCGCTCAAATGTGTGCAGGAGGGTTCTCGAGCACGACAACATCATGCCTCTGGACACTGGCAAAGATTTCTCAGGGGACAGGAACTACTGTGTGATATACCTCATCGTGCCTGGACAGCAATCCAGGAGCTGTTACCAGTGTCTGCCCGTTCGGTCGGCAAGAGACCCCAGCTGGAAAGTTGGGTCAGAAAGAGGTCAAGGAAGGCCCGAGTGAAGGCCGTGCTGTGGGGTCTGGGGTCTCTTCTGAAGCTGCAGCCGGCCAGCGAGGCTTTCCAGGGAGGGGGCCGGGTCAGCACGGCCGCGCTGGACAACGTGAGGATGACTGAAGGAGGTGAGCCCCGGGAAAGCAGACGTTCTGCTGTTGGTCTCCCTGGATCTCCCCAGAAATAAAGAGAACTCTTACCTGCGTAGCTGAAGGACAGCTGGAGGAGGAGGAGGAGGAGGGAGGGAAGGCTGGGTGGAGGGGAGCTCCATGCGCTTGCCATCTGCACTGTGACTGGGGACAGAGAGCCCCTGCAGAGTGGTGTCCCCTTCCTCTGACAGAGCCCGAGGGGAGGACCCGGGCGGCCGGGAGCAGCCCCGGAGTCGCCCCTGCCAGGCACTTACACAAAAGGGCTACTGACCAGGGGACGCCAGGGTCAGCCTTCCCCACCCCCTCCGAGCCGCGGAGCAGAGGCTGCCTGGTACTGGGCCTCCGCCTGCCCCTCCCGCCACAGACGCTTGTCCGCGGCCCAGTGAGGCTCCTGCAAGCCCCCTCTTCCTGGCCAGCAGGGGCAGAGGGTTATCATTGGCTTTTGGAAAAGGAAGGACATTTCTGCTGTCTCATGAGGTCACAGCCAGGCCTCTCTCCCTGCCCTCTCAGCTCCTCTCTCCGACACAAACCCAAGCTCCTGCCTCACTCTCAGGTGTGTGCCCGACCCATTCCCAGAGAATATGTTTTAGAAGGTCATGAACGAGCGCCATGAAGGCGGCCTGAGCTCAGAGAGGCCAATGTGGAAGAAGGAAGTTCGTGGAGGTCGGTGGCCGGCAGTCAGCGTAGCCGCCCAGGACCCGTCCCCCAGGCTTGGCATCATGCTCTGATGGCCTCTGTGCCACTGGGGAAAGGGGAGACGTTGAATGGAAATACACCTTTCTCCTTACCCTCAGAAGCAGCTGCTCACTGAAGGGTGAAACTAGTATCATCACTGATTGGAGAACAAAAACAAGAGGAAAAAAATTAAACTTCCTTACAATTGCAGCCCAGCGACAGACAAGTACTTGAAACAGCCACCTTCCTCTGCAAGCTCAGCGGCCCCCACGTTCCTACTTTGCTGGAGGCAAAAGGCAACCTTAGCTGGACATCAGCCAACATCCACTTTGACATATAAAATTCCTTTGGGAACCTCCTTTACCTCCACCCCCCCCCCCAAGGTGTATGCCTGCAATCATCCTCCAGGCTTATGGCCACTGATACACAGCGGGAGGGTCTCAGGACCCAGGTTTCGCTCCACTGTATTCAGTGACCTAACAGCAGCTAGCCCCTCAAGGCCCTGGAAACCTTGCTCCCAAATTCCTTACAGACTCACGCTGTCCCTGACCCCCTCCCAACCTGAGGGTATGTAACCTGTCACTCCTCACAACCCCCCAACCGCCTACGGGTCCTGTCCTCGTGCTTTTATGAAACCATCTTCTTTTTTTCTTTCTGGACTGTTCACTCCTCACCCCAACATTTCCACATCAGTCACCAAATTTGAAAAACATATTTGCCAATCTTGAAGCAAGGCTGGCTCACCAAATAAGAAAAAAAGGTCAGGAGGGACAGTTCAAAGCCATGCTGTCCAATACAGTAATCACTAGCCACAAGTGGTCATTCGAATTAAAATGGAATAAAATTTAAAATTCAATTCCCTGATTCACTAGCCTTGTTTCACACATGCAGCTAGTGGCTAACACATCGGACAGCACAAATAGGGACAATTTCCATCATCACAAAAAGTTATATTGGGGGCGCCTGGATGGCTCCGTCGGTTGAGCATCCGACTTCAGCTCAGGTCACGATCTCGTGGTCCGTGAGTTCGAGCCCCACGTCGGGCTCTGGGCTGATGGCTCAGAGCCTGGAGCCTGCTTCCGATTCTGTGTCTTCCTCTATCTCTGCCCCTCCCCTGTTCATGCTCTGTCTCTCTCTGTGTCAAAAATAAATAAACGTTAAAAAAATTTTTTTAAAAAGTTATATTGGGCAGCACTGCTTTCTGGTTTTGTGGGAGGTGAGCCCCAGGAGCTGGGAGAACAGACTGGTAGGGGGTGGGGGAGGCTGGGTCCCTTCCCACTGCAAGGCGGCTGGATTGGGCTGCTCTGGGGCTGGGGGGGGGGGCGTGAGAGTCCAGGGTTGCAGGGGTGAGTCAGATGGGAAGAGCAGCCTCTGTGCTTGCCCCACTGCCTCCTCAGCGGGGTTCTCCCTTTCTGAAACCAAAGTATCCTGCAACAATGCTCTGCCTCCTGCACATCCAGGAGGGAGAGCTGAGCCCAAGCTCATTCCCAGGGCGGGGCTTGGGGTCGCGGGGTGCCTGAAATCACCCGCTGTCAAAGCTGGGCGGGAGATCAGGTGGGCTGCAGGGTCTGGAGAGCAGAGAAGCTGGGCCATCGAAGCCCTTTGGAGAACTAACAGCAAACACCACAAAACCCTTACCGAATGCCTCCACGTGGTGGTGCCCTGAGTGGTTTCCATGTGTTAATGCATCCGACCCTTACAACAGTAACACAATGTTAGATTATTATCACTTGTCTTCACAGATGAGGAAATGGAAGCACCCAAGTTAAGTGAGGTGCTCAGGGTCACGCACCTCGGGCTGGCGTCGAGCCGGGTTTTCTTTCTTTCTTTTTTTTTTTTTTTTTTAATGTTTATTTATTTGTGAGACAGAGAGAGACAGAGCATGAACGGGGGAGGGTCAGAGAGAGAGGGAGACACAGAATCTGAAACAGGCTCCAGGCTCTGAGCTGTCAGCACAGAGCCCGACGCGGGGCTTGAACCCATGGACCGTGAGATCATGACCTGAGCCGAAGTCGGACGCTTAACCGACTGAGCTACCCAGGCGCCCCCGAGCCGGGTTTTCTATCCCAAAGCCAGTCACGTCACCTCACTCACCTGCGAGCCCTCGACTACCTGAGGTCCTGGAGCTGGGCAGCTATCCCGTGGACGACGGGGTCTTGGGGCAGAGGTGACCTCAACAAGGGGAGGGGCCACCGGCAGAAAGGAGGCCAGTAGTGTCGCCATTTGCAGAAGTGTGGGTGTGGGGGCATCAGGCCCGTGAGGTGAAGCCGCCCTGTGTTGGTCAGAGCCGGGCATTCCTCTCAGCACTTAACTGTCACCTTCCCTGAGTTTGCGCAGCACACATTACGTGACCTCACAGGCATCCTTGGGTTGTTTTTGTGTGCATCTCTCCGCAGTATTTCCATTCAATCTGCACCTCTCCCCATGTTTGCTAACAGGCCGGGTCCACGGTCACGTGTGCAGGAACACACCCTAAATACAGCATCTGTGTGTGTGAAGCAAGCTGCTGTCTGCAGGCGAAACACGCAGCACTCGATACGTGGATGTCTAGGAACGCCGTGCGCTGTAAAGTCCTCCGGACCACGTGTAAAGTATGTAAACATGTATCCTACACGAAGGACCCTAGATGCACTGCTCTGCTCCTTGTGTTTGCTGAGCAATGTGTAATGCCACATTAATACATACCCGAGCTCTCTCGGGTCTTCCAAGTATTAATTCTTGTTTATTTGGTTTTTCATAAGCGTTTGTTTCAAAATCCAAAGGTACAAAATAACATACCTCGAAAACCTCTCCCCGCCCCCAGCCATCCAGAACCACCTTGTTCCCCTTCCCCACATGCCCAACATGGCGCTTGAACTCACTACCCCAAGATCAAGAGTCCCATGCTCTACCAACTACGGCAGCCAGGTGCTCCATGAATGGTAACAATTTATCTCAGAGATCTTTCCATACAAGTGCCTGAAGAACAAACTCATGCCCTACAGCTACAAGTATTCAATTGCATGGATGTATCAAACTCACCTTTCCCAGAACATTTAGGTTATTTCAGCTTTTTAAGTGTCTATTTTATTGGGTTACAGTAAAATGTATTCAATTAATATAAATGAACAAATATTTCATAGAAAAAACCCTCTGTGTCACGCTTCATATTAGGGTGTCATAATACAAGTTTCAGCAAGACAGACAAGGCTCTTGCTTTCGTGTATGTCACATTCCAATCACCCTGAGGCTATATTCTGGTCATATGTCACCTGGGAGCACAAGTCAGTGAGTATCGCGACTCCGTTTTCATTGTGCTCTGACGTATAATTTGGATATTGGTCTGCCAGGGCCAGCGACGTCATGTGAGGGTCCCCACACAAAGTGGAACTCTGAGGCACCTTGTCCAAACACCAGGGAAGGACTCTCCTTTGTTGTGTGGGTTCACCCTTGATGCGTCTTGGTGGCATGTTTTTGTTTTTGTTATTTAACATCACATTCTTTCAGGGAACAGATACTTAGGGGCTGAGGGCAGCCCTTCACGCGTCCTGAGGCCCCACCTCAGACTTGCCCTGACGGGTGTGCCTGCCTGACCCTTCCTTTCCTCTTTGCCCGGCCCCTCCTGGGAACGCGCAGCACAGAGGGTGTCTCCTGGGGGCCTGGGAGGCTCTCCTGCGGATGCGGGGACAACTGAAGGGCAAGAACAACCTGGAGCCTGGGCTCCGGGCCCCCAGCGCAGTCTCCTCGGACTTCACTTACAAAACACAGATTGAGAGATAAGACTGTTAGGAACTTCAAGGTGATGACACAGAGCAGGAGGAGCCGGAGGGGTCTCCTGCTAAGCACGGGGTGGTGTGAGCGTCCTGGCCATGTGCTCACGGACCTCAGTGCCTTCCGCACGAGTGGAGCCTGTGCGTTTGCCATTTTAATAAACACTGGGAAATTGCACGCAGTGTCTCTGTTGTCCCAGGGTACCCACTGTGTCTCAGCTTCTCCGTCGTCAGTGGGGGCATGACCACGTCCACGCAGGAGCGCTGGGAGTTACGTGCACCTCCCTGTGAACGGCGCTGTGTTCACCCTGCGGCGACCTTCCTTCTGCGACCCTCTAGTGCTGTAAATACCAAGAGGAATTTGACATTTTTTTCCCCACCCTTGTGGCCCAGCTTCCATGGTATTTGTGTTGAAGTTGGTCTGCAGGGTCCCCGGAGACTCGGTGACTGACAGACCCAGGTCTCACTTGGGCCCATGTAACCAGGTGTGTCAGAGGCAGGCTGGGGGCAGGAGAGCACTGGCCCCGGCACAGCTCATCCGGGAGCGCGCGCCGGGAACCTGTGCGCACGCGCGCTGTGGTGCGGCCAGGTGTGTTCACCTGAGTGCTGAAAAGGCGGAGGAAGACGCGGACAGCAGTCCTCTGCCAGGGGGTTACGTTGTAACCATCCACATCGTTTTCCCACGTCTGTGTCTTCCCCGCTACCATCCTGGAACGCAGCAATGTTTCCCTCTTTCGTGCAGAAAGGCGTCCAGCTTGTTACCAATCGGGGGAGGCACTTGGGTGCGGCGGGCACGCATGCAGCTCGGGTTTGACCAAACGGTCGTGCGCGGTCCGCGCAGGCGGCACGGAGCCGTGTCGTGCGTCCTCGCGGGGCAGCACAGCCGGTGCAAGGCCTCGAAGGCGGACTGCGGCTCAGGACCGCGAGGAATCTTCTCTGCCCCGGGGCGCTGGGGCCCGCTCCCCGTCCTTCCCGCCGCCGGACGGCCAAGCCCAGGTAACCTGTGGTCCTGCAAGAATATACGCACCGTTTGTACCGATGTCGCCCCCCCCCCCTTGGCTTCTTTCAGCTCCCCTGGCCCCTCCCTTTTCTCCCTCATCCCTGCAGGATCCGCAGGGGAAGGCCCGGACGCGCCCCCCGGTTTGCAGGGCAACAGGGACGTCACGAAGCCGCCACAACAATTGGTTGCCGGGTCTCTGGGGGCGGGGCAGAGGAGGCGGGGCCCGGCGCAGGTGCAGCGGCGCGCTGGTCTCCCCGTTGCGGTCGGGCCTGCAGGTTGTGCACCGGCCCGGCCGCACCCAGATGCCCAGGGCCCGCTGGTCCCCACGTGCCTCCCCGACGCTGGGCAAACGCGCTGCTGGGCGTCTGGAACGGGGCACCTGTCGTTCTGCCCGTCACCTCGCTGCCTGGCCATCACAGGCTTTCCCAGCAGAGGAACCTGGGTGGAGGGGCAGTTGGCATTCGGGGGTGGGGGGTGGGGGGTGGGGCTCTGCCCACGGGGTCCCCTAGCAGCGTCTTCACCTAGAGGAAGATGGGCGGAAGCTCGCATCTGAGCGGTCAGGTGCAAAGTCCTGCCTCAGTGTCTTTACCCGTGACTGGGGATTATCCCGCCCACCTCATGGCCTGCCGTGAGGAGTAAATGACACAGGGCCGTGAGGTGCTTGGCCTGTGTCTGGCGCCGTTAGGACCACAGCAGCACCGCTGTGCAGGGCCTGTGCCGGGGAAGCTGGGCCGGGAGGGCAGGTTTCTCGTGTTTTCCCTGCTCCCTCCCAGGTGCAAGTGCAGGCTTCGCAGTAGAGGGAGCGTGTGGGAAGAATGAATGACAAAGTGGACGCCAGCCTGGGCCCCCAGCGCCTGTGTTCTCCTCCCTCTCAGGCTGTGGGCACACTTCCCGCACTGTAGCCCCACCAGCTCAATATTTACCCTTGTACTTGATCTAGATCATACCAGTGTGTTAACTCAGATGTTACTGTTGTTGACTTTGGATCTTGAATTCTGGATTAAAGGCTTTGTGTGCGGATGAGGGGCTTCAGGTGTCTGCGGGCCTGGAGGTAGCAATCGTGAGGGGGAGGAAATGGATTTGCTGCCTTTCAGGGGCCAGGCACACCGTAGGTCACTGAACCAGGGTCTCCTCCCCTCCCTGCTCCCTGTTCACTGGCCATTTGCACAGCTTCCAAGGTTCTCAGGTCCAGGAAATGAGTGCTGCTTCAGCGCCATCTTCCCTCCTGCTCCCGGAAGGGGACACATTGGTTTTCCCCACCAGTGACAGTGCGTACGTGCCAGAGGTCACTGGTGCTTCTGCACCCACAGTGCCCAGGCTGGGGCGCTCAGGGACCCTCTGAGTGCCGAATGAGAAAACTGGGGTCCGGACTTTAAAAACTTGAGCTAAGGGGCACCTGGGTGGCTCAGTCAGTTAAGCATCCAACTCTTGATTTCGGCTCGGGTCATGACGTCACGGTTCGTGAGCTCGAGCCCCACATAGGGCTCTGCTCTGACAGTGTGAAGTCTGCTCCCTCTCTCTCCCTCTCCTAGCTCGTGCTCTTTCTTTCTGAAAATAAATAACTAAACATTTAAAAAAATAAAAACTTGAGCCAAATCAAATTGAATTAAACTGTGTCCTTTTGTTGAATGAACCTTATGACCAACCAGGGTTTTGGCTCCCCTTTGCTGTTGGTTCTTGGCCGCACGGGGAGTAGTTGCTATTGCTAAGTCGCTGGATAAAGGAGGCAAACGTCGTTACAGTTTTATCCCAGAAAAAAACATTGTGTGTGTGTGCAAACTATATGTTAATATATTTGCCTGCAAGATGTTTCATATGCTTGTTGAAACTGTTGATTCAGTTACTGACCTGCTAACACCCTGAAGTCCAGCCGGCTCAGCCAGTCTGGTAATGCTATTCCCTCTGGAAGGATGAGGCCTCAGCAAGAAGCCAGCAAGCGACGAAGGGGTTATGGCCTTAAACTTGGTGAGCAGGGAGCCGGATGTGGATGCGTGGGTGTCTGGGGTGGGTAGACGTGGGCACAGTGGCTTTGTGTTGGTCTGGTTGTACTTTTGGGGTGATTTCAAGCAGCCAGCGGGGCTACACACTATTGCATTCAAACCAGGGAAGGACACCGCTTACGAGCCTTCCCAGAGACGGGACATTTCCTTGTTGTTTCTTACACTGTTTGGTATATTTTCACAGTCACCACATGGTCTTTATAATAATGATTGTTTTTTCAGTTACAAAATGAAGAAACCTAAACAAACAAACAAACAAACAAACAAACAACAAAATGAGCAAACCTGAACAAAAGCTCCTTAGGGAAAATGCTCAATTTCTGAAGGGACCTCAGGCTCGTCTGGTAACGAGCGCCATCTGGTGGTCGCGCGGAATTACTGCTCTGGCGGGGGACTCGGCCAGAAGTCCGCGGGGAGGAGCCGGAGCTGGGAGCACCCAGGCATTCGCCAAAGCTGCACACGGTTTGTACTTACTGAGACAGTGCTCCATCGGTGAACTCAGTTTAAGGACCTGATCGTGTGTGACACGGATATCGGATGCCAATCAGTGCCGGAAATACTAACTTACGTTCATGTGGAGTTTTTTTTAAATTTTTTTTTTAACGTTTATTTATTTTTGAGACAGAGAGAGACAGAGCATGAACGGGGGAGGGTCAGAGAAAGGGAGACACAGAATCCGAAACAGGCTCCGGGCTCTGAGCTGTCAGCACAGGGGCCCAATGCGGGGCTCGAACTCACGGACCGCGAGATCGTGACCTGAGCCGAAGTCGGCGCTTAACCGACTGAGCCACCCAGGCGCCCCCATGTGGAGTTTTTAACCTCAGAACATTTTCCATGATAGTATTTGTCCCTCACAGTAACACACGACGTAAGTGGATCAAATACCTGTGTTGAGATGATGAACCCGAGGCCACAGGAGTCGTGAGGAGCCCAAGGCCGGCCAGACCTGGAGGCCTGGGCCGCAGGCTACGGACCAGTGTCCTTTTCCAGACACTGCTGCGTGGGGACACTCAGGTGCTGTACTGGGAACCATGACCTACCGGTCCTCCACCTTTTCTCTACCGTTTGTATAGTTTTTGTGTTGGTTTCTATACCTTTTCATTATTTGTCCCGACCTGAAAGCTGTTTGGAGAGGTTTCTAGCAACAAAGCTAAATTTATGCAGAATTCATTTCATTTTTGTTATTAACCAAACATTTTAAATTGTAACTTCCTCTACTAGTCAGCACCATGTACTTAAGCATCTGAATAACTCCACCTTTGCTCCAACACTAAGGAGACTTGATATTTTAGTTAGTGGCCATAAGAGTAGCTGTAGCTGGGGGCGCCTGGGTGGCTCAGTCGGTTAAGCCACCGACTTCAGCTCAGGTCATGATCTCATGGTTCGCTAGTTTAAGCCCCATGTCTGGCTCTGTGCCGACAGCTCGGAGCCTGGAGCCGGCTTCAGATTCTGTGTCTCCCTCTCTCTCTGCCCCTCTCCACTCGCACTATGTCTCTCTGTCTCAAAAATAAACGTTAAAAAAATTAAAAAAGAGAATATACGTATCTGTTTTGCTTTTTAAATTTTTTTTTAATGTTTATTGATTTTTGAGACAGAGAGAGACAGACAATGAACGGGGGAGGGTCAGAGAGAGGGAGACACAGAATCTGAAACAGGCTCCAGGCTCTGAGCCATCAGCCCAGAGCCTGACGCGGGGCTCGAACTCACGGACCGCAAGATCATGGCCTGAGCTGAAGTTGGCCGCTTAACCGACTGAGCCACCCAGGCGCCCCTGTTTTGCTTTTTACATAATAAAATGAAAGCATGGATTTATTTTTCCATCTTCCTGGATTCCAGCTTTAAAACTACCTTACCAGACTGCAAAGATTATGAAGGCTGACAGCTTGTCTTCTTGTGAAAAACAAACAAAACTTCAGCCAACCAAGTTTCCTTTATGTACCTGTAATACTTTCAATGGTAGCTATGGGAGATATCGACCAATAATAGGACTTTCTTATGGGCCACTTGCCAGCAATGTCAGCACATCTGTAGGAAAAGCATTCTGAATCCTTTGTTTTCATCTTTCCGAGCAGACCTCTTGACAATGTTCTCTTTGTCAGCCAAGACTTCCCCCTTGATAAATAAATATATATATATTTATATATTTTTAAGTTTATTTATTTTTATTTTGTTAAAGTTTATATATTTATTTTATACTTTAAAAATATATATATTTTTAAAGTTTATATATTTATTTTGAGAGAAAAAGAGAAGACATGCATGAGCAGGAGAGGGGCAGAGAGAGAGGAGACAGAATCCCAAGCAGGCTCCACACTGTCGGTGCAGAGTCCAGCGCAGGGCTCAATCCCACCAACAGTGAAATCATGGCCCGAGCCAAAATCAAGAGTTGGGAACTTAACCGACTGAGCCACTCAGGCACCCCTTTTTAAGTTAAAAAATGTTTTTTTTTAATTTTAGAGGGAGAGAGAGAGTGAGGGGAGAAGAGGGAGAGAGAGAGAGAGAGAGAGAGAGAGAGAGAGAGAATCCCAAGCAGGTTCTGTGCTGTCAGTGCAGAGCCCGATGGCTGGGTTTGATCTCACTAACCATGAGATCATTACCTGAGCTGAAAGCAAGAGTCAGATGCTTAACTGACTGAGCCAGCAGGCATCCCTTAAGTTTATTTATTTGTAAGTAATCTCTACACGCAACATAGGGCTCAAACTCACAACCCCAATATCAACAGTCTCGTGCTCCTCTCACTGAGCCAGCTGGGTGCCCCAAGAGTTCCGTTTGGATTTAGTTTGGTAATGCCATACCCAATTGGTGAATGCATACACAATTCACCCAGTTTTACTGCATAGGAAGTGATTCCACAGAGAGACTCCCACATGTGGGAAATGATACATGTACAACAAAGTTATTCAATGCAGTATTGTTTGTAATTGCAGAAGGCTATAAACATGTCAGGGTCTATCAAAAGTGGACTGCATAAATTATCTCTGAGCCAGCCAGCCAGTGGAATATTATTTAGCTATAATGAGGCAAGGGGGAGCCCCCTGAGTATCGATACGGAATACCCCCTCAACTATAGTATGCTACTATTGTGTCGTAAAGGGGAAACTTATTTGTTTACACAGCCATAGTCTATCTCCAGAAGAATACATAAGAAGCCCATCCTGTCCATCGTGAGGCCTGGCATCCACGGTCAGGGGGCTGGGCTGAGACGTGTCCGAGGGGGATTTAGGGGTGTAAAGGGAGTCACCCATTCATGAGCTAGAAACTTGCACACGTGTGATTATCTCAGTTAATCCCTACAACTCCAGGAGAGTATGTTATTATCCCCGTTTCAAGAGTGAGGAAGGCGAAGCACAGACAGGCACTTCCTGGTGGCTTCAGGACCGACCGCAGTGTAGTCTGCAGCCTCTGCCGTGAGAGGAGGCAGCGCCTCTGAACTTACCACTGCCCACACCTGGGGCTTTCCAGAAAGTTCCTAGTGGAGGGTGGCAAGAAAGGACCCGCTGTGGGCTGGGAAAGCAGAAAAACTCCATGTTTCTGTTTCTAAACCGAGGACACAACGTGCGCGAGTGCCTCCTACCTTTATCACATGATACACAAACCCATTCTCATTCTGTAAGAGAATCATTCTCAAACCCACTTCTCTCCCGTAATACAATTTTTTAAATTTCTTATTTTAATGTTTATTTTTGAGAGAGAGACAGAGCATGAGCAGGGGAGGGGCAGAGAGAGAGGGAGACACAGAATCTGAAACAGGCACCAGGCAGGCTCCGAGCTGTCAGCGCAGAGCCTCACGTGGGACTCGAACCCATGAACCATGAGATCATGACCTGAGTCGAAGTCGGACACCCAACCGACTGAGCCCCCCAGGTGCCCCCTCCCGTAATACAATTTTAAGTACTAATACTTGGCAATGCTCCAGGCTTCCAGAACTCTTGACCTTGTTTGAGTCTCATAACTGTTTAGCGCTGGCTGCTTGACAACAATCAGCGACAATAGGGCCACCAACCCTTTTTTTGGGGCCCATCGGCTCTTAGCCTGCCTTCCTTCCTCTTTCTTTCTTTCTTTCTTTCTTTCTTTCTTTCTTTCTTTCTTTCTTTCTTTCTTTGTCTTGTCTCTTCCCACATCCTACTTATGATTGTCCAGACAGAGTAAAAGTTTCCTCTAGACACAGCTGGAAATTCTCCACCTTTGCCCCTGTTTCATAGCAGGATCTTGGGGGTAAGACCAGGGAGGCTGGTCTTAGGAAAGACACTGTCTTAAGAGCAGCAGGACAATCTTGCTGGTGACATCTCACTGTGCTGACAGCCCGATGTGGCCCACTAACCACCGCTAGTGCTGCCCCGTGGACAAGAACTCGTGCATGCACCAGACATCGACCCTGTAGAGCTGCCGCAGGCTCGTAGTGGTAGGATTTAAATGTGTGGAGGATGTGTCCCCTGGAAGAAAGTATCTCACTTCACCAATGCCTAGGAGATCTTTGACAAACAGTAGAGATCAGGCTTGAGAAGTGGTGACATAATTCCACGAAGTGAGTGGGGTGACAGCTGAGGTTTGAGTCAGATGTTTTGTTGATTGATCTTCCCTTGAGCTTCAAACCAGGCAGCAGGTGCTGTGCAGCTCCTGTGGGGGGAGAAAATGAGCACGACGCTCAGGGTCCCGACTCCCGTGGAACTTGAGGGCTGCTCAGGAAGGCGTATCATTAAATAAATGGCTCCATAATTTTTAAAAAAGTGGCCGCTGAGATGAGTGTTTTGCATGGCGAAGGTCGTGAGCTGGGAGAGCACCTGCAGGGTGGGGCGGGGCCTAGGTCAGTCTGGGCAATTCAGGGGAGGCTTCTCTGCAGATGATGTTTAAGTTTAAAGAGGTGAAGGTGGCATGGGGTGTGCAGGCCAAAGAGGGCATGTCCGGGCTGCTTGCTTCCTGGGCGGAGAGTATCTGGACCAGTTCAAGAATGCAATCAGGCCAGTGTGGCTGTAGCACCATGAGTGACAAGGAGGAGGTCCAGGGATCTAGGCTGCAGCCCCAGCTGTGCTGGAGTTGGCTGGGTGACCTGGGGCTGGCTCAGCCACCTTTCTGAGATGTAGTTTTCTCTTCTGAAAATGGATCAAAATAATAGCACACCACACAGGGACAGCTGGAAGGATTAAGGGAGGTAATGTGAACTGCTTGACTGCTTGTAGGTTATGCACCACTAAGGTAGTGTGTTTCTGCTCTGATCGAAGCGTAATAAACACTGAAGCATCCAAAGGTGTGTCTGAGTCATGTCGGCCTTCAGACTCTGATATGATAGCAGAACCAGCTTCACATCTGTTCCAGACTTCCCTTTCTGCTCAGATTGAATTGTCCATTTTGGTCCCTGGATGGGGCAGCCCCATCCCACCCACTGTAACAGGGTTATACTTGCTTTTTTTTTTTTTTTTTAATTTAAATCCAAGCTAATTAACATACAGTGATATATTGGTTTCAGGAGTAGAATTTACTGATTCATCACTTACATATGACATCCAGTGCTCATCACAAGTACCCTCCTGAGTACCCATCACCCATCCAGCCCATTCCTACATCCGCCTCCCCTCCAACAACCCTGTTCTTTGTATTTAAGAGTCTCTTATGGTTTGCCTCCCTCCCTGGTTTTATCTTAATATCTTATTTTTCCTTTCATTCCCCTATGTTCATCTGTTGTGTTTCTTAAATTCCGCATATAAGTGAAATCATATATTTGTCTTTCTGTGACAGACTTATTTCACTTAGCCTAACATATTCGAGTTCCATTCACGTTGTTGCAAATGGCAAGATTTCATTCTTTTTGATGGCAGAGTAATATTCCATTGTATATATATAAACCACATCTTCTTTATCCATTCATCCATCGATGGACATTTGGGCTCTTTCCATACTTTGGCTATTGTTGATAGTGCTGCTGTGAACATTGGGATGCATGTGTCCCTTCGAATCAGCACTCCTGTATCCTTTGGATAAATACCTAGTAGTGCAATTGCTGGGTCATAGGGCAGTTCTACTTTTAATTTTTTGAGGAACCTACACACTGTTTTCCAGAGCAGCTGCACCAGTTTGCATTCCCACCAGCAGTGCAAGAGGGTTCCTCTTTCTCCACATCCTCGCCAACATCTGTCGTTGCCTGAGTTGTTAATGTTAGCTAGCCATTCTGACTGGTGTGGGGTGGTATCTCATTGTGGTTTTAATTAGTATTTCCCTGATGATGAGCGATGTTGAGCATCTTTTCATGTATCTGTGAGCCATCTGGATGTCTTCTTTGGAGAAGTGTCTGTTCATGTCTTTTGCTCATTTCTTCCCTGGATTATTTGTTTTTTGGGTGTTGAGTTTGAGAAGCTCTTTATAGATTTTGGCTACTAACTCTTTATCTGATATGTCATTTGCAAATATCTTCTCCCATTCCATTCGTTGCCTTTTAGTTTTATTGATTGTTTTCCTTGCAGAACAGAAGATTTTTTATCTTGATGAGGTCCCAATAGTTCATTTTTGCTTTTATTTCCCTTGCCTTTGGAGACAAGTTGAGTAAGAAGTTGCTGTGGCCGAGGCCAAAAAGGTTGTTGCCTGTTTTCTCCTCTAGGGTTTTAATGGTTTCCTGTCTCACAGTTAGGTCTTTCATCCACTTTGAGTTAATTTTTTGTGTATGGTGTAAGAAAGTGGTCCAGGTTCATTCTTCTGCATGTTGCTGTCCAGTTTTCCCAGCACCACTTGCTGAAGAGACTGTCTTTATTCCATTAGATATTCTTTCCTGCTTTGTCAAAGATTAGTTGGCCATACATTTGTGGGTCCATTTCTGGGTTCTCGATTCTGTTCCATCGATCTGAGTGTCTGTTTTTGTGCCAGTACCTTACTGTCTTGATGATTACAGCTTTGCAATACAGCTTGAAGACTGGGATTGTGATGCCTCCTGCTTTGGTTTTCTTTTTCAGGATTCCTTTGGCTATTCAGGGTCTTTTCTGGTTCCATACAAACTTTAGGATTGTTCTAGCTCTGTGGAGAAAGCTGGTGTTATTTTGACTGGGATTGCACTGAATGTGTAGATTGCTTTGGGTAGTATCTACATTTCAACAATATTTGTTCTCCCAACCCAGGAGCGCGGGATGTTTTTCCATTTCTCGGTGTCGTCTTCAATGTCTTTCATAAGCTTTCTGTAGTTTTCAGTGTACAGATCTTTTACCTCTTTTACCTCTTTGGTTTATTCAGTTACTTTATGCTGTTCAGTGCAGGTCATGCCTTCAACAACACTTGTGTTTTTCAATAAAACTTTCAATAATACTTCAATAAAACTCGTGTTTTTATGGGATTTCCATGAATAGAATCCTAGTCTGTTGCCTCAGATTTGTTCATTTGACTCCTAAAACATCTATTTGTAAATATTTTTTCATGTTTGTGCACTCACCTCCACACATCCTTTTCTGTACTTCTAAAATCCACAGTGCTCCAAAAATAAGAAAAAAAATTGTTTCTAACTCATTTGGTGGCAAGACCAGATGTGAAGCTATTTATGGTCTTTATTTACTGCACCTAATGTTAATAGTCATGTATTTTACTGCAGAAACAAGATTGTACTTTATTACGGATGTTACACCTGCAACACGTGTCAAATAACAGAGTCCTCCACGTTCTGTAGCTTCTAATAGAAAACCGTGGAGATGTGTCTTCTTCTCTTAGTATTATTCAGTATTGTGCTAGTGTTCTCTGGATAAATGAACAGTCATTATCGGATCCTGAACTGGACATAATGGGAGAGAAATATTTTGCAGCGAAATGAACAAACACACACCCCACCAACCAAATGCCCAAAAGCATACATGCATTATGATACATATGCTTTTTGGATTGCTATGAATTTATGTATATTCATATCTGGTATATACTCAATTACATATATTTAACTAAACACAGTTTAGTAAACATGTTTGCGTTGAAATCCTTGAAAATCTGAGTCTCTTGTTCCAGGAGTAGAAATACTCACTAAATGTGTCTGTGAGAACTGAATCTTTTCTACATCTGTTAACCTGACCACGTATACCCTGTAGAAGGAGGGACAGACAAGCTAATTATTTTCCTGTTTGTTGTTTAGGCTAATGTAGCATTTTAGCACCTCGTGTTCATCTGCTTATTACAGAAGGGCTCCCTTACGAAGGAATTATTTACAGAAGCAATGGGCAGTGTCAGCTTTTTAAAAAAACTTTTTAAAATGTTTATTTATTTGGGGGGCAGGGCGCAGAGAGAGAGGGAGACACAGAATCCAAAGCAGGCTCCAGGCTCTGATCTGTCAGCACAGAGCCTGACGCGGGTCTAGAACCCACCAACCAGGAAATCGTGACCTCTGAACTGTGAGATCATGATCTGAGCCGAAACCAGATGCTTAACCGACTGAGTTCCCCAGGCACCCCACTGTCAGCTTTGTAATCTGGCTGTTGGCTCAGAGCACCTGGGAGACAGCTGCCCCTGACCCAGAGCACCTTGTGGGAAGCAGGGGTGGAGAGGTGTGTGGCCCTTTTTTATTTCACTGAAATTTTTTGAGCTCCACGCTCCATTCACCTGGATGTGCCTGTAAAGACATAATAGAAATGACCTTATAATTTTCCTGTTTCCTTCTCCTGGCTCAGAAGCACCAAGGCCAGCAGTGTCAAGAACATACAGTGAGAGAGAACTGTGTGGGGAGCAGTGGAGATGTGTTAAAGAATGGTTACCCCCGCCCCTGCCCTCTCCAGGCCCCACAGCTCTGTGAGACTGTCCCATTAGAGGAGGAGGGAGGACATGGAAATGGAACACGATGGGAAGGGTCCAACAAGAAAGACTTGGCGGTCGGTGCGGAGTATGGAGGAAGGTTCAAGCCGTCACTGAAACACCAGGGTGAAGCCTGGCAATGTAAATGTTTGAATTTTAAGCCTTTGCCCCATACGCTTTTCTAAATCACAAGAGCTGCGTAGGACAGAAGGGCTTCCCTGAGGCCAGGACTTTCACCCCAACGCAAGAGGAGGGGCAGGTGGACATGAACACCCCCCTTGCATACCCGCCACCCGCTGCTAATTCGGATGGCAAACTGAGATGCTGCGTGACCTCTGATAAGGAACGCCCTGCTGTGGACGTTGGCTAAGAGGAGGGCCTTGAAACCAAATCTCCTGACACTGGAAAGAATTTGGAACCGCACTAAGTGTTTCCACTATTGGCTCTGTCAACTGCATAGCCGGTGACCTCTGATTCGTACTTACTGTCCTCAAATTGCAGCTTACTGGGCTCCAAAAGAAGGACGTTATACCTACTTTGCATGGCTGGGTGAGAATTAAGTTAGATGCCCACTGAGGGCACGTAGCGCCCAGCAGACCATGAGTGAATTGGGTTACTTGGGCTAATATGTTTGAGGGGTGTGTGGGGTGTTAAGTTCTGGGCTCTATGCTCTCCATGCCAGGCAGAAGTTGAGGCGGAAGACAGGAAAGGAGCTGGGAGCATGAGAAATAACATGAACAGGAAGACTGGCCCCGTTCTCAGGAGTCAGAGATGGTCAGAAACTGTAAAAGGAGGACAAGTCAGCAAGGGCGCAAAGCAGAGGGGACGGGATTGAGTGTGTCCTCCCTGGAGGAGAGGAGTTTGGTGCTTGTGGAAGGAAGAGGAGTGGATGGGCGTTGGGTACTGGTGGGGGGTGGACTTTGGTGAGTGTCCTGGCGAATCTGGGCAGTGACACCGGAGGATGCAGTTGCTGGTGCTGGTGGAAAAAGGTGAGCAGTTTCAGAGTCCTGAGGGCAGTTAAAAAGAAAGCTTAAAAAAGGATTGTAAAGGTAACACTTGTAAAACATTGGAACTAAAATTTAATAACAAACGTCAAGAAAAAAAGGTGCCCAATTATTCATGGCCCCAGAGGCAATTACTGCTAACATTTTGATACATTTTTTTAAGTTTTATTTATTTAAGTCACCTCTACACCCAACGTGGATCTCAAACTCATGACCCCAAGATCAAGAGTCACTTGCTTTTCTGACTGAGCCAGCCAGGTGCCCCTTGATGTATTTTCTTCCAGCTTTTAAACACATATATACCACAACTGTACAAATTTTGTATTCTGTCTCCCTGCCTCAAATTCTCATATTTTCCCAATATCATTGACTGCTGTTTTAAACATGGAATGAATACATTCCAATGTACTAAACCAATACTCTGTGATATGGACATTAAAGGTGTTTCCTTTTCTGATTTAGCACCAGCAGCGTGGCGATAAATAACACCAAAATAATGTTCAATTTCACCGAATCACAGACTGCTTTTTTCCAGGGGGCACTCCACCCTTCTGTCCCCCTCAACTCAGACCAGCAAAGGGGTCAGGACTTCAGGGAAGCCAGAGAGAAGCTGCCAGAGTGAAGGTTTAGATGAGGGCTTTGAGAACTCCTTTGGGGGCTCCTGAGAGGGTGCCTATGCAGATTCACCCCTCCAGAGAGGCCATGCTGGGTCTGGGAGGGGTGTCCTCCTGGGCATCAGCTTTGCCAGGACCACACAGAAGCACAGAGAGAGGGTGCTCTGCTGGCCAGACAGCTGAAGTAGCCTTCAGACCAGGCAGACAGGAAACTCTTCTTTTCAAAGCAGTCTAGGAAATTCCTCATCTACATGTTGTCCTGGGGTCAGTAACTTTATTTCAGTCGACACCCACATTTTTTGGTTCCACCCTGCTGAGAGGACATCAGGCCACACTGAGGAGGGTGTCTATTGCTTTGAGTGGTTAGAAATCCTGCCCCACTCTCTTCCTCCCTTCTGC
The DNA here is from genome assembly GCF_024362965.1 of Panthera pardus. Classification (NCBI taxonomy): domain Eukaryota; kingdom Metazoa; phylum Chordata; class Mammalia; order Carnivora; family Felidae; genus Panthera; species Panthera pardus. Next base: position 106,307,946 of record NW_026526732.1, read on the forward strand.
CCAACTTCTAGCTCAAAGGGTCTCAAACACTCCCTAGAGAACATCAAAAAACAATCTGTGGTGTTTTCTTTTGTGCTTACAGTGATGAGGGGCCATTGTTGGCAGTTATGAGCAGGGCAGGGGAATAAGATATTCTTCCAAACATAGAGGGCACAATAAATTGTCCCTCATCCAGATTCCCAAATGTCCCCTAGGACATTCATGTAGGTGAAAACCTGTGTTTAATTATCTGAGCCTGGAAATTAATAGTGTTTAAAAAATGGTATTAATATACAATGAACTTTCTAGGAATACAATTACAGTTCTGTGTAAATCTAGGGAAGGTTCACTTTGGTACCAAGAGTTGTCCAACATTTCCTTAAATCACTTCATCGATGGCAACATGCTGGAGGTAGGTGAGTCACTGCCTCAGCACCTGCGTCCGCGTGTGCTTGTGTGGACAGGTGTGGCCAGTGTGGTGGGGCCTCAACAGTCACACGTAAACATGTTTATGTTATTTTATCACAAATTATTCTTTGCCATTTCTCCTCTATGGTATGGACAGGGAAGCACGTTGATGTTTAAGTTCTGTATGTAGGTAGGTTGTATCATCTATGAATTTCAATTCTGCACAGTAAAAGATTAGTTGGAAGATACCTGCTATAAAAAGGGCTAAAGGATGAGACCCTCAGGTCAGATCAGTTACATGCTGTTTGCTTGTCCCCCATTAGGAATTCCGTCTCCTCGAGCAGCCCACACTCACTCCCATGCACACACACGCACGTGCACACACATAAACACACGTGCAGGCACACGAACACACGCATACGAACACAACCACACGCGCACATGCGTGCGCACACACGAACACGCACGTTCATACGACCATGAACACATGCTCACACACACACACATGCACACACATACACACACACGCACACACAGCCTTCACCACTGCACAAAGGCCACGGCCACGGGCTGGTCCCGAGGCCTGTGCCTCTCCATCATTCAGGAAACACTGGGCCTGGGGCCCCACTGGAGTAGACAGGGTGCCGCTGGGCCCCGCTGGAGTAGACAGGCCACTGGGCCCGGCTCCGCTGGAGGCCCCCCTATATCCCTTGTTTGCTCCCGCCGCCTCAGCTTCTCTCAGGGTGCTCCTCTCCCCGGCTCTAGCTTCCAGCCCTTTCTCCGAGGGGCCTTCCCAGGACAGCCAGGCTAAGCTGCTGGGCCTCGGGGGCCTCTCAGGTCGCCCGGCCTTCACCCCCCCTCCCCCCGCCCCCCTTCTCCTCCGCCCTTCCCGCTCTGACCTCAGCTCTCCTTCCCTCCCACCTGCCTGGCTCTCCTCCTCCCCTCGCGGCCCCCGCCTCCCTCCTCTCACCGCGATCCGGGGCCGCCTCCTCCACCTGCAACCCAGCATCCCTGCGTCCCCGCCTGCGGCTCGCGGCCCCTCGTCCCCCCCCCCCCCTCCCCCAGCCCGCCCCGGCGCCCCGAGGCCCGCCCGCCGGACCCCCGCCCGGGGTGCGTGAGCGCCCGAGCCCCCTACCCCCCGGCGCCGGGGGCGGTCCAGGGCGGGGCCGGGATCCGGGGCGGCTCCCGGGGCTCTGCTTGTGGGAGGCGCCCGCTCCTCGGGCTCCCCCGCCCTCCCCCCCCCCCCCCCCCCGCCCTGCCGGCTCCGCACCCTCCTTCTTCCCTCCGCCCGGAGCCTCCCCCGGTCCCCGGCGCCGCCTCCTTCGCTCCCGGCTCCCGCTCCCGCGGCCGCCGCCGCCCCGGGAAGCAGAGACCGGGGTGGGGTTTGGGGGAGCGCGAGGGCAGGGCGACCCGGGCCGGAGCGCGGATTCGCCGGGAGGAGGGCCGGGCGGAGGGGACGGTCGGGGAGACCGGAGGGGAGCGGGAGGAGCTGCCGGGCCTGGGGCCTGCAGGCCCGGGGAGCCGGGGAGCCGCGGAGCCGGGGAGCCCGGCCGGGCGCAGAGGTAAGAGCCGGGCCGGCAGCCGGGCTCCGCGAGGGGCGCGCGGGGGAGGGCCGGGCCGGGGCGCGGGGGCCGAGAGGTGGAGTCCCGGGAGGGTGGGGGGCCGAGGGAGGCAGGAGGAGGGTGGGGACCGGCGCTCTCTCCTCCCCCCCCCCCCCACCCCACCCCGCGCGGGGCTCCGCCCCCGCCTCCTCCGCCGGGCGCGCGTCTCGTCGGCGGGAGGAGCCGGGTCGGGGCCGGGTCCGGGCCCCGGGAGGCCGGGCGGGCGAGGCCGGGCGGGCCTCCCGGGTTGGGCCAGGCCGGCGGGGGTCCGGCCCTCACGGCCTCCTGTCACTCAGATGCTGCTGCTGCTGCTGCTGCTGCCGCTGGCGCCGCTCTTCCTCCGCCCCCCGGGCGCGGGCGGGGCGCAGACCCCCAACGCCACCTCCGAAGGTGCACCTTCGCCGGCGACCTCGGGCACCCCCATCCCCTTCCCCCTCTCCCTGCCCCTCCCCCTCCCTTTTTCTGGTCCCCATTCCTGTCCCGTCCGCCGGACCCACTGTGACATCCCTGACCTCCTTTCCATCACCCCCGCCTGTGATCCAGCGCCCCCTCTTGTCTGCCCCAAACTGCTGCATAGGCCACCTTTCGGGGACCCTGCATGATGAGCCCAACCCCACCCCTCTTTCCTTGCCTACACTGCTGCCCAGGGAGCCTAAGGCCCCCCTGCCCTCTCAGCCTAATTCGCTCAAAAATCCTCCTCCAGTCTGTTTTACCAAGCTCGCCGGCACAGTGTACCCCTTCACCATTTCTTAATTCTGCCCATCACCCCCAACCTGCACCCTTCCTTCCTCACTGGCGAGCTCGCAGAGCTCTCTCTCCTTTAGTCCCGGGTTCTGTACCCGTCCCGACCCCCACCCTCTGGCACCGCAGCTGCTCCCCTGGGCCCGCCACCTGCCCGCTGACCACGCCCTCTGTCCCTCCCCTCCCCGCCATTCCTCTCTGAAGCCTTCCACTCACCCCTCAGGGTGCCAGATCATACACCCGCCCTGGGAAGGGGGCATCAGGTACAGGGGCCTGACTCGGGACCAGGTGAAGGCGATCAACTTCCTGCCCGTGGACTATGAGATCGAGTACGTGTGCCGGGGGGAGCGCGAGGTGGTGGGGCCCAAGGTCCGCAAGTGCCTGGCCAACGGCTCCTGGACAGACATGGACACTCCCAGCCGCTGCGGTGAGTAGCATCCCCGAGCCCCTCTTCTCTTCTAGATCATTCCTCGGCCTGCCTCACACTTAGCATTATTGCTTAGGTCAGCACTTTCAACCACTGTCACAATTCACAAGGACATTTACAGAGCTCACACCATGTAAGAGGGACTTCCCTGCCGCACTTGGAGGCCGTAAAGTCAGCAGCCCACACATCACCTCATCTCATCCTCCCTGCATTAGGCCACTGACCACTTGACAAAATAACTTGATTATTCATCTTGCCTGTGAGTTCTTCTCTTTGAGGACTAGTGGCAGATTGAGCAAAAACCCTCATAAAATGGTTTCACTGCAGTCTTGAAAACCTCTGTCTCCAACGCAGAGGCCATATACCCACGAAGCGAAACCCAGTTTGACATTACTGTAAACCAACTATAATAAGAAAGGTAAATCCAATTGTGCATCTAAAGTTACACATCCGCACTCTCCAAGCCAGGGAACCGCCCACTGCCGCTGACTTTGAAAAGATTCCCTTCTGTGCACCTACAGCTCCACCTCAGGTTCCTACCATGGATGGAAATGCCTTTTCCCTTTCCTGGGGTGGTGTGTGGATGCTTCCAGGGTTAGGGGAGGAGAGGACGCCAGAGCCAAACCCCTTGCACATCTGATTTCCTGACGAGTGGGGTGCTTGAGGCCCCCTGCCCCAACTTGCCTCTCTTTTCCTTTTCGTGTCTCTCCACAGTCCGAATCTGCTCCAAGTCATACTTGGCCCTGGAAAACGGGAAGGTTTTCCTGACGGGTGGGGACCTCCCCGCTCTGGACGGAGCCCGGGTGGATTTCCGGTGTGACCCTGACTTCCATCTGGTGGGCAGCTCCCGCAGCATCTGTAGTCAGGGCCAGTGGAGTGCTCCCAAGCCCCACTGCCAGGGTGAGGGGACCGGCTGCCTGCATGCAGCTGAGGACGCGTGCCAGAGGTTGGGAGCGGGGTGGAAGGGATGGCGGGAAGGGAAGGGGTGCCATGCAAAATGGGGGGGGGGGCTTTGGGGAAGTGGAGGTGAAAACCCAACTCTTGCCCTCGCCTGCCTCTCTCCAGCCCCCTTCTGCAGCATCAGTGTCCACTTCGCCTACGCTGGGGCCCCCTTCCTCTACCTTCCTCTTTAGAGATCTCCTCCCTGCTCCCAGTTCTACATGTTCTCTTTTCCGTTATGAATCTCACCCTCCATCACCTTTCTCAAGGTTTAAATACTGCAGTTTCCCCTAGCCTACCTCTAAACTTAGAAGTTTCTAGGCATAACCCTCTTCTACAATTGATTCCTTTCCATTTGTTATATAACTGGATTATTGTAAAGACTCAGAAATAAATCATGTCATACTTAGAAAAAACACTAAGATTGGAAAGAATATCTGGGGTGGAAAGTTATCAGGGTGAAATTTAAAAAGACTTAAAGTTGGGGGCAGAACTGTCAGAGCACTAAAGGATGACCCGGGGATGGGGGAGGGGAAAAGGACGGTCTCCGACAACCTCCGTCCTTCCCCAGGGCACTCAGTCTTGTGTCCAACACCTACTCTGTCATTTCATTCAGCAGAATGCCCCCTGTCCTGGGCACCCAGATTCTGCCCCTGCACTCTTGTCCCCGGGATTCAGGCCGACCTCGTGCGTCCCCCACTTTTGCAGACTCTCTGGAGGTCCTGGCCTGGCTTCGTCCCCTAATGTCATTGCTCTGCTTATACCTTACCACTCCATTCTGGAAACTGGGAATCCTATCCAGGGTCTCGTCCTGTGCTCTAGTAATGTGTTCACACGGTCATAGCTTTTTGTAAAAAATGCAAAAGTAAGATTTTAACAGCAACAGTTTAAAATCAATTGTATTTGTAATTTGCAGTTTTTTCTTCTTAAAGAGAGGCCCCTGAATTTTATAATACTTAGGCTCCACAAAGCGAGAATCTGCCCATGTCCTGTCTCAAATTCTGTTGTCCTATGAACAATGAAAGAAGAAAACCAACAGGTCCTGACCCACAGCCCCACCTTGCTCTTGTCCCCAGGCACCCTTCCCCCCCCTCAGAGACGCAGGCTTCTGCTGCACGCGGGCCTCCCGGCATGGACAGGTGTGGGAGGGGGCTGGGCTCAGGCCGGGGAAGCCGGGAGCCGGTGGTAACTCTTCTCTGATCCCCGTCTTTCCTGCTGCCAGTGAATCGAACGCCGCACTCAGGTGAGATGACAGCCCTCCTCTCGCGCACTGCACCCCCGAACCCCCACTCGCGCCCCTGCACCCCAGGCGGTGGGGGCCCGTCCTTCTCGCCCCCCGCCCCCGTCTGCGGCCGGCCCCTCCTTCCTACCTGGTTTCTGCCTCCAGTCCCGGTTTTCTGCGAGGCTGCGGTCCCTCCCGACTCCCCGCTCGGCGCCCAGCGCTCGGCTCCGCCTCCTCCCCACTCCGCTCCTCCCGGAGGGCAGAGCCCGGCGGGGCCCCCCAATTCCTCCCCGCGGGGCTCCCCCCGACCTCCCCGGGCTTTCTCCAGGCGCCCCCGCCAGCCACGCGCACGCGTCTCAGGGCCAGGCCTTGCCCCCCTCCCCCCCAGACCCCGCACCCCCGCCCCTGCCCTCCCCACCCCTCCCTCTCCCTCCTCGGATCCCAGGTCCTTCGCGTCCTGTCCCCCCCGGCCGCCCCCGTCCCATCCATCCGCCCGTCCGTCCACACCCCCGTTCTCGCCCCGGTTCTCCACCCCCCTCTCCCCTCCCGGCACGCCCCCTCCCCTCCCCTCCTCGCCCCTCCCTGGCGTCCCGCGGGGGTCGCGTCCGCCGCCCCTCCCCTCCCCGCCCCTCCCCCGGCGTTCCCACGCGCGCGCGCCTCCCTCCGCCCCTCCCCCAGCCGCCGCGCGCCGCCCGTGACGTCAGGGCCCCCTCCCAGCCGTCCGTCTCCTCCTCCCCTCGGTCGGTCGGTCAGTCCGCGAGGAGAGTCCGCGGTGGCCACGGCAGCGGCGGTGGCGGGAGCCGCGGGGGCCACGGGGAGCCAGCCCTCCGCGCGTCCTGGGGGCTCCGGCCCCCTGCGCCCTCCGAAACCCGGGATGGAGGCGCCGCCTCGACACCCCCTCAGCAGCCCTCCCCGGGAAAAGTGTCCCCCCTGAGCTCCTCCCCACCAAGCAGCCCCCCCCCCCTCCCCACGCCATGGGCCCGGGGGTCCCCTCTCCCCGGGCGGGGTGGCCGCTGCCGCTCCTGGTGGTGATGGCGGCGGGGGTGGCCCCTGCGTGGGCCTCCCACTCCCCTCACCTCCCGCGGCCTCACCCGCGGGTCCCCCCGCACCCCTCCTCAGAGCGGCGCGCAGTGTACATCGGGGCGCTGTTCCCCATGAGCGGGGGCTGGCCGGGGGGCCAGGCCTGCCAGCCCGCGGTGGAGATGGCGCTGGAGGACGTCAACAGCCGCAGGGACATCCTGCCGGACTACGAGCTCAAGCTCATCCACCACGACAGCAAGGTAGTCCTGGCAGTCCTGGCGGGGGCGGAGAGGGGGCAGGGGCAGGGGTAGGGGGGGCAGGGGCAGGGGGACAGGGGCAGGGGGACAGGGGCAAGGGGACAGCGGGGCAGGAGGCCAGCCCGGCGCCTTGGCCTGGGTGACCGCTGGGATGGCGAAGTGGACCCCTCCCACGTGTGACTGGAGGGAGGTGGGCTGGGGTGTGGGAGCCTGGGGAGAGTCAGAGGGGCTGGAGGTTCAAGATGAGGGTCAGGGGGTTAGGAGGTGGGTCGTGCTGGGAGCGTGACCCTTCCGCTCCCCAGGACCCCTGGACGTGGGGGCGGGGGTGGGGGAACTGGGGATGGGTGTAGGGCACCAGCTGACCCTGACCCTCTGGGGAGTTCATTACCTCCTGGGGTGGGTGGAGGGGTGGAGGAGGTGTCCGAGGCAGGAGCTGAGGCCGGCTCACGTTTTCCATGGTAACGAGGTAAATCTTGACAGCAGGTTGGAGCTGGGAGGAATGGGGACTGAATAAGCGAAATTTTGAGGGACTTGCGTGCTCTCGTGTATGTATCACAACGAAACAGCCAGGTAGCGGTGAGCTCCACCAGGTTTCTGCACATTCTCCACCAGAACCGGGTTGAGGGTTCCTGGGTTGTGGGTTACACTGCGTGTTGTGCTTGGGGAGGGGCTAACGGTTGGGAGATGGGCAACGAACTGGGTTAGCGGTCTGCAGGGAGCCCGCACAAGAGCCTAGGGATAGAGGGAGTCTGGGAACCGGCAGGAGAGAGAACCAGCAAGAAGGGCAGTGGGGGAGGGGGCAAGCAGGAGGGCCGGGGTGAAGATCAGTCCTTGGGCTCCTGTGGAACTTGGGTCTAGAGTGGCTCCTCCGTTCAGCACTGTGGCCTCTAAGATGTGAGGAAGGACCAGCTCGAAGGGTTAGGGAGGCGGGGACCAGAGGAAGGCGGAAGGTGAGAAAATTTGGGTCGGCCATGAGTTTCCTTCCCCACCCTATGTCCCATTTGAGTAATTGGGAACGTGGGGAAGGATGTGGCTTCCGGCCTCAGATTTATCCTGTCTGACGTGTGGCCCCGGAAACGCGAGGGACTGGGGGACCGTGGAGTGCAGAGGTGATGAAACGGTCATCTTACACCTGGCTGGACTCAGGATTTATTGTCACTCTTCCAACAGCCATCTGCACCTAGAAATGGGTTTGTGTGGGACGAGGGGGCAGGAATGAGGTTGAAGGTGGGGTGCATGGGGACTGTTAGCTTGGGGAGGGGACTCAGATCCCTCCTGACACTTGGGGAGGGGCTCTTAAACTTCTCCATGGTAGAGGAGTTTGTTTCAAACACATATTCTAACTGTCTGGTCCGGAATGAGCACGAAATCCTGTCATGCAGGAGGCCTAGGTAGATGACCCCAGGACGCCTGTGGAGGGACAGCAGGGAGCTGGAAAAGAATTAGGAGTTAGGGCAGAGGGTCAGGGCTGCTGGAGGCGGGAGTCTGGGGCGGGAGCCTGGGAGGGCTGGGTGCAGGTGTCATGACTGGGGTCACCAGGAGGTCTGGATGTGGGCTCAGACTCTTCTACCATGAGAGGTGACTCCCCAGAGGTGCTGGGAAGCAGGTGGGGGGGGGGGGCCCTGAGAGAAGGCACAAGGAAAGCAGACTAACAGGAATGTGTGCTTTCCTGTGGTTTCCTGCCTGCAAATCCGGATCCTTTGCAGAAGAGAGCGGAGGGGAGGCTGAGAGGAAGTCTATGGGGGAGGGGGTGGGCATCACACGGAGGGAATCTGCAGTGAGGAGCAGGGTGTGGAGGGAAAGGGTTTGAGAGCAGGTAGGGGAGGAAGGAGAAGCGGAGGAAGAGACGTGGGGCAGGCTAGTGGCCCTGTGTGTATGCTCTGGTATGTCCGTGTTCCTGTCTACCCTTCCTTCAAGCCAGGAGGGGGGCACCCAGGGGCTTTGCGATGGGCTGGGGTAGGATCTGCAGTGACCCCCTGAGACAGTTCAGGATGGTGGGGCCTGCCGGAGAAGCCCCTCCTAGCGGGGGGGGGGGGGGGGGGGAAGTGTTGTTCTTCCTGCCCCACCTGGCTCCCTGCTCCAGCTTCCCACAGGGTCTCAAATGTCAGGCCTCAGTGGGAAGCGAGCAGCTCTAGGGGGCCTTCCTTATTTGCTCACTGCCGGCCCCCCCTTTTCCATCCCCCCCCCCAGTCCCCTGTGCCTCCTGTTTCTCCTCTGCCCTGGCTTCCCACTGGCTTCCATTTCTTCTCTGCTTCCTTTGGGGCTCCAGCGGCTTCTGAAATGTCAAACTTCAGCAGGAGGGGAACAGGCAGGGGGAGACCATGGGGCTCTTCCTCCCCACGTGCTGTCCTCCCAGCACCCCTGCCCTCCCCAGCTCTCTGCCTCCCCTTCACGCACCCCTAAAAACACCCGGTTTGTTAAGAGTCCTTTTCTATTTATTCTCCCAGTTCTTTCCTCACCTGTTTCTCCCTCTGCCGCCCGCCCCCCCTCCAAGGCTTCTTTTTCTAATGGACCCGTCAAATGTCAGAGCCCAGCAGGAGGGGAGGGATCGCCCAGCAGGACCCCCTAGTGGTCCTGCTCCCTGTTCTCTCTTGTTTGTTTATCTCTAGCCCTGGAAAGGGAAGAGCCAGGGGAAAATGGACGGTGGGGAGAGGCGAGGGAGGAATTTTCATGCCATGTTTGAGGAGCCTGTCTGTGGACTTGGGGAGAGTTTATTCACATTCCTGCAGACTCACAGAGATTTGGAACAGAGACACAGGGGAAAAGGGACAGGGGTGCTAGAGGAAGTGAGGCTGGGGATGTCTGAGCAGGGGCTGAAGGGAGGGAAGATTGTGTCTGCATGAACACGGATGGAGGTGCGTGCAGGAGAGGGTAGGCAGGAGAAAATGGTAAAAGCACACAAGGGTCCAGTGGTGGGATGGGTCCTCGAGGAGTGACTAGATTGTTGGAGATGTGGGGCGGGGGGGCACCGGGAGAACCCACGCTTACCCCCTCCCATCCAGTGTGACCCAGGCCAAGCCACCAAGTACCTGTACGAGCTGCTCTACAATGACCCCATCAAGATCATCCTCATGCCTGGCTGCAGTTCTGTCTCCACACTTGTGGCCGAGGCCGCCAGGATGTGGAACCTCATTGTGGTAGGTGGGGGTGGGGGGGTTTCAGAAGGTGGGAGCTGAACAGGGGTGGACAGCATGTAAGAGGGCTGTGGAGGAACCCAGGTGCAGGACTCCTGGTCCTTCGGGGCCTCCTGGCAGCAGGGGGCTGATAGCTGCAGCTGCCTTAGCTTCTTGTCAGACGGAAGTGAAGTCAGATCAGGGAACAGGCACCTGTGCCAGGCGGTGGGTCTGTGAGGGTCCCCTCTCCTGGGAGCCTGGAGCGTGAGCGTGCCCCGCGCTGTGTCTGTCCCTCAGCTTTCCTACGGCTCCAGCTCACCGGCCCTGTCCAACCGGCAGCGTTTCCCTACGTTCTTTCGAACTCATCCGTCGGCCACACTCCACAATCCCACCCGGGTGAAGCTCTTTGAGAAGTGGGGCTGGAGGAAGATCGCCACCATCCAGCAGACCACTGAGGTCTTCACCTCGGTGAGAGCGCATTTTCCACATGCCAGTGGAGACGTGTGGCCAGGATCCCTTTTGGGGAGAAGATCCTGTTTCTTTATCAAAAGCAGACACATTCTGACTGGGTTAAGTGCATGTTCTTTCTGTAGCCAGAGGAATAAGCAGAGCTGAGTTTTCAAGATTCTTTCCAACTTCTTAGTTTTAGGACATTTTGTTCCTTTGATGTTCTCTTCCCCAGACAGACCCAAATGACCCACTTCTAATAAAGTAGGTTCACTCCACAGTTCAGATGAGATGAGAGAGAGAATGTGAGAGAAGAACCCAGAAAGGCAGCAAATCCAGAGACACTCGGGGTGGCAGGTGTGAGTGGGAACGGAGAAGGAGGGACAGGAGAGGCAGAAGACGTCTCCGGAACAGCACGGGTGGAAAAGAGGAAGCTCAGGGCTCTGAACCTGACGGAGGCAGCCCCTCCTTTTATTCTGGTCTTTGGATCATCCACCCGCCCTCATGTTCAGCAGCCCTTCAATCCTCCCCTGCCTTTCTCTCAGTGACCAGGACATTCTTCTGTGATCCTTTTGTCTGCCCACTTGCCTCTTGAGGTTGAGACCATCGTGTGCACACCAGACCCTGTCTCATCTTTCCCCGATTCCTCTGTTCTGCTCTCCCCCATGTTTGCTGCTTGGTAGGGATTGGTGGGGGGTGGGGGTGGGGGGATAGGGTGACCTCCCAGGACACAGATCCTTGCGAGGGGCTCGTAAGTACCTTCCCATGGAGGACCATCCCTGAGACCCCAGCTGCTTTCCTTTGAGCTCTTCCCACCCTGGGGCAGATGCCATTGAAGGAAGGGTCAGAACTGTGGTTCCTCCACTTCAGAGTGTATGATCCCCAGGTAGCATCTCCGGTCTTTATGCCACTGTGCACCTGTGCTTTCTCCATTTTTTCTTATTCCCACCCAAGACTCTGGACGACCTAGAGGAACGAGTGAAGGAGGCTGGAATCGAGATTACTTTCCGCCAGAGTTTCTTCTCAGATCCAGCTGTGCCTGTCAAAAACCTTAAGGTGGGGTGGTTGGGAGTGGTGGGCTCAGCCTACAGAGGGACCGGGTTGGGGGGACAGTGGTGGGCTGGAGAGGAGAACCAGACAGGCAGGTTGTTGGGATATAATTAGTGTATAACATTGTGTAAGCTTGCAGCCTGCAACGAGTTGATCTGATACATTTATATATATGTATGTATATGTATATGTATATATAATGGGTTGCATATAATTGATGTGTAATATTATATAAGCTGTGATGATACATTGATATGTTGCAATATGATTACAATCCATGCTAGCTAACGTTTCTTTTTTTTATGAATATAATTTATTGTCAAATTGGTTTCCATATAACACCCACTGCTCATCCCAACAAGTGCCCTCCTCAATGCCCATCACCCACTTTCCCCTCTCCTCCACCCCCCCAGCTAACATCTCTATCGCATCACAGAATTTTGATTCTGCGAGATAGCAGCATCTCCTGGGGAGGTTAATTTCCATTGTCCAGTGACATTTCTATGCTACCCCTCCAGCAGAACCCTGCATTAAGCACTCTGGGGCAGGGGATGAATGCCGTGGCAGCAGCTGGCTGTTTCCAGGCCTCCCTCAGCAGCTGGCTGTTTCCAGGCCTCCCTCAGCAGCTGTTTCTGTCCACTCTGCAGCGCCAGGATGCCCGGATCATCGTGGGACTGTTCTATGAGACCGAAGCCCGGAAAGTTTTTTGTGAGGTAGAGTTGGAATCAGAAGAGGCAGGGGTCTGGGTAGGCTCTGTATGTTGGGTGTGTTGTGGGGTCTCCTGTTTGCATCTCTGATCAGGTTGATAGCAGATGCTGTGAGATGACGAGTAATATGATGCTCCTGTCTGTTGACTCTGCCTCCCATCTTGGCTTCTCACACACAGCACTTTCTCCAGATCTCAGTTTTGTACCCTCTGTACTTCTGCAGGAGCCCGAGTCCCATCTTTCCTGATTAGCTGGGGAGGAGCTTAGAAGGAGGAATCGTCGAGTCTTTCCCACTCCCTCCGAGACTTGTAGATTCCTCTTTTCAATTCTCTGCTCTTCTCTGATTCCCAAGAGGCTGGAGAGTGTCAAGGGAAATAAAAGAAAAAGAGAAAGAAGGGCCCAGCCTCCCTCCTCCTCTGCATTCAGGTGTACAAGGAGCGGCTTTTCGGGAAGAAGTACGTCTGGTTCCTCATCGGCTGGTATGCTGACAATTGGTTCAAGATCTACGACCCGTCCATCAACTGCACAGTGGACGAGATGACGGAGGCTGTGGAAGGCCACATCACCACTGAGATCGTCATGCTGAACCCGGCCAATACCCGCAGCATCTCCAACATGGTGAGAATGGGGACCTAGAAGCCAGCCCCTGGGCAGGGGCGAGGACTGAGGGAGCCTGGCAGGGCAGGGGAGCGGGAAGGAGAGATGGGAGGGGCAAGTTCACTAGGCCCACCTGAGTGGAAGGGCTGTTACCATGGCAACAAGGAGCAGTTGGCAAGAAGTCAAGTGAAGGAGAGGCGTTAATGATAATATAGATGCTGTATACGCAGGCACCTCGGCAGAGCTGTTCCTGAGCTGAAACGCCTTTTATTCTCTTAGTGACTTCCGGGCCCTTTGAACTTGCTTAATATTCTCTCCTGATTGATACTCAATTAGCTCGGTTCCTGATGTTGTTTCAATGATTCCCTTTTAGAATTTCAGATATAAAAGGGAGTTCTGAAGTCAGTTACTTCCGGATAACGGATAGTGGCGGACCTAGAGCTGGGAGGCACATGCTCTGGTTGGGAAGGCTGGGGTGGCCCCGCGGGAGGGGCACCTGCTCCTTTCCTCTCAGTGCTATACCCCAAGGACCATGGGCGTCTTGAGCCAGCTTACAGGGTAATCTGCATGCCTGCTTATTATTCCCAGGGGTAGCTCCAGGTCTGGGGTACCTGTTTTGGAAAGCATGCCAGGGGCAAATTCATGGTTGTAAAGTCCCAAATATCTCATCAAAACAAAGGTTCAGTGAAAATGCTTTTGTGTAGTAAACCAGGAGCTTAGGTACATGATTTCAGTGATCCTCCCACTAATGCTCTGATTAGGGTTTTAATTCTATTCTATCGACCAGGAAACTGATGCAAAGAGGTTAAGTGACTTGGCCTAGGGGCCCTGTCCCTGCTGAGCTGTGAGGCCGGAGTTGACCCCTATTGGAGTCTGACCCCAGACCCCTCTGCCCCATCACCCTCCAGCCCTGTCCCTGCTGAGTCGTGAGGCCAGATCTGGCCCCTGTTGGAGTCTGACCCCAGACCCCTCTGCCCCATCACCCTCCGGCCCTGTCCCTGCTGAGTCGTGAGGCCAGATCTGGCCCCTGTTGGAGTCTGACCCCAGACCCCTCTGCCCCATCACCCTCTGGCCCTGTCCCTGCTGAGTTGTGAGGCCAGAGTTGGCCCCCGTTGGAGTCTGACCCCAGACCCCTCTGCCCCATCACCCTCCGGCCCTGTCCCTGCTGAGTCGTGAGGCCAGAGTTGGCCCCTGTTGGAGTCTGACCCCAAGCCCTCTGCGCCATCACCCTCCATGGAAAACCATGAATGCTGACTAAAGACTCTGTGCCTTTATTGGCTAACACCTGAGCTGGTGACAGTTTTGGAGCAGGGGAGGAAGAAGGTCCAGTCAGTCTGTTCTAGCAGAGGGTTGTGTTGTGTGGACTCCAGTTGTGGACTCTGTCCGGGGAAATTCCCAGGGATCACTTTCCAGCAGAGCACCTGAGCGGTGAGCCATCCTGGGGAACCTGGAGAGAACCTGGGGAGTACTGGAGCTGGTGCCTAGAGCCCAGGCCCTGCCCGTCCCAGCTTCTGCCCCACAGCAGGCAACAGTGGAGTCCCTGGCAGAGAATAGGGACATCTGGGCTCTGGAACTCAATGAGCGAGAGGGTGTCTTTCTGGCTCTTGGTCTCTAGAGAGAGGTAGTGCCTGCCTTTGAGGCCATAGCCTTTGTTCTGGTGACGGGAGGTCTGCTTCATAGCTTGAAACACCAAGTGGACCAGCCGAGATTTTCCAGGGGTAGAAGCAGCCTGAACCACTGATGGGAAGAGATGGTGGATGAATCAAGCAGGGACCAGGAGAGTGGACCAGAAGCACAGGCTGGACCCAGGGGCCAGAGCCATGCTGACTGAGAAAAGCAGAGCTGCCTCTGGCCCATAAGGATGGCTGTCACTTAAGGGCACTGACTCTCAAGCTTCACCTTCCTGTAGGGTTATTAGGACACACATTACTGGGCTCTTCCTTTGGAAGTTCGGATTCAGCGGGTCTGAGGTGGACCTGGGAACCTACATCTCTAACCAGTGCCCTGGAGATGTTGGTGCTGTTGGTTGGAGACCACATCTTGAGGACTGTTGGCTCGAGCAGTAGTTTTCCAAAGGTTGCAATATCTAGGGATAAGTTTGGTTGTCACGACTGGCTTCTGATGGGTAAGCCAGGGATGCTTCTAAACATCCGATGAGGCACAGATCAGTCCCCACAGCAAAGAATTATCCTGATCCAAATGTCAACAGTGCAGAGATTGCGAAACCCTGGTTTATTTATTTTTATTTTTATTTTTATTTTTCTTAATGCCAAGGGATTTTATTGTGAATGGATATCCTTTTTATTGAATCCTTTTTCTGCATATGTTGAGAAACATACTTTAGGACAGTAGGTTGGAGTAGTTTTGGGGAAATATTGCAGTTCTGGGGCTAGAGGGGCAGTGGGGAGGTGGCTGTACCTGGGGATAAGATTCTGTCTCTTGGGGTAGAGGTCTCATCAGATCTTGGTACAATACAAAATCAAAAGCTGCCCCAGGACACACCCTTTAGGTCAGTGACAAGCGCCGGAAAGGGCTGTGACAGAAGGGCTGGTGCAAATTAGGGTCATAAAGTTATACTTGATTATTAATTTCTACGGGTTGTAGAAGTTTTGCTGTTTGCCTCTCCTTGAGATGCCTAGTAATGTTTCTACTTGAACATTTGCAACTATATCTCTGTTGACCCAAGGGGAAACATTTTTTTTGGTAACTTTAGTCGGGGGGGGGGGGGGATGCCCCCTGTAGTCAAGTGTGTTTGTCAAGTGACCTGGAGCCAGCAGAAATTGTGAAGATGTGTTCAGGGGGGACCCCATTCCTAGCAGATGAATCCCTTTCCATCTGGGTATTTTCCTGATCCAGTGTTTACCTTGAACTGGAGATTGGATAGACTTTGAGGCTGAGGATGACTCAGAAAGTCTCAGCTTAGCGGCTCTCTGCTGGGCAGGTGCTCTCGGAGGGGGCATGTCCACATGCAGACGTGATGCAAGGTGGTTAGGAGGACTATGGACTTTGTTTCTTTGTGTTTTTTTAAGATTTTATTTTTTAATGTTTATTTATTTTTGATAGAGGGAGATAGAGAGCAAGATGGGGAGGTGGGGAGGGGCAGAGAGAGAAGGAGACACAGAATCCAGATCAGGCTCCAGGCTCCAAGCGTCAGCACAGAGACCGATGCAGGGCTCGAACTCACGAACCGTGAGATCATGACATGAGCCAAAGTCGGACGCTTAACCAACTGAGCCATCCAGGCGCCCCTAAATTATCTCTTTTAAACTAACATTGTATAATGTATCATGGTGGGTCTGGACACTCCCCACTGATGAACACTGAGATTGTTTCCAGGTTTGTTATCAGCTTTTCCCTACTTTAAAAAAATTTTTTTTAATGTTTAGTTTTGAGAGAGAGACAGAGACAGAGTGTGAGCAGGGGAAGGGGCAGAGAGAGAGGGAGACACAGAGTCTGAAGCAGGCTCCAGGCTCTGAGCTGTCAGCACAGAGAACGATGCAGGGCTCGAACTCACAAACTGTGAGATCGTGACCTGAGCCAAAGTCGGACACTCAACCGACTGCGCCACCCAGGCGCCCCTCCATCACATTTGTTTTTTGTTTAAGTTTTTATTTATTTATTTTGAAAGATAGAGAGAGAAAGAGAGAGCGGAGGAGGAGCAGAGACAGGGAGACACAGAATCCAAAGCAGGCGCCAGGCTCTGAGCTGACAGCACAGAGACCGACGCGAGGCTCGAACCCACAAACCGTGAGATCTTGACCTGAGCCAAAGTTGGACTCTTAACTGACTGAACTACCCAGTCACCCCAAGAGTAAGGACTTTGATGCCAGCCTGCCTGGCCTTGAATCCCAGCCCTGCTGTGCGGTATAACTTCTGGCAAGTTTAACTTTTCTGTGACTGTTTCTTTATCTCTAAAATGGGCAATAAACCTCATTAGATTATTTGAGGATTAAATAAATTTATATATACACCTTACAAATACCTTATAAATATGTTAGAAAATACCCAGTACATTGTAAGGAGATAGAAATGTTAGCTATTATTATTAACATTTTTCAGTGTAGGGACTGATGGTTATTTTTTTTTTAATTTTTTTTAACGTTTATTTATCTTTGAGACAGAGAGAGACAGAGCATGAATGGGGGAGGGTCAGAGAGAGGGGGACACAGAATCCGAAACAGGCTCCTGGCTCTGAGCTGTCAGCACAGAGCCCGACGCGGGGCTCGAACTCATGGACTGCGAGATCATGACCCGAGCCGAAGTCGGCTGCTTAACCGACTGAGCCACCCAGGCGCCCCTTTTTAATTTTTTTTTAACGTTTTTTAATTTATTTTTGAGACAGAGAGAGACAGAGCATGAACAGGGGAGGGGCAGAGAGAGAGGGAGACACAGAATCTGAAACGGGCTCCAGGCTCTGAGCTGTCAGCACAGAGCCTGACATGGGCCTTGAACTCACGGACCGTGAAATCATGACCTGAGCCGAAGTCGGCCGCTTAACTGACTGAGCCACCCAGGTGCCCCATAGGGGCTGATGGTTATTAATGAAACATTTCAATAGAAGAATTGAGAGGACTTCATGATTTGAAAGAGCCCAAGGTGATTCTAAAGCTTCAGTCTCATGTATTGGGAACTGTTGGGAGTGAAGAAAAATTGAGCTTAGTCTTAGATATTTTTAATTTTGGATTACTGATCGTATAGTTACAAATGCCTCAGAGACAGTTGGGGATACAGGTCCTGAAATGCTGAGCCTGATTATAGATCTGAGTATCAGTGACAACAGTGAGATTAAGAGACAAGGAGATTCACAAAGAGAAACTGCAACTTACTTTATACCCTGTATTTTATATATATTGTTATTTTATATAATAACCCTTCGAGATAGTATTATGCCCATTTTAAAGTTGAATAACCAGGGGGCGCCTGTGTGGCTCAGTGGGTTAAGTGTTTAACTCTTGATCTCAGCTCAGGTCTTGATCATGAGGTCAAGTCCCATGTTGGGCTCTTCACTGAGCTTGAAGGCCACTTAAAAAAAAGTTGAATATCCAACTAGTGGGGTTTAATAAGTCATTTGAGGTTACACAGCAGGTAGATGGGTCAGTTGGAATTGAGATCTATCCAATGGACATTTTTTTTAAAGTTTACTTATTTATTTATTTTGACAGACAAGAGAGAGGGTGTGAGCAGGGGAGGGGCAGAGAGAGGGAGGGAGGGAGGGAGAGAGAATCCCGACGTGGGGTTCAAACTCACAAACCCTGAAACCCTGAGATCATGACCTGAGCTGAAACCAGAGTCGGATGCTTAACCGACTGAGCCACCCAGGGCCCCCACCAGTGGACATTTTTAGTTTTATTTTTTATTTTTTCAAGTTGTTTTTATTATTTTGTTTTCTTCCAAAATTGTACTTACATTCTAGTTAGTTAACATACAGTGAAATATTGGTTTCAGGAGAACTCTGTGATTCATCACTTACATACAACACCTGGTGCTCATCCCAACAAGTCCCCTCCTTAATGCCCATCCCCCTAACCCTCCCTCCATCAACCTCAGTTTGTTCTCTGTCATTAAGAGTCTCTTGTGGTTTGTTTCCCTCTCTCCTCTTGTTCCCCCCACCATACATTTATCTGTTTTGTTTCTTATATCCCACATCTGAGTGAAATCATATGATATTTGCCTTTCTCAGACTTAGTTCATTTATCATAATACTCTCTAGCTCCATCCACATTATGCAAATGGCAAGATTTCTTCTTTTGGATGGCTGAGTGATATTCCATTATATATATACCACATCTTCTTTATCCATTCATCCATTGATGAACATTTGGGCTCTTTCCATACTTTGGCTATTGTCAATAGGGCTGCTATAAACATTGGGGTGCATGTGTCCCTTCAAAACAGCACACCTGTATCCCTTGGATAAATACCTAGTAGTGCAATTGCTGGGTCATAGGGCAGTTCTATTTTTCATTTTTTGAGAAATGTCCACACTGTTTTCCAGAGTGGCTGCACCAGTTTGCATTCCCACCAGCGGTGCAAGAGGGTTCCCCTTTCTCTACACCCTCGCCAACATCTGTTGTTGCCTGAGTTGTTAATGTTAGCCATTCTGACAGGTGTGAGGTGGTACCTCATTGTGTTTTGATTTGTATTTCCCTGATGATGAGTGATGTTGAGTATCTTTTCATGTGTCTGTTGGCCATCTGGATGTCTTCTTTGGAAAAGTGCCAATGGACATTTTTAAAAATACTTTATTTTTTTTTAGAGTAATTCAAGTTCACAGCAGAATTGAGAAGAATATACTTCCTGAATCCATATGTGCACATCTTCCCCCATTATCAACATTCCCACCAGAGTGCCTATAGTTGATGAATCAACATTGATACATTATCGCCCAAAGCCCATAGTTTACACAAGGGCTTGCTTTTGGGGGTGTATATTCTGTGGGTTTGGGCAAATGTACAATGACATGTATCTCCCATTAGAATTACATGTGGGGTAGTTTTTGCTGCCCTAATCCAGGATACATTTACTGCTTGTCCATGGTGTGCTGGGCACAGGGCTGGGTGCTGAGGGTGTGCAGACGGATGGAACTTGGTCCTGGCCTGTTTTTAGAGGCAGTTTCCCCTGTACCACACTGCCTGCCCCTTGCACCTCCCACTCCTGTATCTTCAGAAAGTTGAATAGAAAGAAAAGCGGGCAGGGCATGGGAAACAGATTTTTATTTATACTTCATCATTCATTTCTTCCTTAGAGTCTGAGGATGTTAGTACATTCCAGATCTAACAGAGTTCTGAGGTGCCCTGTGTATTACTTGTGCTTTGCCAAGAGGTAGCCTCTGGGTATTTCCTTGTGTGGCCTCTGGGAGGTAACAGAGGACAGATGTGATTTTTCTCCATTACGTGGTAGACATTTCCAAAAACTTGAGCAACTGACCTATGGTTATTTAGCCAAATGAGGTCATTGCCAGGTACAGAAATTTAGGGCTCTTTATTCATCTCCTGACAGTTACAGGAGCTATCTCATTCTCTTTAGCTTCTGGAGGAAAGAGGTTGAGGGTGGGGAGGGTGTGGGTAGGGGCTGAGTATTGGACCTCAAACACATGAAGGTTGCTTCTGGGCTCTCAGTCTCTCGAACACCCTTCAGGGGGCTGTGAGCTGAAGGCCCGTGAGGACGGTAAGGCAGGTAGCACACTGAAGAGTCCCCTTCCTGCCTGGTGAGTCCAGTGAGGAGGGCTCTGCAGGAACCTCATCTAGGGTGTTTCCGAACTGGAGGAGCTGTCAGGTGCTGGGTCTGAGCACGAGAGAAGGTCGTCCACGTCTCCTTTCTCTTGCCATTCGTTCTGCAGAGCGACTGTTCCTCAGACGTTCTGTTCCCATTCTGAGCTAGTGGCCGGGCACGCTGAGCCCCTGGACCCAGCTCACCGGCTGATCTAAGAGATACAGGGGCATGGTTAGATTTCGAAGGTCCGTGCGCTCGATCTGTCGTGAGCACAAACCATCCGTTTAGCAGAAGTTCTGGAGCCAGAATCAGAAGCCGTGCCCCCACCCCCTCCTGCGCCAACCCTTTCTCCCCTCCTTCCCTCCGCAGACATCCCAGGAGTTTGTGGAGAAGCTGACCAAGCGACTCAAGAGACACCCCGAGGAGACCGGTGGGTTCCAGGAGGCGCCGCTGGCCTACGACGCCATCTGGGCCTTGGCGCTGGCTCTGAACAAGACATCCGGAGGGGGTGGCCGTTCGGGGGTGCGCCTGGAGGACTTCAACTATAACAACCAGACCATTACTGACCAAATCTACCGGGCGATGAACTCCTCGTCCTTCGAGGGCGTCTCTGTGAGTTACAGTGACCTCCTTCACACTCCCCACCCTCCCACAGACACAGCGTCCTCCTCCTGGATGTGCACGTCAGTCTCTGCAATAATGGGTCTTGGGTTGGGGGGTAGGGACCCCCAAACCAGAAGAACCCATAAGAGACTAGAAGGAAAAGTGGTGTATTCCTTTTCTTTCCACCTCTCCCTCATTTCTTTCCAGTGTAGGAATTAATAGATGAGAATCGTAGAACGTTAGAGGAGGAAATAGTCGGATAGGTTGTCTCCTGTTCCTTTCAGAGTGGGGAAATTAGTGTCCAGAAGGATTTTGTGACTACCCAGGTCACACAGCCAGGGGCCGGGTCTCCGGTGCTCTACCTGGGGTTCTTTCTCACTCAAATCCCATGGGTGAAGCTTCTTTTCAACAGAATAATGTGTCTGAAATCTAGGGTATGGGCATCTGGGGTACGTCCTATATGCAGGCAAATGCCAGAAATAGACTTCATTCAGAGGCTCAGTTACATCAAAGCATAAGGATCCAGAGAGTCCCTGAGTCTCTTTTCGCTCTTGCTTTTATCACCTCTGTCTGCCTCCGCCTGTTTCCCTCCCTCAGGGCCATGTGGTCTTCGATGCCAGTGGCTCCCGGATGGCCTGGACTCTCATCGAGCAGCTGCAGGGTGAGCGCAGGGGGCAGGGGCCAGCTGTTTGGGGTCACTGCCTGGGGTAAGACTCAATGACCTAGGGGCCTCCCACCGCTGGCTGCTCTCCTCTAACTGCCTGTCAAGCTCTTATAGTATGAGAGCAGTGAAAAGCTGAGGGACAGTGGGTTTTCAGGAGTTGGAGAGGGGCAGGCAAAGTGAAAGCCCGTCTTTCCCCAGTGGCTTCCCATTTAATTTCAGGAATTTCCCTTGGGTGGCTTGCCAACGAGGGGCTAACGCCTTGTTGGTCACTTACCCACAACTCAAGGAAAGCCACATCTGGCAGAGACCATTTGTAAAGGAACCAACCTATTGAATTTCCCTGCTATATAAACAAGCATCCTAATTTTTGTGTGGTGGTCATAGTTTGGTTTTTCTAGATTGCATTTTCTTATAATTTACCACATGTATGTGTGTATTTGCCAGGTTTCTGTGAGCTGAACTGTTCACACCCCAACCAGCTTCCTAGAGCCCCTGCAAGAGAGCCATTGTGTGGCCTTCGGAGGGAAGTTTCTTTCTCTCCTGCCCCCCATCCCCCTCCTCCCATCTCCCACCCCCCTTTCCTCCTCCACACCCTATCCTCACCCCCCTCCTCCTCCCCACATCCCACCCCATCCCCCCAAAACCCGCCTTTCCCCACCCCATCCCCCCCAAACACCCTCCATCCCCCTCTTCCCCTCCCCCCACCTCCCATCCTCCTCCTTCGAACCACCTCCCCCCTCTACCTCCCATCCCCCACCCTCCTCCCCTCCCCCACTTTCCCTCCCCTCGCCCCATCCTCCTCCCCCTTTCCTCCCCCCCTCCTCCCACCCCTGCTGGAGGGCGGTGCGCTGGCTTCTGAAGGAAGCTGTTCATAACCAGATGTGGAGCAGGAATCTTAGGAGCTGCATGCTGCATTCCGTCTTGTCTTGTGGGTCTTTAAAGAGGCAGATGCAACTTTCCAAGGAATTAGAACCCAAGCCAACAGAAGAGAAATGTCTAAAATTAAAATGAAAGCCACTGGGAAAATAGATCCTGTGATTCTGTCTGTCATGAGAGGGAGAATGAGTAGGGATGTTGAAAGCTTTAGAAGCCAGAATCGACGTGCGAGACATCCGCAGTGAGAGGTGTGAGGCTGCTGCACGGCGGCGGACCATTTAGACGTAGAAGGTGTTCTTCTGTATGTATGTTGTGTTGGCGCCCATCCTGTACTGCTTTCGGTCAGATTGCTGGTGCAGGCAGCCCCCGGGTCCTCCCAGGTGCCCTTGAGGGGCTCAGGGTGAAGTAGAACCCTGGGAAGCTCGTGCCCGGGCTGGGCCCTCAACCCCCACCCCACCCCCCTGCCTTGTCCCCATCCAGGTGGAAGCTACAAGAAGATTGGCTACTATGACAGCACCAAGGATGACCTTTCCTGGTCCAAAACGGACAAGTGGATTGGTAAGCAGGGCCCTGCTGATGTTTTCCTTCAGTGCCTCTGAGCAGTTGAGGGAGAGCCTTGTGCATGTGAACAGGGGTGAAGGGGGTGGCAGGTGCCTGAGGCTAGAATGTGGGGTACATGGTCTGGGGGCGGGGGCCCAGGTTCGGACACGGCTAGGGGAGCTGTGTATTTGGGGAGGGGCAGGTGGTTGGTAGCAATGCACTGGTATGGATAGGACATTGCTCAGGTATGAGGGTTAGGGGTGGGGGTGCACAGGGGGCAGCCAGGAAACCCCGTCTGGGTTTACCAGCTTCTGGTGCCTTGCTGTCTCTGAACCAGCTACTTGAGGCCGACAATGGCCTCTTCATCTCTGTCAGGAAAACTTAAACTATAGGAGAGGCTTTGAAACCTCATGTAATTCTCTTCCAATGACATGTGCTTTTTAAAGGGAAAAAGGAAACAATTACTCTTTGTGTGCTTTGTGGGCTAAATGATCAGAAATAGGAAAGACACTCAAGGTGGACAAAAGGAGGGACCGAGGTGGGGACAGCTGCCCTACCCAGCTGGGATCTAGAGATTCCCAGCACTGCTGGTGAGCTGACATTTCTTCATAATTTGAATTTAGGACAGTGTTCTGTGCTGCTATAAATGCTGCACGGCCTAAATTATACTTTTCTTTTTAAAGCGAAACAAATTGAAATTGGTTTTTTTCTTTTTTTCGTTCTTTCCCCTGTGAACTCGATGACACATTTGAGCTTCCCCTATTAATAACCAGAAAACACCTTTGGGTATATCACCCTACGAGGGGTAAAAATCACAGATCAGTGTTTTCCTAAGGTGAGGAGACCAGCCTGGATACTTTGAAGTTTCTGGATTTATGATTCTACAGCTGTCTTTTGCAGCTTTTGATTTGAGTCATAAGAGACCTCGTGAGGTTTATCTCTGTCAACCCTTCTTTCCCACCCACTTTCCTTTGCTGCAAAACAGACAGAAAAACACACGGAACAGACAATGACAGAAACAGGCTAGGGCTTTGGTGATACATCTGGGTCTGTAGCTCCACCCCTCACTTCTGACTGCTTCCTGACCCCCTGTGGCAGGGAGTGGGCACTGGAGGGGCCCCGGTCCAGGGCAGCGAGGGTCCCCATGTCCTCACGACTAGAGACAGTGTCACCTGCCCCATCTTCATTCCTTGTCCCCCGTGCCCCCCCCCCCAGTGCTATGCAGGAGGGACCCCCCCACCTGGCCAGACCCCCCATTTCCATGCAGGAGGGACCCCCCCCCCACCTGACCAGAACACCCCAGTGCCATGCAGGAGGGGTCCTCAGCTGGCCAGACCCCTCCCCTAGTTCCATGCAGGAGGGACCAGACCCCTCTTACCCTTCATGCCATGCAGAAGGGGCCACCCACCTGGCCAGAACCCCCCCCAGTTTCATGCAGGAGGGGTCCTCAGCTGACCAGATCCCTCTTACCCCCCATGCCATGCAGGAGGGGCCCCCCCCGGCTGACCAGACCCTGGTCATCAAGACATTTCGCTTCATGTCCCAGAAACTCTTCATCTCCGTCTCTGTTCTGTCCAGCCTGGGCATTGTCCTGGCTGTGGTCTGTCTGTCTTTTAACATCTACAACTCTCATGTCCGGTAAGTCTCTTTCCTGACACTTCCTTGTTCTGTCTGCCCCTCCCAGACAGCGGGCATGCCCTCCCCTCCCGAGGGACCAAGGATAAGACCCTCCGGAGGCCTTGGGCGGTGGATGCTTTCACTCTAATGCATTCCCAGTGGCCACTGGCCTGGAAACCCCCCATCCAAGCCCCAAAGCAGCTGTCTGGACACCAAGAGCCTCTGGGGCCAGGGGACACAGTGTGTGCAGGTGGTGTCCTGGGCTGGGGAGCTCCCCGCAGCTCTGTGCCAGCCCCCGCCCATGCGGCCTTGTCTCCCAGGCTGCACCATGCACCCTTGCCCGTGGCCGAGCTTGGGTCAGGCCCTGGCGGCACTGAGGAGGTGACCCCCCAGGAGAAGAGGTTAATTCTACTCTTCCCCCCCCCCAACCCCCACCTCTGCCCCTAGCTACATCCAGAACTCCCAGCCCCACCTGAACAATCTGACTGCTGTGGGTTGTGCCCTGGCACTGGCTGCCGTCTTCCCCCTCGGGCTGGACGGCTACCACATTGGCAGAAGCCAGTTCCCCTTTGTCTGTCAGGTAAGGAGGATGTGGGGTGGACACCCTGCAGGAGGAAGCTGTCCTCCCCCCCCCCCCCCCCCCCCCCCACGGCCCAGGAGCCCGGCCCGGAAGGCCGTGGTCCCCTGCCGTTCCTCGACTGTCCCTGTCCCCCTAATGCCACCCCTGTGGTCCCTGCCTGGCCCCATTCCTTCTTTCTGTCCTCCAGACCTTCTCACTGTGTGGCTCTCTTGTCGGTTCCAAGGTTGCCATGGCCTCATGGACAAGAGGGGAGGTGTTGAGGGTGAAGGAGGGTCTGCGCAAAGAGCCCTTGAACAATGGCAGCTTGTGTGGGGCTGAGAGAAGGAACTGGGTTCCCAGGGTGGCCTTGGTTGTGGTTCGGAGACCTGAACTAACAGCAGGGAGTGGGGGCAGGGAGGACGTTCTTGGTATTCGGGGCATGGCAGGTCCTGGGCTGTGGGGAAAGGCTGGCTTCTGTAGTTCTGTTATGCTGGTGGGAAATAGTCCTTCTTTCCCTGCCCTCCTCACGCCTCCTTGTGTGCCCGTCCCGACCCTGCAGCTGTGCACGTGCACCCTGCCAGAGGCTGTATGTCCCCAGTAAAACCAGAAAGCAGTGGGAGAGGTAGACAGAGGGGGCTCTAGGAGGGGTGTCTGCACAGAGTGCTGTGGAAGCAGAGAGGAAGCAGCTCAGGACATGGCTGGACCCCAGCAGGGGTGGCATTTGAATATCAAAGGACACTGGGCTTTATCAGCTGGAGAGATAAAGGTGGTCACTCACGTGGTTTGCAGCGTTAGAAAAGCCAGCATCTCAGGCGGGCACGTCAGTGTGGCTGGAGCAGGGGGAGCAAAGGCCCGTAGATGGGCCTGCAGAGGTGGGTGGGGCTGTGTTGTGGAGGGTCTGGGGCTGTAACCCGCCCGATTGGCCAGTAACCCCAGGAGACTGTGGCCGGTCACCCTGCTGGAAGGGAGGACGTTGCTGAAGGCAGGGACTCCCTTGCTGGCCCTCCACACCCCCATCCCCACCGGCTGTACCCCTGTTCCCTCACGAGGCTCTGCCCCACACTGCCCTGCTCTCTCGTCCTGTGCCAGGCCCGCCTCTGGCTCCTGGGTCTGGGGTTCAGTCTGGGCTACGGCTCCATGTTCACTAAGATCTGGTGGGTGCATACGGTCTTCACGAAGAAGGAGGAGAAGAAGGAGTGGAGGAAGGTGAGCTGCTTGCTGTTCCTCGGCCCTCAGGTCCTTGGCTCCCGGGGCCTAGAGGGCTTCTTCCGACTGGCCTGTGCTCTGTTTGTGCAGACGCTGGAGCCCTGGAAGCTGTATGCCACGGTGGGCTTGCTGGTGGGCATGGATGTGGTCACTCTCGCCATCTGGCAGATTGTGGACCCCCTGCATCGAACCATTGAGGTACAGGTTGGGAGGAGGTACTGAGGCCAGGGCCGAGTGGGGCTCGCTGGTGTCTGGGCTGAGTACGGTCTGGAGGCGTGCAGCCACTCGTGGGAGAGCGCTGTCCAGCATCGTGCTCCGGTGCCCCGAGGTTCCTTGATGAGAGCGAGTAGTGGGGAGCCAGGAGGGATGTGTAGACCTTCCAGGCATGTGGAAAGCTGGGGTTCACGAAAACACCCCTGGGCCTAGCACGGGGCCTGGTCTCCTAGAAAAGGGGGGGCAGGGGTGGGTGGGGAGGGTGACTGCCATCTTTCTGGTGGCCCAATTTCTCCACTAGACTTTTGCCAAGGAGGAGCCGAAGGAAGACATTGATGTGTCCATCCTGCCCCAGCTGGAGCACTGCAGCTCCAAGAAGATGAATACGTGGCTCGGTGTGTGGGCTGTGGGGGAGGGGGTGGGGCAGGGACAGCGGGCTGGTGGGGACAAGGGTCTTCGGAAGAAGAGTGTCCTCCTCTGTGTCATTGCACTGATCCTTTCTGGGGATGGGGGAGAGTTGGACTGTTTCCAGGAGGAGCGGGGGGCTAAAGCAGGGGTGTGGCAGAGGGACCAGGGGGGATGGCCTGACCCCTTCCGTCTGGTCTGCTCCCTATAGGAAGACCAGAGCTGTGAGGGCCTGGGGCAGGCCCCTTTTGGCCTCCTGAACATTGCTCTGGTCTTGCGGTTTTACCACAAAGGGTAAAACTTACCCTCAGCCTGGAGGGTGAGGGGGTGAGACATTGTGTGGCCCCGGGGCTGGTGGATAGCTGCTGTCAGCAGTCATCCACTTGTGTCCCAGGAGGAGGTGGTCAGGTGGTCAGATTGGGGGATGCACAGAGATGGCTGTGCTAGGTCAGAGGGGCCGATGGGAGGGGAGCCCTGTTTGCAGTAGGTGGGGGGTGTGGGCGGAGAGTGGATGCAGGGGTGGACGCTTGGAGGGCTTGTTGCCCATGTGACCGATTCCTGCTGTTCTAGGCATTTTCTATGGTTACAAGGGGCTGCTACTGCTGCTGGGCATCTTTCTTGCCTATGAGACTAAGAGCGTGTCCACCGAGAAGATCAACGACCACAGGGCCGTGGGCATGGCCATCTACAATGTGGCGGTGAGCCGCAGCACCTGGCCCTGACCCCAGGGGCTGCCTGGGGTCAGTGGGTGCAAGTCTTAAATAGTTTTTAATGCCCCAGGTTTGCCAAGCACTTTACAGTTGGTAAAGCACGCTGCAGACACTGTCTCATTAATCTTCCTGTGACCGCCCATGAGGCACACGGTACTGTCCCCACTACACGGGCGAGGAAGCAGAAAGGTTAGATGGCTTGCGTGTGGTTCCCTGACCAGGTCGGCTTGCCACCAGGTGTGGGACACTTGGGGACTGAATGTGTGTAATGGTAGCAGGAGAGGCAGGGGCTGACCTAGAGCCCAAGAGGGTGGCCTCACGTTTGGGCCCTTATGGCAGGGCAGCTGTGCCAGCATGTGTCCTCATGGGCCGTCCTGGGGGAGGAGAGCCCGGAGGTCCCAAGCTCGTTCGCCCACAGGTCCTGTGCCTCATCACCGCCCCCGTCACCATGATCTTGTCCAGCCAGCAGGACGCCGCCTTTGCCTTCGCGTCCCTCGCCATAGTGTTCTCCTCCTACATCACTCTGGTGGTACTGTTCGTGCCCAAGGTCAGGCTCCCCCCGCCCCCGCCCCCCGCGGTCTGGCCCGAACCCGGCCTTCATCCTGGGCCTCTGCTCCCCTGCCCCCCTGCCCCTCTCCTGGCCTCCCCCCCTCCGCCCCGCTCCAGCACCCCACACCCCCCCACACTGGCCTCCCAGGTGCGCCGGCTGGTCACCCGCGGCGAGTGGCAGTCAGAGGCTCAGGACACCATGAAGACGGGGTCCTCCACCAACAACACGACGAGGAGAAGTCCCGGCTGCTGGAGAAGGAGAACCGGGAGCTGGAGAAGATCATTGCCGAGGTGCGCGGTGGGGGCGCACGGACCGTCCCTCCCGTCCCTGGTCCTCACTTCTCTGGTCCCTTCTTGTCCCTGCCCTTCCCCCCCCCCCCGCCCCCCTTGTGCACTCTTTCCTGACTCTCCATTCCTCTGTCCACTGTTGCCTCTGCGTCCCTGCCCAACCGCCCGCCCCCCGCCCCCCCTCCCCACCCCGGCTTCGCTCCTCACTCCCCCTTCTCCCGTCCTCTTCCCACAGAAGGAGGAGCGCGTCTCTGAGCTGCGCCACCAGCTCCGGTCCCGGCAGCAGCTCCGCCCGCGGCGCCACCCCCCGACGCCCCCAGACCCCTCTGGGGGGCCTGCCCAGGGGGCCCCATGAGCCCCCTGACCGGCTCAGCTGTGACGGGAGCCGGGTTCATTTGCTGTACAAGTGAGGCTGGGAGGGGGGAGGGAAGGGGGAGGGCCGGGACGAAGTCCCCCCTCTGTGAGGCCGGGTGGCCTCTCGGACTCTCCGACTCTGGGAACTGGCGGTGTCTCTTGTGTCCTCACCAAATTGCGTCCACTGGACGCCGCTGTCCCCTCTGTGCCTCGCCCCTGCGCCCCCCACCCAGTCCACCCTGCCTGCCCGCCCACCTCCGCCCTGTCCCCGCCCACTTCTCCATGCTCCCTCCCCCTGCTCCCGCCCACATCTGCCCTGCCCACACCCACCTCTGCCTGGCCTGCCAGGGCCCACCTCCTGGTGCTCCCTCCCCTTCGCGCCTTCCTGGCCCCCCCCACCCCCAACCTCAGCCCTGTCCCCGCCCACCTCCTGATACTCCCTCCCTTCCGCCCCGCCCACCTCTGCACTCCTCTCCTGCCACACCCTCACCTACTACCACCCTCGTGTAATCTCCTTCCCCGGGTCCACCCCTCACCCCTCACCCCTAACACCAGGTTTGTCCTTCTTGAATTTTGCCTCCTCCTGGCGCTCATTCTTCCCGCCTCAACCTGCGCGTGCTCATGCTGGCCCACACCTGCCCTGCACAGGTGCTGTCTCCTCCCCCCGGGGTCACGTGTCCTTGCTACCCCGAAGCTCTCCTGGCCCGTGTGCATGTGTAGCTGAGGCGGGTCTTTCCCAGTGGGGCACATCCGTGTGTATCCAGACGCATTCCCTGCGTGCTCGTGGTACCTGGGTACCTCCCCCTCTGCACCTGGAAATCATGGCACCCTCCCAGCAGAGCTATAGGTGCCCACCCTGCACAAGGTGATGCCCTTGTCCCCAGTTCCCACTCACTTGGTTTCTGCCCGAACTTCCCCCCATCCCCAGCTCATGTACACTCCTTTCCCCACCCCCTCTCATGTCTCCCCTTCTCTTCCCCACCCCCTGCTCATGTCCCCTCCTCCCTGTCCCCCTTCTACCCCTCTTCCCTCCCTTAACTCCCCCTCCCCCTGACCCCCTGCTCATGTCCCCCCTCCCCCGCATGTCCCCCCTCCCCTGTCCCCCTGCTCATGTCCCCCCTTCCCCGCCCCCCTGCTCATGTCCCCTCCTCTTCTGCCCCCCCACCCCTCTCCTCCTCCCCTCAACTCCCCCCTCCCCTTGCCCCCCATGTCCCCCCTCCCCTGCCCCCTCCTCCCCCCTCCTCCTTCCCTCAACTGCCCCCCTCATGTCCCCCCTCTCCTGTCCCCTCCTCCCCCCTCCTCCTTCCTTCAACTGCCCCCTCTCATGTCCCCCTCCTCTTCCCCTCAACTCCCCTCTCCCTGCCCCCCTCCCCCGCTCATGTCTCCCCTCTTCCCCCATGCTCATGTCCCCCCTCCTCTGCCCCCCTCCTTCCCCCTCCTCCTCCCCTCAACTCTCCCCCCCCACCCATTCATGTCCCCCCTTCCCTTCCCCCTCTGCTCATGTCACCCCTTCCCCTTGCCCCCCTGCTTATGTTCACCCTCCCCAGGCCTTACAGTCTTTCTTTCCAGAACTGCTCCCTCTGGTCGTGCGTTTTTCTGGGGGGATTTAAGGGAGAAGAAGTGGGGGCAGGTTGGGAGGCTGTGTCCTGTAGGTGATGGTTGAGAATCCCAACCAAAGGAAGGCTCCCCGGGTGGACAGACGGAACTCCGGGCAGGAGGTGACATCCCCTTCACACTGTGGTGTCTCTTGGGGAGGGATCTCCCCCAATCTCAATAAACCAGTGCACAGTGTGACTCATCAGCTCATCCCTTACTGAGAACACACTGGGCTTCAGTCCCAGGAGGGGAACTCGGGGGGCTCCATGCTGGTGAAAAGGCCCCACAGCAGAGGGGTGGAAGGAAGGTTTTGTTGGTCCACTGAGGGCCTCTCAAAGCAGGACAGGATTGGGCCGCGACCAGTCAGTGATACTTTAGCGCGTAACTGTGGGGGCTCTGGATGGAGTCGCGGCGGAGCGTCCGTTACCACCACTTGCGGAAAGGTGCCTGGAGCTCCTTGCCTCGTCCTGCCCACCACCATCACTCGGCCCTTTGTCCAGTGGTGCCAGGACTGTGGCCTGGAGTGGTCCTTGGCCCGCGGAGGATGCTGGTGAGTGCCAGGCGCTGTCGCTGCTATTCAACGACGTGTGTGACAGTGCTGGGTGCTCACTGGAGCCTGGGGCACACGCCTGAGAAGACGTGAGGACCCTCCCTCCTAGGGATCAAGCACCACAGAAGAATGGCGGGTGCTGGTGACCTTGGGCCTAGCGGCCCCTGAGCACCCCCTGCCTTCAGTCTCTGAGAACCCTGAGCAGCTGGCAAGGAAACTGCTGTCGGAGAACAGAAAGTACTGAGTGGTCCATTAGGGCAAGGAAACCTGGGGACTCCTGACTCCTCGAGTCCTCTGAGAGGAGGGAATGATTCCTCGAGTTCTTTGAGAGGAGTGAGTGGTTCCCGAGATCTCTGAGAGGAGTGGATAATTCCGCTCTGAGGTCTCTGAGATCTCTGAGAGGAGCGGATGATTTCTGGAGTTCTCTGAGAGAAGCAGTTGATTCCCCAAGTTCTCTGAGAGGAGGGAATGATTCTTTGAGTTCTCTGAGAGGAGTGAGTAGTTCCCGAGATCTCTGAGAGGAGCGGATAATTTCGCTGTGAGGTCTCTGAGATCTCCGAGAGCAGTGGATGATTTCTGGAGTTCTCTGAGAGGAGCGGGTGATTCCCCGAGTTCTCTGAGAGGAGCAGGTGATTTCTTGAGTTCTCTGAGAGGAGGGAATGATTCCCTGAGTTGTCTGAGTGAAGTGATTCTTTGCAGCTCAGCTTTTGTGTTTCCCTTTGGTACTGTTTGTTTAAAGCAATGCTCACATTTTTGTGGAAGATTGGAGGCCTGGGTGGTCCTCTCACTTCATCGTCCTGTTCGGAAGGCCCTTCTGAAGTCCCAGGAGAGCTCCTGTGGGTTAAGTCCCAGAGCAATGGTTGAACACCAGCCCACCGTGATTATTCACTGCAGGCCATTTGCACGCACTGCAAGTTCCCCTGCTCCCACGGCGGCTCCTTCTCAGGGAAAGGCAAGAAGCCTGTGCGGCAGGCGAGCCTGTGGTGTGGAAAATGTGCTGTTCCAGCCGCAGGGTAGACCCTAAAAGACCATCATTGCTGCCTCAGATGTCTTTTGCACAGCTCTGCAGAGGTCGAGGGTGAGCTAAACGCTGTGGGAATCAGGAAACCAGCTGAGCAGATGCCCTGCTGGAAGGAAGTTGGAAGAGCCAGGTGCTTCCAGCCCTGCCTCTGTGGGGATGGATTCTCCCACAGGCGTGTGACCTTGGAGCTGAGCTTGGAGTGCCCTGGGCTTTGGACTGCCCACCTGGCTGCACTGTGCTTCCCGCCTGGGCACCCACTATCAGAGAATTTCGGGAGAGCTCTATGCCATGTTGGTGGTGTTTCTACAAACAAGTTCTGACTGGGAACACGTGGGCAGGAGCTCCTCTGGGTGCACGTTCTCTAATGAGTGAGGGTGTAGGTGGAGGCAGAAAGGAGGTAGGCAGGTCTGTAGGTGACAGCTCTGAGGCTCAGGACAGACCGTAAGGAAGGCGTTGTGCTCTCGAGACCCTCATCTGGCGAGGACACTGCGGCTCGGGCAGAGCGTGGCCCTGGTCTGGGGTCCGGGGTCACTCTGCTAATGAGTAGAGCCAGCAGCCAGACTCCTCGTACTGGCGTTCGTTGCTGCACAACCTGTTGCCCTAAAACAGCACCTTAAAATACGAGTAATTGTTGATCTCCGGCTTCTGTGGGTCAGGAGCTCACACAGGGGAGAGTGGGGAGATACTGGAGACAGCTGAAGGCTGGGGGCTGAGGTCGTCAGAAGGGCCCAAAGATGGGTGATGTCCATCAGTGGAGACCTCAGCTGGGTGGTCTGGTGGAGCCCTAGGCGTGGCCTCTCCATGTGGCCTGGGATTGCTCATGACATGGTGGCTGGGCTCCAAAGGTGTGCATCCTGGGAGACACGGGAGCAGACAGCCGGCCAGGTTGAAGCTGTCTTTTTTCTGGCACAGCCTTGAAAGTCACATGGTGTCACTTCTGCCACGTCTCATTGGTCCAGGCCGTCCCAAGGCCTTGCACGTTCAAGTGCCAGAAACACAGGCCCCACATCCTGGAATGAATGTCACACTGTAAAAATGTTCATGGGACAGGATAAATGTGCTGTTGAAGCTGCCTTTGGAAAGAGTGACCCATCACCTGCTGTGTGTGGTCCACGTCCTCCAGAGACAGTTCATGGCACCTCCTCATACTGCTTGTCTGCACCCCAAGCTGATGGATCGTGCAGCCTCGTTAGACCTTGCCTTCTGGATGCTTCAGGGCCAGCCGGAGTCCCTCACTGGCTCTTTCTGACAATGCTGGTTGCCGCCGTGGTCCTTGTGACCTCGGGCCCCTCTGGAGTGCTGCCTTTTGGTTTGTTCACTCAGGCTTTTGGAGCAGGGAATTCTTTGCACTTCATGGTCCAATAACATAAGGGAAAATCAGAGAAAGGGTCCCCCCCCCCCCACAACTCATCCCCAAACAGTTGTGATGTTCAAAACCCGTCACCAATATGGCAGCCCCCCCGTATGGCCTGTGGAGTAAGATAGGAGACACTAGAGACTCTCCTGGAAGATAAACTCGGGCTCCGGTGGCGGCAGCCGCTGCCGTGAACGTGCTGAGGCTTTGAGGGTGGGCTGGTGGAATGTTCCCTCCCAGTGTGTGGAGAGCGGTGGGGACAGGGGGAAGAAAAATCCTCTTTTTCCTCTACCCATCTCCAGGTCTCCAGCTAGCGGGAGACAGGCTTACAGAGAATGACAAACGTTTTCCCACAGTGACTGCATCATGCTCATAGTGACCTAGGAGCTCGCTAGTGCCCATTCTAGGCTGCACTAAGGGCAAGGGGCTTGGGCTTCTGAGCCCGTTGGGGGAGGAAGTCAGGGAAGGCATGAAAGCAGACTGCACAGACAGGCTTGTTTTGCAGATTTAAGTCAATGACTTCATTGATCAAAGTTGTGGAGTCCCCTTGGAATTCAGGGAGGGAGGCATCCTCACAGATGCAAAGGGACCTGTGCCTACCTTTGCTTAGCGCTTTTCCTGCATCATTTTCCTGCATCGCTGGTCCTCAACGGCCTTGGCTCGAAATAATCCATATGCTAAAGAGGCCTATTTTGGTTGTGGGTTCTGGTGCCCTTCAGGAGTGAGGGATTGATTCTGCATGGGAGAAACGGGAAGCCTGGCTCTGCGATGCAGTGGGAGCTGGACCCCATACATGGTTTTGGGGTGATGGTAGGATTGGCAGCTGATGGCCAACAAAGAATTCTTGAAGGCGTCTTTGGTGCAAAAAGGTGATTATAAAATAATAAAAGCACGAGGACCAGACCCATGCGCAGGAAGAGCTGCACTGGGGTTGTGAAGAGTGACTGGTTACATGCTACAGAGCTGGGGGAGGTAAAGTAAAGAGGAATTTTCTTAAAGGGATTTCCATATGCTAACGAAGACTCCTTACTGGAGGCCTGGCTGTCCTCAGGCTAAGGTGGTTTTCCGCCTAGCAAAGCATCAACATAAGACAGTGGGAGTTCCTGGAGATTACGCTACTGATAAGATTGCCCTTTTCCCCTGATATCACTAAGATGTTTATAAACTGATGGAGATGATATCAGTTTAACTATTTGTTTTCTGTTCTTCCTCCTTGGGCAGCAGGAGAACCTGAGGAATATCACACACATCCCACCTCGGGGGTGGTGCTGTCTGAGGAATAGCACACACATCCCACCTGAGGGGCGGGGTGCAAGCTGAGGAATGTTGCACGTATCCCATCAGTGGGGGGTGCATGTATCCCATCGGTGGAGGGGGGGAGGGTGCTAGCTTGTGCCTGGCCCTCAGCTTGCCCCACCCCTGCCATCGTTAGTGTCTTACCTACCCAGTGGGTGCCTCAGAAGGGAACCAGTGGCCAGACTTGAATTTGCAACTAAAACCCTGAGGTTCTTGAATGACACCCGTAAATACTTCTGGCTCAAGCATTGTACCAGGTGGATGGCTAAGTGCCTGTCCCCGTGGGACCTAAGTCTTACAGGCTTCAAGCATTTGTAAGGGTCCCACTTGCCAGTTTTTCCCAATTCAGTAGCTTCCATGCATTCCTAAAATAATGTCCACCTTCCTCCTTAATCATTCAGGTCCCTGATGTAACTCCTCCCACATCTTCCCACCATCATGCACAACATGCGTTAGCTCTTTGCACACAGTAAATCAGTGAATATCTCCTGTTAATTTTGCTCCCTCTGCCGTGGTTCAAACCTCTCAGAAGAATCCTCTGCTTCCCGGGCACCCAAGCACTCATACACTTTGTTCTTTTATTCTGGGTTCCTTGGATCTCTTGTTTGCCTTTGAAAATTAGTAACGGAAATCTCAACACAATGGAGTCCAGAGGCCGGCAAGGGACGCTTCAGGCCCAGCACTGCTGGTCAAATGCAGACCTGATAGGAAGAGGGGGGCTTGACCTTGCAGGTGGAAACCATTCAGCTACTCCAGCAGGAGCCCCCCTCCCCCAACAGCTCAGGCACTGAGAAGCCACCATACTCCCAAGTTCCCAGTTTACTCCAGTGGACTGTTAGCTCATAACAGCCTTCTCAACGTGATGTGGGGAACAAAGACAAAAGAAAATAATTAATTTTCTTTGCAACTTGCAGCCCATTGACAAGTCCTTGAGACACGCACAGTGACCTTCTTCTGGGAGCTCAGCTGCCTTGATGTCAAAACTTTAATGTAACATCTCAACCCCCAGGATCCTTTAACAATCCCTTTGGGAACTTCCTTGATCTCAACTGCCCCAAGGTATATGCCGGCAATCATCCTCCAAGCTTATAGCCCCTGATACACATCTGGAGGGTCTCATAACTGAGATTTTACTACTCTGTAGTCAGTGACCTTTTCCTAACAGGAGCTATCCCTTCAAAGTCCTGGGAACCTTGCTCCCAAATCCCTTACAGACTTACTTATCCCCACTAAGACCATATAATCAGTCCCTCCTTACAACCCTAGTGCAGCTCTTCCTGCCCATGGGTCCTGTTCCTGTGCTTTAATAAAACCATGTTTTTACACTGAAGATGCCTCAAGAATCCTGGAGGCGCCTGGGTGACTCGGTTAAGCCTCTGACTTCAGCTCAGGTCATGATCTCATGGCGCATGGGTCCAAGCCCCGTGTCAGTCTCTGTGCTGACAGCTCCTTCAGGTTCTGTCTCCCTCTCTCTCTGCCCTTCCCCCACTCATGCTCTGTTTCTCTCTCAAAAACAAACGTTAAAAAAAGTAAAGAAGAAAAAAGCCAACTACATTAAGTTCTAGGGAAGTTGTGCTTTAAAAAGAAGTCTTTCTTGACCATTCGCTCTGAACCCAACATTTTCTCATCCACCTCATCCCTTTTGTCCTTAAAATGTGTGCTCTCTCCTCTGTCCCCTGGACTTGCCTACCTGTTTGTCCCAGATTGTAATTCTCTTTTTTTCTTGTGCTGGTAAAATGACTGGCAGTTTTTACTAAGGCCAAGAGCCTTGAAGTCACTTGTGTGGTGCTTAATCAGGCTAGAAATATGCCTCTGAGCATCTGTATCTTCTCCGGCTTCTCCGGATTGTGGTTGACTAATCTTAGTAGAGATTTTCTCCTGAAGTTTCTAGTAGATAACTTTACACATAGAATTAATTCAGAATGAGATGCTAGTTTTAAGCCTGTGTTAAAGCATTTATTCAACAAATCAGGTTTCATTAAAAGTTTCTTAGACTGCTTCATTTAATTCTCTGTCATATTTCCACACCAGGGCCTCCGTGTGAACGGAGCTGATAAAGAGGCAGAAAGACTGGAGGTTTCCAGATGCCAGTGAGAGGAAGAGGGCAGACGTGGTCATGGGAAAAAGAAATTACCTAAGCGATTTGAAAAGTGGAATTAAGGTCAACATTACTTGTGGGGATGAGATTAGGACAATATAAGATGGGGGGGGGGGATCTACATTGAGATCAGGACATAGTCTAACATGAGGTGGAGGAGACAATAAATTACTCTGGACGGATGGCTGGAAAGAGGAGGATGGAGGGAGTTAACACAGCTGTTCTGTGCATGTTCAGCCAAAGCCTCTTTATGTTGGGACTAGAATAAACATAGGATTTTTTTTTCTTATCAGCGTGTACCAAAGAGAACTTGGAATTGCCATTGCCATGGAAAAGCTAAGAGACCACATCTGTGGGATTAGGATCTTCCAGAAAGCTTTACACATTTTTTTGTAGATATTTATTTATTTAATCCTTTGCTCATTTATAGAATTAATTGGGTGCCAATTTTCTGCAACATTTCAGTCCTTGCCTTCTGAGAGCCTGAAATCCAGGGGTGGAGGTGTGTGTGAGCCAGGAACACAAACCA
Source organism: Panthera pardus (assembly GCF_024362965.1). Classification (NCBI taxonomy): domain Eukaryota; kingdom Metazoa; phylum Chordata; class Mammalia; order Carnivora; family Felidae; genus Panthera; species Panthera pardus. The sequence continues at coordinate 106,344,694 of NW_026526732.1, forward strand.
TGAGCTGTAACAAAACTTCCAGCAGCTTTGAGGCATGTGATAAACTCTCATTCCCAGGAGGAAACCTCCTTCACGTGGAAAATCAGATTTCTAGATTGGGATGATTTCCTCAAAGTTTGCTGAAAGGCTGAGACTTCCTAACTGGGCTAAAGAGGCACTGTTTGTACCAAAACACAGGGTTAACAACACAGATTTGAGTCCACCCACCTGGGTACCAATCACTGAACTTCTTCAGCTGCTACTTAAACTGTGTCTTACTTTTTTTTTTTTAAGGCTTATTTTTATTTATTTTGAGTGGGAGAGAGAGAGAGTGAGCAGAGAGGGGGAGAGAGTGAGCAGGGGAGGGGCAGAGAGAGGGAGAGAATGAGCAGGGAGGGGCAGAGAGTAAGCAGGGAGGGGCAGAGAGAGAGGGAGAGAGTGAGCAGGGGAGGGACAGAGAGGGGGAGAGAGAGAATTCCAAGCAGATTCTGCATCATCAGCGAAGAGCCTGATGGTGGACTCGATCTCATGAACCCTGAGATCATGACCTGAGTGGAAATCAATAGTTGGATGCTCAAATGACTGAGCCATCCAGGCGCCCCAAAATATCTTTCTTAGTTTGTGCATCTGAAAAAGCTAGTATCTGCTTCGTGGTGTTGTGACAGGGACTGATGCGTTAATATGTGTAAATTACTTTAAATGGTACCTGAAATGTGTACGGGTATGTGTATTGTACACACTTTTCCTCAGGTAGGTAAGTCCCTCCCCCGACGTCAGGCGCAGTGCCGAGTGAAGCCGGCAGAGGGCGCCAGAGCCCGCGTTGTGCAAACGGTCCCGTGCCTCCGCGCGGCCAGGGCTCTGGGGGTTCTGCAGGTTGGCCTGCGGATCCGGGCAGGGCCCTTGGGCACTGGGAGTGGCGGGGGTGGGGTGTGGGTGTGGGGTGGGGAATACAGGTACCCAGGTGACCCGTGGCGCCGGGCGGGGTTGGGGAGGAGAAGGGGGGGGCGGGGGAGAAATGCAGGCGCCCAGGTGACCCCTGGATGCTTGGGAAGAAACGCTGGTGCCCAGGCGACCTGTGGACTCCGGGGGGGGGGGGGGGGGGCGGGGAGAAATGCTGGTGCCCAGGTAACCCATGGGCATTGGGGGCGGGGTGCAGGTGCCCAGGTGACCATCCCCGCTTGGCGTATGGGCTTCATCTGGCCCCAGGCCTAAGGAGGCTGTGACATTTGAGTGCCTTTGAGAGGTTGCGGGGCCTGGGTCTTAGGTGTCAGCTGCGTGTTCCTGGGCTGGTTTCAGAGCTTGAGGCTCCCCTGTTCTGCTGTCAGAACAGAGAGGGTGAAATGGATGGAAAATATCAAACACACATAAAGAAGTGGAAACAACTTGAGGGAGAAGCAAAATGATGTGGCAGGGATCAGACGTGGGGGTGAAGCAGTGATGTGACCGGTGATCCAGGCACATGGTGTGGAGATGGGGACAGTTCAGGAAGAAAGGAAAGAGGACGGATACATGATGGTTCCTATAGTCTCACCTCACATGGAGGTGTGTGCCTTCTGAGCAGATTTTCCATCTCTACCTTACACACATGGCGCACAGACGGACACGACAGACAGACATGCACACAGACAGACACATGCACACAGATGGACATACACACAGACGGACACATGGACGGACACACACACACAGATGGAGATGCGCACACAGACGGAGACGCACACACAGACACCCACACACAGACAGACACACAGATGGACATGCACACACAGATACATTTATGGACAGACACAGACAGACACATAGACGGACACGCACGCACATACATGCACACACAGATGGACACACACACAGACGGAGATGCACAGACACACACAGACACACAGATGGACACGCACACGCACACGATTACAAGCACACACAGATGGACACACACACAGATGGACACACATACACAGAGATGCACACACAGACACACAGATGGACATGCACACACACGTAGATAGACACAGATGGACACGTATACACAGACACACGCACACAGACGGAGATGCACACACAGACAGACACCCACACACAGACACACAGGTGGACAGACACAGACACATAGATGGACACGCACACGCACACGATTACAAGCACACACAGATGGACACACACACAGACGGAGATGCACACACAGACACACAGGTGGACATGCACACACACGTAGATGGACAGACACAGACGGACACGCACACACAGACAGACACCCACACACAGACACACAGATGGACATGCACACACACGTAGATAGACAGACACAGATGGACACGTATACACAGACACACGCACACAGACGGAGATGCACACACAGACAGACACCCACACACAGACACACAGGTGGACAGACACAGACACATAGATGGACACGCACACGCACACGATTACAAGCACACACAGATGGACACACACACAGACGGAGATGCACACACAGACACACAGGTGGACATGCACACACACGTAGATGGACAGACACAGACGGACATGCACACACAGACAGACACCCACACACAGACACACAGATGGACATGCACACACAGATACATTTATGGGCAGACACAGACACTCATACACAGATGGACACGCACACAGATGGAGACGCACAGACACACACACACACACAGACACACAGATGGACATGCACACACAGACACATACATAGACACAAGACAGACACATAGATGGACACGCACACGCACACGATTACAAGCACACACAGATGGACACACACAGACGGAGATACACACACAGACACACAGATGGACATGCACACACAGATACATTTATGGACAGACACAGACACATAGACGGACACGCACACACATACACGCACACACAGACAGACAGACACACAGATGGACATGCATACACAGACACATAGATGGACAGACACAGACAGACACATAGACGGACACGCACACACACACACACACACACAGATGGACACACACACAGACGGAGATGCACACACAGATGGACACGTACACACAGACACGCACACAGAGAGATGGACACACACAGATGCACACGCACACAGACGGACATGCACACAAAGACAGACACACGCACACAGACATGCACACGGACTGACACGCACACACAGACGGACACACGCAGGGCGCACACACAGGCACGCGTGTGTGCATGCACACACACACACAGCTACTGCCCACCCCTGTGGCGCCCTGGGTGAGGAGGGCGTGGTGTGGGGCACAAGGCATCCCCACAGAAGCAGGTTGATTCCCTGGGGACTGGAAAGCACCCAGGCAGCTCTCAGCACTCCCTTGGGTCCCTGTGCCTCCCAAGCAGCGTCCCAAGTGCCCCCTTTACCCCTCTGTTCCTCAGGGTGTGAACAAGAGGGTTGTTAAGTGCTGGAGTGCCTGCCGCATAGCAGAGACTGGACAACTTGCCCCTTTGCTGAACGTCGGGATTTGGGGGCTGCAGGTAGACAGTAATGACTGAGTCGTAAGAGGGTGACCACCGCGAGGTGGGAGGGGTGCATCCGGAATGCCTTCTTCCACCCTGTGGCAGACTTGACCTGAGCACTGCTCGGGCAGGGGCAGTGAGGGACCACAACAGCCAGCTGCATCTCACCGTAAGTGGCGTTTCCGCGGGACAGTGCAATCAGAGCCGGGACCTCACACAAAAATATCACCCACCTGCCCGTGGGGACACAAGAGCAGACGGAGAGGGGGTGGTGTCAGGACCGCTGACTCCACCAGGCCAGTGGCCCAGGTGGTGGCCGCCAGCTGCTGGCTCAGGCAGGGGTAGCATGGTGCAGGGGCCAGCGGACGGCCACGTAGCGGTCAAAGGCCATCAGTGTGAGGACGACGCACTCCGCGGTCCCCAGGAACGGGCAGCCCAGGAGGCTGGTGGTATTCGCCCGAGGTGGGCCGCATCTGGGCGGTGCAGCTTGCGCTGAAGCATAGATCTAAGGAGAGGTTCAGGGCGTGCAGCCTGGGGGCCTGCACTGACAGCAGGATGATGCGGGTGCTGCCCCCCTGGGTCTGCACAGGGGGTTCCTTTGGGCCCTGGGTGTGCAGAGAAGTCCCCCGGGGAGCTCTTGCTGGCGCGGCCGGTTCCTGTCCCGACTGGACGGAACTCACCTGGTCTGGCAGGTGCACCAGGTCGGTGGGGCGTCCTGGAGGAGGGGCGCGCGGAGGTGGGGGAGCGGGCATCCCGGAGGAGAGCGCACGGTGGTGAGGCATCTCGGAGGAGGCGCACAGGGAGGGGGCGACGGGAGGGGGCTTCCCGAAGGAGAGGTGGAACTTCGAACGGGGCCTGGGGCTGGCGGGCTGCGGGTGAAGGAGGCTAGTGGAAATTTCCAGCACTGCGTGCCCTTGGCGCCCCTGTGCTCTGAGTGCTGCTGGGGGAGCTGTGTCCTCCCTGCGCATTTGCCAGAAGAACCAGCAAAGTCATGTGTGTTTTGAGTGGATTTTCGGGTTATAAGCTATGTCTGTGGAGTGGATCATTTCTCTATTTGTCAGAGGAATTTTGTGGGGCTGCTTATAATCCATGCGTCCTCCTTGCAGGGGTTGAGGGGGGGAGAGGGGGTTCGTCAGGGACTGAGGTTGTATCTAGGAGAAAGGTCTTCCCTTTGCGGCTAACGATCCGGTTCACAGACGGGTCTGTCACTGCCCTGAGATGCTCACAGGCAGGACGCAAGCCACAAGCACATTTAGATCGTCATTAATATAGAAACATTATCAAAGACTCCAAGCTTTTTAAAAATTATAATTTATTGTCAAATTGGCTAACATACAGTGTGTAAAGTGTGCTCTTGGTTTTTGGCATAGATTACCGTGGTTCATGGCTTCCATACAATACCCAGTGCTCATCCCAAAGGGTGCCCTCCTCCCTGCCCATCACCCACTTTGCCCTCTCTTCCCTCTCCCCCACCCCCATGAACCCTCAGTTTGTTCTCTGTATCCAAGAGTCTCTTATGGTTTATCTCCCTCTCTCTCTGTTTGTAACTATTTTGCCCCCTCCCCCATGGTCTTCTGTTAAGTTTCTCAAGATCCACATATGAGTGAAAACATATGATATCTTTCTCTCACTGACTTGTTTCACTCAGCATAATACACTCCAGGTCCATCCACATTGCTGCAAATGGCAGGATTTCATTCTTTCTCATTGCCAAGTAGTATTCCATTGTATTTATAAACCACAACTTCTTTATGCATTCATCAGTTGATGGACATTTAGGCTCTTTCCATAATTTGGCTATGGTTGAAAGTGCTGCTATAAACATTGGGGTACAAGTGCCCCTATGCATCAGCACTCCTGTATCCCTTGGGTAAATTCCTAGCAGTGCTATTGCTGGGTCATAGGGTAGGTCTATTTTTAATTTTTTGAGGAACCTCCCCACTGTTTTCCAGAGTGGCTGCACCAGTTTGCATTCCCACCAACAGTGCAAGAGGGTTCCTCTTTCTCCACATCCTCACCATTATCTGTTGTTGCCTGAGTTGTTAATTTTAGCCATTCTGACAGGTGTGAGGTGGTATCTCATTGTGGTCTTGATTTGTATTTCCCTGATGAGGAGTGATGTTGAGCATTTTCTTCATGTGTTGGTTGGCCATCTGGATGTCTTCTTTTTTTTTTTAATTTTAATTTTAATTTTTATTTTTGGGACAGAGAGAGACAGAGCATGAACGGGGGAGGGGCAGAGAGAGAGGGAGACACAGAATCGGAAACAGGCTCCAGGCTCCGAGCCATCAGCCCAGAGCCTGACGCGGGGCTCGAACTCACGGACCGCGAGATCGTGACCTGGCTGAAGTCGGACGCTTAACCGACTGCGCCACCCAGGCGCCCCTGGATGTCTTCTTTAGAGAAATGTCTATTCATGTCTTTTGCCCACTTCTTCACTGAATTATTTGTTTCTTGGGTGTTAAGTTTGATAAGTTCTTTATAGATTTTGGATACCAACCCTTTATCTGATACGTCATTTGCAAATATCTTCTCCCATTCTGTTGGTTGCCTTTTATTTTGTTGATTGTTTCCTTTGCTGTGCAGAAGCTTTTTATCTTGATGAGACCCCAAGCTCTAAAGGTCAGTAATACCAGGGCACTTGGGATTCTCTGTCTCCCTCTCTCTCTGCCCCTCACTCCCACTCCTCCCCTTACAAAAATAAATGAATAAACATTTTGAAAAATATAAAGGTCAATAATTCCAACATACTGAGTGAATGAGGGAATAGGGTCTGTAATAAGGTGAAAGACCACTTTGGGTGGATATATCAGGGAAAGCTTCCTAGAGGAGGTGACTGTTTCTTCTGTAGAAAAGAGGAGTATTGGGGCATAGAAGTCTGACTCAGAGATGGGGCAGGAGGCTGTAGCTAGGGGCAGTTGAGAGACAGGTACTCAGGGGTTCCTGGCCTTGGGTGACCTCCACACTCAGGGAGGGGGAGGGCAGGGCAGCCTCCACATCTCCTCACACTGGTTCCCAGCCTGCTGTACATCTTCTGGATGTTTCTGTTTCTGTATCATACTTGGTTTTCTTCTTTTTCTGTCATCATTCTTATAGGACATATTTTATTTTTTTCCATATTTTTATATATTCAAGAAAGTGTGAGTAAGCACATGTCTACAGTTCAATGAGTAAGAAAGTCAACCAGCAACTAGGTTACAGAGCTGAGCAAATGTTCCAAGTGTGCCCACGCCCCAGATGCAAACACCACGCTGAATCTCTAATGAACCATTCCTTTGTTTTCTTCTGTGGAGATATATTTATACATTTGCCCATTTAAAGCGTGCAACTTCATGGTTTATATGTTCACCAGGTGTGGAACCAATGTCCTCAACTCCAGAGCATCTCCTGGCAGAGAAGAACTTGACAATGGGCAGTCACCCCCTTTACTTCTTTGTGACTCACAAGTCCTGTACCCTGAATGGTAGCCCCGCCTCTGTTGTCCCCCACCAGCCATTGTCCTAATCAACTCATTTTCATTTCTGAACTCCTCATCCTCATCCTCATCCTCTTGGCCTCTCCATGCTCCCCTTTCTTCTTCCTCAATCTCTTTAGGTGGCCTCTCCCTTAGGGACCTTGTCTTTCCTCCCCCAATCTTTGTCTTCTCCACTATCTCTCATCTACCATTTTGTTCCTGGCTCTTCTCCCCTCACATTCATCTAGTGGTTTTTGCATTTCCTCATTTCTTTGGCCCCACGAGTGTGAGCACTGCGCTGGGAGCCAGGGCCTGGGCTGGGGAGCCCACTGAGAGGAGTGAGTGAGAGCCCAGAGATCCCTACTTGCTACATATCTGCTGTGTGCTCAGTCCTTCCTTTGTGTCTCAAGCGGCCCACCCACCCAGTTCTCACAGAAACCCTGCAAAGAAGATCCTCTTATTCCACTTCTACCAAGAAGTAAATTGTTTTAGAGGTTAAGAAACTTGGCTGAGGTCACTAGGTCACAGGTGCCAGCGCAGTGGGATCTGGACTCTGCTATTGAGGGCGTGTCCAAACTACCCTCTCCCAGGAGAGCACACTTCCCACTTACCCTCAGGTGCACTGAAACTCCCCTCTGCTGCGGTGACGACAAACTCTTAACCAGTGTCTCCACGTGGACGCCAAGGGTACTGGACCTTCGGGCACGGTGGTCTCTGGTCTTCGCAGGGTTGCTACAGCTTCCCACCAGGCCCGTGTCGTGTGCCAGTGCGGGGAATTTGGTAAGAAGGGTGGGCCAGCCACGGCGGGAATGTCTACACCACAGAAATTGGCCAGCCCTTCAAACGGAGGCTCTGTCTCCCCCAACCTAGCTGGTGGCCAGATCTTCACCAGCTTGCCTCTAATCACCCTCCTACCCTACGTGCCCCTGTCTTTAACAGGAGGAAACTGAAGCAGACCTTGTTTCAGCACCAGCAAATGTGGCTGTTCTCTGGGGTCTGCTGGGCCCAGGTTGCCTCACAGCCTCTACCAAATGTCTTTCCAGCAGTGGGGATTTGCCCTTCCCACCAGAGCACCTCCAGGTATCAAGCTGTGGAGTTGCAGACTCTGCACCCCACCCTGTTTATAGAGTCTTAATGGAATTTAATCCCTCTCCTTTCTCCTTTCTCCCTTCTTAGTTTAGTCCCTATGGCTGTTTCCAAACCTACAAGGGAAGACAGATCAGGTTTGCAGCAGACCTATCCACAGAAACTTGACAGGCCAGAAAGGAGTGGCAGGATACATTCAATGTGCTGTATCAGAAAAATATGCAGCCAAGAATTCTTTATCCAGCAAGGCTGTCATTCAGAATAGAAGGAGATATAAAAAGTTTCCCAAACAAAAATTAAAAGAGTTAGTGATCACTAAACCAGCACTGCAAGATTTTAAGGGGGACTCTCTGAGGGGAGAAAAGATGAAAAAATTAAAATAAATAAATAAATACCAAAAGCAACAAAGATTATAAAGGCCCAGAGAACACCACCAGAAACTCCAACTCTACAAGCAACGTAATGGTAATGTATTCATATCTTTCAGTACTCACTCTAAACATCAATGGACTCAATGCTTCAATCAAAAGACATAGGGTAACAGAATGGATAAGAAACAGGATCCATCTATATGCTGTTTACAAGAGACCCACTTTAGACCTAAAGACACCTTCAGATTGAAGGTAAGGGGATGGAGAACCATCTATCATGTTAATGGTCAACAAAAGAAAGCCGGGGTAGCCATACTTATATCAGACAATTTAGACTTTAAAATAAAGACTGTATCAAGAGATGCAGAAGGGCATTATATCATAATCAAGGGGTCTATCCACCAAAAATCCCTAACAATTGTAAACATTTATGTGTCAAATGGGGTAGCACCCAAATGTATAATTCAATCACAAACATAAAGGAACTCATTGATAGAAATACTAGTATAGTGGGAGACTTCAACACCCCACTCACAGCAATGGACAGATCATCTAATCAAAAAATCAACAAGGAAACAATGGCTTTGAATGACACACTGGACCAGATGGACTTCACAGATATATTCAGAACATTTCATCCTAAAGCAGCAGAATATACATTCTTCTCCAGTGCACATGGAACGTTCTCCAGAATAGACCATGTAGTGGGACACAAATCAGCCCTAAGTAAATACAAACAGATTGAGATCATACCATGCATATTTTCAGACCACAACGCTATGAAACTCGAAATTAACCACAAGAAAAATTTGGAAAGGTAACAAATACTTGGAGATTGGAAGAACATCCTACTATGAATGGGCTAACCAAGAAGTTACAGAGGAAATTAAAAAGTATATGGAAGTCAATGCAAATGATAACACCACAACCCAAAACCTCTGGTATGCAGCAAAGGTGGCCATAAGAGGAAAGCATATAGCAATCCAGGCCTTCCTAAATAAGGAAGAAAGATCTCATATACACAACCTAACCTTACACCTTAAGGAGCTGGAAAAAGAACAGCAAATAAAACCCAAAACCACCAGAAGACAGGAAATAATAAAGATTAGAGCAGAAATTAATGCTATCAAAACAAACAAACAAAAAAAAACCCCAAAAAACAATAGATCAATGAAACCAGAAGCTGGTTCTTTGAAAGAATTAACAAAATTGATAAACCACTAGCCAGTTTGATCAAGAAGAAAAAGGAAAGGACCCAAATAAATAAAATCAAAAATGAAAAGGAGAGATCACAACCAACACAGCAGAAATAAAAACAGTAATAACAGAACATTATGAGCAACTGTATGCCAATAATATAGACAATCTGGAAGAAATGGACAAATTCCTAGAAACATATACACTACCAAAACTGAAACAGAAAGAAATAGAAAATTTGAACAGACCCATAACCAGTAAGGAAATCGAATTAGTAACAAAAAATCTGACAAAAAACAAGAGTCCAGGGCCAGATGGCTTTCCAGGGGAATTCTACCAAACATTTAAGGAAGAGTTAACACACATTCTCTTGAAGGTGTTCCAAAAAATAGAAATGGAAGGAAAACTTCCAAACACTTTATATGAAGCCAGCATTACCTTGATTCCAAAACCAGAGACCCCACTAAAAAGGAGAACTATAGACCAATTTCCCTGATGAACATGGATGCAAAAATCTTCAACAAGATATTAGCCAACCAGATCCAACAATACATTAAAAAAATTATTCACCATAACCAAGTGGGATTTATACCTGGGATGCAGGGCTGGTTCAATATCCACAAAACAATTAATGTGATTCATCTCATCAATAAAAAAAGGACAAGAACCATATGATCCTCTCAATAGATGCAGAGAAAGCATTTGACAAAATACAGCATCCTTTCTTGATAAAAACCCTGAAGAAAGTCGGGATAGAAGGAGCATACCTCGAGATCATAAAAGCCATATATGAACGACCCATGCTAATATCATCCTCAATGGGGAAAAACCGAGAGCTTTCCCCCTAAGGTCAGGAATGAGACAGGAATGTCCACTCTCACCACTGTTATTCAACATAGTTTTGAAAGTCTTAGCCTCTGCAATCAGACAACACAAAGAAATAAAAGGCACTCAAATAGCCAGGAGGAAGTCAAATTCTCACTCTTTGCAGATGACATGATACTCTATATGGAAAACCATAAAGATTCCACCAAAAAACTGCTAGAACTGATTCATGAATTCAGCAAAGTTGGAGGATATAAAATCAATGCACAGAAATCGGTTGCATTCCTATACAACGTCAATGAAGCAACAGAGAGATCAAGGAATTGATGCTATTTACAATTGCTCCAAAAACCTAGGAATAAATCTAACCCAAGAGGTGAAAAATCTATACACTAAAAACAGTAGAAAATTTATGGAAGAAACTGAATTGACACCAAAAAATGGGAAAAGATCCCATGCTCCTGCATAGGAAGAACAAATATTGTTAAAATGTTGATACTACCCAAAGCAATCTACATATTGAATGCAATCCCCATCAAAATAACACCAGCATTCTTCATAGAGTTAGAACAAATAATCCTCAAATTTGTACGGAACCAGAAAAGACCCCGAATAGCCAAAGCGATCTTGAAAAAGAAAACAAAAGCAGGAGGCATCACAATCCTGGATGTCAAGATGCATTACAAAGCTGCAATCGTCAAGACAGTATGGTACTGGCGCAAGAACAGACACTCAATCAATGTAACAGAACTGAGAACCCAGAAATGGACCCACAAATGTATGGCCAACTAGTCTTTGACAAAGCAGGAAAGAATATCCAATGGAATAAAGACAGTCTCTTCAGCAAGTGGTGCTGGGAAAACTGGACAGCGACATGCAGAAGAATGAATCTGGACCACTTTCTTACACCATACACAAAAATAAACTCAAAATGGATGAAAGAACTCAATGTAAGACAGGAAGCCATCAAAATCCTCGAGGATAAAGCAGGCAAAAACCTCTTTGATCTTGCCCACAGCAACTTCTTACTCAACATGTCTCCGGAGGCAAGGGAAACAAAAGCAAAAATGAACTACTGGGTCCTCATCAAAATAAAAGCTTCTGCACAGTGAAGGAAACAATCAGCAAAACTAAAAGGCAACCGACAGAATGGGAGAGGATATTTGCAAATGACATGTCAGATAAAGGGTTAGTATCCAAAATCTACAAAGAACTTATCAAACTCAACAGCCAAAAAACAAAAAATCCAGTGAAGAAATGGGCAGAAGACATGAATAGACACTTCTCCAAAGAAGACATCCAGATGGCCAACTGACACATCAAAAAATGCTCAACTTCACTCATCATCAGAGAAATACAAATCAAAACCGCAGTGAGATACCACCTGACACCTGTCAGAATGGCTAACATTAACAACTCGGGCAAGGACAGATGTTGGCGAGGATGGGAAGAAAGAAGATATCTTTTGCACTGCTGATGAGAATGCAAGCTGGTGTAGCCACTCTGGAAAACAGTATGCACGTTCCTCAAAAAACTAAAAATAGAACTACTCTATGACCTAGAATTACACTATTAGGTATTTATCCAAGGGATACAGGTGTGCTGTTTCAAAGGGACACGTGCACCCCAATGTTTATAGCAGCACTATCGACAATAACCAAAGTATGGAAGGAGCCCAAATGTCCATCGATGGATGAATGGATAAAGAAGATGTGGTATATATACATATATATGTGTGTGTATATATATATATATATATATGTGTATGTATATACACACACAATGTATACATTGTGTATATACACACACACACACACACACACACACACACACAATGGAGTATTACTTGGCAATCAAAAAGAATGAAATCTTACTATTTGCAAGAACGTGGATTGAACTGGAGGGTATTATGCTAAATGAAATTAGTCAGTCAGAGAAAGACAAACATCATATGACTTCACTCATTTGAGGACTTCATGGGACAAAACAGATGAACATAAGGGAAGGGAAATAAAAATAATATAAAAACAGGGAGGGGGACAAAACAGAAGAGATTCATAAATATGGAGAACAAACTGAGGGTTACTGGAGGGGTTCTGGGAGGGGGGATGGGCTAAATGGGTAAGGGGTACTAAGGAATCTACTCTTGAAATCATTGTAGCACTCTATGCTAACTAATTTGGATGTAAGTTTAAAAATAAATAAGAAAATTAAAAAAAATTCCAGAAGAAAATGTAAAAGTGGATACTCTCCTCAAATTTCTCTATGGATACAATACCTATTAAAAAAAGCAGAATTCTTTTCTTTCTTTCTCTTTCTTTCTTTCTTTCTTTCTTTCTTTCTTTCTTTCTTTCTTCTTTCTTTCCTTTGAAACTGACAGGCTAATCTTAGAATACAAAGGACTAAGAATAGCCAAAAACACTTTGTAAAAAATAAAAAGGTGGTGAAATTATACTTTGATTTTAAACTTATTATGAAGCTTGAGTAATAAAGACAGTGTAGTAGTGACATAAAGGGAGACATACAAATCAATGGACTATGATGGAAAAATCCAGAAATAAAGACTTACATTTGTAAGTATTTCCACATTGTCCTTCATGAGAGTGGATGAATTATTTTTCCAATCATAAATAAATGAAAATTCTCAGGAACTTTGTGATGGAGTTTGGTTGGCATTTCTGAAGTGGTATTCTAGCTCTCTGAGCCATTTTCCACATGCCCCCTGGGACACCAGAAAACACACAGGAGGGGCCTCTGCCCTGATGGCAGTGACCTGCCTAGTGGCACTGGCACCGACCTGCCTGGTTTTTGAGGGAGTCACACTGGCCGGTTGTACCGGTTGTATGTGTGTGTGTCTGACACCTTCGTTTTATGAGCTGGTAAGACCTCTGTCACATGACATTTTACCTTGGCTGATTTTCTGAATCTGTTTGAAGGGCTGTGGGGAATAAGTTTAGGAATTCCCTGAGCTTGCACCAATGGGTTAACAAGGCATAAAGAATTAGAAAGCCATAGGATGAACACACCCAAGTTTGGGTAAACAAGATTTGGTAAACAAAATTAGGTAAATGGGGCAAAGCCCCTATACAAAGGTGTAGGAATAGGAAATCTCAGGATAAAAATATACAAGATTAGGTAAACAAGACTAGGTATTCCAATTTAGTCCAATAGCAGAAAGCTGCTTTCACAGGAAGGAAGGACCAAATTAGGTAAACAGGAAAAACAGGACTTTAGACTGCTGTGGGGTGAAGTTGCCCAGAGTGGAGCTAATTAGAAAGAGAAAGGTGCCTTGTTGACCCTGAGGTAGCTTGCTCTGTCTTTCTTGTCCCCAGGTCAGTTTAGGTAAACAGAGGTGGTGCCACCAGAATTTTGTTTTGTGTTGACTCAAACCCCTAACACATATATCTTCAAAACTCCCTTTCCCCCACACCCATGAGTAAACGTTCACGGTTTCATTGTCTCTTTGTGCACACCCGTCAGCCCATCATGCTTGTAAGCCTGATCCTGATAAAAATGGAGCAAGGACCCTGACTTGGGGCTCTTGTCTTCTCCAGGACAGGAGCCTCTCTCGCATTTCAATCCTGCGTACCGCTTTCTTGCTGGGCAAGAGAGAACTCCAGACCCATAATCTATGACAAATGAAAAGGAATCTTTCTGAGTCTGAAAAAAATTATTATGACAGAGGGAAAAAGCTTCAGATTTCTACTGTGCTAGGAAGCAAGCACAAGGTCAGGTCCTAGGAAGAAATCCTCCCTGTGGCCAGCAGAAGGGCACAGGGCACAGCCTGGGCCGTGGCATGGAAGGGAACTATGTGGAGAGAGATCAGAGTCCAGGTTTGTTATTTGGATTCCTAGAAAGCACAGTGCATCTTGGAATCCAACCCTGTCTGGGTAAGGAATCCCCTGAATCAGTTTTTCTTAGGGAAATCCCAGGCTTGCCCTTGCAGTGGCTCCGAGCTGCAAATCCCCAGCTCCCCTGGGTGACTCCCCTATGGCTGAGGCGGGTGTGACAGCAACCCCTGTAAACTATCCCCACCCCCACCACCAGTGTTCGGGTGGGGGGCTGTCCTCCTCCAGGCTCTGACGTCTGCTCTCGCAGGCTCTCTGCTGACCGCTGCCCGGAGGTCCAGGCAGGGCCCACCACATAGGATGCTCCATCTGCATACAGACCCGAGCTCGAGCTCGAGCTCATTCCTCGCCAGCCTCCTTCTCTGCCCTGTTCCTTCCCTGACTTGTGCCCTTCCTGTAATGCCAGGGCACGCACACCGCGCACTCCCCCTTTCCTTTGTTCTGGGAGAAGATTGGAAGGAAGGCAGTAGAGATTTGCATCTCCAGTCTTGCTTGCCAGCAGCTACTAGTAAGACTGTGGGTGAGTTCCCTTCTTATCAATGGAGCTGGAGGGGGTACCAACATTTACCCCATAGAAAGTGGAAACAGGGAATGAGGTGCATTTACAAATGTCTCCTGGAGTTCCTGAAATCTCGTAAGTCCTCATGCCATTGGTAAATATCAAGTATTTACTGCACCAGACAGATGCCCACGAAGTGCTGAAGATACAGGTCAGTCAAGACACAGTCATGGCCCCCAAGATTCCTACTGTTTAGTGGGGGTGACAGACAAGTAAGCAGGTGGTCTTATTGCTGGAGAAGCTTGTTCCGAGGGGCTCAAGGAAGGCGTATGACTGGATAGAGGATGGGCCCATGGCCCAGCATAGGAAGGGAGTTAGAGAGGGCTTCCTGGAGGAGGTGCTGCTCACAGGTTGATCTGTGTAAATCCCTGAGGCCGAGGGGCGGGCCAGAAGGAAAGGCATGCTCCCTGACCTGGTGTCGGGGCATCTGCAGGGAACGCGGACGGTGCACGGGCGCAGCTAGACCGGCAGGTCCGCGGCTCGACAGACTCTGTTCCCAAGAAACCTCGTCCTGGGCCCCCCTGCAGGAGCTTTTCCGAGAAAAGGAGACATGGGCCCCAACATGGTGTAGCCTGCCCAGGCGGGAAGGGCTGAGAGGGAAGCATGAGAAGGCGCGAATGGTAAGCAGCTTTCAACACCTGATCTCTGTCCGGGTGTGAGGTCCAGGTGTGAGGAGCGGAGAGGCTCAGACTAGGGGTCCAGTCCCGAGGCCAAGGTGGGAGGAGGGGAGGGGAGGGGCTCAGACGAGGGGTCCGGGTCGAGGCCAAGGTGAGAGGAGGGGAGGGACTCAGACCAGGGGTCCGGTCTGGAGGCCAAGGTGGGAGGAGGGGAGGGACTCAGACCAGGGGTCCGGTCTGGAGGCCAAGGTGGGAGGAGGGGAGGGGAGGGGCTCAGACGAGGGGTCCGGGTCCGAGGCCAAGGTGAGAGGAGGGGTGGGCTCAGACTAGGGGTCCGGTCTGGAGGCCAAGGTGGGAGTAGGGGAGGGGAGGAGCTCAGACGAGGGGTCCGGGTCCGAGGCCAAGGTGGGAGGAGGGGAGGGACTCAGACCAGGGGTCCTCTCCAGAGGCCAAAGGGAGGAGGGGAGCGGAGAGGCTCAGACCAGGGGTCCGGGTCCGAGGCCAAGGTGGGAGGAGGGGAGGGGAGGGGCTCAGACGAGGGGTCCGGGTCCGAGGCCAAGGTGAGAGGAGGGGAGGGGAGGAGCTCAGACGAGGGGTCCGGGTCCGAGGCCAAGGTGGGAGGAGGGGAGGGGAGGGACTCAGACGAGGGGTCCGGTCCGAGGCCCAGGTGAGAGGAGGGGAGGGGAGGAGCTCAGACGAGGGGTCCGGGTCGAGGCCAAGGTGAGAGGAGGGGAGGGACTCAGACCAGGGGTCCGGTCTGGAGGCCAAGGTGGGAGGAGGGGAGGGGAGGAGCTCAGACGAGGAGGGGTCCAGTCCCGAGGCCAAGGTGGGAGGAGGGGAGGGGAGGGGCTCAGACGAGGGGTCCGGGTCCGAGGCCAAGGTGAGAGGAGGGGTGGGCTCAGACTAGGGGTCCGGTCTGGAGGCCAAGGTGGGAGTAGGGGAGGGGAGGAGCTCAGACGAGGGGTCCGGGTCCGAGGCCAAGGTGGGAGGAGGGGAGGGACTCAGACCAGGGGTCCTCTCCAGAGGCCAAAGGGAGGAGGGGAGCGGAGAGGCTCAGACCAGGGGTCCGGTCCGAGGCCAAGGTGGGAGGAGGGGAGGGGAGGGACTCAGACGAGGGGTCCGGGTCCGAGGCCAAGGTGAGAGGAGGGGAGGGGAGGAGCTCAGACGAGGGGTCCGGGTCCGAGGCCAAGGTGGGAGGAGGGGAGGGGAGGAGCTCAGACGAGGGGTCCGGGTCCGAGGCCAAGGTGGGAGGAGGGGAGGGGAGGAGCTCAGAAGAGGGGTCCGGGTCCGAGGCCAAGGTGGGAGGAGGGGAGGGGAGGGGCTCAGACGAGGGGTCCGGGTCCGAGGCCAAGGTGAGAGGAGGGGAGGGGAGGAGCTCAGACGAGGGGTCCGGGTCCGAGGCCAAGGTGATAGGAGGGGTGGGCTCAGACTAGGGGTCCGGTCTGGAGGCCAAGGTGGGAGGAGGGGAGGGGAGGAGCTCAGACGAGGGGTCCAGTCCCGAGGCCAAGGTGGGAGGAGGGGAGGGGAGGGGCTCAGACGAGGGGTCCGGGTCGAGGCCAAGGTGAGAGGAGGGGTGGGCTCAGACCAGGGGTCCGGTCTGGAGGCCAAGGTGGGAGGAGGGGAGGGACTCAGACCAGGGGTCCTCTCCAGAGGCCAAAGGGAGGAGGGGAGCGGAGAGGCTCAGACCAGGGGTCCGGGTCCCGAGGCCAAGGTGGGAGGAGGGGAGGGGCTCAGATGCTTTGCGCAAACACGACGGAGATGGCTTCCCGGCTTCTAACCTCTGCTTGCAACGCTGGCTCCAGCCTCCCGTAACCTGATCGGGTGTTTTCTGCTCGGCTACTGCTGACGCTTCAGGATGCCCGGATCCTATTGGACGCCGGATGCAGGTGCAGCCCTGCAGGCGGATGATCTCAGTCTTCCTCCAATTTTATTGACCAGTAAGAGCTTCAAGTAGAAGAACTTGATTTACGTTGAGTTTTTTAAAATATTTAGTTGGTCTTGGATCCCATGACCCTACACAGGCGCTTCTGTAAATCCAAGTTCTGCAGGTTGGAGACTCCTGCGGTAAAATGGGACCATTTCACATCTCTCCGTGAGTGAATGGCCACTGAAAGTACAGCAAAAAAGATGATAACTTGACATATTTAGGGAATTTTTATTTGGAAAACATTGGGAGTACTTTTAATAAATGGTGTTTTGAGAACGGTTTGTGTCACTGTCCTGAGCTTGGGAGCGGGTAGTGGTTCCTTGGGGATGTTAGGAGGATCAGAGTAGTCAAGTCAATTCCCTGAGGGCACACAGCCTGTGCACGCCCTCTTTGTCTCAATCCAAATCCTCCCTGCAGAGCCAGGGAGGAAGCAACAGCTTCCTGGGAGATTCTGGGAGGTCACAGCGCACAGGGAGTAGGTAATGTCCAGCGGAAAGGTGGGGAAACAGTGCTGTGATGTGACAGCGGATATGTGGTGTTCTGGTGTGCGGAAGGTGGGCTCAGCACTTGATTGTTGGTCTAGGATTGTTTTAAGTACTGGATTTGGCTTGCAGGTTCTGGGGCAGGATGGGAAGAAGGTTAGAGAGCTCACGACCCAGGAACCTAAAGTTCTTTGTGAAGAACATTTTATGAACAGTTTTCTGAGCCTGGAAGAACTTAGAAATTCTGTCCAATGGTCTCATGTTAAGGCTGGAAAACAAACATCTGAGGAGGCAAACGCACCTGCTGGAGCGCACGTAGCAGGTGGCTCCCTGGGACTGCAGCCTTGTCTTCCACCCATGCAGGAGACTCATCCTGTGTCTTCTGGAGACCTGGTTCCCTCTTCCAGGCTGGTGTGAACAGGCTGCTCTGGTCACATCACTCCTCAGCGACCCTGGCCAGCCTTTCCGGGTCCAGAGGTCAGGACCAGGGGTGTGGTTGTGAAGCAGGGAGAATTCTCAACAGAGAAGGACCATCCTGTGTTTGGAACAGGAGGGTAGATGCTTTGGCAGAGAACAAAGTGCTTGATCAGACAGTATTCTTTGTTTACCGACTCCACTGTAGCAAAAGTGAAAGAAAATTCATGAGATCATTTGAGAACAAAGGGTACAGACACAGTGGTTCAGGCAGGGGATTTCCAACCCAGCCTATGCATATAAGCTGGACACAAGGCTCTTTTTCCTCAGCCTCCTGCTTCTGGTCCCTTGACTGCAGACATGGCATCTGGTGCTTCCTGCCTCTGTATGAGTTGGGGCTTGATGGTGGGGTTGGGGAGAGGTGGGGCGGGACGGGGCTCAGGAGTGCAGGAGGGATGGAGCTGGGAGGAGCTGGGAAGCCATCTTGCAGGGATGCACCAGGCACCGATATCTACGGAGGTGAAGGAAGATTCTGGAAATAGAAGAGGTTCTCTTGACTCCTGGGTTCTCTTCTGTGTCAGATCTGACAGGCTGCTTAGGGGAGGGTGGTGGGAGGTGTGAGTGGGCCTTGTGCTCAACGGGGCTGCCAAGATTTGAAACCATGCAAGCCCTTTCACTTTTATTGTGTTTAGGGGTCCTGGGCTCTTAAACTTCCTTCTCCTCCCAGAAGAGCGGTTCACAAAACTCATTTATCCCCAGCTGTTAAAGACCTGATACATTATCTTGTAAAGAGTATGTGCACCGTGAAGAGAGCTAGGATAAGAGCTTGGCACGGAGGGGCCCCAGTCCAGAAGAAATGTCTGTGGCATCCAGACTGGGAAGATGAGTTTGAGTGGAGCAGGAGGGAGGGCCTCCCAGGCTTGCTGGTAATGACACAGGGTAAGCTTGCCCAGTTTTAGATTATTCAAGTAGGACTTAGACCTGGCCCTACCTCCTGTGAGTGAGGCCCTAGTCTAATTACAGGAGGAGATTGTATTCTACAACAGGCATATACAAAAACACAGGAAATACAGATGAACAAGGCACATAACACACTGAGTTATTATTATAAGGCCATGGGACATTTAAAAAATGAAACAATTGTACAGAGAATAGGCATCCTAGCCAGGGTTTCCTTGTAAGGTAGTCCTGGAAGGCAGTGCTGGGAGTAACCCCTGAGGCCACCAAGTCTTGGGAATTCTCTTGGGAGTTGTTTTTAGAGTCTGGTATATATCTTTGGATGCTTTGTAATTGTATTTAGTTCCGACCTTTGACAAACTACATGGATAGGAGTGAGGCAAGTAATGTGGGAAACCATCAATGACGTTGGGATGAAGAAGAGGTATGGCTGTAAAGGAATACGATTGATTTTCTTGGGTTCTAAGCTGGAAATTCCAAACGAGAAGTTCCAAGACAGGGAGGGCCACAGCTTGTTGTGAAGGAGCTGGAGGGCCAGCCGGATGGGTCAGAGAGGGGACAAGTGGTGCAAAGGCTGCAGGCATTCCAGGCACCTTGATGCCGGGTCGCTTGGCTTTCATTGTCCAGGTGGAGGTCTGTTCTGAGGAATGGGCATCAATGACCCTCACTGCTAACTTGGACAACAGAGTGAAGAAGATCACTGAATATGTCCGGGCTCAGACCAACGTCCCTGTGCAGTACCAGGTCCTTCTGCTGGGATCCAAGACTCTCAAGCCCCAGAGAAAGCTGTCATCTTATGGCATCGACAGGCAGACGACCATCCACCTCACTCTAAAGGTGGTGAAGCCCAGTGACGAGTAGCTGTCCCTGTTTCTGGTGGAGATCGGTGATGAGGGGCAGAGGCATCTCCTCCGGGTGCGAAGGTCCAGTTCGGTGGCCCAGGTGAGACAGATGATTGAGAGCAAGACGGCTGTAGTGCCTGCTTGAGAAACAGACTGTGGTTTGCAATGGCAAGAAGCTGGAAGATGGGAAGACCATGGGGGAGTATGGCACCAAAAGGGGCAGTTTAGGGGTGCCTGGGTGTCTCAGTCGGTTAAGCGTCTGACTTCGGCTCAGGTCATGATCTCGCGGTCCATGGGTTCGAGCCCCGCGTCGGGCTCTGTGCTGACAGCTCGGAGCCTGGAGCCTGTTTCGGATTCTGTGTCTCCCTCTTTCTCTGACCCTCCCCTGTTCATGCTTTCTCTCTCTCTCTCTGTCTCAAAAATAAATACAAATGTTAAAAAAATTTTAAAAAAAGGGGCAGTTTACTCTTCATGACGACCTACTGTATCTGGTGAGGGGGGGTGGGGTGACCACATCATGGGTGGGTGATCCAGGAGCAGAAGAGCTACTGCTAGCCCTTACTCACCACCCACATCCTTTGATGATTTCCCCAAATTAATGGGAAAGATAGAGAAGATGTGGGGTTAAGTGGGGAGGAAGGGCTGCAGAAAAACTCTGCTTTCTAATTCCCACCTTCCTGGATCTCACATAATTGATTAGGTGGCAAGATTGTGCATGTGACTCCAGCAGAACATAAATCTTTAAGGCACTGTAGAGACAGCATCAAAGCCAGCTTGCAGTTGAATCTTTCCTTGGCCCCCTCCGATTTATAGAGACACTGTTGTTTCCTCTTTTGTCCAGCAAGTTAGTGTAAGTTTTAGAATGGGATCCATGTTCTACTAATTTCTGTGTTTCCATCGATATGTTTCATCTGTAATATCACACCATATGCTGAACCAAACTGAATTTCTACTTACAGAGAACACTGAAATGATTCATCATAAATGAAGTACTCTGATATGATTACAATCTTGTTAATAAAGAATTTAGAAATTCAAATTAAAGTATATCCTGTGTCCCTATTTAAAGCTGTTTGGTATGAAATGTCACCTGGCACTGTGTCCCTTCTTACTCTTTACGTTCGGTAACCAAACTGTTCTCATTTCTGGGGAAGATGGTGAGCACGGGAAAATATTTTCCTCAGGACCCAGAGGTTTTGTGTCTCCAGTGGGAGGTCCTTGGGGCAGGGGTTTCTGGAAGGTGTGGTCTGCCTCCATCACCGTTACAGTCACTGGGGCCTGGCCCTCTCCGGGGAGCGCGGGGCCCCTTCCTCCACCTCCCCCGCTCACTCACTCCTTGTCCCCCTGTCCCCCTGTCCCGCTGCTTGGTACACTTAGGGGTCCAATGCTCCTGGTGGGCATTAGGTTGGTCTGGTTTCCCAAGATGGGCAACCGGGGATCCTGTTTTCGGACGGGGTCTCCTGCAGGTAGAGTGTACGATTTCCCGGTCAATTTGGGGGCCTCCCTGACGCCAGACAGCGTGGGGTCTTTTCATGGTGTGCCGTCCGAGTGGGAGCGGGTGGGCGTGACCCGTCCGGTGATACCTGACCCTGGCAAGGGCGGTCACAGTGCCCGGAGGATGGGGAACGTCCTCCCCCGATCCCGCCTTCTCTCTGCCTCCGCCCGAAGGCCACTCTCCCCTGTCTGAACCGTGAAAACGAGGATGGAGGGGCTGCCCCGAACACTCCCGGACCTCAGGGGCTCAGGATCGCCCCGCCCCGTCCGACCTAGGGCACTTGCAGGTTCGCACAGGGAACCCGCAGACCGCCTTCCCGGCGGCCATCCCCACCCCCGGGCCCGCCCCCTCCCCAGACTCCCCAGGGCTTCCTCGCCGCCCCCTCACTTCCTCCTTCCCCAGCGTGGACACTAGCGGGTTGGGGGCCGGCTGGACTGCCCGGTAGGAGCAAAGCGAACCCGGTGGTAGAGGCGCGGGCGGCCTGCGGGTGGAGGGGGGCGGCGGGCGGGGCACACGCACCCACGAGGTTCCTGCCTGGGTGCGGTACGGGTGCGGGAAGGCGGGGAGGGGCGGGGAGGGGGACGAGGGAGGCGGGGAGGGGGGGAGCGGGGAGGGGCGGGAAGGGGCGGGGGCGCCGCGGGGAGGGGCGCGGGGAGGTGGGGGGGTGCAGCGGGCGGGGCCGGCGGCCTCGTGTCCCGCCTGCCCCCGCCCCTCCCCGCGTCCCGCACCGTCGCCGCCAGCTGGGGGCGCGCGGGCACAGTCGCGCAAAGCGGCCGCAGCAGGGGCGCCACGCTCGCCGTGAAGCCCGCATCCAGCAGCGCCGGTGACACCTGAGGTCGCACGCGTGCGCGTGCGTCTGCAGGTGCAGGTCGCGCACCGGCGGTTGCACGAGCGTCCGGTAGCCCTCCGGGGTCGGGACGACGCGGGGAGGGGGGGGGCGACCCCGCAGGAGGAAGCGCTCCCGCGCTGTGGCTGCGCTGACAGGGGAGCCCCCGGGGTGTTGGGGGTGGGGACTCCACGCGCGAGGTGACGCCGTGGCTGCACGAGGACATCCCGGCGCGCGGAGCCCGGTGGTGAGGGCCATAGTGTGGGAGGCGAGGCTTGGTGCCCTTTAGCTGGTGTGTTTGCCACCTGCTTCCTGGAACAAAGAACCTCACTCACTGCACACAGACTCAGGGTCGGAAAGGTGACATTGTCCCAGGGTCATAGCTAGTGAGTGACCGTGTGGGACTTGTGGCCTGTCTCATTTCCCCAGTCGCTGCTTTTCAGCTGCTTCCCTGGGTTACCCCGCTTCTCAAAGGGCTCCTAAGAGCCAGAGTGGAAATCCGACTTCCTCCCGACCGACAGTTCTCCAGGATCCCGTGGATCTGATCTCCCTCCCGTATGACAGTTCTTCAGGATCCTGTGGGTCTGAACTCCCTCCCTTACGACCGTTTTCTAGGATCCTGTGGGTCTGACCTCCCTCTCATACAACAGTTCTCTAGGGGGGTGTGGTTCTGAACTCCCTCCCTTATGACAGTTTCCCAGGATCCTGTGGTTCTTCTCCTTTTTCACATTGCTTGATTTGCGGATATTGTGCCAGCCTGCATTCCAGGAATAAATCCCACTTGGTCGTGGTGAATAATTATTTTAATGTATTGTGGATCTGGTTGGCTAGTATCTTGTTGAGGATTTTTGCATCCATGTTCATCAGGGAAATTGGTCTATAGTTCTCCTTTTTAGTGGGGTCTTTATCTGGTTTTGTAACCAAGGTAATGCTGGCTTCATAGAAAGAGTTTGGAAGTTTTCCTTCTATTTCTATTTTTTGTAACAGTTTCAAGACACTAGGTGTTAATTCTTCTTTAAATGTTTGGTAGAATTCCCCTGGAAAGCCATCCAGCCCTGGAGTCTTGTTTTTCTGGAAGATTTTTGATTACTAATTTGATTCCTTTGCTGGTTATGGGTCTGTTCAAGTTTTCTATTTCCTCCTGTTTCGGTTTTGGTAGTTTCTATGTTTACAGGAATTTGTCCATTTCTTCCAGATTGCCCAGTTTATTGGTGTATAATTCTCATAATATTCTCTTATTATTGTTTGTATTTCCACTGTGTTGGTTGTGATCTCTCCTGTTTCACTTCTGATTTTATTTGTATGGCTCCTTTCCTTTTTCTTTTTGATCAAACTTACTAGGGGTTAGAATAGTTCTCCAGATATTTGAAGACAAATCCCCGCCACCCCCCCCCCCCCCCCCCCCCGCCCCAGTCTCCCTCTCCTTCTTGGAAAATCTGTAGTGCCTAAGAATAAGTGCAATACCCCAGACTTGGTATAACCAACACTTGGTAGATTAGACTTATATATCACCATTTATCACCTTTCTTTCAGGGGCTCTGCTTCTGTTAATACAGCCATTAACTGCTGACTCCTGAGTGCTAATCTGTGGTGAATCTCTCTTCTGGGCTCCAATGTTCATGCCCCTCCTGCTTCTATCTGGTGTGATTACCGTGCTTTACCAGTCTTTAAACTACAAGCCATGTGTCAGGATAACAACACCAAGCTAGAAGTCGGGAGACCCGGGTCCCACCAGACATAATAGCCTTTGGCCCATTTGACTGGTTGATGTGGAGAAGTCACACATTTCTCTTTGCCTGCCTCAGGGTTTTCATGTAGCCAGATGACCTCTGGGGCTCCTGGCTTATCCCCCTGGCTCTAACTGCAAGAAGTACTTTTCAAACAAATGAAAAGGGGAGATAGAAGCCTTTCAATCCTGAAAAGTGGTGCTGAATCACATTTCCTAATGGTGCAGAAACCACAGTGGTTGAGGTGATGGCTAAAAGGTGCACATAAATCTTTCTTTGGCAAGTTTCCTGACAGGTATTGTTATATAGGTAACTTACTGCAAACTTCATATTGACTGTTCCTAATTTAAAAATCATAATCCCCTGATTTTTTAGTTTTTCACGAAAAGAAAAAACCTCCCCCCCCCCGCCCCCAACAGAACATCATGTTTTTATCCTCATTAGGCAGAACAGGTATTCGTGTGATTAAGAACGAGGGTTGGTGTGTCAGACTGCCTGAGCTTCCGTCCAGGCTCTGTCATTTCCTAGCCCAGCAATCTAATGTGTCTGTGGCCCAGTGTCCTCACTTGAGAGTAGAATTGGTGAAGCAGTTAAACATGTAAAGCTCCTGGAATAGTGTGTGGCACAGAATAGGTGTTTGGTAAGTGCTCACTCTTATAGGCCCTATTTCCTAAGTCGGGAAGGTGTTCAGAGAGGTCCGCACCAGGTAGGGGGAGAACTGCTATGTGAGTTTATGTCTCTGGGCTTCATTCTCCTGCCGGTTAGGCAATAGTCCTAACTGTAGACTAAGATAGGAGGGTGGTTGAGGTTAAATCACTGGCCGAAGGTCACACTGTTGGTAAATACTTATCAGGATTTCAACCCAAATCCACCAATTCTGAGAACCTTGGTGTTTTTTTTTTTTTTTTAATTTATTTAAACAAGCCAGGCTCTCATTTACTAGAGGCTGTGGCAGATAAAAGTACACATGAATCCTGATCCTGATCTCAAGATAATTTTGTAGTGCTGGGGTCATATTGGAGATGTGTTCAGGTGGGAGATCACATTCAGGCTTATGGCCCAATGGTGCTAGAGGTGTTGTTCTAAAAAGTCAAATTTTTCTTAAACATCTTTTAAATGTTTACTTTTGAGAGAGAGACCAGGGAGGGGGAATTTAGTGGGGGAGGGGCAAAGAGAGAGGGAGACACAGAATCTGAAGCAGGCTCCAGGCTCTGTGCTGACGGCTCAGAACCTGACGTGGGGTCGAACTCACAAACCACAAGATCATGACCTGAACCAAAGTCGGACGGTCAACTGACTGAGCCACCCAGGCACCCCTGATATTCCAGTTTTTTTTAAAAAAATTTTTAATGTTTATTGTGCTCTCTTGCAGCCACCTTACTTAGTATCATGCTTATGGGAGTCGTCCACACTGTGTAAGTCATTCCTCTTACTGCTGGTTATTCCACTGTATGGAAATCCTGCTTTTATAAAATCTGCTTTCCTATTGGAGGACTTTGGGAGAGTTTCCAGTTCTTGGCCATTAGAATAGTTGCTGCTATATTTTGATTGACTTAGGAAGTAAGGATTAGCTGACGGATGAGAAGGTGGTGAGGGCTTGTCCTGCTCAATGAAGCTCTCAACCGTAGGAAGGTGGTGAAGGGTTGTGTGCAGTTGTGGGGTGAAGAAGAATATGGATATATGTCTGCTTTTCTGGATCATCATGGAGAAATCAGCAGGCAGACAGTGATGTGCAGAGAAGCATTTACTTTTGCGATTACTGTTACTATATTTATTGGAGCATGGAGCATCCAAAGAAGGAAAACTGCCCTCATCCCTGTCCCCCCTGTCACACCTACTAGAACCACATTCCTGATCCACGCAATTTGCATGGATTCCCCCTTCCCTTTGTGAAATTTAATAAGGGAAAACCTCACTAAGGTGGAGTGAGGCTGAGGCTGGCAAGGGACACTCCCATGCTGTACCGCTTGATGTTAATTATAGGGAGAATTACCAATCATGGACTCCAATAGGAGGATTACTTGACAGGAGGGAATCATCATTACAGGGAAATGTGTGTGGTGGGGTGTATGCGGGATAAGTGGTAAGAAAGAGGGTCATTTGTGTGTGTGTGCATGTGTGTGTGTGTGTTGGAAAGGAACACTCAGTTGTGAGAAAATTAGGAGAAAATATTAAGTAATTGGTATTTTGAAATACTTCTTTGAGCATTTACATATATAAAGATTAGAGAGTTTTGGCAATAAGAAAAGGGAAGATTGCAAGACTGTCATTTAGAATAAATGGATTTAGGGCAAAATTTGTGACTTTTTTCCTCTTCCCCTTTAAATGGACTTTTTTTTTTTTTTTTTTTTTTTTTTTTTTTTTTTAGAGCAGGGCTAAGTTCACAGCAAAATTGAGCAGAAAGTACAAAGACTTCGCATATACCTCCTGCCCCCACACGCATTGCCTTCATGCATGATCAATACTACACCAGACCGTATGTTTGTTACCACTGATGGACCTGCACATCATAATCTCCAAAGTCCATGGTGCACAGCGGGGCTCACTTTGTGTCCATTCCGTGGGTTTGTCATAATCTCCCAAGTCCACGGTGCACAGCGGGGCTCACTTTGTGTCCATTCCGTGGGTTTGTCATAATCTCCCAAGTCCACGGTGCACAGCGGGGCTCACTTTGTGTCCATTCCGTGGGTTTTGACAAATGTGTAATGACTTGTAGCTACCACTATAGCATCATACAGATGAGTTTCACTGCCCTACACATCCTCTGTGTCTGCCTCTTCATCCCTCCCTCCTCCAGTCCCTGCCACCACTGATCTTTTTCTTTCTCTTTTTTACAAAAAGAGTTATACCTCATAATGAGGTGGTAAGTATGCCCTGCTGAACCCCTGTGGTCTTCCAGGACCCCTCCAGAGACAAAGCAACCCTTTCTTCTTTTCTAACATTTGATGAAAGTTGATTGAGCCTCTGGAGGCACCCTCCCCGCCCCCCCCCCCCCCCACACACACAACTAGGTCCTTCTGGTTATCTTGTCTCTTGCCTCAACCAACCTTAAAATTCCCGTGTGAGTCTTTTATTATGTAAATTACTGTGCTTTTACTTTTCTGCCATTATTCTGGTTTAACTCTCTTATGAATTTAATTGGTGACCACTTTAATGATTGTGTGATCTCTCTGCAAATGTAGGATGGAGTACAGAGCCAGAGACTAATTTTGGCTACGGTTGACATCAAGATTGATGTTCCTCCAAGAGGAAACCAAATGTTAATTTGCAGTCAAATTGCATGCAGTCATGGGGTCATCAGAATGATGGGGGCAGTGCTGAGGGAGAGGAATCCAAAATAGAATCTGGTATTAATGGGACACCTGCAGAATCAGGGTAATGAGACTCCAGTCTCAGCTTGTCTTAACTTGGTCCGTTGGTGACCTCATCTGTTAAGGGAACAGAATTTCCCTCCCTTGCCCATCTGAAGGAGTGGCTGAGGATAAATTAGATATTTGGATTGCCTTTCTCAAAAAGCACTATTGATGTTTAACAATTGGCCGTCCTTGTAGACACGAGTCACGGAAGAAGGGAGTTATTTGCAGTTCTGGGCGACAGGCAGCAGGACAGAGTGGCCGGTTTGCTGTGTGACCAGCTCCCGCGCCCCGCTGCTCTCTGTGCCCCCCTCCTGCGCTCCTCTCCCTCCCCGCGCCCCGCCCCCTCGAGCCGGTGTCCTGAGCTTCTGTCAGGTCGCTGCGCCCCGCCTGCTCGCAGCCCACCCGGTGTCACGCATGAGAAATTGCACGGGCGGCGGTGGCCCGGGGTGATACTCAGGGCCGTGGCCAGGCCCGGGACCCAAGCCCTAGGCTCCTGGTGGGAGCTGGCAGAGGCGCCCCCTCCTTTCTCGGTGGGGTTCGCCGAGGGAGGATCTGGAGGTGCATAGGGTTGAGCAGGATCCGCTCCTGCGGATTTTCCGTGGTCTCCGTTTCCGTTTCCGGGTACCTGCTCACCGTCAGGGGTCACCGTTTCCGGGGGCTTGCTGGCTGTCAGAGTCACCGTTTCTGGGATCTGCTTCCCGTCGGGGGGTCACCGTGTCCAGGGACCTGCTGGCAGTCGGGGGTCACCGTGTCCGGGGACCTGCTGGCCATCAGGGGTCACCGTTTGTGAGGACCAGCTTGCTGTCAAGCACACACCGGGGGGCGCAGGTAGGGTGTCTGGGAATTGGGCCTGTGCCCCCCTGTCCTTTCAGATGTGTTGCAGCCTCCGCAGGAGCGCGGGTGACCCCAGAGCAGGGACCTGATCCCTGGCGCTGGGTCCCCAGCATTATGTGGGAGCAGACATGCAGCTGGGGCGCCGGCGGGGCAGGGGGGTGGGTGGGGTGGGGACCCTTTTACAGTTTCCTCCTCCAACTTGCGCTGTTTCCTAGGGTTTCGTGCCCCCTCCCTAGTGGCTCACGGATCCCCTGCTCTGCCTCATGGGTGAGGTTAAGGAGGGGTCCAGGCATTGGGGATGGAACTTTCTCTGACTTTCTTCAGGGTGTGTCCTTAGGGCCAGAAGTGGTGGGAGTGCCGATTAGAAATTTAGCCAAGAGGGGTGCCTGGGTGGCGCAGTCGGTTGAGCGTCCGACTTCGGCTCAGGTCATGATCTCGCGGTCGGTGAGTTCGAGCCCCGCGTCAGGCTCTGGGCTGATGGCTCGGAGCCTGGAGCCTGTTTCCGATTCTGTGTCTGCCTCTCTCTCTACCCCTCCCCCGTTCATGCTCTGTCTCTCTCTGTCCCAAAAATAAATAAAAAACGTTGAAAAAAAAAATTAAAAAAAAAAAAAAGAAATTTAGCCAAGAAGGGGCAGTTTGGTCACACGCAGAGGAAAGGCGGGTGGTGGTGGCCCACCCACCTGTGGGCACCTGACGGCTCAGCTCAAGAGAGGCAGGAAGTGCTGAGCTATGGATTTGGTGGCCTCCTGCAAAGTCAGAGGTTCGGAGGCCACCGCCTGGTCCCTGGCCCGGGCCTGGTGCCCTTGCCTCCTTGTGCACCAGCTACAACGTTCAGTAAACTGCTTCAGGGGAAGAAGAAAGTTCGTTTTAAACTTGTGGCTACCGGAAGCCAGCATTTCTCCCTCGGGGCGAATGACCCCACAGGCTGTCTGTGGGACTTGGGTTAAAGCTACTGTTTACAGATACTTGTACTTCAGCGTTCTGACTCCTGACCCCTCAGGAGCCCGCCAATTCCTGCCCAAGTGTCGGGATTTGGGGACCCTGTGCCAGCTTGTGGCCCAGACACAACAGCGTCTTCTCCAGTGTTGGAGGGCGGATCTGGGGTCTGAAATCCTGTAGCAACTGTCCCTTGAGCTAAGGTCTAGCGAAGGGGTTTCAGAAAGTGAGCTGGGTTTTACCCACAGAATTCCTGGTTTAGTGGGTCTGCGGCAGCACCCGAGGGGTTAAAATTCTATGTTCCTGGGCGATGCTGTTGCTGCTGGTGCACACTGCATTTTGAGAACCACTGTCAGGTACCATGAAAGGCCAGCAGGGTTGTGCTATAGCCCCCCGACTGCAGATTCCCACCCCATTAAGATAAACTGTGCTCAGGCTGCAGAACAGTGGGGTCTGTCACCTGCTCCCTGAGGGGGGGCTCAGGGAGGGGCTAGCAAATGAGGGGAGGCAGGCCTGTCCCCAGGAGGCATCCTATTCTTTTTACATTTATTTTTAATTTTTAAATTTTGGTTTCCAGTGTAGTTACCATACAGTGTAATGTTAGCGTCAGGTGTAAATATACTGATCCATCACATACACACAACAACCAGTGCTCATCACAGCAGATGCCCTCCTTAATGCCCATCAATCACCCCACCCCCCTCCCACCACCCCTCCAGCAGGCCTCAGTCTGTTCTGTCTAGAGTTTAGATTTGTTTCTTGGTTTTCCTCTTTCCCCACTCCCCGTGTGTGATTTGTATCTCAAATTCCACATACGAGTGAAATGATATGGTATCTCTCTTTCTCTGCCTGACTTATTTCACGTAGCATAAAACCCTCCATTTCCACCCGTGTCGCTGCAAATGACACAATTTCATTCTTCTTGATTGCTGAGTAATACTCCATTGTATAAATATACCATGTATTTACCTGTTCGTACCGTTGTTGGACACTGGGCTGTTTCCAGTGTTTGGCTACTGTTGATAGCCTGCTATAAACATTATGGTGCATGTGTCCCCTCAAATTAGTATTTTCATATCATTTGTTCTGCCCATTTTTAAATTGGATTGTTTTTTGGGTGTTCAGTTTTATAAGTTTTTTATGTATTTTGGAATCGCTCTATCAGATATGTCATTTGTGATGAGGGAGCTAAGGCAAGCTGACATCCTGGACACCCCTCCCCCGACACCCCCCCCCCCCCCCCCCCCCCCCCCCCCCCCCCCCCCCGGCCAAGTGGGATGTGTGGCATTCCTCAGGCTCTCCTGGCTGCCCAGGAACAAAGGGGAAAACAAATGGTAACTAGAGATTGCAGTCCTGCAGGACGTGAGTCTACATCAGTTTACAAATGTCTTAGCAAATTACAAGAAAAGGCGATCTTATCCATTGTCTAGTCTCCAGAAACCTATAGACTCCGTTTCCTGGAGCCCCAACATCACCCTCTCCTCCACAGTGATGTGGGAACAAAGGCAGAAGGAAATGGCAGGTAGAACTGTTTCCTTATAACCTGCAGCCCATTGACAGATACTTGAGGCTGGCAGAGTAAACCATCCCTCCAGGAACCCCGTACTGTCTTAATGCTAATACTTTGCTAGAGAGAAAAACCACCCTACCTTGACAATAGCTAGGCCTCCAGTGTCCTGTGAGTCTTCTTCGGCTTATGAAAGTCTCACTGGAAACTTCCACTAGACTTTACTGCCTATGGGTCCCATCCCCATGCTTTAATAAAACCACCTTTTTGCACCAAAGACATCTTAAAAATTCTTTCTTGGCCATCAGCTCCAAAACCCTGAACCCCACCATTACCCCCACACTGCATCATTTGCAAATATCTTCTCTCATTCTGTCAGTTGCCTTTTAGTTTTGCTGATTGTTTCCTTCGCTGTGCAGAAGCTTTTTATTTTGATGAGGTCCCAATAGTTCATTTTTACTTTTGTTTCCCTTGCCTCCGGAGACGTGTTGAGTAAGAAGTTGCTGAGGCTGAGGTCAAAGAGGTTTTTGCCTGCTTTCTCCTCAAGGATTTTGATGGCTTCCTGTCTTACACTGAGGCGCTTCATCCACTTTGAGTTTATTTTTGTGTCTGGTGTAAGAAAATGGTCCAGGTTTATTCTTTTATATGTCGCTGTCCAGTTTCCCCAGTACTATTTGCTGAAGAGAGTGTCTTTATTCCATTGGGTATTCTTTCCTGCTTTGTCAAAGATTAGTTGGTCATATGTTTGTGGGTCCACTTCTGGGCTCTCTATTCTGTTCCATTGATCTGAGTGTCTGTTTTTGTAGGTATCCTGTTGTTGACTGGGGCACAAGGTCGGACTTACACACCTTTCCACCTGTGAGACCCTTCTGTTTTGCATTTGGCCTGTCTGCCATCATTCCCTGGCCCTGTGTGGATTCCAAGTCCTGTGACGCCTTGCTGTTAGAACGCTCCCTCAAGGTGTAAATGGTAAAGGACTCAGGTAATGTACTTTCTCGGAAACTCCTAAAGCAAGAAATCGTCTGTGATCTGAAGGGAACAGCTTTTATGAGTCTTTTTAGGTGCATTTAAGGCATCCGGTCAGGCAGTTGTGTTACTGTTTTTGGTGCACTAGTTTGCAAAGCTGTGTGTGGCTGGGGCTGGCTTCTAACAGACAAGGAGCTGACGGTCCTGGGTGAGACAAGATGCCTTGGCCGAGGCTTTCTGGGTCCCATGCTGGCTGCCTCCACACAGCTGGAGCACATGATGAGTGTGGACCAGACAGGCCAGGCGGAGAGCACACTGCATCCTGGGAGCCGCGATCATTTGCTCTCTTAGCGCCGCGGCATTGGAGGAAGGTAGATGTGGGCCACTAAAGGTCCCTTCATCCTCTCTGTTCCCTTTCTTCTGGTGAACCAGGCTTGTCTGCCCTCTTGCTGGAAATATCTTTGTAAATAAACAGAAACTTTTCCACTTGACTTGTTTTAGATCCAGCGTCATAGTTTTGAATTTAGAAACTTGCTGCCTATTTTGACTGGTCTCCATGGCAACCAAGTGACCATGCTTATATTTGGCTGGGATTACCGTAGTTCAAGATCACTTGGTAGGGATGGTGGACAAGGAGCATTGAACATAATCTTTTTGGTTCTTTGTAAGAAAATCAGCCACAAGAAAGAGAAACTCCTGGGGTGTAGAAGAGTGGGGCTGAACCTGGCGCGAGGCCCATGTGGTTCATTGAGGAAGTTGAAAACCAGAGACATTATGGCAGCAGAACATGGCAGGTCCTGAGCGTCATCTGTGGCACGGTGTGGGTGGCAGCCAGGTCTTCCGTCTTAACCCAGGGTTTTCCCCACTCAGCAGGCTCTGTGCTGTGATTTGTATGCAGGCCTTGTTCCTGAAAGGCTTTAATGTGCCTTCCGTGAACTGCACTAAATAAGGCTGAGGTAGACCGAACAAAGAAAATGGTGGAATAGAAAATACTGTTACGGAACCAGGCTGTGACTCAGGTGGAAACACCAAGCAGCACTCAGAGATCTTGGTGGATTGGAGATTTATTTAACATCAGCGGGCTCAGAGGAGACCGTATCTCCAAAGATCTGAGCTACGAATGAAGGGGAGAAGGGTAATTTATAGTCGTCAGCTTCCATATCTGTGGGGGTTTCCGTGTGTGTGACAAACAGGACAAGAAGAACCTGGAAGAGGGGTCTCTAAGTCAGAGACCAGAGCTTGTTTTAGTCTCATCGGCCATCTTATGGTGTAAGACTTTATTCATTTCTCCAACATTACCCACTTTGATGCCTTAAAAAAAACTTTCACTAGGCATCACCTTTCAGTTTTACAGGTTGGTACTCTTGGAAAGCTGTAGTTTGGCGAGCAACAGTGTTTTCAATAAAATGTACCAGGGTATTTAGTATACAGGGGCCGATGGTCACAAGGAAAATTATGGAAAGAAGGGGCCCTGCCAGCGAAGGGAGCCAGGATGCCCAGTCTGTGAGATCCCGTCCTCTCCATTGACTGATGTTTTCCTGTTGTCTACGTTGAATTCTTTCCTTGAGTTCCTTAACCTTAGTCCTGACTCTTCCTGATTGGTTTACAAAATAGCAACATTCCTCCCCCAGAAAGATGCAAGTCCCTCCTTTTTCTGAAGTGAGGAGGTCGAGGGCTCGCCTATTTTGGAGGCACACTGCTGCCAGGGAGTTGATTTGGCTTTGTCGGGTTCCCAGGGAGTCTGCCATCCGTTCCACGTCCAGCTTGTTGGTGCCGTCTCTTTTGGCCCAACAGCAAGAAGCAAGATCAGGGCGATGACACCAGTAAGGGGCAAGGGCTGGCAGAGTTGCATCCGAACCCCTGGGCTCAGTCCACACATTGAGTCCTCAAGCTTCTGCCATGTGCAGGCCAGCCAGCTTCCGGGTGTGGCTGGAGCAGGGGTGGAGGTCTCAGGGGCCAGTGTCTTTTTGAGGGTCAGTTTAAGCGGGTTGACTGGATCTGGATCACTTCACCAGGTTGAGGGTTCCTCTGAGTTGGACTTCTTAACTCTGGGCTTCTCAGCCCCTGCTCTGATGCCCCGGAGGAGAGCCTCTTGGTACCGGTGGATCTGGACTGACATCTGGAGAGTGCCTGTGTGTGGCCAAGGGTGCAATCTGGCTGCTGGTCCTTGTCAGGGAGGGTTCTCTGGGTCCAGGAGGGGAGAAGAGACAGACGGGGGAGGAGTTTCAAGCTCAGGGGCAGTAGGGAGGGAGCCCGGTGAGTCATAAGGTGGCGGAAAGAGGGGATCTTCCTCCGGGTTTCTTGCAAACACTAGGAGAGCGGTGGGTTGCTTCTTTGGCTTCTTGGGTGAGCCTCCACATAAAGTGGCTAAAACCTTTGCCTGGCTCTATTTGCTAATGATGAATCACACCCAAGGTGGGGGATTTTGGGCAATTTCAAGCCAGGAGTCAATGTATGGGAATTGATCAGGGTGGCCTGGGTTCCCAGTGACTATTAGCCAAACCCACAGCACTATTTGAGTATCTAATGTCCCTTCTAGGGGCCATCCTACATTGAATAGGGGCCATTCTAGTTCACAAAAGGTCCTTAACTTCCTGGGTATCATTTTCACCCTGTAATCATCTGAAAAGCCCTTTTTAAAATTTTTGAGCATGACCTCTAAAATCGTAGGCTTACTCTGTTTTGATCCCATTATTAATTCCGTTCTTGTGTTTGGTGTCGCAAAGACAGACAAAGGGAGGGTATCCCCTCAGATGAGAGGACAAATCAGATACTCCTCTGGTCGCGTTCCCGAGGGAAACTTTAGGTGAGGTTTGGCCTTAGCGGACTCAGCTTTGTGACTTGTGGTCGGAATCTGACCCGATACCACCTTAGACCTTATACTCTTACCATGACACAGGAGAGCCCATTCAGACTCTGTAAATTTTGGGGGACTTTAAGGGTGCCTGTCCGTGGAGCTACAGACTCGAATTCGACTGGCAAGCCTGGCCGAGCCGCACATTCAACACACACACACCAGAGGTTATTATATTTCCTTCCACAGAATTCCTACCTGTGAGACTTCTGAAGTCTCGGGGAGTGATCAGGTCCCCCTTCCACTCTTGCGAGTGGGCCTGACTAGATTGGGCTCCAGCCTTACCAGTTCTGACGTCGGGTCCTGGTCCTCACCTGCCAAGTCTCCTTGAGTCCGGTGGGAGTGGCGGAGCAGGGGCCGGCCCGAGGCAACCGAGAAGGAGACTGCCGAAATTCAGGCAAGGTGGGCCCTCTCCCTTGTGATCCTTCATTCCGTCACTGCCTCGCTGTTCCCCCAAGCCAGTGGCAACAATAGACCAGCACAATTGGGTTTCCCGGTCAGGGAACCAAGTATGTTTCGCAACCAGACTGGAACGCTGGTGGAAAAACCAAGCAGCACTTGGAGAACTTGGTGGATTGGAGATTTATTTAACACCGACGGGCTCAGAGGAGACCGTTTCTCCAAAGATCTGAGCGCTGAATGCAAGTGGGAAGGGTTATTTATAGTTGTCATCTTCCATATCTGTGGTGGGTTTTTGCACCTGGCAAACAGGGCAAGAAGAACCCGGAAGTGTAGGCTGGCGTCGGGGCTGCAGAAGGGCAGGGAGAAGATGAAGGAGGTGTGGCTCAGGCCCAGCATCGCTCCACAGGCCCACGCGGCCCCTGTCAGCTGGAGGCACACCCTGTGGCTCAGCAGGAGAGGGTAGCCAAGGGGTTTGCAGATGGCTGAGTAGCAGTCATAGGCTGTGGCCACCAGGAGACAGCACTCTGTGGCCCTGAGGAAGAGGAAGAACATGTGGAGAGTGCAGCCCATGTGGGGCACGTGGCGCTGGCCTGTGAGGAGGCGGCGGGGCAGGGTGACCGATGTGGCGCC
This sequence comes from Panthera pardus, assembly GCF_024362965.1. Taxonomy (NCBI): domain Eukaryota; kingdom Metazoa; phylum Chordata; class Mammalia; order Carnivora; family Felidae; genus Panthera; species Panthera pardus. The sequence goes on from NW_026526732.1 coordinate 106,380,250, forward strand.
AATCTCCAGGGCTGACAGCACGCGCAGGAAGAAGTACATGGGGGACTGCAGGGTGGCGTCGCCGACACCACGACCACTATGAATAGGTCGTTGGCCACAGTGAGCAGGTAGACGCCCAGGAAGAGGAAGAAGAGCCAGCCCTGCAGGTGGGCCAGGTGGGAGAAGCCCACGGGGCTGAACCTGGCCATCAGGGAGGCGTTCGTGCCCTTCCTGCTCACAGCTCAAGGCAGGGGCAGCCACGGAATCATGACGTGGACACAGGTGGCCTCTGGATGCCCGTTCTCCCAGTGTCCCCGGCCTTTGGGGCAGCACTCCCTTGCCCACATCAGCCTTGCTCCCTTTGGAGGGCTCAGTGCTGCCAGCCTGGCTGGCTAAACTCACCTCTGCAGGTGCCTACGTTTTGTGGGACCCACACGGTCCTGCCTCAGCTTCCCCAGGGCTGAGCGCTGAGCCTGCCACCCAGCCCTTCCTCCTGTTCCGTGGGGCTTGCGGGCAGGCGTCCTCCTCCTCAAAGCCAGAATTTGTTCTGTCGGGACCTTCCCCTGTGTTCTTCTCCCACTCGGGTCCTTCTCTTTCTTTTTCTTTCCTTCTTTCACTTGGTTTCTCTTTACTTTCCTCTCAGTGTGTATCGTCTCTGACCCAATTTTCACCTCTTCTAGAAATTTTTCCAGCTCTCTTTTCAGTTACCAGATCCACTCACCTCCTCTTTCTCTCTCTCTTATTTTTCCTTTATCATTTTGCCTTCAAACAAATTTCATGCTTTGCAAGGAGAGGAAAGGAATTTGAGAGGCCATCTCCTTCAAACTCCTGGAAGCAGGCAAATGGCTATCCCAACAAGTGAGGGGCTCCCTAGTTTAAAAAGGTGCCCAGGAAGGAGATAAGAAGGTCTTCTTGGTTGTTTGTTTATGCATTTGACAGCCTCTAAAACTCACCCCGTTATACCATAGCACATCCTCAGGTCCCTAAACCACACACATAAAGTCCACAAACTCACACACTAACATTAAATTTCTAAATACAGCACAGAAAAATAAATAGCCCAATATTTTCACGCTCTAGGTGCATCTAAGGTCAAAAATAAATCATGTTTACGCAATGCAAATAACAATGAAAGTGAAAACACATTTAACATAAAAATATAAATGCCAGAGATAGTCAAATAGATGCATAAATCCAAATTCTCTGCAAGAAGATAACCACATTCAAGATCGAATATTAAAAATGCAAGTTCACATGCTGTTATTCTGCAGGTATGGAGTCCTTGGCTCATTCCACCTTACTGGCCTCCAGGAGACATTATCTAAATGTTGTCTTTCTATTTGGAGAAATAGGCAGTGATAAAGGCAGATGGTATTGGATGACTTATTTCCTTCTTTCTTCGCACTGTGGATCCCTCAGTGCTGTCTTTTAAGAGTCTCTGAGGACCTGAGTCTCCAAGCATTTGACTTTCCAATGGGGAGAACTCTTCACATAAACAATTAAATCTGTTGTTTTGGAGTCTGTCTCTTAGATTGGGAAGAGTAGAGTGTGACCTGTCCAGAACATTTCAGAGATATTCTGGTTCAACCAGAGATATTTTCTTCTCTTTCTTCATGATTTTCTTCTTTCTGTTACTATGGATGTCCTAATACACTTATGAAAATAATGCATTTCTATCAATCTTGTTTCTATAGCTATAATTCAGTAATCAACTCATTTGATAACCCAGTCAGAGTCCCTTATATATTTCAGTCATTGTAGAGAGCACTAAGAATGTAAAAGAGAAATAAACACTTTTGACCTTAGTGAGCTGATAAATGCCATTTTCTTGGAAAACTATCCCTAATTTTTCTTGTTTTGTTCTTTTAATTTATTATACAAGAACATTATTTACACTATTATTTCAGTATATTGTTTGGTTTGTTCTATATTCTTACACATTTTCAGAGATATGGTAAAGCGTGTGTGTCAGATAAGATGTTTTCAAGACATGTAACAATCATTACATAAGCACCAAACTCAAACTGGCTGAGACAATCAGTTAATTTATTGGCTCATGTAACTAGAAGTTCAAAGTTTACTTATACCAGATCCCCTACTTAGTTTCCTTCCAAATTCATAGTATCTGCCCCCTTTATTGGGTTTGTCTAAAGTGATAAAAATATCAGTCGCTCCAGAGGATGAAAATGTATTTGCCTTTCACTTGAACGTCTGAAGTGTTGTATTCAGAGCGGTGTGGTTTCTCTGACTCGACAAGTGCTCAGGGATCCAGTTTCCTTTTTGTCCATTAGTCTTCTGTCCCTGGTGCGTGGCCCTCTAAGGAGGGTGGTGGCATGCATGCCCCAAGGAGCAGAGTGGAAAATACTCCACGTGGACACATGCCCACGTGAATGCTGTCTCAGTGAGACCCATGTAGTATTCTTTGCAAAGATGTTTAACTTGAGTATAATTATAAGGAAACAATCAGACTGTGACCCAGACTGTGGCACCTTCTATAAGACAGCTGACATGTGCTTCAAAAATACCAATGTCTGTAAAGGACAAGACAAGGGCCCAGGGGATGCTCTTCTAAATTGAAGACTAAAAAACATGACCATAAAATATAATTCAGGATCCTTGTTGGATCGTGGGTAACAAAACAACAACAAAAAAACCCACAACAAAATAGCTTTAAAAGACTTTGGAACAACTGGGAAAATTGAATGCGGATTTTATATTGTCGTATCAATGTTAAATTCCCTCAGTGTGATACTTAACCGTAGCGACGTACTTAAGGGCAAAGTGTCATGCTTACTGAAGCTTTGAGCGGCTGATCCAAACAGGCGAATGCATGTGTGTGTGTAGGCTGTCACTTGCTCCACGGATTTCCGTTCCCCCTGCCCCCCCTGCTCTTATCCGACGAGGATGTGCGCACTGTTCTGCTGGTTTGGTTTTGGAGAATGTGCCACTGTGATTGCAGGCAATCCGACACCCCCGTTGCTTAGTAGGGACAATTTACTGTCAGTCACAGGGACTCTGCTGTGGGCGCAGATGACCCACCGTCTTCCCCAAGCTGACTTGACATCCCACACAGTTGTCTACACTTTCCTCCTTTCTTTCCCTGTTTCCTTTGCTCCCTCTCTGTCTTTCCAACTGAGAGTTGTCTGTGTGATGTAACCTGTGTGATGTAACACGGTCCTTGGGTGCCAGTGTCTCATGGACACCCACACAGAAGAAAACAGAGCTCTGTATCAAGTATATATTTTCTCAATGGCTCTACTACTATTATTAATTACATACATAGATTGTATTATGGCTTTTCCACAGCCTTAGGGGACTTGGAAACTTAATCTATATTTACTTCTTGTGTTTCCTGTGCTTTTTGCTTTATGAACATTGATACTTATTATTTGGGACATAAATATTTATCTTTGCTGTATCTTCATTGTAAATTTTATCTACTAGCATTATGAATGCCATTTAATATTTTTCTGCCATTTACTATTTTTTATATATATGAAGTAACGTCATCTGACAATGGAAGCGATTCCTGTGATTTTTGTTATTTCATGCGCCTAGTGTACATTTGAACATTTAAAAATTTCCAGTCTTGATGAATCACTTTGTTTTAGATCTGTCTCTTTTAAACAGAACTGGCATTTGTTTAGTGATCCCATCTAAAATCTTTTTCCTCCAATGCGTGAGTGCAGCCCATTTATACCTATTTATGTAATATACATTTGATCTTAGTTGTGTTATTATTTTATGTTATAGTTTCTGCTTTTATAGACTAAAATGCTACAATCTTTTTAAACCATTTAGTTTTCATTTTGATATATAAACGTGTACGTACAGATCTTTGACACATAAAGGCAAACACACACCCATCCACAAACATCTTTAAATGCTGTGTTTTCATTTCCTTCTACTTTTTGATGACTCCTCCCTTCTCCAAGCCTTCCTCTAAGGAAGCTGTCTTTGCAGCTGAAGCAATTCCCATGAGCAGTCTTGAATCCTTTTATTTATCTTCTCTGCTCTCTCCCATCGCACAAATGTTTTGGTATTTGTTTAAACAAAAATATGAAGTTGTTATATATACTTTTTGTATTTCGATTTTCTTCCTTAGCAACACCCTGTAGGAATCTTTTGGAGTCCCTTGGACTATTGTGTATGTATGTATGTATTTATCTGTTTTGTATGGTTTCATTTCCCTATTGATCATTCACTGTGATTGGGCATTACCAGTTATAAATAATGCTTCAGCAAATATCCTTATACATACTGATTTTTATATATGAATATATATATTTAAAAAGTTTATTTATTTATTTTGAGAGAGAGAAATGGGAGAGAGAATATTTCGTTGGCTCCACACCCAGTGTGGAGGTTGACACCGGACTCAATCTTAAGACTGTCAGATTGTCACTGTGAGATCATCACCTGAGCAGAAACCAAGAGTCAAATGCTTAACCAACTGAATCATCACCCAGGCGCCCCAAAGAATATGTGTATTTTTTTTAGCTTAAGTAGATATTTATATACTTTTTCAAAGTGGTGACAATTTACATTTTCTTTTTTAAAAAATTGTTCTCTATTTTATTATTTATTTACTTATTTATTTTTATTTTAAATTTTATTTTTAATTTTTAAAAATTTACATCCAAATTAGTTAGCATATAGTGAGACAATGATTTCAGGAGTAGATTCCTTAATGCCCCTTACCCATTTAGCCCATCCCCCCTCCCACAAACCCTCCAGCAACCCTCAGTTTGTTCTCCGTATTTATGAGTCTCTACCGTTTTGTCTCCCTCCCTGTTTTTATATTATTTTTGTTTCCCTTCCCTTATGTTCATCTGTTTTGTCTCTTAAAGTCCTCATATGAGTGAAGTCATATGATTTTTGTCTTTCTCTGACTGACTAATTTCACTTAGCATAATACCCTCCAGTTCCATGCATGTGGTTGCAAATGGCAAGATTTCATTCTTTTTGATTGCCGAGTAATACTCCATTGTGTGTGTGTGTGTGTGTGTGTGTGTGTGTGTGTGTGTGTGATACTACATTTTCTTTATCCATTCATCCATCGAGGGACATTTGGATTCTTTTCATACTTTGGCTATTGTTGATAGTGCGCTATGAATATGAGGGTGCATGTGTCCCTTCAAAACAGCACACCTGTATCCCTTGGATAAATGCCTAGTAGTGCAATTGCTGGGTCGTAGGGTAGTTCTGTTTTTAGTTTTTTGAGGAACCTCCATACTGTTTTCCAGAGTGGCTGCACCAGCTTTCATTGCCACCAACAATGCAAAAGAGATCCTCTTTCTCCGCATCCTCACCAACATCTGTTGTTGCCTGAGTTGTTAATGTTAGCCATTCTGACAGGTGTGCAGTGGTATCTCATTGTAGTTTTGATTTGTATTTCCCTGATGAGTGATGTTGAGCATTTTTTCCTGTGTCGGTTGGCCATCTGGATGTCTTCCTTGGAGAAGTGTCTATTCATGTCTTTTGCCCATTTCTTCACTGGATTATTTGTTTTTTCGGTGTTGAGTTTGTTAAGTTCTTTAGAGACTTTGGATACTAACCCTTTATCTGATATGTCATTTGCAAATATCTTCTCCCATTCTGTCGGTTGCCTTTTAGTTTTGCTGATTGTTTCCTTCACTGTGCAGAAGCTTTTTATTTTGATGAGGTCCCAGTAGTTCATTTTTGCTTTTGTTTCCCTTGCCTCTGGAGACGTGTTGAGTAAGAAATTGCTGCGGCCATGATCAAAGAGGTTTTTGCCTGCATTTTCCTTGAGGATTTTGATGGCTTCCTGTCTTACGTTTAGGTCTTTCATCCATTTTGAGTTTATTTTTGTGTCTGGTGTAAGAAAGATGTCCAGGTTCATTCTTCTGCATGTCACTGTCCAGCTTTCCCAGCACCACTTGCTGAAAAGATTGTCTTTATTCCATTGGATATTCTTTCCTGCTTTGTCAAAGATTAGTTGGTCATACGTTTGTGGGTCCATTTCTGGGTTCTCTATTCTGTTCCATTGATCTGAGTGTCTGTTCTTGTGCCAGTACCATACTGTCTTGATGGTTACTATGAAAAGTTGACCTCCTCCTGGTCGGTTTGGATGCGTTTCATTTCTTTGTGTTGTCTGATTGCAGAGGCTAAGACTTCCAATACTATGGTGAGAGTGGACATCCCTGTCTTGTCCCTGACCTTAGGGGGAAAGCTCTCAGTTTTTCCCCATTGAGGATGATATTAGTGTTGGGTCATTCATATGTGGCTTTTATGATCTCGGGGTATGATCCTTCTATCCCTACTTTCTTGAGGGTTTTTATCAAGAAAGGGTGCTGTATTTTGTGAAATGCTTTCTCTGCCTCTATTGAGAGGATCATATCGTTCTTGTCCTTTCTTTTATTGATGTGATGAATCACGTTAATTGTTTTGTGGATATTGAACCAGCCCTGCATCCCAGGTATAAATCCCACTTGGTCGTGGTGAATAATGCTTTTAATGTATTGTTGGATCCAGTTGGTTAGTAACTTGTTGAGGATTCTTACATCCATGTTCATCAGGGAAATTGGTCTGTAGTTCTCCTTTTTAGTGGGGTCTCTGTCTGGTTTTGGAATCAAGATAATCCTGGCTTCATAGAAAGAGTTTGGAAGTTTTCTTTCCATTTCTATTTTTTGGAACAGTTTCAAGAGAATTGGTGTTAACTCTTAAACGTTTGGTAGAATTTCCCTGGAAAGCCATCTGCCCTGGACTCTTGTTTTTTGAGACACTTTTGATAGCTAATTCGATTTCCTTACTGGTTATGGGTCTGTTCAAATTTTCTATTTCTTCCTGTTTTCAGTTTTGGTAGCGTGTATGTTTCTAGGAATTTGTCCATTTCTTCCAGATTGCCCATTTTATTGGCATATAATTGCTCATAATATTCTCTTATTATTGTTTTTATTTCTGTTGTGTTGGTTTTGATCTCCCCTCTTTCATTCTTGATTTTATTTATTTGGGTCCTTTCCTTTTTCTTCTTGATCAAACTGGCTAGTGGTTTATCAATTTTGTTAATTCTTTCAAAGAACCAGCTTCTGGTTTCATTGATCTGTTCTATGGTTTTTTGTTTTTGTTTTTGTTTTTGTTTTGGTTTCGATAGCATTAATTTCTGCTCTAATCTTTATTATTTCCTGTCTTCTGCTGTTTTTGGGTTTTATTTGCTGTTCTTTTTCCAGCTCCTTAAGGCGTAAGATTAGGTTGTGTATCTGAGATCTTTCTTCCTTCTTTAGGAAGGCTTGGATTGCTATATACTTTCCTCTTATGACGGCCTTTGCTCTGTCCCAGAGTTTTGGGTTGGGGTGGTATCATTTTCATTTACTTCCATGTACTTTTTAATTTCATCTTTAACTGCTTGGTTAGCCCATTCATTTTTTAGTAGGATATTCTTCAGTCTCCAAGTATTTGTTACCTTTCCAAATTTTTTCTTGTGGTCGATTTCGAGTTTCATAGCATAGTGGTCTGACAGTATGCACGGTATGATCTTGATCTTTTTGTACTTACTTAGGGCTGATTTGTGTCCCACTACGTGGTCTATTCTGGAGAACGTTCCGTGTGCACTGGAGAAGAATGTATATTCTGCTGCTTTAGGATGAAATGTTCTGAATATATCTGTGAAGTCCATCTGGTCCAGTGTGTCATTCAAAGCCATTGTTTCCTTGTTGATTTTTTGATTAGATGATCTGTCCATTGCTGTGAGTGGGGTGTTGAAGTCTCCTAATATTATGCTATTACTATCGATGATTTTCTTTATGTTTGTGATTAATTGATTTATATATTTGGGGCTTCACATTTGGCGCATAAATGTTTACAATTGTTAGGTCTTCTTGGTGGATAGACCCCTTGATTATGATAGAATTCCCTTCTGAATCTCTTGATACAGTCTTTATTTTAAAGTCTAGATTGTCTGATATAAGTATGGCTACTCTGGCTTTCTTTTATTGACTATTAGCATGATAGATGTTTCTCCATCCCCTTACTCTCAATCTGAAGGTGTCTTTAGGTCTAAAGTGGGTCTCTTGTAAACAGCATATAGATGGGTCTTGTTTTCTTATCCATTCTGTTACCCTATGTCTTTTGATTGGAGCATTGAGTCCATTTACATTTAGATTGAGTACTGAAAGATAAGAATTTATTGCCATTATGATGCTTGTAGAGTTGGAGTTTATGGTGGTGTTCTCTGGTCGTTTCTAATGTTTCGTTGCTTTTGGGTGTGTGTGTGTGTGTGTGTGTGTGTGTGTGTGTGTGTGTGTGTGTGTGTTTGTGTGTATTTATCTTTTCTCCCCTCAGAAATCCCCCTTAAAATTTCTTTTTTTCTTTCTTTTTATAAAAAAATTATGTTTATTTATTTTTGAGAGAAACAGAGACAGAATGCAAATGGGTTGGGGCAGAGAGAGAGGGAGACACAGAAGCAGAAGCAGGCTCCAGGTTCTGAGCTGTCAGCACAGAGCCCGATGTGGGGCTTGAACCCACAAGTCGTGAGATCATGACCTGAGCCCAAGTTGGACGCTCAACTGACTGAGCCACCCAGGCACCTCACCCCCTTAAAATTTCTTGCAGGGCTGGTTTAGTTGTCACAAACTCCTTTAATTTTGTTCGGGAAACTTTTTATCTCTCCTTCTGTTTTGAATGACAGCCTTGGTGGATAAAGAATTCTTGGCTGCATTTTTCTGATTCAACACATTGAATATATCCTGCCACTCCTTTCTGGCCTGCCAAGTTTCTGTGGATAGGTCTGCTGCAAACCTGATCTGTCTTCCCTTGTAGGTAGGGACTTTTTTTTTCCCTTGCTGCTTTCATGATTCTCTCCTTGCCTGAGTATTTTGTGAATTTGACTATGATATGCCTTATTGATGGTTGGTTTTTGTTGAATCTATTGGGGGTCCTCTGTGCTTCCTGGATTTTAATTTCTGTGTCTTTCCCCGGGTTAGGAAAGTTTTCTGCTATGATTTGCTCCCATAACACTTCTACCCCTATTTCTCTCTCTTCCTCTTCTGGGACCCCTATGATTCTGATGTTGTTCCTTTTTAATGAGTCACTGATTTCTCTAATTCTCAACTCGTGCTCTTTTGACATAATCTCCCTCTTTTTTTCTGCTTCATTATTCTCTATAAGTTTGTCCTCTATATCACTGATTCTGTCTTCTGCCTCATCCATCCTTGCCGCCGCTGTATCCATCCATGATTGCAGGTCACTTATAGCATTTTTAAATTTCATTTTGACTATTTTTTAAATTCTTTTATCTCCGTAGAAAGGGATTCTAATCTATTTTTGACTCCAGCTAGTATTCTTATTATCGTGATTCTAAATTCTGGTTCAGACATCTTGCTTGTATTTGTGTTGGTTAAATCCCTGGCTGTTGTTTCTTCATGCTCTTTCTTATGGGGTGAATTCCTTCATTTTGTCATTTTGAAGGGAGAAAAGGAATTCATGAGGTATAAAAATTGTAATTAAAAAATTAAAATTAAAAGAAAATTAAAATTAAAAATTAACACCCCTTCCCCCCCCACCCCCCCCAACACACACATCGAATAGATGGTGTTAGATCCTAGGTGTGTTTTGGTCTGGGTGTTAAAAGTGGTTTGACAGATTAGAGAAAAAAAAAAGGAAATCGTTTGAGAATTTGTGAAAATGAATACACTGAAGTAGACTAAAATGAGTAATGGGGGTAAAACAGCATTTGAAAAATATACATAAAGAATATAGTGGGAAAAAATCGAAAATATTTTTAATAAGAATTAAAAATAAATATGAGTTTTTTCTTTTTCTATATTTAAGAAAAAAGAAAAGAAATGAAAAAGAGAAAAAAGATAAAAAAGAAAAGAAAAAAGAAATCATTTGAAAATTTGAAAAAGTGAATACACTAGTAGAGTAAAATAAAATGATGGGAGTAGATACAATTTGAAAAAATTTACAGAAAAGCAAAAAAATAGAGTAATAAAAATTAAATAAAATATTTTGAAAAGATATTGAAAGTGAAAATGAAGTTTGTCTCTTTCTGCATTCAAGAAAAAGAAATGAAAATGAGAAAAAAAAGGAAATTATTTGAAAATTTGAAAAGGTGAGTACACTGAAGTAGAATAAAATAAAATGATGGAATTAAAGTAGAATTTGAAAAAATTTACACAAAAGTGAAAAATATAGTAATAAAAATTGAAGATAGATATTTTAATAAGAATTGAAAATATAAATGAATTTTTTCTCTTTCTGTATTCAAGAAAAAGAAAAGAATTGTAAAAGGGAAAAAAGAAAAAGAAAAAAGAAAAAAAGAAAAAAAATGAATAGATGAACCTGCTCTCAGATTGAAGTATGACTGAAATTGCTTCCTTTTCCCCTAGAAGTCAGTCTATGTAACTCTTCATAGTCCATAAATTAAGCTGGCGGTGAGACTTGTGTTCTTGAAGAGTGAAGTTGGCCCAGTCTGGCAGGGCTCAGTGTAACAGCTCTGCTCTCCACTAGATGGCGCCGTTAGCCTCCTGGGGTGGATTGTTGCAGTGCTCCTTGTGCGTGTGCTCATGCGTGCGAGCGGTGAAAATGGTGCCACCCAGCTACCCAGTCTGTTCTCCCAGATCAGCAATCGCATACTTGTCCTCTGTCTTCAGCTCTTGTCACTCCCCGCTTTTTCCTTTCTCGTGACCAGGCTCCAGGCAGTACTTCTCTCCCAAGTTTTGTCTCAGATGTGGCTGTTTTCCCCGGTCCCTTACTTCTGAAGGACTTTGGCTTTGACCCATTCTGCCCCTCTGTGGGAGGGTCTCACCAAGCAATGGCTGAATGAGCAATGGCCGAATGTCAGCTGCACCCAGGAACGCCTGCTGGACCCTGCTGTTCCCGGTGCCCCAAGACTGTGGCCAGGTGCCAGTCCACCCCAGAAAAAGTTCGCGAGACAGTGTAGCAGCAGCATTTCAGGGATTATGGAAAATCACAACACACATCAGGCACGAGGCTTCACCCTTAACTACCTTGACCCAGCACCAGCGAATGTGGCTGCCTTCCAGGGTCTGCTGGGACCAGGTGGCTTCAACAGTCTCTACCAAATGTCCTTCCAGCAGTGGAACCGCTTTTCCCTGTGTGGCCTGAGAACCTCCTGGACCCCACTCTGTTCCTGGGGATTCACCCTTCCCACTAGAGCACCGCCAGGTATCGAGCTGCGGAGTTGCAGCCTTTGCGCTCCCCTTGTTTACGGTCTTAATGGAATATAAATCCTCTCCTTTCTGCTCTGTCCCTTTTTAGTTTAGTCCCTGTAGCTGTTTCCAATTTTCCCCCTTCTCTCTAGCTGCTTTTGGGGAGGGGTGCTATTCCTGTATTCTCCCCCTCTCCCCAGTCTCCATCCTCTCTCTGCCTGTGAAAGGGGTTCCCTACCTTTCACGGCTTCTTGCTCCCCACCTTCAGCTCTCCGCGCTGTGTACCTGCTGAATTCTGTGGTTCAGGTTGTGCAGATTGTTGTGTTAATCCTCCAATCAGTTTTCTAGGAGTGTAGGATGGTTCAGTGTTGGTCTGGCTGTATTTCATGGACGCGAGACACACAAAAACTTCCATGCTGTTCCGCCATCTTGGCTCCTCCCCAATAGTTCTCTATTTTAAAATAGTCCTTTTTTAAAATTGTTCTTTTTTAATAGTTCTTTTTTAAATAGTTTCTATTTTTTAAAAATAGTTCTGTAGAATTTTGAGATATAATTGACCCATAAAAATTATGTGTATTTAAGGGATATAAGTTGATGATTTCATATACGTGTAAATTATGAAATAATCACCGAAATCAAGCTAATTAATGTATCCTTTACCTCACATAATTAGCCTCTTTTCTTTGTTGCCATAAGAATACTTAACATCTACCCCTTAGAAAATTTCAAGTATAGAATACAATATTTTAGCCGTAGTTACAGTGCTGTGCCCTGGAGCTCCCAAACACACTCACTTTGCGTAAACTAGAACTTCATAGCCGTTGGCCAACATCTCCCCATGTCTCCCGCCCCCAGCCCCTAGAAACCTCTACTCTACTTTCTGCTTTTATGAGTTTGACTACTACTGGCTCCATATAACATAAATCGTGCAGTATTTGTCTTTCTGTGTTTGGCTTATTTCACTTAGCATAAAGTACTCCAGGTTTATCCATATTGTGACAAATGGCAGGAACTCCTTCTTTTTTAAGGCTGAACAATATTCCATTATGTATGTATTTATATAAATATACATGTGCACATATGCACTACGTATAGACATATATACACACATATATAAATGCACATTTGCACATATGCAGTATGTATAGACATATGTACACACATATGTACTATATATACACACATATACAGTATACACATAAACAATATAAAAGTATATATATATTCAGCTGTTCACACATAGGCTGTTCCCATATCTTAGCAACTATGAATATACTGCAGTGAGCGTGGGAATGCAGATATCTCTTTGAGATCCTGTTTTCATTTTGTTTGGATGTAGATCCAGAAGTGGGATTGCTCGATCATGTTAGTTCTATTGTTAATTTTTGAGAAACCTTCATACCATTTTCCATAATAACTGTACCAGTTGACATTCCCACTGACAATCTACAACAATTTTCTTTGCTCCACATCCTCTCCAACACTTGTTACTTTTGTCTTTTTGATAATAGCATCTTAGCAGGTGTGAGCTGACATCTCATTGTAGTTTTGATTTGCATTTCCTTGTGATTTGTTATGTTGACCACCTTTTCATATACCTCTTGGCCATCTGTATGTCTTCTCTGGAAAAAAACATCTGTTCAGATCCTATGCTTGTTTTTAAAATCAGGTTGGTTGTTTTATTGCTGTTGTATGGGTTCCTTACATATCTTGGAAACTAACTCCTTATCTTATATATTGTTTGCAAATATTTTCCCCCATTCCATAGGTTGCCTTTCATTTTAATTGCTTATTTTGTGTGCAAAAGCTTGTCAGTTTGATGTAGTCCCATTTGTGAATTTTTGCTTTTGTTGCCTGTGCTTTTGATTGTTAAATGAAAAAAATCATTGTCAAGACTAACATCAAGGAGTGTTCCTTTTGTTTACTTCTACTAGCTTTGTGGTTTCAGGATGTACATTTAAATCTTTAATCATTTTGAGGAATTTTTTTATGTTGTATAAGGGTCCAATTTCTTTTTCCTTTCTTCTTTCTTTCTCTTTTTTTCTCTTTCCCTCTTTCTCTCTTCCTTCCTCCCTCCCTTCCTTTCTTCCCTCTTTCCTTCCATGTATATGCATATCCAAGTTTTCAACAATCTTTATTATAGAGACTATCTTTTCCTCATCATATGTCCTTAGTGCCTTTGTCAAAAATTAGTTGACCACATAGGTGTGGGCTTATTTTCAGGCTCTCTACTCTGTTGCATTGGTCTGTGTCTGTTTCTATGCCAATACCATACTGTTTAGATTATGGTAGCTTTGAAATATATTTCAAAATCAGAATGTGTTATGTCTCCAGTTTTGTTCTTCTTGCTCAAGATTGCTTTAGCTCTTCAGGGTCTTTTGTGGTTCTATATGGAATTTGGGATTGTTTTTTCTATGTCTGTGACAAAAGCCCTTGGAATTTTGATACGAATTGCACTGAATTTGTTTATCACCTTGGGTTGTATGCACATGTTGATAATATTAATTATTCCAGTCCATGGACTCAGCATATCTTTCCATTTATTCATGTCTTTTAAAAATTTCTTTCAGTGTTTTATAGTTTTAATTGTACAGATCTTTCACTTCCTGGGTTAAATTTATTCCTGAGTATTTTTGTTTTTGATGTTATTTTAGGTGGGATTATTTTCTTATTTCCTTTCAGATAGTCATTGTGTATAAAAATACTAGTGATTTTTGTATGTTGGTTTTGTACCCTGCACCTTCGTTCCTTTGTTAGTTCTTACAGGTTACCTTTAGGGTTTTATACACATATAATCACATTATCTGCAGACATAATTGTACTTTCTTATGGATTTGGATGACTTCTACCTCTTTTTCTTGTTTAATTGCTCTGGCCATGACTTCCATTTCTGTGTTTAATGAGGTGGTGAGAATGGGCATCCTTGCCTTGTTCCAGATCTTAGAGGAAAAGTTTTCCATTTTTCACAATTGATTACAATACCAGCCAGGGGTTTTTCATATAAAGCCTTTATTACTATTATTGTCATCTTAATTGTGTTGAAGTATGTTCCTTCTAATTCTATTTTGTTGAATTTTTAAAAGTTTTTATTTTTTGTGGCACCTGGGTGGCTCAGTTGGTTAAGTATCCAACTTTGGCTTAGGTCGTAATCTCATGGTTCATGGGTTTGAGCCCCAAGTCTGGCTCTGTGCTGACAGCTCAGATTCTGTGTCTCCTTCTCTCTCTGCCACTCCCATGCTTGCGCTCTGTCTCTGTCTCTCAAAAATAAATAAACATTAAAAAAATAAAGTTTTTATTTTTTTAGAGATGGTGGGAGAGGGGCAGAGAGAGAGACAGACAGACAGACAGACTCCTCAGCAGGCTCCACACTCAGTGCAGAGCCTGACAAGGGGCTTGATCTTATGACGCTGAGATCATGACCTGCGCTGAAATCAAGAGTCGGATGCTCAACCGACCAAGCCACCCAGGCACCCCTATATTGTTCATTTTTAATCACAACCGGATGCTGAATTTTTTTTCAAAAATGTTTTCTGCATCTATTGAGATGATCATGTGGTTTCTTTTTCTTTCATTTTGTTAATGGGGTGAATCACTTTGATTAATTTGTGTGTGTTGAAACTTCCTTGCATCTCAGGTATAAATCTTGCTTGGTTATGGTGTAAGATCCTTTTAGTGTGCTGTTGAGCTTGGTTTGCTAGTGTTTTATTGAGGATTTTTGCATTTATGTTCACCAGTGATGTTGGCCTACGCTTTTCCTGTAGTGTCTTTCTGGTTTTGGTATCATGGTAAAGCTGGTCTCATAAAATAAGTTTGAAATTATTCTCTCTTCTATTTTTTGAAAGAATTTAAACAGGATTGGTTTAATTCTTCTTTGAATGGTAGAATTTACCCATGAGTCCAATTAGTCCTGAGCTTTTCTCTTTTGGGATGTTTTGATTACTGATCCAATCTTCTTATTGGTTATTGGTCTTTTCAGGTTTTCTGGTTTTTCTTGATTCAGTTTTGGCAGGCTAGATATTTCTAGGAATATATTCAGTCTTCTAGATTATCCAGCTTGTTGGCATATAATTATCCATAATATTTCCTTATGATTCTTTTTTTCCCTGAGACATTCATTGTAATGTCTCTTCTTTCATTTCTGATTTTGAGTCTTCCCTCTTTTCTTTTTTAGTTTGTCTAGGTAAATGCTTGTTGATTTTATATTTTGAAAACACCACTTATTAGTTTTATTGAATTTTTCTATTGCTACAAATTCTTAATTTGATTTATTTATGTTCTAATCTTTATTATTTCCTGCCTTCTGCTAAATTTGTGCTTTGTTTGTTCTTTTTCTAGTTTAAGGTTTGGTTGTTTGAGCTCTTCCCTTTTTTATTTTATTTTATTTTATTTATTTTTTACTAAAATTTTTTTTACATTTATTTATTTTTGAGAGACAGAGAGAGACAGCACAAGTCAGGGAGGGGCAGAGAGAGAAGGAGACAGAGAATCCAAAGCAGGCTCCAGGCTCTGAGCTGTCAGCACAGAGCCCCACACGGGGCTCCAACTCACAAACCATGAGATCATGACCTGAGCTGAAGTCGGATGCCTAACCGATTGAGCCACCCAGGCGCCCCTGAGCTCTTTCTTTTTTAATGTAGATGTTTATTGCTATAATTTCCCCTCCTAGTATGGATTTTGCTGCATCAGTTATGTTTTGGTGTGTTGTGTTTCTCTTTTCATTTGTCTTAAGATACTTTTTAAGTTCCCTTCTGATTTCCTGTTTGACCTAATGTTGTTAAAGATTATGTTTTTTAGGGGTGCCCACTGGCTCAGTTGGTGGAGTGTGTGACTCTTGATCTGGGGGTTGTTAGTTCAAGTCCTGCACTGGGTGTAGGGCCTACTTTAAAAAAAATTTTTAGCTTCCGTGTAGTTGTAATTTTTTCCATTTTCTTGCTCTTTTTGATGTCCAGTTTCATTATATTGGGGTGAGAAAAACCCTTGAAATTATTTAAATCTTATTAAATTTAGGGGCACCTGGGTGGCTCAGTCAGTTCAGTGTACAACTTCTGCTCTGGTCATGATCTCATGGTTCGTGAGTTCAAGCCCTGCATTGGGCTCTGTGCTGACAGCTCAGAGCCTGGAGCCTGCTTCTGATTCTGTGTCTCCCTCTCTCTCTGCCCCTTTCCTGCTTGCACTCTGTCTCTCTCTCAAAACAAATAAACATTAAAAAAATTCTAAATCTTCTTAAATTTGTTAACACTTGTTTTGTGTTATCTATAGTGGAATCTATACTGGAGAATGTTCTATGTGCATTTGGGATGAATGCATATTCTTCTGCTATTGGATGGAATGATCTGTATGTGTTTGTTTGCGTGATCGAATGTATAGTTCAAGTCTAGTGTTTCCTTACTGATTTCCTATCTGGATGACTTATCTGTCGCGGCCGGCGCGACAAACACCGAGGTCAGGGTCCTGAGGGTAGGGGAATGCAAGAAAAAAAGAGAGAAGAGAAAGTTTGGGAACAGGAGGGTCCCCTGGGCTGATGGCCCAAGTGACGGCTTTATTGTTGCTGTACACAATCTTTTATAACCAGACTCTTATGGGTTAGGTCATTCTAAGAATAAACAGGTTTCACATAATTGCTGCCCACCAAAACATTTAGTTCTGTGTTTCTTGCATTTTCCACACAGGTCACAAGACCTTGTTGATAAGATTGCTAGCGAAACACAGTTCCCATGTTTGTTTCTATCTGACTCGGGGTAGAAAAAGGGAGGTAGCATTACTGCCAACACCTGCAGACCACAGGCTTCAGGAATTAACTTTCTCAGCCTTGACAAGGCTTTCGTATGCCCTTGAGAGTGGGGGAATGGGAGGGGGAACCACCGGGTTGGCTTGAGTCAACGGGGAACATTCCTCGACCCGGTCTCAGCCTGGCACCGGGGCCCGGCCCCCCAAACTTATCCATTGTTTTCTTTTTTAAAATTTTTAAATGTTTATTTATTTTTGAGAGAGAGAGACAGAGCATGAGTGGGGGAGGGGCAGAGAGAGAACAACACAGGATCGGAAGCAGTCTCCAGGCTCTGAGCTGTCAGCACAGAGCCCAACGTGGGGCTTGAACTCCTGAACTGTGAGATCATGACCTAACCCAAAGTTGGACACTTAACTGAGTCACCCAGGTGCCCCAACTTATTCATTGTTGAAAGTAGGGTAATGAAGTCCCCCACAATATTGTATTGTTGTCTATTTCTCCCTTCAGATCTGTCAATATTTGCTTTACATATTTAGGTGCTCTGATGTTGGGTGCTAGTATATTTATAATTGTTATGTTTTCCTGTTGAATTGACCCTTTCATCATTATATAATGGCCTTCTTTGTCTATTGAGACAGTTTTTGACTTAAAGTCTATTTTGTCTGATGTAGGTGTAGCTACATTTATTTTCTTTTGATTACCATTTTCATGAAATATCTTTCTCATTCCTTTACTTTCAGCTTCTATGCATCTTTAAATCTAAAGTGAGTCTCTTCTATGACCCAGCAATAGCACTGCTAGGAATTTACCCAAGGGATACAGGAGTGCTGATGCATAGGGGCACTTGTACCCCAATGTTTATAGCAGCACTTTCAACAATAGCCAAATTGTGGAAAGAGGCTAAATGTCCATCAACTGATGAATGGATAAAGAAGTTGTGGTTTATATATACAATGGAATACTAATTGGCAATGAGAAAGAATGAAATATGGCCTTTTGTAGCAATGTGGATGGAACTGGAGAGTGTTATGCTAAGTGAGATAAGTCATACAGAGAAAGACAGATACCATATGTTTTCACTCTTATGTGGATCCTGAGAAACTTAACAGAAGGCCATGGGGGAGGGGAAGGGAAAAAAAGAGTTAGAGAGGGAGGGAGCCAAACCATAAGAGACTCTTAAAAACTGACAGTAAACTGAGAGTTGATGGGGGGTGGGAGGGAGGGGAAAGTGGGTGATAGGCATTGAGGAGGGCACCTGTTGGGATGAGCACTGGGTGTTCTATGGAAACCAATTTGACAATAAATTTCATATTAAAAAAATAAAGTGAGTCTCTTGTAGACTATGTAAATGTATAGTATACTCTATTATCTGTTATGCCAAGCTCTCCTCTCCCTCTGTTCTCTTTTGTACAATTCTCTTGAATTTCCTGAGAACAGTACTCTAGGCATATTTTACTATTATTTTGTCCAATTTTAAAGTATCTGACTTGGGATTTTTTTTTGTGTGTTAAATATATGTTAACTTTGGAGAACTTATATTTCTGTTGTATTAAGTGTTCTCCTCAGGAACAGAGTATATCTTTTCATTTGTCCAAATGGGTTTTAATAATTTCACAGTATTTTTTAGATAGGTGTTTCACTTTTCCTTAAATTTTCAATGTTTTCATTTGAAATTTGAATGGTATCCTCCCTCATTTTGCTTCTGACTGGTTCCGAGGAAAAACACAGAGCAATTAGTTTGTATATTTATCTTATATCCAAACATCTGCCAAAGGCACTTAATTCTAGCATTTCCAATAAACCTTTAAGCTTTCTAATTATAAAATCCAGTGAAAAATAATAGTATCAGACTACAATTAAGTTTATATTTTCTCCAAATATCATACTGATTATCTTTTTCTTACTGCATTTGTTAAACTTTTATAGCAATATTGGTAATATTGGCAGTAGTTGTAGGCAAGAAGTCCAATTGTAATGGAAATATCTTTTAGCATTTTACCATTGAGATTCACATTTTTAGGTCAATAACATTATCATCATTAAGTAGGCTACTCTCATTGCTATTGTACTTCAAGGTTTTATTGGATAAGTGACCTGTGAATTTTGTCTAATGACAAACATTTTGTCTAATTTTTTGCATCCATTGATATCATATGGCACTCTTCTTTGTTGATGTAATTCTTATGTTGAAAGATTTTTTGATATCCTGAATTCATTTGGTCATGATGCATTCTTTTGATACCCTGCTAGTTTTTTCAATAAAAATTTTATTTTATAAACATTTAACTTCTAAACTTACAAACATTTTATATGTTCACAAGTGAGATTTATGTACATTAAAAAAATCTTGGGGGCCTGGGTGGCTCAGTCGGTTCAGTGTCGCACTTTGGCTCAGGTCATGATCTCATGGTTCATGAGTTTGAGCCCTGCGTTGGGCTCTGTGCTGACAGCTCAGAGCCTGAAACCTGCTTCAGATTCTGTGTCTCCCTTTCTCTCTGCCCCTATCCTGTTGTGTCTCTGTCTCTCTCTCAAATGTAAATAAACATTAAAAAATTAAAATATTCTTTATCAGGTTTGCACATGTAGGTGATATTGACTTTATAGAATCAATTATGGAATTTTCTTTTTCTATGCCTTAAATTAATTTAAATAATTTGAGTCATCTATTTTTAATGCTTAGCTAACTCTGTGAAGCTTTCTGTTATTAGTGCTGTATTATTATTATTATTATTATTATTATTATTGGTGATAGATCTTCATCTTCCCAGTTGAGATTGATTTAACTTTTCCAGGATCCTTGTTCAAATTTTCTAGTTATATTTCACAGAAATTGTACTATTATACAGATTATACAGATATAATAATACAGAAAGTTATCCATCACATCTCTATTTTCAAAATTACTTTTAGAGTTTTACCAAGTATAATAAAAAATAATAATAAAAATAAATCTTTTCTACATATGTGGTTTATGACTTCTTTCTCATTTATGAACTTGTATTTTTTTCACTATTCCATGTTAATCAAATTTATGATTAATATGGTGGTTTTTTTTTGATGTTTACTTATTTTTGAGAGACAGAGACATGACACGAGTGGGGGAGGGGCAGAGAGAGAGTTCATGAGTTTGAGCTCTACATCGGGCTCTGTACTGACAGTGTGGAGCCTACTTGGGCCTCTCTCTGTCCTCTCCCTCATTAAAATAAAGAAATAAACTTAAAAAAATAAAATGAATTGTTAATCTCAAGAAGCTGTGGAAGGTATGGGATAAGACAGTATTTCCAGTTAGGTCCAAGAGACACTGTTGTTAAAAGCTTCTTGGATAGAAGTTGTGTAAGGTGCCATGCATGGGGCCAGGGGACTACTGCTCAGGCAATGGTACTGAGCTCTGGCTTGTGAGATATCCTAGGGACATGGGGCCCTATGGGAATGTGCACTTCTTTTCCAAGTGGAATTACTGATGCAAAGTGGGGTGTATATGTGACCAAAACAGCAATGATGTAAGTTGTCAGGCTTGAGCCTGATATTAACCCCACCTTGAACTACCCCATAGTCCATTCTGAGAGTTGGCAAGATGTGTTCAGGACCGGGCTTCTCTGGTCCTTCCTGCCCAGTCCCTCCCCGTGCCTTCACAATCCTGCTCTGTGATGGTGCTGACTGCCTCCCTCTGCTTAGACATTCTCTGCATGGTTGGTCTCTCCTTCCCCACCCTGGCTGTGGGGAAAGTGACTGCTGGCCCCAAACAAGGGAACAGGCCATTTTGGAATCCTTTGTGCAGCTCAGATCAAGTTGTAGCTATAGGAGAATCTGTTGTAGCTGTAGTTTAATGGGAGCTAAATATGATGCAGGTAACTATTTGCTATCATACTGTCCCCCATGTACCTGAATGTCCTTGTCCATGGTAATTCTTCTGGCCAACAGTATAGATACCACGTCTCTGACTGCTCATGACCTTTTCACATCTCCCAGGCTGGGCCAAGCTGACCCCAGCACACCAAAGAAGGGAGAAATATATTTTTCTTGCTAATATCACACCCAATTTTGGGGGCCTCATTTTCTGGCCCAGGATAAATCTCTTACTAGGATGATACCCACATCTACTGCCACAAATGATCTTTGCTTCCCATCATGGGATTATAGTCTGGACAATAGAAAGTATTTTGACAAAAATGTTTGTGAAAACCTCTCAGAGTAAGATGATTCAGACTCTCCATGGTAAACTTGACTCCTGTCTGAAGTGATGTTTGCCCATCAACTTCATCATTGGAGCAGACTTGTTGGACGTCAGGGTCATGAAATGACTGTCAGCGGTTGTGAACTTCCTTCAGTTTGGATTATGTACAAATTGTTTTGTTCACGATGATTAGTGTCCCTTAAGTCAACCACGAAAACAGCATGAGAAACATATAGCATATAGGCACTGATGGGAGAGTATAAAATGCCCAAGACATGATGTGTTCCCGAATCCGGACCATGACGAGACCCTTTAAGTCTGTGCTTTGCGGGGATAGAGGTTGGGAGTCCTGACTGAATTCGGGTTTGTCTGGGTTCACATGCCAGGTTCTCGGGTGTGGAGAACTCTCCTAGGTGTTGAGATTTCAAAATGTGATGACTTTCATGTCCTGAATCGCAATTCTCCACTCATCCCAAATAAACCTGTTTTAGCTGGTAATGTTTAAGGTCAATAACCTTTATGTACCTCATGGGTGTGTACTGCTTATAAAACAGTAGATATATAGGGCAGGCTTTCCGCACAGAGGTTATTGAAAGGCCATATAAACTTTGTGTTACTGAGAATTGGTTCCCTGCTCAGATTGGCTGCTCGCTGCTCAAAAATCAATACTTGGAGATAAGAGATGGTGGGAAAGGAAAGATCTCTTTACTCAGAGGGCCAGCAGCCTGGGAAGATGGTGGACTAATGTCTCAAAGGTCATCTTCCCTGTTCTGGGGAAGCTGGAGACATTAAAGGGGGAGACATGGGGGAAAGGGAGGGGGCTGCATTTGGGAGGAAAAGGTGGCTGGGTGGGTAGTCACGGGTGGACATGACCCTGAACAGACTCTGGCACCCGCTGCAGCTGTTTTCCGGTGCGGTCAGGCCATATCCTCTGTGAAGGTGTGGCCCTTCACTCCCCAAGGCCAGTGGTCTGCAAACCTCAAGGGAAGTAGGTTATTTCTGCTACAGACTGAGGGACGCGGGTCAGCAAGCCAGGGGTGCATAATTTTGAAGCAAGGTCACCCTTTGACAGGTTGCAGGACTGTTGTATTTGGACGTTACTTTGTAGCAACATGAGAGATTCCCTCCCTGAAAGCAAGCCCAGCCTTGGCTTTGATCCACACAAAACACTCTTAAGGGTTATCTCTACTAAAACACAGTTGACTCTTGAACAACACGGGCACTTATATGCAGATTTTTTTTTACTAAACAAAACACAGACCTGTATATGTATTTTTTCTTCCTTATGATTTTAATAGCATTTTCTTACTGTAAGAACACCATATATAATATGTATAACATACAGAATATGTGCTAATAGCGTATGTTGTTGGTGAGGCTTCTGGTCAGCAGTAGGTTATTAGTAACTAAATTTGGGGGGAGTCAAAGTTATATGTGGGTTTTGGGCTCCCTGGGGGGTCAGTGACTCTGACCCCCACATCTGTTCAAGGGTCAGCTGTCTGGGATGATCGGCCTGGAGGTGGCATGGGAGGGAGGACCCCTTTGGGAGCTGTTGGGAACTTGTGGAGGGATGAGTGGAGAACTCAGGGGAACTTCGCGAGTTCTGTGCAACAGCCTGAGCTGCTGTGGGGAGACCATCAGTCCCCGCGGGGATTCCTGGTTTCCGCTCCATGTCTGGTCAAGCCAACAGTTCAGGAGATTCCTCTGGAAAGAAACTAGTGTCTCAGGAGGCTGGTCTTTGGTGTTCATTTAGGGCTGCTCTCCAGGAAATCTGTAATTGGCTCTCAGGGGCTCTCAGGCAATTGTCAGCTTTCCAGTGGTAAGACCAGGACTAGGATCTGGCAGAGGCGATGGAGGGGGGAGAGGGCACGACCGGGGAGCTGGTCCTAATCAGAGCCCTTCTTGGCTTCAGCATGAGCTCCAGGAGGGAGAGTGGGAGGGAGAATACCCAGGGCGGGAGGCGCCAGGGTTCCCAGGCCCTCAGCACATCTTAGCTCTTCCTCCTCTTCACGGCTTTCCTGTGGGATTGCTATTCAGGTGAGCTCCCTGTTTTTGTAGAATTCTTTGCAGCTTGGTTCACAGATGCTTTTAGAAAGCTAAAGAATTGGTGTTTGCAGTTTTCTCCACTAACCAATAAGACCTTTCCATTAACCCAGAGTCAAAAACTCTTTTTCAAAGGCCTTTGAGGAAATCCCATGGTCTTCCTTCAGAATCGTGTTGTTGCAGCTTCGTTGGGATCTTAGAACGCAGGTTTTCAGTCTTCCCTGTGCACCCAGCTCATCTCCTTGTCTCCTGGAGGTGGACTGGGGTCTTTACCCCAATTTTGCTCATGATGGAAATTTATCCTCTTTCTTGTGGGATAACTGAGATATGCTGTCTTCTTAAAAAAAAGTCACGCTGTCTTCTTAAAAAAAAAAATTAGTATATTTTCTGCTTTATTATGGTGTAAATGCCGAAGAGATTTAAAGAGTTAACAAATTAAAAATTCAAACTAAATTAAAATTTAATTAATTTGTTTTATGTTTATAAAAATAACAAGGTTAGCACACACTGTAAAATATATGAGGATAAATTTTCCTCATTTTCTAAAGATAAATTAAAACTCACAGTTTGCATTTCCATAAATGGTGATAGTTTTAACTGAGGACTCCCAGTTATGACTTGTATCTGTACAGGGTTGAGTCTGTGATTGCGTGTTTTTCAGAGAAACAGTAGATATTTTACACTATATTCATTTCCGTCCCAGTTAGAAAGCAGTCTTGGAGCACAAAATTGAGCTCCTTCCCTACTCAGTGGCCCCTCTCTGCTTCTGAGGGGCTGTGGCCTCTCCTGCAGGTGGCCTTGTGTACAACCCACACTCCTTGGCTTTCCTATTGCACCCCCAGTCCCCTAACCCCTTGAAAAACAGGGCTGGAACGTGGTGGTCTGAAAAGCCAGGGTTCTCTTATGATATAAAACTCATTTTCACGACACAGAATCAGAAGCAGGCTCCAGGCTCTGAGCCATCAGCCCAGAGCCCGACACGGGGCTCGAACTCACGAACCGTGAGATCGTGACCTGAGCTGAAGTCGGAGGCTCAACCGACTGAGCCACCCAGGCGCCCCGTGAATGAGCTTTTAAAACAGTACTGAGAACAATCTGGTTTGGGAGATAGTATAAGGGTTAAATTGTAGTGTAGGGCTAACCTATAGCTTGAGAGAGAACAGCTTTGTTTTGACACTGAAGGTTAAGAGATAACAGCCTTGCTTTACTCTTGTAAATTACACTTCATACTCTTGTAAATTAGGCTTCACCAATTAAGGGAACAAAAGTTCAAAGAAAAGTGGCGCCAGAGGCAGGGTCAAGGAGATCAACTGGTTGCGATTTAACAGCAGAAAGTCTAAAATAATCACCCCATCCGGGAACTGTTTCCACCTCATCTGGGAACTATTTCTTTGTTCTGTTCCCAGGTGATAAGACGATGTGGTCGGCTATAAAAACTCTGTACCCCGGCTGTTCGAGGCTGCACTCTGATCAAAAATGTTGGTCCCGATCGGTTGGCCTTGCCTCTCGTTGCAATAAACTTTGCTGTGACTGTCACTGGTGCCTGTAGCATTCTGTTTCAGGAGTCATGTGGATGCAGCAATAGGATACATCCATGTTTCCAGGAACGCTTCCAGCAGATTCTGTGACCACACACACATTTATTTAAATTAGGTGTTCCTCTGGGGATGGAAAGTGGAAATTTTCTTTGGCTCCAGGCTGACTAGCTCCTGTGTCCTGAGTCACAGCATCTTGGCTTCTTTTGAAAATGGCTTATCCCCTCAGTTTCCCTTAATATTCATATCTCACCCTTTGTTTTCACCCTCTAACCACATCCCTGGGTAAGTCAGCATTGTTTAGCATTTGTTCCCTGGTATAATGAAGGTAAGTGGTGCCCCAGGACACTGTAATATGTTTGCTGTCTTCTCATATTGTGGGTGTGGGGGGCTTGATTTTGCCAAGATTGAGGTCTTGATGGTGCCCTAGAGGTTGCCACCCGGGGACATGTGCTCTGAGTGCTGCAGCTGCTGTACTCTCTTGTACTTGCTCCCACCCTCAGCTGCTGTGCTCTCTGACTTGCTCCCGCCCTCAGTCTGCCTTCCCTGAAGTAGCCTCTCCCACATAGTTGGAGTGAGGAAAATAATACCTTGTTCCTTTGGACAAAGTCATGAAATAGATTGTAATAGGTACATGTTGGTTTCACAGCAAGATCGTTAACCTTATGTTTGTCCTCAACATGCTAGCCTCCACTACACCTCTCTCTGGTTTCAGCTGGCTCAGTGCCACCCTAGGAAAGAAGGATTGCGTTTCATTTACGATCTGGAGAGTGAATGAGTGGAATCTGTAGGAATGCAAATCTTGTCACTGTAGGGATAAATGGCTGAGTCAGTATGATCAAGTTCTGGTGCTGATTTCTGGGGTGGTGATAGTGGGGAGCTATTTATTACTGGAGGTCCTGGCCTGCCTCTACTTCTGAGAGACCAGTGTGTAGAAAGAACCCCAGCCTCAGAGTGGGTTTGGGATGTATAAATAATCTAGGGGCTACAGGAGGTCCAGAGGAAGGTCAAATTTGGACCCCAAGGAAGAGCACTGACACGGAGGGTAGGGAATAGACATTAACAGAACCTCTGGGGTTCCTAGGTCCAGGGAGCACAAAACCCCCCTAATCACTTCATGTGGGCTTTGGTTGTGGGACAGGCGGTTTTAAACATCAGGGTTTACTGAGCCTTCAACTTTGTTGAGAACTTTGTTGAGTGTGGATATAAATACTAATATCTGTGATAGATGAGCTGGCAGTCTTTGCACAGAGGAGAGATTTCCATGGAGGAGAGAGTGCAGATAACAGAGCAATGAATGGTCACCTCAAAGCAGTGCACCTGCTCCCCAGGATGCAGCTGGGATGTGGAATCGCCCTTCCCCCACTCCAGCTGCCTTGGGCCCAGCTTCCTCAGTACCAGCCAGGTGCAGGTGGACCGTGTCACCTCTGTGTTCCCTTCTGCCTACAGGACAAAGCCCCAGCTCTCCTCACAACAGGACAGGACCCCCATGCTCTGGTCTGGGCCCACATCTGCATCCCTACCTTCCACACTCTTTGCCTCAATCCTAACGCTTCTTCAGAAGTGAATTTCTTTTAATTGCCCTTGGTTGCTTTCTCCCTGACACCCTCTTCCCCTCCTCACACTGTGTGCTGTTTCTTGCCTCAGTTTCTACTCTTCATTTTCCTTTTACCTGAAATGCCCTCACTCCACACCTCCCTTTCTCCTTAGCAATCCCATCAGTCCAGGGTTATTTCTACCCAGGAGGGTTTATTGCAGGTTGGATTCATGAGCTCTCTTTTAGCCTATTGCAATTATTTGTTGATGTGTCCATTTTCTCCACAAGATGGTAAGCTGTTGAGTGTATGGAATGGTTTTATTTGACCTAGAATCTTCAGCACCTGTTGCCTGACCAGCTCTTCCCTGTACTTCAAGACTGAGCCTACAACCACCTTCCCTGGCTGGACTGTCATGCCCCCTCCACTCCCTCTGCATTTGGTCCCTCTGTTCCCACATTTATCACATTTCCCCTATAAAACCTTGAATGACTTGATGAAACCAGGATCTAAAGAAGATTGTTTCGATACATGAGAGGGGACAAGGAGCCCACACAGTTGTAACTGCTAAGATCACGCAGAGGTGACTGCTAAGAGAGTCATGAAGAGGCTGTGAAGTTGGTGTGTGGGGAGGAGGGAATGTGTAAGAACTTTCCAAGGAACAACCAGTGGGATTTTACTGACTGGAGGTTGGGAATGGGAGAGGGCATTCAGCTGAAATGGCAATGATATGGTAAGCTTGGGATCAAAGCAGAATTTCACACTACCTGCCCAGTTGGTTGTGGCTGGGAAAGATATGAGGATTTGTGTTTGATCCTGCTGATTTTGAGCTGAGGGTAGGGAGTGTCTCGCAGGCATTTGGAGGGTATTAGTCTGCTGTTCAGGAGGACGACTGTGTGGCTGGGTCTACACATGAGGCTGGTGGATTCATTGTGTCACAGAAACACTGGGTTGAATTAATAGGGTAAATGGTCCTGAAGACTACGCTTGTGTTTGGACGAACTCTCCTGAGCCATGAAGAACACACACAGTTAAGGACGGTCGGGGGAACAGAGTTGGAGGAGGAAGCCACTATAGGGGGACAGATCAGGATGTGCAAGGGACTTTTGTGCGGGAGACTCACCCTCATCTTTTCGCTGTAGCCTTCCTTGTCTTGGAGTTGGTGTTGGAGACAGAGATGCACTAAAATCTCTCCCTTAATCTCTGTCAGGCAGGAACTTGGACGATCCCCATGGAAATGGTTGCTCTAGAAAACCAAACTATCACTGAATTTGTCCTCCTTGGTTTCCATGATGTAGCTGAGCTGCGTCTCGTTTTCTTTGTTGTGCTCACCATTGTCTACGTGTCCATTGTCATGGGGAATGTGCTGATCGTCGCGGCGGTGGTTAGCTCACGGAGGCTCCACACACCCATGTATTTCTTCCTGGCTAACCTGTCCTTCCTGGAGATCCTCTACACCTCCACAGTGGTGCCCAAAATGCTAGAGGGCTTCTTGCAGGAAGCGGCCATCTCTGTGGCTGGTTGCTTGCTGCAGTTCTTTATCTTCGGTTCTCTAGCCACGGCTGAGTGCTTCATGCTGGCTGTCATGGCCTATGATCGCTACCTGGCAATCTGCTATCCACTCCGCTACCCACTCCTGATGGGACCCAGGGGGTGCTTGGGGCTGGTGGTCATAGCTTGGCTCTCTGGCTTCATGGTAGATGGACTGGTTGTGGCCCTAATGGGCCAGCTGAGGTTCTGTGGCCCCAACCACATTGACCACTTTTACTGTGACTTCATGCCCTTGATGGGCCTGGCCTGCTCGGATCCCAGTGTGGCCCAGATGACAACATTCATTCTGTCTGTGGTCTGCCTCACTGTCCCCTTCGGGCTGATTCTGACATCCTATGCCCGGATCGTGGTAACTGTGCTCAAAGTCCCTGCTGGGGCCCAGAGGCGAAAGGTTTTCTCCACCTGCTCCTCCCACCTTGTGGTGGTGTCCACCTTCTATGGAACTCTCATGGTCTTGTACATTGCACCCTCTGCTGTCCGCTCCCAACTTGTCTCCAAGGTCTTCGCCCTGCTCTACACTGTGGTCACCCCTCTTCTCAATCCTGTGATCTACACCCTGAGGAACAAGGAGGTTCATCATGCATTGAGGAGACTTCTGTACGTTAAGCTCACCAAAACACTCAGTTGAGGGAGAATGGTGGTGAGGATTTTATTTGGACTTCGCATGTCTCCATTGGGGTGTCCTTCAGGACTGGTTGGGGAGGAAGAACTTTGTTCTATTTTGACCTTTCTCTCTGTAAAACATTCTGTAGTTACTCTAAAAATGAGCACCAATTTCAAGTGTTAGCTTAAAATTTACATTTATCTTTTATTATTGTTTTTAAAATAGGCTATGAATATTTGATATAGAAAGTAGATACACAGAAACAGAAACAGAAAGCAAAAATATTGGCTACTTGTAATAGGTGTGTACGTGTGTGTGTGTGCATGTGTGTATACACACACATATGTATAAAACAACTTGGATTGTGAAACTGCAATCTGGTTTTTCACTAGACACTATGTCTTAAACATCTTTCTTTTCAACGAGTATGTAGTTATTCATTCTTCTGGGCTTTTAGGATGGTTAAACATGGCTTGTTTAATCTTCGCTTATGGGATTTTTTAGTTGTATGCAATTCTTTCACCATGCAAACATAGTTTACATCCAGATTTTCCTATAATAAATCCTTAGGACTTAAACTGCCCAGTCTAAGGGTATACGATATTTTTAACATTTAAAGGTGAATGCATTTGCTTTTTTTTAAGATTTTTATTGTAGAAAATTTTAAACATATATGAAAGTAGTGAGAAAATTCTAATAACCCCATGTAGCCATCATCCAGCTTCATTATCTACATTTGTCAACCCTATTTCAATGACTCCTTTTTGGAGTCAATGGCTCCTTTTTTTCTGCAGGATTTTCAAGCGACTTTCAGTTGTGTGCATTGTGTAAGTACATATTCCACATACAAATATTCTGTGTGCTCTTTGATAAAGGCATTTTTAAATTGTTTTAACTTCAATTACATATAGTTACCATACCATGTAATCACCTGTTTCCCCCATCCCACCACCCACCTCCTTTCTGGTGACCATCAGTTTGTTTTCTGTAGTTGAGCATCTGTTTCGTGGTTTGCCTCTCTCTTTTTCCTGGTGCTCATTTGTTTTGTTTCTTAAATTCCACATATGGGTGAAATCATAGGGTATTTGTCTTTCTCTGACTGACTTATTTTGCTTAGCATTACACTCTCTAGTTTCATCCTTGTCATTACAAATGGAAAAATGTCATACTTTTTATGGTGGAGTAATATTCCATTGTGTATGTATACCACATCTTCTTTATCCATTAATCAGTTGATGGACACTTGGGCTGCTTCCATAATTTGGCTATTATAAACAATGCTGCAATAAAAATAGGGGTGTATGTATTCTTTGAATTAGTGTTTTCACATTCTTTTGGTAAATACGTAGTAGTGCAATTGCTGGGTCATAGGGTAGTTCTATTTTTAACTTTTTGAGGAACCTCCATACTGTTTCCCACAGTGGCTTTGCCAGTTTGCATTCCTGCCAGTAGTGTAAGAGAGTTCCCCTTTCTCCACGTATGCACCAACATCTGTTGTTTCCTGAGTTGTTCATTTTAGCCATTCTGACAGGCGTGAATTGGTATCTCATTGTGGTTCTGATTTGTATTTCTCTGATGATGGGTGATAGCAGTAACTCTTCTTTAAATGTTTGGTAGAATTCCTCTGTGAAGCTATCTGGTACTGGACTTTTGTTTGTTAGGAGTTTTAAAAATACTGATTCAATTTCCTTACTAGTAATTGATCTGTTCAAATTTTCTATTTCTTCTTTTCAGTTTTGGTAGTTTATATGTTTCTAGGAATTTAGCTATTTTTTTTTCTGGGTTTTCCGATTTGTTGGCATATAATTTTTCATAATACAATCTTACAATTGTTTGTATTTCTGTGGTGATGGTTGTTAATTTCCTCTCATTTGTGATTTTACTTATTTAAGTCCCTTCTCTTTTTTTCTTGATGAGTGTAGCTAGAGGCTTATCAATTTTGCTATTTTTTCAGTGAACCAACTCCTGGTTTTATTGATCTGTTCTATTGTTTTTTTCAGGGCCTATACCATTTATTTCTGCTCTAATCTTTATTATTTCCTTCCTTCTGCAGGTTTTGGGTTTTGTCTTATTTTGTTTTATTTATTTATTTATTTATTTATTTATTTATTTATTTAACATTTATTTATTTTTGAGACAGAGCATGAATGAGGGAGGGTCAGAGAGAGAGGGAGACACAGAATCTGAAGCAGGCTCCAGGCTCCAGGCTGTCAGCACAGAGCCCAACGCGGGGCTCAAACTCATGGACCATGAGATCATGACCTAAGCGGAAGTTGGACGCTCAACTGACTGAGCCACCCAGGCGCCCCTATCTATCATCTATCTATCTATCTATCTATCTATCTATCTATCTATCTATCTTCTATCTATCTATCTATCTATGTATTTATTTCTCCTTTAAGTGTAAGATGAGGTTGTTTATTTGAACTTTTTCTTGCTTCTTGAGGTAGACCTATGTTGGTCTAAACTTCCCTCTTAGCCACTTTTTGCTGCATCCCAAAAGTTTTGGAGCATTGTGTTTTCATTTCTATTTGTTTCCATGTACTTTTGATTTCTTCTTTGATTTCTTGGTTGACCCATTCACTGTTTAGTAACATGTTATTTGGCCTCAATGTATTCATGGTCTTTCCAGAATTTTTCTTGCGGTCGATTTCCAGTTTCAGAGTGTTGTGATCAGAAAAGATGCATGGTATGACTGATCTTTTTGAATTTGTTGAGACTTCTCTTGTGGCCTAATATGTGATCTGTTCTAGAGAGTGTTCATTTCATGTGCATGTGGTAAGAATGTATATTCTGCTGTGTTACAATGGAATGTTTCGAATAAATTTGTTAAATCCATCTGGTCTAGTATGTCTTTCAAAGCCATTGTTCTCATGTTGATTTTCCATTTGGATAATCTGTCCATTGATGTGTTAAAGTCCCCTACTATTACTGTATTACTATCGACTATTTCCTTTATGCTTGTTATTAATTGTATGTGTTTGAGTGCCCTCATGTTGGGTCCATAAATATTTATAATTATTTTATCTTCTTGTTGGATTGTAATAATCCAATTATTATTATGTATTATCCTTCTTTGTCTCTTGTTACAGTCTTTGGTTTAAAGTCTGTTTTTTTTCTGGTATAAGTATTGCTACCCCAGCTTTCTTTTGAGACCCATTTGGATGATAAATGTTTCCCCATCCCCTCACTTTCAATCTTCAGGTGTGTTTAATTCTGAAATGCATCTCTTGTAGGAAGCATATAGATAAGTTAAAAAAAATCAATTCTGTTAACCTATGTCCTTTGATTGGTGTGTTTAGTTCATTTACATTCAAAGTAATTATTGATAGATGTCTATTTATTGCCATTTTGTTCCTTGTTTTGTGGTTGTTTCTATAGTTTTTCTCTGGCCTTTTCTTCTCTTGCTCTCTTGCATGGTTTACTGGTTTTCTTTAGTGATATCCTTGAATTCTTTTCTGTTTATTCTTTGCTTATCTTTAAGTGCCTTTTGATTTGTCATTACTATTAGGTTTGTATATAACATCTTCTGCATATAATAGTCTGTATTAAACTGATGGTTGCTTAAGTTTGAATGCATTCTTTACTCCACCCCACCCCCATTTTAGGTATATGGTGTCATATGTTAACATCCTTTTATTTTGTGAATGTTTTGACTGATTTTTATAGATATATTTATTTTTCATACTCTCATTTATGATGTTTCCACTCAGAGATTCCTCTTTAATATTTCTTGCAGGGCTGGTTTAGTGGTCACAAGCTTCTTTTGTTTTTGTTTGTCTGAGAAAGTTTTTATCTCTCCTTCCATATCTGAATGATAGCCTTGCTTGATAGAGTATATTTGGCTGCAGATTTTTTCCATTCAGCACTTTGAATATGTCATGCTAATCCGTTCTGGTTTGCAGAATTTCTGCTGAAAAATCCTCTGATAACCTTATGGGATTTCCTTTGTATATAACTGATTTCTTTTCTCCTGCTGCTTTTAAAATTCTCTCTTTTAACTACTTTTTGCCATTTTAATTACTGTGTGTCTTGGCATGGACATCGTTGGGTCAGTTTTTTGGATCTGGATTTCTGTTTCTTACCCCCAGAAGGAAGTTTTAAGCTATTATTTCTTAAAAAATTTTTTCTGCCCCCTTTTCTTTTCTTCTTCTGGGATCCTTATAATATTGATGTTATTATGCTTGATGGAGTCACTGAGTTCCCTAAGTCTATTTGCATAATTTTTTTCTCTCTTTTGCTTGATTACTATCCATGACTCTGTCTTCCAGATCATTAATTCATTCCTCTGCTTCATCTAGGCTGTTATTTATTCCCTCAAGAGTATTTTTATTTCATTTATTGTGTTTTTCACCTCTGTTTTTTTTTTTTTTTTATCTCCTTGTTAAGGGACTCACTGATGTCCTCAGCTTCTTTCTCAAGTCCAATGAGTATCTTTATGATAATTACTTAAATTTTATATCAGGCATATTACTTAAGTCTGTTTTGCTCTTGTTGAGGTCTCAATAATTCATTTTTATTTTTATTTCCCTTGCCTCCAGAGACATGTCTAGTAAGAAGTTGCTGTGGCTGAGGCTACAGAGGTACTGCCTGTTTTCTCCCATAGGATTTTGATGGTTTCCTGTCTTACATATGTCTTTCATCCATTTATTTTTTGTGTATGGTGTAAGAAAGTGGTGCAGTTTCATTCTTTTGCATGTCGCTGTCCAGTTCTCCCAGCACCATTTCTGAAAGAGATTGTTTTGTTTTTGTTTTTTCCATTGGATATTCTTTTCTTCTTTGTCAAGGTTAGTTGGCCATATATTTGTTGGTCCATTTCTGGGTTCTTTATCCTATTCCATTGATCTGTGTGTCTATTTTTTGCCAATATCATACTGTCTTGATGATTACAGCTTTGTAATAGAGTTTGAAGTCTGGAATTGTGATGTCTCCAGCTTTTGTTTTCTTTTTCAACATTATTTTGTCTATTAGGGGTCTTTTGTGTCCCCATAAAAATTTTAGATTGTTTGTTCTAGCTCTGTGAAGAATGCTGGTGTTGTTTTGATAG
The DNA here is from genome assembly GCF_024362965.1 of Panthera pardus. Classification (NCBI taxonomy): domain Eukaryota; kingdom Metazoa; phylum Chordata; class Mammalia; order Carnivora; family Felidae; genus Panthera; species Panthera pardus. The sequence goes on from NW_026526732.1 coordinate 106,413,578, forward strand.
GGCTTGCATTGAATGTGTAGATTGCTTTGGGTAGCAGCAACATTTTAACAATATTTGTTCTTCCAATCCATGAGCATGGCATGTTTTTCCGTGTCTTCTTCAATTTTGTTCATGAACTTTCTATAGTTTTCAGCATACACATCTTTTACGTCCTTAGGTTTATTCCTAGGCATCTTATAGTTTTTAGTGCAATTATAAACGGGATCAATTCTCTGATATGTCTTTCTGCTGCTTCATTGTATAGAAATGCAACTGATCTCTGTACATTGATTTTATATCCTGTGACTTTGCTGAATTCATGTATCAGTTCTAGCAGTTCTTTTGTAGAGTCTTTGGGTTTTCCAGGTAGAGTATCAGGTTATTTGTGAAGAGTGAAAGTTTGACTTCTTCCTTGCTGATTTGTATGCCTTTTACTTCTTTTTGTTGCCTGATTGCTGAGGGTAGGACTTCCAGTACTATGTTGCACAACACTGGTGAGAGTGGACATCCCTGTCATGTTCCTGATCTTAGGGGGGAAGTTCTCAGTTTTTCCCCATTGAGGATGATATTAGCTGTGGGTCTTTCATATACTACTTCTATGATCTTGAGGCATGTTCCTTCTATCCCTACTTTCTTGAGGGTTTTTATCAAGAAAGACTCTGTATTTTGTCAAATGCTTTTTCTGCATCTATTGAAAGGATCATATGGTTCCTATCCCTTCTTTTATTAATATGGTGTATCATGTTGATTGATTTGCAAATCTTCAACCAGCCTTGCAGCCCAGAAACGAATCCCACTTGATCGTGGCGAATAGTTCTTTTAATGTACTGTTAGATTCGATTTGATAATATCTTGTTGAGAATTTGTGCATCCATGTTCATCAAAAATTGGCCTGTAATTCTCCTTTTAGCGAGGTCTTTGTCTGGTTTAGGAATCAAGGTAATGCTGGTTTCATAGAATAAATTTGGAAGCTTTCCTTCCATTTCTATTCTTTGGAACAGTTTGAGGAGAATAGGTATTAACTCTTCATTAAATGTCTAGAAGCATTCCCCTGGGAAACCATCTGGCCCAGGACTTTTACTTATGGGGATACTTTTAAAAACCGAGTCGATTTTGGGGCACATGGGTGGCTCAGTCGGTTGAGCATCCGACTTCGGCTCAGGTCATGATCTCGCAGTTTGTGGGTTCAAGCCCCGCATCAGGCTCTGTGCTGACAGCTCAGAGACTGGAGCCTGCTTCAGATCTTGTGTCTCCCTCCCTCTCTTCCCCTCCCCTGCTTGCACTCTCTCTTGCCTATTCTCTCTCTAAAAAATAAATGAATGTTAAAAAAATAAAAAATAAAAAAAAACTAAGTTAATTTTTTTTTTGCTTGTTATGGGCCTGTTCAAATTTTCTATTTTTTCCTGTTTGATTTTTGGTACTGTGTTAGTGCCTGGATGTTTGTCCATTTCTTCCAGATTGTCCAGTTTGTTGGCATATAATTTTTCATGGTATTCTCTTATAATTGTATTTCTGTGGTGTTGGTTGTGATCTCTCCTCTTTTATTCATGATTTTATTTATTTGGGTCCTCTCTCTTTTCTTTTTAAGAAGTCTGGCTAAGGGGTTATCAATTTTGTTTATTCTTTCAAAAAAACAGCTCTTAGGGGTGCCTGGGTGGCTCAGTCATTTAAACATCCAACTTTGGCTCAGCTCATGATCTCACGGTCTGTGAGTTCAAGCCCCGTGTTGGGCTCTGTGCTGATGGCTCATAGCCTGGAGCCTGCTTCAGATTCCGTGTCTTCCTCTTTCTCTCTCTGCCCCTCCCCTGCTTGCACTCTCTCTCTGTCTCTCTCTCAAAAGTAAATAAACATGAAAAAACAAACAAATAAACAAAAAAACAGCTCTTCGATTCATTGATCTGTTCTATTGTTTTTTTTTGTTTTGGATTCTATACCATTTATTTCCACTGTAGTCTTTAGTATTTCCCTTATTCTGCTGGCTTTGGGCTTTATTTGCTGCTCCTTTTCTAGCTCCTTTAGGTGCAAGATTAGGTTGTGTATTTGGGGCCTTTCTTGCTCCTTTGGATAGGACTGAATGTGTTTTTTTAATTTTTTTTAATGTATATTAATTTTTGAGAGAGAGAGAGAGCCAGAGCATGAGAAGTGGAGTGGCGGAAAGAGAGAGAGAGGGAGATGCAGAATCAGAGGCTGGCTCCAGGTCCCGAGCTGTCAGCCCGACATGGGGCTCGAACTCACAAACTGCGAGATCATGACCTGAGCTGAAGTCAGATGCTTGACCAACTGAATCACTCAGGCACCCGAGGCCTGAATGTTTTTTAAAACGTCTTTATGGGTGAGGCTGAGAAGATGGTGGGTTGTCAGGATTCTAAACTCACCTCAATGCACAGATACAATGAGATAACACTCACATCAGCTTAAATATCCCAGAAAAAGACCCAATGACTGGCAGAACAAACTCCACAACCAAGGGTAGAGAAGAGGCCACAAGGAAGAAGGTTGGAAAGGCAGAGATGCAATTTGAGACCTAAAAGGACTGTGGCCATCTGTGGACCAGAAGAAACCAAGAGCACGGTGAAGGTCAAAAAACAGATGATCCCACTGGGGACCTGCACAGGGAAGATGAACCCCCAAAACATTTGGCTTTGAAAGCCAGAGGAGTCAAATTTCATGAGGTCTCACAAACAGCCTGGACTTACAGCCTGGAATTCTTAAAATCAGCCTGCCTGTCTCTGGGAGAGCCCTGAAGGCATTAGGAAGCAGAGTCTGAGCCCTTAAAGCTACAGCACAACAAAGAGCTCTAGCAGATATAGCATAGAGCCAGTAGTTTGAAAAACACCAGGAGAGACAGGAGGATTTACTCATCACAGAGCATGTTTGGAGAGATATGGATCTCAAAAAGACTCCTCCAGGAACAAAGGAACTGGCCAGTGTTATTTCCCTCCCCCACACCCATGCATAAGTACGTGGCCACTTGCGGGAACCAACACTGCCTCCACACTTGCTTCCTAACTTGCTGGCACCAAGCCCCACCCCCACGTGCTTCCCGATCCAGCCTTTCCAGTCACACTTGCCTCAGTCCCAGAACTGCAGGCTCCTCCCCCAGAACACCAAAGCGAACCTCACGAGCACTTTATCTCCTGACCTTCACCTTGTGTGGGGCCTCAGTCTTGGTTGCTGTGGCGGGGGACGCACTGTGGCAACAGAAGCCCGAGGTGCACCTTATTAAAAATGAGGGACCCACTCATATGCCCATTGCAGATCCCCTTAAGTTGGCCATCCTGGCAGTGGCGTCCACAGATGTCAATTAGCAAGCACACCACCAATGTGTACCTGTTAATACCCACCCACACCTGGCAGGGACCAAACACTACCCACATAGGAAAAAAGGCCACTGCAGATAACTGAACTGAAGGGGAAAGCAGAAAAGAACACGACAGAGACACTCCCTGAAGTGCCAGGTCCTGGGCAAAGAGGACACAGCACTGCAGGGCATTTCAAGACCTTTTCTTCATATGGCCATTACCGTCAAGAACAAGAGACATAACTGCCTTCTCTAACACACAGAGACAGACACAGGTAGAGTTAGAAAAAGTGAGGCGCGAGAGAAATATGTCTCAAAAGTAACAGGACCAAACCACAGCAAGAGAACAAACCGAGGGTTATGGAGGGTGGTGGGTGGGGGCGGGCCAAAAGGGTGACAGGTATTAGGAGGGCACTTGTTAGGATGAGCACTGGGTGTCATATGTAAGTGATGAATCACCGGCTTCTACTTCTGAAGCCAAGACTACACTGTTGTTAACTAGAATATAAATTAACAAAAACAGACACACTGACAGTGCCATTATGACACTTACACTATGATCAGAATCTCCTCAATGTCATTTAATACACAAGCCATGTTCAATTTTTCCAGTTGTCTTTCAGTAAATTCTTAGACTTAGGATTTGAGAAAGGTTCTTACAATGTATCTTGTTTTATGTTTCTTATTCCCTTATTTCATAGCACCCCCCCCCCCCCTTTTTATCATGTCATTGACCTACTGGAGAAATCTGATTATCTGTCCTATACATGTTCCATATTCTAAATTAGACTTACTGCTTATTTATAGTCTTAACTTCTATTCCTATATCCTATATAGACTCGTTTTGATTGGTCTCCACCTGTTGAGTGATACATTCAGCTAGGAATGGCTGGGGCACTCTCCTGGGCCCTCATTGACATTTCCCTGTTGGGAGTCAATGTTGTGGCTAGACCACCTGTTATGATTGTTATTATAATTGCAAGACACGCTCCAGCAACAACCATCAGGGAGCTTTGAAAAGGCAAGATTTATCACTCAGTCCTGTGGGTACACAGTACTGCTGAGGCCACACAGGGCTTGGGGAAAGGGAGAGAGCACAGGGGCCTGGGGCTCTGCCTGTGTTGGGATCGGGGGAGGAGTGTCTAGGGTATTGGGCATTTACTCTTCTTTGCTGAATTTAAAACATAAGAGCAGTAATTAAAGCACGGGAAGGGAAAAGCAGGGTCACTCAAGTGACCAGCTGTTTATGTCACCAGGGTTCTCTCAAAGGGGAACTGCATGGGTCACTCGAGTGACCAGCTGTCTATGTCACCAGGGTTCTCTCAAAGGAGAACTGCATGCATGGGTCACTCGAGTGATCAGCTATTTGTGTCACCAGGGCTCTCTCAAAGGGGAACTGCATGGGTCACTCGAGTGACCAGCTGTCTATGTTACCAGGGCTCTCTCAAAGGGGAACTGCATGGGTGGGGCGCTCTGCTCCTTATGTAGTTATGTATTTGGCGATATGTTTATTCCAGGTGACTAACTTTGAAATGGATGTCTCAGCAACAAAAAGCTTAATGTCAGGCACCTACATTACAATAAAAAAAAACCTGTTAGCACTTAAACTACAAAACTGATACTGAGATAGAAGCTTGATTAGATCTTTGATAACTTTGAGGCAGAATATCTCAAAGTTGCTGTTTTATTTCTGTTATAGCATCTCATGAGACAGTGCTTGTCCTACTTTTAGTGATGCTATTTATATTATTGACCAGTGGGGTCAGGTGGTGTCAGTCTGTTCCTTGTATTATTCAATTTCCAATCATCTTTAACCATATTATATTAGTTTATTTGTTATGTTATATTATAATTTTATTTTTTAATGTTTTTATTTATTTTTGAGAGAGACAGAGAGAGAGTGAGCAAACAGGGGAGGGGCAGAGAGAGAGGGAGACACAGAATCTGAAGCAGGCTCTAGGCTCCAAGCTGTCAGCACAGAGCCCGATGCAGGGTTTGAACTGCAAACTGCAAGATCATGACCTGAGCCGAAGTTGGATGCTCAACCGAATGTTACCCGGGCTCCCCTCACCTAATAATTTTACAATCCATTCATGATGTATGCCTAAAATTATTTAATTCTTTAAGCATAATTCCCTTTGGAAAATTATGATTAATTAACACATAGTGTTATATTAGTTTCAGGTGTACAATAATGATCGAACAATTCTATAAATGACTCAGTGCTCATCAGGATGAGTATACTCTTTTTTTTTTAAATTTTATTTTGGGAGGATAAGTGTACTCTTAATCATTTTCACCCATTTCCACCATCTCCTACCCACATCCCCTCTGTCAACTACCAGCTCATTTTCTGTACCTAAGAGTCTGTTTTTTGTCTTTTCTTCTCTTTGTTCATTTGTTTGGCTTCTTAAATTATACAAATAAAAAAATAATATGGTATTTGTCTTTATCTGACTTATTTCATTTAGCATTATATCCTCCAGGTCTATTCACATAGTCACAAATGGCAGGATTTCCTTTTTTTCTCACGACTGAAAAATATTCCATATATAAACCCAAATGTATGTCTGTGTCTACCTAGGGCAGATAACTGGATGCATCAGTTTGAAGTTCTTGAGATAAAAAGGAACGAAGCTTGAGAAACTGGACCCAACAAGCCTCATCTGTACCTTGACCCAATGTAGGTGAAAAGACATAGACTCTGACTAATACTGCAACGGGATGAGATTTTAGTATTATTTGGAGGGAGAATAAGTGTGATTTGTATGTGGGGACAATGTTAATTATTAGAGTTGGACTAGAGTGGATTAAAGATGTCCACAAAATTTTTTTGATGTTCTTTCCCATGAAAGGTAGGGATTTCTTCTCTATAAAGTTTGTTAGGCCTGTGACCATTTTGTTCAAGAGAGAATAGTACAGGTGATGTCAATACTGGTTCTTGGGTTTGTTGGAGAGATGACTGGCAGCTTTTGCCATGGTCTGTTGGCCCCCCCATAGAGTGTCAAGCCTGAGGCCTCCATGCTGCGAAAGCACAGAACAGCCACTTGGAGAGAGCGGACCAAGGGAGACCCAGACAGAGACTTTGCCAGCTCTCAGCTCTTCCACGCGAGGATGCTCACGTCGGCTCAGCCACGGCACAAGCATGATCGAGGAGAACCAGCGCTTCCCTGCTGTGTTCTTGCCAGTTCCTGAGCCTCAGAAGAATGCAACTTCCTGGCATAGGTGTCTTCAGCTTCTGTGTTTGGGGATGCTAGTGTGTTAGGCAGCAGTAGCCAACCAGATAATGACGTGTTCTTCTCTGGTTCACGGCCTGCGTGGAGCTTGGATTTTGTAAACAATTCTGATCAACAGAAATGAGGGGCTGAGACAGTTCAGGGTAGAAGATGCCTTCTCCACAGACACATTTTATTTTTTTTTTCTAAACAAAAGTAGAATTGAGGGACTAAAAACAGGGATGAGATCAAACCACACTGTTTGTGTTCACAAAAGTGGATGCAGAGAATTTGAACAGTCAGTCCCTGAGCTCATAAAGGCCTATCACAGTCTTCACCTGCATCTATAAATAGTCATAAATGCTTCTCCCACCATCTCTCATGCACAGAAACCACCCCCGGGATTCAGAAAATGGGGAACACAGTGCCTCCCGACATTAGCTCCAGAAATGTCTCAGCAATTATGATTTAGTTGCTTTCGTTACATTTGGGTTTGGTGACAAGTAAGGAAAACAAGACAACATTTTGATAAATTCTGCACATTTCATCAGTATTATGTCATATTGCATCATAACAGTCTCTGGAAATTATCATAGAAATAGTAAAACCAAACAAAAAATAGGAAGTATTTTGAAACTCAACATTTTCCATGACCAAACACTGAGGGAAAAATTACCTATTAAGTAGCTAGAGAGGGACTCTGAGATTTTAATTTCATTCTGTCCCCACTTTCAACAAGATTTAACAGGACTCTTTTACCATTCATCCGGTTGACTTTAAAAAAATCTCTGGAGATAGAGGATCCACAGCACTTAGATAAACCATTGGCTATTTTATCCCTGTCAGTTAGTGCTTAAATCATTTGTTTTAATCATTTATTTGCCTCCAGCTTAGGGAAAAAAGAAATCATAACGTAATGGTTAAAAATTCCTCTTAACTCATTCTCATATATGAATTACCATTTCTTATCCTATTAAATGTTCAAATTCAATTCCTCAAAATATAACAGTATAAGAATTTTATTGCTCACCTTAGAATACATTAACTTAGAAGAAGCACACAGATAAACAGCCCTAAGTAGTATTCATGTACCCAATATGTGAGTGATATAGGCATATTTCTATCCCTGATGTCATTAGAGAATCCATAAGAATACATAAAAAATCAGTTTTATGAAGTGATATCCTGAACAAAAACCGAACATTAGGATTCTATGGCTGATGTCCCATGGGTTCAGGTTTCCATTTTGCTACCTAAGAATGCATTATTTAACACAATCTGGACTTTCTCATTTATCTTTTCTTCAGACTACACCTGTTACACATATTGTACATGATCTCAGAAGCAGTCTAACCTCACACACCAACTTCATCATCGCCTATTGCTTCCTGTCTTAGAAGTGTGCTCTAGATGTGTTCAGGTCACCCCTCCTACTGAAGACACTACTCAAGGCAGCCTTCACGTCCTTGTTCCTCAGTGTATAGATCAGTGGGTTCAGCATAGGAGTGACCACAGTGTACATGATGGCAGCGACCTGGTCCTGGTCCATGGAGCTGCCTGAGGTAGGAGATATGTAAGTGAAGATAACAGGAGCATAGAGAAGAATGACCACCATGAAGTGAGAGGCACACGTGGACAGTGCTTTGCGGAGCGCACTACAGGAGTGGGTCTTGGAGAAAAGAGAGATGATTATGGAGAAGTAGGAGAGAAGTGTTAGGAAGAAGGGGCCCATGGCAATGGTCCCGGTAACCGTGTTGAGAAGCCACTGGTTGAGCTCCGTGTTCCCGCAGGCCAACTCCAGCAAAGGCTTGACATCACAGAAGAAGTGATGGATCTGATGAGAACCACAGAAGTTCAAGCGAGAGGTCATCATGGAGTGCAACAGGGCATGGAAAAAACCAATGGTCCAGACTGTGACAGCCATCTGGGTACAGAGCTGGTAATTCATGATGACAGAGTAATGCAGTGGCCTGCAGATGGCCACAAAGCGGTCAAAGGCCATCACGGCCAACAGCATGGCCTCCGTGCTGCCCAGGAAGTGGAAGAAGTGAAGCTGGGTTATGCATCCCAAGAAGGAAATTGCCTTGTGTGTAGAGAAGAAGTTCTCCAGCATCTTTGGCAGTGTCACCGTGGAGTAGCAGATATCTAGACACGACAGATTTCCCAGGAAGAAATACATGGGTAGATGGAGTCTTGGATCAGAGACGACAACCAGGAGGACTGCTCCATTGCCAACCACACTGACCACGTAAATTGCAAGGAAAACCACGAAGAGATAAGGCTGCAGTGCTTGGATGTCTGTGACTCCCAGGAGGAGAAATGCAGTGACTGAGGTTTGATTCAGCATCGCTTAAGAGAAAGGATGAATTACTCTCTGGAGCGTACCCCTGTTGAGAATCAGAGACTTTGTAGTGGAGGATTTTCCCATCTACACAATGGTACTTTGAGGGAGAGCATTGTTGTTTTACACAGTTCCCACATCGTTCCTTTTATAGGATTTGCCTCATTAGACTATTAGATATTATGGTGAACTGTTGGTTATGGGCCATTGGTCCACCATTTTTTCCCCTTATTTGATTGTCATTAATATGTTTCTTTCTCCCAGAGACTCAGAGCACGTAGCCAACCTACCATCTTCTCTGGCTGTGCACATCTACCTTCTGATAAAACTTTAATGGGCATCCAGACTGCTACCTCCAGACCTTGTAAGAAAGCCCCTGAAGAGTTTTAACTAAGGAATATAGACAAGGAGAGAATGAAAACAATGGAAGGAAATCTGAATGGAGATGCAGACATGGGGTGCCTCCTACAAAAAGGGGAATTTTTTTTTCTAAGCTTGGGAAATCCCTGAGAGGAGAATAGAAAGATTTGATGTGAGAGGAATAAAGGAGTGGGTTGATGAGGCAGTACTTCTCCATAGCTTGGAGGATTCTAGGCCATAGAGTTGAAGGAATTTAGAGAACATACCCGATCTGTGCTGTGCCTCCATGAAAGGCTGGCTCCATACAGGTCAGAGTAGCTTTCTTTGACAGTATGTTTTGCACACTGTTAATCCTACCTCTCCTGTGTAAGATACAAATGCTATGGCAAATACATTTTGGGTTCTCTGACTCACCAAACAAAATTGGATCAAAAATTCACTTGGGGAAGAAACCTTTTTCTAACATTTAAAGACAATTTCTAATCAGACCTGTCCTTACTCAGTCATTTATTTCACTGCAATTTTAATGCTGAGAAATTACATATTTACTCTGGAGAATATTTAGAGAACCAGGCCTGCTGAGTTGAGAATGAGATATGGCAATAAAAGTGTATGAAGAGCCTTCCCAATCCACAAATGCAATCAGGAATCCATCATAAAATAGGAAACCAGCTCTAGATCTGGGCGCTTACTTGCATGTAAACAAGCATGCAGAAAATATGGGGTCCTCTCAGCCCAAGTCCTAAGGCATTCTCTTACCTGATTGTCGGATTCACAGCCTGCCCAGCTTTTCAGGTTTACACTCCCAACAGCTGAGAATGGCAGGAAGATATTTGAAGTGACTGTTTGTATTGGGATTGCAGCATGAGCTCTTCATGTTCAGAAACGTCTTTGTCTCCTTCTGACATTCTTCCTGCCTCTCAGGAGCCACAGACCTTAGGCATATAAACACGGAGAGAGTGTCCCCTGGGTGTGAGCATGATCGCTGTGAGAATAAACAGGGTATTTTCCCATACTTGCAATTCAAGACAATTCCTCTTGGGTGTTGCTATCTTGAGTTCCATCTTTTTTTTGTTTTCCCCACTGATGTAAATTTTTCTTTTTTATTTTTCCTCCTTATTTGCAGAATTGTGGACAGCACAATTGTCAGGGGCCTCCTCTGTTTTCTTAGTGCAATTACATTTTCTTCCTTTTTCATCATGGGTACTTCCCTGAAAAACTTTGTGAGAAAATGAAAGAAATTTGGTAATGTTTGGAAGTAATGGAGGCCAGTTATGTTCCATTGACCTGTACAGATGATGATAATCTTTAACATTCTACATAATTTTTACTATGGTCCTGTGGAAAACAAGACAGAGGAACAAGGAGAAGTAGGATTGCTTTTATTTATTCCAAATTAGATTCTTCATTGTTGGTAATAGTGTTAAATTTGTTTGTTTAAAATAGACATCCCAAGGCTCACATCTTTCTCTAAGGGATGAGGCTGGTCTCTCCTTGTGTATCCTCTCTTGTTGCTGCAACCTTTATGTGAGAATATTCTGTGAGCCTCTTCCCAGGAATATATGCAATTTGACATCCATACAAACTTTCTTATAACAGTTATAAACACCGTGTACCCTGTCCATCTTTGTGTTGAGATCCATTATTGTTGCTTTGCACGAATGCATTGTATATTAATCACGATAAAAATTCCTCTTTCAGTGTGTGCCTGGGTGGGCCCTTCAGATAAGCAGCCGGCTCTTGATTTTGGCTCAGGTAGCTTACTTATGGTTTGTGGATGGAGCCGGGCAATGGGCTCCGGACCCACACAGGAAGCCTGCTTTGGATTCTCGCTCTCTACTCTCTCTCTCCCCTTCCTGTACTCACTTTCTTTCCTCTCTTTCAAAATAAACAAATAAACTTCAGAAAAATATTCCTTGTTCAAGCATATGCTAAACATATTATAGAAATAAAAATAATCTCATTGTAGAAACTATTGTTCTGAGTTCCTTATGTGCAAATACTCATTTATTTCTTCCAAATATCCAGGGAGGGATGAACTAACATCATATTTACTTTACAAGATAATGGCAGCTAAAAGGATTTAAGTAATTTGGCTGTTTCCCCCAGTGTTATTGAGGAATAATTGACAAGTATATTTGTATATGTTTCATATTTTAAATTTTTAATTATTTTATTTTTAAATTTACATCCAAGTTCACTAGCATATAGTACAACAATGATTTCAGGAGTAGATAACAGTGATTCATCCCCTATGTATAACACCCAGTACTCATTCCAACAAGTGTCATCCTTAATGCCTCTTATTCATTTAGCCCATCCCCCCCACTCACAACCCCTCCAGCCACCCTCAGTTTGTCCTCTGTATTTAAGAGTCTCTTATGTTTTGTCCCCCTTTCTGTTTTTATATTATTTTTGCTTCCCTTCCCATATGTTCATCGGTTTTGTATCTCAAATTCCTCATATGAGTGAAGTCATATGATATTTGTCTTCCTCTGACTAATTTTGCTTAGCATAATGCCCTCTAGTTCCATCCACATTGTTGCAAATGGCAAGATTTCATTCTTTTTTATTGCTGAGTAATGATCCATTGTATATATATACCACATCTTCTTTATCCATTCATCTATCAGAGGACATTTTGGCTCTTTCCATACTTTGGCCATTGTTGATGGTGGTGCTATATACATTGGGGTGCGTGTGCTCCTTTGAAACATCACACCTGTATCCCTTGGATAAATACCTAATAGTGCAATTGCTACATCATAGGGTAGTTCTATTTTTAATTTTTTGAGGAACCTCCATACTGTTTTCCAGAGCGGATGCAACTAGTCTGCATTCCGACCAGCAGTGCAAAAGAGATCTTCTCTCTCCACATCCTTGCCAATATCTGTTGTTGCCTGAGTTGTTATGTTAGCCATTCTGACAGGTGTGAGGTGGTATCTCAGTGTGGTTTTGATTTGTATTTCCCTGATGATGAGTGATGTTGAGCATTTTCTTATGTGTCTGTTAGCCATCTGGATGTCTTTGGAGAAGTGTCTATTCATGTCTTTTGCCCATTTCTTCACTGGATTATTTGTTCTTTTGAGGGGTGTTGAGTTCGATAAGTTCTTTCTATATTTTGGATACTAACCGTTTATCTGATATGTCATTTGCAAATACGTTCTCCCATTCTGTCGGTTGCCTTTTACTTTTGCTGATTGTTTCCTTCGCTGTGAAGAAGTTTTTTATTTTTATGAGGCCCCAATAGTTCATTTTTGCTTTTGCTTTCCTTTCCCTCAGAGACGTGTTGAGTGAGAAGTTGGTGCAGCTGAGGTCAGAGGTTTTTGTCTGCTTTCTCCTCTAGGATTTTGAAGGCTTTCTTTAGGTGTTTCATCCATTTTGAGTTTATTTTTGTGTATGGTGTAAGAAAGTGGTCCAGGTTCATTCTTCTGTGTGTCACTGTCCAGTTTTCCCAGCACCACTTGCTGAAGAGACTGTCTTTATTCTATTGGATATTCTTCCTGCTTTGTCAAAGATTAGTTGGCCATACATTTGTGGGTCCATCTCTGGGTTCTCTGTTCTATTCCATTGATCTGAATGTCTGTTTTTGTATCAATACCATACTGTCTTGATGATTACAGCTTTGTAATATGTCTTGGTGTCTGGGATTGTGATGCCTTCAGCTTTTGTTTTCTTTTTCATGAATACTTTGGCTATTTGGGGTCTTTTGTGGTTCCATACAACTTTTAGGATTGTTTGTTCTAGCTCTGTGAAGAATGCTGGTGTTATTTTGACAGTGATTGCTTTGAATATATAGATTTCTTTGGGTAGTAGTGATATTAAACAAAATTTGTTCTTCCAATTGAGGAGCATGGAATATTTTTCCATTTTTTGGTGTTTTCAATTTATTTCAAAGCTTTCTATAGTTTTCAGTTTATAGATTTTTCACCTCTTTGGTTAGATTTATTCCTAGGTATTTTATGGTTTTTGGTTCAATTGTCAATGGGGTCAATTCCTTGATTTCTCTTTCTGTTGCTTCATTATGGTGTGTAGAAATGCAACTGATTTCTGTGCATTGATTTTATATCCTATGACTTTGCTAAATTCATGGATCCACTCTAGCAGTTTTTTGTTTTTTTTTTTTTAGTGGGATCTTTTGGGTTTTCCATAGAGTATCATGTCATCTGCGAAGAGTGCAAGTCTGAATTCCTCCTTGCCTATTTGGATGCCTTTTATTCCTTTGTGTTGTCTGACTGCTGAGGCTAGGATTTCCAATACTATGTTGAATAACAGTGGTGAGAGTGGGCATCCCTGTCGTGTTCCTGACCTTACAGGGAAAGTTCTCAGTTTTTGATGAAGATATTAGTGGTGGGTCTTTCATATATGGCTTTATGATCTTGAGGTATGATCCTTCTAACCGTACTTTCTTGAGGGTTTTTATCAAGAAAAGATGCTGTATTTTGTCCAATGCTTTCTCTGCATCTATTGAGAGGATTATGTGGTTCTTGTCCTTTCTTTTATTAATGTGATGTATCACATTGATTATTTTGTGGATATTGAACCAGCCCTGCATCCCAGGCATAAATCCCACTTGGTCATTGTGAATAATTCTTTTAATGTATTGTTGGATCCAGTTGGCTAGTAACTTAAGGATTCTTACATCCATCAGGGAAATTGCTCTGTAGTTCTCCTTTTTAGTGGGGTCTCTGTCCGGCTTTGGAATCAAGGTAATGCTGGCCTTGTAAAATGAGTTTCCTTCCATGTCTATTTTTTGAAACAGCTCCAAAATAATAGGTGTTAACTCTTCTTTAAATGTTTGGTAGAATTCCCCTGGAAAGCTATCTGGCCCTGGACTCTTGTTTGTTGGGAGATTTTTGATTACTGATTTGATTCCTTTACTGGTATGGGTCTGTTCCACTTTTCTATTTCTTTTTGTTTCAGTTTTGGTAGTTTATATGTTTCCAGGAATTTGTCCATTTCTTCCAGATTGCTAATTTTTTTGGTGTATAATTTCTCATAATATTCTCCTATTATTGTTTTTGTTTCTGCAGTGTTGGTTGTAATCTCTCTTCTTTCCTTCTTGATTTTATTTATTTGGGTCCTTCCCTTTTTCTTTTTGGTCAAACTGGCTAGAGGTTTATCAATTTTGTTAATTCTTTCAAAGAACCAACTTCTGGTTTCATTGATCCATTCTACCGTTTGTTGTTTTTTAAAATAGCATTGATTTCTGCTCTAATCTTTATTATTTCCTGTCTTCTACTGGTTTGGCGTTTTATTTGCTGTTCTTTTTCCAGCTTTTAAGATGTAAGGTTAGGTTGTGTATTTGAAATCTTTATTCCTTCTATAGGAAGGCCCAGATTGCTATATATTTACCTCTTATGACCAACTTTTTGTGTCCCCTAGGTTTTGGGCTGTCATTTCCATTGACTTCCATGTACTTTTTAATTTCCTCTTTAACTTCTTGGTTAGTCATTCATTCTTTAGTAGGATGTTCTTTAGTCTCCAAGTATTTTATCTTTCTAAATTTTTTCTTGTGGTTTGATTTCGAGTTTAATGGCGTTTTGGTCTGAAAATATGCATGGTATGATCTCGATCTTTTAGTACTTGTTGAGGGCTTATTTGTGTCCCAGTATGTGATCTATTGTGGAGAATGTTTCATGTGCACTCGAGAAAATGTGTATTCTGCTTTAGGATGAAATAGTCTGAATATATCTGTGAAGTCCATCTGGCCCAGTGTGTCATTCAAACCCATTATTTCCTTGTTGTTTAGATGATCTGACTAGTGCTATAAGTGGGGTGTTGAGACCCCTACTGTTATGGCATTATTGTCAGTGAGTTTATGGTTTTGATTAAGTGATTTATATGTTTTGGTGTCTCATGTTTGGAGCATAAGTGTTTACAATTGTTAGATCTTCTTGGTGGATAGACCCCTTAATTATGATATAATGCCCTTCCTCATCTCTTGTTATAGTCTTTCTTTTAAAATCTAGATTCTTTGACAAAAGTATGGCTACTCTGGCTTTGTTTTGGAAGTTATTATCATGAAAGATGGTTCTCCATCCCCTTACTTTCAATCTGTAAGTGTCTTTAGGTCTAAAACGGGTATCTTGTAAACAGCATAAAGATGGGTCTTATTTTCTTATCAATTCTGTTATCCTATGTCTTTTGCTTGGAGTGTTCAGTCCACTGATGTTTAGAGTGAGTCCTGAACGATATGAATTTATTGCCATTATGTTACCTGTAGGTTTTGAGTTTTTGGTGGTCTTCTCTGGTCCTTTATATTCTTTGTTGCTTTTGGTCTTTTTATTTATTTTTTATTAAAAATTTTTTAAATGTTTTTATTTATTTTTGAGACAGAGAGACACAGAGCATGAGCAGGGGAGGGGCAGAGAGAGAGGGAGACACAGAATCTGAAGCAGGCTCCACACTCTGAACTGTCAGCACAGAGCCTGACGTGGGGCTCGAACTCACGGACTGTGAGATCATGACCTGAGCTGAAGTTGGATGTCCATCCAACTGAGCCACCCAGGCGCCCCTCTTTTTATTTTTATTTTTCATCTTTTCTCCCCTCATAGAGTCACCCTTAAAATTTCTTGCAGGGCTGGATTAGTGGTCATTAACTCCTTTAATTTTTATTTGTTTGAGAAACTGTTTTTTTTTTTTTTTTTTAAATCTCTTCTTGTATTTTGAATGACAGCCTGCCTGGATAAAGAATTCTTGGTTTTACATTTTTTCTGATTCAGTACATTGAATATATCCTGCCGCTGCTTTCTGGCATGTGTAGAGTCTGTGGATAGGTCTGCTGCAAACCTAATCTGTCTTCACTTGTAGTTTAAGGACTCCTTTTCCCTTTATGCTTCATGATTTTTTGCTAGCCTTAGTATTTTGTGAATTTGACTATGATATGCCTTGTTGATGGTTGGTTTTTGTTGAATCTAATGGGAGTCCTCTGTGTTTCCTGGATTTTGAGGTCTGTTCTTTCCCCAGGTTAGCAAAGTTTTCTACTATGATTTGTTCACATAAACCTTCTACACCCTTTTCTCTCTCTTCATCTCCTGGGACCCCTATGATTCAGATATTATTCCTTTTTTAATGAGTCACTGAGTTCTCTAATTTTATATTGTGCTCTTTTGCCTTAGTGTGCCTCTTTTTTTTCCTGCTTCATTATTCTCCATAAGTTTGTCTTCTCTATCATTGATTCGCTCCTCTGTTTCATCCATCCCTGCCGCTGTGGCACCCACTTGAAAATGCAGCTAGTTATAGCATTTTTTATTTCATTCTGAGTAGCTTTTTTATCTCTGCAGAAAGGGATTCTAATACATTTTCAACCGTAGCTAGTATTCTTATTATTGTGATTCTAAATTCTGGTTCAGACATCTTGCTTGTATCTTTTTTGATAAAGTCATTGGTTGTCATTTTCTCTTGTTCTTTCTTTTGGGGTGAATTCCTTTGTTTTATCATTTTGAAGAAAGAAAGGGAAAGAAAACAGTAAAAAAAAAATTAAAAACACAAAAAAATCAAAGGATGGATCCTAGGTGTGTTTGGTCTGGTTGTCGAAGGAAACTTGATAGATTAGAGAAAAAAGGGACAGAGAGAAAAGAAAAAAGAGAAAAAGAAAACTTTTGAAAATTTGAAAAATGAATGCAATAAAATAGAATAAAATGAAATGATAGTAGATAGAATTTTTAAAAATTACAATAATGTAAAAACTATAGTAGAAAAATTATAGAAAAATCTTTTTTATTAAAATGGAAAATAAAAATAATTTTTTCTCATTCTGTATTCAAGAATGAGAAAAGAAAAAGAAAAAGAAAAAAATATATAGACGGACCTGTGAAGAGAATGAAATATTATTGAAATTACCTCTGGTTTCCCCTAGAAGTCAAACTATGAAGAGGTTCATAGTCTGAATAAAACTGCAGGTGGGTTGACTTGTTTTGTTCCTCAAGAGTGCAGTTGGCCCAGTTGGGTGGGGCTTAGTGTAAAGGCTCCATTCTCCACTAGATGGCATTGCTTAGCTTACTGGGGTGGAATTTTGTGGTGCTTGTAGGCAGGTATGCACATGCACAGGAGGGGTGAAATGGCGTCACCCAGCTATCCAGTCTCTAGTATCAGAACTCTGTGCTCTCCCTGACCAGCAGTCAAGCACCCCTCCTTTGTCTCTGGCTTCTGTCTCTCCCTGCTTCTGCACTATTCGTGATCAAACCATAAGGCTGACACACGGCATCTCCCTCCTGAGTTTTATCTCAGATGCAGGTGTGATTCCCAACCCCTCACTTCTGAGTGACTGAGGCTTTTACCCACTCAAATCCTGTAGAACAGGGTTTCACCGAGCAATGGCCATGTGTGGCCTGCCCCCAGGAATGTTCACAGGACCATGCTATTGCTAATGCCCGGAGATTGTGACTGGGTGTCCGCCCGCCCCAGAAAAAGTTCACGTCATTGTGTAGCAGTAGTGTTTCAGTGTTTATAATAAATCACAATACAAATCTGGCACCAGGATTCACCCTTAACAACCTTGTTCCAGCACAAGCGAATGTGGATGTTCTCTGGGGTCTGCTGGGACCTTTTCCTGTGGGGTGACTGCGCAGCCTCTACCCAGTGTCCTCCCAGCAGGGGAACTGCCTCTCCCCATGTGACCTGAAAACCCCTGGACTCCACCCTCCTCCTGGGGATTTGCCCTTCCCACCAGAGTACTGCCAGGTATCAAGCTGTGGAGTTTCAGTCTCTGAACTCCCCCTGTTTATAGATTCTTACTGGAATTTAAACCCTCTACTTTCTCCTTTCTCCATTTTTAGGTCATTCCCTGCAGCTGTTTCCTCTTTTCCACTTTCTCTCCAGCTGCTTTGGGTGGGGGGTACTTTTCCTGTATTCTCCCCCTAGTCTGTGTCCTCTCTCCACAAGCAAAAACAGCTCCTTGCCCTCTATGGCTTCTCTCTCCCCCAGTTCACCTCTCTGTGCTGCGTACCTGCCAAGATCTGTGGTTCAGGTTGTGCAGATTGTGTGTGAATCCTCATATCAGTTTTCTAGGTGTGGAAGATGGTTTAGTGTTGATCTGGCTGCATGTTAGGGATGAGAGATGGCAAAAAACAAAAACAAAAGCAAAAACCTTCCATGCTGTTCCACCATGGGTGTGAACTCTTTTTTAAGTGTCTTGTAGAAATACCCTGGGAAGCCATCTGGCCCAGGACTCTTGTTTGTTGGGTGATTTTTTATAACCAGTTCAATTTATTTACTGATTATGGGTCCCTTCAAATTTTCTATTTTTTCCTGTTTGAGTTTTGGTGTTGTATGAGTTTCTAGAAATTTGTCCATTTCTTCCAGACTGCGTAGTTTATTGGCATCTAAATTTTCATAGTGTTCTCTTATGATTGCTTGTTCTGCTGTGCTGGTTGTGATCTCTCCTCTTTTATTTGTGATTTTATCTATTTGTGTTCTTTTTTTTCTTTTTGAAAAGTTGACTAGAGGTTTATCAATTTTATTCTTTTAATGAAGCAGCATTTAGTTTCATTTATCTGTTATATTTCTTTTTGTTTGATGTATATCACTTATTTCTGCTCTAATCTTTATTGTTTCCCTTTTTCTGCTGACTCTAGACTTCATTTGGTGCTCCTTTTCTAGCTCCTTTAGATGTAATGTTAGGTTGTGTATTTGGGACCTTTCTTGCTTCTTGATATGGGCCTGAATTGCAGTATACTTTCCTCTTAGGACTGCCTTTGAGGTATCCCAAGGGTTTGGACGGTTGTGTTTTCATTTTCATTTGCTACCATGTATTTTTTAAATTTCTTCTTTAATTTCCTAAGTAACCTATTCATTCTTTAGTGGGATGTTGTTTAACCTCCATGTATTTAAGGGCTTGTTTCCAATTTTTTACTTGTGGTTGATCTCAAGATTCATAGTACTGTATTCTTAAAAAATGCATAGTATGATCTTGATCTTTTTGTACCTATTGAGGGCTGATTTGTGGCCCAGTATGTGATCTATCCATGTGCCCTTGAGAAGAATTGTATTCTGCTGCTTTAGGATGAAATGTTCTGAATATATATGTTAAGTCCATCTGGCTCAATAGGTCATTCAAAGGCATTGTTTCTTTGTTGGTTATCTGCTTAGATATTCTGTCCATTGATGTAAGTGTGGTATTAAGGTCCCTACTTTTTTGTATTATTATCAATGAGTTTCTTTATGTTTGTGATTAATTGATTTATATATTTAGGTGTACCAAGTTGGAGACATAAATATTTATAATTGTCAGATCTTCTTGCTGGATAGTCCCCTTAATTATGATCTAATGCCCTTCTTCATCTCTTGTTACAGTTGTTTTAAAATCTTGTTTGTTTTAGGCTCCTGGGTGGCCCAGTTGATTGGGCATCTGACTTCAACTGGGGTCATGATCTTATAGTCCGTGGGTTTGAACCTCACATTGGGCTTTGTGCTGACAGCTCAAAGCCTGGAGCCTGCTTCAATTTCTGTGTGTCTCTCTTTCTGTCCCACCCCTCTGCTTGTGCTCCTTCTCTCTCAAAAATTAATATAGAAACATTAAAAAAAAATAAGGTCTGTTTTTTCTGATACAGATATGGCTACTCCAAATTTCTTTTGTTGTCCTTAGCATGATGGATGGTTCTCCATCCCCTCACTTTCAATCTGCAGATGTCCTTAGGGCTAAAGTGAGTCTCTTGTAGGCAGCATATAGATGCATGTTGTTTTTGTTTTTTCATCCATTCAACCCTATGTCTTTAATTGGAGTATTTAGTCCATTTACATGCAGAGTGATTATAGAAAGATATGAATTTAGTGCCATTGTGTTACCTGTACAGCTGGGATTCAATATTTGAAGTTTTAAAGGACCTTGCACTGCACGGACACACTTCTCTACCTTGGAGTAGAGACTGTCCACACTATATGAATTCCTTTGTCCCTGAAAAACTGTCCCACACCTGTGCATTGCATGGAATATTTGGGGGTAGCACTGCTAAATGCAGCAAAGGTTATTTTCCTCCAAGGTGAGCCTCTGTCCCCTTCTGATGAAAGACCTTTTACTGGCACTTGCAGAGCCTTTTGTCCTTGGTGAGGCAATATACCCTCTTTCCAAGCACTCCAGGAAGAGGACTGCTCTTTTCCGCTTCACCCCAGAGATTGCTACACCACACTATGCACTATGAGCCAGTCTCCTTCTCCCCAGGAGCAGACGCCACAGCTCCGCTCCTGAGAAAGTCACCCACTTCCAAAATCTCAGAATTTGAAGTCCACATACTGCAAAAAAAGAACTGGGACACCCAGTACTTCTCACTCCCCAGTGTGTGTCCAGAGAGGTTTTCTTCTAGTATGAACTAAATGCAACACTTTCTCAACCCCTCACTTTCTCTCCCCTTTGTCTCTCCACAGAATGGGTTCCCTCCCCTCCAAAGCACTGCTGTTTTTTCTCCCTCAGTTTATTTCCATGCACCTCATACCTTTCACGCTGTGGAATTACACTGTGATTCAACATAAATATGCATTATGGAATTTCCTATCATGATTACTGCAGTTACTATATGTCACCATATGAAGTTATTATAATATTGTTGGCTGTATTCCTTCTACTGTACTTTAAATCTCTGTGATTTATTTTCTCTATAATTGGGAGTTTGTATCCCTTAATCCCCTTCTCCTATTGCACCCTTCCACCCACCTCCCTGCCCTCTGGCAAACACCAGTTTGTTCTCTTTGTTTATGTGTCTGTCTGTCTGTCTGTTTGTTTGTTTTTCTTTATTTTGTGTTTTCAGATTCCACATATAAGTGAAAGATATGGTATTTATCTTTCTCTGACTGACTTATTTCATTTGGCATTATACCCTGAAGGTGTATCCACATTGTCACAAATGCCAGCATTTCCTCTTTTTCTCACAAGTGAAAAATATTCTATAATATACGTAAATCTATGTCTGTCCCTACCTAGGGCAGATAATTTGACCCTTTAGTTTGAAGTTCTTTAGATCAAAAGCAAACATACTTGAGGAACTGTACCCGAAAAGCCCCATCTATACCATGACCCAATGTAGGTGAAAAGACATAGATTCTGACTGATGTTGTAATGGGAAGAGATTTTAGGATTATTTGGAGGGAGGGTAAGTATGTGGGGACAATGTTAATTATTAGAAGTCAGAATTAGGACTATGGTGGATTAAGAATATCTGCAAAATCTTTCTTGTTTTTTCCAGTTAAAGGTGGGGATTTCCTCTTCCTGATTTGTTAGGCCTGTGACTATTTTGTCCAAGAGAGAATAGTAGAGGTGATGTCAATACTGGTTCTTGGGTTTGTTGGAGAGATGACTGGCAGCCTTTGTCCTGGTCTGTTGGCCCCCACGTAGAGTGTCAAGCCTGAGGCCTCCATGCTGCGAAAGCACAGAACAGCCACTTGGAGAGAGCGGACCAAGGGAGACCCAGACAGAGACTTTGCCAGCTCTCAGCTCTTCCACGCGAGGATGCTCACGTCAGCTCAGCCACGGCACAAACATGATCGAGGAGAACCAGCCCTGCCCTGCTCTGTTCTTCCCAGTTCCTGAGCCTCAGAAGAATGCAACTTCCTGGCATAGGTGTCTTCAGCTTCTGTGTTTGGGGATGCTAGTGTGTTAGGCAGCAGTAGCCAACCAGATAATGACGTGTTCTTCTCTGGTTCACGGCCTGCGTGGAGCTTGGATTTTGTAAACAATTCTGATCAACAGAAATGATGGGCTGGAGACAGTTCAGGGTAGAAATGCCTTCTCCACAGACACATTTTATTTTTTTTTCTAAACAAAAGTAGAATTGGGGGACCAAAAACAGTGGATGAGATCAAACCACATTGTTTGTGTTCACAAAAGTGGATGCAGAGAATTTGAACAGTCAGTCCCTGAGCTCATACAAGCCAGTCACAGTCTTTATCTGCATCTCTATAGGGTCATAAATGCTTCTCCCACCATCCCCCAGGCCCAGTGGCCACTCCCAGGACTTAGAAAGTAGGGAACATAGTGCCTCCCAACATTGGCTCCAGAAATGCCTCAGCAATTATGACTTAGTGTCTTTTGCTATGTATTGGCTTGGTGACAAGTAAAGAAAACACAACATTTTGATGAATTCTGAACGTTTCCCCAGTATTACATCATACGGCATTATTTATAATCTGTGAAAAAATCATAGAAATAAGAAAAGAAAATAGAAAAATAGGTAGGGTTTTGAAACTCATCCTTTGTTGTGACTAAGATTGTGGTAAAAATAAAATACTAATTAGCTAGAGAGGGATTCTGAGTTTTTTTTTTTCTAGTCTGTTCCCACACTCAGAAATATTTAAGAGCATTCCTTTATCATTTGTCCAGTTGACTTAAAAACATCACTGGAGATAGAAGTTCCAAAACTCATTAGAAAAACCATTGGCTAATTTATCCATGTTTATCAGTGCTTAAATCATTTGTTTTAACCACTTACTTGCCTCCTGCTTAGAGAGATACATACTGATTAAAAATTCCTTTAATTCTTTTGTAAATTACCATTGCTCATCCTATTAACTGTGGTTCAAATTCAATACCTCAAAATACAACAGAATAAGAATTTTATTCCTCATGTTAAAATACATTAACTTAGAAGAACTACACAGATAAACAGCTCTAAGTAGTGGTCATGTACCCAATATATGGGTAATATAGACGTATTTCTATCCTTGATTTTATTATGGTATAGATGGGGCTTTTTGGGTACAGTTCCTCAAGTATGTTTGCTTGATTTTATTATTTATTATGTATTCATAAGAATACATAAATCAGTTTTAGAACTGACATCCTGAAAACAAATTGAACATGAGGATTCTATGGCTGGTGTCCCATGGGTTCATGTTTCCATTACGCTACCTAGGCATGCTTTATTTAACATAATCAGGCTAGATTTTCCCATTTATCTTTTCTTTGGACAGCTCGACCTGTTATACATATTGTACATGATCTGAGAAGCAGTCTAACCTCACACACCAACTTTATCATCGCCTATTGCTTCCTGTCTTAGAAGTGTGCTCTAGATGTGTTCAGGTCGCCCCTCCTACTGAAGACACTACTCAAGGCAGCCTTCACGTCCTTGTTCCTCAGTGTATAGATCAGTGGGTTCAGCATAGGAGTGACCACAGTGTACATGATGGCAGCGACCTGGTCCTGGTCCATGGAGCTGCCTGAGGTAGGAGATATGTAAATGAAGATAACAGGAGCATAGAAAAGAATGACCACCATGAAGTGAGAGGCACACGTGAACAGTGCTTTGTGGAGCGCACTACAGGAGTGGGTCTTGGAGAAAAGAGAGATGATTATGGAGAAGTAGGAGAGAAGTGTTAGGAAGAAGGGGCCCATGGCAATGGTCCCGGTAACCGTGTTGAGAAGCCACTGGTTGAGCTCCGTGTTCCCGCAGGCCAACTCCAGCAAAGGCTTGACATCACAGAAGAAGTGATGGATCTGATGAGAACCACAGAAGTTCAAGCGAGAGGTCATCATGGAGTGCAACAGGGCATGGAAAAAACCAATGGTCCAGACTGTGACAGCCATCTGGGTACAGAGCTGGTAATTCATGATGACAGAGTAATGCAGTGGCCTGCAGATGGCCACAAAGCGGTCAAAGGCCATCACGGCCAACAGCATGGCCTCCGTGCTGCCCAGGAAGTGGAAGAAGTGAAGCTGGGTTATGCATCCCAAGAAGGAAATTGCCTTGTGTGTAGAGAAGAAGTTCTCCAGCATCTTTGGGAGTGTCACCGTGGAGTAGCAGATATCTAGACACGACAGATTTCCCAGGAAGAAATACATGGGTAGATGGAGTCTTGGATCAGAGACGACAACCAGGAGGACTGCTCCATTGCCAACCACACTGACCACGTAAATTGCAAGGAAAACCACGAAGAGATAAGGCTGCAGTGCTTGGATGTCTGTGACTCCCAGGAGGAGAAATGCAGTGACTGAGGTTTGATTCAGCATCGCTTAAGAGAAAGGATGAATTACTCTCTGGAGCGTACCCCTGTTGAGAATCAGAGACTTTGTAGTGGAGGATTTTCCCGTCTACACAATGGTACTTTGAGGGAGAGCATTGTTGTTTTACACAGTTCCCACATCAGACCTTTTATAGGATTTGTCTCATTAGACTATTAGATATTATGGTGAACTGTTGGTTATGGGCCATTGGTCCACCATTTTTTCCCCTTATTTGATTGTCATTAATATGTTTCTTTCTCCCAGAGACTCAGAGCACGTAGCCAACCTACCATCTTCTCTGGCTGTGCACATCTACCTTCTGATAAAACTTTAATGGGCATCCAGACTGCTACCTCCAGACCTTGTAAGAAAGCCCCTGAAGAGTTTTAACTAAGGAATATAGACAAGGAGAGAATGAAAACAATGGAAGGAAATCTGAATGGAGATGCAGACATGGGGTGCCTCCTACAAAAAGGGGAATTTTTTTTTCTAAGCTTGGGAAATCCCTGAGAGGAGAATAGAAAGATTTGATGTGAGAGGAATAAAGGAGTGGGTTGATGAGGCAGTACTTCTCCATAGCTTGGAGGATTCTAGGCCATAGAGTTGAAGGAATTTAGAGAACATACCCGATCTGTGCTGTGCCTCCATGAAAGGCTGGCTCCATACAGGTCAGAGTAGCTTTCTTTGACAGTATGTTTTGCACACTGTTAATCCTACCTCTCCTGTGTAAGATACAAATGCTATGGCAAATACATTTTGGGTTCTCTGACTCACCAAACAAAATTGGATCAAAAATTCACTTGGGGAAGAAACCTTTTTCTAACATTTAAAGACAATTTCTAATCAGACTTGTCCTTACTCAGTCATTTATTTCACTGCAGTTTTAATGCTGAGAGATTACATATTTACTCTGGAGAATATTTAGAGAACCAGGCCTGCTGAGTTGAGAATGAGATATGGCAATAAAAGTGTATGAAGAGCCTTCCCAATCCACAAATGCAATCAGGAATCCATCATAAAATAGGAAACCAGCTCTAGATCTGGGCGCTTACTTGCATATAAACAAGCATGCAGAAAATATGGGGTCCTCTCAGCCCGAGTCCTAAGGCATTCTCTTACCTGATTGTCGGATTCACAGCCTGCCCAGCTTTTCAGGTTTACACTCCCAACAGCTGAGAATGGCAGGAAGATATTTGAAGTGACTGTTCGTATTGGGATTGCAGCATGAGCTCTTCATGTTCAGAAATGTCTTTGTCTCCTTCTGAAATTCTCCCTGCCTCTCAGGAGCCACAGACCTTAGGCATATAAACACGGAGAGAGTGTCCCCTGGGTGTGAGCATGATCGCTGTGAGAATAAACAGGGTATTTTCCCATACTTGCAATTCAAGACAATTCCTCTTGGGTGTTGCTATCTTGAGTTCCATCTTTTTTTTTTTTTTTTTTTTTTGCCCCCACTGCTCCAAGTTTTTCTTTTCTATGTTTCTTCGTTATTTGCAGAATTGTGGACAGCACAATTGTCAGGGGCCTCCTATGTTTTCTTAGTTCAACTACCTTTTCTTCCTTTGTCTTCATGGGTACTTCCCTGAAAAACTTTGTGAGAGGGACGCCTGGGTGGCTCCGTCCGTTAAGCATCCGACTTCGGCTCAGGTCATGATCTCGCGGTCCGTGAGTTCGAGCCCCGCCTCAGGCTCTGCGCTGACAGCTTGGAGCCTGGAGTCTGCTTGGGATTCTGTGTCTCCCTTTCTCTCTGACCCTCTCCCGTTCGTGCTCTGTCTCTCTCTGTCTCAAAAATAAATAAACGTTAAAAAAATTAAAAAAAACAACTGTGAAAAATTGAAAAAAAAATTGGCAATGTTTGGTAAGGAATGGAGGCCAGTTGTGTTCCATTGACCTGTGCTGATGATGATAATCTTTAACATTCCACATAATTTTTACTATGGTCCTGTGGAAAACAAGACAGAGGAACAAGGAGAAGTAGGATTGCTTTTATTTATTCCAAATTAGATTCTTCATTGTTGGCAATAGCGTTAAATTTGTTTGTTTAAAATAGACATCCCAAGGCTCACATCTTTCTCTAAGGAATGAGGCTGGTCTCTCCTTGTGTGTCCTCACTTCTTGCTGCAACCTTTATGTGAGAATATTCTGTGAGCCTCTTCCCAGGAATACATGCAATCTGACATCCATGCAAACTTTCTTATAACAGTTATAAACACCATGTACCCTGCCCGGCTTTGTGTTGAGATCCATTATTGTTGCTTTGAAGGAATTCATTGTATGTCTCACACGTTAAAAATTCCTTGTTCAAAGAATGCCTGTGTGTATTTGTGAAAGCAATTGTCTCTTGAATTTGACTGAGGTCCCTAACTCATAGTTTGTGAGATGGAGCCCTGCTTTGAGTTCTACACTAACAGATCAAAGCCCACTTTCGATTCTCTCTCTCCTCTCTCTCTGCCCTCCCCATGCTCATGTTCTTTCTCTCTCTTTCAAAATAAACAAATAAACTTAAAAATAATATTCCTTGTTCAAGTATATGCTATAAATAGAATGGAAAAAACACTTACTCTGTGCTCGTTTTTCTGAGTTCCTTACAGGCATTAGCTCATTTTTTTCTTCCAAACACCCAGCATGAGAAGTACTAAAATCATTCCTAGTTATAAGAAAAGGGGAGCTCAAATGATTTAAGTAATTTTGCTGTTCCCCCCAATGTTACTGAGGAATCATTGACAAGTATAGTTGTATATGTTTCAAGTGTACAGTGTGATTTGACTTTCATATATGTGGTGGGATGACCACCGCCATGAATATCATGAATGCTTCCCTTGTCTCACATTGTTGACACTTGCGTGTGGAGAGAATGCTCAGAGTGTACTGTCAGCTTATTTCACTGCCATTGAATGTTCCTGCTTTGTAATAAATTGTGTGACTGGTGTTCAAACTAAGAGTCCAGCTCTGCAGCTAACTACAGTGCGGTCCATTCTTTCAAAATACCGCCCACCTCAATTTTATCTGCAGTTCCACAGATGTCTAGAAATATGATATTTTGATGAAGCCATGCCTAGCACATTTACTCTTTATGTTTTGTCTCTCTGAGGTCTAGTTTATAAGTCATTTTCCTCCTCAAGTCAAAACAAAATTGTCCTCAATATTCTTTTATTATATGGTCAGCTTCATGGGCATGTGACTGCAGTCCCCAGACATTTAAAGCTTTTTTCTTATCATCTTGAAATTCTCAGTAACTTTGTTTTTTTTTAAATATATTTTAATGTATTCATTTAAATTCAAGTTTGTTAACATACAGTGTAGTGTTGGTTTCATGAGTAGAACCCAGTGATACATCACTTACATATAATACACGGTGCTCATCCCAACAAGTAACCTCCTTAATTCCCATCCCCCATTTAGCCCATCCCCTACCCACCTCCTCAGTTTGTTACTGTAGTTAAGAGTCTTTTATGGTTTGCCTCCCTCTCTGATTTTTATTTTATATTTATTTAAATAGAAGTTAGTTAACATACAGTGTAATAATGATTTCAGGAGTAGAATTTAGTGATTCATCACCTGTATACAACACCCAGTGCTCAGCCTAACAAGTGCCGTCCTTAATGCCCCTTGCCCAATTAGCCCATACCTCCACAAACCTCCCCTCCAGCAACCCTCAGTTTGTCCTCTATCATTAAGAGTCTCTTGTCGTGTGTTTCCCTTTCTATTTTTTTTCCTTCCCATATGGTCACCATTTTACCCTGAAACCCTACTTATGAGTGAAATCATATGATGTTCGTCTTTCTCTGACTTAGTTTGCTTAGTATAATACCTCTAATTCCATCCACCTTGTTGCAAATGGCAAGATTTCATTCTTTTGGATCGCCAAGTAATATTCCCTTGCATATATATATACCACATCTTCTTTATTCACTCGACATTCGACGGACTTTTGGGTTCTTGCCATAATTTGGCTATTGTTGGTAGTGCTGCTATAAACATTGGGGTGCAATTACCCCATTGAAGTAGCATTTTTGTATCCTTAGGATAAATACCTAGTGTTGCATTTGCTGGGTGATAGGGTCGTTCTAGTTGTAGTTTTTTGTTTGTTTTTTAAGAATCAACGTAATTTATGAGTAAACAATTCACAAAAAATAAAAATACAAATGTGTCTTAAACATGAAAATTTTTAAAACTTCCTACTAAGGGAAATGTAAGTTAAAAATAAAATTAAATACTATTTTTCAGCTATCAGCTTGACAAATATCAAAGGTTGACATATTGGCAAGACAATGACAAAGGCATTCATATATTTCTGGTAGGAATTGCCCTCCAATATTTATGGAAGGCAATTTGACAGTACCATTCTTACAATTGCACCTATATATATTTTAATTAATTAATTAATTAATTAAATTTACATCCAACGTAGTTAGCATATAGTGTGACAATGATTTCAGGAGTAGATTCCAGTGATTCATCCTCTGTTTATAACACCCAGTGCTCCTCCCAACAAATGTCTTCCTTAATGCCCCTTACCCATGTAGCCTGCCCCCGCCCCCACAACTCCTCCAACAACCCTCTGTTCGTTCTCTATATGTAAGAGTCTCTTATGTTTTGCCCCCCACCCTCTTTTATATTATTTTTGCTTCCCATCCCTTATGTTCCTCTGTTTTGTATCTTAAATTCCTCATATGACTGAACTCATATGATATTTGTGTTTCTCTGAGTGACTAATTTCATTTAGCATAATACCTTCTAGTCCCATCCACATAGTTGCAAATAGCAAGATTTCATTCTTTTTCATTGCCTAGTAATACTCCATTGTGTATATATACCACATCTTCTTTATCCATTCATCTGTTGATGGGCTTTGTGCTCTTTCCACACATTGGCTATTGTCTATACAGCTGCCAAAAACCTTGGGGTGAATGTGCTCCTTTGAAACAGCACACCTATATCCCTTTGATAAATACCTAGTAATACGATTGCTGGGTCATTGGATAGTTCTATTTTTAATTTTTTGAGGAACCTCCATACTGTTTTCCAGAGCGGATGCACCAGTCTGCATTCTCACCAGCAGTGCAAGAGGGATCCACTTTCTCCACATCCTTGCCAACATCTGTTGTTGCCTGAGTTGTTAATTTCAGTCATTCTGACTGGTGTGAGGTGGTATCTCATTGTGGGTTTAGTTTGTATTTCCCTTTATGATGAGTGATGTTGAATATTTTTTCATGGGTCTGTTAGTCATCTGGATGTCTTCTTTGAATAAGTATCTATTTATGTCTTCTGCTGTTTTCTTAACTGGGTTATTTGCTTTTTGGGAGTTGAGTTTGATAAGTTCTTTATATATTTTGGATACTAACCCTTTATCTGATATGTCATTTGCAAATATCTTCTCCCGTTCTGTTGGTTGCCTTTAGGTTTTGCTGATTGTTTCGCTTGCTGTGCAGAACCTTTTTATTTGATGAGGTCCCAATAGTTCATTTTTGCTTTTGTTTCCCTTGCCTCTGGAGATGTGTTGAGTAAGAAGTTGCTGCAGCCAAGGTCAAAGAGGTTTTTGCCTGCTTTCTTTTCTTGGATTTTGATGTCTTCCTGTCTTACGTTTAGGCGTTTCATCTATTTTGAATTTATTTTTGTGTCTGGTGTACCAAAGTGGTCCAGGTTCATTTTTCTGCTTGTCACTGTCAAGTTTTCCCAGCACCACTTGCTGAAGAGACTGTCTTTATTCCATTGGATATTCTTTCTTTCTTTGACAAAAGTAGTTGGCCATATGTTTGTGGGTCCATTTCTGGGTTCTCTATTCTGCTCCATTGATCTGAGTGTCTGTGTTTTTGCCAATACCATACTGTCTTGATTGCAGCTTTCTAATACATCTTGACGTCCAGGATTGTGATGCCTCCTGCTTTCATTTTCTTTTTCAAGATTGCTTTGGCTATTCAGGGTCTTTTCTAGTTTGATACAAACTTTAGGATTGTTTTTTCTAGCTCTGTGAAGAATGCTGGTGTTATTTTGATAGGTATTGCATTGAGTACATAGATTATTTTTGGTAGCATTGACATTTTAACAAAATTTGTTCTACAATCCAAGAGCATGGAATATTTTTCCATTTTTTGGTGTCTTCAATTTATTTCAAAGCTTTCTATAGGTTTCAGTTTATAGATTTTTCATCTCTTTGGTTAGATTTATTCCTAGGTATTTTATGGTTTTTGGTTCAATTGTCAATGGGGTCAATTCCTTGATTTCTCTTTCTGTTGCTTCATTATGGTGTGTAGGAATGCAACTGATTTCTGTGCATTGATTTTTCTATCCTATGACTTTGCTAAATTCATGGATCCACTCTAGCAGTTTTTTTTTTTTTTTTTTAGTGGGATCTTTTGGGTTTTCCATAGAGTATCATGTCGTCTGTGAAGAGTGCAAGTCTGAATTCCTCCTTGCCTATTTGGATGCCTTTTATTCCTTTGTGTTGTCTGACTGCTGAGGCTAGGATTTCCAATACTATGTTGAATAACAGTGGTGAGAGTGGGCATCCCTGTCGTGTTCCTGACCTTACAGGGAAAGTTCTCAGTTTTTGATGAAGATATTAGTGGTGGGTCTTTCATATATGGCTTTATGATCTTGAGATACCCTTCTAACTGTACTTTCTTGAGGGTTTTTATCAAGAAAAGATGCTGTATTTTGTCCAATGCTTTCTCTGCATCTATTGAGAGGATCATGTGGTTCTTGTCCTTTCTTTTATTAATGTGATGTATCACATTGATTATTTTGTGGATATTGAACCAGCCCTGCATCCCAGGCATAAATCCCACTTGGTCATTGTGAATAATTCTTTTAATGTATTGTTAGATCCGGTTGGCTAGTAACTTGTTAAGGATTCTTGCCTCCGTGTTCATCAGGGAAATTGGTCTGTAGTTCTCCGTTTTAGTGGGGTCTCTGTCCGGCTTTGGAATCAAGGTAATGCTGGCCTCATAGAATGAATTTCCTTCCATGTCTATTTTTTGAAACAGCCCCAAAAGAATAGGTGTGTTAACTCTTTAAATGTTTGGTAGAATTCCCCTGGAAAGCTATCTGGCCCTGGACTCTTGCTTGTTGGGAGATTTTTGATTACTGATTCGATTCCTTTACTGGTATGGGTCTGTTCCACTTTTCTATTTCTTTTTG
Source organism: Panthera pardus (assembly GCF_024362965.1). Taxonomy (NCBI): domain Eukaryota; kingdom Metazoa; phylum Chordata; class Mammalia; order Carnivora; family Felidae; genus Panthera; species Panthera pardus. The sequence continues at coordinate 106,444,849 of NW_026526732.1, forward strand.
TTTCAGTTTTGGTAGTTTATGTTTCTAGGAATTTGTCCATTTTCCAGATTGCTAATTTTTTTGGTGTATAATTTCTCATAATATTCTCCTATTATTGTTTGTGTTTCTGCAGTGTTGGTTGTAATCTCTCTTCTTTCCTTCTTGATTTTATTTATTTGGGTCCTTCCCTTTTTCTTTTTGATCAAACTGGCTAGGGGTTTATCAATTTTTGTTAATTCTTTGAAAGAACCAGCTCCTGGTTTGATTGATCCCTTCTACTGTTTTTTTTTTTAAATAGTATTGATTTCTGCTTTAATCTTTATTATTTCATGTCTTCTGCTGGTTTGGGGTTTTATTTGCTGTTTTTTTCCCAGGTGTTTGAGGTGTATGGTTAGGTTGTATATCTGCGACCTTTCTTTCTTCTTTAGGATGGCCTCGATTGGTATATACTTCCCTCTTGTGACCATCTTTGCTGCATCCCAGAGGTTTTAGGCTGTGGTGTTATCATTTCCTTTGGCTTCCATGTACTTTTTAATTTCCTCTTTAACTTCCTGGTTAGTCATTCATTCCTTAGTAGGATGTTGTTTAGTCTCCAAGTATTTGTTTTCTTTCCAAATTTTTTCTTATGTTTGATTTCGAGTTTCATAGCGTTGTGGTCTGAAAATATGCACAGTATGATCTCGATCTTTGGTACTTCTTGAGGACTGTTTTGTGTCCCAGTATGTGACCTATTTTGGAGAATGTTCCATGTGCACTGGAGAAGAATATGTATTCTGCTTTAGGATGAAATGTTCTGAATATATCTGTGAAGTCCATGTGGTCCAGTGTGTCATTCAAAGCTATTATTTCCTTGTTGATTTTCTGTTTAGATGATCTGTCCATTGTTGTAAGTGGGGTGTTGAAATACCCTCCTATTATGGTATTACTATTGAGTTTCTTTATGTTTGTGATTAATCGATTTATATATTTGGCCACTGCCACTTTTGGAGCATAAATTTTTACAATTGTTAGATCTTCTTATTGGATAGAACCCTTAATTACGATATAATGCCCTTCCTCATCTCTTGTTACAGTGTTTATTTTAAAATCTAGATTTTTCTGACAAAAGTATGGCTACTCTGGCTTTCTTTTGGAGATGATTAGCATGATGGATGGTTATCCATCCCTTACTTTCAATCCGTAGGTGCATTTAGATCTAAAATGGGTCTCTTGTAAATAGCATATAGATGGGTCTTGTTTTCTTATCCATTCTGTTATCCTATGTCTTTTGATTGGAGCGTTTAGTCCATTGATATTTAGAGTGAGTCCTGAAAGGTGTGAATTGATTGCTATTATGTTGCCTGTAGATTGGAACTTATGGCGGTGTTCTCTGGTCCTTTACAGTCTTTGTTGCTTTTGGTCTTTTTTATTTTTATTTTTTCATCTTTTGTTGCCTCATAAAGCCCCCCTTAAAATTTCTTGCAGGGCTGGTTTAGTGGTCACAAACTCATGTAATTTTTATTTGTCTGGGAAACTTTTTACCTCTCCTTCTATTTTGAATGATAACCTTGCTGGATAAAGAATTCTTGGCTGCATAGTTTCCTGATTTAGCACAGTGGATATATCCTGCCACTCCTTTCTAGCTTGCCAAGTTCATGGGAATAGGTCTGCTGCAAACCTGATCTGTCTTCTCTTATAGTTTAAGGACTTTTTTTTTTCCCTTGCTGCTTTCATAATTCTTTCCTAGGCTGAGTATTTTGTGAATTTCAGTATAATATGCTTTGTTGATGGTCGTTTTTGTTTTAATCTAATGGGAGTTCTCTGTGCTTCCTGGATTTTGATGTCTGTGTCTTTCCCCAGGTTAGGAGAGTTTTCTACTCTATTTTGTTGACATAAACCTTCTATGCCCTTTTCTCTCTCTTCATCTCCTGGGACCCCTATGATTTGGATGTTATTCCTTTTTTAATGAGTCACTGAGTTCTCTAATTTTATATTGTGCTCTTTTGCCTTAGTGTCCCTCTTTTTTTCTGCTTCATTTTTCTCCATAAGTTTGTCTTCTGTGTCACTTGATTCGTTCCTCTGGAAGATGGCGGTGTAGGAGGACGCTGGGCTCACCGCACGTCATGCTGATCACTTAGATTCCACCTACACGTGTCTAAAGAACCCAGAAAACTGCCAGAGGATTAGCAGAACGGAGTCTCCGGAGCCAAGCGCAGACGAGAGGCCCACGGAAGAGGGTAGGAAGGGCGGCGAGGCAGTGCGCGCTCCACGGACTGGCGGGAGGGAGCCGGGTGGAGGGGCGGCTCGCCGGCCAAGCGGAGCCCCCGAGTCTGGCTGGCAAAAGCAGAGGGGCCTGACGGACTGTGTTCCGACAGCAAGCGCGACTTAGCGTCTGGGAGGTCAGAAGTTAACAGCTCTGCTCGGAAAGCGGGAAGGCTGGAGGACAAAGGGAGGGAGAGCTGCTGAGCCCCCGGACGGCAGAGCTCAGCTTGGCGGGGAACAAAGGCGCCAGCGCCATCTCCCCCGCCCATCCCCCAGCCAAAATCCCAAAGGGAACCAGTTCCTGCCAGGGAACTTGCTCACTCCGCGCAAACACCCAACTCTGTGCTTCTGCGGAGCCAAACCTCCGGTAGCGGATCTGACTCCCTCCCGCTGCCACAGGGCCCCTCCTGAAGTGGATCACCTAAGGAGAAGCGAGCTAAGCCTGCCCCTCCAGCCCCCGTGCACCTTGCCTACCCACCCCAGCTAATACGCCAGATCCCCAGCACCACAAGCCTGGCAGTGTGCGAGTAGCCCAGACGGGCCACGCCACCCCACAGTGAATCCCGCCCCTAGGAGAGGGGAAGAGAAGGCACACACCAGTCTGACTGTGGCCCCAGCGGTGGGCTGGGGGCAGACATCAGGTCGGACTGTGGCCCCGCCCACCAACTCCAGTTATACACCACAGCACAGGGGAAGTGCCCTGCAGGTCCTCACCACTCCAGGGACTATCCAGAATGACCAAACGGAAGAATTGCCCTCAGAAGAATCTCCAGGAAATAACAACAGCTAATGAACTGATCAAAAAGGATTTAAATAATATAACAGAAAGTGAATTTAGAATAATAGTCATAAAATTAATCGCTGGACTTGAAAACAGTATAGAGGACAGCAAAAATCTCTTGCTACAGAGATCAAGGGACTCAGGAACAGTCACGAGGAGCTGAAAAACGCTTTAAACGAAATGCAAAGCAAAATGGAAACGACGACGGCTCGGATTGAAGAGGCAGAGGAGAGAATAGGTGAACTAGAAGATAAAATTATGGAAAAAGAGGAAGCTGAGAGAAAGAGAGATAAAAAATCCAGGAGTATGAGGGGAAAATTAGAGAACTAAGTGATACACTAAAAAGAAATAATATACGCATAATTGGTATCCCAGAGGAGGAAGAGAGAGGGAAAGGTGCTGAAGGGGTACTTGAAGAAATTATAGCTGAGAACTTCCCTGAACTGGGGAAGGAAAAAGGCATTGAAATCCAAGAGGCACAGAGAACTCCCTTCAGACGTAACTTGAATCGATCTTCTGCACGACATATCATAGTGAAACTGGCAAAATACAAGGATAAAGAGAAAATTCTGAAAGCAGCAAGGGATAAACGTGCCCTCACATATAAAGGGAGACCTATAAGACTCGTGACTGATCTCTCTTTTGAAACTTGGCAGGCCAGAAAGGACTGGCACGATATCTTCAGTGTGCTAAGCAGAAAAAATATGCAGCCGAGAATCCTTTATCCAGCAAGTCTGTCATTTAGAATAGAAGGAGAGATAAAGGTCTTCCCAAACAAAGACTGAAGGAATTTGTCACCACTAAACCAGCCCTACAAGAGATCCTAAGGGGGATCCTGTGAGACAAAGTACCAGAGACATCACTACAAGCATAAAACATACAGACATCACAATGACTCTAAACCCGTATCTTTCTATAATAACACTGAATGTAAATGGATTAAATGCGCCAACCAAAAGACATAGGGTATCAGAATGGATAAAAAAACAAGACCCATCTATTTGCTGTCTACAAGAGACTCATTTTAGATCTGAGGACACCTTTAGATTGAGAGTGAGGGGATGGAGAACTATTTATCATGCTCCTGGAAGCCAAAAGAAAGCTGGAGTAGCCATACTTATATCAGACAAACTAGACTTTAAATTAAAGGCTGTAACAGGAGATGAAGAAGGGCATTATATAATAATTACAGGGTCTATCCATCAGGAAGAGCTAACAATTATAAATGTCTATGCGCCGAATACCGGAGCCCCCAAATATATAAAACAATTACTCATAAACATAAGCAACCTTATTGATAAGAATGTGGTAATTGCAGGGGTCTTTAACACCCCACTTACAGAAATGGATAGATCATCTAGACACACGGTCAATAAAGAAACAAGGGCCCTGAATGATACATTGGATCAGATGGACTTGACAGATATATTTAGAACTCTGCATCCCAAAGCAACAGAATATACTTTCTTCTCGAGTGCACATGGAACATTCTCCAAGATAGATCATATACTGGGTCACAAAACAGCCCTTCATAAGTTTACAAGAATTGAAATTATACCATGCATACTTTCAGACCACAATGCTATGAAGCTTGAAATCAACCACAGGAAAAAGTCTGGAAAACCTCCAAAAGCATGGAGGTTAAAGAACACCCTACTAACGAATGAGTGGGTCAACCAGGCAATTAGAGAAGAAATTAAAAAATATATGGATTCGCTCCTCTGCCTCAGTCATCCTTTCTGCTGTGGCATACATTTGAGATTGCAGCTCAGTTACAACATTTTTTATTTCATTCTGACTACGTTTTATTTCTTTTATTTCTGCAGAAAGGGATTCTTTTGTATTCTCAACCCCAGCTAGTATTCTTACGATTGGATTCTAAGTTCTGGTTCAGACATCTGGCTTGTATCTTTGTTGACTAAGTCCCTTTCTGTCATTGCTTCCTTTTCTTTCTTTTGGGGTGAATTCCTTCATTTTATCGTTTTCAAGGAAGAAAAGGAATTTAAAAGTAAAAAAAATGAAAATAAAAATTAATAACAACACACAAAAAAAACAAATAAAGGATACTAGATCTTAGATATGTTTTGTTCACGTTGTTGAAAGAAGCTTGACGAATAGAGAAAAAAAGGATAGAAAAAAATAAGGAAAGTGCTTGAAAATTAAAAAAAAGTGTATACAAGAAAGAATAAAATGAAATGATGGAAGTAAAATAGAATTTTAAAAGTTTACAAAAAAGTGAAAAATGTAGGAGAAAAAAACAAATTTTTTTTGTTAAAACGGAAAATAATTTTTTTTCTTTTTCTGTATTCATGAAGAAAAAGGAAAAAAATGAATAGATGGACTTGCAAATAGAATGAAATACAATTGAAATTAAATCCAGTTTCCTCTAGAAGTGAAACTATGAAGCGCTATTTGTAGTTTTTTGAGGGACCTCTATACTGTTATAGCATTTTAAAAATTTATCCTGATTATTCCTAGGTCTTTGATCTGCAGCAAAGGATTCTCTGGTGTTTTCTATGCTTTTTTAAAGCTGAGTTAGTGGTCTTATGACTGTTCTTCTGAATTTCTGTTCAGATATATTATTTATATCTGTTTTGAGCAAGTCCCTTGCTGTGATTTATTTTTGACCTGTGTTTTGGGGTGAATACTTCTGTCTTGTCATTTTGGCCATGTTTTTGTCTTGCATGTTTTAAAAGCTTGTTATGTTTTCTCCCCTAGTGTACTATTATATTAAAAAGGATCATATACTGTCCAGGACCTGTCCTTTAGGAAGTGTTCTTGGTGTATGCTGTGTGCTCTCTGCTGTTGTGTTTTGGCTGCTCCTTCCCATTGGTCAGCCTTGTACAGACATCTTCCTTGCTTGCAGTGGGGGGTGTTTGGAACTTTAACTAGATGTGCTTTGCTTTGGTTTTCATAACAAGTGTGGAAAAAGGGAAAAATAAAGAAACCTTCATCCCCTAAAAAAAGAAAACAAGAAAGGGAACACACACACACACACACACACACACACACACATACACACACACACACACACACACACACACACACATACACACACACACACACACACACACACAACGAAAAACCTAAAGAAAACAACCAACCAGATAATCAGAAAATTATAAGGCTGATTCCAAAGAAAACAAAAGTAAAAAACAAAAGAAGTCAAGAAAAAAGAAAGAAATAGAAAAGAATAAAGCTCATTGTACAAAATATAGAAAAGCAAATAAATAACAAGAAATTATGAACATGATTACAAAAGTAAAAATAAGAAAGAAAAAAAAAGAAAAAAGGTAAGGATGGTCATATCTCCACCATAACTGCAGGTGTCATTTTGACTCACTATTTGTAGTGCACTTGGTGTATGTGGGGTCCTGCCCGTGCCGTTCTGGATAGAGGCTGGCAGCGTTGGCTCAGACTCAGTCCTGCCACAGTAAATAAGCAGTTAGCAGGCACCTGGAAAGGAGAGGGGTGGTGTTGGGTAGGTGGGTCCTACCTCCATGGGGTTACTGTGCTGCACTCTGAAGTTCCACCCTTTTGGTTTTGTGGGGAAAATGGTGCCACACCAATGTCCGGTACTAGACCGGAGAGCCTTCAGAAAGCCTTCACAGAATAGCGAGAGCCTTCAGTTCACCCTGCACCACAATTCCCCTATGTTGTTTCTTTGACGTGGAGCTGGGATTCATTATTTCAAGTTTTAAAGGACCTTGCACCGCACAGACCCGTTTCTCTCCACTGGAATAGAGATTCTCCTCACTGCACGAAGTCCTTTGTCCCTGGAAAACTGTTCCACGCCTGCACAGTGCAGGGGATCTATGGTGTAGTACCACTAAACACAGAAAATTTTATGTTCCCTCTGCATGTGCCTCTGTCCCCTGCTGATGAAAGACATTTTAGTAGCACTTTCAGGTCTTTTGTCCATGGGGAGGCAACATACCCTTTTCTCAGGCACTCCAGGAGGGGGACTGTTCTCTCCCAGTTCTCTTTGGTGATCCCTACACCACACTGTGCACTCCGGGGCCAGCTCCCCTCTCCCCAGGAGCACGTACCACGGCTCAGCTCCTGAGAAAGTCACCCACTTTAAAAACCTCAGAATTTGAGCTCCACAGTTGTTTGCAAAAAAGAACTGGGACACTCAGTATTTGTCGCTCCCCAGTGTGTGGTCTGGAGAGGTTTTGCTCTGGTGTGAACTCACTGCTGCACTTTCCCAACCCCTCTCTCTTTCTCTCCCTTTTGTCTCTCCATGGAATGGGTTCCCTCCCTTCCAAGGCACTGCCATTTTTCTCCCTCACAATTCACTTCCACATACCTCATTCATTTCATGCTGTTGTGGAGTCACGCTGTGATTCAACATTTATATACATTTTGGAATGTTTACCACAGTTAGTATAGTCACTATACAACATTATTAAATATGATTGACTATATTCCCTCTGCTGTACTTTTAACCTCTGTGATTTATTTGTTTTATACTGGAAGTTTGTATCCTTAATCCCCTTCTTCTATTGCACCCATCCACCCACCTTCCTGCCCTCTGGCAACCACCAGTTTGTTCTCTGTGGCTATGAGTCTCTTTCAGTTTGTGTTTCAGTTCTTTGTTTTCCGTTTTTAGATTCCACGTATAAGTGAAATATATGGTATTTGTCTTTCTCTGCCTGACTTATTTCATTTAGCAAGGAGCTTCAAGGTCCATCTGTATTCTCACAAATGGTGAGATTTCCTTTTTTTCTCACGACGGAAAAACATTCCATAACGTACCCAAATGTATGTCTGTGTCTACCTAGGGCAGATAATTGGACACATCGGTTTGAAGTTCTTGAGATAAAAAGGAACGAAGCTTGAGAAACTGGACCCAACAAGCCTCATCTGTACCTTGACCCAATGTAGGTGAAAAGACATAGACTCTGACTAATACTGCAACGGGATGAGATTTTAGTATTATTTGGAGGGAGAGTAAGTGTGATTTGTATGTGGAGACAATGTTAATTATTAGAGTTGGACTAGAGTGGATTAAAGATGTCCACAAAATTTTTTTTTGATGTTCTTTCCCATGAAAGGTAGGGATTTCTTCTCTATAAAGTTTGTTAGGCCTGTGACCATTTTGTCCAAGAGAGAATAGTACAGGTGATGTCAATACTGGTTCTTGGGTTTGTTGGAGAGATGACTGGCAGCTTTTGCCGTGGTCTGTTGGCCCCCCCGTAGAGTGTCAAGCCTGAGGCCTCCATGCTGCGAAAGCACAGAACAGCCACTTGGAGAGAGCGGACCAAGGGAGACCCAGACAGAGACTTTGCCAGCTCTCAGCTCTTCCACGCGAGGATGCTCACGTCGGCTCAGCCACGCCACAAGCATGATCGAGGAGAACCAGCGCTTCCCTGCTGTGTTCTTGCCAGTTCCTGAGCCTCAGAAGAATGCAACTTCCTGGCATAGGTGTCTTCAGCTTCTGTGTTTGGGGATGCTAGTGTGTTAGGCAGCAGTAGCCAACCAGATAATGACGTGTTCTTCTCTGGTTCACGGCCTGCGTGGAGCTTGGATTTTGTAAACAATTCTGATCAACAGAAATGAGGGGCTGAGACAGTTCAGGGTAGAAGATGCCTTCTCCACAGACACATTTTATTTTTTTTTCTAAACAAAAGTAGAATTGGGGGACCAAAAACAGTGGATGAGATCAAACCACATTGTTTGTGTTCACAAAAGTGGATGCAGAGAATTTGAACAGTCAGTCCCTGAGCTCATAAAGGCCTATCACAGTCTTCACCTGCATCTATAAATAGTCATAAATGCTTCTCCCACCATCTCTCATGCACAGAAACCACCCCCGGGATTCAGAAAATGGGGAACACAGTGCCTCCCGACATTAGCTCCAGAAATGTCTCAGCAATTATGACTTAGTTCTTTTTGTTACATTTGGGTTTGGTGACAAGTAAGGGAAACAAGACAACATTTTGATAAATTCTGCACATTTCATCATTCATCAGTATTATGTCATATTGCATCATAACAGTCACTGGAAATTGTCATAGAAATAGTAAAACCAAAAAAAAAAAAAAAAAAAAAAGAAGTGTTTTGAAACTCAATATTTTCCATGAGCAAACACTGAGGGAAAAATTACCAGCTGATTAGCTAGTGAGGGATTCAGAAATTTTAATTTCATTCCGTCCCCACTTTCAACAATGTTTAATAGCCATCCTGTACAGTTTATCAAGTTGACTTTAAAAAATCTCTGGAGATAGAGGAACCACAACACTTTAGATAAACAATTGTCTATTTTCTCCCTGTCAGTTAGTGCTTAAATAATTTGTTTTAATAACTTACTTGTCTCTAGGTTAGGGAAAAAAGAAGTCATGATGTACTGGTTGAAGCTTCCTCTTAACTCATTTGTAAATTACCATTTCTTATTATCAGTGGTTAAATTCAACTCCTCAAAATATAACAGGATAAGAATTTTATTGCTCACATTTAAATACATTAACTGAGAAGGACCACAAAGATAAATAGCCCTGGGGCACCTGGGTGGTTCAATCCATTAAGACTCTGACTTCCACTCAGGTCATGATCCCACTGTTACTATGTTCAAACCCCGCATCAGGCTCTGTGCTGACAACTCAGAGCCTGTAGCATGCTTCAGATTCTGTCTCCGCCTCATTGCCTCTCCCCTCCTCAAGCTCTGTGTCTCTCTCTCTGTCTCTCTCTCAGTATATATAAAAACTTAAAAAGAAAAAAAGATAAACATCCCTGGGTAGTATTTGTGTACTGACATACAGTTAATATAGGCATATTTCTATTCCTGACTTCTTTAGAGAATCCATAAGAATACATAAAAAAAATAAGTTTCATTAACTGATATTCCAAACACAAATTGACCATTAGGATTCCATGGTTGGTGTCCGATGGGTTCATGTTTCCATTATGTTACCTAGTCATGCTTTGGTTAACACAATCAGGCTGGACTTCCCATTTATATTTTCTTTGGATAGCTCGACCTGTTATACATATTGTACATGATCTGAGAAGCAGTCTAACCTCACACACCAACTTTATCATCGCCTATTGCTTCCTGTCTTAGAAGTGTGCTCTAGATGTGTTCAGGTCGCCCCTCCTACTGAAGACACTACTCAAGGCAGCCTTCACGTCCTTGTTCCTCAGTGTATAGATCAGTGGGTTCAGCATAGGAGTGACCACAGTGTACATGATGGCAGCGACCTGGTCCTGGTCCATGGAGCTGCCTGAGGTAGGAGATATGTAAATGAAGATAACAGGAACATAGAGAAGAATGACCACCATGAAGTGAGAGGCACACGTGGACAGTGCTTTGCGGAGCGCACTACAGGAGTGGGTCTTGGAGAAAAGAGAGATGATTATGGAGAAGTAGGAGAGAAGTGTTAGGAAGAAGGGGCCCATGGCAATGGTCCCGGTAACCGTGTTGAGAAGCCACTGGTTGAGCTCCGTGTTCCCGCAGGCCAACTCCAGCAAAGGCTTGACATCACAGAAGAAGTGATGGATCTGATGAGAACCACAGAAGTTCAAGCGAGAGGTCATCATGGAGTGCAACAGGGCATGGAAAAAACCAATGGTCCAGACTGTGACAGCCATCTGGGTACAGAGCTGGTAATTCATGATGACAGAGTAATGCAGTGGCCTGCAGATGGCCACAAAGCGGTCAAAGGCCATCACGGCCAACAGCATGGCCTCCGTGCTGCCCAGGAAGTGGAAGAAGTGAAGCTGGGTTATGCATCCCAAGAAGGAAATTGCCTTGTGTGTAGAGAAGAAGTTCTCCAGCATCTTTGGCAGTGTCACCGTGGAGTAGCAGATATCTAGACACGACAGATTTCCCAGGAAGAAATACATGGGTAGATGGAGTCTTGGATCAGAGACGACAACCAGGAGGACTGCTCCATTGCCAACCACACTGACCACGTAAATTGCAAGGAAAACCACGAAGAGATAAGGCTGCAGTGCTTGGATGTCTGTGACTCCCAGGAGGAGAAATGCAGTGACTGAGGTTTGATTCAGCATCGCTTAAGAGAAAGGATGAATTACTCTATGGAGCGTACCCCTGTTGAGAATCAGAGACTTTGCAGCTGAGGATTTTCCCGTCTACACAATGCTACCTTGAGGTTGAGCATTATTGTTTTACACAGTTTCAACATCGTTCCTTTTATAGGATTTGCCTCATTAGACTATTAGATATTATGGTGAACTGTTGGTTATGGGCCATTGGTCCGCCATTTTTCTCCCTCATTTGATTTGTCATTAATATGTTTCTTTCTCCCAGAGACTCAGAGCACGTAGCCAACCTACCATCTTCTCTGGCTGTGCACATCTACCTTCTGATACAAGTGTCCTCTCATCTCCTTAATGAACTCTAATGGGGGTTCTAATGAACTCTAATTAACTACTTGCCCAGACTGCTGTATCCAGACATTGTAAGAAAGCACCTGAAGGATTTTTAATTAAGAAAAATAGACAAGGGAAGAATGACACCAATGCAAAGAGGTCTGAATTAAAATCCAGGTGTGGGATTACCTCTTGTAAAAAGGCAAATCTTGGGCGCCTGGGTGGCTCAGTTGGTTGGGATCCAACTTTGGTCAGGTCATGATCTCATGGCTTGTGAGTTCAAGTCCCATGTGGGGCTCTGTGCTGACAGCTCAAAGCCTGGAGCCTGCTTCAGATTCTGTCTCTCTCTCTCTCTCTCTCTCCCTCATACTCTGTCTCCCTCCTGCTCTGTCTCAAAAATAAGTAAACATTTTTAAAAAGGCACATCTTTCTAAGTTTGGGAAATCCCTGAGAGGAGAATAGAAAGATTTAATGTGAGAGGAATAAAGGAGTGGGTTGATCAGGCAGTATTTCTCCATAGCCTGAAGGGGTTTCTAGTCCTTAGAGCTGGAGAAAATTTAGAGAACATACCCGATCTGTGCTGTACCTCTGTAAAAGGCTGGCTTCATGTAGGTCAGAGTAGCTTTCTTTGACAGTATGTTTTGCACACTGTTAATCCTACCTCTCCTGTGTAAGATACAAATGCTATGGCAAATATCATTTTGGGTTCTCTGACTCACCAAACAAAATTGGATCAAAAATTCACTTGGGGAAGAAACCTTTTTCTAACATTTAAAGACAATTTCTAATCAGACCTGTCCTTACTCAGTCATTTATTTCACTGCAATTTTAATGCTGAGAAATTACATATTTACTCTGGAGAATATTTAGAGAACCAGGCCTGATGAGTTGAGAATGAGATATGGCAATAAAAGTGTATGAAGAGCCTTCCCAATCCACAAATGCAATCAGGAATCCATCATAAAATAGGAAACCAGCTCTAGATCTGGGCGCTTACTTGCATATAAACAAGCATGCAGAAAATATGGGGTCCTCTCAGCCCGAGTCCTAAGGCATTCTCTTACCTGATTGTCGGATTCACAGCCTGCCCAGCTTTGCAGGTTTACACTCCCAACAGCTGAGAATGGCAGGAAGATATTTGAAGTGACTGTATTGGGATTGCAGCATGAGCTCTTCGTGTTCAGAAACGTCTTTGTCTCCTTCTGACATTCTTCCTGCCTCTCAGGAGCCACAGACCTTAGGCATATAAACACGGAGAGAGTGTCCCCTGGGTGTGAGCATGATCGCTGTGAGAATAAACAGGGTATTTTCCCATACTTGCAATTCAAGACAATTCCTCTTGGGTGTTGCTATCTTGAGTTCCATCTTTTTTTTGTTTTCCCCACTGACGTAAATTTTTCTTTTTTATTTTTCCTCCTTATTTGCAGAATTGTGGACAGCACAATTGTCAGGGGCCTCCTCTGTTTTCTTAGTGCAATTACATTTTCTTCCTTTTTCATCATGGGTACTTCCCTGAAAAACTTTGTGAGAAAATGAAAGAAATTTGGTAATGTTTGGTAAGTAATGGAGGCCAGTTATGTTCCATTGACCTGTACAGATGATGATAATCTTTAACATTCTACATAATTTTTACTATGGTCCTGTGGAAAACAAGACAGAGGAACAAGGAGAAGTAGGATTACTTTTATTTATTCCAAATTAGATTCTTCATTGTTGGTAATAGCGTTAAATTTGTTTAAAATAGACATCCTAAGGCTCACATCTTTCTCTAAGGAATGAGGCTGGTCTCTCCTTGTGTATCCTCTCTTGTTGCTGCAACCTTTATGTGAGAATATTCTGTGAGCCTCATCCCAGGAATATATGCAATCTGACATCCATGCAAATAAACACCATGTACCCTGTCCATCTTTGTGTTGAGATCCATTATTGTTGCTTTGCACGAATGCATTATGTATTTATCACGATAAAAATTCCTCTTTCAGGGCATACTTGGGTGGGCCATTCAGATAACCAGCCAACTGTTGATTTTGGCTCAGGTAGCTTACTCATGGTTTGTGAGGTGGAGCCTGACATTGGGTTCTGGGCCCACACAGGAAGCCTGCTTTGGATTCTTGCTCTCTCCTCATTCTCTCCCCTTCCGGTGCTCACATTCTTTCTCTGTCTCTCAATATAAAAAAATAAATAAACTTAAAAATATTCCTCATTCAAGCATACGTTAAAAATAGAACGGAAATAACATTTATCATGTTCTAATTGTGGAAGCTATTGTTTTGAGTTTCTTACATGAAATGTTCATTTAATTTTTCCAAACATTCAGTGAGGGATGTACTGATATCACATTTACTTTTCAATATAACAGGAGCTCAAAGGATTTATGTAATTTTTCTGTTTCCCCCTCAGTGTTACTGAGGAATCATTGACAAGTACAGTTGTATATGTTTCAAGTGTACAGTGTGATTTTACTTCCATGTATGTATTGGAATGACCACCACCATGCAGTTTATGAATGCTTCCCTTGTCTCACATTGTTGACACTTGAGTGTGGAGAAAATGCTCAGAGTGTACTGTCAGCTTATTTCACTGCCATTGAATGTTCCTGCTTTACAATAAATTGTGCGACTCGTGTTCAAACTAAGGGTCCCGTTCTACAGCTAACTGCAGTGTGGTCTCCATCCTTTCAAAATACCGCCCACATCAATTTTATCTACAGTTCCCACAGATGTCTAGAAATATGATATTTTGATGAGGTCATGACCGGTACATTTTCTCTTTATGTTTTGTCTCTCTGAGGTCTTGTTTATAAGTCATTTTTCTTCTCGAGTCAAAATGAAATTGTCTTCAATATTCTTTTATTATATGGTCAGCTTCATGTGCATGTGACTGGAGCCCCCACACAGGGCTGTGCACCTCATTTAAAGCTTTTTTATCATCTTGAAATTCTCAGTAAGTTTTTTTTTTTTTTTTTGGTATTTTAATGTATTCATTTAAATTCAAGTTAGTTAACATACATTGTGGTATTGGTTTGAGGAGTAGAACCTAGTGATTCATCACTTACATACAACATCCAGTGCTCATCCCAACAAGTGTCCTCCTTAATGCCCACCACCCATTATAGCCAACCCCCTTACAAAGCTCCCTTCCAACAACCCTCAGTTTGTTTTCTGTATATAAGAGTCTCTTATGAATTGTTTCCCTCTCTCTTTTTTTAAAGCTTACTTATTTATTTGAGAGAGAGAGAGAGAGAATGAGCTGGGGAGCAGCAGAGAGATAGAGAGAGAGAGAGAGTGAGAGAGAGTGAAGGAGACAGAGGGTCCAAAGCAGTGACTGTGCTGACAGTAGAGACTCTGATGTGGGGCTTGAACTCAGGAGCTATGAGATCATGATCTGAGCTGAAGTCGGATGCCCAATCAACTGAGCCACCCACGCATTCCTCCTTATTTTTCCTTTCCTTCCCCTATGCTCACCTGTTTTGTTTCTTAAATTCCACATATAAGTCAGATGATATGGTGTATGTATTTCTCTGATTTGCTTAGGATAATATACTCCAGTTTCATCCACATTGTTGCAAATGGCAAAGTTTCATTCTTTTTGATCATCGAGTAGTATTCTATTGTATATATAAACCACATCTTCTTTACCCATTCAACATTGATGGACATTTGGGTTCTTTCCATAATTTGGCTATTGTCAATAGTGGTGCTGTAAATGTTGGGGTGCACGGGCCCCTTTGAATCAGCATTTTTGTATCCTTTGGGTTAACACCTAGCAGTGTAATTGCTGGGTAGTTCTATTTCTAATTTTTTGAGGAACCCCCATACTCTCTTCCAGAGTGGCTTCACCATTTTTCGTTTCCACTAACATGCATAAGTGTTTCCCCTTTCTCGGCATCCTTGCCAACATCTGTCATTTCCTGAGTTGTTAATTTTAGCCATTCTGACAGGTGTGAGGTGGTATCTCATTGTGGTTTCGATTTGTATTTCTCTGATGATGATGTTGAGCATCTTTTCATGTGTCTGTTAGTCATCTGGATGTCTTTTGAAACGTGTCTGTTCATGTCTTTTGCCCATTTCTTCACTGGATTATTTGTTTTTTTGGGTGGTGTTGAGTTTGGTAAGTTGTTTATAGATTTTGGATACTTGTCCTTTATCTGATATGTCATTTGCAAATGTCTTCTCCCATTTCATCATTTGCCTTTCAGTTTTATTGATTGTTTCCTTTGCTGTGAAGAAGCCTTTTATCTTGATGAGATCCCAACCTCTGGAGACATGTCGAGTAGGAAGCTGTTGTGGCTGATGCCAAAGAATTCCTTTATATTTTCTCCTCTAGGATTTTGGTGGTTTCCTGACTCACTTTTAGGTTTTTTAGGATTTCTGAAATACTTTTGATTATGATGTAAGAAAGTGGTCCAGTTTCATTCTTCTGTCTATCAGGTCTAGTTTTCCCAACACCATTTGTTGTAGAGACTGTCTCTTTTTCCATTGGATATTCTTTCCTGTTTTGTCAAGAAAAGTTGATCATATACTTGTTGGTCCATTTCTGGGTTCTCTATTCTGTTCCATTGATCTATGTGTCTGTTCTTGTGCCAGTACCAAACTTTTTTGATGATTACTGTTTTGTAATATAGCTTGAAGTCTGGAATTGTGAAGCTTCCAGCTTTGGTTTCTTTTTTTAACATTTCTTTGGCTATTTGGGGTCTTTTCTGGTTTGATACAAATTTTAAGATTGTTCTAGCTCTGTGAAGAATGCTAGTGTTATATTGATAGGGATTTCATTGACTGTGTAGCTTGCTTTGGGCAGTATTGACATTTTAACAATATTTGTTCTTCCAATCTATGAACAAGGAAGGTTTTCCACTTATTTGTGTTTTCAATTTTTCATAAGCTTCTATAGTTTTCAGCATACATATCTTGTACCTCTTTGGTTAGGTTATTCCTCTGCATCTCATGGGTTTTGTGCAATTGGCAATGGGATCAATTTCTTACTTTCTCTTTCTGCTTCTTCACCATTGGTGTTTAGAAATACAACCAGTTTATGTACATTGATTTTATATCCTGCGATTTTGCTGAATTAATGTATGAGTTCTAGCAGTTTTTTGGTGGAGTCTTTAGGGTTTTCCAAGTAGAGTATCATGGCACTTGCAAAGAGTGAAAGTTGACTTCTTCATTGCTGATTTGGATGCCTTTTATTTCTTTTTGTTGCCTGATTGCCGAGGTTAGGATTTCCAGTACATTGTTGAACAACAATGGTGAGAGTGAACATACCTGTCATGTTTCTCATCTGGAGAACTTTTCCCCTATGAGGATGATATTAGATCTAGGTCTTTCCTATATTGCCTTTTATGTTGTTGAGGTATGTTCCTTGTATCCCTACTTTCTTGAGGTTTTTTTTTTTTTTTTTAATCAAGAAAGATGCTGTATTTGTCAAATGCTTTTTCTGCATCTATTGAAAAGATCATATGATTCTTCTCCTTGCTTTTATTAATGTGGTGTAGATTTGCAAATATTGAACCATCCCTGCTTACCAGGAATAAACCCTACTTGATTATGATGAATAATTCTTTTGATGGTCTGTTGGAATTGATTTGCTAGTATCTTGAAAAGTTTTGCATACAGTTTCATCAGGGGTACTGGCCTATAATTCTCTTTTTTAGTGGGGTCTTCGTCTGATTTTTGAATCAAGGTAATGCTGGCCTCATAGAATGAGTTTGGAAGCTTTTATTCCATTTCTATATTTGTAACAGTTTGAGCAGAATAGGTATGAACTATTTGTTGATTGTCTGGTAATAATACCCCAGGAAGCCATCTGGCCCAGGACTCTTGTTTGTTGGGAGATTTTTAATAACCAATTCAATTTCTTTACTTGTTATGGTAAGGTTTTCTATTAATTCCTGTTTGAGTTTTGGTGTTGCATCATTTTCTAGAAATTCATTTCCATTTCTTCCAGACTGCCTAGTTTGTTGGCATCTAAATTTTCATATTATTCTAATTTCTTATATTTCTGTGGTGTTGGTTGTGATCTCTCCTCTTTTATTCATGATTTTATCTATTTGGATTTTCTCCCTTTTTCTTTTTGATAAGTGTTGTTAGGGGTTTATCAATTTTTAAAATTCTTTTAAAGAACCTGCACTTAGTTTCATTGATTTGTTCTACTATTTCTTTTATTTGTTGTGTATCATTCATTTATGCTCTAATCTTTATTGTTCCCTTTTCCTGCTGGCTTTAGGCTTTATTTGCTGCTCCTTTTCTAGCTCCTTTATATTTAATGTTAGGTTGTGTATTTAGAACCTTTGTTGCTTCTTGATATGGGCCTGAATTGCAGTATACTTTCCTCTTAGGACTGCCTTTGATGTATCCCAAGAATTTGGACTGTTGTGTTTTCATTTTCATATGCTACCACGTATTTTTTAAATTTCTTCTTTAATTTCCTAAGTAACCTATTCATTCTTTAGTGGGATGTTGTTTAACCTCCATGTATTTGAGAGCTTGTTCCCAATTTTTTACTTGTGGTTGATCTCAAGTTTCATAGCACTGTGTTCTTAAAAAATGCATGGTATGATCTTGATCTTTTTATACCTGTTGAGGGCTGATTTGTGACCCAGTATGTCATCTATCCATGTGCCCTTGAGAAGAATTGTATTCTGCTGCTTTAGGATGAAATGTTCTGAATATATATGTTAAGTCCATCTGGCTCAATAGGTCATTCAAAGGCATTGTTTCTCTGTTGGTTATCTGCTTAGATATTCTGTCCATTGATGTAAGTGTGGTATTAAGGTCCCTACTTTTTTGTATTATTATCAATGAGTTTCTTTATGTTTGTGATTAATTGATTTATATATTTAGGTGTACCAAGTTGGAGACATAAATATTTATAATTGTCAGATCTTCTTGCTGGATAGTCCCCTTAATTATGATCTAATGCCCTTCTTCATCTCTTGTTACAGTTGTTTTAAAATCTTGTTTGTTTTAGGCTCCTGGGTGGCCCAGTTGATTGGGCATCTGACTTCAGCTGGGGTCATGATCTTACAGTCCGTGGGTTTGAACCCCACATTGGGCTCTGTGCTGACAGCTCAAAGCCTGGAGCCTGCTTCAGATTGTGTCTCCCCCGTCTCTCTGCTCCACCCCTCTGCTTGTGCTCTCTCTCCCTCAAAATAAATATAGAAACATTAAAAAAAAATAAAGTCTGGTTTGTCTGATATAGGTTTGACTATTCCAGCTTTCCTTTGATGTCCATTAGCATGATGGATGGTTCTCCATCCCCTCACTTTCAATGTGCAGATGTCCTTAGTTATAAAGTGAGTCTCTTGTAGACAGCATATAGATGCATCTTGTTTTTTTTTAATCCATTCTATGTCTTTAATTGGAGTATTTAGTCCATTTACATGCAGATTGATTATAGAAAGATATGAATTTAGTGCCACTGTGTTACCTGTAGAGTTGGTGTTTCTGGTGATGTTTTCTGTCTGTTGTAGTCTTTGTTGTTTTGGTCTTTTTTTTTTTTTTCTCTTCTTTTTTTCCACTCAGAAAGACCTTTTAAAAATTCTTTTAGGGCAGTTTTAGTGGTCACAAACTCCCTTATCATAATCATCATCATCATTATTATTATTATTATTATTATTATTATTATCTTTTTTGTCTGGGAAACTCTCTCTCCTATTTTGAATGACAGCCTTGCTGGATAAAGAATTCTTGGCTGCATATTTTTCTTATTCAGCACATTGAATATTTCCTGCCACTCCCTTCTCAGCTATAATTTGTTCAAATAAATTTTCTGTCCCCTTTTTCTGCTCTTCTAACAAGACCTGTAAGATATGGATATTGTTTTATTTCATGAAATCACTAAGTTCTCTAAGTCTTCCCTCATGATCTAATAGTTTCCTTTCCTCTTCATTTCAGTTTCATTGTTTTCCATAATTTTATATTCTGTATCACCTGTGTCTACTCTGCTCTTTCAGTCCTCATGGTGACTGTATTCAGTCAGTATTGCCTGTCAGTTATAGCATTTTTTATTTCATCCTGACTAGTCTTAGGTCTTTGGTCTCTTCAGCAAGTGTTTCTCTGGTGTCTTTTATGCTTTACTCAAGACCAGCTAGTAGTCATATGAGTGTTTTAAATTCTTGTTCAGATCTATTGCTTATATCTGTTTTGAGCAAGTTAATGACTGTGATTTACTCTTGACCTTTCTTTTGGGGAGAATTCCTCCCTCTTGTCCTTTTGGCAAAATTTTTGTCTCATGTGTTTTAAAAGCTTTGTTATGTTTCCTGCACCTGAGAGTAGTGCAATAGTAAAAAGGGGTCATATGCTGTCTAGGGCCTCACACTTCAGAGAGTGTTTCTGGTGTATGCTGTATGCCTTCTGCTGTTGCGTTTTGGCTACTCTTTTCCACTGGTCAGTTCTCTGCAGAGCTCCTCCTTGCTTGCTGTGGGGAGTGTTTGGAGCTTTAACTAGGTGGGCCTGGATAAAGGGAAAAAATGCTGGTCCCCTAAAAAAGAGAATAAGAAAGGCAACAAGAAAACCCCCAGAGAATAAAAAAAAAACTATAAGGTTGATTTCAAAGACAATGAAAAGAAAAAGAGAGAGAGAGAGAGAGAGAGAGAGAGAAGAAAGAAATAGAAAAGAGTAATGAAGCCTGAGGTCCCCAAATAGTAGAAAAGAAATTGAAAAAAAAAAGACAAGAAATTATGAGGCTGATTACAGAAGTAAAAAAGAAGAATTGAAAAAAAAAAAAAAAAAGAACAAAATGTAAGCATGGTTCTGTCTCCGGCAGAACTGCAGGTGTCATTTTGATGCATTGTCTTTTTAGTTTACTTGGTGCATGTGAGGTGTGGCCGTGTTGGTCTGAAGGAGAGGCCTGATGACTCAGTCTGCCCTGCCCCAGTGAATAAACAGTTGCCAGGCACAAAGGGATGGGGTTTTGTCTAAGCAGGTCCTGCCTGCACTGGGGGTCGTTGTGATGCTCTCTGAAGTGCCACCATTTTGGTGTTTGGGGGAAAATGGCCCAACCCAATCTCTCTTCCTTGGATTGGGGATGTCGACCCCTGCTGTTCAGCCAGCGTTCACATAATAACGAGGGCCAATAGCTCACCCTACACCAGAGCTTTCGTGCGTTCTTTGGTGCAAAGCTGGGATTCACAATTTGAAGTTTTAAAGGACCTTGCACTGCATGGACCCGCTTCTCTACCTTGGAGTAGAGACTCTCCATGCTATGTGAAGTCCTTTGTCC
Source organism: Panthera pardus (assembly GCF_024362965.1). Classification (NCBI taxonomy): domain Eukaryota; kingdom Metazoa; phylum Chordata; class Mammalia; order Carnivora; family Felidae; genus Panthera; species Panthera pardus. The sequence goes on from NW_026526732.1 coordinate 106,465,403, forward strand.
CTGAAAAACTGTCCTACACCTGTGCATTGCACGGAATCTGTGGTATAGCACCGCTAAATGCAGAAAAGGTTATATTCCTTCTGGGTGAGTCTCTGTCCCCTGCTGATGAAAGACTTTTTACTGGCACTTGCAGGGTCTTTTTCCCGATGAGGCAATATACCCTCTTCTCAAGCACTCCAGGAAGGGGACTGTTCTCTTCTGGTTCACCCCAGAGATTGCTACACCACACTATGCACTCCGGGCCCACTCCCTTCTCCCCAGGAGCACACACCACAATTCCTCTCCTGAGAAAGTCACCCACTTCCAAAATTTCAGAATTTGAGCTCCACATACTGTAAAACAAACAAACAAACAAACAAACAAACAAACAAACAAACAAACACTCAGTACTTCTCACTCCCCAGTGTGTATCCAGAGAAGTTTTCTTCTGGTACAACCTCAATGCAACACCTTTTCAACCCCTCTCACTTTCTCTCCCCTTTGTCTCTCCCCGGAATGGGCTCCCCTACCTCTGAGGAACTGCCTTTTTTTTCTCCCCCAATTCACTTCTATGTACCTCATACCTTTCATGCTGTGAAATCACACTGTGATTCAACATATATATGCATTATGGAATTTCCTACCACGATTATTGCAGTTACTATATGTCACCATATGAAGTTATTATAATATTGTTGGCTGTATTCCTTCTACTGTACTTTAAATCTCTGTGATTTATTTTCTCTATAATTGGGAGTTTGTATCCCTTAATCCCCTTCTCCTATTGCACCCTTCCATCCACCTCCCTGCCCTCTGGCAAACACCAGTTTGTTCTCTTTGTTTATGTGTCTGTCTGTCTGTCTGTTTGTTTGTTTTTCTTTATTTTGTGTTTTCAGATTCCACATATAAGTGAAAGATATGGTATTTATCTTTCTCTGACTGACTTATTTCATTTGCATTATACCCTGAAGGTCTGTCCACATTGTCACAAATGCCAGCACTTCCTCTTTTTTGCACAACTGAAAAATATTCTATAATATACCTAAATCTATGTCTGTCTCTACCTAGGGCAGATAACTTGATCCTTTAATTTGAAGTTCTTTAGATCAAAAAGAACCATATTTGAGGAACTGTACCCAACAAGCCCCGTGTATACCTTGACCCAGTGTAGGTGAAAAGATGTAGATTCTGACTGATGTTGTAATGGGAAGAGATTTTAAGATCATTCGGAGGGAGAGAAAGTATGTGGGGACAATGTTAATTATTGGTAGACAGAGTTGGAACTATGGTGGATTAAGGATGTCCACAAAATTTTTTGATATTCTTTCCAGTTAAAGGTGGGGATTTCCTCTTTCTGAAGTTTGGTTGGCCTGTGTCTATTTTGTCCAAGGTGACAGAGGTGACGTCAATACTGGTTCTTGGGTTTGTTGGAGAGATGACTGGCAGCCTTTGTCCTGGTCTGTTGGCCCCCACGTAGAGTGTCAAGCCCGAGGCCTCCATGCTGCAAAAGCACAGAATAGCCACTTGGAGAGAGTGGACCAAAGGAGACCCAGACAGAGACTTTGCCAGCTCTCAGCTCTTCCACATGAGGATGCTCAAGTTAGCTCAGCCACGGCACAAGCATGATCGAGGAGAACCAGCCCTGCCCTGCTCTGTTCTTCCCAGTTCCTGAGCCTCAGAAGAATGCAATTGACTGGTATAGGTGTCTTCAGCTTCTGTGTTTGGGGATGCTAGTGTGTTAGGCAGCAGTAGCAAACCAGATAATGATGTGTTCTTCTCTCGTTCATGGCCTGTGTGGAGCTTGGATTTTGTAAACAATTCTGATCAACAGAAATGAGGGGCTGAGACAGTTCAGGGTAGAAGATGCCTTCTCCACAGACACATTTTACTTTTTTTTTATAAACAAAAGTAGAATTGGGGGACCAAAAACAGTGGATGAGATCAAACCACATTGTTTGTGTTCACAAAAGTGGATGCAGAGAATTTGAACAGTCAGTCCCTGAGCTCATAAAGGCCTGTCATAGTCTTTATCTGCATCTCTAGTCAAAAATGCTGCCCCTGCCGTCCTTCAGGCCCAGTATCCACTCCCAAGACTTAGAAAGTAGGGAATATAGTGCTTCCTGACATTAGCTCCAGAAATGCCTCAATTCATACAATTATGACATAGTATCTTTCACTACGTATGGGTTTGGTGACAAGTAGGGAAAACAGACAACATTTTGATGAATTCTGAACTTTTCCCCAGTGTTACAATGTATGGTATCATTTATCATCTATGAAGAAAGCATAGAAATAGGAAAATAAAATAGAAAAATAGGTAGGTTTTTGAAACTCATCATTTCTTGTGTCCAAAGACTGAGGGAAAAATAATATACTGATTAGCTAGGGAGGGATTTTGAGATTTTTTTTCCAGTCCGTCTCCACTTTCGGTAATATTTAACAGTATTCAATTACAGTTTTTCCAGTTGACTTTAAGACATCTCTAGAGATAACGTTTCCAAAACTCATTAGATAAACATTGGCTAATTTGTCCATGTTTATTAGTGCTTAAATCATTTGTTTTAATCACTTACTTGCCTCCTGCTTAGGGAGATACATACTGACTAAAAATTCCTTTAACTCATTTGTGAATTACCATTTCTTTAAAAAAATTTTTTTAATGTTTATTTATTTTTGAGAGAAAGAAAGACAAGGTGCGAGCAAGGGAGGGGAAGAAAGAGAGAGACACACACACACACACACACACACACACACACACACACACAGAGTTCGCAGCAGGCACCAGGCTCTGAGCTGTTAGCATAGAGCCCGACGCAGGCCTTGAACTCACAAACTGTGAGATCATGACCAGATCTGAAGTCGGAGGCTTAACCGACTGAGCCACCCAGGTGCCCCTGAGAATTACCATTTCTTATCCTATTCAGTAAATGTGGCTCAAAATTCATCCTCAAAATGTAACAATATAAGAATTTTTTTTTTTTACTCACATAAAATATGTTAAGTAGATGGGCCACACAAAGAGCCATAAGTAGCATTCATGTACCTAATATATGAGTATATAGGCATATTTCTATCCCTGATGTCATTAGAGAATCCATAAAAATACATTAAAATCATTTTTATGAACTCATATCCTGAACACAAATTGAACATTAGGATTCTATGGCTGGTGTCCATTGGGTTCATGTTTCCATTATGGTACCTAGGAATGCTTTATTTAACACAATCAGGATGGACTTTCTCATTTATCTTTGGACAGCTCCACCTATTGCTCATATTGTACATGATCTGAGAAGCAGTCTAACCTCACACACCAACTTTATCATCTCCTGTTGATTCCTTTCTTAGAAGTGTGCTCTGAATTTGCTCAGGTCATCCCTCCTTCTGAAGATCCTATTCAAGGCAGCCTTCACGTCCTTGTTCCTCAGTGTATAGATCAGTGGGTTCAGCATAGGAGTGACCACAGTGTACATGATGGCAGCGACCTGGTCCTGCATGGAGCTGCCTGAGGCAAGAGATATGTAAGTAAAGACAACAGGAGCATAGAAAACAATGACCACCATGAAGTGAGAGGCACACGTGGACAGTGCTTTGTGGAGCGCACTACAGGAGTGGGTCTTGGAGAAAAGAGAGATGATTATGGTGAAGTAGGAGAGAAGTGTTAGGAAGAAGGGGCCCATGGCAATGGTCCCGGTAACCGTGTTGAGAAGCCACTGGTTGAGCTCCGTGTTCCCGCAGGCCAACTCCAGCAAAGGCTTGACATCACAGAAGAAGTGATGGATCTGATGAGAACCACAGAAGTTCAAGCGAGAGGTCATCATGGAGTGCAACAGGGCATGGAAAAAACCAATGGTCCAGACTGTGACAGCCATCTGGGTACAGAGCTGGTAATTCATGATGACAGAGTAATGCAGTGGCCTGCAGATGGCCACAAAGCGGTCAAAGGCCATCACGGCCAACAGCATGGCCTCCGTGCTGCCCAGGAAGTGGAAGAAGTGAAGCTGGGTTATGCATCCCAAGAAGGAAATTGCCTTGTGTGTAGAGAAGAAGTTCTCCAGCATCTTTGGCAGTGTCACCGTGGAGTAGCAGATATCTAGACACGACAGATTTCCCAGGAAGAAATACATGGGTAAATGGAGTCTTGGATCAGAGACGACAACCAGGACGACTGCTCCATTGCCAACCACAATGACCACGTAAATTGCAAGGAAAACCACGAAGAGATAAGGCTGCAGTGCTTGGATGTCTGTGACTCCCAGGAGGAGAAATGCAGTGACTGAGGTTTGATTCAGCATCGCTTAAGAGAAAGGATGAATTACTCTATGGAGCGTACCCCTGTTGAGAATCAGAGACTTTGCAGCTGAGGATTTTCCTGTCTACACAATGCTACCTTGAGGTTGAGCATTATTGTTTTACACAGTTTCAACATCGTTCCTTTTATAGGATTTGCCTCATTAGACTATTAGATATTATGGTGAACTGTTGGTTATGGGCCATTGGTCCGCCATTTTTTCCCCTTATTTGATTGTCATTAATATGTTTCTTTCTCCCAGAGACTCAGAGCACGTAGCCAACCTACCATCTTCTCTGGCTGTGCACATCTACCGTCTGATAAAACTTTAATGGGCGTCCAGACTGCTACCTCCAGACCTTGTAAGAAAGCCCCTGAAGGGTTTTTAATTAAGGAACATAGACAAGGAGAGAATGAAAACAATGGAAGGAAATCTGAATGGTGATGCAGACATGGAGTGCCTCCTACAAAAAGGGGATTTTTTTCTAAGCTTGGGAAATCCCTGAGAGGAGAATAGAAAGATTTGATGTGAGAGGAATAAAGGAGTGGGTTGATGAGGCAGTACTTCTCCATAGCCTGGGGGATTCTAGGCTGTAGAGTTGAAGGAATTTAGAGAACATACCTGATCTGTGCTGTACATCTGTAAAAGGCTGGCTTCATGCAGGTCAGACTAGCTTTCTTTGACAGTATTTTTTCACACTGTTAATCCTACCTCTCCTGTGTAAGATACAAATGCTATGGCAGATATCATTTTGGGTTCTCTGACTCACCAAACAAAATCGGATCAAAAATTCATTTGAGGAAGAAACCTTTTTCTAACATTTAAAGACAATTTCTAATCAGACTTGTCCTTACTCAGTCATTTATTTCACTGCAGTTTTAATGCTGAGAGATTACATATTTACTCTGGGGAATATTTAGAGAACCAGGCCTCCTGAGGTGTGAATGAGATATGGCAATAAAAGTGTATAAAGAGCCTTCCCAATCCACAAATGCAATCAGGAATCCATCATAATATAGGAAACCAGCTCTAGATCTGGGCACTTAGTTGCATATAAACAAGCATACAGAAAATATGGGGTCCTCTCAGCCTGAGTCTTTAGGCATTCTCTTACCTGATTGTCGGATTCACAGCCTGCCCAGCTTTGCAGGTTTACACTCCCAACAGCTGTAAATGGAAGGAAAGATATTTGAAGTGACTGTTCATATTGGGATTGCAGCATGAGCTCTTCATGTTCAGAAATGTCTTTGTCTCCTTCTGAAATTCTCCCTGCCTCTCAGGAGCCACAGACCTTAGGCATATAAACACGGAGAGAGTGTCCCCTGGGTGTGAGCAGGATCGCTGTGAGAATAAACAGGATACTTTCCCATACATGTAATTCAAGACAATTCCTCTTGGGTGTTACTATCTTGAGTTCCATTGTTCCCAATGAAAATGAAAATGCCATAGTCCTCAACCTCTGGGCTGCAGCAAAAGCAGTTATAAGAAGGAAGTATATAGCAATTCAGATCTTCCTCAAGAAGGAACAAAAGTCTCAAATGTACAACCTAACCTTACATCTAAAGAAGCTGGAAAAAGAACAACAAATAAAGGGCAAAAACCAGCAGAAGGAGGGAAATAATAAAGATTAAAGCTGAAATAAATGACATGGAAATCAAAATAATAGTAGAAGAGATAAACAAAACTAGGAAATTTTTTGAAAGAATTAACAAAACTGATAACCCCCTAGCCAGTCTTCTCAAAAGAAAATAGAACCCAAATAGATGAAATCACGAATGAAAGAGGATAGATCACAACCAACACCACAGAAATACAAAAAAATGGTAAGAGAATATTATGAGCAATTAATGTCAACAATTTGGGAAATCTGGAAGAGATGGATAAATTCATAGAAACATATAGACTACTGAAACTTAAACAGGAAAAAATAGAAAGTTTGAACAGATTCATAGTTGGTAAAGAAATTGAATTAGTAATCAAAAATCTCCAAACAAACAAGAGTCCAGGGCCAAATGGCCTCCCAGGGGAATTCTACCAGACATTTAAAGAAGAATTAATACCTATAGTTTTGAAACTGTTCCAAAAAATAGAAATGGAAGGAAAACTTCCAAACTAATTCTATGAGGCCAGAAATACCTTGATTCCAAAAGCAGACAAAGACCCCACTAAAAAGGAGAACCACAGAGCAATATCCCTTTTGAACATCGACACAAAAGTTCTGAACTCTATACAGCTAATTGAATTCAAGAGTACATTAAAAGAATTATTCACCACAATCAAGTGGGATTTATTCCTGGGATACAGGGCTTGTTCAATATTAGCCAATCAATCACTGTGGTGCACCACAATGAGAAAAGAGAGAATAAGAACCATATGGTTCTCTCAATAGATGCAAGAAAAACATTTGAGAAAATACAGCATTCTTTCTTGATAAAAACCTCCAGTAAGTAGGGACAGAAGAACATAACTCAAGATCATAAAGGCCATATACAAAAGACCCACAGCTAATATCATTCTCAATGTGGAAAAACTGTGAGCTGTACCCCTAAGGTTGGATACACAGCAAGGATGTCCACTCTCACCACTGTTATTCAACATGGAACTATAGACTGTTTACATGCTGTGAGAGTATCAGCCAGCCCTGGCTCTACTTTGTGTCTCTGCAGACACACTAGTGATCCTTTCTTCACAAATGTGATACCAGCTCCATAAAATTCCAAGTTCCCTCCTATACATGACCTATTCTTCCACTTTTCCCCCATTGAACAAACTATATATTAATTAATATTGTTTTCTTTTAGGTCTTCTTATCTTATAGAATGTTCTTTTTAAAAATGTCTTGAAGCTGGAAAACAGTGTGGAGATTCCTCAAAAATTAAAAATAGAACTACCCTATGACCCAGCAATAGCACTGCTAGGAATTTACCCAAGTGATACAGGAGTGCTGATTCATAGGAACGCATGTACCCCAATGTTTATAGCAGTGCTTTCAACAATAGCCAAATTATGGAAAGAGTCTAAATGTCCATCAACTGATGAATGGATAAAGAAGATGTGGTTTATATATACAATGGCAATGAGAAAGAATAAAATCATGCCATTTGCAGCAATGTGGATGGAACTGGAGGGTATTATGCTAAGTGAAATAATTCAGTCAGAGAAAGACAGATATCATATGTTTTTACTCATATGTGGATCTTAAGAAAGTTAACAGAAGACTATGGGGGATGGGAAGGGGGAAAATAGTTACAAACAGAGAAGGAGAGAGGCAAACCATAAGAGATTCTTAAATACAGAGAACAAACTGAGGGTTGATGGGGTGTGGGGGAGAGGGAAAAGTGGGTGATGGGCATTGAGGAGGGCACTTGTTGGGATGAGAACTGGGTGTTGTATGCAAGCCAATTTGACAATAAATTATATTTAAAAAATAAAATATAAAAATGAGGACCTTTGATTACTTCCCAAGTGATTTCAATGTTCTAGGCAACTTTGTTTATAGAAGACAAAGCTAAGGTCATCACATGTAATGAGTTAAAAGGAGATACTCGGGTAAAGCCAGGAATCTTGAAAGGTGAAATTGTAGTGAAAGGGTGTGTAATACACAAAAGCCTACCCACTACAGAAAGATGCTGTTTCCATAATTTGGCTATTGTAAATAATGTTGGCTATAAGTATAGGTGTGCATGTATTTCTTTGAATTAGTGCTTTTAAAAATTTCTGGAATAAAAGTGTGATTACTGGATAATAGGGTAGTTGTATTTTTAACTATTTGAGGAACCTCCATACTGTTTCCCAGAGTGGCTGCACCAGTTTGCATTCCCACCAACAGTGCAAAAGGGTTCTCTTTGTCTGCAACCTGGCCAACATCTGTTTTTCCTGTGTCATTAATTTTAGCCATTCTGACAGATGTGAAGTCATATCTCATCGTAGTTTTGATTTGTATTCCTTGATTTTGAGTAGTGTTGACCATCTTTCCATGTGTTTATTGGCCATCTGGATGTCTTCTTTGGAGAAATGTATGTTCATATTTGCTTCCCATTTTTAGGTTGTTTTATATGTGTTTTGGGTGTTGAGTTTTATAATTTTTTTAATGTTTATTTTTATTTTTGAGAGAGAGAGACAGAGCAAGAGCAGGGGAGGGGAAGGGAGAGGAGACACAGGATCCGAGCAGGCTCCAGGCTCTGAACTGTCAACACAAAGCCTGACATGGGGCTTGAACTCATGAACCACGAGATCATGACCTGAGTCGAAGTTGGCACTTAACTAACTGAGCTATACAGGCATCCCTAGGTGTTGAGTTTTGTAAGTTCTTTATATATTTTGGACACAATTCCTTTATCAGATATGTCATTTTCAAATATCTTCTTCCATTCCATAGGTTGCCTTTTAGTTTTGTTGATTTTTTTTCTTTACTGTGCAGAAGCTTTTTATTTTGATGATGTCCCAATAGTTTATATTTTCTCTTATTTCCCTTGCCTCAGAAGACATATCTAGTAAGAAACTGCTACAGCTGATGTCAGAATAATTACTGCCTGTCTTCTGTTCTAGGACCTTTATGGTTTCAGGCCTCATATTTAGGTCTTTAATGCCTTTTGAATTTATTTTTGTGTATGGTGTAAGAATGTGGCCTACTTTCCTTCTCTTGTGTATAGCCGTCCAATTTTCTAAAAAGCATTTTTTGAAGTTACTGTGTTTTCCCCATTGGATGTTCTTTCCTGGTTTTCAAAGATTAATTAATTTTTTAATTTTTATTTTTTGCAAAGCCATTCCAGAATTCATTTATGTATTTTATTCCAGAATTTACTTTTGTATGTTTCTTTCTGTATTTCACATATACTACCCGTATACTTTAGAGAAATCAAGGAAAAAATTGTCTTTCATTTTCCTTTCTGCCTCCTCCCTTCTCCTGACATGAAATAGAATTAGATTAATTCTTTTTTTTTTGCTTTTATGTTATTATTATTATTTTTAAAAATTACATCCAAATTAATTACCATATAGTACAACAATGATTTCAGGAGTAGATTCCTTAAAGCCCTTACCCATTTAGCCAACCCCCCCTCCCATAACCCCTCCATTAACCCTCAGTTTGTACTCCATATGTATGAGTCTCTTATGTTTTGTCCCCCTCCCTGTTTTTATATTATTTTCATTTCCCTTCCCTTATGTTCATATGTTTTGTCTCTTAAAGTCCTCATATGAGCAAAGTCATATGATATCTGTCTTTCTCTGACTGACTAATTTCACTTAGCATAATACTCTCCAGTTCTATCCACACAGTTGCAAATGGCAGGATTTCATTCTTTTTGATTGCTGAGTAATACTTCATTGTGTATATATATATATACCACATCTTCTTTATTCATTCATCCATCTATGGACATTTGGGCTCTTTCCATACTTTGGCTATTGTTGATAGTGCTGCTATGAACATGGGGGTGCATGTGTCCCTTTGAAACAGCACACCTGTTTCCCGTGGATAAATGCCTAGTAGTGCAATTGCTGGGTTGTAGGGTAGTTCTATTTTTAGTTTTTTGAGGAACCTCCATGCTGTTTTCCAGAATGGCCGCACCAGCTTGCATTGCCACCAACAATGCAAAAGAGATCCTCTTTCTCCGCATCCTCACCAACATCTGTTGTTGCCTGAGTTGTTAATGTTAGCCATTCTGACAGGTGTGCGGTGGTATCTCATTGTGGTTTTGATTTGTATTTCCCTGATGATGAGTGACGTAAAGCATCTTTTCCTGTGTCCGTTGGCCATCTGGATGTCTTCCTTGGAGAAGTGTCTATTCATGTCTTTTGCCCATTTCTTCACTGGATTATTTGGTTTTTTTGGTGTTGAGTTTGGTAAGTTCTTTATAGACTTTGGATACTAACCCTTTATCTGATATGTCATTTGCAAATATCTTCTCCCATTCTGTCGGTTGCCTTTTAGTTTTGCTGATTGTTTCCTTCACTGTGCAGAAGCTTTTTATTTTGATGAGGTCCCAGTAGTTCATTTTTGCTTTTGTTTCCCTTGCCTCTGGAGACGTGTTGAGTAAGAAATTGCTGCGGCCATGATCAAAGAGGTTTTTGCCTGCATTTTCCTTGAGGATTTTGATGGCTTCCTGTCTTACGTTTAGGTCTTTCATCCATTTTGAGTTTATTTTTGTGTATGGTGTAAGAAAGATGTCCAGGTTCATTCTTCTGCGTTGTCACCGTTCAGTTTTCCCAGTACCACTTGCTGAAGAGGCTGTCTTTATTTCATTGGATATTCTTTCCTGCTTTGTCAAAGATTAGTTGGTCATACGTTTGTGGGTCCATTTCTGGGTTCTCTATTCTGTTCCATTGATCTGAGTGTCTGTTCTTGTGCCAGTACCATACTGTCTTGATGGTTACTATGAAAAGTTGACCTCCTCCTGGTCGGTTTGGATGCCTTTCATTTCTTTGTGTTGTCTGATTGCAGAGGCTAAGACTTCCAATACTATGTTGAGTAACAGTGGCGAGAGTGGACATCCCTGTCTTGTCCCTGACCTTAGGGGGGAAGCTCTCAGTTTTTCCCCATTGAGGATATTAGTGTTGGGTCGTTCATATACGGCTTTTATGATCTCGAGGTATGATCCTTCTATCCCTACTTTCTTGAGGGTTTTTATCAAGAAAGGATGTTGTATTTTGTTAAATGCTTCCTCTGCATCTATTGAGAGGATCATAGGGTTCTTGTCCTTTCTTTTATTGATGTGATGAATCTCGTTAATTGTTTTGTGGATATTGAACCAGCCCTGCATCCCAGGTATAAATCCCACTTGGTTGTGGTGAATAATTTTTTTTAATGTATTGTTGGATCTGGTTGGCTAATATCTTGTTGAGGATTTTTGCATCCATGTTAATCAGGGAAATTGGTCTATAGTTCTCCTTTTTAGTGGGGTCTCTGTCTGGTTTTGGAATCAAGGTAATGCTGGCTTCTAGAAAGAGTTTGGATGTTTTTCTTCCATTTCTATTTTTTGGAACACCTTCAAGAGAATAGGTTTTAACTCTTCCTTAAATGTTTGGTAGAAATCCCCTGGAAAGCTGTCTGGCCCTGGACTCTTGTTTTTTGAGAGATTTTTGATCACTAATTTGATTTCCTTACTGGTTATGGGTCTGTTCAAATTTTCTATTTCTTCCTGTTTCAGTTTTGGTAGTGTATACATTTATAGGAATTTGTCCATTCCTTCCAGATTGCCCATTTTATTGGCATATAATTGCTCATAATATTCTCTTATTATTGTTTTTATTTCTGTTGTGTTGTTTGTGATTTCTCCTCTTTCATTCTTGATTTTACTTATTTGGGTCTTTTCCTTTTTCTTCTTGATCAAACTGGCTAGTGGTTTATCAATTTTGTTAATTCTTTCAAAGAACCAGCTTCTGGTTTCATTGATCTGTTCTACTGTTTTTTGTTTGTTTGTTTTTTGGTTTCAATAGCATTAATTTCTGCTCTAATCTTTATTATTTCCTGTCTTCTGCTGTTTTTGGGTTTTATTTGCTGTTCTTTTTCCAGCTCCTTAAGGCGTAAGGTTAGGTTGTGTATCTCAGATCTTTCTTCCTTCTTTAGGAAGGCCTGGATTGCTATATACTTTCCTCTTATGATGGCCTTTACTCTGTCCCAGAGGTTTTGGGTTGTGGTGGTGTCAATTTCATTGACTTCCATGTACTTTTTCATTTCCTCTTCAACTGCTTGGTTAGCCCATTCATTCTTTAGTAGGATGTCAGTCTCCAAGTATTTCCTACTTTTCCAAATTTTTTTGTGGTTCATTTGAGTTTCATAGCATTGTGGTCTGAAAATATGCATGGTATGATCTCGATCTTTTTGTACTTACTTAGGGCTGATTTGTGTCCCAGTATATGGTCTATTCTGGAGAACGTTCCATGTGCACTGGAGAAGAATGTATATTCTGCTGCTTTAGGATGAAATGTTCTGAATATATCTGTGAAGTCCATCTGGTCCAGTGTGTCATTCAAAGCCATTGTTTCCTTGTTGATTTTTTGATTAGATGATGTGTCCATTGTTGTGAGTGCGGTGTTGAAGTCTCCTACTATTATGGTATTACTATCGATGAGTTTCTTTATGTGTGTGGTTGATTTATATATTTGTGTGCTCTCACTTTTGGCACATAAATGTTTACAATTGTTAGGTCTTCTTGGTGGATAGACCCCTTGATTATGATATAATGCCCTTCTGCATCTCTTGATACAGTCTTTATTTTAAAATCTAGATTAAAAAACATTAAAAATGAAAAAAATACAAAAAATGAAGTTTAGATTGTCTTATGTAAGTATGGCCACTCCAGGTTTCTTTTGTTGAACATTAGCATGATAGATGGTTCTCCATCCCCTTATTTTCAATCTGTAGGTGTCTTTAGGTCTAAAGTGGGTCTCTTGTAAACAGCATATAGATGGATCTTGTTTTCTTATCTATTCTGTTACCCTATGTCTTTTGATTGGAGCATTGAGTCCATTGTCGTTTAGAATGAGTACTGAAGGATATGAATCTATTGCCATTATGATGTTTGTAGAGGTGGAGTTTCTGGTGGTGTTCTCTCGTCCTTTCTAATCTTTTGTTGCTTTTGGTGTGTATGTGTATGTATGTGTGTGTGTGTGTGTGTGTGTGTGTGTGTGTGTATATATATATTTTTTTTTTTCATTTTTTCTCCCCTCAGAGAGTCCCCCTTAAAATTTCTTGCAGGGCTGGTTTAGTGGTCACAAACTCCTTTAATTTTTATTTGTCTGGGAAACTTTTTATTACTCTTTATCTTTTGAATGACAGCCTTGCTGGATAAAGAATTCTTGGCTGCCTATTTTTCTGATTCAGCACACTGAATATATCCCACCACTCCTTTCTGGCCTGCCAAGTTTCTGTGGATAGGTCTGCTGCAAACCTGATCTGTCTTCCATTGTAGGTTAGGGACTTTTTTTCCCTTGCTGCTTTCATGATTCTCTCCTTGCCTGAGTATTTTGTGAATTTGACTATGATATGCCTTGTAGATGGTCGCTTTTTGTTGAATCTAATGGGAGTCCTCTGTGCTTCCTGGGTTTTGATGTCTGTGTCTTTCCCCAGGTTAGGAAAGTTTTCTGCTATGATTAGCTCACATAACCCTTCTACCCATATTTCTCTCTCTTCCTCCTCTGGGACCCCTGTGATTCTGATGTTGTTCCTTTTTAATGAGTCACTGATTTCTCTAATTCTTAACTCGTGCTCTTTTGCCTCAATCTCCCTCTTTTTTTCTGCTTCATTATTCTGTATAAGTTTGTTTTCTATATGGCTGATTCTCTGTTCTGCCTCATCCATCCTTGCTGCTGCTGCATCCATCCATAATTGCAGCTCAGTTTTAGCATTTTTAATTTCATTGTGGCTATTTTTGACTTCTTTTATCTCTGTAGAAAGGGATTCTAATCTATTTTCGACTCCAGCTAGTATTCTTATTATCAGGATTTTAAATTCTGGTTCAGACATCTTGCTTGTATATGTGTTGGTTAAATCCTTGGCTGTCGTGTCTTCAGGCTCTTTCTTTTGGGGTGAATTCCTTCACTTTGTCATTTTGAAGGCAGAAAAGGAGTTAATGTGGTAGAAAAGTTGAAATTACAGAAATTAAAATTTAAAAACATTAAAATTAAAAATTAGAAGCACACACACAAGTCGAATAGATGATGCTAGATCCTAGGTGTGTTTTGGTCTGGGTGTTGAAAGTAGTTTGACAGATTAGAGAAATGAAAAAAAAAGGGGGGGGAGAAAAAAGAGGAAATCGTTTGAGAATTTGAAAAAATGAATACACTAAGGTAGACTAAAATGAGATGATGTGGGTAAAATAGAATTTGAAAAAATATACCCCAAATTAGAGAATATAGGAGAAAAAAATGAAAGAAAAATATTTTTAATAAAAATTAAAAGGAAACATGATTTTTTTAATTTTCTGTATTTAAGAAAAATGAAAAGAAATGAAAAAGAAAAAAAGATAAAAAAGAAAAAAATGAAAAAAGAAATCGTTTGAAAATTTGAAAAAGTGAATACACTGTAGTAGACTGAAATAAAATGATGGGAGTAAGATAGAATTTGAAAAAAAAAATTACATAAAAGAAAAAAGTATATGATAATAAAAATTAAATAAAAATATTTTTAAAAGAAATTGAAAGTAAAAATGAAGCTTTTCTCTTTATGTATTCAAGAAAAAGTAAAGAAAGGAAAAAGAAAAAAGAAAAAGAAAGAAAAAAAGAAAAAAAAGAAAAATGTTTGAAAATTTGATAAAGTGAGTACACTGAGGTAGACTAAAATAAAATGATGGAAGTAAACTAGAATTTGAAAAAATTTACATGTAAGTAAAAAATATAGTAATAAAAATTAAAGACATATATTTTTAATGAAAATTGAAAATAAAAACGAGTTGCTCCTCTTTCTGTATTCAAGAAAAAGAAAAGAAGTGTAAAAGAGAAAAAGGAAAAAGAGAAGAAAAAAAGAAAGAAATTGAATAGATGAACCTGCTAACAGATTGAAGTAGGACTGAAATTGCTTCCTTTTCCCCTAGAAGTCAGTCTATGTAGCTCTTCATAGTCAATAAATTAAGCTGGCTGTGAGACTTGTGTTCTTGAAGAGCAAATTTGGCCCAGTTGGGTAGGGCTCCGTGTAATCTCTCCACTCTCCCCTAGGTGGTGCTGCTAGCCTACGGGGGTGGATTGTTGCAGCGCTTGTAGGTGCGCATGTGCGGGAATGGTGAAAATGGCGCCACCCAGCTACCCAGTCTGTTCTCCCAGAGCAGCAATCATGCATCTGTCCTGTCTTCAGATCTCGTCCATTCCCCGTGTTTTCACTCTCTGTGACCAGGCCCTAGGCAGTACCTCTCTCCCAAGTTTTGTCTCAGATGCGGCTGTTTTTCCCAGCCCCTTACTTCTGAAGGACTGAGGCTTTGACCCAGTCTGCCCCTCTGTGGGAGGGTCTCACCGAGCAATGGCCGAATGAACAATGGCCGAATGTCGGCTGCACCCAGGAATGCCCACTGGACCCTGTTGTTGCCGGTGCCCCGAGACTGCAGCCAGGTGGCAACCCTTCCCAGAAAATGTTCACAAGACAGTGTGGCAGCAGCGTTTTAGGGATTATGAAAATCACAACACACATCAGGCACCAGGCTTCACCCTTAATGACCTTGCCCCAGCACCAGCTAATGTGGCCACCTTCTGGGGTCTGCTGGGACCAGGTGGCTTCAACATGTCTACCAAACGTCCTTCCAGCAGTGGAACCGCTTTTCCCCGTGTGGCCTGAGAACCTCCCAGACCCCACTCTGTTCTTGGGGATTCACCTTTCCCACCAGAGCACCACCAGGTATCGAGCTGCGGAGTTGCAGCCTTTGTGCTCCCCTTGTTTACTGTCTTAATGGAATTTAAACCCTCTCCTTTCTCCTTTCTCCCTTTTTGGTTTAGTTCCTGTGGCTGTTTCCAATTTTCTACTTTCTCTCCAGCTGCTTTGGGGATGGGTGTTTTTCCTCTATGCTCCCCCCTTCCCAGTCTCTGGCCTCTCTCCTCCCACAAAAGGGGTTCCCTACCTTTCATGGCTTCTTGTTCCCCAAGTTCAGCTCTTCGTGAGACACACAAAAAGCTTCACACAAAAGAGACACACAAAAAGCTTCACACGCGAGACACGCAAAAAACTTCCATGCTGTTCCGCCATCTTGGCTCCTCCTCGGCACCTTACGTCTTAAAGACTCTGGCTTGGACCTGTTCAGCCCCTCTGTGGGAGGCTCTCACCAATCAATGGCTGAATGCTGGCCACACCCAGGAACGTTTGCTGGTCCCTGCTGCTTCCAGTGCCCCAAGCCTGCTATAAGGGTTAAATTGTAGTGTAAGGCTAACACTTAGCTTGAAAAATAACAACTTTGTTTTGACACTGAAGGTCAAAAGATAACAGCCTTGCTTTTACTCTTGTAAATCATACTTCATACTCTTGTGAATCAGGCTTTACCAATGAAGGAAACAAAAGCTCAAAAAAAGTATCAAAGACAAGGTCAAGGAGATCCACTGGTTGCAACTTAGCGGCAGAAAGTCTAAAATAATCACCTCATTCAATAACTGTTTCTGACTCATCTGGCAACTGTTTCTAACTAATCTGGGAACTGTTTCTCTGTTCTGTTCCCAGATAATGATAAAACGATGTGATCGGCTTTAAAAACTCTGTACCCCGGCTGTTTGAGGCCACATGCTTATCAAGAGTGTTGGTCCCAATCGGTCGGCCTTGCCTCTCATTGTAATAAACTTTGTTGTGACTGTCACTGGTGCCCGTAGCATTGTTTCAGGAGTCGTGTGGATGCAACACAGCAGCCAGGTGCCAGCCCACCCCCAAAAAAGTTTGCGAGATAGTGTAGTAGCAGCATTTCAAGGATTATGGAAAATCACAACACACATCTGGCACCAGGCTTCACCCTTAAAGACCTTGTTCCAGTACCAGCAAATGTGGGCATTCTTTGGGGTCTGCTGGGACCAGTTGGCTTCAACAGTCTCTACCAAATGGCCTTCCAGCAGTGGAACTGCTTCTCCCTGTGTGGCCTGAGAACCTCCCAGACCCCACTCTGCTCCTGGGGCTTCACCCTTCCCACCAGAGCACCACCAGGTATTGAGCTGTGGTGTTGCAGACTCTGCACTCTCCCTGTTTATGGTCTTAATGGAATTTAAACCGTCTCTTTTCTCCTTTCTCCCTTTTTAGCTTAGTCCCTGTGGCTGTTTCCAATTTTCCACTTTCTCTCCAGCTGCTTTTGGGGATGCGTGCTTTTCCGTATTCTCCCACCATCTCCGTCCTATCTCTGCATGCAAAAGCACCTTCCTGCCTGCCGCAGCTTCTCTCTTCCCCACTTCACCTCTCTTCGCCGTGTACCTGCTGAATTCTGTGGTTCAGGTCGTGCAGTTTGTTGTGTTAATCCTCAGATCACTTTTCTAGGTGTGTAGGATGGTTTAGTGTTGGTCTGGCTGCATTTCATGGATGCGAGACACACAAAAACTTCCATGCTGTTACACCATCTTGGCTCCCACCCTGTCCAGTGAGTATCTTTATGAGCATTACCGTAAATTATCTATCAGGCATATTCCTTGTATCTATTTTGCTTAGATATTTTGCTGTGGTTTGCTTCTATTCTTTCATTTGGGATCTATTTTTCTGTCATCTCATTTTTTTCTAACTTTCTGTGTCTATTTCTGTATGTTAGTAAAGTCAAAGCATTTCCTGCTCTTGTAGGCACTTACCTTATGAGGAAGTCCTGAAGTGCCCGCAGTGCGGCGTTTCCTGTTTCCCAGGAGCTGGCACTTCCATGGAGTGTCTCTGGTGTGAGTTCCATGTGCTCTGTCGCATTATTGCCTCTTTTTCCTTCAATTCAGTTGTCTGCAGTGGCTCTCTTTTCCTGTTTTGGATAGTGTTTGGTCCCTGGCGGATGCGTGGTGTATTTTAAGAAGATATACAGTGTTGTACTTGCTAATTGAGACCTGGAGGACTGCTGCCAGGACAGGCAGCCCAGATGTATCTGCAAAGGCTGTGTGGGTGGGCCCCACACTTTTAACAAGGTGTGCCTCAGGCTTTAGGGTGGAAAATTATTAGGAATAGATATATGACACCCAAACTGAAAGAATACCTCAGGTCTTTTCATTCTGAAAATTCATGAAAGCAAGGTCTGGCATTTATGTTTTTCATGTAAAGGGAACTCAGCTTGAAGAAGTCGGGACACTCAGAGATTAGGATTTGCTGCTTCACAGAAACCTTTTCTTTGAGGATGCTACAAAGTCGCTTTCAGATTGCCAAAGAAGAGAAGCCTGATGGAAAACTTTAGTGAATGCTAATGCCCTGGAAATGGGGCAGGTGGTTTATGGAAGAGCACTCACTGAAATAATTCCTAAAAGATCACATTTTCTAAGAATTCTTTTCAAAACAGTTAGAGACTCAGCATATGGCTGTAGTTAGAATGAAACATTTAGAATAATCTGTGCCCATGTATAGGTTGAACCGTATGTAATGTTAATATTTAACTGTCTTTTGTCCTCAAATCCAATAATTTCTTATTATTTAACATAAAACCTTTAAGGATAATTTAGTGTGTATCCTTGAGCTGTCTCTGATCGTGAGATTCTTAACCTTCCAGCCTGTAGATGTGGAGTTTCACTGTTCTATTTGCCTGTTCTGGACAAATGATTCTGGATTAGTACTGTATTATGCCATCAGATCACAGAAAGTGAGGATTGAATGTGTTTCCCTTTGCACAGGTTCGAACACAGCATGGGAGAGGCATTGCAAGGAGACTTCTGTGTTCTCATTATCTGAGGCAGAGCAGATGAGATCTTGCTCAATGAAGGAATAAGGAGGGAACATATTTTGTAGTGAAGTAGTGAATTTTATCTGGGATTCCTAGTTGGGGATTTGGGAATGCATTAAGTTCTTTTAAGGGAGAACAATTCTTATTGATATATAGTTAACCTAAACTGAACACATAGAAAAGGAAGCCTCAGAGGAAACTTAGGCATGCAGAGTTACAATTAACATTTGGATGGATAAATATAGTAGTACTGACATTATCAGGACATTAATTTAACCTTGATTTACAACTTTTGAAGGTTTCTTTCTTTGGAGTGCCTCTAACAATGGAAATATTAAAAATATTCATCATTAAAATGAGGTCAATACATTATACGTTATATCACATAGGATATTCTTTTATACAATGTAAAGAAAAGGTATAATGTCAGTTAGATGGAGGGCTAGATGGTCCCAATGCTCAGCCCCCGCCAAAACACAACAGAAACAATAAGCAACTACAGACTGACCAAAATAGCTCTGGAAGAGCTCTGGAAAACACTTTACTAGACTGTTATGATAATAAACAGTGCACCTCTATCTAAGGTTCAGTGGTGCCAGTGGATCACCCTTTTCAGTGCTTCTCACAATAACTTCTTCATAGTAAATTGCTCAATAGATGGTGTAGAATTAGCTTATATTTTGTTGAAAGGTAACGAGGGAAATGATGGTGGTGGATAGTAATGGGTGCTGTGGTGCTGGACAGGCATGAGAAGTGACTAGTGACAGCTACTGTCAACTCCTTGTTCCAAAATCCCTGGTCACAAGTGTGGATCTTTACCAATGCACAACTCATGGAGGAAGGTACACAAGTCATATGTCTGTGTTTTGTTTTGTTTTGTTTTTTAATTTAGGAGACATAATTCTATTCTTCCCATCTTACCTTTAGCCAAGGTTATATACTATCAATAACAATCAAAAGACAGTTCAGAAAGGGGGTTCTATTAGCTCTCAGAAACCAATTCTTATGATGTAAAGTTTCTCTGTATCCATCTATTCTCCTTTATCTTCACTTAATATTCCCAGGCCAGATTTCAGCTTTGGTTCTGGTTCTCAGGAATCCTATAATATGTCCTCCAATTAAGCACTGAATGAACTTGGTGTTACATTTTACTACTGATTCCCTGGATTATTGTTACCCTTACTGGCTTCCTGATCCTTTAGTGGACTTTTGACCTCTGTTGTTCACCTTCACAACATCCAGTGGTTGGCTTTCCTCTGATAAGTTATTGTTCAGTGCCATCTAATATCCTGCTGAAGGAGGGACATTCAGGGAAAGAAAAAAGCCTGTATTCACAGATCCTGGGGACCAGGAGAAACTGCTTGGGAAGCCAGAAGGGATGTGAACTCAGATTGTCTATTCATTCATTTCAAAATAACTTCTGAATATATGCCATGACAGGTCATTAGGTTGGATATGAAAACACAGGATTGACTTCTAGATGATCCAGGAAGTAAGTCCAGGCTAAGAATTGGTCATCTGCATTGCTGAACAGAAACCCCAGCCTGAGAATGTCAAGTTTAGTCTTCCCAATTTAGGGTTCTTTCTAATCCATTGTAGCTTGAGTTGTTCTTCTGAACAGAATTAATCATCAGGCACTACACAATGCATAACGTGCAACCACATGATCACAGGAGCACCACAAAGAGATGTAACATGTATTCTCTGCCTTAACGTCGTGCATGGTATGTAGAGAGAGACCAGCGGACATGTCATAGTGACTGAACTGGAGTGTATTCTCTCTCTTTTTTTAATGTTAATTTATTTTTGAGAGAGGGAGACAGAGTGTGACCGGGGTAGGAATAGAGAGAGAGGAAGACACAGAATCTGAAGCAGGCTCTAGGTTCTGAGCTCTCAGCACTGAGCCTGACATGAGGCTTGGATTCATGAACTGTGAGATCATGACCTGAGTTGAAGTCATATGCTCAACTGACTGAGTCACCCAGGCACCCCTAGAGTGTCATCACTTATCACATGATGTAATAACCCTTTCTCTGCAGCAACCATGACCGTCTATGAGAGAAAGAAGAATCTATTCATTGACTAATTTGTAGACAACTTTATTTTTACAGAACTAAAGTCATGAATAAAACTTATATGGGGAAAACCCCTTTAGGTATAGCATATCTATATAATATACCTAAATATATATATTTTATTATGTTGTATGTGTGTGTGTATTACCCTCAATATGCTGTTGTTCAGTGGCAGCCAGTATCCAGCTGAAGGGTAGACATTCAGAGAAAGAAAAATGCTGTATTCATATAAGCATTTATCTGTCTATCTATTTATCTATCTATCTTGGATTAACTGTTCTTTAAATTGCTTTCTAACACTAATACTATCAAAAATTGATCATCTGTTGCCATCCCTACTGCCACTGTTTTATCATTGCCATTTCTATCAACAGATTAATAATGAAGATCCTTACCATTATATCTATCTATCTAGAGAAAGAAAGAAACAAACAACCTCCCCACCCCCCACCCCGGGGTGGGACTAGATTTTAGTTCTCTTTACTTCTAGTTCAGTGTTCTTTCCCATAGACTATGTAATGCTCTATTCCAGCCTTAGTGTTAACCGACTTGCTTTGTAAATATGATATGGAGAGTGATTTTCTCCAAAGTGCTTGTTTATGGGGATTAGTCATAATCCCATGAACCCTCTATGCCCAGAACCCTTTTCAGTGAACTCTTCACATCCTTGTTTCTCAGACTATAAATGAAAGGGTTGAGAGTGGGAGTTACCAGGGTATACATGACAGCAGCAGCCAGCGCCCCCACAGAGCGAGAGGTTGATGGTGGCTTCAGGTAGGTGGCAAAGACTGTGCTGTAGAAGAGGATGACCATGGAGAGGTGGGAGCTGCATGTGGCCAGGGCTTTCTTTTTCCCCTGTGCCGATGGAACCCTAGCCACAGCCTGGAAGATATGGGTATAAGAGCTTATGATGCAGAGGAGAGGGCCAATTCCTAACAATCCGGTCAGAAGCATCATTAGGATCTCATTAGGGTGGGTATCTGAGCAAGAAAGACGAAAAAGTGGACCCAAATCACAGAAAAAGTGGGGAATCTCTTGGTTAGTATAGAAATACAACTGGGATAGAAACAAGATGTGCACCAGAGAGACAAAATGGGCCACTCCCCACAACCCACCCACCAGCAGCCCACATCTACAAGGTGTCATTAGCAGTGGGTAGTGCAGAGGATGGCAGATGGAAGCATAGCGGTCGATAGCCATGGCAGTCAAAAGCAGGCTGTCCATATCAGCAAAAACAGCAAAGAAATATAATTGGGACAGACATCCAGAGAAAGAGATGGATCCATGGCTGGTCCATAGATCCTCAAGCATTTTGGGGGCTGTGGTGGAAGTGAAGCAGAGATCCACCAGGGAGAGCTGGCTGAGGAAGAAGTACATGGGAGTGTGGAGGCGCACGTCAGCTCCGATGGCCAGCAGAAGGAGCGCGTTTCCTAAGAGGCTTACCAGGTAGAGTACTAGGAAGACACCAAAGAGGACTGGCCTGTTTCCTGGGCCCCTGGACAGCCCTGCCAGGACAAAGTCCGGGGTCCTGCTGCAGTTCATTCTAGGTCCTGGTGTGCTGTAAGAGAGGGGCCATCATGAGGGGGAGTTGCTCACTATCGGGAGCCGAGGAAGACAGAACGCTGGACCCTGTCTCTTGCCAGTGGGTTCCCCTGAACAATCGATATGGAGAATGAGCGAAAACCTAGAACAGCAATGGGAGGTACAAGAGCTGTACGTCAAAAAGGGTCACAGTGTGAGGCACAGAGATGAGAGAAGGCAGGGAACAGCGAGGCTTCCTGGAGTTCTTTGCATGTAAAAGAGAAACTGGGATTGTGGGATGGTAGAAATACTTGTTTGTGAATCTGTATCACAAAAGCATGAGTCTTTGAAGGCAGAGGCTGCATCTCTTAGTTTAGGGCTTCACACACAGTGGGAGCTCAGTAAATGCTCCTGCCCATCTCCACAGTCGTGACTGAAGCACAGTGAGCCTCTAAAGAGTTTAATATGCCCACCCTTGCCCCATCAGTGTGTTCTCCACAGCGCAGCCAAAATCTTGTCAAAAAAGAAAATCTGATTATATCACTTCCTTGTTTACAAATAAGTGTCTGGAGGACATTGGTATTCTGAAAATTCAGAAATTCCAACCATGTCCTACAGAGCTCAGTTTTTATTGAGCTTGTGGCATCTCACCAACTTCACCTTGAATCACGCATTTTCTGCTCCCTGCCACCCCAGCTGCGTGGCCTCCCTTCCCTGAGTCCCTGTGCTCATCTCCCTACCTCAAAGCGTTGGTAACTTTCTTTGGGAGATTTCCTTTGCTTCTTTGATTAAACCAAACCTACCTTTTATTTCGTGTGATAGCATCTTTGTAGCATTCACTACAGTTGTGATGTAGGAGGTGTAATCACATTCATCTTGTGTAAATATTTATTGAAGGTATTTAGTTGATGGTGGAGTCATCTTAAGACCAGACGGTGCCTTGTGGCAGAGACCGCATCTAGTTGTCTTCTCTGTTGAATGCCCAGTGTTTGTCGTATGAAAGACTGAGTTTGCCTCAAAGTGAACAAGTATATTAATTATTGGAGAGTGAAGGCCAGAGAGGGCAATATGCTGTCCTTCCCAAGTGGTTCCCTTCCATGTCAACGCTTTGTGAATAAAAGTTCTTTCTTCCAGTATCCTCCTAGGATGTGGGCTGAAAACATTGATGCATCTGCTTCCTTCATCCTGCAAATCCAGACCAAGGGCTCTGACACTTATTTTCTTACAAAGTCTTGCTCCTTTCTGTCTTCCCCATCTTCACAGTCACCTCCTATGGACTTCTGTCAGCTCACTCCCAGCTTATTCCATCAGCACCTTACCTCCCCCTCTGATTGCTGTGATTCATGCTGAAAGCATCTGCACTGGGCCCGGCCCTGCCATGCTCAGGCTCCTCTAACATCTCATTTCCTACTGCATCACATCTGTCCATCTGTGCCTGCTTATCAAGAACTTCCACAGCAGGACCCTCCCACCTATAAAACAGGGCTCCCACTGCTCACCAGCACCCGGTGCCCTCTCTCCTGGGCTGCCCACCTCGTGGTCACTTCTACCTTCTTACATGTCCTTTCCTTGACGTAAAGCCCCAGGCCTCTTCTCTCCTGATGTCTTTCCTTCTTGTCCAAATATCTCCAGGTCTCAGTGGAAAATGTACTGCCTTCACCACCACATTTCTCAAGTATTCTAACACTCATTATTTTATATCTTTTGAAATATATAAACAGGATGATCTAGCCCTTAAGTGGATATTGTCTTAAGGTGTTTTCTACTTTTTATGACATATTTTCTCTTAACAATTGTAAATACCTTGGGAGTAGAAATGATGTTTTCTTTTTAGTAGTTCTGTATAGCACCAGCCCACATCTGAGCGTATGGTCTGTTTCAAGATTATTGCTTCATGACTGCTCTCTAAGTGTTTGCTACAGTGTCCTTTTCATTTTCTGTGTATGTGCTAATTACCTCCTTGTTTCTACTAATCATAAAGTATTCTGATAGATGAGTGGTCTAGTGTAAAGGGACAAATCTTTTCCCTCTTTATGTAGAACATTTTTTATGTACTTGAGACTTGAGTTTCTGAAACTTTCACATGGTTAAGGGTCACCTGGAGAGCCAGGTAAGTCACAGGTTTCTGGGCTCCACCCCAGAGACTGTCTTTAGTTTTGGAGTGAAACATGAGAATTTGCATTTCTGTCTCACTCAAACCTCAGGCAATGCTGACCCTGCCTGTCTGCTGAATTGAATTCAAAATGTGGGGCATCCTATTCTCCATACTTATATGAGTTTTTCTATTTTTTTCAACTCTTTTTAAAAAAATGAAAACTGGAAGATGTCCTTCTCTTACAAGATTAAGTCTTCCCTTACTCTTTTTTCTGTTACAAACAGCACATCTTTTGTCCAGATATGGCCATACCTCTCAATGTTTCCATATCTTTCCCCGGGTTGGATCTTCTTGATGATTTTGCTTGAATAATCTCAGTGCTACTATAGCCACTTTGAGTAATTCTTCTGGAAAATATATAGTTCATGTTGAATCTCAGATATCCCAGTTCATCTTGGGTTATCTGAATAATATTTGGGCATCTAAAATATGTAAGATCCTAACTATCTAAAATTGTGAGGTCTCAGCCATCTAAAACCTTAGCCTCAGATGGATGATATCCCTAATAAACTAACCTGTCCCCACAGCCTTCTGCAACTATTCCTCTACTTTTCTATGCTTTATGGCAAATCCTTCAAAAAGTTAATTGCCTCCATCACTCACTGTCCATTATGGCCCATGCTCTTTTGAAATCTCAATCATGCTTTTGCCCTAATCATGCCACTGAAAATACTCTCATCTATACCAACACTCAGTCCTCAGTCCTTAAGTTACTTGACCTCTCAGCAAGATTTAGAATGGTTGATTCCTCTTTTCTTACTCCAAATGCATTCTTCCCCTTGCTCCCAGGACCTGCCACGCTCTGCCATTGCTATCACTGATGAACTCTCTCTTAGCTTCCTTGGTTGACTCCTCCTCTGTCTTCTTATTCACTTTTGGGCCTCTTCTGGCCTCTTTCTTCCAGTTCCAGGCTTTAAATATCTATAAAAACATAGCTCCTAAATTGTGTTTTCAATTCCACCATCTTTTCAACCCTCTAGACTCATCTATTTAACTTCCTGCCAGATATGTCCTTATAAATGTCTGTTGGTAGCTTTACCACATAAGGTATTTCTTACAATGGGACTGATTGACATACTGCTTTGGAAACAAGTACAGATCTGGACCCAAGGACAGAGTTTCCATCAACTATGTTCCTCTCTGAAATCTGAGCCCCTTACTCTGTCAGGTGCTACCTTCCATATTTACCACCTAGATTCCCTCATCTCCACCCCATGAGTGTTGCCCTTAAAAATATGTATTCTCCCCAATGATCTTACTGAGAAAGTATGACATTCTAGAGGATCCAGACCCTTTGACTGCATTGGTGATACTGTGTCTGAAGGTAGAGAAGATACAGCTTGGGAGATGAACATTATTAATCTGCATTTCTCTTGGGACTACAAGTGGCTGGGCTGAAGAAGGAAGCTTTCTTGACCTCAGAGACTTATTCCCAGAGATACTTATTAGTGGGAAATCTGAAAGTATTTTCTGAAGAAAAAGCCAAAGTTTTTACAATGGCATGGGAGATCCAGTAAGATTTGTACTCCTATTAACTCTCTGATAACATCCTCTCCTCCTACACTCTTCTCCACTAGCTCTGAAATAGCTCCATCAACCTCCTTGTTAGGACTGAATTCCACCAGCCATTCTCCTTCTTTGGCTGCATTGCTCCCCCTGCTTCCTTACCTTGAATACAGTCCATTTCTCCCCAACCCTTCATTTCCTTCATGTCTTTGCTTAATGTCATTTTTCAATGAGACTTATTCTGGTGACCCTAGTTTATGCTATAAACTACATCCAACATTCACAGTTTCCCTGATCCTAGTCTACTTTCTAACATACTATATAATTTATTTATTCATTATCTATCTTCTCTCCCCATAATGTAAACTGTATGGGAGTAGAGATGCTTGCTTGTTTTGTTCGCTAATGTCTCCCCAGCACATAGAATAGTGCACAGCACATGGTAGAGACACTATAAAATATTGAACTGATGACACGTCAGGCCTTTGCTTTTCCCATTGATCTCATTGTCAGTCAGTGTCAATGAACAAACATGGACAGGTTCATGTCTGTCAAGTAATAGCTTACATATCTTAGATCTATGTTATTATGAAAGTTCTTATTCTAAATAAATGAAATGCATAATTTTGCCTAAACTGCGAAATCTGGTTCTCAGAGTGGGATACAGGGGAGTTCAGCTCCTCACTAGTGCTTATGAGTTGAATTCTGATGACAGCTATCACAAAGGCCTCCTACTTACATGAAACTTCCTTGTCACTTTATCTGAAAAACAGCCATCAATCTGCATGAATACAGATCATGGAAGACAAAATTTCAGTCTAAGAAATGAAACCATAGGGAATAAGCTAAGAGTTTAAATTAAAAGAGAAATTGTGTGTGTGGGGGAAATCCTACCATATTAATAAAATTAATTCAAGGAACCTCAGCAGGATTTTCTTGAACATAAATTCTGAAGGCAAAGGAAAAGCAGTGTCATATAGGGGTCAGGGATTTGAGTTTTGACATCTACTCCTGTACTTTCTGTTCTACTACAGGCAACTATTGGTTTTCTTCTCCTTGTTCCCCTTCCTACTGCTTCTCTTCTTTTCTCTTAACTCATAGATTTATGATCTTCTTCAACTATAGCTTTTGGAAAACTGTAGGTAACAGTTGGGAAGATAAGAAATTAAGGATTTCATGGAGCTCTATTTTAGGGAGGCAGACAAGGTTGTGTCCTCGCTTGGGGTGGGGGCAGCCCAAGCACACGTAAACTGTGAAGCTTCCTTTAGCAGCTAATTTGATCACTGCAGGAGAGGTGTTTGCTTCATCTGTGATGCTGACTTTCTGAGTTCTTTTAACGAGAGAAGTCTCTCAGTCCATGACAGTGAAAGGACAAAATCCTACTGGATGGTAGGGCACACTGACTTGCTAGCACCTAAATGACTGTTATCAAGTCCATATTATATGAAAATCAAAGAAATGAAATGTACCAGTGTAGTCTGGAGAGTCACTGTTTCACGCAGTCAAGTCTTTTATATAGAAGAGGGAGCAAACTTTACCTGTGGTTTCCAAGGGCGGACGTAGGACCAAATACATGACATAACAACAGAAATAGTAATGTCTACCATTTCTTGTTATAATGATGTACTCTACACTTCCTTAGGGGCTCAATGCATCACTTCACTCAATGCTCACAATTTTATTTTGAGGAAGGTATTGTTATTTTCCCTCAGGAGGAGAAGGTTATAACTTGTTAGTGTTCACACAGCTAGGAGCTGGAGGTGCCTGAGCTCAGCTGTCCTGCCAGCGATGGAGATTAAAGCCAGTGACCCACACCCTTTCTAGCACTAGGTGTGCTCCATCCATGCAGAGCTCAATCTTAGGCTGGATTATCACCTAGAAAATAATTGTGCAAGGTATTCCAGTGGCCAGACTAAAGGACTTTTAAACCTCCTTCTAAACTGGAAGTACAGATTCTGCTTGTGAAAGGTGGTCCACGAAAGCTGGTCCAGGTATGTTGTTGAGTTCCAGCACCAAGCATGATGCCCAGCATTCTGAATGCTGGCCGACTGCACACACAGCCACAGGTTAGCACATACAGTTCAGTGTGGGAAGGGGTGGAGGGAGTACACCATGTGGAAGTGTAGAGACAAGGTTTGCTAGGATTTCTGCCTCCTTTGTTTTTTTTTCAGGTGATGAGTGCAGTGCTGTTTGTCCTAGAGAAATCACTGATTAGTGATTACCACCAAAAGACTTCTCACAATGGGATTCTTTCAAGATGGTAGTTTCTTGTTTGTATACAGGACAGAACATTCAGATGATGCAAAGGAAAATTTGTTGTGTAAATGAATTCAGATGAGATATGTCATTTTAATATTGATAGAAATTCTGGAAACCAGTTTTTACCTTTCCTTAGCTCTGGGCCAGAGCTTTGGGATTGCTGTTTCTTTATTGTCCATTCAGTTCTCCAATGAGATGGAATTCAGCCAAGCACTGTCCCCTGTAGATTAACTCATGAGAGATTTCCTTTATAAAAAGCTTATTTTTCATAACACTTAAACAATGCATGGCATCCATGAAGTTAAGTAGAAATAAAATAATTCATATTGATTCATTGTGTTTTTTATTGTCCCATAATTTTAAAACACAAGACTATCAGACCTAATATTAATTTGTTTTTTCAAATTTCTTTTTTAAATTTAAATCCAAGTTATGTTAACCATGTAGTGTAATAATGATTTCAGGGATAGAATTTAGTGATTCATCACTTACATATGACACCCAGTGCTCATCCCGACAGGTGGCCTCCCTAATGCCCATCACCCATTTAGCCCATCCCCTGCCACCTCCCCTCCAGCAACCCTCAATTTGTTCTCTAAGAGTCTTTTATGGTTTGCCTCCCTCTCTGTTTTTATCTTATTTTTGCTCACCTTCCCCTATGTTTATATTGTTTGTTTCTTAAATTACACATGTGAATGAAATCATGATGTTTGTATTTATCTGACTGACTTATTTTGCTTAGCATAATATACTCTAGTTCCACCTACATTCTTCCAAATGGCAAGATTTCATTCTTTTTCATCACTGAGTAATAGTCCACTGTGTATATATATCACATCTTCTTTGTCTATTCATCAGTAGATGGACATTTGGACTTTTTCCATTCTTTGGTTATTATCTGTGTGTGTGTGTGTGTCTGTGTGAAATGTATTTATTAATGTGGGGGTACAACTGGCATTTCTATATAATTAAGACTTTCCATCCACAAAGAGGATGTATTTCTTCATTTATTCAAGCCTTCTTTGGTAAACTTGTCATTTTGATCAAAGTTTGTCATGTATGGCATATGTAGGCCATACACATTTTTATGACATTATTTTAGGGTCTATTTTGTATGTGGTTGCTATTGTCAAAGTGTTATTTTAAAAATCATATTTCCTGACTAATTTCTGATATATTAAAAGGCACTTGATATTTATTTACCGTGTATCTGGACACATTATGTAAATTTCTTATTGTTTTTAAGTTTTACTTATTTATTTTGAGAGAGAGAGAGAGAGAGAGAGAGAGAGAGAGAGAGAGAGAGAGACAGCATGAGTATAGGAGGGGCAGAGAGAGAGGAAGACATAAAAGATCCCAAGCAGGCTCCACAATGTCAGCACAGAGCCCCATAATACTTTGGCTATTGTTGATAGCACTGCTATAAACATTAGGATACATGTGCCCCTTAGAACCAGCATTTTTGTATCCTTTGGATAAACACCTAGTAGTGCAATTACTGAGTCATAGGGTAGTTCTATTTTTAGTTTTTTGAGGAACCTCCATACTGTTTTCCAGACTGGCTACACCAGTTTGCATTACCACCAGCAGTGCAAGAGGGGGGGGGTCCCCTTTCTCTGCATCCTCACCAACATCTGTCATTTCCTGAATTGTTAATTTTAGCCATTCTGACAGGTGTGAGGTGGTATCTCATTGTGGTTTTGATTTGTATTTCCCTGATGATGAGTGATGATGAATGTCTTTTCATGTGTCTGTTAGCAATCTGGATGTCTTCTTTGGAAAAGTGTCTGTTCATGTCTTCTGCCCATTTCTTCACTGGATTATTTGTTTTTTGGGGGTGTAGAGTTTGCTAAGTTCTTTATAGGTTTTGGATACTAACCCTTTATCTGATATGTCATTTGCAAGTATCTTCTCCCATTCTGTTGGTTGCTGCCTTTTAGTATTGCTAATTGTTTCCTTCACTGTGCAGAACCATTTTTCTTGATGAGGTCCCAATAGTTCATTTTTGCTTTTGTTTCCCTTGCCTCCAGAAACATGTGAAGTAAGAAGTTGCTGTGGCTGAGGTCAAAGAGGTCGTTGTCTGTTTTCTCCTCCAGAATATGGATGGTTTCCTGTCTTATGTTTAGGTCTTTCATCCATTTTGAGTTTATTTTTGTGTATGGTGTAAGAAAGTGGTCCAGCTTCATTCTGCATGTTGCTGTCCAGTTTTCCCAGCATCATTTACTAAAGAAACTTTTTTTTCATTGTATATTCTTTCCTGCTTTGTCAAAGATTAGTTGGGCATAGGTTTGTGGGTCCATTTCCGGGTTTTCTATCCTGTTCCATTGATCTGATCTGTTTTTGTGCCAGTACCATACTGTCTTGAAAACTATAGCTTTGTAATACAGGTCAAAGTTTGGAATAGTGATGCCTCCAGCTTTCGTTTTCTTTTTCAACATTACTTTGACTATTCAAGGTAATTTCTGGTTTGATACAAATTTTAGGATTGTTTGTTCTATGAAGAATGCTGGTGTTATTTTGATTGGGATTGCATTGAATGTGTAGATTGCTTTGGGTAGTATCGACATTTTAACAATATTTGTTCTTTCAATCCATGAGCATGGAATGTTTTTCCATTTCTTGGTGTCTTCTTCAATTTATTTCATAAGCTTTCTGTAGTTCTCAGTGTATAGATTTTTCACTTCTTTGGTTAGATTTATTCCTAAATATTTTATTGTTTTGGATACAATTTTAAATGGGATAAATTCCTTGATTTCTCTTTCTGCTGCTTCATTAATGGTGTATAGAAATGTAACCAATTTCTGTATGTGGATTCTATATGCTGAAACTGAGGAACTCATGTCATTTCTCCAGTTTTTTGGTGGAGTTTTTTGGGTTTTCCACATAGAGTATCATGTCATTTGCGAAGAGTGAAGGTTCAAATTCCTCCTTGCCAATTTGGATGCCTTTTATTTCTTTTTGTTGTCTGGTTGCAGAGGCTAGGACTTACAAACACAGTGTTGAATCATAGTGATGAATGTGGACATCCCTTTCATGTTCCTGACCATATGGGGAAAGCTCTCAGTTTTTCCACATTGACAATGATATTAACTATGGCTCTTTCATATATGGCCTTTATGATATTGAGGTATGTTCCTTTTATTCCTACTTTCTTGAGGGTTTTTATCACACGAGGATGCTGTATTTTGTTAAGTTCTTTTTCTGCATCTATTGAGAGGATCATGTGGTTTTTGTCTTTACTTGTATTAATGTTATGTAACACATTGATTGATTTATAAATATTGAACCCACCTTGCATCCAAGAAATAAATCTGGTTTTATTGTGGTGAATAATTCTTTTAAGTATTGTTGGATCCAGTTTGCTAATATCTTGTTGAGGATTCTTGCATCGATTTTTATCAGGGACATTGGTCTGTAATTGTCTTTTTAGTGGTGTCTTTGTCTGATTTTGGATTCAAGGTAATGCTGGCTTCATAGAATTTGGAAGTTTTCCTTCCATTTCTATTTTTTGAAACAGCTTCAAAACTATAGGTATTAATTCTTCTTTAAACATCTGGTAGAATTCCCCTGGGCAGCCATTTGGCCCTGGACTATTGTTTGTTTGGAGATTTTTGATTACTGATTCAATTTCTTTACTGGTATGGGTGTGTTCAAATTTTCTGTTTCTTCTTGTTTCAGTTTTGGTAGTTTATATGTTTCTGGAAATTTGTCCATTTCTTCCAGATTGCCCAAATTGTTGGCATTTAGTTGCTCATAATATTCTCTTATTACTATTTTTATTTCTGCTGTGTTGGTTGTGATCTCTCCTCTTTCTTTCTTGATTTTATTTATTTGGGTCCTTTCCTTTTTCTTTTTGGTTATTCTGGCAAGGGCGTTATCATTTTGCTAATTCTTTTAAAGAACCAGCTCCTGGTTTCATTGATCTGTTCTACTATTTTTTGTTTTGTTTTGTTTTGTTGTTTTATTTATTTTTTTGATATCATTGATTTCTGCTATAATCTTTATTATTTCCCTTCTGCTGGTTTTGGGTTGTATTTGCTGTTCTTTTTCCAGCTCCTTTAGGTGTAAGGTTAGGTTCTATATCCGAGACCTTTCTTCCTTTTTTAGGAATGCCTGGATTGCTATATACTTCCCTCTTATGACTGCATTTGCTGCATCTCAGAGGTTTTGGACTGTCGTGTTTTCATTTATTTTTTTCCATGGACTTTTTAATTTCCTCTTTAATTCCTTGGCTGACCCATTCATTCTTTAGTAGAATATTCTTTAATCGCCAAGTATTCATGGTCTTTCTAAATTTTTTCTTGTGGTTGATTTTGAGTTTCATAATGTTGTGGTTTGAAAGTATGCATGGTATGATCTCTATGTTTTTGTACTTGCTGAACACTGATTTGTGACCCATTATGTGAGCTATTCTGGAGAATATTCCATGTGTACTCGAGAAAAATGTGTATTCTGATGCTTTAGGACGAACTGTTCTGAGTATATCTGTTAAGTCCATCCTGTATAAAAGCCATTGTTCCTTGTTGGTTTGCTGTTTAGATTATCTGTCCATTGTTGTAAGTGGGGTGTTGAAATTCCCTACTATTATGGTATTATTGTCAATGAGTTTCTTTATGTTTGTGATTAACTGATTTTTATATTTGGGTTCCTCTACATTGGGAGCATAAATATTCACAATTAGGTCTTCTTTTGGGTAGACCCTTTAATTATGATATAATGCTTTCTCCATCTCTTTTTACAGACTTTGTTTTAAAATCTAATTTGTCTGATATAAGTATGGCTACTCTAGCTTTCTTTTGATGACCATTAGTGTGATAGATGGTTCTCCATCCCTTTATTTTCAATCTGCAGGTGTCTTTAAATCTAAAATGAGTCTCTTGTAGGCAGCATATAGATAGGTCTTGTTTTCTTAATCATTCTGATACCCTGTGTCTTTTGTTTGGAGCACTTAGTCCATTTACATTCAGAGTGAGTACTGAAAGGGGCCCCTGGATGGCTCAATTGATTAAGTGTTGGACTTTGGCTCAGCTCATGATCTCACAGCTCGTATGTTTGATCCCCACATCAGGTTCTATGTTGATATCTCAGAGCCTGAAGCCTCCTTCGGAGGCTCTCTGCCTTTCCCCCAGTCACATTCCCTCCCTCTTTCAAAAATAAATAATAAAAAAATATTAAAAACTTTTAAATTTAGAGTGAATACTGAAAGATGAATTTAGTGCCATTGTGTTGCCTGTAGACTTGGTGTTTCTGGTTCTTTTTAGTTTTTGTTGCTTTTTGTCTTTTTTATTTTGTTTTGCCTTTTCTCCACTTAAGAATCCCCCTTAAAATTTCTTGCAGGGCTGGTTTAGTGGTCACAAACTCCTTTGGTTTTTGTTTGTTTGGGAAACTCTTTACCTCTCCTTCTATTCTGAATGATAGCCTTGCTGGATAACATTTTTCTGATTCAGCATGTTGAGTATATCCTGCCACTCCTTTCTGGCCTGCCAAGTTTCTGTGGATAGGTCTGCTGTGAACCTATTTGTCTTCCCTTGCAGGTTAAGGACTTTTTTACTCTTGCTGCTTTCATGATTCTTTCTTTCTTTCTGTGTGTGTGTGTGTGTGTGTGTGTGTGTGTGTGTGTGTAATTTGTGAATTTGACTATGATATACTTGGTGATGGTCATTTTTGTTGAATCTAATGGGAGTTCTCTGTCCTTCCTCAATTTTGATGTCTGCGTCCTTCCTCAGATTAGGAAAGTTTTCAGCTATAATTTGCTCACATAAACCTTCTGCCCCTTTTTCTCTCTCTTCATCTTCTGGGACTCCTATGATTCAGATGTTATTCCTTTTTAATAAGTCACTTAGTGCTCTAAGTCTTGTATAGTTATCTTTGGCCTTTGCTTCACACTTTTCTTCTGATTCATTGTTCTCCATAACTTTATCCTTTATATCGCTGATTCACTTCTCTGCTTTGTCCACCCTTGCTGTCATAGCATCCATTTGAGATTGCATCCCAGTTATAGCATTTTTAATTTTGGCCTAGTGAGAATTTACTTCTTTTAACTCTGTAGTAGGGATTCTCTGCTATTTTCTATGCTTTTGTCAAGCTCGGCTAGTATTCTTATAATTGTGGTTTTCTATATCAGACATCTTGCTTATATCTGTGTTGATGAATTCTCTGGCTGCCATTTCTTTCTGTTCTTTCTCTTGGGGTGAATTGCTTCATTTTGACATTTTGGGGAAATAAAAAATCAATAAAAGAAAAGATAAAAATTAAAAGAATTTAAAAAAACCAAAAAATTAAATAAAGAAAGCTATATCCTAGGTGTGTTTTACTCCGCTTGTTGAAAGAAGCTTGATAGAATAGAGAAAAAAGGGAAAGGGAAAAAAAGGTAACAAATATTTAAAAATTAAAAAAGTATATATAACTGAATAAAATAAGATAAAATGAAATAGAATAAAAAATTTATAAAATTAAAAATAAAGTAAAAAATAGTAAATCAAAATAAATTTTTCTCTTTCTGTACTCAACCAAGAGGAAAAAAAGAAAGAAAAAAGAAAACAAAGCATAAACAGAAGCAAAGAAAGTGAACTAATACATGAACCAGCAAACAGAGTGAAACCTGAATGAAATTACATCTAGTTTCCTCTAGAACTGAAACTATGAGGCACTCTGTAGTCCATACCCTAAGCAGGTGGTGTGACTTGTGCTGGTCTCCTAGGGGATGTGCTTGGAGGGTGCAGTTGGGTGGGACTTGGTATAATGGCTGCGTTCTCCACCGTGTGGTACTGCTTAGCTTACCGGAGTGGCCAGTGTGGCATGCATGTGTGTGTATGTGCATGTGCGTGTGTAGGAGACGTGGTAATGGCTTCACCCAGGTCCTTAGTCTCTGTCATAGGAACTTCGAACTCACCCACCTGTGATCAAGCACCCCTCCTTTGTCTCAGGCCTCCATCCACTCCTCGCCTCTACCCTGTCCATGTCCAAGCTGCCTGCCAGAGTTCTCAGATGGGGTTGTTTCAAAACTCCACACTTCAGAGACACCTGTGGCTTAGACCTGTGCTTAGTCTCTGGGGGAGGGTCTCGCTGAGCAATGGCTTGGTGCTGGCTCCCCCCAGAAAATGTTCATGAGATCGCACAGCAGCAGAGGTTCAGAGATTTTGGCAAATCACAACACACAGTTGGCACCAGGTTTCACCACACTCTGGTATCTTTGTCCTGATACCAGTAAATGTGGCCATTCTCAGGACCTTTGCCTGTGGGGAGGCCATATGACCTCTACCAGGTGCTCTCCAAGCAGGGGAACCACTTCTCCCCTTGTGGCATACAGACCCTTAAGACCCTGCTATCTGCTCCTGGGGATTCACCCTGCTTCCTCACCAGAGCACCACCAGGCACTGAGCTCTGAAACTTCAGATTCCATTGTTTATAGAATCCTGGTGGTATTGAAATCCTCTCTTTTCTTTCCTGTCTCTGGTTTTGGGAAACAGATTTCTTGTTCAGTCCCCTATGAGTGTTTTCACTCTTTCTCTCAATGTCTCCCCAACTTCTTTCAGGGGGGTGTTTTTCTTGCATGATTGATGCACCACACTCTCCCCTTTCCTTTTTCTTTCTCTGTCCTCTCTCTGCAAAAAAAACTCCCTACCTTCCACGGCTTTTCTCTCCCCAGTTCACCTCTCTACACCACATACCTGCCAAGTTCTGCGGCTCAAGTTATGTAGATTGTTGTGTTAATCCTCAGATCAGTTTCCTAGGTGTACAAAATGGTTTGGTGTTGATATAGCTGTGTCTCAGGGACAAGAGCAGCTCAAGGTCTCCATGCTGCTCTGCCATATTGATTCCTCTCACTGAACCTCAATTTCAACAATATTTCTTATGATGTTCTTCCTGCCTTCAATTGTTTATAGTGTGTGTTATGGAAACAAATAGTTTGGTTAACTTAGGGAAAAAAAACTAAACAATTACAAATAAAAAGCCAAATAAAATTTATTATTTGGCCTTGAATTACCAATGATCATTTTATTTATTTTTATTTTTATTTTTTCTTCCTTGCCCTACTGTGGCCTGGGGGGCAAATCCAGACAGATCTGACTGCTCCCACCTGATGCAGTTTAAATTTTTTTTTTCAACGTTTTTTATTTATTTTTGGGACAGAGAGAGACAGAGCATGAACGGGGGAGGGGCAGAGAGAGAGAGGGAGACACAGAATTGGAAACAGGCTCCAGGCTCCGAGCCATCAGCCCAGAGCCCGACGCGGGGCTCGAACTCACGGACTGCGAGATCGTGACCTGGCTGAAGTCGGACGCCTAACCGACTGCGCCACCCAGGCGCCCCACCAATGATCATTTTAGAATCTACTTTGTTTCCTTGAAAACAAATATCCTACCCAGTTTTTTTACTGTTTATTATTTTGACAATTTTAAGTATGTAGTGTAAACAAAGTTTTATCTTACATCTAAGAAATCCAGGTTTAACATTCTCCTTTATTTTGTGTGTGAATGCTTATAAATTCCAACATTTGAATCAGAGTAATTCAAACTTTTCATGGATCTGGAGAAATTTAGGAATGGGAAAGACCAATGGATTTTGATTTTATGAGCACTAACCCTATACCAAGCATTATTTACTTTACTCAGTGTTTTATTTTGTATTTCCTCTCTGAGTCATAATATGCTGCAATCATTATTATAATAGTTAATTTATTTGGGTCATGAATGTTTGGCTCTATGCAAGTCTGGTGCATCCATATGATGGATGTAAATGTGGCCATTAGAAACCATATTGTAGAAGAGTGTTAATGACAGGAGGAATGTCATAATATGCTGTAGGATACAAAACTATAATCTTATCTCTATTTTGAATGTATGTGCATAGGAAAATGTTGGAAAGATATATACAAAAAATTAGCACTCAGTGACATGAAGGATTAAGAGGATAAGAAGGACAAGGAAGCTTCTCAGGAAGAGACTCAAATGACCCCACAGCTCATACAAACTGTCTGATGGATATTCACCAACCATCTCCAGAACATGGTGGAGAGTGAGGAAAGGGGCCTGCCACTTCCCATGTGGGCTTTTAAATATTTACTTATTTTTGTAAAGATGTTCCTAATGTCCTGAAGAGAGATGTCTCATAGGAAATTTTGAGTATGGGGGTTTCTGGTGATGATTGTTGCATGCCTCTGTGATTTGTTGTGGATGCTAAATGCTCAATGTTTATGCTGATAGAGATGATGATTGTTTTACCTATCAAGCTATATTTTCTTGTTTTGCAGATTTCACTCTTGCACCATTTGAATAACACAATTTGTAGGCTTCTCATTCTCAAGAGGAAGAAAGATAAAACCAAACTCTGTTCAAATTCATTATCTTGGGATTCTCCAACCTAAATGATTCACAATTTTTACTCTTCACTGTCTTCTTTCTGACCCATATCTGTACTTTGGGAGGAAATATCTTCATTATCCTGGTGTCTGTGGCTGATCCACATCTACACACCCCCATATATCATTTTCTGAGGAATTTGGCCTTTCTTGACATCTGCTACACCACCACCAACGTCCCCCAGATGACGGTGCATCTCCTGTCAGAGAAGAAGAGCATGTCCTATGGGGGGTGTGGGGCACAACTGTTTGCATGTATTTTCTTAGAAGGATCAGAGTGTCTCCTCCTGGGGGCCATGGCGTATGACCGTTACATTGCAATCTGCAAACCTCTACAGTACTCAGTGATTATGAACAGAGCCCTGTATGGCCGGTTAGCCACCTCATGCTGGACTGGGGGTTCTTCAACAAGGGAGTGCACACTTCTGACCTTCTACCTGCCCTTCTGTGGCAACAACCAGATTCAGTATTTCTTCTGTGACATCTCCCCTTTGCTGATGTTGTCTTGTGGGGGCACTTCCGTCAATGATTTGGCATTGCTGTCCATTGCGGTCTTCATTGGGTGGGCTCCTTTCTTGGGTATCATCCTTTCCTACTTCTATATTATCTCTGCTATCTTGAGGATCCGCTCCTCAGAGGAGAGGCAAAAGGCATTTGCCACCTGTGCCTCGCACCTGGTCATTGTCCTTCTGTACTAGTAGTGCCATCTTCACATACGTGTGGCCCGTCTCAACATGGTCGCTGGAGAGAGACCAGCTGGTCTCTGTCCTCTGCAGTGTTGTCACTCCCATGTTAAATCCTGTCATCTGTACTTTGAAGAATAAGGACATCAGAAAGGCCTTGAAAGCGGTGGGAGAAAAGGTTGCAACCTTCACATTTCATTTCCCTTGAACTGTAGTGTTTACTTTTCTGTGATGATTAATAATAGAAAATTAGCTTCTTAGTGATACAATCTCATTGCTTCTTGCCAACATTTCTAATTAAAAGTTAATTTCAATGATTAAACAAAGGGGCAAAGTAAAGGGTTACTATATATTTTTGTCCCCTTCCTATTCTTGAAACACTTGTGTCTTTTCTGTATGTTTGAAACTTTTTCTAAATAGTTTAACAAGTTAATTTGAAGCTCATGGATATAACTACAAATATAATGCTTGTCTCCACATGTACATGATTTTTGATTATTTAACATCTGTGTCAAATATATTCTTTAGTTACTCTACTGTTCTTCCATTTTGCTTTTGTCCTATGGTGAACTATCTGTTGGCCTGCATTTCTGGTTCTTGCTACATTTGTCTCAAAGTCATTTTCTTTTGTCACCTTCCTTCTTATTTTCACTGTGCTTTCAAAATCTTGAGAAAATTTTCTAAGGATGTAGAAGTTCTCCTTGTTTTCATCACTGCCAATACATTTTTCTATTGAGACTACACAAATAATTATGTCTTAATTTAGTTTCCATAAAATGACTCATTCACTTCAATTTGGACAGCAATTTAATAAACATCTTAAATTCTGCATTATGCCTGAGGGATGTAGACCTCCAGAGAAATGTGTACATCAGTATGAAATGGGTTCTCTTAAGTTCAGCTCTGAAGGGACATTTCAGATTTTTCGCTGACTGTGTAGAACAAATTCTGATTTATCTCCATTTGGAAAAGACCATGCCATAGTCTCTATACTCTTGTCTGTATTCTTCACCTCTAAATATGTGGCATGTTCCCATCTTCTTTAAGGAATCTCTGTAAATAACTCTACTTCTTTTTAACGTAAAAAAATGTTTATTTTTGAAAGCAAGAGAACACACACATGCGAGTGGCAGAGGGCCAGAGAGAGAGGGAGGCAGAGGATCCTAAACAGGCTTTGTATTGAGAGCAGAGAGCCTGATGTAGGCTCAGGGTTTGTAAAACCCTGAGATGATGACCTGAGCAGAAGTCAGACACTTAAGTGACTGGAGCCCCCCAGGTGCCCCTGAAAATAACTCTACTTTGTATGATCTGATGCTTCTGTGCTTCTTAGGTTGGGACACATTTTTATAAAAACAGCCTTGTACACACAATAAAATTCAGAAGGACAAAAATATCTTATTTTTTTAAAAATTATAAAATATTTGGTTCACATGCTATTTAAATTTAAAACAGGGAACACAACATACATCTATAAAGAAAGGCAATTGCATGGATTTTAATTCAGATGTGAGGTGATATTTCAGTCTGGTTTGATTTGCATTTTCCTGATGGTTAGTAGATTAGATAGCTTATCATATACCTGTGGGTCATTTGTATGTCTTCTCTGAAAAAAAATGTCTATTCAAGTCCTTTGCTAATTTTTAATTTTTTTTTTTGCTACTGGGTTGTAGGGATACCTTATATCGTTCGGATATTAACCCCTTATCATATACAGGATTTGCACATATTTTCTCCTGCTCTGTAGGTTGCCTCTTCCTTTTCTTGATTGTCTCCTTTGCTGGGTAGAAGCTTTTTAGTTCAACATAGTCCCACTTGTTTAGTTTTGCTTTTGTTTTTTTGTGCTTTGGTGTCACATCCAAAAAAATAATTTCCAAGGCCAATGTCAAGGGGGTTTCCCCTATTTTTCTAGTAGCAATTTTATGGTTTTAGGTTTTGTGTTTAAATTTCAATCCATTTTGAGTTGATTTTTGTATATGGTATAAGATATGGATCCAACTCCATTCAATTATATGTGGAGATCCAGTTTTCCCAGGATTTTATTTCAGAGACTGTCCTTTACTCATTTGCTTTTATTCTTGGTAGAAGATTAGTTGACCATGTATGTGTGGGTTTATTTCTGGGCACTCTATTCTGTTCCATTGATCTATGGGTCTGTTCTTATGCCACTACCACACCGTGGTGTTTGCAAGAGCTTTGTAATGTAATTTGAAATCAGGAAGTATGGCACCTCTAGCTTTGGTTTTATTTCTCAATATCAGCTTGACTCTTAAGAGTCTGTTTTGATTTCATATGAATTCTAGGATTATTTTTTCTATTCCTTTAAAAAATGCCATTGGATTTCTAATAGGGATTACGTTGAATCTATATATCATTCTGTGTAGTATGAGTATTTTAATATTATTTGTTTTTCCAAAGCATGAACATGGGATATTTCTCCATTTATGTCTCTTCTTCCATTTCTCTTGTGAATGTTTTATAGTATTTAGTGTGCAGATCTTTCATCTCCTTGGTTAAATATATTGCTGAGTATTTTATTCTTTTACCATTGTAAATGTGATTGTTTTCTTCATTTCTTTTTCAGATAGTTTCTTATTAGTGTACAGAAGCACAACTTATTTTTGTATGTTGATTTTGTATCCTGCAAGTTTATTGAATTCATTTATTAATCCTAACACTTTTTTTGTGGGTGGCATTGTAGGTCTGTTTTGTTTTGTTTTGTTTTGCTTTACAAGATCATGTCATCTGTGCAGAGAAACAATTATACAGCTTCCTTTCTTATTTGGGTGCCTTTTGTTTCTTTTTCTTGCCTAATTGTTCTGGCTACAACATCAAGTACTATGTTGGAGAGAAGTGGTGAGAGTGGGTATCCTTCTCTTGTTCCTAATCTTAGAGGAAAAGGACTCAATTTTTCACAGAAAAGTGTCTTTCATAGTTACTCCATATTTATCATTTCTGTTGCTCTTCATTTCTTCCTGGAAGTTCAAGTTTGCACCGGGACACGTGCCCATTTAGCTTGAAGTACATCCTTCAGCTTTGTTTTATCACAGGTCTCTCGGTGATGGACCCTTTTAATGTTCTTTTAAGTGAAAATGTTTCAATTCGCCTTCATTTTTAAAGAATATTTTGACCAGATATAGAATTCTGAGTTGACAATTTTTTTTCTGCCAACATTTTAAAATTGTAGTTCCACTGTTTTCTAGTCTCCATGGTGTATGATGCTAGGGCAGCAGTTACTTAAATCTTCTTACCCCGTATGCATTTTGCCATTAAAAAAAATCAATGTAGTGGCTTCATAATCACACCACCTCCCTCCCCCCCCCCCCACATAAATTGATATTTATGGGAATAGAAATATGGAGAGAATAAGTCTTTGGAGAGAAAAACCCCAAGACATTAATTCCCAGGATGCCACTGGGGAGGTTTTCCAAGATTTAGTCTGTTTGTTCTCTGGTTAGAATGAGAGATGAAATTTGCTGAGATTCAATCTTTTAGATATAAGCTGTTTGTAATAAAAATGGACATAAGAAGTTTTGAGCAGCCAGAACTGTCTCTGATAATTTAACCAGAGAGACATCTGATCTCTGAATTCTGAGCAGACATTATGTCATTGTAAGGTACGTGCAGAGAGAAGTACAGGGCAAAGTGGCTGAGAGAATGGTTTTCTGATGTTGGGTCAGGGTGCCTGGAAGGTGTGGGTGGGGATAACTGGGAACTCTTTGAATATAGGCTGTGAAAATCAGAGTGGGACACACTAGGTGGCTCCCAGAACAAGTCATCAGCTGTGAAGCTTCAAACTCCCTAATCAATTTGTGTGTGTATTTTTTACTTTTTTTGTTACAGTGTTTTTCAGAGTAGATTGTTATCAAGTATAGGTGTATGTTTTGATAGAATTTCTTAGTGTGTGTTTTACAAAGAGAGAAGATAAAGGGAAGAAGGAAGTGAGGGAGAAAGAAAAGAATTAACTGAGTAATGTCTTAATGTATGTGGCAGGTTCTAGTCCTAGCATTAGAGTGCTACATTGCACCTTGTGTCAGATAGTTACATAACTTTGCAGTAGTATTATTGTTAGTGGAGGATGGATGGTGTGACCATTCAGGAAAAAGGAAAATAATTTTCAGAACTATAGTATAATCATGTGTTTTCACATGGGTACATCTCAAATCCCTGATGTTTATCCTGGTTACAATGTCCTTCAATCACATATGTGATTCCTGAGATGAACCCTCTTCCCTCTGCTACTAATAATTCCAGTTAGAATATTTCTCCTATTGTCCACATCCATGGAAAACAGCCCCTTGACTTTTGTGTCCTTTCGCTAATCATATAATTATTTAAAATTTAAAACTGTTTACTGATGCTAAATAATCACTAAGAATCACTAGTGTCCTTGAAGTCAGTTTATGATAAAGGTGATTTGCTAAAACAACAACTGGCCTTACGTGGTTAAAAACCATTTACTTGATTGCAAATATCCATTCCTGACTTTCTGTGTTGCTGGGGGCTCTGATAAAGTGGAGGAGTCCTTTGTGACATAGCATCACATTCAGGGGAATACTGCAGGTATATTGTAGATTACTGGACTTAGTAAAGCACAGATCTGACCTCTT
The DNA here is from genome assembly GCF_024362965.1 of Panthera pardus. Classification (NCBI taxonomy): domain Eukaryota; kingdom Metazoa; phylum Chordata; class Mammalia; order Carnivora; family Felidae; genus Panthera; species Panthera pardus. Next base: position 106,508,132 of record NW_026526732.1, read on the forward strand.
TGGGGTAATTTTAATTGTTGACAAACACTGAACTGGTAATAATAATCTACTAGTTAATTCAATCAATATAGAGACAGCACCAAAAACAAAAAAATTTCCAGTTCTAGATGCTGGGGGGTGCAATAGTGAATAAAATGGACAATAGTTTTTGTTTGTTTATTTGTTTGTTTGCTTTTGGAGCTTATAGTTAAGTTGAGGATGAAAGACAACATGTATGATAAAATCCAATGTACCAGTGTAGGACGAGTGCCATTGGTGACACCATAGCAGGGAAGAATGACACAGTACGCTTTTCTCATTTTTTGGTAAATTAACACAGGGCAATCAGAGCAATCTACATTGAGGGAGTGCCTGTGGGGCAAAGACTAAGAGGTGTGGGGATTAGTTATGCAGATTTCACAAGTGTAAGAGTGCCCAGACCCGGACAGCTGTGCCTGGACCCTGAACTGAGTGTGATTGGTGTGTTCCAGGAACAGCAGTGAGCCGGGGCAGCTGAACACTCACAAGGGCAGTGGAAATAGACTCAGGTTAGTGTACTGACTTTGAATGTTTACTCTGATAAGATGGGAATCACTAGACGGTGTAGCGCATTAGGCTTATATTTAGCAGAGTACTCCTGGATGCTGCTGAGAATGGCGGGTTGGGCAAGAGTAGAAAGACTGGAGCAATAACCCAGATGCCCAAGGAGGTGGCTTCACACCCAGGATCACCAAGCAGACAGGAAGAAAGGGACTCTGCACCTGTGTTCATGAAACACAGGAGGTTGCAATTTTCTGTTCAGTCCTTTTCAAAGTGTTGATATTCAAAGTTATGCTGCCTTCTAAAGGAAGTTGAGGCGTTTCACCCTTTTCTTTATTTGGAAGAATTTGTGTGAGTCGCTATTATTTCTTTCTTAACTATTTGGTAGAATTCGCCCGTGCAATATGGACTTGGTGTTTCCTTTTGGGGAAGATTTTAAATAGCAGCTCTGGTTTCCTATAGAGTTATCAATCACATTTCCTCTTTGTTACTGGAAGTTTTGTAATCCACTTTTGGTTTGAATTAATTTGTAAGTTACATCTGCATTGTTAAGTTCATTGGCATGAAGGTGTTCACGATGACTTTTACATTGGACATTGACTTTCACTAATCTTTTCAAACTTCTAGGTTTTTATTTCATTGACTTTGCTCTGTTGTGCTCTTTTCTATGATTCATGTTGTAATTTTTATTATTCCTTTCCTTCTACTTTCTTCAGACTTGGGTTGCTAGTATCCTTCCTTTATCCATCTGGCTTCTTAAAATGAAAGTTTAAGGTATTGGTTTTCAATATTTTTTTCTTTTCTAGCATATGAATCCAAGGCCAAAAACTCCCCTCTATTTCTTCCTTTAGCTGAAGAACAAGAGCTTTGATATGTCTTATCTTCATTATCGTTCACTTAAAAATATTTTCTAATGCCTATTTCTCCTTTTATCTGTGAATTACTTGGTGTGTATTGCCTAACTTGAAGCATTTAGTGAGTTTCTAGATATCTTTTTAGTGTTTTCTAATCCCACCATAGTCAAAGAACAGTCTTTGGATGGTTCCATCTTTTGAAAATTTTGAAGCTTTTTTTTTTTTAAAGATTTTTTTTTAAAGTAATCTCTACCTTCAATGCAGGGCTCAAGCTCACGACCTCACGACCCCAAGATCAAGAGTTGCACATTCCACCAACAGAGCCAGCCATTTTTTTTTTCTGGTAAAGACTCAACCTATGCTTGATTTTTTAAATGTTATGTGTGAAAATAATTTTAATTCTTTTCTTGTTTTTCATTCATGCATTGTACTCTATACAGTTTGAACATCCACAGGTCATAATCACTCTTGCTTTATATAGTATTTCTCACCTGTCTGGAGTCTGTTTTCCCTTGTGTGTGCCCAGATGTGCACCCATTCTGCAGTTCTCAGTCTCTTTCTGCATTTCCATTCCTCTGTCTAGTATCCCTTACTTCTTCCTCAAGAACTTCTTTTAGGGTATATTTAGTGTAGTGATGAATTCTCTTAGTTTGTGTTTTCTCTGCTTGTGTGTGTGTAAATTTTTTCTTGTTGGGTTAAGTGTTCTATATATGTTAATCAAACTTGTAAATGATGTTGTTCAGATGTTTATATTCTTACTGACTTCTTGGCTAATTCTTCTGTCTGCATACAGAGAGGTATGTTAAAGCTTCTTATTCTGTGGTGGATTTGACTGTCTTCACTAGTTCTGTCACTTTTTGAAGTTGGGAGCTTACATTGGACTATGATATTTTGAACCAGTAATCAGCAGGAGACTCTCAGTGTGGGTGGGTAAGTATAAGTTTTTCCAATTCCTTAGGTCAAGGGCCCACTTTTCAGTTAACAGGGTGGTGATTATTTTATTTTACAAACAGCAAGGGTTTCTTTGTTCTTATACTTCCTGTGCCTTTTCTCTCTTCCTCAGGGTTTATGCTTTGCCTTCTTCTAATTTTTTTCCCTTGTAGAAATTCCTGCTAAGTGTGGAGCACTTTTCTTTTTGGGCTAAAATATTTGGGGTATATTCAAAGTTCTCCCACTGTTAGGACTTCTCACTATTTCCAGTTTTTCTCTACATCAACAGCCCCACTGCCAGGCTTCAATCTTGTGATTACTGATCCTAATTGTGTGTTTTTATCCTCTCCTTACACAATATTTGAAGTTTCTGGGCTTTGCATCTCTTAATTTTACTGAAGGTTTGGGTGGTCAGGAAGGTGCTGGTTTCCTGGGGCTTTTATGTATCTTAGAAGAAGAGGGAAAAAATCCTCACAAGGCTATATCTGCATTGCTTCCAGAACCTGGAATTATAAGCTCAACAATTCCCCTTACTTGTGTGTCTTAAATTTGCCCAACCTTGGATTCTAATATATTTGTGAGGTTATGGTCATGTCTCACATCTCCTACTTTAAAAAGTTCTCTTTATAGCTGCTTTTATTAATCTAATGTCATTTTACTACATATGAATTTATGAGGTATGTTAATCTTCAATTTTATTGTAAGTAAATTTAGCTTTACTGCCCCTAAATATTCTTTACATTGTAGCTCACTCCTAGGGTCTTCCAAATAGTAATCTTGCCTTACTTAACATCCATCATGTAAAATTAAAAATTCAGAAAAATTAACTCACTGTTATTGTTACATTTGCTCCCCAGGCAATGGAGAACGTCACTACAGTGAGTGAGTTTCTCTTACTTGGCCTGACCAGTGTTCAGGATCTGCAGCCTTTCTTCTTTGTGCTTTTCTTAATCATTTACATGATAAGCTTGGTTGGAAATGGAGCTATATTGGTGATCATTATTTTGGAGCCCAAACTCCACTCCCCCATGTATTTCTTCCTGGGAAACCTTTCTTGTCTGGACATCTGCTATTCTTCAGTGACACTGCCCAAGCTGCTTCTAACCCTCTTGTCCACTCGCAGGGTCATATCTTTCCTAGGCTGCATCACTCAGCTACACTTCTTCCACTTTCTGGGCTGTTCTGAGGCCATCTTGCTGGCCATTATGGGCTTTGACCGATTCGTGGCCATCTGCTACCCACTTCACTATGCCATGCTCATGAACCACCAGGTGTGTGTCCTCTTGGCTGCCGTAGCCTGGCTCACCAGCTTCCTTTATGCTCTGATGCATTCTGTCCTGACTGCACGCCTGAACTTCTGCCACTCTCTGAAACTCCACCACTTCTTCTGTGATGTGAAGCCTCTCCTGGAACTGGCCTGTGGTGACACGCAGGTCAATCAATGGCTTATTTCCATCATCACAGGTGGGATTTCCATGGATGCCTTCTTCCTGACTCTTCTCTCCTACCTCTATGTCGTTGGTTTCCTTCTGTTTGAGCATCAGTCCTGCAGCACACTTCACAAGGCTCTGTCCACATGTGCTTCACACCTCATGGTGCTGTGTCTTTTCTATGGGCCTGTGGGCTTCACATACATCCGTCCAGCCTCAGCCACTTCCATGGTTCAGGATCGGATGGTGGCTGTTATATACAGCGCAGTCACCCCAGTGCTGAACCCACTGATATACACTCTTAGGAATAAGGAAGTGTGGTTGGCTCTGAAGAAGATCTTCAGGAGGAAGTTTTGTTGAAAGACTGCCAGGAGCACCTCTGGGACTAACAGGGCGGACGTCTGATGTCCATTAAGAGTCATCCCTTCGTTGTGGTGAATGGTCTACTTGATTTGTTTTTCTCTCAGGGATTTGTAGCACTTGTCACTGTGTTCTGCACTTATTTATGTATAATCATTCTTGGTTCAGTATTTATTCACTGATTTACTTAAGAAATGGTCATTGAGCGTATGTTATATCAGACAATGTAGTAGGGGCAGAAAACACAGGAGTGAGAAAAACTCCACAGTCTTGTGAAAATCAGTTTAGTGTAATGGGGACCACCCAACAAGCAAACCCGTAAGTAAACACGTAAGGATAATAGTATGGGATTGAGAACTAAAAGGAGGTAGGAAGGATGAGGAGCAAATGGGATGGGCACATATGATATAATAAAGAATTTATGTGCTCTCTGTCCTGAGTTTCTGAAATAGAGCTTCTAAAACTCTCAGAATTCTCCAAGTGACACAGTGTCTTTGTTATTCATAAACCACTTGGATCACACCTGGGCTTATGCTCATAAGATGACCTTATATGGGCCCCAAGACAGCTTCAGGATGGGGCTGGTCCTGCCAGAAACACCAACCATATGGCTAGAGGTTTGCAGCTTTGAGTCATGGTGATACAAACCTGACTTCCAGAGAAGAAGGAGGCTGGAGGCTGAGCTCAGCTACGTGGCCAGTGGTTCTGTCAGTCACACCTGTATAACAGAACCTTAATAAAAAGGATACCATGGCCAAGCAACCTTCTTTGGTTGGCACTGTACACTTTGAACATTGTGATGGTTATTTTTATGTGTCAACCTGACTGGGCTAAGGGATGCCCAGAGAGCTGGTAGAATGTTATTTCTTGGTGTGTCTGTGTGAGGGTGCTTCTGAAAGAGATAAGTGTCTGACCTGGTAAGCTGAGAAGCTGAGCCAAGAAGGTCCCCCCCCCCCCCCAACGAATGCAGATGGGCATCATACAATCCACTGAGGTCCTGATTAGACTGAAAAGATGGAAGAAGGGTGTATGTTGATATTGACCTATTATAACTAACCAATTCTTAGTGGGTAGAAACACCACATTTCCTTAGATATGTAATTAACAGAGTATCCATCAGACAAGATGCTATACCAGGCAGCAAGGTTGAAATGAAAATTAAGGGCATCTGACTTGTGTGGGTTGATGGTAATGGAAAATGGATCATAGGATCTCCAGTTCTCTGAGTTCTTTATCCATGTTGGATATTAACAGCTTATCAGAAATGTACAGAGCAGTAGCAGATGGCAGTGCAGCTCCAATGATGGATGGGCCAAAGGGGGGACACAGGACAGATTCTCGGGGGTTCTTCTTTTTTCCCCAAGTGGTGAAATGTCTCTGAGGTGATCCTTCTTAGCATCAAGCTGCTCTGGATGTGTAATGGGATGAGGCAGGTAAAATTATTCCTATGCTTTCCTATGTAGTTTGCTCAGTTAAGTTTTGGGGTAGTCAAAATTTACATGTTTGTGCTCCTAAGCCCCATGTTGTCCAAGGTCAGCTGTAAATGACAGACGCTAACGAGAACATAAAAGTCATCAAAACAACTTTGGGTTTTGAAAATGTAACCAAAAGTTGACAATCCTTTACCTAGATAAACCAAGAAAGAGAAGATTCAAATAAATACAAGTATAAATTAAAGGGGAGACAAGCTCGATACCACAAAAATACACAGAGACTTATGAACAGTTGTTCACTTTGGATAGCTTAGAAAAAAATGAAAAAATTCCTAAAAACACACCCTAATCTGAACAGATCAATGATGAGTAAGGAGATTACAGCAGGGTTAAAACCCTCCCCCAAAAGATCAATCAGCTCTACAGATTTCTGTCAAACACTTAAATAAGAAGTCATTCCTCCTCAAATTATTCTAAGAGAAGGGAACACTTCAAAACTCATTTCACGGGCAAGCATTAACCTCAACCAAAGCCAAACAAGTTACAGGCCAATATCCCTGATAAATACAGGGATTTCCTCAGTAAAATACTAGAAAATGGGATTCAACAGCATTTGTAAAGGATCATACAGCATTATTAAATGGGATCAATCCCTGGACTGAAAGGGTGGTTCAAAATACACAAATCAGTAAATGTGATGCACCACATTAACAGAATGAAGGTTTAAAACTGTACGTTCATCTCAGCGAATAAAGAAAATGCATTCAACAAAATATAATATCCTCAGATCAGACTAGGACTTCAATATTCAGGTGAATACCTGATAGTGTATTACTGGAAAGTGATGTCATCATACTGTCCACTAACAAAAAGAAATCAGGGATAAGTAGATGTATGAGTAGATAAGAAAAAATGAAAACAATCAGCATGAAAATGGACAACAGAAACCTAACCTCAGTTATTAGTATTTATTGAACAACTGGCCACAGACTATTGTCACACTGCTTGGTGCGACACAAGACTGAAAGCATTACTCAGAGTCGAGATGGTTTGAAATGATGAGAGGCTGGAGGGACTGCACCAAGAAAAACTTCCTTAAGCAAGAGAGGGCTGGGTAGCTCTCTTGTATTTATTGGGGAGTGAACAATAGTATGTGGAAATGAAAGGAGAAACATAAGTTAATATATCATGTGAGACATACCATGACTTAACTATGTGAGTGTCTATGCATATACATTGGCAAACTCACGAAGAATGCACGGGGCAAAGTAAGGGGTAAAGGTGGACTCAACCTTCCTTAGTAACCTGAGCATTTCATCCTGGAAAGAAAAACCCTTCTGCTTCTTCCAGCACGTCTTGTGTTCCCTTGGTTGAGCAGGTACTGTGTTCAGCACGTGCTGCATTCAGCACGCACTGCTCTTGCCCTACTTTATCTCTCCTGTCCTCTGTACTCCCACAGACTATATGAAAAACATACAATGTTCATGGAGAACATTTCCAGAATTTGGTAATTCAGGGAATTAGAAACCATAAAAAATAAAATTTCAGATTTGGAAAACAAACAAATAACCACAACGACAAGAAACACTAGAAATCCCAGAATGGAAAATTTTAAGAACTCAAATTAGGAGCTGAGCAGATGGATTTAATAGCAGATTAGACATAGCTGTAGCAAAACTCAAGGAACTGGATGTCACCAAGAACAAAGCGCAAAGAATGTACTGCACACGGAACAAAGAACATGCCTTAAGCAAAATTTGAAGATGGTGGTTAAGAATATGCCAGACTGGGGGTACCTGGGTGGCTCAGTTTGTTAAGTGTCCAACTTCTGCTCAGATCATGATCTCATAGTTTTTGTGAGTTCAAGCCCCGTGCCAGACTCATGTTGAGAGCTCAGAGCCTGGATCCTGCTTTGGATTCTGTGTGTGTCTCTCTCTCTCTTCCCCTCCCCTGTGCTCTCTCTCTCTCTCTCTCTCTCTCTCTCTCTGTCTCAAAAATAAATAAACTTAAAAATATTCCAAACTTGAAAACATTAATCCCTTCTTAAAAAGCCCAAGTAAACCCAGGCATGACAAATAATAAATTCTATACACAAACATATTATCTTGAGATTGAAGAAGAGTGTGGCAAAAGAAAACTTAAAAACAAGAACAATAACCTGCAAAAGAACCATAGGAAGATTGAAAGATGATTTTTTCAAAAGTAACAACAGACTAGATTATTTTTAAGAGAGGAAAATAATACCTTCAGTGGGTGAAAAAAAAGAACTAGAATCCTAGAATTTTCTACATAATGCAGTATTCTCAAAAATGGAAGTTAAATAAAGACAATTTCAGATAAATACAAGTTGACATCTCACTAGTAGCAAACAGGGCAGAAAATGATCACAAGTGGATGGTTTCTAAGTAGGATGAGAAAATCAAGAATTTAAATATATTGGTAAATCTAAATGAATATGTACTGCATAAAATAATAAAGGTAATATACTGTGAAGGTTGAATTACTTATAGAATTAATATCCGTTACAGCAATAGCCTTCTCCTGTTGGGAGAAGCTAAGTGGAATTAGAAGGTCCCAAAGTATTGTGCTGGAGGGGGGTAAAATACCAACTAACAACTGAGTTTTATCAACCAAGGATGCGATTTTTTGTTTAAGGCATAACCACCAATGACCAGGTAAAGAATGTATAGCTTCTAAATTGATAAAGGTTGTAAATAATTCAAAGTCTATAAAAAGAGAGGAACAAAGGAAAGAAAAGGACATAGGACAAGGGACAGAAAGAAAATACAAAATGAGATAGTAGATTTAAACTCCCAAATACCAGTTCTTACTTTAAACTTAAATGGATGACGTACTTCAGTTAAAAGGCCAGAGTGTCAGGCTGGTAGGAAAAAATCCCTGACAAGTTGATGTTGCTTACAAGAGCTACATCATCCCAAACAGAAAGGTGCAGAAAAGCTAAATGTAAAAGAAAATGAAAGTTATATCATGCAAATATTAACAAAAGGAAAGGTTGTATATCTATATTTATAGCAGAACACAATTTTTAGGAAAATGGTATTATCAGAATGTGATGGTTATTTTTATGTGTCAGCTTGACTGGGCCATGGTTTTCTCAGATAGCTGGCAATATATCCAAATATGCTGGATGTTTCTATGAAGGTGTTTTTGTATGAGATTCACATTTAAATTGGTAGACTTGTAAAGTAGACTGACATCTGTAATGTGGGTGGGCCTCATGTAACCAGCTGAAGGTCTGAAAAGAACAAAAGGCTGACTCTTCCTAAGCAATAGACTTCTCCTGCTTGAGAGCCACTGAATGGGGATATCAGTGCAAACTGCTGGCTGTCAGACTTGAACTGGGTGCAGGTTGTGGACTCGATGGCCTCCATAATGACGCTGGCCAATTCCTTATGAAAAATTTCTTGATGGATAGATAGATAGATAGATGATAGTTATAGAGGTGATAGATTATCAATAGATAGATGATAGATAGATGGGTAGATAGGTGACAGGATAGATAGATGATAGAGACATATAAAATAATAACACACACACACACACACACACACACACACACACACACACACACACTCTATTCTGATTCTCTGGATAACCTTGATTCATGCCCAGGGATAAAGAGGATCACTAAAAATCAATGTGTATTAATTCATCTGTAAAATGAAACAATTCTAAAGTTGTATGCTCCTGTTTTTAAGTGGCTTCAAAATATATAAACAATCTACAACACCAATATCGAATATACATAGATTTACAATTACATGGTGAAAATGTTACATTTCACTCAGTAACTGTTAAGACAAGCAGACTAAAACGAGTAAAGATTAAAATTTGAACTATAATTACAGATGAGTTCATCATGATCATCATAGGACATTAAATTCAATGTTTCAGAGTATGTGTTTTTCAAAAGGCACGTGGAATATTTGTAAAAATTGACTATACATTAGACAATTAAAAGTTTTAACAAACTCAGAGAATTGAAGGCATTCAATATGTTAAGTTAGTCATCAACAACAAAAATAAAATATTTATTTAGGAATTAAGGGCTACACATCTAAACAATGCATGGGTTAATATAATATTGCATTGGAAATTAGGAAACATTTTGGAATGAGAGATAAATGACATTTCAAGTTACTGGATTCTGTTATGGGTGTGCTCATGAGGAATTTATAGCCTTACATACATATATTAGAATTGAGGAAAAACCAAAAATGTATGATGTAAATATCCATCTCAATGTGTTAGACAGGAAGAGGAAATCAAACCTAAAGAAGGTAGAAAATTTGAAAGAATGAATATAAGAATAAAAATACTAACAATTAAAGTGAAGTGTTGGTTTTTTCAGACATCCAGTTAGGAATGAATAAGTCACAGGGTAAAAGGCACAGGGTAGGGAATGTGTGCGTGATGCTGTAACAGTGATGTCTGGAGACAGGTGGTGGACACAGCATCATGTGTGAGCCTGTCAATCACCATGCTGTGCACCTCACAATAATGGAACATTGCGTATCAACTGTACTCAAATTTTTAAAAAAAGCTAATAAAATTTACAATCCATGGCAAGATTGATCAGTGATAGTGAGGGAAGTCAGGATAATCAATATCAGGAATGAAGAATGCTTCTGCTCACATAAGGAGCATGCAGGTTGCTTCCAGGGTGGCAATAGTGTGCCCAGCAGTAGCAGGGGTATACACACAGGTACTCAACCCCCTGAACTTGTCTGACCCCTTGTCTTTCCTCTGCACATATGGCGGCTGATCTGTGACCAAACAGAAGAATCCATCTCTCAAAAATGGCGACAGTGTTGTTACAACAAAGGAAGTGGGGGCTTTCCTACCTTCTCTCAGTTGGCACCCAGAAGAAATACAAGATGTAATGAAAGAAATCAATGTACCACTGATTTGCCAGAAATTTTACCATGATGATTATAAAAATGAAAGATACAGAGTGTAAAGGCAGATCCACAGGTAACTCTGAGTTTTTCAACAAGGCCGATAATGGTTAGACGGCACCAAGGCAGAGTCACATCTCACACTGACAAGCTTAGGGGAAGTGTTACTGCTGGAAGAAGATTGTGGAATCATCACACAGGCAGAGACTGATGGAAATGCAGAAGTCTGGAATGAAGAATTAATAGAGATGATGGTTTGGAAATAAAGTATTTTCAACTCATCCTCCTTTCCATTAGGATAAAATTCAATCTTTTACTTACCTCTTACAAAATAATTTCATTCCAAACACACAAGCTAGCTTCATGAATTATTTGACTGGTGCCCTGTCCCCAACTGATCAAGCTAAAATGAGTCTTACACAGCTTTAAATATAAGAAAGCATGTAGTGGACTCTTTAAAATCATGTTTGCCAATAAATATTACACTGTTGAGCTGGCCCGTTTTTCATGCCCACATTTATTTACTTATTTATTTATTTTCAATATATGAAGTTTATTGTCAAATTGGTCTCCATACAACACCCAGTGCTCATCCAAAAAGGTGCCCTCCTCAATACCCATCACCCACCCTACCCTCCCTCCCACCCCCCATCAACCCTCAGTTTGTTCTCAGTTTTTAGGAGTCTCTTATGCTTTGGCTCTCTTCCACTCTAACCTCTTTTTTTTTCTTCCCCTCCCCCATGGGTTTCTGTTAAGTTTCTCAGGATCCACATAAGAGTGAAACCATATGGTATCTGTCTTTCTCTGTATGGCTTATTTCACTTAGCATCACACTCTCCAGTTCCATCCACGTTGCTACAAAGGGCCATATTTCATTCTTTCTCATTGCCACGTAGTATTCCATTGTGTATATAAACCACAATTTCTTTATCCATTCATCAGTTGATGGACATTTAGGCTCTTTCCATAATTTGGCTATTGTTGAGAGTGCTGCTATAAACACTGGGGTACAAGTGCCCCTATGCATCAGTACTTCTGTATCCCTTGGGTAAATTCCTAGCAGTGCGCTTGCTGGGTCATAGGGTAGGTCTATTTTTAATTTTTTGAGGAACGTCCACACTGTTTTCCAGAGTGGCTGCACCAATTTGCATTCGCACTAACAGTCATGCCCACATTTAACAATTGTGCCTTGTTGGGCAGTTTTATTTGAAAATGAAAAAAAAAAAACTTATTCAAATGAGTTAATTTGTTAGTATAAAATTTCATATCTGGTTCATTAAAAATAAAGGAAACAAATGTAGTTTAGGATCTGAGGGAAAAATGAATGTCAAAATTTTTGTATAGTGGTTTCTTTACATCTCGGTGTGCATTTATCACTACTGGTGATTTTTAAGCTTGTCTGGTGTGCCTACCCCATGTTGGGCTAGCATCATCTGCACTGAACAACAAGAAACTGAAATTTAGGGGCTCCTGGGTGGCTCAGTTGGTTAAGCGTCCGAACTCAGCTTGTCATGATCTCATGGTCCATGAGTTTGAGCTTTGCTTTGGGCTCTGCGCTGATAGCTCAGAGCCTGGAGCCTGCCTCGGATTCTGTGTGTCTCCCTCTCTGCCTGTCCCTCCCCAACTCATGCTCTGTCTGTCTCTGTCTCTCAAAAATAAATAAACATTAAAAAATTTAAAAAAAAACCAAATTTATGTCATTTCCAAATTATAATTGCTCTTTTCCCCCAATTGAAAAATATAAGGCACTGTTATGAACAACTTTATGTCAACTCTTTTGAAAATTTGCATAAAAAAACAACCTAACTTACCAAAGTTGACACAAGAATAAAAAAGCTGGAGTCATGCATTCATCATAGAGCTTTGGATGAATTCACTCTGTAATTGTAACTTTCCTATAAGAAAAATCAGGTGGTTTTCCTGGATGGTTTTATTAGATGGTTTTATTGGCAAATTCCATAAAAAATAAAATAAAATTATGCCAATCTTACCAAGTCTTCCATAGAATAGAAAAAGTAAGAAGTATCTGTTAAGCATTCAATGAAACTATTAGAACATTCATGTAAAAACCAGCAATAATAGTACAAGAAATAGAACTTGCAGGCCTATATCAACCAGGAACATCAAAGTGAAAATCCTGAACAAAATAGGATCACATCGATTCCAGTGAAAATACACATTGTGGCTAACATTGCCTTCCTTCAGGTATTTAAAGTTGATTTAATAGTAACACTCCATCAGTGTGATATATTATGTGGATACAAAAGAAAGAAATATAATATATACTGATATGCATAGAAAAAGCATGCGATAAATCCAATGTTTATTCATTATAAAAAAACACAATTCATGGAAATCTAGGACTAAGAGAGAACCTCCCTAAACTGATAGAAAATCTCTACATAATACCCACAGAATACATGGTTTTTGATAGTGAAATTTTGAAAGGGAAGGATTTCTGCTAACAATACTTCTGTTCTACATTATACTGAAGATCCTAACGAGTGAATTAAAATAAAAAAAAAACACAACATTTTTAAAGATTAGGTAAGCAATTATTCAAAAATTATTTGAAAATCTAGGGGGAAAAGGTCTAAAATATTATTGAGAGTAAATTAAAAACATAAAAATGGAGAGATAAACCATATTATGCATTGAAATATTTAATGATGTCACCTTCCCCCCAATTTGTATAGATTCAATTCGAAGTCTCAGTATTTTTGTGATATCTGAAAATAAAATAAAATTTGTGTGGGATAAAATAAAAAATAAAAAAAATAAAATTTGTGGTAATACAAATGGCCACGTATTACTAAGTCTACAATTTCATGTTCCAAGCTTATCCACTAGCTACATGTTTACAATTTTTTAATGTTTATTTATTTTTGAGAGAGGGAGAGGGGGAGAGAGAGAGAGAGGGAATGCAAGAGTCTGAGACATGGCTCCTTCCTCAGCCACCCACGGTTTCTTTTGGCGTTATCTTCCCCATGAACTTAGATGCCTTAAATGTTTATACTACTGGCTTTTATATAATTCTCCAGCTTTTACTTCCATTTGAGACAAACAACATTCTTTTGTGTAATTTTTTTTCTCTTTGCTTTTTCAAAAAAAATTTACATTTATCTATTTATTTTGAGAGAGAGAGAAAGAGAGAGAGCACAAGCAGGGGAGGGGCAGAGAGAAGGAGAGAGAGAATCCCAAGCAGGCTCCACACTGTTAGTGCAGAGCCTGACATGGGGCTCGATCCCATGAACCATGAGATCATGACCTGAGCCTAAACCAAGAGTTGATGCTGGACTGAGCCACCCAGGTGCCCCTGAATTTGTTGACTTTCTTATGAAGCATTTAGGGCACAGCTGAGCATGTACCTTCCATACAAACTGTTCCTTAATTATGCACTTTGTAAATATGGACAATATATATTACATAAGTTGCCAACTATATCTGTACTAATTTTTCTGGGTTAACATGGCTTCCTTCAATTGTAGATTTTTCAAATTAAAAAAAAAGTTTCGAACGTTACTTTTATTAGTTATACTCATGAGTAAAAAGTTACCCTAAAATTTAGCAGCTTAAAATAAGAAATGGTTATTAACCTCAAGATTTTTAGGGATCAAAAATCTGAGTACAGCTTAGCTGACTGCCTGGGAATCAGCCAGCTGCAATAAAGATGTGTCAGCCACAGCTCAGCCATCTCTGGGCTCACGTGGCCAGCTGCCAGGATCCTCAAGTCCTCACTGGATGTTAGAGCCAGTTATATGCTGTGTGGCAAATTATATGATTCTTTAATTTTTTTCTAAATGTATTAATTTGTAGAAGGACATTTTATGTTAATCAGGGCCAAAGTAATGCATTGGATGAGTTGTGATGGGAAAGTGGTTGGATTCACCAAAAATCATTTAACTGAATATCAATTCCATGAAAGCGAAAATTTCTAGACTTTCAGCCTACATATCCATGGTTAGCCCTTAAATGTAAGTTAACAAACTCTATGCAGAGATGCCTGACTTAAGTCACTTTAATCAAATCAGACATTTTTCTGTGTGTATATAATTGCACTTTAGTATTGCCTATGTTTTTCATAGATGCTGCTGCTTTCTGCTGTGTCTGTCTGCTCATTATTGTTCAAACTTTCCAAGGGCAGGAGCTGTGACTTCTATCTTCTTTGTATTGTCCTTTGCTCCTCCAGTAACAAAGATCAGGCTCTGCCCAAAGAGACATGCTGTGTTAACATTGTGGTCTACACTAATGCCAAATGATACTTGAGGAGAAGAACACAGTGGGCTCATGAGACCAAGAGGCCCTAGGTATTGACTTGGGGGGATCAGGGGACTTTGTGTTAATTGTCAAACCACAGGAAAAGGATGAGATTTCTGGAATTTGTTCTTAGTCTTGGGTATAGAATGTTATCATGTTAAATGCATCCCAGCAGACTCTGTACTTAGGGCGGGAGATGGTCTGGTGAAGCCAAAGAGAAAACTCAGACAGTGAGGAGACCCAGGTGTATTGGGGGAACTTTTGTGCAGGAAGTTCAGGAGCAGCTGGCTGGACAAAACATCAGGCTGCTGGGATCTACGTACAGCAAACTTTTATAGCATAGCAACTTAGCCCAGCAGCCATCTGTAGATTGTCCTCTCCTCACATGACCAGCACCCCCAGGGGATCAAGGCTGGCCACTCATTCACTCATGGTTACAAAGGAGACCCTCTGGGCTGGACACACCTGCAGACCCTGACCTTGAATGCTGAACAGCAGTACTGCACATTCTGCTTCACGGGACTATAGAGAGAGGTCAGGATGTCTACATTTTCAAGGTCATGAGTAATACATTCAGGGTGTGCATGCACAAGCCAACCTTCCAGCACATACCATACACCATCTATTTTTTTAATGTTTATTTATTATTATTATTTTTAATTTAATTTAATGTTTTTTAAATTTACATCCAAATTAGTTAGCATATAGTGAAACAATGATTTCAGGAGTAGATACCTTAATACCCCTTACCCATTTAGCCCACCTCCCCTCCCATAACCCCTCCAGCAACCCTCAGTTTGTTCTCCATATTTGTGTCTCTTCTGTTTTGTCCCCCTCCCTGTTTTTATATTATTTTTGTTTCCCTTCCCTTATGTTCATCTGTTTTGTCTCTTAAAGTCCTCATGTGAGTGAAGTCATGATTTTTGTCTTTCTCTGACTGACTAATTTCACTTAGCATAATACCCTCCAGTTCTATCCACAGAGTTGCAAATGGCAAGATTTCATTCTTTTTGCTTGTTGAGTAATACTCCATTGTATACATATACCACATGTTCTTTATCCATTCATCCGTCGATGGACATTTGGGCTCTTTCCATACTTTGGCTATTGTTGATAGTGCTGCTGTGAACATTGGGATGCATGTGTCCCTTCAAAACAGCACACCTGTATCCCGTAGATAAATGCCTAGTAGTGTAATCGCTGGGTCGTAGGGTAGTTCTATTTTTAGTTTTTTGAGAAACCTCCATACTGTTTTCCAGAGTGGCTGCACCAGCTTGCATTGCCACCAACAGTGCAAAAGAGATCCTCTTTCTCTGCATCCTCACCAACATCTGTTGTTGCCTGAGTTGTTAATGTTAGCCATTCTGACAGGTGTGCGGTGGTATCTCATTGTGGTTTTGATTTGTATTTCCCTGATGATGAGTGACGTAGAGCATCTTTTCCTGTGTCCGTTGGCCATCTGGATGTCTTCCTTGGAGAAGTGTCTATTCATGTCTTTTGCCCATTTCTTCACTGGATTATTTGTTTTTTTGGTGTTGAGTTTGGTAGGTTCTTTATAGACTTTGGATACTAACCCTTTATCTGATATGTCATTTGCAAATATCTTCTCCCATTCTGTCGGGTGCCTTTTAGTTTTGCTGACTGTTCCCTTTGCTGTGCAGAAACTTGTGATTTTCATGAGGTCCCAATAGTTCATTTTTGCTTTTGTTTCACTTGCTTCTGGAGACATATTTAGTAAGTTGCTGCAGCCAAGATCAAAGAGGTTTTTGCCTGCTTTCTCCTTGAGGATTTGGATGGCTTCTTTCTTACATTGAGGTCTTTCATCCATTTTGAATTTTTGTGTGTGTGTGTATGGTGTAAGAAAGACGTCCAGGTTCATTCTTCTGCATGTCACTGTCCAGCTTTCCCAGCACCACTTGCTGAAAAGATTGTCTTTATTCCATTGGATATTCTTTCCTGCTTTGTCAAAGGTTAGTTGGTCGTACGTTTGTGGGTCCATTTCTGGGTTCTCTAGATCTGTTCCATAGATCTCTAGATCTAGATCTGTTCCATAGATCTGAGTGTCTGTTCTTGTGCCAGTACCATACTGTCTTGATGATTATAGCTTTTTAGTATAGCTTAAAGTCTGGGATTGTGATGCCTCCTGCTTTGTTGTTTTTTTTTTTCCCAGATTACTTTGACTATTTGGGGTCTTTTCTGGTTCCATACAAATTTTAGGATTATTTGTTCTAGCTCTGTGAAGAATGCTGGTGTTACCTTGATAGTGATTGCGTTGAATATGTAGATTGCTTTGGGTAGTATCAACATTTTAATATTATTTGTTCTTCCTACCCAGGAGCATGGAATGTTTTTCCATTGTTTTGTGTCTTCTTCCATTTCTTTCATAAGCTTTCTATAGTTTTCAGTGTATAGATTTTTCACCTCTTTGGTTAGATTTATTCCTAGGTATTTTCTGGTTTTTGGTGCATGTAAATGGGATAGATTCCTTGATTTCTCTTTCTATCACTTCATTGTTGATGTATAGGAATGAAACCGATTTCTCTGCATTGATTTTATATCCTGCAACTTTGCTGAATTCATGAATCATTTCTAGCAGGTTTTTTTTTTTTTTGGTGGGATCTTAGGGTTTTCCATATAGAGTTCTCATGTCATCTGCAAAGAGTGAAAATTTGACCTCCTCCTGGCTGATTTGGATGCCTTTTATTTCTTTGTGTTGTCTGATTGCAGAGGCTAAGACTTCCAATACTATGTTGAATATCAGTGGCGAGAGGGGACACCCCTGTCTTGTTCTGACCTTAGGCGGAAAGCTCTCAGTTTTTCCCCATTGAGGATGATATTAGCGTTGGGTCGTTCATATATGGCTTTTATGATCTCGAGGTATGATTCTTCTATCCCTACTTTCTTGAGGGTTTTTATCAAGCAAGGGTGCTGTATTTTGTCAAATGCTTTCTCTGCATCTATTGAGAGGATCATAGGGTTCTTGTCCTTTCTTTTTGATGTGATGAATCTCGTTAATTGTTTTGTGGATATTGAACCAGCCCTGCATCTCAGGTATAAATCCCACTTGGTCGTGGTAAATAATTTTTTTAATGTATTGTTGGATCCGGCTGGCTAATATCTTGTTGAGGATTTTTGCATCCATGTTCATCAGGGAAATTCGTCTACAGTTCTCCTTTTTAGTGGGGTCTCTGTCTGGTTTTGGAATCAAGGTAATGCTAGCTTCACAGAAAGAGTTTGGAAGTTTTCCTTCCATTTCTATTTTTTTGGCACACCTTCAATAGAATAGGTGTTAACTCTGCCTTAAATGTTTGATAGAATTCCCCTGGAAAGCCATCTGGCCCTGGACTCTTGTTTTTTTGGTAGATTTTTTATTACTAATTCGATTTCCTTACTGTTTATGGGTCTGTTCAAATTTTCTATTTCTTCCTGTTTCACTTTTGGTAGTGTATATGTTTGTAGGAATTTGTCCATTTCTTCCAGATTGCCCATTTCATTGGCATATAATTGCTCATAATATTCTCTTATTATTGTTTTTATTTCTGTTGTGTTGTTTGTGATCTCTCCTCTTTCATTCTTGATTTTATTTATTTGGGTCCTTTCCTTTTTCTTCTTGATCAAACTGGCTAGTGGTTTATCAATTTTGTTAATTCTTTCAAAGAACCAGCTTCTGGTTTCATTGATCTGTTCTACTGTTTTTTTAGTTTCAATAGCATTAATTTCTGCTTGAATGTGTATTATTTCCTGTCTTCTGCTGGTTTGGGTTTTATTTGTTCTGTTTCCAGCTCCTTAAGGCATAAGGTTAGGTTGTGTATCTGAGATCTCTCTTCCTTCTTTAGGAAGGCCTGGATTGCTATATACTTTCCTCTTATGACCGCCTTTGCTGCATCCCAGAGGTTTTGGGTTGTGGTATTATTGTTTTTATTGACTTCCATATACTTTTTCATTTCCTCTTTAACTGCTTGGTTAGCCCATTCATTCTTTAGTAGTCTTCAGTCTCCAAGTATTTCCTACCTTTCCAAATTTTTTCTTGTGGTTGATTTTGAGTTTCATACCGTTGTGGTTTGAAAATATGCATGGTATGATCTCGATCTTTTTGTACTTACTTAGGGCTGATTTGTGTCTCAGTATATGGTCTATTCTGGAGAACGTTCCATGTGCACTGGAGAAGAATGTGTATTCTGCTGCTTTAGGATGAAATGTTCTGAATATATCTGTGAAGTCCATCTGGTCCAGTGTGTCATTCAAAGCCATTGTTTCCTTGTTGATTTTTTGATTAGATGATGTGTCCATTGTTGTGAGTGGGGTGTTGAAGTCTCCTTCTATAATGGTATTACTATCAATGAGTTTCTTTATGTTTGTGATTAATTGATTTATATATTTGGGTGCTGCCACATTTGGCACAGAAATGCTTACAATTGTTAGGTCTTCTTGGTCTATAGACCCCTTGATTATGATATAATGCCCTTCTGCATCTCTTGATATGGTCTTTATTTTAAAGTCTAGATTGTCTGATATAAGTATAGCTACTCCAGCTCTCTTTTGCTGACCATTAGCATGATACATGGTTCCCCATCCCCTTATTTTCAATCTGAAGGTGTCTTTAGGTCTAAAGTGGGTCTCTTGTAAACAGCATATAGATGGATCTTGTTTTCTTATCCATTCTGTTACGATATGTCTTTTGATTGGAGGATTGAGTCCACTGATGTTTAGAGTGAGTACTGAAAGATATGAATTTATTGCCATTATGATGCTTGTAGAGTCGGAGTTTCTGGTGGTGTTTTCTGGTCCTTTCTAATCTTTTGTTGCTTTTGATATTTATTTATTTATGTATATGTATATATATACATATATGGTTTTTTTTTCATCTTTTCTCCCCTCAGAAATCCCCCCTTAAAATTTCTTGCAGGGCTGGTTTAGTGGTCACAAACTCCTTTAATTTTTATTTGTCTGGGAAACTTTTTTTATCTCTTCTTCTATTTTGAATGACAGCCTTACTGGATAAAGAATTCTTGGCTGTCTATTTTTCTGATTCAGCACACTGAATACATCCTCCCACTCCTTTCTGGCCTGCCAAGTTTCTGTGGATAGGTCTGCTGCAAACCTGATCTGTCTTCCCTTGTAGGTTAGGGACTTTTTTCCCTTGCTGCTTTCATGATTCTCTCCTTGCCCGAGTATTTTGTGAACTTGACTATGATATGCCTTGTTGATGTCGGTTTTTGTTGAATCTAATGGGGGTCCTCTGTGCTTCCTGGATTTTGATGTCTGTGTCTTTCCCCAGGTTAGGAAAGTTTTCTGCTATGATTTGCTCACATAACCCTTCTACCCCTATTTCTCTGTCTTCCTCCTCTGGGACCCCTATGATTCTGATGTTGTTCCTTTTTAATGAGTCACTGATTTTTCTAATTCTTAAATCGTGCCTTTTTGCTTTAATCTCCCTCTTTTTTTTCTGCTTCATTATTCTTTACAAGTTTGTCCTCTATATCGCTGATTCTCTGTTCTGCCTCATCCATCCTTGCTGCTGCTGCATCCATCTGTGATTGCAGCTCAGTTATAGCATTTTTAATTTCATTGTGGCTATTTTTGACTTCTTTTATCTCTGCAGAAAGGGATTCTAATCTATTTTCGACTCCAGCTAGTATTCTTATTATCATGATTCTAAATTCTGGTTTAGACATCTTGCTTGTATCTGTGTTGGTTAAATCCCTGGCTGTCGTTTCTTCATGCTCTTTCTTTTGGGGTGAATTCCTTCGTTTTGTCATTTTGAAGGGAGAAAAGGAATTAATGAGGTAGAAAAATTGAAATTAAAAAAATTAAAATTAAAAAATATTAAAATTAAAAATTAAACACACACACACATACACACACACACACACACACACACACACACAAATCGAATAGATGATGCTAGATCCTAGGTGTGTTTTGGTCTGGGTGGTAAAAGTGGTTTCATAGATTAGAGAAAAAAAATGGAGGCAGAGAAAAAAACAAAAGAAAATCATTTGAGAATTTGAAAAAATGAATACCCTGAAGTAGACCAAAATGTGATTATGGGGATAAAATAGAACTTGAAAAAATATACACAAAAGTAAAGAACATAGTAGAAAAAAATTAAAGGAAAACATTTTAAATAAAAGTTAATAAATGTGAATTTTTCTTTTTCTGTATTTAGGAAAAAAGAAAATAAACGAAAAAGAGAAAACGATAAAAAAAGAAAAGAGAAATCGTTTGAAAATTTAAAAAAGTGAATACATTGTAGTAGACTAAAATAGAATGACGGAAGTAAATTAGAATTAAAAAAAATACATAATAGCAAAAAATATAGTAATGAAAATTAAATAATATTTTTAATAGAAATTGAAAGTAAAAATGAAGTTTTTCTCTTACTGTATTCACGAAAAGAAAGGAAACGGAAAAGAGAAAAAAGGAAAAGAAAGGAAAAGAAAACAAAAAGGAAATTGTTTGAAAATTTGAAAAGGTAACTACACTGAAGTAGACTAAAATAAAATGATGGAAGTAAAGTAGAAGTTGTAAAAATTTACACAAAAGTAAAAAATATAGTAATAAAATTAAAGAAAGATATTTTTAATAAATTTGAAAATAAAAATGAGTTTTTCCTCTTTCTGTATTCAAGAAAAAGAAAAGAATTGTAAAAGAGAAAAAGAAAAAAAATAAAGAAAATTGAATAGATGAACCTGCTAACAGATTGATGTAGGACTGAAATTGTTTCTTTTTCCCCTAGAAGTCAGTCTACGTAGCTCTTTATAGTCCATAAATTAAACCGGCAGTGAGACTTGTGTTCTTGAAGAGTGAAGTTGGCCCATTTGGGCAGGGTCAGTGTAACAGCTCTGCTTTCTACTCTATGGCCCTGCTAGACCACTGGGGTGGATTGTTGCAGTGCTGGTAGGTGTGTATGCGCATGTGTGGGAGTGGTGAAAATGGTGCCACCCTGCTACCCAGTCTGTTCTCCCTGATTGGCAATTGCGCACCCATCCTCTGTCTTCAGCTCTCATACACTTCCCGCATTTTCACTCTCTGTGACCAGGCCCCAGGTAGTACCTGTCTCCCAAGTTTTGTCTCAGATGTGGCTATTTTCCCCAGCCCCTTACTTCTGAAGGGCTGCGGCTTTGACCCATTCTGCCCCTCTGTGGGAGGGTCTCACCGAGCAATGGCTGAGTGAGCAATTGCAAAATATTGGCTGCACCCAGGGTACACCCTGGATTGTTGCCGGTGCCCCAAGACTGCAGCCAGGTGCCAGCCCATCCCAGAAAATGTTCACTAGACAGTGTAGCATCAGTGTTTCAGGGATTATGGAAAATCACAACACACATCAGGCACCAGGCTTCACCCTTGACTACCTTGCCCCAGCACCAGCAAATGTGGCCGCCTTCTGGGGTCTGCTGGGACCAGGTGGCTTCAACAGTCTCTACCAAATGTCCTTCAAGCAGTGGAACTGCTTTACCCCGTGTGGCCCCATATCCTCCCGGACCCCACTCTGTTCCTGGGGATTCGCCCTTCCCACCAGAGCACCTCCAGGTATCGAGCTGTGGAATTGCCTCCTTTGTCCTCCCCTTGTTTACAGTCTTAATGGAATTTAAACCCTCTCATTTCTCCATTCTCCTTTGTCCCTTTTTAGTTTAGTCCCTGCAGCTGTTTCCAGTTTTCCACTTTCTCTCCAGCTGTTTTCGGGGATGGGTGCCTTTCCCGTATGCTCCTTCTCCCACCCCCCAGTCTCCGTCCTCTCTCCACCTGCAAAAGTAGTTCCCTACCTTTCGTGGCTTCTCGCTCCTCAAGTTCAGCTCTCCACGCTGCATACCTGCTGAATTCTGTGGTTCAGGTTGTGCAGATTGTTGTGTTAATCCTGCAATCAGTTTTCTAGGTGTGTAGGATGGTTCAGTGTTGGTCTGGCTGTATTTCATGGACACGAGACAGAC
The DNA here is from genome assembly GCF_024362965.1 of Panthera pardus. NCBI lineage: Eukaryota > Metazoa > Chordata > Mammalia > Carnivora > Felidae > Panthera > Panthera pardus. Next base: position 106,530,765 of record NW_026526732.1, read on the forward strand.
AAAAAGCTTCCACGCTGTTCCGCATCTTGGCTCCTTCCCATACACCATCTTCAGTCAGGCTCCCAGAAGCAGATTCTGACACGAGCTCTTAGCAGGAGTGGAGTGAGGGAGGCAAGGCAGAGTAGGTAAGCTAAGCAAGGGTGATGCAAGCATTGGTCTTGTCCCTGAGGAGACCTGCATACAAATTTCATGGTAGCATCAGTTTCACATCAAGGCAGGGAGCCAGCCTTTGCCACCCTAGGTCAGTCAGTCACTGGCCTCTGGCTGCTCTGGCGAGAGAGGATGGCTCACTTTCTAATGAGAGTAATACTTCAGCAGAGGGGATCTGTGCTCAACATTAGAATCAGTCAGTGTCAATCAACACATCAGGAGCCTGCAAAGAACAAAAGTTATAGTTGTTTTACTTGTCACACAAAAAGCATTTGATAAAGGTCAGCATGTGTTTATGACTTCAAAACTCTACCAAAGTAATAATAAAAGGGAATTTCACACAGTTACTAAGTGTTATATGTGAACAAACCAGAGCAATCACCTGTAATAGAGAAACTACAGATGCTTTCCCGTAGGGTTAGGATGTCCACTACCATTGCTGTTTCTTTGCCAATATTAGTCCATCCTATCAGGTGAGATCCAGAAACATGTTATGTAATGATTAAAAAGAGATGAGACTTTATATGTGCTGTGAACTCTCTAGAAATCAAAGAGAATCAATAGACTAAGAAGAGAGTTCACCAAAATTTCTGGATAATGATATAGTAGAAGATGCAACTGATATTAGCAATAAAATCTATATAGCATACAGAATTAATTTATTAGAGATTAATTAATTAATTAATAATAAATTAAATTATTAGAGATTAGAGATTAGAGTCCATAGAACTCTATGGACAAAGTATTAAATTGTTTGAACTGGCATGAGGAAAGATTTATATAAAAGGAATAAAAATGGACCAGTTTTTTTTACACCATACACAAAAATAAATTCAAAATGGATGGAAGACCTAATGTGAGAGAGGAAACCATCAAAATCTTGGAGGAGAAAATAGGCAGTAACTTCTCTGATCTCAGCCACAGCAGCTTTATTAGATAGTTCTTGTGAGGCAAGGGAAACAAAAGCAAACATTAACTATTGGGACCTCATCATGATAAAAAGCTTCTGCACAGCAAATTAACAATGAAAACTAAAATGCAACTGATGGAATAGGAGAAGATATTTGCAAATAGCAAATCTGATAAAGGGTTAGTATACAAAATCTATAAAGAACTTACCAAACTCAACACCCAAAAAATAAATATCCAGTTAAGAAATGGGCAGAAGACATGAACAGACACTTTTCCAAAGAAGACATCCAGATGGCTAACAGAAACATGAAAAAATGCTCAAAATCACTCATCATGGAAATACAAATCAAAACCAGGATGAGATACCACCTCACACCTGTCAGAGTGGCTAAAATTAACAACTCAAACAACAACAGATGTTAGCAAGGATGTGGAGAAAGAGGAACCCTTTTGCACTGCTGATGGGAATGCAAACTGATACAGCCACTCTGGAGAACAGTGTGGAGCTTCCTCAAAAAATTAAAAATAGAACTATCCTACAACACAGCAATTGCACTACTAGATATTTATCCAAAGGATATAGGAGTGCCTGTTTGAGGGGCACAGGCACTCCAATGTTTATAGCAGCACTACCGACAATAGCCAAATTATGGAAAGAGCCCAAATGCCCATTGACTGATGAATGGATAAAGAAGACATGGTGTGTGTGTGTGTGTGTGTGTGTGTGTGTGTGTGTGTGTGTATTCCATTAGATATATAATGGAATATTACTTAGTGTTGAAAAAGAATGGAATCTTTTCCACAATGTAGATGGAACTGGAGTATATTATGCTAAATGAAAAAACACAGAGAAAGCCAAATACCACAAGATTTCACTCATATCTGGAATTTAAGAAACAAAAGAAACAAGCAAAGTGGGAAAAAGAGAGAAACCAAGAAAGAGACTCTTAACTACAGAGAACACACTGGTTGTTTCCAGAGGGGAGGTAGGGGGTGGGATGAAATAGGTGATGGAGATGAAGGAGAGCACTTGCTGGGATGAGCACTGAGTGTTGTATAGAAGTGTTGAATCACTAAATTCTATACCTGAAACTGATATTACATTGTATGTTAACTAACTGGAATCTAATTAAAACTTTAAAAAATATTTACATAAATTAAGTTATTATGTGTCTTTGACTAGAGACACATTAAAATATGTCAGTTTTCTCCTACATAATTTATAAGTTGATACAATGAACTTAAACTTCTAAATATTGTATGAGGGTAATTTTTGAATATGAAAAAAAAAATTAAAGGAAGAATTGTCCAACCTGACAGTAAGACATATTATAAGGCCTATTAATAGAAAATCATGTTCTTGGTTCAGAAACAAAAGTCCCATGGGGCAGAGATCTCAGAGACAGCCAGGTATCCGCGTGGAGACAGAATGTATACTAATCATGGAACTACAACAAATGGAGAAAGTTTGGGAGGACTTTGGAAAAACCAGATCACTGAATGCAGAAAACTAAAATTAGATTTCTAACTTCCAGTCTGTAAAAAAAGATGAACTGTGTAAGAAGAATGGGTTAAAAACAAAAATTTAAATTTGAAAACTATGAAGTTAATATAAAAGTATAAGAGAATATATTTGTGACCTCGCATGAGGAAAAACTTCCTAAACAAGCCTCAAAATGCACAACCCATAACCTGAGAAATCACAGATTTTATCGTGACCTAGTCAAAGGTTTGTCTTCTATTAAAGACATTATACAGTTAACACACAAATGGTAGATTACTAGAAGTTATTTGCAAACACTAAGATTTATAAGTGGCTGATGATGTCCTGTACAAATAAGGAAGTCCTACAAGGGAATAAGAAAAGGTGGGAAACTTAATCAAGAATATGTAGGAAGGATAAACAGAGGCAGGCTGAGAGGAGAGAAAACCGAATGGCTGAGGAAGCAATGTCTTCACGGAGATGTTCAAGACTGCTGGTGACCTGAGTAAGGCAGGTCACAACAAGGACGTGTACCGAGCCTGGTGTGCTGCTGTGGACGGCACACGTATCTCTGGGGGAAATGGTAGCGTTGTGAAGACCAATTCTGTGCAATTTACACTTTCCTGAAAGCTTCACTGTGCTGTCAGGGCACTTCCCTTCGCACGAGGTGCGTCCGGGCAGATGATGGTGTCTAGCTTCCCAGAGTGATAAAGTGTGTGACGCATAGTGATGGGACAGATTTCGGAATGATGGGATTATATTCTACAGTCATCATGGTGGTGTCAGGAACTAAATTGCTTTGAAAATGGCTTAACATCATAACATGTGGATTGGGAGGGAGAAGTGGTCTCCAGACATTTTTGTTCCTCAATCAATTTTATTAAAAAAGCTTTTTAGCACAATGTGCTGTGTATCTTACAAGATGTTAGGGTATGACGTCTCTGTTTCCGCTGGGATCTCAAAGCCAACGAGCAAATCTACCAAAAGTAAGGTTCTACATCACCAACTTTTGCACAACTTGCAAAGAAGTGGATATTTAAAGAACTGATTCACGGGGCGCCTGGGTGGCTCAGTCGGTTAAGCGGCCGACTTCGGCTCAGGTCATGATCTCGCGGTCCATGAGTTCAAGCCCCGCGTCGGGCTCTGTGCTGACAGCCTGGAGCCTGTTTCAGATTCTGTGTCTCCCTCTCTCTGCCCCTCCCCCATTCATGCTCTGTCTCTCTCTGTCTCAAAAATAAAATAAATGTTAAAAAAAAAATAAAGAACTGATTCAGTGGCTGCAGAGTTAATCTGTGTGTTAACTTTCCTTGGTGAGACTGGGTGTGCTATATAAGCCTCCCCAGCTCCAGAAGGGAATGAGGCTGCTTCTCCTTAAATCAGCAGAGAAAAAGATTGTATTATCTGCCTGGGATTTTAGTGCCCGAGGCTGATATTCTGCGCTGTGGCAAAGTGACAAGGAAGTATCGAGCTGCATATCCTCGGCTGGTGGGGAAGGGATGCAAGAAACTTCTCACTGGTCAGCTGGGGCCAAGAGGAGCAGTTCCGATTCCTCATGAGATATCCTGAAGCAGGGCTATGACGGAAGCAGAGCTGCTGGATGGAGCCTCCGCGGCAGGAATCACCGCGAGTGTGTCTCAGGACTTGTGCCCAGAGGTCCCGGTGGTGTCTCTCCAAGGCTCTGGAAGGGGCCCCGCAAGATACGGGATCTTCTGCATCAAGGGTCACAGGCTTGCGCATCCGCTCCCGCGAGCTGCACTGGCCCTCGGGGACCGAGGAGACGCTCAGGTACGAGACCCCTCATTCGGTCTCCGGGGGCCATCATTATCGCCACTCCTTGTTCTCATAAAAGCAGTTCCATGGCACATTCTGAGTCTGAACGGTAACCTTCACGCCTTTGGCATGTTTTCCATCACGGGCGAGTAAGTGTTCTCTAATCCCCCAGCTGGATCTCCTCTTCTGTTGAAGACGCGCTCCCCCATGCCTTGCTCTGGGGTGACAGAGGGTGGAAAGGGGAGTGTGATGAGCCCAGGGAGGACGGAGGCTGACTGTGTGCGAACCAGGGGCTTCTTTCCTTTCGGGTGACTTGATATCACTCAGAAGGTCCCTCTACTGGTTTGCTGCCTCCTTATTAAATAAAAGGTACTGTCTTTATTCTGCGAAAATAGAGAAGAGACTAAAGTGCCATGTGCTGTGGACAAGTGTCAGAAACACGCACTGCCTGGGTTCATCACAAGCAGACTCTCTCACGTGTCCCTGCGGGCTGGGTATTATTTCTGAGGCCCTTGCAGTGCTCAGCAGTTTCTGTGTTTGCTGTGTGAAATCAGTTGTAAGTAAGGGATTGGATAATATACTTCGATAATCCTGGCCAGTTAACACTGTATTTCTAAGGTTCCTGTTTTGAGAACTCTGTCTAATGAAGACGCACCGAGTCCGTTAGAAGGAAGCAAGGGAGTCGGGACTTTCTCATGGATTTTCTGAGGGCAATTCTTTATGGGTCCTCAGTGGCCATCCTTGAGGCCTTGGTGTGCTGTGAACCCCTGGAAACATTTATTTTTTTCTTGTATTATACTAGATTTCTTCATCTTGGATAAGAGAGGGAAGAGATGTTTTCCTGTAAGTCTGTGTGAAATATCTGTGCTCCACCTGGAGAATTATGACCCGTGGTCTCGTCTGTGCTGGGGCCGATCCACACCCACGGTGTCACCTGTAAAGTGACTTGAGTGCCACCTGGGGGACATTGTTCCAGATTTGGAGGAAGGGTAATTCTTTTTTTTTTTCTAGTTTGCTAACTGTGTGAGCTTAAAAGCATTAGTTATCTTCTGTCATTTTTAGTTTCCTCAACAATAACTCATGACTATATGGGAATAAAATGATTTGGCAGATGTGAAACATTTTTTCTAAGTTCTACAGCTTTATGAATGTGTAAGGAAGAGAAGGAACTCTCTCTCTCTTTTTTTTTTTTTTTCTTGGAAATTCTGCTGGAGTGCCTGGCATTCCCACAGTGGTGATCCATTACCCAATGTGAAACCACTGCGTCCCCAAGTAACCTGTGAGGAAACAGATGAGTGAAACAGGACAAGTGTCCCCCAGGATTATGGCCACGTAGATGACATAAGTCACACAAATACACTCAGGGTGTAGTTGAGATCTAAACAGAAGCCTGTAGTTCCCAGGAAGGGGGAAACATAATTTTCAGTGGAAGGAAACAGTCACCTTTGAGCTGAGCTTTGAGGAAATGAAGATTGGCGGATAGAAATGGGGCAGGAGGAAGGACAGCTGGGCTCAGTAGATGCAAATGATGAAAAGGGTGGATCCTGAAAAACTAAAGAAAAGATACTGTGGTTTCCAGGTGGTCCTGTCAGGACGGAGCACTGTGTGAATTATGTCACCCGCCCCTGCAGGACAGCTCACCAGCACATGGGGCTGGGAAGGGCATGGTTGGGGGACCAGATGATTGTGGGGCAGACAAGCCTGGGGACTCAGATGACAGGGTGGTGAGGGAGAAGAAGACCTGGGGAAGGGGCTGGGGTGGTGCGAGCCCCTCTGTCTGCTGACTCCTGTTCCCTCCCTAGACCTGTGCTGTGTGGGACGTGGGTTTCCAGCAGGGAAACCTTCCTCGAAGGCTGGTCTGGCAGGAAAGTTGGTCCTGTGATGGCAGTGCCGTTGTCATGCATTAACTGAAATCAAGGAACTGCCTGTATTTCTTCCTGTCTTTCTCCTCCTTCCTCCCCGTCCCGGTTTGCTGCTGCTTTATCCAGCCCATGAGTTCTGGAAGCCAGTGCTCACTCCCTGCTCCCTGCTGTCCCATCCACACCAACCGTGTCATACTGACCTGTTAGAGCTTGTCTCTCTAGGACCACTTTTCCTTTTGTCCAAGACAATCACTATTTCTCTGACGTATTTCCGTGCATTATCTCAAAGTTTCCTCAAACACCACACAGCTGACACTGAACCCACGATTTTCCCTTGGAGCCAGGCCCCTTCCAGCTTTCCCTGTGCTGGTCACTGACCCTGCCACCCATGTAGCCGCTCAAACCAGGAACCTAGGTCAGCACAGCACAGTCCTCAAGGTCGCTAACTGAAATGTATATCTGCGTAATTTTAGGCAAATTATTTAATCTCTCTGAAGCTTATTTTTTTTTAATGTGGACTTGTAACATGGGCATGATGTGCTATTTCATGGGCTTTTGTGTTTGGTGTCAGAATGGGAGGCTTTAAGGCTTGTGGAGCCACTGGTCAGTCCATGTATGTCCATGGCGATTATTGTTCCTAATTCACTGTCTTCCTCACTTTGTATCCCAAATTCACAAATTGTGTCTCCTAATATCCCTCCACTGCCTCTTTTCCCTCTGACTCAGTCCTTACCACTATAGTCTGAAATACTATCACCTCCTATCTGGACAACTGAAACAGTGACCTTGTTCTGTCCACTACTCCCCCTTCCAGTCCATTGTCCATTCAGCGGCCAGAAGGGCCTTCCGGAACATGGACATCTCTGGTCCCTGAATTATTCTCCTTCTGCCGTTAGATCCTGAATGACTCCAACCCCACCAGAGCGCCTCCTGGACCTCCTGGCCCTCCCCCTCATTCTGGGCTCCTGGGCCTCCCAGCTTCATGCTGCCTCCAGCCTCCAGACTTCACACCCAAGTCACCTTGACCTGCCTAACCCCTGCTCATACCTGACATTTCAATCCATGTTTTCTCAGGGAAGTTTTTTGATGACATCTCTGGACCAGGGTGGACCTTATGCTGTTTTCCTTTAAATCAATTATTACAGTTTTTACTATATTTTTAAAAAAACTCTTTGCTAAATTTTTAACCCCAATATGCATTCTCCTGAAGGTATGGTCAAATTCCGCTTTGTTCATCTTTTCATTTTTAGCACAAACCACCAGGACCGGCAGAGAGTAGTTTCTCAAAACATAGTTGTTGAATAAAATGAGCAGGGTGGGTTAGCCTAGCAGGTTGGTCTAATTTATCCTCAGAAGTAGGAGGCAGGGCTACAAAAATAAGTGTAGGCAGAGTTTAGGGATGAGAGAAAGGACAGACTAGGGACCAGGGCTTAGGGATTCTTTTGTTGATGGAACAAAGTTGTCCTGGAGACTTCAGGGAAATTTAAGCCTTTATCTGGCGTGTTATCACTCTTCTGGAAATGTCCAGAGTAGTTCACAGGGAGACGAGCCTGCAGTGAAAACAACAGCACCAGCAACCTGGCACGCGGGCACAGGATGGCCGAAGCAGTGCTGTTTGAATAAAGACCCAGTACCCCCTTCATTCCTAAACAGTTTACTTCTCTCTTTAGATCCTATAATTTGCTTCTGATATCAGACTGCAAAACTAATTCTTGAATTAGAACTTGAGCCTTTTGAACTAAGGGATTCTTTGTGTAACCATTTGAATTTTACCAAGGGCTTTTATTAACTGACAAAGTCTAGAACAGTATTCTTTAATAGCATGATTACAAACATTAAATTAATGTACAGCTGGGCCAGGAGATAACAACTCTACTGAGAGCCAGTGTTCAAATAAACATATTCAAGTAAAAGACCAGATGATTAGTACCAGTTAGATTCAATCATCAAGACACTACAGATAGTATATCACCATTAATAGAGATATAAGCCATAAAAAGTTTGAAACTAATGAAAACAATCCAAGTGTATGAATATAAACCATATTAAAAGTATTTTTAGAGAACATTCTATTCTCATCAGTTAAGGGAAATTAATTTTTAGACACTCAGTTGAAAGTATATTATTAGCTCGAGAAAGATAAAACTGTCTTTCTTCTCCACCCAATGGCTATATAACTCTGCCAGACATTTATTTCGCTGAGACTCAGTGTTTTCATCTAGAAACTGGAACGTGACTGTCCGTGTGGACACGAGTGCCCCCTCCGTGTGGGTCCTGCTGTGACTGTCCACATGGACACAAGACCCCCTCCACGTGGCTCCTGTGGTGACTGTCCGTATGGACGCTGAATCCTGCATTAGCCAAATGGCTCTTCAAATTTTCAGATCACTCAGTCTCTAATTTATTGGAATGAATCTCTTGGAAAGTTTTTTAAAATATAGGTAACCTAACCCACAATTCAGGTATTCTAATTCAGTGTGCTTATTACTAAAACTTATCATAACAAATTAAATAAAGAAAACAATATAAATATCCATTGATAAGGGTGGGTATATGAAAAGTTTGCTGTATTCATATGAAGACCTGTATATAACTCAAATATCATGATTCAGGAGAATATTTGTACTCCTGGGAAATCATGACAATATGGCATTTGAGGAAAAAGCAGGTTAGAACATGTACTTTCTGAGCCTTGTTTTATTTTTTTTTCTTTTTTATTTATTTATTTATTTATTTATTTATTTATTTATTTAATATATGAATTTTATTGTCAAATTGGTTTCCATACAACACCCAGTGCTCATCCCAAAAGGTGCCCTCCTCAATACCCATCACCCACCCTCCCCTCCCTCCCACCCCCCATCAACCCTCAGTTTGTTCTCAGTTTTTAACAGTCTCTTATGCTTTGGTTCTCTCCCACTCTAACCTCTTTTTTTTTTTTTTTTCCTTCCCCTCCCCCATGGGTTTCTGTTAAGTTTCTCAGGATCCACATAAGAGTGAAACCATATGGTATCTGTCTTTCTCTGTATGGCTTATTTCACTTAGCATCACACTCTCCAGTTCCATCCACGTTGCTACAAAAGGCCATATTTCATTCTTTCTCATTGCCATGTAGTACTCCATTGTGTATATAAACCACAATTTCTTTATCCATTCATCAGTTGATGGACATTTAGGCTCTTTCCATAATTTGGCTATTGTTGAGAGTGCTGCTATAAACATTGGGGTACAAGTGCCCCTATGCATCAGTACTCCTGTATCCCTTGGGTAAATTCCTAGCAGTGCTATTGCTGGGTCATAGGGTAGGTCTATTTTTAATTTTCTGAGGAACCTCCACACTGCTTTCCAGAGCGTCTGAGCCTTGTTTTAAATATTTATGCACCGTGGGCCGCCTGGGTGGCTCAGTTGGGTAGGTGTCTGACTTCGGCTCAGGTCGCGATCTCAAGGTTATGGGTTTGAGCCCCGCATCAGGCTCTGTGCTGAAAGCTCAGAGCCTGGAGCCTGCTTTGGATTCTATGTCCCTCTCTCTGCCCCTCACCCACTCATGCTCTGTCTCCGTCTCTCAAAATAAATAAATGTTTTTAAAAAATATTTATGCACCGAAAATTGCTTAGGAGGACACAACCCAAATCACCAGTAAAGGGTTTTAGTGGAGAAATGAAGGGTTTTGTCTGGAGACTTGCACACACTGTGTTCACAGCTCACTGAGACGATGCAGGTGGACCTGACCCGTTACTGTTAACACAGGGCTCTTAGGATGTATGGTGCCCCTTATGGTGTTTTATTCTAATTAAATGTTGCCTGTGTTGTGTATGTTTGAGGTTTTATTTACAAGGGAAACACTGGATACACTTATGTCTGTGTGTGGTGGTAGGTTTGAGCTCTGGAGGACGCTGCCGTTCTGGGCTGGAATCTGAAGTCATTGGGATGACTGTCCTCTGTAACACTCTTCTCTTGTTTTGCAGACCATTGCTGCTGCAGTACATGATTACTGCAGCCAGTGTTTCTTTTTGCCCAATCCCCAAAAGGAAACCAGGCAGCGGCATGGAAGGAAGGAATCAAACAGTTCTGTCTGAATTCATCATTTTGGGATTCTCTGATCTAACTGATTTACAATTTTTACTTTTCACCATCTTCTTTCTGACCTATATCTGTACTTTGGGAGGAAATATCTTCATTATCCTGGTGACTGTGGCTGATCCACATCTACACACCCCCATGTATCATTTTCTGAGGAATTTGGCCTTTCTTGACATCTGCTACACCACCACCAACGTCCCCCAGATGATGGTGCATCTCCTGTCAGCGAAGAAGAGCATTTCCTATTTGGGTTGCATGGCACAGCTTTTTGCATTTATTTTCTTTGTGGGATCAGAGTGTCTCCTCCTGGCAGCCATGGCGTATGACCGTTACATTGCAATCTGCAAACCTCTACGGTACTCAGTGATTATGAACAGGGCCCAGTATGGCCGCTTAGCCGCCTCGTGTTGGACTGGGGGTTTCCTCAACTCAGTGGTGCACACAGCACTGACCTTCCACCTGCCCTTCTGTGGCAACAACCAGATTCAGTATTTCTTCTGTGACATCCCCCCTTTGCTGCTGTTGTCTTGTGGGGACACTTCTGTCAATGAGTTGGCATTGCTGTCCATTGGGGTCTTCATCGGGTGGGCTCCTTTCTTGGGTATCATCCTCTCCTACCTCTATATTATCTCTACCATCTTGAGGATCCGCTCCTCAGAGGGGAGGCAAAAGGCATTTGCCACCTGTGCCTCGCACCTGGTCATCGTCCTTCTGTACTACGGCAGCGCCATCTTCACATACGTGCGGCCCATCTCAACATACTCACTGGAGAAAGACAGACTAATCTCTGTGTTATACAGTGTCATTACCCCCATGCTAAACCCTGTAATTTACACACTGAGGAATAAGGACATCAAAGGGGCCGTGAAGGTGTTGGGGAGAAGGTGGAAGCCACCCGTCCCTTCTTTTGAGATGTAACTTTCACTCACCTGTAACCAATATTCTTGTATCAGATAATTAGCTTTTCCCAGCAGCTGTCTGTACTGAAACTCAACCTACAAGTTCACTGCAGCCTGGGGACAGAGGGTGACCAGCTGACACAATGAAGCCTTAGTGACCGTATTCTTGAGCTTCAGCTAGTCCTGTGCGAGAGACATGGATGTTGCTCTTTTTAGATCTTTTCTTCTTCGCGAGACTGTCCATTCCCAAATCCTTCATCCTAAAGACGATGCCACTCTTTCACGCAATATGTGCTTGGTGGACATCACGTCCTGGTGCTTCCTTCCTTTTTGTACGACCTCTTACATGTTGAAGAATGTGAAACGCTTTCTCCTAATGTTCCTATGCGTTCGTTATATTTCTCTTCCTATTACTTAAGTCATGCTTTTGGCTCTTCTTTCTGTATTACGTTCTTCTTAAGAAAGCGTTGTAACCAGAACTGAGTTCACATTACAGTGGTTTTGACAGTGCTGTGTGAGCCACCAGCTGCATGGGTCCGTGACCATTCATATTCATGCTGGAAAGAAGATAGTCATGGTTTCTCAATTCCAGTTTATCTTCCTTACTCTGTCCCAGAAGTGGGATATGCTAAAGGAATTTTTCTAGAAATAAGCCCCCACGGCAGTTCGCTATATTGTAAGGTACTTTGAATTCAGGAAATCTTTATCTAAAGTTTAGAACACAGAATCAGAGAAAAGTATACAGAAAGGTAACTTCAGATTTTGGGGGGAATAGAAACTCTTTGCTGCATAGTAGCTATAGTTAGACAAGAGAGTAGAAATTACATGTGTTAAAAGTGAAGGTACTAACTTTCTGCTTTTTCTGTGTTATCACCATGTAGGGGACAGACATGAAGGCAAGACACGTGGACAGGCAAAATGGTGCAGGAAAGAAATACAGGAAAGGGAGAAAAAATGACAGATAAGGACAGAGGCTTGGAGGTGAGGAGAAGAAGCCGCTTGCAACGTAGGGAGTAGGGGGCTGGCAGGTGGGGAGAAGAGGCTCAGGGTGGAGGGGCCACCATCCCTCACCTTTCTCCTGCTCCTATGAGTGGCTCACGCCTCTAGCCGGTGTCCTGATTCCCCATCTGTGTCCTGTCTGGTGTTGGCGGAGTGCCTGCGCTGGCCACCTGTCCCTGCGCACCTGTCCCTTCTGCGGCCCTCTCCTACCGTGCCTCTGTGCAGACCCCCTGTCTTCATCTGACAACTGTCTGCAGCCTGTGTGTTCGGTGTTCTAGCAACTGCCTTCTTACAACCTTATCTCCTTTAGAAACTGTGAATAACCCTTCCCCACTCAGGGCTCAGGATTCATATTCCCAGTTATTTCATCCAATTCCTCATCTACGGCTTGCTTTCCATTTTCCTTTATAGTGTCTTTTAAAAAGCAAAGGTGTTTACTTTTGATGAATTCCAATTGGTCATCATATTTTTCTTTCCTTGACTGTTAGTTCTTTGGGTTTTTGTACTCTAAGACATCTTCACCCACCATAGAACCACAAAGTACTTTCCTGTAGCTTTTATATTTAGGTCTATGATCCAACTCAAATTAATGGTTGATGTAATGTTGAGGGTTATTATTTTTGTTCTGAAAACATACCTGTGTTTTGTTGCGTTATTGCCACACACCTTGCAGAAAAGACTACCATTTCCACCTTGCATTATCTTGACACCTTGGTAAAAGGTAATCGGGCACATATATCTTGTTCTATGTGGATGCTTTATGTTGTTCTATTTAAGCTTAGCCAGCCAAAGACCACCAGGTGTAACCTGTAGCCTGACAAAAATCAGATTTACTGATTTGCAGTGAGGGAGGGCCCTCCAGAGCAACCAGTATGCATCAAACTTGACCACAGAAAGGAAGCAAGTGTCATTGGTAAGGTGTGGTTCCCATCTGAAGAAATCTGAGCAGGGTCTACGGGAGGCGGGGGTGATTTCTAAATGGGGTGTGCTGTGGAGAAGGGCTTGGGAGAAGCAGGAATTTACAAGAGGCTCGGTGCTCTCCTGTGGCCAGGCCTGTTTAGCAGTTAGGTGCCCCAGCCAGAGATGGTGTAGTAAATCTGGGTGCTCCTGAGAAGAAAGCAGCCGTCCCCTGAAATGCTCCTGTATGCCCTGCTGACTTTGCAGGTGGCGTATCCGTGTCTGCCCTTCGGCATGAATAATTGCAAGGCTGCTTTCTCCTTCATCATTTCAAGCTGATTTTCACTCTTTCTCTCCCACACAAGTTCTTCTATTTTTGGTCCCATGATCTATTCATCTACCGACCCCACATAGTCAGGTCAGGCTTACTGTAGCTCTGTAGTTAGTCTTGAGGTAGGTGTTTAAATACTCCAATTTGTTCTTTTTCAAGAATGTTTGGGTCATTCCAAGTATCTTTGTATTTACAAATCAATTTTAAAACCAATTTATCAATTTCTACTCAAAAGCCTGCTGGAGTTTTATAAGCATTGAAAGTATAGATCAATTTGGAGAGACTTTATATAGAGCAGTGTTTCCTGATCTTTTGAAATTATCCCCCTAAGGAGGCTTTACCCTATTCCCCCCTAATCATCCCATCCCCATGACATTTTCATATCTCAGATATACTGTGTAGTTGTTCATGGACTGTGGCCTTTGGAGGGACATGAGTCATTGTGACATCTAAGAATTTTTTTGTATCCCAAGAGCCAATGTCTACCCCCTTGGGATCCACGTCATCCCAGTTTAGGTTACGTGATGCACATTAGCATGTTTTATCTCTCCATTTACTTGTGCTTTTTAAATTCTTCAGCACTGATTTCTAGTCTTCAGTGTGGAGATGCTTCCATGTCGTTTTGGTGAAACTGATTCCAAAATATTTTATGGTTTGTGTTTATGCTCTTGCTTCTGGTTCTCTTCTTTAAATTTGATTTCGCAGCTGTTTGTTGCTGGTGTATAGAAATACAGGAACACAAATGATTTTGTGTAATAATATTATCTACTGAAAGCTTGTTAATTTTTCTTTTTTTCCCCAGTAACGTATTTTAATGAACTAATTTTGTATTAGTCTCAAGCACATACATTTAAAAGATAACAATACAGGGGTGCCTGGGTGGCTCAGTCAGTTAAGTGTCTGACTTTGGCTCAGGTCATGATCTGGCGGTTTGTGGGTTCGAGCCCCACCTCAGGCTCTGTGCTGTCAGTGAGGAGCCTGCTTGGGATTCTCTCTCTCCTCTTTTCCCCCCTCTCCCACTTGAACTCTGTGTCTGTTTCTCAAAAAATGAGTAAAAAAAAAAAGTTAAAAAAATAAAACAATACAAGTATGCAAAATATGTTATTTAGTTGGTCAGGGGTTTAGGCTCTTTGCCTAACCAAGTTCACAACTTCCCGGAAGTGAGCCCATAGTCTTCTCCTTTACCTACAGCATAGGGTGCGGGGTCTGGAAGAAGGGAATCAATGCATTTGTGTATTATCTCACCAAACCTCGAGTTTTAAGATGAGAACATCTTATTTTCTGGTTAGATTTAAAAAAAAAAACACCTCTCCAACTCTTAGAAATAGAAAATGTGTGCCTTTCTGCATACAATTAAGAAATGCCACAGTTCCTGGCATCCATCAGTTAACGCATCTAACATGAGGGCGCGTGTAGCTCTCTTCACTTGTCCTTCTTGTGAAGATTCACCAACATCAAAATTTTCAGACTATCAATGGTAGTCTTATCTCTCAAAGACATCAGTTCCAAATACAGTTTGTCTGTATGACCTAAGCAACTTTCTTTGGGTGTCCTCTTGTTAATTTTTCTTACTAGTGTCTGCCTTTCTTCCTTTTCCACTTCTTTCCTTCCTTCCTTCTTTACTTCCTTCTTCCTTCCTTCCTTTCCTTCTTGTCTTGTCTTTTTATTTCTTGTTAGCAACATACAGTGCAGTATGGCTTCAGGAATAGAGTCCAGTGATCCATCACTTACATGCAACAGCTAGTTCTCATCCGAACAGGTGCCCTCCTTAATGTCCATTCCCCATCTAGCCCCTCCCCCCCACACCTTCTTCCATCAACCTTCAGTTTGTTCTCTGTTAAGAGCCTCTTGTGGTTTATTTCCCTTCTCATTTCTCTTCCCCCTCTCCATATCTTCTGTTTTGTTTCTTAAATTCCACGTATGAGTGAAATTGTATGGTATTTGTCTTCTTCTGATTGAGTTACCTCACAGCATATTTCAAGTAGGTTTTGTTTTGTTTTGGTAGATTCCAAAGGCATTTTTATGGCAACATTATGTTTCAAATATAAAGAAAGTTTTACTTCTTCCTTTTCAACCTTTTTTTTTCGTTTTTGCACTAAGACCATCGGTAAAATGTTGAATAGAAATGGTAAGAGCTGACATCTTTTGCTTCTGATATTTTATTATTTATATTTCTAATTTCTATCTTCCCTTTAGTTTTCTTTGTCAGTATTGCTAGAGGCCTATTATTTTAATTATTTTTTAAAGAACTAGCATTTGGTTACATTGATTTTTCTATCTTGCTTTTCTCTTTTCAATTTCATTGATTACTATTCTTTCTTATTTTCATTCATCTACATGATTTGGGTTCCTTTCCTATTCTTTTTCCATTTTCTTAAGGTTGAAGTTTAAATTATTAATTTGAGAACTTCCTTATTTTCTAATAGAAGCATTTAAGCACAACCTGAGCTACATTTCACACATCTTACAATTACATTTCAATTTTGATCTGATTCAAGTATTCATTGATTTCCCTTGAGACTTTCTCTTTGATCAAGAGAATTCTTTAAACTTTGTAGAAGAAAGATAACCTACTATGTTTACTATTGCTGTTCCCTTCCTTCACTCCTGATTTTACAAATTTCCTCTGGTATTATTTCCCTTCTGTCTGAATAACTTCCTTTAGTAAGTCTTTCAGTGACGTTCTTGTGGATATCACCCCTTTGGGTTTTCACTCATCTGAGAATATTTTTATCTGATATCATTCCTTAAGGAAAAGCACTGTACAATCATTCCACTTTCTTCTGGTCTTCATTGTTTCTAACTTTTTTTTTAAGTTTATTTTTTTGAGAGAGAGGGAAAGCAAGTGGAGGAAAGGTAGAGAGAGAGGGAGACACAAAATCTGAAGAAGTCTCCAGGCTCTGGTCAGCACAGAGCCTGACACCAGGCTTGAACTCATGAACTATGAGATTATGACCTGACCTGAAGTCAGACACTTAACCAACAGAGCCACCCAGGTACCCCTGGCCTTCATAGTTTCTATTGAGTAATCTGCAGTTATTCAAATCACTAGTCTATAGTTGATCTTTTGTTTTTGTCTGGCTGTTTATAGTATCTCCTCTTTAATTTTCATTATTATTTCTGGTTGTAGATTGTTTTGGGAGCATTAATCTTGTTTAGAGTTGTCTCAGCTTCTTGAATCTGTAGAATCATATCTTTTACCAAACTTAGGAATTTTTTCATTATTATTTATTCCAATATATTTTTTTCAATATCACACATTTTTTTTCCTTCCTACCAGGACTCTGGTGACAGAAATGCCACCTTTTGTTATTGTCTCACAGATTTCCAATAGTCTGTTAATTTTTTCCTAGTATTTTCTGTCTTTTCCTCATGTTGGATCATTTTTGCTGACCCAAATTTAAGTTTATTCCCTCTGTTTTTTCATCTCCATTCTGCCACTGAGTCCATCCAACAGTATTTATTTTCGTGATTGTAGTTCAGTTCTAAAATTCCCATTTGTCTTTTCTACTTTTTGCTAAGACACTCTATTACTCCATATTTTTTATGAGTGTTTTCAATCGCTTGCTTAAGCATCTTTACATCTGCTTTAAATTCTTTGTCAGATAGTCCAACATCTCTGTCTTCTCAGTATTGGCATCTGTTGATTGTCTTTCCCTGGAAGTTGAGATTCTTTTGTTCTTTGTATGCTGAATATTTTGGATTATATTCTAATTGGTTTGAATATTACAAACAAGATTCTGGGTCTTGTTTCAATCCTAGGAGAGTACAGATGCCTTAGCAGGCAATTATTCCGGGTCAGTTCAAGCCTTGGGTTCCAGCCCACCTCTCTGGGCTATGGTTGTAATGTTGGTTCAATCTTCAAAACTGTAAGTGTTCTTCAGATCAGTCCCACTGAGTGTCCCATCAAGTTTACTTCTCCAAGTTTTTGCTCTGCTATTTAGCATCAGATTCACACAGGCAAAACTTGTTCTCTCTCTTTTATCTCCCTGTAATATCTGATTCTGTGGGGTCCCGTTTTGGTCCTCTGGATGGAGATCTAGACCTCTAATTACCCTGCTCTGCCGTGAACTTCCTCCACTACACTTGGCTTGAGGAGCAGCAGGAAGAGAGAACATCAGCGGAGCTCTCGCGGGGACCGCCAGTGCGAGGGGGCTGGCTCCGCTCTTGCAGGACCGCAGGTGCATGGGGGGCTGGCTCCGCTCTCGCGGGACAGCCGGTGCAGTGCGAGGGAGGTGGGGTGCTGGCGCCGGTGCGAGGGGTGGGGAGGTAGCTTCCCCTCTATCAGAAATTTTACTCTTGTGGATTCTGTTCCCACTGCTGCCACAGAATGGGCTAGGCATCACATCAGGACGGGCTCATTTGTAACTTCAGCTGTCGTGGGAGGCTTGGTCTGCAGCCTCAGCTCTCCCTGGGAGTCCAGCCTGCCAGAGATTTAAATGAATTTCTCTCTATTCTTCCTATTGGTTATGTTCTCTCAAGAGCCTGGACTAGGAGAGCTTTTGGTATTCCTCCTTGTCAGCATTAGGAATTGCTCTTCACCTCCTTGAGCCAGAGACAGAGGGCTTCTAGAACTTTCTCTGACTGGGCAGTGGGGCTGTGTTACTTCTGTTTCTGATTGTGTTGAACTCAGATTGGGAATTCTGGAGGAAAATATGGTTAACACTGCCAATTTGGTAGTTCTTTGAATTCTAGTATTCTTCCCTAACCCACCTGTTAATATTTAGTTTTTAGCTATCTTAGTAGCTTCTCAAATTTCAGGTATTTTTTTTTCCTCAGCATTTAGTGGAAGAGATGGGGTGAGTGGGCTTGTGCTGCCAGACCGTGAACCTGATCCTATATTTTGAAATTTGATTAACATTAAGTGAAACAAAATAGTCAATGCTTATTTTTTCCAGATGCAGCTTTCCATTCTGTTTCAACCCTGGCAGCACTGGAAGAATTGGCTGTAGCAGCAATTATGGCTGGGCATGGAAATAGCTGTGAGGTGCCGGAAGTGTCCTCAGACTTCTTGTCAAAAGATTGGAGTCTGAGGTCGGGCATTACTGCTACCAGTACAATCTTAGTCAAGATCATTGTGGTTTTCTTAATTTCATTTTTTAACGTTTTTTTAAAATTTATCTATTTTGAGAGAGAGAGAGAGAGAGAGAGAGAGAGAGAGAGAGAGAGAGAGAATACCAAGCAGGCTTCACGCTGTCAGCACAGAGCCCACTGCAGAGCTTGAACCCACAAACCGTGAGATCATGACCTGAACTGAAATTAATAGTCAGACACTTAACTGACTGAGTCACCCAGGTGTCCCTCTTAATTTCATTTTTTTCTGTACAATAAATAGTGTAATTTTTAAAAACATAATTGCAAAAATAATATTAGAACTAAGTAACTGTAGAAAATAACATATTGTTTTTTGGGTGGTAGAAAGATTATGTGTAACTATTTAATAGGATAAGCATATATTAACCTACTTGATTTTCACACCAGCCACATAGAGAGATACTATTACTACCATTTTACAGATAAGCAGTTGAGCCACAGAATTGCTAACAAGCTTTCTGAGGTCACTTATCTAACAATTGAAACTCAAAGAATCTAGCTTTAAAAGCTGTACTCTTAACTGATGTACATGCTACATTGAGACTTAGCTGCATGGTTTATCGTTTTCATGAAATAGGTGAAAAGAAAAATGAGGGATTGAATCACTCTGTTTGGAGCATTTCATTAGATTATTCCAGTTCACTTAATCACAAAACAAAGAAGGATTTGAAATTTGGGAGTCTGAATTCTTTCTTCTGATACAGACAGTAGGTAACTAGAGTAGCTCTGGAGACCCGGACAGTGTTTATCTTCTTTCTGAGACTCCAGATCATGGAAACTGCTAATCTGTATTCAATCTGTGTGCTCATCAGGACCTGTACCAGAAAGGAGCCCACCCATTTCAACAGAGCAAACAGCAACTGCTAAAGCTATCCGTTTGAGTTTCCAAGCAATTAAAATGGTCTCCTTGGAAATTGCTGTTGTCAAGCAAGATCTTGTTTTACCAAGGTCACTTGGGGGCTCATTGGAAAGCGTACAGATAATTATATTATTAAAATGTTGTGAATGTTTTCACAAAGTCAGTAAGTATGTAATTGTTTATCCCCGAAGAGCAAGACGCCTCATCAAGGCATGCATTCCAACTGTGTCCAAGGTTGTTTCCCAGCAGCTGCCTTTGCTTGGCCATTGGCCCTTCTAATTCAGTTTTCCTCACGGTTTTAACATCTTCCCAATTTGACTCCTGGAAGAGGCCTCTGGGGCAGGCCACTTAGCCAACAACATTGGCACGAACTTTCTTCCAAGTCTAAGGCCTCCTCAGGGAAAGGAGATCAGTAACTGCACACAACACACCCTCCGCTGTGACGTGGAAAGCGTTCTTATGATTGGAAAGGAAGACACTACAAGAAAGCTTGAGTGTTTGTTTTTCTCTAAGATCTTCAATACCCAGAATGAAGGAGATCTGGTCCTTGTTCATATCATCTCTGTGTATCCATGCAACCCTTCATTCACTTATTCACTTATTTCATTCCATTAATTATTCTGATGAACTCAATCATTGTGACAACGACCCACTATATTCAAAGTTCTAATTAAACCACCAACTTACTGACTTTTATTAACATATTTGAATGTTTATATATATACACAAAAATATCACCGATGGTTAAATCCTGCTTTAAGGCTGATTTGGAAACTAATTTTTTACTTAAAGAAACACACTTTTTTCTTTAGTCTCACATCTCAGAACTATTCCCATGATTGTCCCCTTCCAGCCTTACTCAGATCCAACTGCAAATTCATATCAGATGAGAATACACATCAGGTAGAAGCATGGGTCATGAGTGCAGGGACCTGACCCCAAATCCAGGACTCCTGTGCATTTTCAAACAACGTTATGCAGAACAGTACTGCAATTTTTCGTTTGAAAATACAATCAAGTGAAATTTGAGTGAAGATCTTCAAAACACCAGTTCACGCAACCATAATGTTTCTCTCTTGTCTGCTCAAAGATTGTCTGTTTTAGAAAACCTCACCTTAATCCTCCTTTTGGAATAATTATATCAATATGCAGCACAAGTTCCAGTGATCTGTGCCTTAGTTTGATCCTGCCAGGAATCACCCTAACAGAATTTGATGTGTGAAAGTTAATTTTATGATCCGGTTCAACATATCTTGGGGGAAACATTACATTTTCTCTTTATTATCTGAAGGAAGCATCTGATACAAAATGATCTCCTTTTTTATTTTATGAAATGGTTTAGAAAAGAGTTTATTTCTTTATGTTTTACTTTTTTAGTATGAATTTTAGGTAGCTAACATACAGTGAGGTATTGGTTTCAGGAGTAGAATTCAGTGATTCATCACTTACATACAACACCCAGTGCCCATCATAACAAGTGCCCTCCTCAATGTCCATACCCCATCTAGCTCACCCCCCACCCACATCCCTCCACCAACCCTCAGTTTGTTCTCTATGATTATGAATCTCTTGTGGTTTTTTCCCCTCTCACCTCTCCCCCCCACCCTTTCCATATATTCATTTGTTTATTAAATTCCACAGATGAGGAAACCCACATGGTATCTTTCTCTGACTTATTTTGCTTAGCATAATACACTCTAGTTCCATCCACATCATTGCAAATGGCAGGATTTCATTCTTTTTGATCGCTGAGTAATATTCCACATCTTCCTTATCCATTTGTTAATTGATGGACATTTAGGCTCTTTCCATAATTTGGCCTTTGTCAATAGTACTGCTGTAAACATTGGGGTGTGTGTGTCCCTTTGAATCAGTATGTTTGATCTTTTGCGTAAATACCTAATAGTTCAATTACTGGATCATAGTGTAGTTCTATTTTTTATTTGTGGAGGAAACTCCATACTGCTTTCCAGAGTGGCTGCACCCATTTTCATTCCCAACAGTACAAGAGGGTTCCTTTTTGCATCCTCACCAACATCTGTGGTTGCCTGAGTTGTTAATTTTAGCCATTCTGACAGATGTGAGGTGGTATCTCATCATGGTTTTGATTTGTATTTCCCTGATGATGAGTGATGTTGAGCATTTTTTCATGTGTCTGTTATCCATCTGGATGTCTTCTTTAGAAAGGTGTCTATTCATGTCTTCTGCCCTTTTCTTAACTGGGTTATTTGTTTTTTGGGTCTTGAGTTTGATAGTTCTTTATAGATTTTGGATACTAGCCCTTTATCTATATGTCATTTGCAAATATCTTCTCCCATTCCTTAGGCTTCCTTTTAGTTTTGTTGATTGTTTCCTTCACTGTGCAGAAGTTTTTATGTTGATGAGGTCCCAGTAGTTCATGTTTGCTTTTGTTTCCATGCCTCTGGTGATGTGTCTTGTAACAAGTTGCTCTGGCTGATTTCCAAGATGTTGCTGCATGTGTTCTCCTCTAGGATTTTGATAGTTTCTTGTCTCACATTTAGGTCATTCATCCATTTTGAATTTATTTTTGCGTATGGTGTAAGAGAGTGGTCCAGTTTCATTCTTCTGCATGTCACCATCCAGTTGTTGAAGAGACTGTCTTTTGCATTGTATATTCTTTCCTGTTTTGTTGAAGATGAGTTGACCGTATAGTTGTGGGTCCAATTCTGGAGTCTCTGCTCTATTCCATTGATCTATACGTCTGTTTTTTGTGCCAATACCATACTATCTTGGTTATTACAACTTTGCAGTAGAGCTTGAAATCTAGAATCGTGATTCCTCCAGTTTTTTTCTTTTTCAGGATTGCTTGGGCTATTTGGGGTCTTTCATGGTTCCATAAAATTTTAGGATTGTTTGTTCTAGCTTGTGAAGAATGCTGGTGGTATTTTGATAGGTATTGCATTAAATGTATAGATTGCTTTTAGAAGTATTGACATTTTGGGGCGCCTGGGTGGCTCAGTCGGTTGAGCGACTGACTTCAGCTCAGGTCATGATCTCACAGTTCATAAATTTGAGCCCAACTTCGGGCTCTGTGCTGACAGCTCGGAGCCTGGAGCCTGCTTCAGATTCTGTGTCTCCCTCTCTCTCTGCCCCATCCCCAGTCATGCTCTGCTCTCTCTGTCTTAAAAATAAATAAAACATTAAAAAAATTAAAAAATAGAAGTATTGACATTTTAACAATGTATGTTCTTCCAATCCATACACGTGAGATGGTTTTCCATTTCTTTGTGTCCTCTTCAATTTCTTTATAAGTGTTCTATAGTTTTCAGAGGACAGGTCTTTTAGTTCTTCAGTTAGGTTTATCCCTAGGTATCTTACTTTTGGGTCAGTGGTAAATGGGATAGATTCTTTGATTTCTTTTTCTGCTGCTTCATTATACATTATCAGTGTATAGAAATACAACTGATTTTGGCATGTTGATTTTATATTCTACAACTTTGCTGAATTCATGTATTAGTTCTAATAAATTTTTGGTGGAATCTTTCAGGTTCTCTACATAAAGTATGTCATCTACAAATAGTGAAAGTTTGACTTCTGCCTTGCTGTTCCTGTTCCTGTTGTCCTGTTCCTGACTGTAGTGGAAAGGCTCTCAGTTTTTTCCCATCAAGGATATTAGCTGTGTGCCTTTTCTATATGGCCTTTATGATGTTAAAGTATGTTCCATCTATCCCTACTTTGTTGAGGGTTTTTATCAAGAATGGATGCTGTATTTTGTCATATCTTTTTCTACATCTATTGACAGGTTTATAAGGTTCTTATCCTTTCTTTTATTAATGTGATATGTCATGTTGATTGGTTTGTGGATATTGAATCACCCCTGTAGCCCAGGAATAAATCCCACTTGATCATGGTGAATAATTCTTCTAATGTACTGTTAAATTCAATTTTCTCATATCTTGTTGAGAATTTTTGCATCCAGTTTCATAAGGGGTATTGGTCTGCAATTCTCCTGTTTAGTGTGGTCTTTGTTTGGTTTGGGAATCAAGGTATCGCTAGCTTCATGGAATGAGTTTGGAAGCTTTCCTTCCATTTATACTTTTTGGAAGTTTTTGAGGAGAATAGGTATTAACTCTTCTTTAAATGTCTGGTAGAATTCCCCTGGGAACCCATCCGGCCCAGGACTCTTGTTTGTTGGGAGATTTTTGACAACTGATTCCATTTCTTTGCTGGTTATGGGTCTATTCAAATTTTCTATTTCTTCCTGTTTCAGTTTTGATAGTTTGTATGTTTCTAGGAATTTGTCTATTTCTTCCAGATTGTTCAGTTTGTTGGCATGTATTTTTTCATAGTATTCTTTAATAATTGTTTGTATTTCTGTTGTGTTGGTTGTGATATCTCCTCTTTCATTCATAATTTTATCTACTTGGGTCCTCTCTTCTTTTTGATTAGTCTGGCTAGGAGTTTATTAGTTTTGTTTATTCTTTCAAAGAACTAGCTCTTTCATTGATCTGTTCTACTTTTTTGGTTTTTTTTTTTTTTTTTTGGATTCTGTATCATTTATTTCTGCTCTAATTGGTATTATTTCCCTTCTTCTGGCTTGGCCTTTATTTGCTGCTCCTTTTCTAGCTCCTTTAGGTATAAGATTAGGTTGTGTACATGGGACTTTTCTTGCTTCTTGAGTTAGGTCTGAATTGGAATATACTTTCCTCTTAGGACTGCCTTTGCTGCATCCCAAAGGGTTTGGACTGTCGTGTTTTCATTTTCATTTGCTTTCACATATTTTTGATTTCTCTTTTAATTTCCTGGTTAACTTATTCATTCTTTAGTAGGATGTTCACTGTGTTTGATGTCTTTAGTCCCAGAAAAACAGTCCTGTGCCTGCAGCAGTGTTTGGAATCTCTGGCAGAGCACTGAGAAAAACACAACCAGGTTATCTGTCCCCTGTACGTGCCTCTGTCCCCTGCTGATGAAAGGCCCTTGATGGCACCTGCAGGCTCTTTTGTCCTTGGAGAGGCAATGTATCCTCTTCCAAAAGTACTCCAGGATGGGGACTGTTTTCTCTAGTGCATCCCAGATATCATACACCACACTATGCGCTCCAGGGCCAGCTCTTTTCTCCTGCCCAGGAGTGCAAACTGTAGCTCAGCAATGAAGAAAGTCACACACTTCCAAAATCTCACAGTTTCAGCTCCAAACGCTGTTTTCAAAAAAAAAATCTGATACTCAGTACTTCTTGCTCCCTAGTCCTTGGTCCAGAGAGGTTTTACTCCTCTGTGAACCCAACACTGCACTTTCACAAGCGCTCTTTCTCTCCCTTTTGTCTCTCCATGGAAAGAGTTCCCTCTCCTCCACAGCACCACTGGTTTTTCTCTCCCCCAATTCACATCCGGGCACCTCATACCTGCCACACTGTCTCCTTCCAACCTTGAAGATCTTTCTGTTCCTCTACAGATTGATTTCCTGGGTGTTCCAAGTGATTGGACCTCAATATAACTGCGTTTGTGGGACAAGGAATGCCCAGCATTCTCCTACTTCTCCACCATCTTAACTCTCCCCACACACAGTGGTTTTAAAGAAATACTATTACAGTAGTGCATGGAAACCATGATTCGGCATATAAATAATTTATGCAGTGCTTTCTCAATGACTGCTGTGGAAATCAAGGTGAAATTATATCTTCCTTTTACCAAAACAGCTGAAAATTTTCAAATCCCTAATCAATTCCCCTTTACGAGTAAGGAGTTATTATTTTCCTATATTCAACCCAAAATATAACTGCATCTTTGAAAAAGCATCCGTCTCTAAGAGCAAAATGTGTAATTATTTTTTTTTTCAAAATGTATAATTTGGAAGGAAAGCAGGTGTTTTCATTTGTGGAAGTTCTACATGGAGAAAAATAAAAACAGGCAACATGACATTTTTTCTTTACCTTTCCACAAGGTCATTCTTATTCCACTTGAGTTGTTTCCCTTTGAATCATTTCATCATTGATACACTTCCAGAGAACTCTAGCAATATTATGAAAAAAGTCCCTAATACTGACCACTACCTTTTCATGATGATCTGTGTGTTAACGGGCAGGTTTTCTCTCATGTACTGTTTCTCTTATCGTCCTCAGTTCAAAGCTTCTCCTTCTCTTTCACTGTTCATTCTCTAAGTTCCTTATTTTTTTCCTGATTCTTCCCCATCACACAAAAAGTTCTGCCTCTTGTTTTGATCACCTACATACCTTCCAGCCACGTCCCTACTCTCACTGAACCTTATGCACCTGCACCCGTGATTACCTCCTAGCACCACCAACTTTGACCATTGCCAGGGTGTCTGTGCAGATAATTGAGTGACCACACTGGCCATCACACTGTCATGGTCAGTATCCAGGTAGATTGTCTAGCTTCCACACTAACCTCAGCCTCCCTTACCTCTTTCACTTATTATTCCCCTTGAAATTGCTGTTGGCCACCAACTTAGTATGAGGCATCATGGTACCTGGTGGACCTCAGGACCCACAACCAGGTAGAAGTCAGGTCTTAATTCCCATCTTCCAATAATCCATCATATAAGGAGGAGAATTGACATATCTACCAGGTAATCAGAATACAATGTAGTAAGTTTAACAGTTGGTATGAAAAGTGTCACAAAAACAAAAGAAAGGTTCTGGAAAGACTTTCCAAAGGAGGTGACCAAAGGGCTTTATGAGATCTCCATGTCCAGCTGCCCGTACTTCTACACACAGCCATGTCTTCTCTTTGTGGCACCATGCTTGATCTCCACCAAGCTTGTACAATTAATTGCCTGTTCCTTTTCTTCCACTTCTCCTTTTCCAAAATTTTTATTAATGTATAATTTACATGCAATATTTTTTACCCTCTGACTATATGTTTTGTGTATCCATAGCCATAGTCAAGTCATATAACAGTTCCATCACCCCAAACCCATCCCTCTACCTTTCTAGTAAACCCTCTCCCCCAGCCAGCCTCTGTAACCACAGATCTGCTCCTGTCCCTACAGTTCCACATTTGTGAGAACATAACCCTATAAATAGTGTAAAAGTGGAGTCAATAATAAGTAGCCTTTCCTGTGACTTCTTTCTCATTCCTTGGCTTCAAAGATGCCTTCAGATTCTTAACTTCCACTTTATCTGAGCCTTCAGCCTCCCCCAGACTGCACTGCTGCCCTGTGGGGCTGAATCCATGATGGTGGGGGTCAGAAAGGACAGTGAGAGGAGACAGCATTGGCCCTTCCTCTGACTTCCAGCGCCCAGCATACTTACCCTCCCGCTATGCTCCCCAAAACCCACCCCCCACCAACAGCCCACTCTGTCTTGTGTCATAGAGTCTAGAGAATCGGGAGACAAGTCCACAGGCATGCACTCTGGTGTCCTGTACAAGAGGTGGAATTCACTCTGAGTGGTCCCCACTGCCCTGTTCCCTTCAGGAATCACAAGACTCAGTTCTCTGTTCCCACCACTCTCTCTTGGCTGTGATCTCACCTAGTGTCACAGGGGAAACGTATCCCTTTAGACCAGGTCGGTTCACTTCATGCTCCTACTTCCAGCCACTCTTCCACAAACTCTTTTACTTCAGGGCCAACAAGAACAAGGATTTTAATTGTTGAGAAATCAGATTCAACCATGAAATTCACTAAATGCAGAGAAGTATTATTGGCCTTGACCAGGAAGTTTTTGTTGAAGTGGTGAGGGCGAAGCCTACTTCAGGAGGCAGCAGGGATAGGAGCAGCCTGTCAGGTCAATGCTCTGCAGTGAGTGGGGTGGCTTTCCTTCCCATATCTGCTCTGCAGTCCTTTATACGTGATGATGAGTGATCAGCGTGGTCTTGTCCACCCACAACTCACTTCCATGCGCAGCTGTAATATCCCGATGTGGAGGATAAAACTGGGCCAGCATTTTGACCAGCTTTGTCTTGTAGGGGCTTCCTTGAGCCACAGTGCATCTATGACAGGGCTTCTCAACAACATCCCTGATGACCTTTTGTAGGTTCTTTCACACTGAACCTAGACTGGATAGTTCCCTGTTTGGGGGCTTTTCCAGGCATGTGAGATGTTCAGAAGCATTCTTGTTCTCTGCACACTCAATGTCAGGAACACCCCCTCAAGGAGCAAGTAAACCCATCTGCAGACATTGTCCCTGAGGACAAAATCCAGCATGAGCAGCACTGCCCCACGTGTACAATGTCCTCAAGATCCCACGTTGTCACGTGGTGGTTGTTGCTTTGCATTCTGGGTTGACAGCTGTAACCCAAAGGCCATGTCTCCATCATATAACAGATCAGCCAAACACCTGAAATCTCTCTGTCTACTAAGTACCTGTGATGGGGTGGTGCTGTCATGGTTTGTCTCCTGTGCCTGAACACCTGCTCTGGAATGCTCCTTTTTAAAGCACACGGAAATTGCTTTTCAGCATTTATTTGCAGTTAAAGAAGGTATAGAATAAAATTTTTTCTCAGACAAAATAGATTTAAGCCATTGAGAGAAGAGAGCATGTTTTTTTTGCCTCAAAATGCATATTTGTTTAAAGGTTGGCTTCACTCTTCCCTAGGTTTGTGACTGCATGTTGCTTAACTCTCAGGGTCTCCGTCTCCTCGTTCAAAAAATAGGAAGTGCGTGTTACTGATAAATTATGTCAAGAACTCAAAGGAGACTATATCTTAACTGTTCTCAGCACAAAAGAGAAATGCTAGTTATGTGACCTGATAGTGGTGTTAAAGAGAAATACAGAAGTAATCGTATTACAATATATAAAGGTATTGAAGCAACAAGTTTACACCTTATGGACACAATGCTGTGTCAATTACATCTGTACCAGAAAGACCTTGATACGTAATAATAAGAAATCTTTCATTTGTAGTATGTTTGTTGTGTGACAGGTACCGTTCCTGATGCTTTATATATATATATATAATATCTCACAACAATACTTGAGGTACACATTGGCGTTATGGTGAAACTGAGCCACAGAAAGCTTAAGAATCTTGCCCTAGCCTATGGCAACCCTTGGTCACCTGCTAGGTAAGGGATGGGATGTTGACTTGAACCCATTTCTTCTTGTGTGTATAATAAATACAAACAACAATTGTTACTAATCCTCCTTCATTCTCTTATGACCTTTACCACAGTTTGAATCTTTTCACTGTAAAATACTTACTCTGAGCGTCTGAGCAGAATAAGTGCCTGGGGCAGTGATGATTAGATGGGGGTCTGGCAGGGTCAGTGTGCAGCCTGGGTCATGACCAGCTAGGGAACAGACTTTCCTCCCCCCACTCAGTCTCACACACCACACACGTGACTGACACAGGTTAGCAAATTATTTTACACAATATGTGACTCACGTGAGCGAAGTTGCTACCAGGAGCTTCCCAGTCCCCTGCATAGAAATAACTGCTGATTGTTACTGTTTATCTTACTTGTCTAGGATACATTTCATTAATGCCATTTCTGATGTGTTCCAAGGAATACTGACTTCTGTCTGCAAACAAACTATATTACTATGCTCTATGTTTTATATTAAAAAGGGATTATTGCTTTTGACAGTTTCACAAGAAAACAGTTTAATAGGGTTGGTGAAATATTTGACTAATAGGGGAAAGAATCACAGCATTTCACACCAACAAAAGAGCGAGAATACAAGGGGAAGAGAAGCCTGGGAACTGCTCCCACATGTGTGTGTGTGCACGTGTGTGACCGCCTTCAAGTCAGACAAATAGTCGTGCCCCCATATGTGTGTGTGCACGTGTGTGACCGCCTTCAAGTCAGACAAATAGTTGTGCCCCCATATGTGTGTGTGCATGTGTGCCCCCCCATATGTGTGTGTGCACGTGTGTGACTGCCTTCAATTCAGACAAATAATCGTGCCCCCATATGTGTGTGTACACGTGTGCCCCTGTATGTGTGTGCACGTGTGTGACCACCTTCAAGTCAGACAAATAGTCGTACCCCCACATATGTATGTGCACGTGTGCCCCCCCATATGTGTGTGTGCACGTGTGTGGCCGCCTTCAAGTCAAATAGTAGTGCCCCCATATGTGTGTGTGCACACGTGCCCCCCATATGTGTGTGTGCACGTGTGTGACTGCCTTCAATTCAGACAAATAATCGTGCCCCCATATGTGTGTGTGCATGTGTGCCCCCGTGTGTATGTGCATGTGTGTGACCGCCTTCAAGTCAGGCAAATAGTCGTACCCCCATATGTGTGTGTACACGTGTGCCCCCATATGGGTGTGCACGTGTGTGACCACCTTCAAGTCAGACAAATAGTCGTGCCCCCATATGTGTGTGTACACGTGTGCCCCCGTATGTGTGTGCACATGTGTGACCACCTTCAAGTCAGACAAATAGTCGTACCCCCACATATGTATGTGCACGTGTGCCCCCCCATATGTGTGTGTGCACGTGTGTGGCCGCCTTCAAGTCAAATAGTAGTGCCCCCATATGTGTGTGTGCACATGTGCCCCCCATATGTGTGTGTGCACGTGTGTGACTGCCTTCAATTCAGACAAATAATCGTGCCCCCATATGTGTGTGTGCATGTGTGCCCCCATGTGTATGTGCATGTGTGTGACCGCCTTCAAGTCAGGCAAATAGTCATGCCCCCATATGTGTGTGTACACGTGTGCCCCCATATGGGTGTGCACGTGTGTGACCACCTTCAAGTCAGACAAATAGTCGTGCCCCCATATGTGTGTGTGCACGTGTGTGACTGCCTTCAAGTCAAATAGTCGTGCCCCCGTGTGTGTGTGTGTGCACATGTGCCCCTGTGTGTGTGTGCCCTTATATATGTGTCATCCTAATGTGAATCCACTCGTTTAAACCTTGTGGGAGCTTCTTTAGGTCATGACGACTTCGTAACAAAATACTGGATTTTGAGTTGGAATATTTGAGTTCAGAGAAGACTGCACAGGGCAGCTATGGGGCGTTGATCAACCAGTTCAGCACATGGAAAGGGAAACAAGACTGCCCTCCCAGAGAAGATCAGGTGTCTTCCTCAAAACTCCTGGAGAAATGAACGTCAACATCACTTTTCAGAGACTAGAAATTGTCTTATATCTTGTTAGGTTTGGTACACAGTGTTTTTTTTTAATTTAATTTAATTTTATTTTATTTAAAAAAAATTTTAATATGAAATTTATTGTCAAATTGGTTTCCATACAATGGTATACAGTGTTTTAAAAATCAGTTATCACATGGTCCCCTTCCTCCACTTTCCCCTGTCCCAAGAGTAAGTGACAGACTGTCTGTCCTGGATGCTTATTAAACCAGAGACAACTACTTTGATGGGTAGACCCTTGGCACCCACCTAGGGGTTGACCATTGTTTGCACCAACTGACCTCAAGGCACAGTTTCTTTCATGCCACCCTGTGGAGAGTGGAAGTCAAAATTCTCCAAGGTGTTAGTGATGGAAGAGAGATCCGTACTACGATACTGTGTTCACAGTCCTCTGCGTTGGGTGAGGTATTCTGATTTACAGTCTGGTGTAGGACCAGAGGGCGATGTGGGCAGGTGAGCAAGGAAGTTGTCGGTGGCAGGAAGCTCTGAGATGTGTAATGAGGATGTGACTAGTTCCCCAGTGGCTCTGCATTGAAAAGAAAGAATTTCTCCCATGTGAGCAGGTCCCCTGCCAATCGCATGGGGCCCATGACTCGTGTGAGCAGGTCCCCTGCCAAGAGCACAGGACCCATGAAGGAGCACGAACACAGAGTAACTAATGCACTTCACGATCTCATGTGAGTGCAGCTGCTCAAGGACCATTGGGATGGCTTTTAGCCAAAACAAGAGAGGGAGAAGGAGGACAGGGGAGGAAAGAACACACTATCGTTTCTGAGTGTCAGTTGTGGACGGAGTCTCTTAACAGGCACCGTGCCGAGCGTCCTGCATGTACTACTTCTGGTTTCAAACAGCGCTGCACGTAGGTTACATAAGAGAGACAGGATCAGAGTTAAAGCAGGAGTAAGAGCCAGTAAGGAAAGAGAATTAGCAGAGACTGGAATATAAAAAGATCCATTGGACATTGTTGTTATTACGTTGGAACAAAGAAGGATAAATAAATTTGAAAAAAGAGATCTATCCAGTATTTTATGGCATTTGCATTTGAAATGGAATTATTATATATGGGTTATTTTATATGTTCCAGAGATCTGAGTTTTTATGTTCATGGACTTACAGATCAGAAAGAAAACTCCCACCACAAACATGCTGAGTACAGAGAACTGGCCACAGTGTTATCTTTTCCCTCCTGAGTAAGGGGGCAAAGTAATGTAGTCGCCGGCATCTTCTCTTGAACCCAATTACCTAGACACCAGCAAAGGGGGGGGGGGTGGTGCAGATCTCAGAAAATTAAGTCAAAGACAGATTCTTGGGAAGGCAGAAAATGGTTTCGAGTGTACAGGGTAGTGGTTTGGGGAGGGAAAGGCAGCGGGAAGATTCTGGAGAATAATCCGAGTGTAATATCTGAGTCCTCTCCTCATTGGAGGACAGCTTTCACTTAAGCCTTTTTGAAAATCGTTTACTAAGTGAGTTTGGCTGATCACTAACAACCTTTTTTCCAACTGCAAGGAAGTCCGGGCTGGGTCAGATTGGCGGTACAGTGCGGGCAGCAGCGGGGCCGGGTGTGGATGGAAGCTGACAGAGGCGGGTCCTGGGCTTCCGTGTCTTCTCTTCTTTTGCAAACCACGGGGTGGGATGATGAAGAGGAGGAGGCAGCTCTGAGGGAAGCGGGAGGGCAGCAAGAGGTACTGCGGGTCCCCGAGGGTGAGAAACAGCAGGTCAGAGGGTCGGTGAGCACTGTTGGCTAGGCGCTCCCTCCCTTGTGTCACCCACCATGACCCACATCCAGCAGGGGCGTAAAACGGCCTCCCCAAGCACATGACTGGCCAAGACAGCACCATCCAGAGGGATGATTCCCCGAAGCAGATGATAAAATATCTGAGAAATGAAGCCACTAACAAGAAAGACGAGTGATTTAGAGCAGATGAGACAGAATTAAGGAGCAAAAAATAAAATAATTTAAGATAGGATGTTCAAGGTAGTGAGATATGTTCAAGGTAGTGAGAATATTGCTTGTGTGAAGCAAAACCAGGCATGTACCGAGAAGAACCGTTATAGTTTGTCTGGAAAGTGTAACTGGTTAAGAAAGGACTCGGTTGATGGGTTCAGCAGAGTGGACAAATTACTAAGCTGGACTATACATTCAAGACCTCGTCCCAGACGTCCCAGAAACCATGAGGGGGAGAACATGCCACGGTGGCCACCCTCCTGTGCAGATGTCCCCCCACCACAGGGACGCCCTCCTCCACCCACGACAGCATGTTGGCTCTCACTAGTGCTGTCATCCCGTACAGGTGCTCCAGCATCCTGCAGGAGGTCCATGGCAACGCCGGGACATCCCATCGCCACCGTTTTCTCCCCGACCCCGTACCGACACCCTGCTCATAGCTCCTTTCTCTCAGCCTAATACCCGTGACATTCACTTGTCGTGTTAGTAGCTCTAACCGTTTTTGGTGCTAGGTTGTACCCATCCAGTGGCTGTACCTTCCTTTGTCCGCCTGTGTGGATGGACGTCTGAGCTGCCTTCAGAGGGGCTGCTGTTTTACCAGTTGCTCTCGGTTCTTGATTCAGTGACTTCTCTCATTGTTTTTTTTTTTTTTTTTTTTTAATTTTTTTTTTTTTAACGTTTATTTATTTTTGAGACAGAGAGAGACAGAGCATGAACGGGGGGAGGGTCAGAGAGAGGGAGACACAGAATCGGAAACAGGCTCCAGGCTCTGAGTTGTCAGCAGAGAGCCCGAGGCGGGGCTCGAACTCACGGACCGCGAGATCATGACCTGAGCCGAAGTGGGCCGCTTAACCGACTGAGCCACCCAGGCGCCCCTCTCATTGTTTTTTTTAATTTGGTGATTTCTAATAATCTGTATTCAAGTTCATTGATCTTCCTAAATGGGGTGAACCTATGTACTGAATGTTTCTTTTCTGATAACATACTTCCCAGTTCTAGAATTTCAATTTGGTTCTTTTTTATGATTCTCATTTCCTTGCTGATATTTCAGGTCTCTGCCTCCTAAGCTCAAGAGCCCTCTGTGCTTTGTTTCAGGTCTACTTTTCTGCACCACTGCCTGGGGAGGGCCTTTCAGCAGAAAACCAAGTGACCGTGAGGCTCATTGTTATGGTCAATTTTATGTGTCAGCTTGAGACTCCAGTGGCTGGTTGGTCAAACGCTAGTCTAGATGTTGCTATAGGGCATTTTTTTTTTTTTTTTTGAGAGAGAGACAGAGCACAAGAGGGGGAGGGGCAGATTATAAGGGCATTTTTTAATTATGTGGTTAACATTTACAATCAGTTGACTTTAAGTAAAGCAGATTACTCTACATAATGTGAGTGGGCTTCATCCAATCAGCTAAAGACACAATCACATGAGCCAGTTCCTTAAAATCTCTCTCAGTGCCTCTGTGTCTCTGTCTCTCTCATACACGTGTGTCTGTGTGTACATATAGACAACATGTGTGTGTATAGAAGGTATGGAGATGAGACATATCCCACTGGCTCTGTTTCTGTGGAGAATCCTGATTAAATGCCCCCACATGTGTGTTTTGTTGTTTGTTTCCAGGGTTAATGTCCTGTCCTGCCTGTTGTCCAAATTCTGAAAACAGTGGCCCTATTTGTTTTTCCCATTTCATATTGCTTACAGCAGAAGGGTTAGGTCAGTTGCTCAGCTGTATCTGCCTTATTTAGTTTTAAATATTTGCTGCAGAGCTACATGGTATCTACGTCTCCTTTCATAGTTTTTGATAGTTGTTTTGTGCTTTTCCTAATTTTCACTTGATTCATTTTTCCATAAGTTTTCCAATAGGTGTGGGAGAAACAGAGCTGACGTTTACTTGTAACTTTGTTGTATCAGCCTCTTTCTTTCTACGGGATTCCCATTGGAAGACACACTCATGCGCTCTCCGTGTGCCATGGCACTTGCCATCTCACGGACACAGCTTGGCTTCCAGCCACGTGTCTTTGCCCGAGAGCTTCCTCTCATGGTTAGAATGCGCTGTACTTGCCCAGAGCTCAAAATTCAAGCCGCACAGCACTGATCACCAATGGTTACCTCCAGGGACTCCCAGTTGTTGGTAGACAAGCACCCAGTTTCCTGGCCCTTTGGGGGGTAACTCTGAGGCACAGATGTGCGTTGTGTCCTCCAGTCCCTGCGGACGCACTGAGCCCTCTTCTCTGTACTGGTCACCTTCTCATTATTGTCACCTTCACCCAAGTCCTTCTTTTCCCTGTACCCACCCTCCCACCCCCCATACAACATTCCCTGGGTTACTTCCCAGGTCAGCTGATGACACACAAATTCTCCTCCTAGTATCTGCTCTGGGAGAAACCAAACTTCATCACAAAATAATGGGGGGGGGGGTAGAAGAGACAAACAGACGGTTTCTGTTTGTCCCAAACTTGGCAGTGTCAGCAGGAGTTCTGATGGGGACCTGCATCAGGACACTGAAGCAGACAGAGGCTGTTGATGTGTCATCTTACCTGAGAGATCGACAGAGAAGGAAATGGGGAAGTGTGTGAATCTTGCTTTTCTTAAGTGTAGTATAAGAAAGATTACATTCCACATATGAGTGAAATTGTTATGGTATTTGTCTTTCTCTGCCTGACTTATTTCACTTAGCATAATGTACTCTAATCCCATCAGATGAACATAGGGGAAGGCAGGAAAAATAAGATAAAAACAGAGAGACCCTTATATACAGAGAACAGGCTGAGAGTTGCTGGGGGTGAGGTGGGTGGGGATGGGCTAGATGGGTGATGTGTACTAAGAAGGGCACTTGTTAGGATTTATATGTAAGTGATGAATCACTGGGTTCTACTTCCGAAGCCAAGACTACACTGTATGAATTTAAATAAATAAATTTAAAAAAAAAGATCTCTAGAAGTCACATTTAAAAAGGATTTTGACCACTATTTTGTCAACAAATATATATATAATATATATAACAAATATAATATGCTTAAAAGTGAATTTAAGACATTCCAATTAGGGGCACCTGGGTGGCTCAGTCGGTTAAGCATCTGACTTCAGCTCAGGTCACGATCTCACAGTTCTATGAATTTGAGTCCCACGTCTGGCTCTATGCTGACAGCTCAGAGCCTGGACTCTGCTTCTAATTCTGTGTCTCCCTTTCTGTCTCCCTGCCCCTCACCCACTCATGCTGTGTCTCTGTCTCTCTCAAAAATAAATAAACATTAAAAAAAAAAGACATTGCAATTAGAGATTTAATTTGTTCCCTGCTTCTCTTTGGCCATTAATGGCATCAACAAACCCTAAAATTACTAGGTTATAAAATTAATTCTATGTTATTCAGCTACAAGAAAGAAAGAAACCTTGCAATTTGCAACCACATGGGTGAATATGGAGGACATGATGTTAAGTGAAATAAGCCAGACAGAGGAAGACAAATGTTGTATGATCTCATTTATATGTGGAATCTTAAAAAAAAATAAATTCAAACAAACTCAGAGCAGTAAGTGGAATGGTGGTAACAGGGACTGAGGAGGTGGGGGAAATTGGGACGTTATCAACCAAAGGCGGAAACTTACAGGTAGGTAAATTACTGCCAATAATTTGCTTCATACAATGGATAAGTCTAGAAACCTAATGTACAAGCATATTGACCATACTTAATAATACTATATTGGACACCAGAAATATGTTAAGAGAGTAGATTTTATTTTATTTTGTTTTACTTTTTTATTTTTTTGCTAAGAGAGTGACATTTAGGTACATTTGTGACATACATAAAAAAGGTTACTATGTGAGGAGTTAATATGTTAGCTTGATTGTAACAATCAAGTACATCAAATCATCCTTTTGTACACCTTAAATATATACAATTTTAATTAGACATTTTTAGAAATTGTATTGATGTACAGTTGATGTACAGTCTCGCATTAGTTTCAGGTGCACAACGCAGTGATTTGATGACTACATCTCTCAGTGCTCACCGCTGTTA
This sequence comes from Panthera pardus, assembly GCF_024362965.1. NCBI lineage: Eukaryota > Metazoa > Chordata > Mammalia > Carnivora > Felidae > Panthera > Panthera pardus. Next base: position 106,567,072 of record NW_026526732.1, read on the forward strand.
AGTGCAGTCACCGCCTGTTACCCTACAATGTTCTGACAATATCATTGGCTGCATTCCGGATGCTGTGCTTTCCAACCCCGTGACTTATCTGTTTTATAGCTGGAGGTTTGTTCCTCTTAATCCCCTTCCCCTATTTTGCCCACCCCCATGCTCCTCTTTTCTTTGTAACTGCATTTAATTCTGAGGTGCTCCAGTTATAATCCCTTATTTTTCCGTTCCTCTCTGAATTTTTGAAACTGATTGCCCCCACCACATAAATTCATTATAATCTAAGCTATATCAGAAATATCTACTGAAAGAGTTTAAATAGGTAATTAACAACTAAGTGGGGAGAGGTCTGGGCTAGGGTCTGGGAACGTTGAGTTGGGGAGCAGAGGTGTTTGTTTTATCCATTCCTTTTTCCCCTCCAGTGCCTTATTTGAGAAGCAGGTATTGGAGAGTGAGCCAAGTGTGAAATCCAGGGTGAAAGCATGGTTGCTGAAGCATCAGAAGACAGGAATATGGGGCTTGTGGTGACGTACTTGATACAGACCTGAGGTCAAAGTAGGTTAAATGCCCAAGGTACCTGGAGGGTATTATGTGATGCAAGGGTCCTGGTAGAATATGATAACAGGGCACAAAACCAGCCATGAAGTAAATTATTCCCCAGAAGCAAGCAGTGAGTGTATGTAGAATTTAACGTCACATCTTGGAAATGGTAGACGAAATGCACAATGTCACCCCTTGTCCACAGTGGGTCTTGTCTTTCTGCTGAGCCCTCATCAGGCACACTAATTAACTGAATGTTAAACCCAGTTTAATTTCAGTCTAAACTGATAATTCAAATAGTCCCTTTAGGTAACATCCAGTCTCACTTTTACATAAAAATATTTAGTCCCTCCAAGAGGCACCCATTCGTCCGGTTTCCCTTCTTAAACTGCATCCAAGGTATGAAGGAAGGAAATGTAGGTGTGCCAGGTTAAGGGATGAAGTTTCTTTCTGCAAGTGGTATCCTTTCTCTGGCTTTCAAAAAACATCTTTGGGAAAACCTGGATGCGTTGCTACTTAACCTGTTTGTACTGCCAGATAATGTCTGCTGTTGGAATAATCACAAATTTACCACTCTTGGCTTAATCAGACCTGGTGACCAAAACAGTCTTAACATTCCCTCAGCTTGACTGAGGTTGAGACAGGCTTCTTCCTGAGTCGGGACCCCTGACTTGCCTTTTTGCAGAGCATTTACTTTAGAAGATTTGTAATTGTAGACTCTTTCTCTGCTCCTTTGAGATAAAAATCTTTGTAAATTTTCCTGAGAGTTGTACAATCCAGGAATGTCTTCACCAAAGACCAGGGAGACATCCCACAAAGGTGTAGTCATCAAGGAAGATACCTTTCCTATCTCCCAGTGTCTGGGAGGGCAGGAGTCCACTGTGCACAGGCGCTTTGCTCCAAGTTCTAAAACTATCTCTTGTTGAGAAGATACAAGAAAGTTCACTTTTCCAGGTGGTAGAGCCAGTTAGCAAACAGATGGCCTTCAGTCTCCAGCCGTTTGCTTCAGTTGAGTTGAGCTCAGGCTGAGTCCCACAGTGCAGTGGTCTTGGATGATGTCTTCCTTGCCGGTTACCTGTGTCCAGTGCGGTGGTTCTGATGTCCTCTGTGGTTTGAGGGCAGTGCAGACAAGTAGACATCAGAGGCCCTGGACCTAAGCATGTGGTTCAGCCTGGTTTACTTTGATGTGGCTCCTTCCTTGATGGGACACACCAAATTCCACTCTCAGTAGTACTCCTGAATTACAGGACATTTCCTCCCTGGGATTTCATCCCAGAAAGGCCATAGCAGGGGAATGCATATGATCTCAGGGATCTCTTCAGTCCTCCCCCTCCCTTCTTCAGGTCATAGTGTCTTGGATTAGATAATGTGCAGGCGATTTCTCTGCCTTTCCCTGTTATGTCTCCTCCTTCCTGAAGTCACTTGAGCATTACTGGCAAGCGGTCGTCTCTGTTTGCAGGAGACAGAGCCTCATGAAGTGAGTACGTCCAGTGTGGTTGCTGATTCTCTGAAGGGGAATCAGGGAATAATCATGTCAGTAGCTGATTTATAAAGCTCTCATCCTGCTTCGGGATTTGATCTTTTTGTTCATCTTTCTCTTTTCTGTTATAAATTCTGTCACCGCCACAACCTTATGGAGGTATAGACAGATTAGTTCCCCCTTATTAGGCACTTATTATCAAGTACTGTTCTAAATGTCCTACATGGGTTAACATTTAGCAAGCTCTGCCAAGTCATAAGTCCCTGTTAGGAACCCTATTCTACAGGTAGAGAGACCGAGACTTTGAAAGTGTAAGAAACCACCAACACTCATGTGACTAGCAAGCAGAGGAGCCAGCGTTTGAACCCTGGCAATCTCAGGTAAGTCCTTGCTTTTAACCTCCATGGTACTCCAAGGGCAAAATAATTTATTCTTAGGATAAAAAGAGCAAAATTCATTAAGACATTGAAAATATTACTTCACAAAGACACACACTCACTTTGTTTGCAGAGTATTCCCAGATCTACCTTGCTTCTGAATAAGAATTACGTTTGAAAGATGGATTATTCTGTTTATTTTTTATTTATTTGTTTGTTTGTTTGTTTGTTTGTTTATTTTTGAAAGCAAAGAACTCTTTATTACTTGTTACAACTAAGGACACAGGGAGAAAACTCTCAAAAGACTGTGTCCCTGAGAGGTTAGTACAGGAAGCTTTTATGCAGTGCATTAGGGGACAAGGCACAGGGAGCTTACAGGTTCAGCTGTGATGCCCAGCCTGTCAGCATATGCTACTGCCTGCATCCTGTATCCCAGGATGGTGGATATCTCCGCCCACAGGAGGAGCTCTTACTTTTATAATGAGCTAAAGGCAACTTCAGGACAACTCAGGCCGGTGTTCTGTGCAGGTCCTCAACCTCCCAACTGCTCATACTGGCTCATATTTAGGGCTGTCAGGTAGACAGCTCGCTGGGCTTCCCCTTGGCTGGAAGTGCTGGTCTGGCAAAACAAAACAGATTCCTTCCCTAGTTTTGTTTTTTCTCCATCCTCCTACTGATTGCTTTCAGCCTTCCTATTGGAGTCAGTTCTCATTGTCTCCTAGCTAACACAAGGAGAACTCTCTACAACAAAATCTTCACCAAGTTGCCCTTCTGAAGCCCTTCCTCTCAATCTGGGGCAATGCTCCATGACACCTAGATGTCCCAACTTCAAGCTCTGTGCTCCCTCACCTGGTGCACATTCACCTAGACCTACTGTGTGCCAGGCTTTTCCAGATACCAGGGCACTACAGAGGTGAAGCTGGGGGAGGGGAGGGGCTTCTCCATTCTCATGCAGATTAGCAAGATGACAGTAAAAAATAAGTAAAACCTACTTGTTCGAAACCCAGGGGGTGATTTGTCCCATGAAGAAAAGTGAAGTCAGTAAGGGAGTTTGAGAAATGCCTGAAGGCATTTGGGGAGTAGACAGTGCAGTGTACATATATTTAAATCTGGGAGAACACCAAGTACAAAGGCCCTGAGGTCAACATGGACTGCATGTGGAGAGTCTTGCTTTTTGGACTGGATTCTGAGCTTTGCCTTGCATAGGAATTTTGCTTTCATTGGTAGTGCTAGGTTTCACTTTCATAGCTAATTAACCTGTACCTGGTTACCAGGCGCTTGAATTCAGTAAATTCTATTCCAGTGATTCAAACCGAAACAGAGGTCATTTGGGGTCTAGTCAGCACATGGTTACTGAGGGTCCTCCCTTGTCCCAGCACTCTGCTGATGATGAGGAGGGTGTGGCATGAACACAGTGGGCTCTCCACCTTGATGACTACAGTTAATGAACTGCCTCCGTGTCGTCAGGCCCCTTTCACGGTGACTGCTCTCTGTGTCTAGTGGGACATGACCTCTGACCCTATCTGTCACACTTTGTTGTCTATGTGCATCTTGACTCAGCACACTCTGCCAGTGACTCCCCCTGCACTCACAGTGTGTATCTCAGAAACATTCTCTCTGGCATCACCATTGCCTCCTCTTGCTGAAGTCCCTCTCTTTGGGGGAAGCCCCAAAGGCCCATTCTCAAGCCCCAAGTCCACCTCTGCCACACACTCTGGTGTATCCCCTGCAATGACTCCACTTCTGAAGGCGTCCTTGACATCCATCCTTCCCCCATCAGCCTGAAGGTGTGCCTCAACTTCTCTCTCTTCAATAAAACCTCTTGAGGAACGTACAGTTTCATATTGGGACAACACAGGCGTTGTTGCTCTAGGGGGAGGATGTCTGTCCCTTGCAAAAGCAGCCTGAGTGTCATGAAAGAAAGGGCTGTGCTGGCATCAGTTGGAGACTCAGCCCAGGGCTTAGATGGTTGGGGTACCAAGTGAATTGCTTGGGGCTCCCAGGATGCCACGGGGAAGAGGTTATAGGGAGCCTCTGGTTGGCTCTGGGTGTTGTTAAGGCTGCAAAGGGGAAAGGGTGGGATGCCGTTGTCTGCCCACCGAGTGGTAGGGGGATAAAGATGGCCACAGGGACTGCAGTGGGTAGGTGGAGTTTGGGGGTTGGAGGCAGGAAGGGAAAGAGGCAGGAGGTGTCTGGAGGAGCCTCACTTGGGTGATAGCATCAGGAGAGGGCAATGATGGGAGGCATGAGGCTACAGCACCCTATATTCCCAGGCAGTCTCCCATCCATGTCCAGGCTTGGGTAGCCAAAGTATCTGGGAGAAAAGCCACATGGACCATTTTCTGTGCTGAACCTGACCTTCCTGCCCTTCTCTTGCTCCGTCATGCATCGCTCAACCCGAGCCCTACCTAAACACTGGTCACATGTCTGGCTTCTGCTCTGTGGACGGCACTAAGAGGGCGCAACCACAGCTTCAGCTTCGCAGTGACCAGTGCAGGTGCCTGGCCAGCCCTGCCTCTGATACGGCGTCTGGCACAGCATCACTGTGAGGGGGCCACAGATTCACTTAGGGCTGGGAACTGAGGCTCAAAGGCCTTAGCTTAGCCACCTGATTCTTATAAGCCACTTCTAGACTATAATAGAATTTATATAGAAAACACACAAAATCAGCTATTACTCTTGGAATTATTAGAAATTAAGCGAGTGGCTAGATTTAAGTTTAAAGTGTAAGAATCAGTGTATTCCTCCTTAACAGTTATATTTCCTAAATTTCTTAGTTGTAACACACAGAACCAGTCCTGGCTATACTTAGCTATGTCCCAGAGTCCCCCTGATAATCCAGTGTGGGGACAGGAGCCCAGGCAGTGAGGGGGACGGCACAGTGTTGGCTCTGCGGGGCTGGGACACATGTGCCCTGTGGGATCTGGGACAGATTCCAGACTCCATCACTCTCCCCAAAGTGGGCATTTGGCCACCAGCCTCGGCAGAGCCACAAGCCACATGGCACCTGCTTCTTCAGGCTGAGGTCTCAGGCTGGACAGTCTAACCTTAGAACTTAGATCCTGTGCCTGCATCCAAGCCATGAGGAATACCCGGAAAGTGAGTGTTTGTCCTCTGCCTTGGGAGATAGCAGTAGTGACATGGGAATCCCTGCAATCCGTGGTAGCGTTCAGTGATGCTTGGTGTCTGCGGTGCATGTCTGACATGAATAGACCGTGAGCCAGGCTTCTAGCAACCACACAAATACCAAATCATAAAGCCAGTCGACTGAAAAATGTGGGTTACTTTCATGAAGAGAATCAGCAAAATTTTCTTCAGTGTAAACAATAAACCTTTAATATTTCTTGGTAAAAAGAAACTATTGCAGAGCATTATTCCAAGATTAGTCTATAAATTATGAATCATTGAATTACTTCAAAGACAAATGCAATATTTATTGAAATGAATTAAGAGGTTCAAAAGAAGAATACAATGTAATAAAAATACCTTACAGATAAAAGAAGGACTCTATGGCCCAAATTATGACAGCGAATGATAATGCAGTATTACTTAACTACCAGAAGTATATAAATACAGATTAATAAAAAATATTTGAAAGCATAGGAAAAGAGATAAAAATTGATATGTTCTGGGTGCCTGGGTGGCTCAGTCGGTTAGGCATCTGACTCTTGATTTTGGCCCAGGTCATGATCTCATGGTTGGTGAGTTTGAGCCCCACATTGGGCTCTGCTCTGACAGCGTAGAGCCTGCTTTGGATTCTCTCTCCTTCGCTCTCTGCCCCTCCCCCACTTTTGTGCATGTGCACTCTCTCTCTCTCAAAATAAATAAACCTAAAAAAAATAATATGTCCTTTTTGTAACTAGGTAGCATCATTAATAAAATAAGTCAATGAAAGAAAATTTCATAAATTGTGTTAACATATTTGGTGTACAACTTAAAAGGAAAAAATATAGTTTAGGGGCACCTGGGTGGCTCAGTCTGTTGAGCATCTGATTCTTGATTTTGGCTCAGGTCATGATCCCAGGGTTGTGGAATAGAGTCCCACATCAGGTTCTTCACTGATGGCACATGGCCTGCTTGGGATTCTCTCTCTCCCTCTCTCTCTGCCCCTTCTCCACCTGCACACATGTTCTCTCTCTCTAAAATATATATTTTATAGAGATTATAAAATATATGATGTATTTAATATATATTTTATTTTATATATAAATATATTATATAAATATAATATAATGTTTAATATATAATATAGGATATAATATAAATATATGTCATTTACATGTTATATATTATGTTATATATATTATATGTTAAATAGTTATATATTACATAATATATAATATAATAACATGTAAACTCTCTCCCTCTCTCTCTATATATATAGAGAGAGAGACACATATATATATAATCTAATATATAGACAGATAGTTTACACATTACTGAAGATGGATTGAATAGTCTAATATTTGAGGAGAAAAAATATTGGATTAGTAGTCATTGAAGGCTATCTCTTACTAACCTAGACAAGTTTTGTTGCTACATTTAAAAACTCATATTCAACTTATTTGATATAATATTTGCAAAGAAATACACCTAGAAAAAATGGACTTAAAGAGGGGACCGAGAAAGTGGCTGTTGCCATCATAAAACACAGAATACTCATGTGTGTAAGAGTTTACACAATTAATAAAGCGTAAAATGTTGAAAATTAACACGGATAATATGGAGAAGGAAATATGGTAAACATGTTTAATCTCTTGAGGTAAAATATCACTGCTATAAAAATTAAAAAAATTAAGGATCCCCACAATATCCCATGCTGTATAGATCTTATGTACTTTTGTAGATACATGATATCTTTTTATCAATGACAAAAAGACCAAAAATCCACTTAAAAATGGGCAAAAGATTTGAACAAACACTTCCAAGTTCAAGATACATAATGCATAAGTGGCTGAGAAGCCCATGAAAAAATGCTCAACCTCATTAGTTATTAAGGAAACACATTAAAACCGTATTGATATGCTACTAAATGCATATTTTATTTTATTGTTTAATGCATATTCTAAAAGCTAAAAAGTTAAAGAGAATGACAATACTAATGTTGGTGTGAACGTAGAGCAACTGGAACACTCACACATTGCTGGCATGTTTTATCTGGGGAATGTAATACAGCACAGTATTCTGGAAATCTGTGACAATTTTTTTGTAAAATTTAGCAAGCATGTACATTATGAATTCAGCCATTGCACTCCTAAATATTTACTCAGAATTAAATATGAGTGTGAAGAAACTTATAGAAATATTTATAAAAGCTTTATTTATGTACTCCAAACTGCAACTGATACCCCAGACCCAATTGCTCATGGATTGTGAATGAATAACAAAGCATAGTAGCATATCTATTTCACAGAACACAGCCCAGAACTCAACTAGATGGGTAAATCACAAGACCATTATGCTCAGCAAAAGGGGCTTAACATCAAAGAGTGCGTATGATTTCACTTGCAAAAATTCTAGAAAATGCAAACAAATGTTTAATACATTTAATACATGTTAAATACCAACGTTTAATGACAAAAAGTGGATTAGTGACTTCTTGCAGTAGAGGGCAGAAGGAGGAAGGACTCCAGATACACACGAATCTTTTTGGGGTGATGGAAATGTTTTGTATCTTGATTGTGGGTGTTGTCAGTGTTCATTGATTTATACACTTGAAGTGTAATAACCTTCATATAAATTTTACCATAAAAAAGTTGATGAAAAATGTAAAAAAGAATCAAAGTGTATTGTATTCAAAATTGAAGTTGTATTGTAATCAAAATAGAAGATTTGTAGGAATCAGTTATGAGTCTCCTCCAGTGCACCAGCCCAGGATAATGTTACCTGGGCCAAAAAGATGTCCGCAGACACAGAAGATGTGATCAGTAGCATTTTGGTGCAGTATGGGGCCTGAGTGAAAGGGAATATTCAGTGATCTGTATTGAGCAATAAGGTAGGCAAAAGAGCTATTTATGGAGATAAAAAATGAAGAATAAAGAAAAAAATGAATAAGTGAACAAAAATAAATTGGACAAACTACCAGTGATAACCTGATTATTGATTAACCTTATAATATCAACAATCTTCATGTCAGTTATCTGGAACCATTTTCTTTTCTTCTTGATTGGCAGTCTCTGGGTGGTTTATCTCATTTACATGGGGCCATTCTTTACAAATAATGAATTCCTCATCTGAGAGTTTGGTTGAGGCCCCAGGAATATTTTCCTCTTAAATCTAGCTCAAAATGATCTCATTCAAAAAAATATGAAATTCTACAAATAGTAATTATTTTTGTTTGATACCATTTCTTCTCTTTCCCTTGAGAAGTAAAAAAAAATCCTCTGTAAGAAAAAAGACATTCCACATAAGTAAATTTAATTAAATAAAATTAATAATTATTAAATCAAATTAAATTTAAAAAATAAATATTTAAAAAATTTTTAAAAAACATTTATTCATTTTTGAGAGACAGAATGTAAGCAAGAGAGGAGCAGAGAGAGAGCAGAATCCGAAGCAGGCTCCAGGCTCTGAGCTGTCAACACAGAGTCCAGTGCAGGGCTTGAACCCACCAACTGTGAGATCATTACCTGCACTGAAGTCAGACGCTCAACTGACTGAGCCACCCTGGTGACCTATAAATTTTAAATATTATTTAAATAAAATTTTAAAGCAATAAATATTTTCTGTGAGAATAAAAACTACTCTATGAAATTGAATACATAGAATTATGTACATAGAAGTACATAGAATATGTACATAAATACATAGAAGTTTCTCTGCTTTAGAGGAGATAAAGCAGAAGACCAGCGGACATCCAAAGAGATTCAACGATGTATTGAACACATGCAGGAGGTGGGAGAGTAAAGAGGCAATTCTACTGCTAGGCGTGTAGCCTGAGGAATTCATTACCTATGTATAAAAGACATGCCTGGATGAAGATATTCACCAATGTGTTGTTTAGAATAATGACAAAAAGAAACATTTTCAAAAGGGGATGGGTTAAATACAGCACACAGCCATTGAAATGATTTTACGTATTTCTCTAGAATGATGTTATTTCATAATGGGAATTTATCAACCGTATGTAAAGTGGTATTACAGTGCAATATAATGTTCACACATGTATACACATAAATAGAAAAATATCTAGCGGCACCTGGGTGGCTCAGTCGGTTGGGCGTCCGACTTCGGCTCAGGTCACGGTCTCGTGGTCCCTGAGTTCAAGCCCCGCGTCGGGCTCTGTGCTGACTGCTCAGAGCCTGGATCCTGTTTCGGATTCTGTGTCTCCCTCTCTCTGTGACCCTTCCCCGTTCATGCTCTGTCTCTCTCTGTCTCAAAAATAAATAAACGTTAATTTTTTTTTTTTTTTTTTAAATGTCTAGGGGCACCTGGGTGGCCCAGTTGGTTAAGCATCTGATTTCTGCTCAGGTCATGATCTGGTGGTTCATGAGTTCAAGCCCCACATCAGACTCTCTGCTGTCAGTGCAGACAGCCGACTTTGGGTCCTCTGCCTCCCTCTCTCTCTTTCTGCCCTTCCCCTGCTCTCTCTCTTTCAAAAATTAAAAAAAAAAAAAAATTAAAAAAAGAAAAATATCTAGAAGTATAGTCACAGATAATACAATATCCATTCCGATGGGTTGATGGTTTACTTTAAAAATTTTCTTTGTCCTCATTATGGAATTATTTACAAATAATATGCAACCTGTTTAAACTATATATATATATATATATATATATATATATATATATATATATATATACACACACACACACACATACATATACATATTAATGCACATCTAGAGATAGAGGAACCACTGTGCACCAAGCTTTAAGACTGCAAAATATGACACTGAGAGAGATTTTGTCCTCAATTTCAGCTTCATACTTGAAGAGAAATAAAATGCATGACCTTTAAAATCAAACAACAAAACAATCTTCATGTGTGTACATGCATGTGTAGGTTACTATGGACAGAAGCATTAATCCAAACAGCCATCTAAAAAACATTCCCCATTATTCAGCAATCGCTCATCCCCACTGTTCTCAGTGTACTTTAGTTCACTTCAGCAAACCTGGGAACCAGTGCAGTATTGTCCTCTTGTGATTTATTAGCCCTTCATGGAGAAGGTTACACAGCCTCCTACCCCAGAAGGAGTCAGACCTTGGACCCACAAGGCCTGGGACTCATGCTTATAGGTTGGAGCTGTTCCCCGTTCCTCATCCTTGTTGTGTTTCATGGACCCAGGAGGCCTCCCTGCCTTACTCTGTAAAAACATCTTGTCAAGCTCTTCTATGGATCAGAATAAGAAATACATTAATGCAAACATCTCTAGTAATGGAAAAGCAGTACTGAATTACAGTACTATGTGCTTCTGTTTCTATGTTTATACACATAGACACACATGCTGGGAAGCATTTGCAAGTAGATGCAAATGAACAAGCTTTGAGTCAGACTAATATTAGTTTCAATCATAGCTTTACTACCCTTTTTTTAAATGTTTATTTTTTTTGAAAGTCTTTTTTTTAATGTTTATTTCTGAGACAGAGAGAGACAGAGCATGAGTGGGGGAGGGGCAGAGAGAGAGGGAGACATTGAATCAGAAGCAGGCTCCAGGCTCCGAGCTGTCAGCACACAGCCCGACACGGGGCTTGAACTCATGGACCGTGAGATCATGATCTGAGCCGAAGTTGGACGCTCAACTGACTGAGCCACCCAGGTGCCCCAATGTTTATTTATTTATTTTTTGAGAGACAGAGTGCATGTGCGCATGACGGAGAGAGAGAGAGAAAGAGAGAGAGAGCAGGGGAGGGGCAGAGAGGGGACAGAGGATCTGAAGTGGGTTCTGCACTGAAAGCAGTGAGCCTGATGCGGGTCTCAAACTCACCAACCATGAGATCATGACCTGAGCCAAACTCAGATGCTTACCTGACTGAGCCCCCCAGACACCCACAGCTTTTTATTTGAGAAGTCTCAAGAAACCAATCTTTTCTAAATTTAGTGTCCTAATTGATCGAATGGGGACAATGTAGCATAGCTAGAAGAGTTGTCTAAAGGAGTTAAAAGAAACCCATGTACAATGAAACCGACATTTATTAGGGACTGAAAAAATTGTAGGAAAAGCTATTGAAAAGCTTAATAGGAAGGGGAATTAATGTAGAAACTTGACAGAGGTAAGAAACTTGGAGGCACACCAGCAAGCACACATGTATACCAAGAACTATACCAGGAACGTGCCCCCATAAACACAGTCAGCCTATGTGCCAGCAGTCTGGAGCCTGTCTGTTAGAAATCACCTTCAGATGATGCCGGCCAGGCCCTAAACTCATTGCCCTTTCTGTTTTATTTCAGAAAAAAATCCTAAAAGATGCCTTAAAATAACTCTTGAGTTGGAGGAAGGAAGGCCACTATCCTGAGAAGCATAATATCTTACTCAGATTTTGAGCAGAATATGAAGAATAGAAACATTGGAAGGGTGGAAATCAGACCTACCCTTTTACAATCTGAAACCTAATGACAATAACTTTTATTTGTATGGTTCTTTAGAATTTAAAAATGGCTTTTAAATACATCTTTCTCGGGGAAAATTCTCCTTTTGACAGCACCTTCCTCAGAGCGGCCTTCATGGCTTCATTGCGTAAACTGTAGATAACTGGATTGAGTGTGGGTGGTATCACCGTGTAGAATATGGAAAACATGAGGTCCATAGCTGATTGGGAGCCAGAAGGGGGCCGCAGAAACTCAAAACCTGCTGTGGAGAGGAAGAAGGTGACTACAAACAGGTGTGGTAGGCAGGTGGCGAAGACCTTGGTCCGGCCCTCTGCTGATGGGATCCTCAGCACGGCAGAGAAGATGTGGACATAGGAGAGCACAATGGACACCAGGCAGATGAATGCTGCCGAAGTTGTGAAGGCAGCCACTGCAATCTCATTGACGAATTCATGAGAACAAGCTAGTTTCAGCATCTGAGGAATGTCACAGAAGAACTGGTAAATGACTCTCTCCCCACAGAGAGGTATGGAGAAGTTCACAGCAGTATGCATGAGCCCAGAGAAGCCCCCAGCAAGCCACACAGCTGCCACGGCGTGCCTACAAGTGCGGGGGTCCATAATGGTCTCATACTGCAGGGGCCGACAGATGGCGACATACCGGTCATAAGACATCACGGTGAGGATGGCCACTTCTGATGAGGCCAGAGCTATGAAGAAGAAAACCTGAAGGATGCACTGACCAAGTGAAATGTAACCGCTGTTCGTAAGTGAATTTGCAATGGACTGAGGCACTGTGACAGAGATGAAACAGAGGTCTAGGACAGAGAGGTGCTTCAAAAAGTAATACATGGGGGACTGAAGGCGATGGTCCAAGGTGGTCACGGTGATGATGAGGAGGTTTCCTGTCAAGGCCATCAGGTATGTCACCAAAAACAGCAATGCATATAAAATCTGAAGCTTTTGGTTTTCAGAAAACCCCATGAGGAGGAATCCACTCATGGAGGTCAAATTGGCCATGGTCACACTGAACGTAGCAAGTATGACTGTCTAGGAAGCCAAACAACAGTAGAAAGAATGTATCATATTTAGTATATCTGCATGTCAGGTTAACAGTGCACCCAACATAGACCTACCGAAATCAAGACAAACGTATCCCCGTAGTGATTAGGTAACACTTCATTTAGAAAAACCTTTACTACAGATACCATATGTTTTCACTCTTATGTGGATCCTGAGAAACTTAACAGAAACCCATGGCGGGGGGGAGGGAAGAAAAAAAAAGAAGTTAGAGTGGGAGAGAGCCAAAGCATAAGAGACTCTTAAAAACTGAGAACAAACTGAGGGTTGATGGGGGGTGGGAGGGAGGGAAGGGTGGGTGATGGTTATTGAGGAGGGCACCTTTTTGGGATGAGCACTGGGTGTTGTATGGAAACCAATTTGACAATAAATTTCATATATTAAAAAAAAAGAAAAACCTTTACTTATTATTCAGAAACAGAAGCTCTAAGGGTGACCAATGGCGTCACATAGCTTGAAAAAAGTCATCAGAATTTTCTGGAGCAGAGTTTGGATTGTTAAAGGTGTGAAACTGACAGAGACGATGAAATCTTTCCACTCAACATAGTCATTGAAGATTGTACTAGTATTATTGCATCTTATTATGATACCTTAGTATTACAGTAAGGTAGTAACATTTCTTTTGTTAACCATCTAAAATTAAATTGTTGGTACCACCTTGTAAGTGGATCTAAGAACAGACCAGAGGCAAACGTAGGGGAGCTGTTCACTCTAAAAACAGTCATATTCCTTGCCTCTGAGAGGCTCTCAACATTTTTAAAATATGAAACTTGGTTGGAATGAACTTCCCAGAGCAAGCTCAAACAGTGAAATAAACCTCAAAATTGTCACATGCAGATGCCACTGAAACTAAGCATTGAATTCTGAGGTTTGGAACTTGATAGATATCACAACTGTCTGATGGTGCCTTGTCCTTTTAATTTTTAAAACCTTAGGATGATTTGGATTTGGATATGTCCAATCAGGTTCGTTTGAACAAATAATGAGTTTTTCTAAAAAATATTGAGTTCTGGGGCACTGGGTGGCTCAGTCGTTTAAGCGCCTGGTTCTTGATCTCGGCTCAGGTCATGATCTCACAGTTTGTGAGTTTGAGCCCCACATAGGGCTACACTCTGCCAGTGAGGAACCTGCTTGGAATTCTCTCTCTCTTCCTCTCTCTCTATTCCTCCCCTGCTCGCAATCTCTCGCTGTCTCTCTCTGAATGAATAGATAACTTAAAAAAATTTGAAGAAGTATTTAGTTCTTACTACATTGTAGGCAGAATGCTAGATAATAGAGTATATGCCTTTCCAGTATTATCTCTATTGTGACTTCTCCAATAAGAGTAAACATTTACTTTTCTTTTTCTCCAGGACATGAAATATATTAGCTAGTGAGTGCCCATTTCTAAAAATAATCAAACAAACAAAACCTTAATACCACGTATAACATAATTGTTAGGGGGATTGGCTGGTGTCACGTTTTATGTTAAAGGTGATACTGTAGAATCATAAAACCATTCTGTGTATCAGAGTTTACTCCACCGATTTCTACTTCTTTTTAAAAATCTGTGGATTTGTTGAAAGGTCAGTTCACCTTCAGTGAGTTTCTTGGTCAAGAAGGCAATTTCTTCACCATCTCTGTCCATTTCTCCACCTTTGATAATGGTACCTAACATAGAAGCACTAAGTAAATATTTATTTAACTGGGTATATACTTGATTGATTTCAATTCTATACAGTTTATCAAGTTGCTTGAATTAGTCCATCAGATACTGTGGTTTATTACATTGATTAATCCCTACCCAATGGAAAGAGGTTGAAAATCACTGAGGTAGTACCTTTTTGTTTTGCTGTAATTTATTTTGAGAACTCGCTGAAACTAATTATTAGGAAGCATTCTGGCAACAGCATGGATGTTGGATTAGCAGGATGTAAGATTGAAAAATGAAATATTGCCAGAGATGGTGAAGGTTTGAACTGATCTGTAAGTGTGACAAGAAGAAGTGACAAGTACAAGAGAAAATGGGCAGATAAAACCTGATGTGATGGACGTACAGAGAAAAGATGTTGTGCTGTTCTCCAAAACAGATACAGACAGGGAGGTGGTTGGGAGAGGAGGTGACCCTGATGAGAAAGACCCAGTCTGAGGTGATTGTGTGCTGAGCTTGAGGTCGAATATGAGGATCTAGAACTGAAAACACCATCAATGTAGAAAGCAGTGAACCTAGCTCCTTTGAAAGGCACTTATAAGAATATTTTTAGGGGGAAAAAGACAGAAAATAGGGCTGAGGATGATGTTCAGATACCGTCAAATTTCAAGAGATATGCATGAGAGGAGCCAGGGGCTGAGGAAGACAGTCACAGAGGAAGGGGAAAACCAGCAGTGAGTGGCCTCACAGAGCCAATGGAAGAGAAATGTTTTAGAAGAAACTATATGATAGGATCATATGTTTAAAAAAGGAAATTTAAAATAACAACAAAAGCACATTGAATTGGCCATTTTGAAGATCATTTGTGGATTTGCTAGATCTATTTTGGAGGTTTCATAGGTGTCTGAACATGAACGAGGTTCAAAACATGAATGAGATGTGAGAGGAAACACAGACATCGTGACCATTCTCCTCAGGAGGATGGCTATACATTTCGTAAAATATGGAGAAGTTGCACTCACCAGAGTTGGTCTTGGTCAGTAGGAGCAAATCTCAATTAATCCTAAAACTGAGCATCTTTGTTTTAAAAGCCAAGTTGGTAGCCTGGTCTCTGAAATGTTCAGGCCAGGAAAGGACTGAGATGCTTTCATAAGAGGCTGAACAGAGGGCATAGACCCAGGGACATTTTAACTTCTCCCAAAGCCCATTGACACTGAAAAGAATCGAGTTCCGCCCAGGTACCAGGGAGCAGGTCTGCTCGGCGAGGGTGGTGTTTCAGGTAAACACAGTTCAGAGCGTGGGGCTTAATGGAGTGGCCCCCCAAGGGATTGCCTCAGTGGAAAGTAATTAATTACCATCTTAGGTTAACTGTATCTTGTAGCCTGTGCCTTCCAGGGAGGGAAAAATGCATAATGTGTATAACTTATTTTCTACAGTATAAGGTCAGACTTAGATTTCTCTAGAAAATGGTATTTTTTCATTAATTCAATTTCTATTTCAATTCAACTTTCTATTAACAATTTCAATTTAGTGGTCATCAATAAAATCATGCCTGCTCATAAGGGCCTCATTTAGAAAAAGGGTATACTGGGGTGCCTGGGTGGCTCAGTCGGTTGAGCATCCAACTTCGGCTCAGGTTATGATCTCACAGTTCATGGGTTCAAGCCCTGCATCCACCTCTGTGCTGACTACTCAGAACCTGGAGTCTGCTTTGGATTCTGTGTCTCCCTCTCTCTCTGTCCCTCCCCAGCTCATGCTGTCTCTTTTTCTTCTCTCTCTCTCAAAAATAAATAAACAGTTAAGAAGAAAAAAAAAAGAAAAAGGAAATATTTAGCAATTATTTGTTTGTATACACTTATACATAGTAATAGAATCAAGTATCTTAGCATTAAAGCAATATTCAGAGCTCACTGAGTTTAAACCTCATCTAAACACTATCTTTTCTAAAATAACTCTGAACCTGATCATCTGGGTCCCATTATAACAATCACATAAATGAGTAATTTTCAACTAAAGACCTATGTATTCAGTTTTCAAATTCCTATCATTGTAGGAAAGGCATTTTTTATTGCAATATGAACATTAATGAAATCTACTTTCATTTTTTTTGTTTGTTTTATATGTTTATTTATTTTTGAGAGAGAGAGAGACAGACAGAGTGCAAACAGGAGAGGTGCAGAAGGAGGAGACACAGAATTCGAAGCAGGCTCCAGGCTCTGAGCTGTCAGCACAGAGCCCGACATGGGGCTCGAATTCAAAAACTGTGAGATCACGACCTGAGCCAAAGTTGGATCTACTTTCTCAACGGCAAAAGAAATTAAAAATTTCTAAATCTTCCAGCTACTCCTAAATATCAAAATTTCAATGTCACTTATATTCCATTTGACCACCACTTAAAAATAGCTCTAAGTTCCCCTATTTTTAATATTAAGAAATTGAATTTTAAAAGTTATAAACCAGCAGGCTTGGTTTTGAGTCCAGATCATTAATGATAGTCCTGCTTCAGTACCTCAGGAAGTGTCTCTGGGAGCATCTCACCTGTTTTTATAACGTTTTCATGAACAATAAAGTGATCAAAAAGTAATCAAAGTAATCAAAAAGAGATCTCTGAAATTAAGTTTTCAGAAGACTATCTGCTATTTTAATACAGGTTTTTATTGTGATCTGATCAATATTTTCATTAAAGCTTTGGATAAGAGTGGTAGATGATTATCGAAAGAAGGTAAAATCAATATTAGAGAATCCAAGCATGTCAACATATTAATTAGTGGGCTAATTCCAAGAAAATCATGGTATAGTTCAAATAGGACAAAATAATAAAATATATCTCATATACAAAAGCACATAGAAATTGGAGAGGTGGGTGGGTGTGTTTTCTTGTTTAAAGAATGGGTAAATCCCATAAATACATGTTAAAAGCATCCAATGACTGCCAAAATAAAAACTCAAAAAAAAAAAAATCTAAAATATCTATTGTCCTCATCAAACCAAAACTGAATCATTCCAGAATTGAAAACTTTAAGAAGATTGTAGAAAAAGGAGTGTGTTTGCAGCAAAAGTGATTAGCTGTCATTTATTCAAATTACTGAACAGCTCAGAAGGGACCTATATTTTCAATACTAAAAATGGTTGTCAGGTAAATAAGTCATATAGAGATAGACAAATACTGTGTGATCTAAACAAAAAGGAACTCATATTTACAGAGAACAGATTGGTGGTTAACACAGGTGGAGAGACGGGCCTGGGCAAAATGGGTGAAGGTCATCAAAGGATACAAACTTCGGGTTTAAGACAAGTAAGTTCTGGGAATGCCTTGTACAGCATGGTGACTATACTTAACAATAATATATATTTGAAAGTTGCTACTAGAGTAGATTTTTGTAAGTTTTAATTTTAATTCCAGTTAACATACAGTGTAATATTAGTTTCAGGTGTACAACATGGTGATTCAACACTTGCAAACAACACCCAGTGCTCTATACCCTCCTTCATCCCCATGACATTTCTCTTTTTCCCCTCCCACCTCCCTCTGGTGACTATCAGTGTGTTCTGTATAGGTAAGTCTTTTCTTGGTTTGTCTCTCTGTTTTTCCCCTTTGCTCATTTGTTTTGTTTCTTAAATTCCACATATGAGTGGAATCATAGGGTATTTATCTTTCTCTGACTGACTTATTTCACTTAGCATAATACACTCTAGTTTCATCCACGTTGCTGCAAATGGCAAGACTTCATTC
The DNA here is from genome assembly GCF_024362965.1 of Panthera pardus. Lineage (NCBI taxonomy): Eukaryota > Metazoa > Chordata > Mammalia > Carnivora > Felidae > Panthera > Panthera pardus. Next base: position 106,585,431 of record NW_026526732.1, read on the forward strand.
TTTTTCATGGCTAATAGTCCATTGTGTGTGTGTGGGGGGGTGTATACATACCACATATTCTTTATCCATTCATCAGTTGATTAACACAGGACTGTTTTCATAATTTGGCTATTGTTGATAATGCTGCTATAAACATCAGTGTGCATGTACCACTTTGAATTAGTGTTTTTGTATTCTTTGGGTAAATACCTAGTAGTGCAATTGCTGGGTCATAGGGTAGTTGGAAAAATAGATCCTAACTGTGTGTGGGGGTGGACGGTATCTAGAGTTATTGTCTGATCGTTTCACAATATACGCATATATCAAATCACTTAAATTTAAAAATTTAAATTTTAAATTTGAAATTTTTGAGGTACCTCCATACTCTTATTTTCTAGAGTGACTGCACCAGTTTGCATTCCCACCAACAGTGCAAGAAGGTTCCCCTTTCTCCACATCCTTACCAACATGTGTTGTTGCCTGAATTGTCAATGTTACCCATTCTGACTGGTGTGAGGTGGTATCTCATCATGGTTTTGATTTGTATTTCCCTGATGAGGAGTGGTGTTGAGCATCTTTTCATGTGTCTGTTAGCCATCTGGATTTCTTTGGAAAAATATCTATTCATGTCTTCTGACCATTTTTTTATTTAACTTTATTTTTTATTTTTTAAAATTTACATCCAAATTAGTATATAATGAAGCAATGATTTCAGTAGATTCCTTAATACCCCTTACCCATTTAGACCATCCCCCCTCCCACAAACCCTCCACCAACCCTAAGTTTGTTCTCCATATTTATCAGTCTCTTTTGTTTTGTCCCCCTCCCTGTTTTTATATTATTTTTGTTTCCCTTTCCTTATGTTCATCTGTTTTGTCTCTTAAAGTCCTCATATGAGTGAAGCCATATGATTTTTGTCTTTCTCTAATTTCACTTAGTATAATACCCTCCAGTTCCATCCATGTAGTTGCAAACGGCAAGATTTCATTCTGACCGTTTTTAAAAAGTTTTTATTTAAACTCCAGTTAGTTAAGGAGCACCTGGGTGGCTCAGTTGGTTAAGCGTCCGACTTTGTCCCAGGTCAGGATCTTTCAGTTTGTAGGTTCAAGCCCCACGTCGGGCTCTGTGCTGGCAGCTCAGAGCCTGGAGCCTGCTTCAGATGCTGTGTCTTCCTCTTTCTGCCCCTCCCTGGCTCATGCTCCGTCACTGTCTCTCTCTCAAAAATAAATAAATATTAAAAAAAAATTAACTCCAGTTAAAGTACAGTGTAATATTAATTTCAGGTGTGCAATTTATTGATTCAGTATTTACACACAATACCCAGTGCTCATCACAAGTGCCCTCTGTTATGCCCAGAATTCGTGATCCCCAAAGACCGCCAGGGAGCCGAGTCCGCTGTAAAAGCAAAAGAGCCTTTATTCGAGCTAGCCCGAGCTCAATCCCCTACCTGCACCGACATAGCGGTGACATACCAGGGAGAGAGAGCCAGTTTCTAAAGGACAAAGGTTTTATTGGGGCCTAGGGGCAGTTGGTGAGGTAATGGCTGTGGCCTCAGCCGATTGGCTGGGGAAGGGTCCCAGTCCTGTTAGGCAGGTGAGCGGGAGGTTACTCAAGGGGAGGAGGCGTGGTCAAGGTGAAGGACACGGAACAAGATGGAGTCAGCCAGCCTAGGCCCGCCCTTTCACCCTCCTTGATCCCCATTCACCCATCCCCCACGGTCTCCCCTCTGTTAACCATTGGTTGGTTTATTCTCTACAGTTAAGAATCTGTTTCCTGGTTTGTCTCTTTCTGTTTTTCTATGATCATCTGTTTTGTTTCTTAAACTCCACGTATGAGTGAAATCTTGCGGTATTCATCTTTCCCTGACTTGTTTCGCTTAGCATAATACTCTCTACCTCCATCCATGTCAATTGTAAATGGCACCATTTCATCCCTTTTGATGAATGAGTAATGTATTGTGTGTGTGTGTATATATATATATATATATATAGTCCTGTTCCTAGTGGGGTCTTTCTGAGAATGCTGCCTCTCTGGGATGTGCACAGAGATGAGCAAATAACCTCCCCTCTCTGCACCCCAGGAGCTTCTCAGATTGCTTCCTCCTCGCTGTCCCTGGGCTGTTTGTCCTTCTGTGTCTCCAAGCGCAAGGCAGTGCCCTCAGCCTGATCCCAGCCTCCTCCTTTAACATTCCAGGCTTGAATTCCTGCTATTGCCAGAAGTCAGGAGATCCAGCCCCTCTAGCCCTGCTGGATGGTTGCTAGGGAGATTCATCATTCCCCACCCCCTCCCTTGCCCTTCTCCTTGACCTCGACCTCAGCTCCCTCCCCATCCCAGCGGCCAAGGTCCATTTCTCTCCCAAACTGCATCTGGGCATTCCTACCTTCTTGGCTGTGGCCTCTTCTCTACCTTAGGTTGTGGAGCTTGTCCTGACAGTCTTCAGGTTGGTTTTGGGGTGTTCAGAATGATTGAGTTACTGTAGTTGTGTTCGTGGGTGAGGCCAGCCCAGGGCCTTCCTGCTCCACTGCCCTCTTCCCACCTATCTGAAGAGTAGATCTTACAAGTTCTCAGCACAAGAGAAATAGATCCTAACTGGGTGGGGATGGAGGGTATCTGGACTTATTGTGTGATTCACTTAACATGAGGAATGCTACTTTGGCTTGCTTGCTGGTTTGAGCGTTTTCTCCTTCACGTACCCTCCCACCAACCACGCGGTGGATTTACACAAAAACTTTAAGCGTTTTTTACTTGCTAAACCGAACTCAGAAAATCATGTGTTGGCTTACGTTTATAAACATGGCTATCAGTGTAAAGTGTCACACAAGCAAAATTGGTTTGCACTTCTTATAGGTGTACGTGGGGTATAACGGGAATACTGGTATTTTACCTAATTGTGGTATTTATTCCAGGTATCAAGTTTAAACACTTTTTCACAATAATGCTTACCTTACTTTTGGGATTTTATGTGTGCTGTACCTGTATTGTTCAAGGGAGGTTAGGGCTAGCTGCAGTAACAATCCCAACTCAGTAATTTAGACCCAAATACTACATTTTTTATTCATATAAAATATGACTTTGGAAATCAGTGTCTCATTCTTTCCAATAACCAGGTGGTCCAGACCTCTCAGAATGTGACCTGCAAGGTTGCTGAGGCCCAGGAGAAGTGCCAGAAGTAGGGGAAAGACAGGAGTTTTATTTTATTTTATTTTATTTTATTTTATTTTATTTTTTTTTTTTTTTAATTTTTTTTTTTTCAACGTTTTTTATTTATTTTTGCGACAGAGAGAGACAGAGCATGAACGGGGGAGGGGCAGAGAGAGAGGGAGACACAGAATCGGAAACAGGCTCCAGGCTCCGAGCCATCCGCCCAGAGCCTGACGCGGGGCTCGAACTCACGGACCGCGAGATCGTGACCTGGCTGAAGTCGGACGCTTAACCAACTGCGCCACCCAGGCGCCCCTATTTTATTTTTTTAATATCATTTTTGAGAAATTGGTTTCTCAACACCCAGTGCTCATCCCAACAGGTGCCCTCCTCAATGCTCATCACCCACCCTCCCCTCTCCCCCACCCCCATCAACCCTCAGTTTGTTCTCAGTATCCAAGAGTCTCTTATGGTTTGCCTCCCTCTTTCTCTGTAACTTCCCCCCCTCCCCTCCCCCATGGTCTTCTGTTAAGTTTCTGAAGATCCACATAAGAGTGAAAACACATGGTACTTTCTTTCTCTGTATGACTTATTTCACTTAGCATAATACCTTCTAGTTCTATCCATGTTGCTGCAAATGGCCAGATTTCATTCTTTCTTATTGCCAAGTAGTATTCCATTGTATATATAAACCACATCTTCTTTATCCATTCGTCAGTTGATGGACATTCAGGCTCTTTCCATAATTTGACTATTGTTGAAAGTGCTGCTATAAACATTGGGGTACAAGTGCCCCTATGCATCAGCACTCCTGTATCCCTTGGGTAAATTCCTAGCAGTGGTATTGCTGGGTCATAGGATAGTTCTATTTTTAATTTTTTGAGTAACCTCCACACTGTTTTCCAGAAGACAGGATTTTTTTTATAAGTATAGTCTTATTTTTACTTAAAAAAATATGGAAGGTACACATTGAGAATTGAAATACTATGTCTTTTCTTTCTAGAGATGTGACATCATGTTTTCTGGTAATTTCTATGAAACATTGTGCTAAATCAAAGCATACATATGACTATTAAAGCTGTTTGCTCTCTCCTCCTCATGCTGAGCCAGCCCAGCGGAACACTGCCTTGGTAGGGAGATTTTAACAGGAGGAAGGAACTGCAGAGTCCCTACTCCAACAGAAAACCTAACAAACAGAAAGCGTTTTAGCAAACCTGTACGAACACTTAACATGCTGTAAGAAAGGGAGACCTTTTAGCCTACTTCCAGCATAAACACACACTCATTGGGGCCAGTAAACTAGGTACACCAACGTAGAAAGCATCTTTGCTTTGATAGTGATAATAGCTAAAAAGCACACAGTATATAATACTTTGATCTTTAAGTAGGTAATCATGGAAGCTCCGAGATTATAGCCACTAGGTTAGCCTGAGTATTCATCTATAAAAATAGTTTTCTAAAAATGCTTAAAAGAATTCTGGAAACAGACTACATCAGGACCAGCAGAAGACAGAGTGATGCAGGGACTGCCGAGTGCAAGACAAGGAAGTGATTTTCACATGTAGCTTCAGGTCAGGGGCATCTCTCAGTTATTCCTACGGCCAGGACTAGCTGGGATGGGAGCTGCTGCAGAGGACAGCCAGCTCAAGGAACACCCTAGAGAAATGTTCCCACACAGGTAAAAACCCCTCTGAGGCTGCAGGACCGAAACTGATGCATACAGGAAGCTGTGAGCACACAAAAAGCCTGATGGACATGCGGAGCCAAAGAGGGCTGAAGCTGGTGGGTTCTTCCAAATGCTGCTGACCTACCAACACTTATGCTGGGGAAGGGGTCCCTGGGGGAATGCGGGCCTCAGGCTTGCTCCAGAGGAGCCTGACTCAGGCCAGAGCGAGGGGCCTACTTGGGGAGGAGTGCTAGGATTACTGAACACAAGGTGCTTCAGGGGCCTAGGAGGGTCAGAAGACTGTCTTCTGACCCACCAATACTTAACGTCAGTGAAGAGTTGTGGAACAGAGCCAGTCTTTCCAAGATGTATTCTGTCGCATAGCCAAAGCCTCTTCCAGTCTATGGGGCTGGCGACGTCCAGAAAGATATCGTTGCCTGGTGGTAGGACCTAGTGCCGCAGATCATTCTGTCTGGGAAGCTGGCACGGGGGATGATTTGCACAATGAAGTCACCACCAAACCACTGCTTAAACCCAGTCCCCGGCCTTCTTTTTCTGCTCTGTAGTCCAGAAACATTTCCTTCAAAGCCAGAAAATGTGTGAACGTGAGCAGCATGTCAAGTAGGTCAGCAGCCACTTCATTGTTATGGTGCTGCAAAGTTGTGGTGAAAGGTGCCATGTTAAATCCAGGAATCCGCTCCAGCGGCTGTTCTTGAATATACTTTTCTACAAAGAAATATATTCCTTAAAAATAGGTGTGTAGGTGAGTTTATTCTCTTCTGTGTCTTCAAACTCCTGGTAGTACTTGTTCATGAAATTCCTCTGCAATAACTGGAACTCGTCATCCATGATAATGTCCTCTAAATATCCAACCACAGCATCAAATTCTGCATCAGAGGCAGAAGAGAAGGACAGAACGAAGCTCTCTTTCTCTAGGAAAACAGCCGCCGCCGCGGCTGCCTCCTTCTCCTCCACGCGCGAGCAGGACCGTCGACCTCTTTTTTTTTTTTTTAATATATTTTTAAATATATATATTTTTTACATTTTATTTTATTTTTGATAGAGAGAGACAGAGCACAGGTGGGGCAGGGGCAGAGAGAGACGGAGACACACAATCCGAAGCAGGCTCCAGGCTGCGAGCTGTCAGCACACAGCCCCACGCAGGGCTCAAGCTCACAAACCGCGATATCATGACCTGAGCCGAAGTCGGACGCTTAACCCACTGAGCCACCGGAGGCGCCCCAGCCCCGCCGCCTCTGATCCCGCCCGCAGCCCGGGCCCAGCCTGCGCTCCGCTCCTTAGCGCCCCAGCCGGCACCTGGGAGGCCTCGCCGCCAAGGCCGCGGCCGCTCACGGCCTAAATAGCTGGGCCCTGCGTGTGTGGCCCCGCGCTTCAGGCTCCCCGGGGGCAGCCGCGCCGGCTGCACCCCACGCGGGGCCAGGCCTCTCTCGGCGCCCAGGTTCTGCGCGCCGCAGCCGCCCTGAGGCACTGGCGTCAGTTACCCGCAGCCCGGAAGCGCGCCCCGCCCCCAGAAGACAGGAATTTTGAAGACACTTATTACTTACACTCACATTTGATTTCCCCGAGTCACGTGGTCCCGATGTAATTAGAAGGTAGATATATTTATATCCCTATAAAAGGTCTTCATCTTTTTTCTGGAAGTTACTCGGAAACGATCTGATACTGCTGGCTCTTTTGAGGATTTGTTAGGTGAGACCAGGGCCGTTGCGAATGGCTGACGGTGATTACTGCCCCGGCTGGGGCTTCGGGGCGCCGACCCCAGTGTCCATGATCCTTACGTTTAAGTGTGGCTGCGGGGAAGTCACAGCGTCCCCAGCCCTTGTGTAAGCTCGGGGACCGTGTCCTCCACTCCCTCAGCCTGGACGGTTTCCTGCGGGCTCGTGCCGACCGCCGTGCTGTGGACACTCAGCTGGACACTGGCCCTCTGCAGGATCCAGAGATGATTGTCTCTGTTTCACAACGTCGTCTCTCACCCTTTACAGCCTTTACCTTTTAGAGTCTTTCTAGACTCTCAGCTTTGTGTCCTTATTTATTCACATCTCTGTTTTCTTCTAGATTTGTACTCTTTGAGAACGGGCCAATGTCTTATTCAGTTTGCCTCTTCTAGTTCAGTGGCTTACATACATGTGACATCAATAACTATTCACTGAGTAAAGGAATGAACATTTTCAACATAAGTGAAACCTCACTATTGGAACAGTTAATTAAAATGCCACTGCCTTCCTTGTTTTATAATGTTTACGCATTTTTAATAATCTAATTCTTTTAAGGCAATGGGTGTTCTTTTATTCTTATTCTGTTTGGCTGCTATAACAAAATACGATAGGATGTGGCTTATCCAGAACAGAAATCTATTTATCACAGTTCTGGAGTCTGGCAGTTCCAACGTCAAGCAGCCAGGAGACCCTTGTGTGGTGTGGGCCTCCTGGTTCACAGACAGCCGTGTTCACTGTGCTCTTTGCTCATGGGAGGAGGGACCAGGGGGCTCTGAGCCCATCCACAGTCTCCCCCTCTCCACCCAATCAGCTCCCGAAAGCTCACATACAAATACTGTTGCGACCGGCGCGACAAACACCGAGGTCAGGGTCCTGAGGGTAGGGGAATGCAAGAAAAAAAGAGAGAAGAGAAAGTTTGGGAACAGGAAGGTCCCCTGGGCTGATGGCCCAAGTGACGGCTTTATTGTTGCTCTACACAATCTTTTATAATATAAGACTCTTATGGATCAGGTCATTCTAAGAATAAACAGGTTTCACATGATCACTGACAGCCAAAACATTTAGTTCTGTGTACCTTGTGAACTTTCTGAATGGGTCACAAGACCTTGTTGATAGATTGCTAACTAAACACAATTCCCATGTTTGTTTCTATCTGACTCGGGGTAGAAAAAGGGAGGTAGCATTACTGCCAACACCTGCAGACTACAGGCTTCAGGAATTAACTTTCTCAGCCTTGACAAGGCTTTCGTATGCCCTTGAAAGTGGGGGAATGGGAGGGGGAACCACCGGGTTGGCTGAGTCAACAGGGAACATTGCTGGACCCGGTCTCAGCCTGGCACCGGAGCCCAGCCCTCCACAAAATACTAACGCATGGAGAGTAAGTTCCACGTATGAATTTTGGAAGGACACAAACATTCAGTCTATAGCAGGTGGTTAATCCAAAACAGTAATAAAAATTGTGATCAGAGGGAAACCTTGATTTGTTCCTGACTCTGTTGGTTAACTGTCTAGTTCTCCTTCCGTAAAAACAATAATATGACTTTGTTTTGTCGTAAATATTTTTACCTATTGAATGTGCTCGCCTGCTGTTCTTTCTATATCACAAAGCATTTTTCTATTTAATGACTTACTGATATTTGCAAAATTTTACAATATAATATTTAACCAATTCACTAGTGTTTCAGTAATACTTTCATGAATGTTAAAAAGATTTCTTTTTTAATCTTGATTTTAACCCTGCACCAAATTGATTTGCCTGCTTGGCAATACACATACGATAATTCACTTAGTGATGTATTTAAATAAATAAACTTGTAAAATACCAGGCAGAATTCATGAAGAAGTATTAATTACATTTGTAAAATTAAATATTCAGTTCTTTTTTTAAATTTATTTTTTTTTAAATACATCCAAGTTAGCATATGGTGCAACAGTGATTTAGGAGTAGATTTCCTAAGCCCCCTTATCCATTTAGCCCATCTCCCCCCATCCCTCCAGTCACCCTCTGTTTGTTCTCTATATTTAAGAGTCCTTTATGGCTTGCCCCCCTCCCTGTTTTTATATTATTTTTGCTTCCCTTCCCTTATGTTCATCTGTTTTGTATTTTAAAGTCCTCATATGAGTGAAGTCATATGATATTTGTCTTTCTCTGACTAATTTCCCTTAGCATAATACTCTCTATTTCCATCCACTTAGTTGCAAACGGCAAGTAGCTATTGAGTTCTTTTTTTGCTTAAATCTTAGGGTTTTGCTCTACTATATCTATAATACTGAAGATAAATCAAAATATATCCCTAGGGTTTGGGGACAGCCTCTCACATCAGCACTAAATATTTTTGAAAACCCATGTTTTTGTTTAAAAATGTATGCAACTTTCACACAATAATATATCCCTGATCATTTCAATACAAAATAGTTTTTTTAATGTTCAGTTATTTTTAAGTCTATCTAGACCTTTAAACAAAACTAACAAACCCAAGAAGATGTAGCATTTTTGTCTAGTGACTTCAAATACCCTCTGAGAGATATACCGCTTTACTAGAATTAATAAATTAATCCCATAAACATTTTTTCTTAATACATACTAGGATACATTTTATATTTTAGATAGTATTGATTTGAGGTTCCATGTTAAAATGAATCATGAATTCGAGAAACACTGCAACCAAAAAGTTTTTTAGTGGTTTAAAGAAACCAAGGAGAAACATTGAGGTAACAGACTGTCTTTCCCTTGTATAACCAGGAGCCTTTATTTTGCAAAAGCTTTTTCCTCCCTGTTCCACCTTCATCTGACTTACAGCTGGGCCACGGACAGTGATGTGTTCATGGTACATCATTAACAGGAGCAGAGCCTCACACTGTCCCTTCAGGAAGGGGGTTAGTGCAGTGGGCATCGGGGAGGGAAAAAAGAGCCATATCTTGACCTAATTATGTTAGTGTATTTACTAAATGTTTATCATGCAAAAGCATTGTAAAGAAATCTGCAGATATGTAAGGCATTAAAATATGAATATTACAGGGGGGTTTGGGAAGGAGGTCTCCTGACAGGCAGTGAACACAATAAAGTGTTCAAACAGAAGCCACTGCAGGACACAGCCCTTAGGGTTGTGGATTTTTTTTTTTTAATGAAGTTTAATATGCTGAGCTAGAAATGTCCAGGATTGATGCTGATATGTGGGGAGGGGGAGGGTCCTAGGAAATACCCATGGCAGGATTGATGGTGATATATGGGGAGGGGAAGGAGGAGGGTCCAAGGAAATACCCCATGGCAGGATTGATGCTGATATGTGGGAGGGGGAGAGGGAGGAGGGTCCTAGGAAGTACTCCATGGCATGTGGTAATCTCCATTTACTAGAGTATTTTATCTCCGGGGAGAGATTTTATGCATGTTTTGTGTTATCATTAACATTTGCAATTCCAAATTTTCAGAATCTCTGACAGGATATTGAACCTGATACATCCTTAATGTTCCCAGCCATATACCAGTTTAATCCAGATTCTAGAATTCAGTCAGTCAGTGTATTTATTTCCCCAAATTAAAGAACCTTGTAAAATACACTGAAGGATTCTCAGAAAATTACTCACGTTGATTAAGACCTTGGAGTGTATATTATTAAGGGACTCTGATGCATTAGTGTAAAATAACTACAAAGAACTGAAATGAAATAAGTAAAAATTATTAAATGTATTTATGGATGGGTAGACTTTGGAAAGGATAATTTTATACAGAAAGCTCAATAATGTGTATTAAAAGGGAGACAATGACATAGAAATTGTATTGATAAGTCAGAATAAGTGCTTAGTCCATGATTTTATAAATCTTCAAATTGAAAATGCATTAGAGCTCTATGAATTTAGAATTAAATTTTTATTATCTAGATTTGCTTGGGGCACCTGGGTGGCTCAGTCAGTTAAGCGTCTAACTTTGGCTCAGGTCATGATCTTGTGGTCCATGAGTTCGAACCCTGTGTCAGGCTCTGTGCTGACAGCTCAGAGCCTGGAGCCTGCTTCGGATTCTGTGTCTCCCTGTCTCTCTGTCCCTCCCCTGCTCATGCTCTGTCTGTCTTTCTCTCTCAAAAATAATAAACTTTAAAAAAATTATCTAGATTTAGTTTATAGGAAACAGAATTACAATATTAAAATTAAAGTCAATGTCCTGTGAAGAACATAATTTCACACACCTTTGAATTAAGGCAAATGTTAGCACCCCTTTTTAGTGGCAAAGGAACTGTAGTCAAAGATGATGAATTTTGTCCCCTAAAGGCACACATGACTCCGTTGAGGGGGTATATATACCCATTCATGAAATGTGAGATTTGATTTTCACTTCAGGCAATAGCATTGAGTTTTTGCTGAATTCACTCTATTTTGACTAAAATGTATGTGTGAAACAATTTATAGCCAGGAGTTATAAAACATTTTTTAAAAAATAAGTCTGATAGATGAACTAAGGCTTTGCATTCAACATCGTATTCCCCTAACTCCCACACTGAAGCAGGACACGTTCACATGGTGAAAGAAGCTACTTTGTCAAACTCTCTAGTCACTAGTACAGTTTCTTGACTTAGAATATTTCCCACTGTTCACTGTGCTTTGTTTTGTCTCTTGGCCCTGAGTAACTTCTGTTTCATTGACCATGACCTCATTGTTGTTTATCATAACAAAGACTGACTTGGGTTTCAGACCAAAATAATGTGTACTTAAATTCACTGACTCTAAATTTTTTCATGGATTTTTCCCTTTGCATATTTCTATTTTAGATGCTTTTGACCTCAATGCCTCTTGTGTTCACTTGCTTTTGGGTCCAAGGCCCTCATGGGTGACACAGTTGGTCACCAAATGCCAGAGGATGACTGCATGGTGTCAATGTGTGTTGATTAAAGTCGACTCAAGATGGCAGTGGCATGGTGGTTGTTTTTTTAAATATGCGATTATTTCTAATTTTTTGGGGATTCATTTAGAAATGATGCAGGCCAAATATATTTTCTATATTTTCTAAATATATTTTTGCCTAGTTATTGCACCAATTTCCCCTCTGAAACTAAGTTAGCCAGCAGTTAGGGTTAACTAGTAGCCAAGGTTGGGGAGGAAGGTGACATGACCTTATGGGATTCGTATTGTAAGACAGGTGTTCTCATAAGTGGAAAACAGCTCTGAGGTCACCCAGACTTGTTGCTCCTTTCTGGTCCTGCTCCATCTGTGAACTTCATGACACATGATGGAGCATTGTCTCATAACTTCATGCCCAGCATCTTCCCTGAAAGGCTGACACATCCCTCCTTGCTTTGTGGGTCTCCTTTCCAGAGATCATCCTGTCTTGACCCAGAACTCCTTGGTCAGTGCCCTTCCCAGGGCAGCTTTCACGTCCTTGTTCCTCAGTGTGTAGATAAATGGATTGAGTGTGGGGGTGACAATCCCATAGAAGAGAGCCATGATCTTCCCCCTGTCATGAGAGTAGCTAGAGGGAGGCTGGACATACATACTGATGGCTGTGAAGTAGAAGAGGGACACGACCAGCAGGTGTGAAGCACAGGTATTGAAGGCCTTCCAGCGACTTTCAGCAGAGCGGATCCTCATTACTGCCCGAGCAATGAGCACATAGGTGCCCAGGATGAGGGTGAGGGGCACCAGAAGCAGCAGCGCCCCCAGCACGTTGAGCTCAGCCTCATTCACATGAGTATCAGCACACGCTAGTTTCAAAAGAGCAGGAACTTCACAGAAGAAATGGTCCACCACTCTGTGTCCACACCGTGGGACCACCACGGTGAGGGTGGACTGGACAAGGGAGTTGGCAAAGCCACTGATCCAGGTCCCAGTGGCCATGTGGATGCAGCGTCTGTGACTCATGATGATTGGGTAGTGCAGGGGCTTGCAAACAGCAGTATAGCGATCCAAGGCCATGATGGCTAGAAGTATGCATTCAGTAGAACCCAAGGCCAAGAAAATGTAGAGTTGGGCCACACAGCCACCATAGCTAATGGTCTTTTCTGGTCCCCTAAGGTTGACTAACATCTGTGGCACGGTGCTGGTAGTGTAGCAGAGGTCCAGTAGAGACAGATTAGAGACAAAAAAGTACATGGGACTGTCAAGCTGGGGGTCTAGGTGGGAAACAAGGATAATGGACACATTCCCAAATAGGGCAAAGATGTAGGCCACCAGAAAGATTATAAAGAGTGGCGTCTCCAGCCAGGGGCGGTCGGAGAATCCCAGTAAGATGAAGTCATCTCGAGAGCTCTGATTGTTGATCCACATGTTGTCACGGACAGGTGAAGTGCTAGCTGGAACCTCTAAGTGCCCACTGCCAGGCACGGGTGTCAGTGGTAAGAGGGAGCTGCTGAGAAGTAGGGACAAGAGGTGGTGAGCTGGGCTTCCCATTTCTGCTGTGATATGCACCTGCACCTTGATTATGGTGACACGTTGCGTCAACATTGCCAATGTACCACTGAAAGATCCTTGAGAGAGGAATAAGGAGAGCACCAGCAAAATAGGAAGTGTGGCTTCCCTTGTGGGTGCTGTCTGGTTAGCTACTCACCCCTTTCGGGATTTTGTATCTTCCAAAAAGTTTCATAGAACTTCCATCACCTGTACACGTTATGAATATTTAACGACAACAATGGAGTACAGATTAAAGCAGAGTGGGGAGGAGGTGGAGCTTCCCAAATACAAGTCAAACAGAGGTCAGCTTGAGGGTCAGCAGGTGATGACCTTCCTTAGACTGACCCGGTCACAGTCTTCCTGGGAACTGCCCTGCACAGATTTTGCGTTATGGGAGTTTGCACTTTTAGGACGCCGCTCACCCCTTCCCAACCTAATGCTCATCCTATTCAGAAAATTTTTAAATAGAGGGAAGAAACAAAACGTTCAAACAGGATGATATACACACAAAACAATCCTCAAAACCTCGCTTGCTGAAAAAATGTTACTTGAAAAATATCTGGATAAATGTGAGGCAAGTTTTACCTCTGAGGGAGGCATCCAGAAAGAGGTTCAGATGTTTGGCTCCCTGAGTTTCAGGGCTAAATATGAATTTCTAGCCCTTCAGGATAGCCATTTAAATCCCCCCCCCCCAACCTTATTCTCCTCTCTCACTCACTGTCACACATTCCTGCCTCCTGGTGCACCTGCACCTTCCCATCCAGATCACACAGCTCTTTATTATGCAACAATTGGATGATGTGCATGGAGCTAGAGAGTAGAATGTAAGCAAAATAAGTCACTCAGAGAAAGACAAATACCATATGATTTCACTCATATATGGAATTTAAGACACAAGACAAATGAGCAAAAGGAAAAAAAAAAAGACAAACTAGGAAACAGACTCTTAACTTACAAAGAACAAAGTGAGGGTTGATGGAGGGAGGCGGGTGGGGGATGGGCTAGATGGATGATGGGCATTAAGGAGGGCACTTGTGAGGAGCACTGGATGTTGTATGCAAATGTTGAGTCACTCTGTTGTAGACTTGAAACTATATTACACTGCATGTTAACTATAGCGGAATTAAAAAAAAATCCAATGAGTACTTTTTCCATTCCCTAAAATCCTAAATTCCTTTCAGTTTTGCTCCCATTTATGGCAAATTCGTGTTGTATTTCTCTCTAGTTATTTTATAAAAGGCATTTTCCTTCTTGCTTCAAACCTGACCATTCCATTTTGCAGGAGTGTGACTTTGGAGATGTCACATCATCTTTTTTTGTGGTTCAATTTCTCAGCTTTAGAAGGACCATAATTTTCTCATAGGACAGAGTGATACAGTGTAAATGGCACATGTAACTCAATTCTTTTCATATGTTGATAATTCAGTAGCTATTAATAGTTATTATTTCTTTCCCTACTCATGAATTCCCTAACGTACTGGAATTTTCTTAACTTCTGTACACAGAGTATGTGATATTTGCAATCAATGGGTGATGGGTCAGGAGGACAACTCTGGAACCCCTCTGCTCCTCCTTCTCCTCTTGCCCCCCACTGGTGGGATCCGTGTGCCTGCGTGGCTGGGTCCTATGCTGCTGTCACTGGGTTATGAAATCAGACAGAGGGGAATAACAGAAGGCAAAAGAAAGCAGGGAAACGTGTCTGCTTCAAGCCCAGACCTCAGAGTCACTAAATCCAGACCTGACTCCTTCTCGCTCTCACAGCGTCTGTTTTTTATGGACAGAACCACAATTCTTTCAGTGCCCAGAGCAGAACCCTTATCTGTGAATTTTAATTGCCTGTGTCCCAGGCTGTCAAGTGGGACCAGTTCTTCCTTCACACTGTCTGTCACATCGATCCATGAAATCTGTATCTACTCAAACACATCACAGCAGACACAGAATATAGTTCCATGTTCCATAGTCTCTAGCTGTCCAGCTGGTCTCCCCACTTACAAGTTCTCACCTTCACAGAGACCCAGCACGTTTGGAGAAGTCTTTCCTTAGTTCAGACCTGACCATGCACAGCTCAGAATTCTTCAGTGAATCTCCACACACTATATCACAACACAGCCTCAGACTCGAGGGCTCCAGCCATCCGGACGTGCCCACAATCCAGCCCACTTCTCCTTCCCACTTTGTGGGAACACCCACTGCTTTCTGTCCTGTGAGCATCATCTCAGGTTAAAAAGGTTCCTAAGTATGCCCCACCCTCTTTACTGACCCTCCAGAACAGTGTATTTGTAATTCTCCTGTGACACACATTTTATTTTATGTGCATATACCTATATATGTGTGTGTGTATTTACTTATATCCTTGTTTTAGTACCTGGCCCCTTTTCCGACTGGACTTAATACGTACTCTCTAAGAGTAAGGGTGTGACTTCTACACCCAAGTTTAGACGATGGGTATTTCCCACCTTTTAATTAATTGGAATTCAGTTAAAGCCTGAAGCTCTGAAATGCTTCCCTCTGGGGTTGCGGTGGGTTAGATCACTCCAGCATCTTGACATTATGATTTCCTTTCACTCATGGCCTCCGTGGGTCTCGCTGATATTTCGTCACCGCAGAACTAGATACACCAGCTGCTTCTCTACTCCCTGACCAAGAAGCCAGGGCAGAGTGAAATATGCCCACATTACTCATAATGCAAACATTGTAAGTGTTTTATTGCCATATTTTGGTGTTCGTTTCTCCTGTGATTCACTTCAGATATTTCTTCTTAATGTGATGTCTACGAATCGTCCCTACGGCCTGATGCCATGCCTGGATGCCATGTACTGGATTCCCTTGTTCTAAACAGTCTTGGGTTTGTTTGAATGGTGGGCCTTTCAGATCTCAGTTGGTTCCCACACGAAGGCAGTACCTTATTATCTACAAACTTGGTAATGTAAATCACAATTTCAGTCTAGAGGAGTGGGGAAAAGGCACATCTTACCATATTTAAATGAAAATACAAGGTCCCAAAGGTAAACAACACTAATAGGAAACAATTGCATTTCTCCATAGCTTTCCTTATAACAGAATAATGTATAACAAGGATCTGCAAATACCAGAATGTTCGTATCTAACTTTCCATAATATATAAATGTATATAAGTTTTGTGTATGTATATATAATCGATTTTGTGCATATAATAAGCCCTCCTCACATGTATGTTTCATTTGTTCTCATAATAATCCCCTAAAGTAAGAATACTTTTTTAAATGATACAACAGAGAAAACTCAGGCACCAAGAGGCTACAGGACTTGCCCAAGCACATAAATCTGGTAAATTTAGAAGCAAAGATTTGAATAATATATGATTTGAATCTTACATCAGTATACTTTTCTTTCTTCTTTTTTTTAATGTTTATTCATTTTTGAGAGAGAGAGAGAGAGAACAGGAGTGGGAGAGGGGAGAGAGAGAGAGAGAGAGAGAGAGAGAGGGAGACACAGAATCTGAAACAGGCTCCAGGCTCTGACCTGTCAGCACAGAGCCCGACACGGGGCTCAAACTCATGAACTGCGAGATCATGACCTAAGCTGAAGTCGGAGGCTCAAGCGACTGAGCCACCCAGGCACCCCAATACACTTTTCTTAATTACATTGTTTTCGCAAACAAAAATGTCAGTGGCCGTGAAATCAATATTTTTTAATTATTTATTTTTTTACTCTACAGTTCTATTCCTGAATGCTTCCTTCCCCAACTGTATGGAGCAGCAAAGCAAGGTTCCCTCTGATTTTGACTCTCCTTCCCTCCCCAAACCGTTGCGTTGTTGACCTGGTGCTGGGCTGTAAAATCTATCAGGTTGTTTGCTTGGGACAGAGAGGGGCTGTTGGGGAAGACTGACCTCAGGCTCAGATGTGACTCCCAGACCCTGGTCTGCTGTCTGGATTTCCTTTGGGTTCTGTGCAGCGTCAACCCCGCTCCCCTCACCTACTGAAGGGTCAAGGCACCGGCTCCCAGTTATGGCCATCCCCTGGCCCCGCAGCCCCCCGCAGCGCTTTCCCCTGAGTCTGCATGCTGTGATTCCATGTAAGCCTCTGAGACTCAGCATAATTAATGTCTGCCACCAACATGCCCGGGACAGAAGAGCCAGAGGGACCAGCGAGTGAGACAACCTCAGAAGCAACCAAGATAAAGTTTCCAACCAAGTACAAACTTTGGGCAAGTTCAGAAAGTCACCTCAGAGGAAATTAAATCCATTCCAATAAGACCTGGTCTTAGTGGTTGTTCAGATGATTTTTATAATATCAATTATGAATTAGGTAAAATTACTCCTTACATATGGTCACTATTCTGAGAAAAATAAGAACTTCATTCAGTCACAAAATTCATCTTTCTAAAATGATTTTTACATGTTTCTCTCCCATAATGGCTCTTCATTCTAACTCATATTTATCATACAAGGTATTTAATAAACATAAGATATTTGTTAATTCATTTGGTAATCATAGCCACTGTATAAATTAGGGAAGCACATTTTAACTATTCCTATTTAGCTGATGGCAGTCCCCAAACTCAGAAAAATCAAAGAACGTGCCCAAGATCATAGCCACCTAGACAGGGAGCAAGACAAATGCTCCCAAATTTGATCTAAATTTTCTTCTTCCAAGCTATTGAGCATTGCCAATCTATACTCCTCAGGGCAAGCCACCAAAATGAACATTCAGCATAGATTTTTGCTCCTATCTCCTTTACATTAGCCTTTATTTCTCCTTCTATCACACCTTTGGGGCAGCAGAAGGCACAGTGGGAGTGAAACGATGTGATTGTCCACACAAGACACCTGTCAGCCTCTGTCTTCTCTATCTTGTCACGAACTGCCTGCTGGGCACATTTCTTTATTTCTTTATTTAATATAATTTATTGCCAAGTGGCTTCCATACAACACCCAGTGCTCATCCCAATAGGTGCCCTCCTCAATGCCCATCACCCACTTTCCCTTCTCCCCCACCCTCGCATTAACCCTCAGTGTGTTCTCTGTATTTAAGAGTCCCTTATGGTTTGCCTCCCTCTCTGTTTGAAACTATTTTTCCCCTTCCCCTCCCCCATGGTCTTCTGTTAAGTTAGTTTCTCAACTTCCACATATGAGTGAAAACATATGATATCTGTCCTTCTCTCACTGACTTATTTCACTCACTCAGCATAATACTTTCCAGTTCCATCCACATTGCTGAAAATGGCAGGACTTCATTCTTTCTCATTGCCAAGTAGTATTCCATTGTATATATAAACCACATCTTTATCCATTCATCAGTTGATAGACATTCAGGCTCTTTCCATAATTTGGCTATTGTTGAAAGTGCTGCTATAAACATTAGGGCACATTTCTAAACCCTTCTGTCTTGAGCATCCTGCTGACACCTGCCTGCTCCCCAGGCAGCCCTGAGGCTCCAGTTCTGGCTCCTACCAGCTGCCTCGCCAGTCCTCTGAGAGCAGCTTTACCCCCCTTCCTTGTCTTCATCCCATCCTTCTCGTCTCACATCTTCCAAAAGTTTATCCATCTGTTCTTGGCTGTCGGTCCCTCTCCAGCCTGCTTGTCCTTATAGATTCACATCAGCTTTTATGTAATGTAATTTTTATGGTGTTTAGAAAGGAATGGGAATCAACATTTTTGTTCAATTTACTGTGCCTAATCAGAACTCTGTTTTAAAAATGTTTATGTTGCTGCTTATGAGGATAAAACAATAGAAAAATGTGTGCTAAGCTCAAAAAATGCATCTCAACTTTTTATTCAACAAAGATTTGTACAGTTATAAAAACGTAGTATGTAGTATCATTTTTATTCCTGATGTATATCGCTGGGAGCCAGTGACCTGATTTCCATCATTCAGAGATGATGCTGTCTGGTCTGGTCCTCAGTGTGTCCAGGTCATTTCTGCCTGAAAAGTGATTCTTTCATTCCTTGTATTTGCAGTTTTATGTCTTTCTTCCAAATGTTAGGCACTGGTCAGGAGGTCTATGCTTTGTTATGAATCTCTCAAACACACAGGCATTCAGTGTACTTGCCTTCTTGTTTTATTTTGTATCTATTATGACCTTTTAACTATTTCACAAATGAAGAAATGTATTTTATAAGAATATTTTATGTTGCTTGCAAACAGTGATAGCCATTTGCCAATGGCTACATTTCAGCTTGTATTTATTCAGGAAACATTGGGGAGGATATTTTTATT
The DNA here is from genome assembly GCF_024362965.1 of Panthera pardus. Classification (NCBI taxonomy): domain Eukaryota; kingdom Metazoa; phylum Chordata; class Mammalia; order Carnivora; family Felidae; genus Panthera; species Panthera pardus. Next base: position 106,604,526 of record NW_026526732.1, read on the forward strand.
TCATAGGTCAACTACTTTAAATTCATTGTTGGCCAGGTTAATAGTAGCACAGTTTCCTGTGGAGAGTAATTCCAAACACAATGAATAGACTAGATGCCTTTTGGCAATGACAGCTTCAGCTCGGTTACCACCATTAAAGCCTTGTGTCAAAAAGAAAAAAAAAATAGGGGCACCCGCTCGCTCAGTCGGTTGAACATCCGACTCTTGATTTTGGCTCAGGTCATGATCCCAGGGTCGTATGTTCGAGCCCTGGGTCAGGCTCCTTGCTGAGCGTGGAGCCTGCTTGGGATTCTCTCCTCTCTGCTCCTCCCCCACTCACGCTCTCCCTCAAAATAAATAAGCATTAAAAAAAAAATGATGTGTGTCACACTTTCTATAAGTATGCAGAGAAAAAATAAGTCATGTTTTTTTTCCATATTATAAAGACCCAAAAAAGGATTAATTTACCCTTATTTTCGGGTGATTGATTTTCCATTCAGATGTAAGCATAAGTGGGCATGTAATTACTGATTAGGTAAGAATTCGTGTTAGAACAAATGAAAATAATAAGCACATATTGGATCCAAATAGGAGGAGAGTACAAGACTGAAGAGCTGTTAACTGATATTTATTGATCACTCCTTTCCAGGTCCTTTTCCTATTGTTTTGTGCTGGTCTCAGCCTATCAATAACCAATATTGTGGTCGGAAGGGGCTTGTGGTTCCTCTGATCGCAAGATGCCTGTAGCCACGGCCATCAGAAACAAGTCACTGTCCCTCGCTGTCCCCGAGAGAGCGGGCCCGGGCTCTGCGTTTACTGAAGGAGGGGGGTCTAGACTGTCACGGGTTTGCTCTCTTTCGGTGAAAACAGGAGTGGAGTTAAAAGTGCAGCTTGAGAAGGACATGATGCCCCAAACGGTCGTTTACCTAAGTCAATCAGGATCTGCAACCAAGGAGCCTGGGCAGTGGGGCCTCCCGCAGCTGGCCACACAAACGTACACCCCTTTTCACCCTGACCCGACTTAATAAGCTCATTCTTTTCCTGCGCACGAGTGAACTCAGACAAAAAAAAACAAAAAACAAAAACAAACACTTCAATAAAAATCCCACAGGCTCAGAAAGGAAGCCTTGCAGTTAAAATCCAGATTCTCTGATCCAATCTGTCTACGGGGCACCACAAGGTGAATGGAAGCTTTTCCTGTGATAAAGAGGAGATTGTTGTTAGAGATGGTGGTGGTCCGGAATTGTTGGCGTATCGGTGGGGAGGGTGGAAAGCAGGAGCAGCCGGGACGGGTCGTTGGGCACGCGGAGAAACGCGCCGGCACAGGTGGCGCTGCGGGCAGGAGGGAGGGCCGTCTGCAGAGAAGTCTCAGTGGTGGGGTCCGCGGGGTCCCGCAGAAGCCAGAGCGGGTGGACCAGAAGGGCTCCGGAGGCTCGTCGCGAAGCAGTTTTCCTGAGACGTGAGTGTCAGGAGCCGAGGTAAAATCTATCACACAAACAGGTAAATAAGAGAGAAAGAACTGTTAGAAGGATACGATGCGCTCAGTCTGTGGCTTTTGAGAAACCATATAAATGAGGATTCAGCGACATTGATGTTTCATGTACGTAAATACCGTTTCAGCTCCTCAACCATAATTTTGAAGTGATTTTTCTCCCCAAGGATTTTTTTTTTAAGCTTATTTATTTTGAGAGACAGCGCGAGTGTGGGGGCGGGGCAGAGAGCGAGGAGACAGAGACTCAATCCCGAGCTGAAAGCTCTGAGCCCCACGCGGTGGGGGGGGGGGGGGGGGGGGGGGGGTTGGGGGGCGGCCCGGTCCCGGCCCCGGCCCGGTCCCAGAACCATGAGATCGTGACCTGAGCTGAAACCCAGAGTCTGACACTCAACCCACTGAGCTGCCGGCAGAACCCCTTTCCCCAAGGGTATTTGTTATATAAACGACAGTCAGCTTCTGGAGATTTTAGTGGTTCTTTTTCCTAGAAAATGGCAAACATTTGGCTCTTGGAAGTAATCAACATTTATATCTATGTTCGAAATGTTTAATCGTTTATATCTGTGTTCTAAATGTGTAATCATTATGCACACATAATTTCAAAAGTATTTCTTTCACGGACTAGTTAACTCTTTTAGTCCACTAGCTTATTAATATAAATTCACGTGATGCATTTATTTATTTTCTTCTTCCAAGATTTTTTAAAATTTCAGTTAACATGCGTGTAGCACTAGTTTCAGGTGTAGCACACGGTGATTTCACACATGCAGCACCTGGTGCCCCTCAGGACCAGTGCCCTCTTCATCCCCATCACCTGTTCCCCCATCCTCCCACCTCCCATCACTGTGTTCTCCGTGGGTAAGAGTCTGTTTCCTGGTTTGCCTCTCTCTTTTCCCCCTATGTTTATTCGTTGGGTTTCTTAAATTCCATGCATGAGTGAAATCGTATGGTATTTGCATTTAGAACATACAGTGATGCTGTAACCGTGATGCATTGGGGCAGCACAGGATAACGTATTAGCTTGTCCAATCACTTGTACACCTGAAACCAGCGTAGCATTGTGTGTCAAATATACTCAAGTAAATAAATAATAAAAATACCTTAACATGTTCAAATTAAAAAAAAAATAAAACAACCCAACCTCCTGGCCTGTTCTGGTGCATGGTGTTGAGGAAGGAGTCAGCTTCTGGGCCTGCATGTTGATGACCGGGTAGCTGAATCTCAACATGGGGATAAGGGTCAGGGAGAGGAGGTTCCCTGGTGGCGTGTAAGTTAGTGGCCTCGGCATAGATGTTTTACCTTCTAGAAGATTAAAGAGGCCGAGATTTGTAATGGGCTTTTTGAAAGTCCAGTTGTAAATGAAAATGTTCAAAATACACTCACTGAGACAAAGCATATTTCCAAAGACCATCACTGTGTGTCATGTTGAAGACAAATGGGCACATGTCCTCAGGCTTCACAATTCTTCCCTCATAATAACTGCACATCTTGAAATTGTTTTGTTACTTGTGGAAAATAATCATGAAAGTAAAATATATGAAGTCATTCTCAATGATTAACCCTTATGTTCATGTAACATAGCATGTGACAATATACTTGCGGATCTGGGTCTGGGCATCCAACAGCAGCACAGGTGCAGAATGGTCTTTCAAAAGAGTGAAAGGAAGTGATATTATAACAACAATATAAAAGGGCCCCAAGGAACACACTAGTTTACATGTATACTTTCTAATTCTAATAAATGCACCCCCAGTAACGCATATACATACCGCTGAGCACAAACACCTGGGCACGCTCATACCTCTGCCCATCCCCTTTCACTGTCAATTCCCATCTATACATACTCATTCTTCCTTTTAAAAAATTTCTTTAATGTTTATTTTTGAGAGAGAGAGAGAGACAGAGCGTGAGTGAGGAAGGGGTAGAGAGAGTTGGAGACACAGAACCCGAGGCAGGGTCCAGGATCTGAGCTGTCAGCCCCAACGCGGGGCTCGAACTCACGGACCGCGAGATCACAACCTGAGCTGAAGTTGGATGCCTAAGCGACTGAGCCCCTCGTGCCCCATTCATATGTCTCTTAAGTTCAGTGAGGGGCTCTGCCATCTGTGTCTCTCAGGGTCACAGCCTGACTGGTGTCCACACCCCTGACAGGCTGGCAGAGGGAGAGGAAGGCTCCAGAAGGACTTTCAGGGGAAGCCAAGCATTCTGGCCTGGAATTAACGGAGTGGGAGAAAGCGGTAGATATTGACTGTTCAGTGAACATGATGAATGGATTTACAGTAAGTGCCCCCAAATACATAAATGTGAGAAGCTGAATGAAACAGCCTTTAGCTATGGAGTAAACTTTGCTGTCGCCCGTGTCCTTTTCCCTCTGCAGTTTTCCACTGGCAAGTTCACAGCCCGTGCCTAAGGCAAGAGTAGCACACACAAGGTGGAGACAGAGACCCTCATAGCTCTCAATTCCCCTGCAAGTTCTCGAGCTGGACCAGGCCTGACGGCAGACACTTCAATCACAGACATGAGAATATTTTATTACTTAAACGTGGGCATTTTTACCACTTAAAATGACCACAAAGATCATGGGACATTGTAAAGATGGAGTCCAGGGGGGAGAGAGCCAGCACATGGCAGGCAGGAAGGGTGAGGCACTAAGACCTGTTTTCATCGCTCCCACACACTGGTCTCACCTTCACCACATCAGCAGGTAAGTGTGGATTGAGCTCTGCTGGGTGCCAGGCTCCCCACCAAGCACGTTACACACGTCATTTCACATATCACTCACTGGCACTATTGTTCCACTCAATAAAGATGAGGAAACCTTATCTTCTAGAGGAGAAATATCTTGCCCAGGTTCTGGAACCTACGCTGATCTGACTCCAGAGTCTGTGATCTTACAAAATACAAGATGTGCTGCCAGTTCACAGGAGAGTCCAACCTCCTTCACAAAGCACAGGAGTCCTTCTTCTTCTTTTTTTTTTAAACATGAAATTTATTGTCAAATTGGTTTCCATACAACACCCAGTTCTCATCCCAACAGGTACCCTCCTCAATGCCCATCACCTACTTTTCCCTCCCTCCTGCCCCCCATCAACCCTCAGTTTATTCTCAGTTTTTAAGAGTCTCTTATGGTTTGGCTCCCTCCCTCCCTAACTTTTTTTTTCCTTCCCCTCCCCCATGGTCTTCTGTTAAGTTTCTCAGGATCCACATAAGTGAAAACATATGGTATCTGTCTTTCTCTGTCTGACTTATCTCACTTAGCATAATACTCTCCACTTCCATCCATGTTGCTACAAATGAACAGATTTCATTCTTTCTCATTACCAAGTAGTATTCCATTGTATATATAAACCACAGCTTCTTTATCCATTCATCAGTTGAAGGACATTTAGGCTCTTTCCATAATTTGGCTATTGTTGAAGGTGCTGCTATAAACATTGGGGTACAAGTGCCCCTATGCATCAGCACTCCTGTATCCCTTGGGTAAATTCCTAGCAGTGCTATTACTGGGTCATAGGGTAGATCTATTGTTAATTTTTTGAGGAACATCCACACTGTTTTCCAGAGTGGCTGCACCAATTTGCATTCCCACCAACAGTGCAGGAGGGTTCCCATTTCTCCACATCCTCTCCAGCATCTATAGTCTCCTGATTTGTTCATTTTAGCCACTCTGACTGGCACGAGGTGATATCTGAGTGTGGTTTTGATTTGTATTTCCCTGGTAAGGAGCGATGTTGAGCATCTTTTCATGTGTCTGTTGGCCATCTGGATGTCTTCTTTAGAGAAGTGTCTATTCATGTTTTCTGCCCATTTCTTCACTGGGTTCTTTGTTTTTCAGGAGTGGAGTTTGGTGAGTTCTTTATAGATTTTGAATACTAGCCCTTTGTCTGATATGGCATTTGCAAATATCTTCCCCCATTCCATCAGGTGCCTTTTAGTTTTGTTGTTTATTTCCTTTGCAGTGCAGAAGCTTTTTATCTTCATGAGGTCCCAATAGTTCATTTTTGCTTTTAATTTCCTTGCCTTTGGAGATGTGTCAAGTAAGAAATTGCTGTGGCTGAGGTCAGAGAGATTTTTTTCCTGCTTTCTCCTCTAGGGTTTTGATGGTTTCCTGTCTCACATTCAGGTCCTTTATCCATTTTGAGTTTATTTTTGTGAATGGTGTAAGAAGGTGGTCTAGTTTCATCCTTCTGCATGTTGCTGTCCGTTTCTCCCAGCACCATTTGTTAAAGAGACTGTCTTTTTTTCCCATTGGATATTCTTTCCTGCTTTGTCAGAGATTAGTTGGCCATACTTTTGTGGGTCCGATTCTGAAGTGTCTATTCTATTCCATTGGTCTATGTGTCTGTTTTTGTGCCAATACCATGCTGTCTTGATGATTACAGCTTTATAGTAGAGGCTAAAGTCTGGATTGTGATGCCTCTCACTTTGGTGTTCTTCTTCAAAATTACTTTGGCTATTTGGTGTCTTTTGTGGTTCCATACAAATTTTAGGATTGCTTGTTCTAGCTTCAAGAAGAATGCTGGTGCAATTTTGATTGGGATTGCATTGAATGTGTAGATTGCTTTGGATACTATTGACATTTTAACAATATTTATTCTTCTAATCCATAAGCACAGAATGCTTTTCCATTTCTTTGTATCTTCAGTTTCCTTCATAAGCTTTCTATAGTTTTCTGCATACAGATCTTTTACATCTTTGGTTAGGTTTATTCCTAGGTGAATATGGATGCAAAAATTCTCAACAAGATACTAGTAAATCGAATTCAACAGCATGTAAAAAGAATTATTCACCATGATCAAGTGGGACTCATTCCAGGGCTGCAGGGCTGGTTCAATATTTGCAAATCAATCAACATGATACATCACATTAATAAAAGAAAAGAACCAGATGATCCTTTCAATCAATGCAGAAAAAGCTTTTGACAAAATCCAGCATCTTTCTTAATAAAAACCCTCAAGAACGTCGGGATAGAAGCAACATACTTAAACATCATAAAAGCCTTTTATCAAAAGCCCACAGCTATTATCATCCTCAATGGGGAAAAACTGAGAGCTTTCCCCCTGAGATCAGGAACACGACAGGGATATCCACTCTCACCGCTGTTGTTTAACATAGTGTTGGAAGTTCTAGCATCAGCAATCAGACAACAAAAGGAAATCAAAGGCATCCAAATTGGCAAAGATGAAGTCAAGCTTTCACTTTTTGCAGATGACGTGATATTATACATGGAAAACCCGATAGACTCCACCAAAAGTCTGCTAGAACTGATACATGAATTCAGCAAAGTTGCAGGATACAAAATCAATGTACAGAAATCAGTTGCATTTTTATTTTTATTTATTTATTTATTTTTTTTAGATTATTCCATTTTTATTAATCTTTGCCATTACTGGATATTATCTTTTTTTTTTAATATATGAAATTTATTGTCAAATTGGTTTCCATACAACACCCAGTGCTCATCCCAAAAGGTGCCCTCCTCAATACCCATCACCCACCCTCCCCTCCCTCCCACCCCCCATCAACCCTCAGTTCTCAGTTTTTAACAGTCTCTTATCAGTTGCATTTTTATACACCAATAATGAAGCAACAGAAAGACAAATAAACTGATCCCGTTCACAACTGCAACAAGAATCACAGGAGTCCTTTTGTAATGGGTCCTTTCATCCCCTAGGAACTTTCTGCCACTTCCCAGAGTCTCTCCCCTAGCTATAACTGAGACCTTGAGTTCCTTGGAAGATTCTTTCTTCTCACAAATCCACTGATTAGCACATGAAAGATGACTGGGCAGTTCAGAGGATGAGGTCATGGGCAATCAGCCCAGGATCAAGGCCACACTTCTAAAGTCTCCAAGTTTTTTCATCCAAGGATGAGGTTTGGTGAGATTTTGAGAACTAGATGTGGTGTGTGGTTCATAACCTCAATAAAAGGAAAAGATATTCAGAAACTTCTGAGTGTTTAAATATTAACTGAACAAGCTGATCATAGGATAAATAGGGCATGTTGTAGGAGAGATAAATTAGGTCAAAATGGTGGAGAACCTGGAACTTTATTTGTTAATCATTAGGCACCATTTCAGTGAGAGTAGTGGGGTCATGTATGGAAAATAATTCTTACAGAATAATCAGACTTATGGAGAAAAAATAAGATCTGAAAGAAACAGCTTGGAGACTTTAGAAGTGTGGCTGTGATCCTGGGCTGGAGGGTGACTGCCAAGCTCCTGGGGTGGGTGGGTGGGTGGGCTCTGCTGTAAAGCTGAAGGACCATGGCACAGCAGAGGTCATGACCTCTGACCTTCAGACCACACTGCCCATCTGACTGCAGCCCAGGCCAGGCCTTCACCACTTGCGTTAGAGCAGGGAGAGCATGTGAATTAGGGCGACGGCAGGTGAGGAGGGTGAGGGGTGCTGCTGGGACCCCGTGCATGTGTGGGGCTTCCCCGCACCGTGCAGAGGTTATCCAGGGCTGGGGGAATTAGCAGGAAGAGTGGCCTTAGACGTGATTGAAAGCCTGAGGTTGAATGTTAAATGGGTGACGAAGGTCTAAGTGCCCAGAGGTTTGGAAGCATGTGTGTGGTTACAGGTAGAATTCTTACTGGTGGTTCTATTAATATGCAAGTGGCCTTGGGCTAATGTCACATTTCCTTGTCACAACAACTTGTAAATTAGGGGCCACTGTCACCACAGTAGTGCAGGTGAGGACCCTGACTGGCCTGGGGCACTCGGGCACGAAAGCACCTCCAGGGTCAGGCGGCTGTACGTGCTGGCCTTCACACTGAGTCACATCGTGCAGAGCCCAGGCTGCTCAGCCAACACCACCCTGCACAGTAGAGCTGGGCCATCCAGGGCACAGGCCAAAGAAGGCAGGTCTGGGCTGGGCCGTCTAGGGCACCGGCCGGGGAAGGCGGGTCTTGGCTGGAATATTCTCATATTCTGTATATTCCTAATAATGTTTAACATGAAATGCCAATTTCTCCCAGATTGATGTTTTTACTTTTGATGATTAGAACTCTTATCTCAACCCTTTCAATAAGTACTAAGACCCAGGGCGAGCACAAAGCAGGTATTTCCATCACCTCCAGAGAGTAGCATAGTTTCTACACTGTTATCATTATTATTTTGGTCAAATGTTTAGGATTTATTTTTAATAGCAATCATGTCCATGGAATCATGGCATGAACAAAATCCACATGTTCCAAATGCCATTATAAATCAACCCCGTCGCCAGGAGCAACACCATTGCTGGCTAAGGAGACAGTTTCCTGGTATCGGTTTCTCCGTGGCCTCGAAGATGGTTTATGTGCACCTTTTGCAGAGCCCGAGTGCCCAGAAAACAGGAGACACACTCCTTGCAATTTTAAGGCTCTGCAGTAATCCTCTTTGTCATGAGCTCTGACCTCCATGTCCACGGGGCATCGTGCTGGCCCTGTGTCTGCCGTGCTGACCCCTGACTGGGCAGCGTCCACCACGGAGCTGCTCGCACCCTTTGAGGCTGCACAGGGGACAGCTGTGTCCCCCTCCTCCGGGCAGCCCCCCCGAGCCCTGATTTGTCTTCAGGGTCATTCTTCACTTTTCTTGAAGGAGAAAACACGTTCACAGCCGCATTGCCCCATTTCCCAGCCTGTAGAAACCCAGGAGTCTGACAACCTTGCCTTCTTTTTTTCATCTCTGTGCCCGTTGGTCCAATTTATCAGTGTCTCTGCTGATGTAATCCTGTCTTCTTCTGAGATGAATGAGGATTATCCAAATCTTCAAGTTCTGATTCCTTCACCTCCAGTTTATGTCTCTCCTCTTGCTTTTACTGTTGGAAGCAAGGAGACAGCACCTCACATGATGGAAGCAGGTGCGTGGCCTTTCTGGCTGGCAAACTCCACGATGCCTAGAGTGGAAGACTCTTCTCACTGCCCCTCCATCTCAGAGCTCATGATGGGAGGCTACCATGATAGCAGAGGGCCGGTTACAGACACCTTCACAGCAAAGTGCATGTGTACGTGCATGTGTGTATGTTCAGACAGTGGCATAGGATTGATTGCCTCCCAGTGACACAGAAGTGCAAGCCTCTAAGGCCCTTCTCTCTCCAGAGACGGGAGTCTCCCTGTGATATAGACGGGACGCTGCCTGGGAAGGAGCTCCAGCAATGTGTGAGGAGTGAACTCGCCAACCTCCATCCACCTGCAGGGTGATTGAGCCAAGAGATCACAGCTTATAGGCTGCCCACACGCAGATTCCCCGCTGCCTGTCCCAGAACTCTGATCAAGACTGAACTTTTCATCACAGCCTCCAACAGCTTCTGGATTGACATTCTTCCTGGAAGGTAGGGCTGTTTTTCTCATGTGTGGAAAAAAATAAAGGAAGTTTATTTTAAAAGTCCAGGCCATCCAGAGCTGGTTCCCTTTAGCAGCGAACAGGATGAGGTTTTCATGTGTCCCAACATCCACTGTATTTTTAGTCATGGAAAATTGACTCTCTCCTTCTCTTTGCAGACATAAATCCCCTCATTGGCATCTTGGTTCACAGAAATGTGAAAAGAGAGTTTCAGTATGGACTCACCTGGGAAAATGCGGGTTATTCTTGGAGCAGAAATATCCCAGGACAAAATCGTGGTGATGTAGAGTTACATCGGGCCAAGTGGGCCCCCCACGCACTGTGTTTCTTGTAGACCCAGCAGCCCCAAGCTTTCCCTCTTCACAGTTTGGGGGAGGAAACCTAGCAGCTAAACCAAAGTCAATTCTGTACCACACAATTCAGGGTTTTACTTTACCACCAAACCACGTGGTCACAGGGACATATGGTAAACACAGTGACTACTTCCTTTGTTTCAATTAGTTTCCTTCCTTTGTTTCAATTCTGGAAGGAGGGTTGAACTCACCCAAAACACAGCAGTTTCACTCAACCAGAGTTCAAACTGCAGCTGATGATTGCCATGGATACTGAGGAAAATAAACAACTTATTCTCCTTAAAGTGGATTATATGACGATTGCCTAAGATCAGCTATAATGGCCGAGGGCTCTTAGAAATACAGTTATATTTTCTGGTCAGGATATTGAAGAGAATTTTCATTGGATATTTTTGTTTTTTTATTGTAAGAAACCTGTTTAGGTTTGACCCACAGGTCATCCATCTGCCCAGTCATTTGGAAACGCTAGGACCGAGCATTCAGAGGGACGGATGTTCCTAACTGCACTTCCTAATCTCTGCAGGCTCATAGCATGAAGGACACTGATGCATTTTACACCATTTACTCTATGAAATGTCAGTGGATTGCATTAGATGACTGAATTCAGATGCTCTTGTAGTGAAAGCATATTAAAGCATGTGAACTTAGGACCCACTGGGGAGAGAGTGTGCTTGTTGGGGACTGTGAATTAGACTTTCCTAGACAGCAATGTTCGTGAAGACAGTAGACCTATGACTCAAATAGGGAGATCACAGAAGTTTTGCTTAATGCTATTATCAGGTCAGTAATTATTTGCTTCATAGAAACACAATGAATATGAATGATAACCATGTCTCATTGCTCCTGTATAAAAATTCTATGTGTCTCCAACTCTGTGTACCTTCTCTCAGACCCTTGCTCACTACATGGATCTTTCAACTTATCTGTTACATATATTGTCTAGCACATGTCTATCTATATAAACCAATCACCTTTTCAATTTCTCTGCTTTTTCACAGTGTGTGCATTGATGGCCTGTGTATTTTAATCCTCAGGTGGTTTGGTATATAAATCTCAAATCTGGTTCAGTATATGCTTCTAATGTCTCTCCTGTGTTTGTATATTTCCTTTCAATGCATTTAGTATTTTCATGATGGAATATATTTGTCTTTCTTTCCGGATAACAAGTCAACCTATTATATTTGCTGGTTTGCATAATTTTATCTTTGTCTGTTGTTTCTCTAATTCCAGTGTCCAAATGCTCATTTCACTCACTTTGTTATTTTTCCAGTGGTTATGAGACCTGATTTTCTTCCCGCAGGAATAAAACAGGAATGACAAAGAAAGGTGACTCTCAGGTAGGGAGGAATGAGAGGGACAAATTCTAGCAACCCGGCAGGGTTTATCTTGCTGGGCTTCTCTGAGCAGCCCGGGCTGGAGAAGGTCCTCCTTGTGGCCATCTCCATCATATATGTACTGACGCTGGTGGGGAACACAGCCATCATCCTGGTCTCCTTCTTGAACCCCAAGCTGCACACGCCCATGTACTTCTTCCTGTCGAATCTGTCCTTCCTGGACCTCTGCTTCACGACGAGCATTGTCCCACAGATGCTGGTGCATCTCAGGGGCCCCGAGAAGACCATCAGCTACACGGGCTGTGTGCTCCAGCTCTACGTGGCGCTGGGGCTGGGCTCCACTGAGTGCATCCTTCTGACGGTGATGGCTTACGACCGCTTCAATGCCATCTGCCGCCCCCTGCACTACGGCGTCATCATGCACCCCAGGCTGCTCCGGCAGCTTGCAGCTGTGGCCTGGAGCAGTGGTTTTGTGGAGTCCACGCTTCAGACCATCCTCGTCTTCCAGCTGCCTCTCTGCAACCACCACAGGGTGGATGATTTCATGTGTGAGGAGCCCGCCCTGATTAAAATTGCCTGTGTGAACACCACCTTCCTGGAGAACGAGCTCTCCATAGCCATCGTCCTCTATGTGGTCATACCGCTGGGGCTGATTCTGGTCTCCTACGGCTGCATCGCCAGGAGCGTGCTGAGAATCAGGTCCACGGAAGGCAGGAGGAAAGCGTTTGGGACCTGCGGGTCCCACCTGCTGGTTGTGGTTTTGTTCTTCGGGACTATAATTTCTGTCTACATCCAACCCAAGAGCGAGTACACGCAGAACCACAGTAAATTCCTCACCCTCTTCTATACTGTAGTGACGCCCTCGCTTAATCCTCTCATCTACACGCTGAGAAACAAGGAGGTTAAGTGGGCTCTGAGGAGACTTCTGTGGAGGGACCCACATCAGGGAGAACCGTGACACGTACTCAGCCATTCCCCAGGTGCCGAGGACTTACACATCCCGCGTCTAAGGGTCACAGCTTCGGCTCCGCAGTAAAACAGGTGTCACATTTCCTTTCAATGGCATCCTGAAGTTACTATCCTAAGCCCTTCTTTTCATCCTCCTTTCCCGAACTGTTATATGTCTTTTTCTGGCTAATTTGTAAAGATTCTGTGTATACATGAACACGTTTAGAGGCAGGGGTATGTGCACATGAATCATACTTCCAGGAATCCCGGAGTTATTGCTCTGGTAACGAACTATCGCCATGAGCAGACAGAAGCCAGCTCCAGCTCGTGCTGGTCACGGCTGCCAGGTGGGTCTAGCTGAGGACAGGGCTCTGCAGCAGGGGCTGCGTCTGCAGCTCGCCGGCCGGTTAGGGCCCTGCACACCCACAGCTACCTGACGGTTTGTCTTATCAGGGGTTGTTGGTTCTCACATATTCAGCAGGGCGCCTGGGATTCCATGCACCCGGGACCATTCTGATCTCTCCCAGCCACAGAGAAAGTCTCCAAGGAGAACGACCAACGTGACTGTTTCTCTACTACACGTCTCTTGTTACCGCAGAGCAGCCCCCAATCTCTTGATTGACCCCTTGGTGCTATACCTGAATTGAGGTCAAATAAACACAATTTGAAATATTGTCATTAAGTGTGAATATTTAAATCTCCCAAAAGTAAGCAGATTTATTTATAAATAAAAGTGTTTGTCTTTGCCATTATAACATTCCCTTTCACAGATATTGTAATTTCATAGAATTTATAAATTTTTTTTCTTCATATTGAATATGAAGTTTTTATCTATTCTAATAACACAGCTGAAAATCTGGGTAACTTTTAAAGTGTGAAAATATTGGCCATGCTTTCCCTATGTTCATAATAGTTATCGATTTATAAAATATTATCAAAATCCTTATTGGCTTTAATTCTAGAGACTACTTCAACATACTTACAATGTGTTATTGTTTTATAAATGTGGTCTTAAAAATAAATGCTTTTAACAGAGATTAATCCTAAGTAATTATTTTAATACAGATAAGTAACTCTAGCTGAATATAGTAAGTTGAATGGAATGATTTAAAAAAAAAATGACCTCATTGGAGGAGAAAAAACATGATCTACTAAGAAGACATTGATAAGGTGCCTTAGGTGTTGTTTATACAAACTGGTGCTTCTATTTCTCTGTTTATATGATAGAATTTGATTGACATTTGATGGAAATTGGATTAATTGTGGTCAGATTTAAATAAAATATTTTTATAGATGGATTAGGACAGCCAAATACCTAATCAGCAGTATGATTACCCAAATCATTTAAAATGTTATAATTTCAAATAGACAATAAATGAAAGCACTAATAAAAATGGTATACTTATGTCCCCAATAAGATTAAAAAATTTAATATTTTCTATATATTTTCTACATTTTTAGCACTCATACCTAGAGGTATTCATGATTATTAGTTTGTGTACATTTATCCAAAAACATTTAAAAATACTTTAAAGTAAAAATATATAGATATTAATGGTTTTAAATTTACATAAATAATATTAAACTACATGTATCACTTACACTAGTTTAAGAACTAGTTACAAAGATATTCAGATTATTTAATTGTGTGCATGTATCTCATTTTATTAAGAATATTTATATTGTTTCAAGTTTTTTACTCTTTCTAACCATGCTGCAACAAACATTCTTGTGTGTAGATGCCAGTTTTTACCTACTTTTGTGGGAATGATTCTGTGTGGTCAATAACTACATGTGGAAGCCTTCAGGTAAAGGAGATGCCCATTAGAAACTACAGAAATCCGCTGATATGGCAAAGATTTCCGCAGGTAACCATATTGATTGACAACCCCACCTTGACTGTATGAGAACCTCATTGCTTATCCTCTATTCAACCCACAATGTAGCCAGATTTGAATGCCAGAAACTGTGCCCAGCTAAAATGCTGAAAGTATCCATTGTTTCCGCATGCAACTGTTGAGAAGATTGCATTGTTTTTCTCCTATTATAATCTATTACATACTTCCTGTGTCAATAGATTTTCTACCTTGAAATAATATCTGTGTTCCTGGAATAAGCTGGCTTTGTCTGTAATGTATTGTTTTTAGAATATTCCTTCTATATTCAAAATGTCTTTTGAGAATTTTTATAAAAATTTTGTAAAATGTAAAACTGTATTTGAGTTTATAATGGAGATTGGCCAATAATATCATTTTCTTATGTCACCTGTGTTCTGTTTATGCATAAAAATTTTACTAGTCTCATAAAATCAGTGGGGCAACTTTCTATTTCTTATTAAATTTGGAAGAGATTAAATAAACCTGGAATTAATGGTTCTTTGAGTTTTCTAGAAGTCACACAGAACAGATCCAGCCTTGTGATGCTGAGGGTACACTGTGGGACATTAGTAATCCTGAGCTCATTAAAAAAAATATACTGTTCTACTCAGGCTTTTTCCTTCCTGGGAATTTTGACAATTTATATTTTTCTGTAGAAAATTATTCATTACATTTAGATTTTTAAGTTATCGGCTCAACATTCTTCCTGAAATGGTGTGTTGTGGCATTAAATCCGTTTTATACTGTGTCATTTTTTATCTTAATGATACTTACTCATGTAAATAGCCAGAGGTTTACCATTTTATTAGTTTTATCAAAGAACCAGCTTATTATTTTATTGGTCAAATCTATTTAATTGTTGTATTAGTGTTCTACTTCATTCATTTCTCCTTTTAGCTTTATTATCTCCTTTATTCTATTTTCTTTGGTTTATTTTGTTGTTCTCCCCTTATTTTGGTATTTTGAATGTTTAGCCTCTGTTCTTCCAATTTACCAATAAATGCATTTAAATCCATAAATTCTCTTTGAGTACTGCTGCAATACACACGTTTCCATACATATTTTGAAATTTAGCTATAAATGCCTTTTAATTTTAATTTTTA
This sequence comes from Panthera pardus, assembly GCF_024362965.1. NCBI lineage: Eukaryota > Metazoa > Chordata > Mammalia > Carnivora > Felidae > Panthera > Panthera pardus. The sequence goes on from NW_026526732.1 coordinate 106,619,933, forward strand.
TTTATTCTGTAACTTGAATTTATTTAGGAATGTGGTTTTTGGACTCTAAACTCATGGGATGTTGACTATGATTTTGTTAATGCTATCTATTTTATTTTTTTGACTATCACTTTGTTATTGATTTCTTATTTTACTATATGGCATCAGTAAATATAATCTGTGAAAAATCCTTTAGAATCATTGGTTTGTCATTTTCACCTGGTAGCTCTGAAAGATTTGGCTCTGTCTTAAGGCTTGTTGTTTTAATTTAATAGCATAAATGAGAAATCACTCAAAATCATTTCATGGGGAAAACAAATTGGTAAAAATAATAACTTAATTCAGCCTATGACAGATCAAAGATGTATCTTGTAATGTCTAAGCCACTAAAAGAATAAGACTTTAATGTAATGCCAACAAGCTTGAAGGTGAGGCAAGTGTTATAATAAAACTATTTGATTAATTATAAAAACATAAACGCAGTAGAAGAAAAGGCAAGCAATAAATTGGATGAATAGAAGCTGCATAGAAAAATAGTAGCCACCAACTCCAGCAATTATATGAATTATATTATTTAAATTATGGGTATGAATTATATAAATTTGTATATAAAGTACATTATATAAACTATATGTATAAATTATATAAATGTAAATGGCCCAAACTGTCCAAATAAATAAAAATATTTTCAGAGTACTGTTTTTTAATTAAATTTTTTTTTAAGTAGGCGCCATGCCCAACGTGGGGCTTGAACTCATGACCCTGAGGTCAAGAGTCAGATGGTCCACCCACTGAGCCAGCCAAGTGCCCCCAGAGTGCATTTTTTTTAGAGACTAAGATAAAAACTACATATAAGATGCAGGGTAAAGTTTAAAAAAAGACATACCCTGTGACGGTAGACAGTAGGAAGTTGAAACATGCTAATATCACATGACAGAAACTTTAAGGGAAGAGTGATTACCAGTAATAAGGAAGGACTTTTCATCATGCTAAAATATTTAATCAGCCTGGAAATTATAACACTCCAAGATTCACACACCTCCTGTAACATAGCTTCAAGGTATGAAGCCAAATCGGACAAGTAGCAAAGGAAAGAGAGAAATCCACAGCGGAGTTGGGTGAATCACTGGTAGAAAGACACACAAACATGAGTGATACACAGGGAATATAGTTAACAACAAAAATCACCTCAGACGTGCAGAGAGGACACTCAAGCCAATGAGTTTATACGAGCGTTTTTGAAGCATACACAGAACATTCACAACATGTTGACCAAATATTGAATAATACAGCAAGTTTGAACACATTCCAAAAGCTTAAAGGCACATGAGCATTTATTTTGAGAAATATGAAATCAAGATAGAAATCAGTAACACATACTGGACAAAGGATTACTGTTTTTCACATATGAACATTTCAAACATAGTACACGGAGGTAGGAGAGGATAAGATAACCCACCAACATCCAAGTCCACATTAGCAATTATCAACATCACGCCAATTTTGTTTCAAATATTTCCTCCCACAGTTTTTGTTTTTTCATTTTGTTTTGTTTTGCTGTAGTTTTTAAAAGTAAATCTCAGGCATTGTATCATTGCAAACAATAATATAGAAAGAAAACGAACAGTATTTGCTTACCATAATCCGTCAGCCCATGTTCAGATTTTCTTAAATGGTTTTTGTCTTTGGTTTGTTCCAATCAGGATCCAAAAACTTCCACCCCTTGCATTTTGTTGGTGTTTCTCATGTGTGGACGTTTCCGGCGGAGGGCAGGTACCAGGCATCTGCAAACACTGAACTCTGCAGGTACAGCCCCTGAACCGCGTGTTGGTGAGGGGGCTGGGGGCGTCTCCACTGAGCCTCATGTACACAAATAGGCAGTAGGCAGATTTGGCCCATGGCTTAGAGTTTGCAAACCGACCTGTGGTTTGCATTCTGCAAGGAGACAGGTTAACCTAGAAGAGGTGATGGCATGCTCTGATTTTGTAACTTGGTATAGACAATAACTCCAAGAGTGAGACAATTAATAAATTCCTTTTCAAACTGTCTCTCTGCCTAGATTTCCTTGTCATTAAGCCCTGGGCTACCTGTCTTATCTTCTGCTGGTTCATCTATTATTGAATGAGATAAACTGTAGCTCATTCTAAAAATCTATTTGAGAATTTTGCTCTCAGAACATGCTGCTGACTGTGTTTTTATGTAAATAGGAGGTAAACAATTTATGTGTGTGATTTAAAGATAACAAGCATAGGTGTTTGGGAATCTCTCTTTCTCTCTCTGTCTTTTTTTTTTTTGTCTTTTTATTTAAATTTTAGTTAGTTAACATACAGTGCAATATTAACTTCAGGAGTAGAATTCAGTGATTCCCTCTTACATACAAGACCCAGTGCTCATCCCAGCAAGTGCCCTCCTTAGTACGCATCACCATCTAGCCCATCTCCCCCCACCTCCCCTCTAGCAACCCTCAATTTGTTATGTATCATTATGAGTCTCTTGTAGTTTGTTTCCCTCTCTTCTTTATTTTCTTCCATATCTTCATCTGTTTTGTTTCTCAAATTCCACATGAGTGGAATCATATGGTATCTCTCTTTCTCTGACTGACTTATTTCACTTAGCGTAATGCCCTCTAGTTTCATCCACATCATTTCAAATGGCAAAATTTCATGCTTTTTGATCGCCTAGTAATATTCCATTGTGTACGTATACCATATGTTCTTTATTCATTCATCAGTCATTGGACATTTGGTCTCTTTCTGTAATTTGGCTATTGTTGGTAATGCTGCTATAAACATTGGGATGTATGTGCCCCTTCAAATCAACATTTTTGTACCCTTTGGGTAAATACCTAGTAGTGTGATTGCTGGGTCGTAGGGTATAGGGGTTACTCTTAAATATAAATCAAAAGTTACTGTTTACATCACATGTGCTGATTCAAACCAAAGGAGAGGCTTTCACAAAGAAAAATAAAATCACCCCTCTGAAAAAATCTCACAAATTAGAAAGAAACCTGAACAGCATATTTGTCCCTTCCCAGTGGACACTCTCTGGTATTGTTTGGTCTTTTCACTTGCACTTTATTTATCTCAGGGACAGAGAATGCAGGGAATCAGAACTAATGGGAATGAACCTTCCTGGAAGTCATGGCTGGTGCCCCACACTGGTCCTTGCTCACTTTGGAGATGAGAGGTTCCAGCCTCTGCTCCTGGCCTCCAGGCGTGTAGACTGAGGACAGTAGCACAAGGGTGGTTTTTAAGGTCACATGGAGTGAGCTTAAACTGCCCTTTTATACACTCAGAGTTCAGTAAACGTGGTTGTCGTTATGGTTGGTGGCGCTGTCTGTGCTGGTGCAGAGGAAAGTGCACTCCAGAGTCTCCCCAACACCACATGGCACAGGCTTGGAGGAGCAGAGTTAGTAAAGAATGTCTCCCTATAACTAATATTCAGGAACATGCAGTAGAGAAAATACTGAGGGTAAGTTAATTCGTGACCATGTAGATATTTAAAACAAACGTTAAGTGTTCTAGAAGATGCATTTTTGGTACTTTTTATATATTCAACTGCTTTCAAAACAACATATATATGTTTTCATAACATAATCTTTCATGGGAAGGGACTTGAGTGTGTGTGTGTGTGTGTGTGTGTGTGTGTGTGTGTGTGTGTGATTAGTGGAAAGAAAAGGCTAAAATAAAATAAGCCAAATGTTTACATTAGCTGGATTCAAGGAAGATAAATGGATTAAATTTTCAATTTTACACTTTTATATATTTTATAAATTTGCTCTGAAAAGCATGTATTATATTTGTTTTAACAAAAGGTCTACATTTAAATATTTTAGTATCTGTATTCTACATACATTACATATTTATTGAAGAAACCTTAGAAACAAGGATAAGAAAAACATCTGCAATATGAACGCCTGGAGATTCTACTGTGAACATCCCATTGTAATCCGTTCAGATTTATAAAACTAAACAAAAATGGTCATGGTATACAAATCGTTTTTAACTTGCTTTAATAATCACTCTTTTTTCTGGATTGGTCATCATTTCTAATGCCTGCCTATAATTTCTGCCTATTCCATAGCATAATTATTCCCCAGTTAGTTTTGCTTGTTTGATTATTCCCATTGTCAATTACTATGCACATGTCTAAATATGAACCACAATGCGTTATGTGTGAATTAATTGGACAGTTTTTCGTAAAGTAGGGATATCTGGAAAACACATCTTGGTCATTAGTGGACATGACTATTGTCCCCTGATAGAATTATCACATTAGCACATTCTTTTTTTCTTTTACCACTAACTGACAAGCAAAACTGCATGTATTTAAGGTGCACAAGGTGATGAAGTATTAGCACAACTGAGTTATTGACACACCCATCATCTCAAATAGAGATTGTGTGTGTGGTGAGAGCACTTCAGATTTGCCCTCTCTGCACATGTCAAGGGTACAATACAGTGCTGCTAACCAGGGACCACATTTACATCACACCCAGGACTAGTCATCGTGCACACTGATTGGGTCACACAGCTACTCTTGGTCCTATGACAGCTGCTGCCTGAGTTGTTAGCAAACCCTCCTGCATCCCAGCACCTGTGAGGGCTGGGTGTTGGTGCCTCAGGCAATGCCTCTCCAGGCGCCTGCAGCTACTGTGTTGTGACCATGTTCATTTCCTTTGAGAGATAGTGTGTGGCTCATTTCCAAGCATAAGGAGCCAGAATTCATCTGTACATATGCAAATTTTGTAAATTATATAAAAATCTTTTAAATTGTTTATGTTAATTATGTTTAGTTCATTTTTATCTTTCTATCCTATAATTTAAATATGATTCTCTTTTTAAAAGCATTTTCAGCATGGAGACTGATAAAAATTTCCCACTTTTTTCTTTTAATGTTCTGAAACGTGTTTGCTTTCTTTTTTTGCATGCTTACATATTTTATAGTACACGCAACTCACAGAAAGAATTAATTCCATGTCATGTAACAATAATTACAGTTGGAATGCTTAAAACATTTTTTATGGAAGGAAATAATGTGTTTCATGGAGTTATTAGGGATTTGAGAGTCATGTGGGGCAGACATATGTGGGAACACTTTCCCCAGGGACTAGGGCAGAGAGTCAGATGGGACCCTCGGGGACTGGAAAATGACTAAGACTGCAGAATGAGAATTTGCCAGACTTCTGAGATATAATCTGGCAATTTATACACTAAGTCTAGACTAACATATTTTGGAAAACCTGTCTAGTGTTGGACTCACATATTAAAAATTTTTGGGAGCCAACTTCCTTCCAGAATTTGGCAATCAGAACTTAGGCTGTGAGTACAGAGGTGTCTCCAAAATTGCAGCCACTGTTATCACAGAAGGTCCTAACACAGGACCTTCTGTACTGTGAAGGTCACAGGACTGTGAGCAGGGCTCACAGTGTTATCACAGAAGGTCCTTACACAGGCTGCAGGGCTCAGAGTATTATCACAGAAGGTCCTTACACAGGCTGCAGGGCTCAGAGTGTTATCACAGAAGGTCCTTACACAGGCTGCAGGGCTCAGAGTGTTATCACAGAAGGTCCTTACACAGGTTGCAGGGCTCAGAGTGTTATCACAGAAGGTCCTTACACAGGCTGCAGGGCTCACAGTGTATGTTTCTTTCTTTCCTCTTGGGTTGTGTGTGCATCTTTTCAAAGAGCAGATCTGCACAGTCCTTCGGTACCTACCCGCGAGTTAAAGCTTTTTTCCAGAGGGTTCTCCAGAGAGCTGCCTTGACCTCCTTGTTCCGCAAACTGTAAATGATGGGGTTGAGCATGGAGGTTACCACTGTGTAGAAGAGAGCTAGGAGCTTATCTATTCCTGGCGAATGGCTGGCCTTGGGCCTCAGGTAGGTGACAGACCCTGAGCCGTAGAAGAGCGTCACTACAAGCAGGTGGGAAGAGCAGGTGGACAGAGCTTTCCGGCGGCCTTCAGGTGAGGGCATGATCAGCACGGCAGCTAGGATTCTGCCATAGGAAGCGATGATCAGTAGAAATGGGCTGGAAATGCAAAGAACGGCTACAACAAAGACCGCGGCCTCGTTACGGGATGTATCCCCGCAGGCAAGAGCCAGGATAGGGGGGAGGTCACAGAAGAAGTGGTCTATTTCACAGGGGCCACAGAAGTTCAAGGAGAAAATATAGTTGGTCTGGCCCAAGCCTACCACGCAACCCACTGCCCAGGAAACCACGGCCAGCTGGGCACATAGCCCACGGCTCATTCGTGTCGCATAGTGTAGTGGGGAGCATATGGCCATGTAGCGGTCAAAAGCCATGGCCGCCAGAAGACAGCACTCACTGATGGCGAACAGCGTGAAGAAGAACATCTGTGTGGCACACCCCTCTCGGGAGATGCCCCGGGCCTCACTCACAAGGCTCTGAAGCATCTTGGGTATGACTGAACACGTGTAGCCAATCTCCAAGAGAGACAGGTTGGCCAGGAAGAAGTACATGGGCGTGTGGAGGGTGGGGTTGGTGCAGATGGCCAGGGCTATGAGAGCGTTGCCCGTCAGGGAGGCGAGGAACATGAGCAGGATGAGGGTGAATAGAAGCAAGCACTGCTCGGCAGCGGCAGAGAACTTGGCGAATGCAAAGTGCTTGACGGACTCGCTGTTGTCCTGCCACTGGGAACAGCTGAGGTTCATGACCTGGGAAGGGGTCAGCAGGCAAGGATTCGTTCAATATAAATGCAAATCTACCTCTAAAGAGCGCTAGTACGCCAGGTAGGTACATTTCTTACCTGCAAATCTAAAACTCAAAAAGTTTGGAAGTTACACTCACCCTCATGCCTTTAAGAACCAAATCCTACTCTGTGTTCACAATGCCAGCTGATCTGCTAAAAAATACACCTGGTCACCAAGCATGACATTGAAAACAAACATTAACTCCAGCCCATTTCTGTCTTCATCTAGTCTGACCCAGGAATTGCACTACTAGGTATGTAGAGGTGTGCTGTTTTGAAGGGGCACATGCACCCCAATGTTTATAGCAGCACTATCAACAATAGCCAAAGTATGGAAAGAGCCCAAATGTCCATCAATGGATGAATGGGTAAAGAAGATGTGGTATATATATACAATGGAGTATTTCTTGGCAATCAAAAAGAATGAAGTCTTGCCATTTGCAACTACATGGATGGAACTGGAGGGTATTATGCTAAGTGAAATTAGAGAAAGACAAAAATCATATGACTTCACTCATATGAGGACTTTAAGAGACAAAACAGATGAATGTAAGGGAAGAGAAGCAAAAATAACATAAAAACAGGGAGGGGGACAAAAACATAAGAGACTCTTAAATATGGAGAACAAACAGAGGGTTACTGGAGAGGGTGTGGAAGGGAGGATGGGCTAAATGGGTAAGGGGCACTAAGGAATCAACTCCTGAAATCAATGTTGCACTATATGCTAACTAACTTGGATGTAAATTTAGAAATAAATAAACTATTTTTTAAAAAAGTCTAACTTATAAACTAATTAGTGAAGATTTGCTCTTAGCAGAATCTTCTCTGGCCATCCAAGAGCACAGCACAAATTTCCTTCTGTTTTATTCATGGAGTTCCCATACATTTAATCACTGAGCTTTATCAAAAGTATTTTATGGGGCCAGAGGCAGGTGAGTGGTTTCCAATGTTCTTATACATTTTATTGTATCCTATTGAATAAAAGGTTATTTCTGGTAAAAAAAAAAAATACACCTGGTCACCAAGCATGACGTTGGAGAAAAAATTAACTCCAGCTCATTTCTGTCTTCATCCAGTCTGTTAATCAGTCTTCAGATACCACCAAAGGTCCTCTGTACCGATCCTTCCTTTTCCCCATTTCTGTTGTCACTGAGTCCTTCACACACTTACTCAGCACGTGTTTACTGAGCACAGAGATTCTGCCTTTCCTGCTGCAAGTCCTGAGATTCAACAATGAAAAACAACAACCCATTTCTTTCCAAATGGGACTTATTCAGTGAAAGAAAGTAGAGATTAAATAGCTATTCAGTAAATAAATAACTGCTGTACTGCAGAGAATTAAAGCCAGTGTGTCCTGGGGGCTCTGTGGGAACAGCAGGAGCCCGTACCCACTCTACACCACGTCTACACTGCATGCTGCGTTCACTGCATTGAGGCAACAGACTACTCTCCTGGTGATTCTTCTCATCTGCCAGGCTTTCCCTGTCACAGAATTCTTTGCTAAATGAGCACTGCCTTCAAGTTACAATTCAGATGTCTTATTAACGTCATTCATGCAAACCCATGGATTGGCTCAGTGACTATGACAGAGACGTTTGCCCCTTAACCAGAGGCCTCCTGTGACTGTCCTATCGAACCACACGCACTCGCACCTTTTAGAGTGTGCCTTTCTTGCACGTGTTTCCTTTGTGCTGATTTTCTCGCAGGGACTTGACCTCTGCCTCCCTGACTGTCCACCCAGTGAAGCGCCCACTGTGTTCAGGCTGCAGGATGCATCTTCTCCTCTCTGGAAACTTCTTCCTCACTCCTGCTCTGCCCTGTCCCCATAGCGGGTGTGGACATGTCCCTGCGTGTGTTCCCACCACCTGGTAACTCACACTCCTCCAAGGCAACTGCTCATTTCTTCCTGAGCGGAGCCTTGGACACAGACACGGAGTGCAGAATTGTATTTATCAGGATGCCTGGGTGGCTCAGTCGGTTAAGTGTCTGACCCTTGATTTAGGCTCAGGTCATGATCTCACAGTTCGTGAGTTCGAGCTCTGCGTTGGGCTCTGCACTGACAGTGCAGATCCTGCTTAGGATTCTCTGTCTTTCTCTGCCCCCCCTCTCCTCTCTCTCTGTCTCAAATAAATAAATAAACATTTAAAAGAAACTAATTGCATTTACTTACCTCTTACACGCACCACACTTACTAACGAATATGTTCTCGTGTAACGAGGAAAAGCTTGAACGCTCAGCTTTACTTTTCTGCCCACGGGTGCTGAGTCTGTTTTCTGAGGCTAGCTATGATAAATCTCATCTTCTTCAAATGTCCCAAATGTGACCGTCACCTTTCTCTCAATCTAGGAACATCAACTCCCGGCAAAATAGCCCTCGTTCCGTTTGTGGACGTCCTGCACTTTGGGTTGTTCTTTGGAAACGTCATGAGGCAAAGCTCCAAGCCAGGTCTGCCATCCCAGGGGCGGGAGAGCAGGGAGGTCACATGCCTGTCGGCCTGGACTCTATCTGCTCTAGCGTCACCTGAGATCCTGTTTGTACATTAGTTCATAACACATCACTGTTTATCGCACAGTAACGTGTGATGCTGGCACATGTAACACAAAAGTGCTTCCTGAGGTTGCACGTTATTGTGGATAGACAAGAACATGAGGTCCACTCACGAAAACCTAGCACAAAAATGTGCATTCTTGCATACACACGTACACCCACACACAGAAACACACATTCCAATCCACACCGAGTAGCATAGTAATCACGAGTGTTTTGGAGCTATTCTATCTGGGTTCAAATCCTAATGCAGCCATCTAGGGCTGGGTCAAAGTCAACATTTCCTGGAACTATCTGTTCCTCAATTTTCCCATTTGTAAAAGGAGGTGACAGTGGTATGTCCCTAACGGGGTTGCTATGAGGTTGAGTTAATTCCCATGAAAGCACCTAGAAAGTGGTTCAACGCGCAGTAAGCATCGGCCATGGCAGCGGCTGTGTCCGGGTACACTGTGGTGTTCGTCACCATAGATTTACCTTCACACACACTCCCTCTTGTGGGATTTTCATCCATCCCTGGTCATTTCTCCTGCCTCTTCTTCATCCCCATGTCATGATTTGCTGTGCACCTGCCGTGATGGAAAGAGGAACAGCAGAAAACACACACACATCCATACACACATAAAGATGCTTCCTGAGTGTTATGTCCTGAGAAAAAATAGTTACGTTGTGGATCGTTTTAATCTACTAATTTGGGTGTCCACGGAGCTATGCAAAAGGTCCAAAGTTAAGGATGGGAACAAGTGATCTGATCTAAAACTGGGAAATAAGAAATAACAACTCTGCGTAATGACAGGGGCTCCCACATCAAGTAGTCTATTATAATGTACTTATACAGATATTAAAGCATTTATAAACCTTTTTCCTGCATTGAAATTGTTTTTAACATCTATGTTTCCCATGAAAGCACACAATTCAGTGAAGCCTGAGGCAACAAAAACAGACAATGACGTACTTATCTTTGTTTTTACCCAAAACATTTTCTTGAATTTCCTGACTCTTCAGTCAGGGTCTACAGACAGAAAACTCTGCCTGTGGAGGTGTCAGTCCATTTGTCAGTTAGACACGTGCACAGGCCTCTTACCCTGCACATCTTCCCTCATATTGGGAAGACAGCAGTTTCCTGAGTGGTGCCGATAGAGGTGCAGTGACATCCTGATGGTCTCCTTTCCTAAATGTCCCACCCCGTTTGGACAGCGGACAGGAAATGCTGGGCCTGTTTTGGGGCTAGGAGTCGGGCAATGCTGGGGGTGGACGGCACGCAGTGGGGCCGCTCACACGGCCTAATGTGTGCTATGGCAGCTGTTGTGCTTTGGCCTCCCAGTATGAACAAAAAAGTCATCCTATGATAAGGACATTTTAAAACCTCACAAGTTCAGAGACAGTTGGAGAAACAGGCTAACAGAGGCAGCAAAGGTCTGTGAGTGTTTCTAACTGTTGAACAAAGAATGGCACTCTGCCTGGAAATAAATACTGAATCATATAACAATGAATGTACAGGACTCACTGGAGGTGAGGGTACAACCAAATGCAGTCAGTCTCTTTTCCCTCCCTCTCTGTCACTTGGCCTGATACTGAAGCAGGTAAAATCCGATTTTTTAAATCACAAATCCTGCTGTTTTCAGGATTTACTGTGTTGGCCTTAGTCTGGGGACCTGAGGCCCATGTGGTGGAGACCAGCCTTACGTACACCGATCACGGCTGTGCAGCCAGTGAAGAAGTGGAAGCAGAAAGGGCCTCCAGCTAGTACAGCAGCCGAGTGTGAACGTCGCTTCTGCTCTCACCTGACACCTTTTCTTGACTTCAAGTTTCTGATTCATCATTTTCACGTGAAGGAAGGATGACGAAGCCTTCCTATCTTTCTTGCTAAGTTGTTTTGAGTTAAAAATGCAAACACTGTGGAGGCAGGCCATGGATAAAAAGTAAGAAATGGCCATGAAAATGCAATTAATCAGCATTAAAATCTCTTGCCTTCTGAAACAATGAATGAACTCCTAGGACACCGCACGGACTATTTTCTGTTGTTATTCTCTATTGTTAAATTGTAACATACACAAAATAAATATATGCCATATAATATATAACTATATTATTATCAGTCTATAAGAGTAACTTATGAAGGGTGTGATCAAGCAGATAGTAACATCATATAACCTAAAGATATCCAAGTTTCATGCCCCGTGATAAATTCTACTTATAGATTCCTATTCCATGTGATCAGATTAAGTGGCCCTTGGACACTGGCAAGATTCTGAAGGTTTACACTTCGACATGGACTTTCAGTGATAGGTGGATGTATGAGAAGTAGGAGGGAAATAAGGTGATTTTCATGCTCAGCCCTAAAAGCCAAGACAAACACTCTCTATAGACTTCTGCTTTGGAAATAACCCAGCACGAGATGATTGGGTCATCTCCACATAATGAGAAATGTTCCTTAACTGACTCATTCTCTTATTAATCTCCATTTTCATAACAAAATATTTCTTTTTTCCAATCAACCAAAGGAAAACTTGTTATACATTATTAGACACTGTATCTGAAACAGCACAGTGCCTGGCATACAAGAAACACTCAGAAGTATTAATGTTCATTATAATGAAGTTTTCATTTCTAAAATGTCTGCATAGTAGATACAACCTATGTAAATGGCTCGTTACGGATTACAGAGGTGGTTACCCATTGCTTTCCACAATTTCCCCGTAGTCACTTCTTCGAGGACCTGAGGTGATGCCTTAACATAACGTAGCAGAAACTATTTTGTCATTTGATTGGGTTAACGTGTACAGGACAATCTAGGTAGTTCATTCCCCAACAATAAGGTATTTCCATTTCCTATGAAGGATTTAATTTAGAACAACTCACAGCAATTTTATGACAGGAATACTGGCAAATTGGGTAGACTGTTCCACTCTCTGGAGATGGAGGAAATAGCTGATTAAATAGTGCTCAGAAGGAAAATGCTGCAGGTGCTGGCTCTCTGTTTCCACACTTTAAGCCACTATCTCCTACAGCCTCTCTTCTGGAAACATCCACTTATGCCACATTCCTTTAATCATAACGTTTGGGGGAAAGACCAGGTGGTTATGGCCACTGCCTGGTTTCCTCTGCACCCTCCCCTTACAACCTCTCAAAATCCAGAGGCTGTAAGTCTGTGGATCCTCTAAGACTGTTCATCCAGAGGCTTGGATTGTGCTCAGCACCTCCCAGCTCTCAGGACACCTCTGTGTCTCATGGGATCATGTCCCTCCAGCAATGCCCTCCACGCTCCCGCTGCCCCCTACGAATGCACACAAGGCTGTGTCAATTACATGATGATATAGTTGAGCCTTCCTCCTTCCTGGAAAACAACAGAGCTTGAACAGTTATATTTGGATTCTTCTGGCTCTGGATCCTTAGCCTTCTTCCTCCCCAAGGAGGCAGATTTCTTTTCACTGGAGACTCTCAGGGAGCAGTGTGATTCTGCCTCTCAGGAATTGTCAGGGGCAATTCCTCTATCTGTTGGTAAATGCTAACAGGTAAATGCTAAAGAAGTAAAAGTAAAAGACAAAAAGAAATCAATAGTTATAATGAAAGCTATATTATGGGTAACTGCTACCCCAGTCTGTGTACAAAGCATGATATGAATTCCATGAAATGCACTGTTGCAACCAAATCTTTGACAACTCTATTAGTATAAAATATTAAGATTTCAATTTTTTGTCTGATTGAACAAAACTCATGAAAAACAATTATGAAAACTACATAACATTCATGTCATATTACATCGATGCAGTTAATATTTATTCCAACTATTATAAAAAACTCAAATTAATAAATCATAGTAATCTTGTTACACATGAGTTTGGCAAAGTGTCTACTTTTTTCTATCAAAGGTAATAATAAAATCATCAAAAGTCAAAGGGTATATATTAGGATAGATAAATAAATAAAACTGTAAATACAGTTTTACAGGAAAAAACTGTAAGGTACTGAATGCTTCTTATTTAAATGCTACAGAAAAGTGGGTAAGGTACTACGTCCCTATTATTGTCATGATACAAAGGCAAGGAGACGTAGGAAAGGCGAAAGTGTCATTTAGGTAGAAAATTCCCCTGGTTGGAGCCCTCTCAGGTGAAGTGAGAACGTGTTCATGGGAACCCCACACAAGAGCTTACTGTCCCAAGTATACATTCTGATTTGTACTTTTTGCTTTAAGTCCTCCTGAATTGGAACCTGACAGCTTGAATGTGATTAAAATGTAGTTCTCCTACAGTTATCACTCCCTAATTCGAACACAGAGCCAAGGGGTTTTTATTAGGTTTATCCATACAGGACGAGACAGCTGTCCTCTCCAACATTCTCCCCCTTAGTAACAGAATACAGACTTTATTTGTGGCAAATGCTCTAGTTCAGGAACTTTTCTCAGCTTCTCTTGCAGCGAGGTGCACCCACACCTAACTCTGGCCGAGAAGACATGAACAGAGGCAGGTTGGTATGACCAAGAGGTTTCCTGAAAGGGAGGGAGACTGCCCTGCTTTGCCCCTCTCTGTCCATCCTGCGGCCTGGGAGCCCAGTATGACGTCCGCTTCAGCCTGGCTTACACCTTGCACACAAAGGACAACTCCAAAGCTGGGGGACGTTGGAATAGAAGGCCAGAGAGACACGAATTCTGGACAAAGTGGACTTCATTGTGTGAGATGTATAAACTTGTATTTGTTAAGAAGGCACAGGTGTTTGGGAATCTTTCACTATGCGCCCCAGATTCAGTGGTAACCTCTCAAGCAGGTGGTTCGGGTAAGGTGAGGAAAGCTGCTGGGATTCTGTGGACTTTCTATCCTGGACACAGGACTTTGCCCCTCTCCATCTGTCAGCACGAAGGAGCAAATGTGCTTGTTAGAGCTTTTTTTAAAAAAAAAAATTTTTTTTAACGTTTATTTATTTTTGAGACAGAGAAAGACAGAGCATGAACGGGGAAGGGGCAGAGAGAGAGGGAGACACAGAATCAGAAGCAGGCTCCAAGCTCCGAGCCATCAGCCCAGAGCCTGACACAGGGCTCTAACTCACGGACTGTGAGATCGTGACCTGAGCCGAAGTCGGACGCTCAACCGACTGAGCCACCCAGGCGCCCCTGTTAGAGCTTTTTAATCGAAGGACATTACTTTAAGTGTCATTAAATGGCCTTAGCACTGGAAGAATGCTAAGGAAGTTAGTAGCAAGTTGAGTTAAAAGGGAGAGTTTTGTGGAAGGAGACCTGGCTGGAAGCGAAGGGATGAGAGAAGAAAATAAAGGCAGGTGTTCAGAGCTACAGAATGTTTTGGCACAGGTGCACAGCCTGTCTGGGAGAAGTGCTAGCATGGTCTTTCCCCTAAAATACGCGGGTGTGTGCACTGCTAAGTAGGAGTTGTACGTAGCAGCAGAGCCTCTAACATAACGCATTCAAATCCTTAAAGTGTCCCAAGTAATATGCTCTCCAAGGAAAAAAGATACTTATTCCAGGAATAGTAATACACACTACTAGTTACTTAGTTTTTATTTGTTCATATTTGGCTTTTTAATTAGCATTGTTATATGTAATTATATAGCTTTATGCTTAAATATATGTTTCAAATAAGCAATTTTATGAGGGAAGGAGAAATGGAGAGGAAAGCAGTTTAGTAGAATGAGCGAAGGTTATCAGTTTATTCAAAACATATCCATTTGGATGGAGCCAGAGGGTGTTAGGCTAAGCAAAATGGTTTCAGTCATGTGTGGAATTTAAGAAGCAAGCAGATAAACATAGGGGGAAAAAAGAGACAAGAGAGGGCAAACCATAAAACAGACTCTGAACTCTAGAGAGCACCCTGGCGGCCACCAGAGGGGAGGGGTGGATGGGGAAAGGGCTGATGGGGATGGAGGAGGACACTGGGCGGAGCATCAGGGGTTGTAGGTGACGGGTCACTACATAGTACACCTGAAACCAGTATTACGCTGTTTCCGCGAAGCCTGCGTTAGCACGATGTTGACAAATGCACGTGTCAGGGTAGGGTACTGAATAATTATGTGGATCTTTTTCAAAAACTGCCTGACCCTGATTTGCTAGTTTCTGTGGACGACTGCTAGAAGGGGGGCGAAGACGTTTGTTTAGGCAAAATCTCTTTATTTTACTCATAATCTTACAAGATGCCGTTGACGAAACACGGTGGATCTCCAGGAAAAAGACAACACAAGCTGGAAGAACTGGGCAATAATTAATCCCCACTTGTATATGTCCATTTATGTCACCATATGCTCTCTGTGAGTTTTGTATCATTACCCCCCTCCTGAATGTGCACGGCTCCCCCACGTACAACACACACGTGACACTCTTGCCCACGCACACAGACACGCGCACACGCATGCACACGACGCACGCACACTCACAGGACGCGCGCACACGTGCTCACGCACTCACAGGACTCGCGCGCACGCACAAGGACACACAGGACGCACGCGCACGTACACGCATGCGCGCACACCCTACCTCCCGTCTCAAAGCGGGTCAACCGTGTCCTCGCGCTGGCTTGTCGCAGGGCACGGACCTGGCCAGGTTCGCGCTGAAGACTGGGCACAGGGAGCCCGAATCAGAGGACCTTGGCTGCCGGCTGCAGGACCAGACCCACAGGCAGCCGACACTGCTTCCTGCCGTCTCTCTGCTGCGTCTCCTGACACACACCTGTGTCACCTGCCAGCCGTTGTTGACCTGCAGTGCAGATGTAACCAGTCCAGAATGTCCCCAGTCAACCTGCTCGGGTCTCAGCCCTTTCTCTTCTGTAAGTGTTGGCCTTGCCGAGTTAAATCAGTCCCCTGATTGATCTCCGGTATAAATAGTGTGCCGTTGATTAGCTGGACGTCTTTGAGCTAATTAGCAGTGCATCCCTGGAGGTCCCTGCGATGCCGCGTCCCTGGACCCCACGCTGGACCAACGGAAACAGGTGGTCTGCAGGGGACCTCCTCGGCTGCAGCCACCCTCCCGAGTCTGTTCTGGTGAGTTTCCCGGTTGAGCTGTTTTAGGTCTTGCATGTACACCTGAGTCTTTGCCAAGTTAGCGTTCCGTTGATGTTTTGATGGTGCACAGCCAGTCGTGTCCGCCGTGGTGCCAGCAGACCGGATTTTCAGTCGTGACCTTTACATTTCGAGTGTTAAGTGATTTCTGTCCAGTGACAGATCTTGGGAATCCGGCCGCAGCCAGGCGAAGGGTGAATCTGATTCGTTCGGTGTGTAAGTGCGTGTGCTTACTTGTGTGAGGACCCTTGTCTGTCTAGCAGGGCTGTTTTCTGCCCCGGGAGTCCCAGGGTGAGAGGTTTAGTCTTCTGTCTCTCTGACTTTTGCTGAATCTTCTCTGTGCGTTGTGTCTGTACGACTGTGAGTGTTCCCAGCCTGAAGCTCAGGACTCTGTTCCTCTCCCCAACACTCTGACTTTTTAAAATGTAGATTCAGGGCAGGCCCAATAATTGTCGGTGTGCAAAATGGAGTTTGTGTGCCAAAGTGTATCGTAGCATCCCAGGTTCTCCAACAGATATTTTTGGTGTTAACAAAATTGTATTGTATTGTAACAAAATTGTATTGGTGTTAACAAAAATGAAAAGAAACTGAACCCCTGCTCTCTCACATTCAGCCTTCTTTGGTTTGCTAAAGTCTTTAAATGATGAAAGAATTGGAATCAGTGCTCCTTCACGCCTCCTTAGGTAAGAGAAGTCAAGTCATTGCAAATTGGACAAATTGATTCAGGAAAATGAGGGTTTTGTAGAGCTGTGTAAATCAAGATTTAGTATTTCCCAAACCTTAAGCCAGCTCATCTTTTAATAAAAAACTGATGGAAACCAATGTCACTATGTTAAGGGACATGAGCACAGAAGGATATCTCACCAAGTTCAAAGGGAATCAGGTCACTACTAGGATTTCTCATCAGTGAGGATTCTGGAGTGATCTAATGATATTTAGTGGCACGTCTTTATTTCCTTTGTTGTACATGAACGCTTTGGTTTCTATTTTAAATCATGTTCTATTACTTTTATGGATCTAATGTGCACAAGAGTTGATACAATTTTCAATTTTTATAAATAAGACTTTTTTTTTAGCAAACAGATCAGTATTCCTTGTCTTCATAAAGAGGGAGATAATGAAAATATTCCTCTTGAAATGCAAAGGCATCCTGTTTGTTTTACAAGTAACAGTATACTATCAGCTTATCCCATTTGACGTGGATTCTTAATTGTTTTATAAAGTATAACATGCATAATGAAGAAAACACTAAACCTAACTGAATTACCACAAAGTGAGAACAAAACACATTCAACCACTTCCAAATGGAAATCTAGAATGTTACCCCACCTCCAGACCCCCTCATATCCATCCCATTTGCTGTTTCCACATTCCTCCCCAAAGGTAATCATCATCCAGATGTCTACAAAGTTTGTTTTACTTGTTTTTGAAATTTTCGTGCGTCCAAACATGTAGTACTAATCTTTCCATCTGACTTGTTTCTGAGATTCACCTGGGATGTTGCAGGTAGCAAGGCTTTGTTTCGTTGTGTATAGTATTATATATATGGATATATTACAATTTTATTGATCTACTTTACTACTGATGAATAGTTGGCAATTTCTATTTGGTTTTATTATTAATACTGTTTGCATAAGCATTTTAGTTGAGCTATTTTCTGAGTATCTGTAGCAGCAGAATTCCTGGGTACTAAGATATGCATACACTAGGCTTTAGTAGGTGCACTGCCTACTGGTTTCCAAGATGGACGAGCCACTTAGACTCCCACCAGCCATGGATGAGAATTCCATCTATTCACGTTTTGCCAACACTTGGAACTATCGGTCTGTTTTAGTTTAGGTAACCCTGTAAGCATGCGGCGGTATTGAACTGTGAGTTTAATTTGCATTTCCTTGGTGACTAATGTAGGTGAATATCTTTTTGTATATTGATCCGTCATTTCATTTTTTGTGAAGCACTTCAGGACATTTTTCATTAGGTCATTTGTCTTTTTCTTCTTGATTTATAACTATTTACATATTCTGGTCTAGCTTTTGAAGTTGTATTATAAACATCTTCTCTCACTCTGTTGTTTGCCTTTTCACTTTCTTAACGGTATCTTGTGATTAGCAGAAGTTTCTAGAATTAATGTGGTCTAATTTATCAGTCACTGCCTTTATAGTTAGTGCTACTTATGCATTAGGTTTTTTTAAACTTTTGCCGACCCCAAGATCATGATCATATTCTTCAGGGTTATTTTCCCAGATGGTTTAATATTTTGCCATTCAAATTTATAATATCTAAACTCTATGGGGAAGTAGTTTCTGAGGCAAAGTGTCAATATTTATTTTATGTGGATAGACAAAGTACTATTTATCTTATTAAATATCGCCATGCCCCCTCTCCACTGCCAAGTTCTTTATAAACCTAACGTCCAGGTTCATGTGGGTCTGTTTCTCTACTGTACTTCACTGTTTTCTGTGTGTATTCCTACACCCATAAGAGACCATAATTGCTGTCTCTTTATACTAAATCTTGATATCAAGTATTCCAAATCCTCTGACTTCGATTAGAAGGTAAAGTTGCAAGCCTGTCTCCCTCATGAGCATAATCTAGAATTCCAGCTAATAATTAGCATTTTTAATCTAGCAATTTATAAAAAGGAAAACAGACTATAACAAAGTTGATTTTATTGTAGGAATTCAGAGTTCTTTTTAATGTTAAAAAGTCAGTTAACAGAATATATTATATTAGAAAAACTAACAAGGGAAAATTATGTAATCATTTCAATAGATGTAGAAGTCTTTGTTTTCTCTTTAGACAGTAAAAGCTGTATAAAATACAGCATCCATTCACGTTAACATAAAGACACACCTAGCATTACCAACAATAGAAGAGAACTTTCTTCATCTGATAAAGGGTAGCTGTAAAAGTCTCAGAAGAAGGGAAGGTCCCTTATGCTTAAAAAAATTCAACAAAATTGAAGAACCAACCATTTTAATGGAAATTTCCCAGGGTTATAGTTACCATATGTGACCAAGAAATGAAGCCTAAAAGTTCGGGACCATGCACACACAAGATCCTTTGAAATACTCCATCCTGCACCTCTTACACCCTGAGGTCACAACAGACTATCAGAAAAGACACTGCTCGGTAGCCCTTACCTTTCTGCATGTGATACATATCAGGCCTGTAAATGGGGGTAAAACCCACTAACTTTTCTTTTTAATTCTGCCAAACAACTTGAATACCAACTTTATTTACATAAAGATAGAATCCAGAAAAGATCAGTGTATTTGAAAAACCAAGAGTCAATCACAAAACCTACTCCCTACCCCCTCTATGAAGTCACAAACAACATAAGATGCGTAAATGCTTAGGGAGGGTGGATAGTAATGATCCCTTAGAGAGGATTGGGAATACAATGTAATGTCTGAAACGTGATTTCTCATCCTGTATACACTTCTGAAATACAACACCTGTACATAGGGCACACACACAAGCATATACATATTAGAAAAAATGAGGAAATTTATATTGGGATAGAAGAGGAATGACAGACCAAGAGAATGAGAAGGCAAGCCACAGACTGGGAGAAAATGTTTGCAAAAGACATACCTGATAAAGGACTGGTATCCAACATATACAAAAAGCTATTAAAACTCAACATGAAGAAAACAAACAACCTCATTAACAAGTGCACCCACAACCTTAACCTCAGCAAGGAACAGATGTTAGAGCAGCGTATGAACAGATGCTCCACATCATACGTCGTTATGTAAATGCAAATTAAGGCAGCAGTGAGATACTACTATATACCAATGAGCATGACCGGAATCCAGAACACAAACAACACCAAGTGTGTGTGACGATGTGGAACAATAGGAACGCTCATTCATTCCTGGTGGGTATGCAAAATGGCGCAGCCACTTTGGGAGACAGTTTGGTGGTTTCTCACAGAACTAAACATACTCTTACCGTGTGGTCCAGCAGTCACACTCCTTAGTATTTACCCAAAGTGGTTGAAAACGTATGTTCTCACAAAAACCTGCTCATGGATGTTTATCATAGCTGGATTCGTAATTGAAAAATCATGGAAGCAAGGACCAAGATGTGCTTCAGTAGGTGAATCAATAAATAAACTGTGGTCCATCCACACAGTGGAATATGATTCATCACTTTTTAAAAAGAAAGGAGCTATCCAGCCGTGAAAAGACATTGAGGAACTTAAATGCATATTAAGTGAAAAAAAGCTGGCCTGAAAAGGCTATATACCATAATGATTCCAACTGTATGACATTCTGGAAAAGGCAAAACTATGGAGACAGTAAAGAGTTCAGTGTTTGCCTGGCGTTGGGAGAGGGAGGGATGAACAGGTGGAGCACGGAGGACGTTTCGGGCAGTGAAAACACTCTGTATGATACTATAATGGTGGGTACATGTCATTGTGTATTTATCTTAAACCCACAGAATGGACACTGAGAGTGAACCCTCATGTAAATAATGGACTTTGGGTGATAATGATGTGTCAGTGTGGGTCCATCAATTATAACAAATGTCCCCTCTGGTGTAGATAGTGGGGAAGGCTGTGTGCAGAGGGGCAGGGGCATGGGAGGGGGTCTCTCTGAATCTCTCAGTTTTGCTGTAGATCTAAATCTACTCCTCCAAAAATGAAGTCTTTATAGAAAAAGATGTCAGAAATTTTGTCACATCTTCAAACAGCTCATTTTCATTACTCATCAGGAGCATTGAACTATATACCCACTGCTCAGACATAGGTAGAAAGGACCACTGTGTGTTGCCACTAATAAAATAACTTGTACATTACAGTTTTGAGAGTAGATGCTTTTTCATATTCTTCTGCTGTAAATTTACCCAGATGAAGATGTGGTCATTTTTTCCCCTCTGTTCCAAATGTGAAACCATAACTTGCACAAGAAGATAGGAAGAGAAGTAATTAAAATTTAATAAGACGTATTGATAGTAGGAATGTTCTTTCGATGTTTGGGCTGTTTTCATAGTACATGAGAGATATTTGGTTGTGTCAAGCCTACACATCCTTGCCTCGAGGTAGGCCTTTCATCCAGCAATGGTTACATAAAATGTAGAATCTATGAAACCGGAACTGGGGAGAGAGAGGCAAACCAAGAAACAGACTCTCAACTATAGAGAACAAACTTCCGGTGACCAGAGGGAACTTTGGGTGGGGGATGGGGGAAACAGGTGATGGGGATTAAGGAGGGCATGTGTCGTGATGGGCACTGGGTGATGTATGGAAGTGTTCTATCACTAGATTCTACACCTGGAACTATTACACTGTACGTTAGCTAACCAGAATTAAAAAAAAAAAAACCTTAAACACATGGCATTGGGGATATCTATTCTGTGTGCAGAACTTCTATGCTTTCTTGCTTTTCATTTTGGAGAAAAATGTCTATTTTTCTATTTTGCCTGCTGAGAATGCTGATAAACATGATTGAGCACCAAAAATAAAATTTATACTGATTGGGAAACAAGTGTTTTCAGATCAAAAGCCATTGCTGAGAGATATACATGTTGTCTGTATATTGGCCATGAGGAAAAACTTCCATATGAGAACATGTTGAATTTTTAAAATATGCTAAAAGAGGCTGCTAGAAGGGTCGGATAAATGAACAAACAGGCAGAGGTCTTGCAGAGAGCTCTCTATACATCCACGCCTTTTTTTTCCAGAACTGTGTCAATGCTCATAGCATGGACGTGGCTCTCTGAGGATGCTGCATTCTAATATTGACTAAAATGAGTTCAGAGGTACAACAGCTATACTGACAACACAAGAAAATATGGGTGGAGGAAATGAAGTTCCCTCTTGAGTATAAGGGCATTCTTCTAATTTTGTGGCATAATGTAGTTATTTCAGACAGTCCTCTTCCTGTTTTTTAAACAAGTCTCAAGATTAGCCCCTTAATCATCAGTTTTAATGTGCCATGTGATAAGAAAACTTACTTAGTTATTAATTTTAAGACTTCATTGGAAAAGACAGCATGGTGACAAATGCAATACTTTACTAAAATCTATGAATATTCATTATCTATTTTTAGAGCTCTTTCATTATTTTAGGGGGAGAATAGTCAGCATTTTATTTCCTCTGAAATACAAAGGTAATAGGAATAACAGGCAGCCACTGTTATTGGGACCGTGGTGATGGTGTCCATGGCAGGCATTCTGGGAGTGAGGAACACGAATTGCAAGGAACCACCTTCTCCTAAGCCGTGCTCCACCCCTCCTCTTCTCTCCCCAGTAGCTTCTTTACTGCTCCCTTCACATCCCTGTTTCTCAAGGTGTAGATAAGAGGGTTAAGCATTGGAGTTACAAGTCCATAAAAGAGAGCAAGAAGCTTGCCCTTCAGTTTGGCTGAATTGCTCTTGGGCACCATATATGCATAACCACTGATAGCTGAGCCATAGAACATAACGACCACCAGCAGATGAGACCCACATGTGTTGAAGGCCTTCTTGCGACCCTCAGTAGATTGGATCCCAACCACTGCTCTGACAATGTTGATGTAAGAGAACAGAATTAATCCCACAGGGATAACTTTTATGATCACCACAGCTGCATACATCTCGACTTCGTTGGTCCGTGTATCAACACATGATAATTGAAGCATGGCAGGTACCTCACAGAAGAAATTTTCTACCCGATATTGACCACAGCGAGGTAACAAGAAAGTTAACACTGTTTGCACCAAGGAGTTACTGAAACCTGTTCCCCAAGCCACCGCTGCCATTTGTTGGCAAAACCGCGAGTTCATGATAACTATGTAATGGAGAGGCCGGCAGATAGCGACATAACGATCAAAGGCCATTATTGAGAGAAGTATGCATTCAGTGGATCCTAAGCCAAGGAAGACGAAAAGCTGAGCTATGCATCCTGTGTAGCTGATGTTTCTGCGGTGGCTCTGTATGTTGACCAGCATCTGCGGGACGGTGGAGGTAGTGTAGCAGAGGTCCAAGAAAGAGAGATTAGCCAGAAAGAAATACATGGGTGTGTGGAGTCTGGGATCAAGGTGTGACAAGAAAATGATGGCTGAATTTCCGAGGAGGGTCATTATGTAGAAGGTGGAGACAGCCACAAAAAGAACCATTTCTAGTCTGGGCCGTTCAGAGAAGCCCACCAGAACAAAGCCATCGGGGTGAGAAAAGGTGTTGTTGAATCTTCCCATTTCTGGAACACTACTTGCCAGAAACAACACAGTCAGAATCCTGGGAGCTTTGTGATCCTGTGGTTAGAACCTGATGCTGGCTTGTGGACTTACAAGCAACACAGAAGCTGGGCAGGGGATGTGAAACAGAGAAAATAATTAACATACTGCGTTTTATAACTTCAGCAAGAATAATGAGAATTAACAATTACATTATCTGTATCTTAACAACCATGTTTTGTTTTGTTTTGTTTTTGTTTTTTTTTTTAACAACCATGTTTTAATCCTTGATCTTCATTTAGTTTGCTAAGTGGGAGTATTGCAAAGATCAAGATAGTAAAGAGGCGTTACTAATTATTTGTTACAGAAAGAAAGTATATCTGTTAGGATTGGGAGAAACCGAAACATTGGAGCTTCAATAAATGTCTAATTTACTCAATTTTTTCTAACTTAATTCCTTTCAATTCATTTTTCTTGCTGATTTTTAATGGATTTCTATTATAGCATGTAAAATTACCACCCTTGAAAGTCACTATCAGTGAAGGTAAATTCTCCTTTCTTCTCCTGGTAATTAAGTCAATATGGCTAAAACCCCAAGGACCCAAGGTAATGCACTCATGGAATTAATTTATCATGATATTTAGCCAAAGGGTAATTAGTAGGAGTTAACACAGCTAGGACTAATAGCACAAACATTTTCACTTAGTTTACTTATGTCAAAAGCACTTTTGTATTTGTATCAAATATCATGAACTAAAAAAAAGTGTGGTATTCATTGATGGCCTCACTGTTCCTTCCATTAAGCCACACCTCCAAGTACAAAGATTTTCAAAACAGGCTGTCCTGTAATAAAGCTTCAGTATAATATAATCTTCTGTTTTCTGGAAACTGTGATTACACAATGGACAGAGCTGTGAAGAACATTATATAGATTCTCCAGTGTGAGTCCTGGATGTGATAATTACCAAATATATGACCTTGCACATACACACACACATGCTGGGCATGTGCTTCATTTTCCTTATGTATCAAGCAAATATATAATTCAGGAATGTTGTACTCAAACTTTGAGCAACGTACAATGCATCACATAAATATAAGTATTACTATTAAGATAATAATTGTCAGTCAAGAAGTGATTCCGTGAGTGAAGGGCTTTTATAAACACTTTAATTTTTAGAGAAGGTAAATTCTTTTTTTTAAAATTTTTTAGTATTTATTTATTCTTCAGAGAAAGAGAGTGCAAACAGGGGAGGGGGAGAGAGAGGGAGACACAGAATCTGAAGCAGGCTCCAGGCTCTGAGCTGTCAGCACAGAGCCTGACAACAGGGCTCGAACCCACAAACCATGAGATCATGACCTGTGCCAAAATCGGACGCTTAACCAAATGAGCCACCCAGGAGCCCCTCCTTAAGAAAACATTCTAGATGTATGACTAAATGCACAAAAATATTTACATGCTAGGATAAACATCATTGCTATATGTACATTATGGGAAAATTAGAAAAAATAAGCTTGATGTTTCAGAACAGAGAAATGTCAAAGATCGTGTATCCATTGATTAGATTATTACATAGTCAATAAAATTAATTTTAAATATGTAATACCTATTCATGATGCTTACAATGTTTTAGTGTATGGGCAGGAATAACATAAAATATGAAATATTTTCCAAATATTGCTGAAATATATGTAAATGTAAGCATACAAAAGCATTGGAAAACACACTACAAGAATGATAATTTAGATTATCTGTGACTTTGGGATTATTAATAGTTTTCATTATATAATTGTGTTCTGCATTTCCAAATTTTATTCAGTGATTAGGCGTTCTTTTTACAATTAGCCAGTAAACACTGGATGTTAAACAAGGCACCTGGCCCAAGGAGCAGCCCTGTGTAATCCTACTTTGTTCTGGTTATACTGAATAGTCCTTGCCGAGCTATATGCCATGGTCTTGCTATTGTATATGTTAGAACTCCTGGTGCTTGTTATTAATTTTTTCACTGCTATACAATCTACTGATTTTGTGCTTTAAATGTTCTCACTCCAGAGTATTGATTAAATCATTCAAAGAGGCAGTCACTGAGAGTAGAGGCCACATATATTCTATTTTTATACTATTAGTTTACTGTCCTTGAACAATTGACTCAGGTAATTTTCACATGAGGGTTGTTAGGGAGATTCAATGAGTTGATGTAAAACAGCACAGAGGTGGATAGAATAAAGGATTTAAATCCTAATTGTTTTTATTGTGGCACGTATCTCCTCATGACCACTAAAATACTTTGGTCATCAATTTATTTATAATTAATCATATCCATAGTACAAATATGCAGAATTATTTTATAGGCAGGAAGGAATAATGAAAGTTTAGGTACTTTGGGTTAAATTATTATCCTGATAAAATGTACACTGTTCCCATAGATACATCATTCACCACTCATATTGTGATTTGTTTGATAGGAGGGAAAAGAGAAGTTATCGCATAGCCTATAAAAGCTTCTGATTATGGGGCGGGGTCCTACCTTCAGATGGTGCAGAGAAGTTTTGAGACCCAGACAAGTTGACCTGAAGGAAGAAAGGCAGTGAAAATAGAAATGAAGTCTCCAAAGCCCAGTTTCACCCAATTCAAAATTTAGTCTGAGCCAGTTGTAATGTCCACACCTTCAAAGGATATTATTCACTACTCTTTTTGAAAGAAAGAAAGAGAAGGAGAGACAGGGAGGAAGGAAGAAAGGAAGGAAAAGGAAAATTTTGATTTTAATGACATTTCCTGGAAACAATAATTGTTAAAAAGAACTTTTATAATAATACAAGAGACAGATTTCAAAGACTAAGAATCATGAAGATGTATTCAGAAATATGTTTACATCCTAATTCATCTAAATTACATTAAATAAATACCTCACAACAATCATTTGAAATGAATTTTTCTCAAGCTGTCTTAGCATAAAGTATATTTTTAAGTGCATAATTTCTTAGTGTCAAATAGTGTGAAATGTTTTTTCTTTCCTTATCTTTAGTAGAATAGGAGCGGTGACCAAGAGGCATAATTAAAATGGTCCTGAAAAAAAAGTGTATCTGTTTGTATCATTTATGATGCCTAATGGGTGTAATAATACCGTGCATTCCAGCAAACTTCCTGGACTATTGTGTCACTAAAATGAGTTTGTAGTGTCCCTAAACCACTGGTAATCATTTCCAGGTTGCTAATCACGTACATGCAGTAATATGGTTCCTTGGTAAATAGGGGTTCATCCACTTGATTATTGAGGTCATTTCCCAAACCTCTAAGCAGATGTCTTACCAAGTCTACATTGTTTTGGGGGAAGAGATCACTCATGCTTCCAGAGAATTGCCCAGCATAATTTCCCACTACTGTCGTTAGACCTTCCCATAAGTAGCAATCCCAAAATTAAAAAAAAAAAATTGTCCAACTTAAACTCAGCACCTTACTTTACTCTTGTTACTTAAATATTTGAATATCACTATTCTTTTTCTTTTACTCTAAATGAGTTTTATTCCTAAATTATTTTTAATCCACATGCCATGATCATCCCTCCCCTCTGCTGTACTCTGTAGCCTGTTTCCCTAAGACAAACCCATTGTTGTCGAAATGACCTCCAGTAAGGAAAAATTTCAGTCTCTAAGGTCAAGGAGAGCATAACCAGTAAAAGTAATTTCCCTCTCTCAGAACTGAGGCTCCTTGTGCTCTGAAAGTGTCTCTGATGTTCCTTGTGCCCTTATCTCTTGGGTTTGTGGCATTGTCCAAAGTCATGTTTCACTCCCCGAAATCTCCTTGTCTTCTCCAGCATTTGAAATATTACAGGGGTACCTGGGGTCTCCCTGTCTTTTAATCCTCAGGAAATGTGACTATAGGATTGGGGCTAGAAATTTTGACATTAGGGAACCAATCTCCCATTTGCAATTAAGCAAAACTCGGGGAGAAAGGAGTTTGGGCCATGGGGAAAATATTAAAAAGTAGTATCATAAGTGGTTTACAAAGCACATGAATCCTCCTGAATTCTGCCATTTGGTTCTCCTTCCTATAGAATAAATCCTGCATTTCAGAGTTAGCTCTTCCCCAGATTTTTTTCTACCTCTATATTTATGAACACTTAAGCTACTTTCCAGCTTCAAGGAAAATTTCAGATCCAACTATAACTTTCTTAGGGTCATTTTATTGAAATAGTTATTTTTTTCCACAAGGAATCAATGCTTCCTTGAGGGCTGAAAATTGTAGGAAAAAATATATTCTCTGGATTGAATTTTAAATCCATAGTCCCTCTTTGTAGTTATACATACCTAACTTGTAAATCTTAAAGTGAATATTTAATGTTTACTTTGTGCGAGTTATTTTTTCACTAGAGCTTAAGATGAAATACATCATTTACTTCTCCCTAGAGCCTCACCAATATAGTATATTGTCAACTTTTGGGATTTTGTTTCTCTTTCTTTCTTTCTTTTCTGGGCTGTAAATACTCTATTTTATTTTTTTAAAGATATAAGTGTGTTTATTTTTATTCATTTATTTTTAGTTAATTGGATTTCTTTTTCAAACTGATAGTTGAGAAATGGTATCTTATTGCCATTTTATTTTGCATTTTTTATTTTGAATGAGACTGATATTCTTTTTATATATTTAAAGGCCATTTAACCATTTGTGAAATATCTGCCCATACTTGAAGATGCTGCTGCCCATTTCACTATTAGCTTGTAAATATTTTTCTTCTTGATTTTGGGGAGCTCTTTATATATTAGGGGGTTGGCCCTTTGGCAACAATGTAAAATTAATTTTTTTGGTTGTCATGGGTGGTTTGACCTTTCTTGTTACATTTTTCCCATTGAATTATACATGCAGAAAAATGTAAAACTCCTAAGTGTAGCTCAATGAATTTTGATCAATGAATTTTGAAAGTATAAAGACTCCTGTAAGCACACACAGAGCCAAGAGAGAATATATCTACCAAGTCAAAAGTTCCCTGTGTGGCTCATCCAAGTCACTATCCCCTCCAACATGATTTTATTATTGAAATTATAAGTAATATTTGCTTTGTTTTGAAATTTACATAATTGAATTCATCTGGTATATACTATTTTGTATCTCAGCATTGTGTTTGCAAGGTTCACCTATGTTTTTACATGTACCATTAGTTCATTGATTCATATTACTGTATGCTTCTATATTTTTGAATATGATACAATCTATTTATTCTTACTATATTTGGAAAGTTGTATTGGTAGGTATTACAATATGGATATATCCAGTTGTACATGTCTTTCAGTGAACAAATTTATACATTTCTTTGGGTATATACCTAGGAGTAAAATTTCTGGCCTAGATGGTATTGAGATTATTTATTTTTAGTACAAACTGCTGACCAGTTTCTGAAGTAGTCAAGATAATTTATTCTCCCACCAGCATTTATAAACATTCGTTTCTACCATTCGTAGCCTCTTCAATTGGTAACATCAGCTTTTGAAAACAGTATCCTTTCTATTTGGCATGAAAGGGGTATCTTATTATGATTTAATTTTCATTTCCCAAATGACTGAAAGGATGAACAACTTTTCAAATTAGCCATTTATATACCCTCTTTTGTAAAATGTCTGTTCTTTTATCCATTTTTTTCTATAAGATTTTATCTTTGTCTTACTGATTTCTAGGAGCTCTTTATATATTCTAGATACATGTACTTACAAAATAAATGCACTAGAAATATTTTCTCCAATTCTGTAACTAATATTTTTACTCTTTTAATAGAGTTGTCTTAACTTTTACTGGGAATTTTTAAAGATAAGCAAATATAAGAGAATAATCAGAAGAGATCTGATGTATCCATCAGAGAGCTTCTAACAAGTATCAATAGATGTCCCAATTTGTCTAATTTATAACCCTTAACCACGTCAATACTTATTTTTGAACAAATCCCAAACATCATTTATTTCATGTGTGTATATTTCAGTATTCATCTTTCCTCATCTGCAGAACCCCCAAACTGACCCCTGGGTATCCCTAATGCTCTATATACCTCAAGCACAGCCCTTGCACACCCCATGGCCAACTCCTAGATCACACTCCCATGGATGATGAGTGTGACCTTTGCAGATGGCTAGCAAGGAAGCACAGAAAGCCAGCCTGACTCTGTTGATTTGGGAGAAGGTTCACAAACATGAGCATTTCAGGGCACCAGCCCAGGGAAAACAAACAGGAGGTTATCAGCACTCAGCATGCTTTTGTGGGATTGACCACAAAAAGAAGACATACAATCTTAAGAATTGTGTACCTGCCAAGGGAGAACAGGAAGTAAAGAGTGGAAGCATCCACAGAAATGTTCTGAGAGCCTCATAATACCTGGCTAGATTGACCAATGAAGGTCTCTCTCTCTCAAAGCCAGTGAGTAAGGACTGGAGGAAGTGACTGCTTCTTCAAATGCAAAGACAGAAACACCAGACTTTAAGCAGTAGGAAACATCAAAGGATCGTGACACCACCAAAGGAGAACAATAATTTTCCAGTGACCAACCTCAAAGAAGTGGAGATATATGAACTGCCTGACAGAGTATTCAAAATAATTGTTTTAAGGAAGCTCAGTGAGCTACAAGAGAACAGAGTTAAACAATACAATGAAATTGGAAAAAATACATGAACAAAATGAGAGATTCAACAGAGACAGAAATCATAAAAAAGAACCAAATAAAATTGCTGAAGCTGAGTATTACAATTAATGAAATGAAAAAATAGCAGAAATGATCAAGCAGAAGAAAAAAAATCTATATGCTGTAAGACAGATCATATGAAAAAACCAGTCAGGGAAGGAGAAAGAAAGAAGAAAGAAAGAAAAAGAGAAAGAAAGAAGAAAGAAAGAAAAAGAGAAAGAAAGAAGAAAGAAAGAAAATGAGAGGAAGATGACAGCATAGGAGGACGCTGGGCTCACCGTGTCCTGCTGATCGCTTAGATTACACCCACATCTGCCTAAATAACCCAGAAAACTGCCAGAAGACCAGCAGAACGGACTCTCTGGAACCAAGCTTAGACAAGAGGCCCAGGGAAGAGAGTGGGAAGGGCAGAGAGGTGGTATGCGCTACACGGACTGGTGGGAGGGACCCAGGGTGGTGGAGGGGCAGCCTGCCCAGCAAGGTAGAGCCCCCGAGTCTGGCTTGCAAAAAGTGGAGGGGTAGACTTCGTGAGTTCCCACAGCCAGCGATACTTAACATTTGGAATGTTAAAAGTCAACAGCTCTGCTCTCGGAGAGCGAGGAGGGCAAGAGGACACTGGAACAGAGAGTGGTTGAGTCCTGGAAAGACAGAGCTTGGCAGGGGAACAAAGGCACTGGCAAGCGCCATCTCCCCCTCCCATACCCCAGCCGAAATTCCAGTGGGAACCAGTTCCTGCCACTCAACTTGCTTGCACTGCACAAATGCCCAACGCTGTGCTTCTGTGGATCCATCCCTCTCATGGGACTGCCTCCCTCCCAGTGCTGCAGGGCCCCACCTGCAGGGGACCACCCATGGCAAAGCCAGCTAAGCCTAAGCCTGCCTCTCCCCACCTCCCCCCCACCCCCGCCCCCACCCCCGCCCCGGTGCACCTTGCAGATCCACCCCTCTAATACGCCCTGGCCAGATCGCATTGAAGCAGTACCACAAGCCTGGCAGTGTGCAAGCAGCCCAGATAGGGGCCAACCACTCCACAGTGAGTTCTGCCCCTGGGAGAGGGGAAGATAAGGTACACACCAGTCTGAATGTTGCCCCAGTGGTGGGCTGGGGGCAGACATTGGGTCTAACTGTGGCTCCTCCCACCAAGGCAAGTTATTCTGGACAACCCAGGGGAAGTGCCCTGCAGTTTGGAGCTACCACAGGGACTACCCAAAGCAATGAAACGGAAGAATTCTCCTCAAAATAAACTCTAGGAAGTAGGGACAGCTAACGAATTGATTAAAACTGATTTAAGAAATATAACAGAACAAGACTTTAGAATAATAGTCATAAAATTAATCGCTGGGCTTGAAAAAAGCAGAGAGGACAGAAGAGAATCTATTGCTACAGAGATCAAGGGACTAAAAAATAGTCATGAGGAATTTTAAAATGCTATAAATGAGGTGCAAAATAAAATGGAGGTGACTACACAGATTTAAGAGGCAGAGGGGAGAATAGGTGAATTAGAAGATAAAATTATGGAAAAATAGGAAGCTGAGAAAAAGAGAGATAAAAAAATCCAGGAGTATGAGGGGAGAATTAGAGAACTAAGTGATGCAATCAAATGGAATAATATCCATATCATAAGAATTCCAGAAGAAGAAGAGAGAGAAAGGGGCTGAAGGTGTATTTGAACAAATCATAGCTGAGAACTTCCTTGATCTGAGGAAGGAAAAAGGCATTGAAATCCAAGAGACACAGATAACTCCCTTAAGACATAACTTGAATCGATCTTCTGCATGACATATCATAGTGAAACTGGCAAAATACAAGGATAAAGAGAGAATTTTGAAAGCAGCTAGGGATAAATGGTCCCTAACATACAAAGGTAGACACATAAGGGTAATAGCAGACCTATCTACTGAAACTTGGCAGGCCAGAAAGGAATGGCAGGAAATTTTCAGTGTGATGAACAGAAAAAAATATGCAGCCAAGAATCCTTTATCTAGCAAGTCTGTCATTCAGAATAGAAGGAGAGATAGAGATTTTCCCAAACAAACAAAAACTGAAGGAATTCATCACCACTAAACCAGCCCTACAAGAGATCCCAAGGGGGATTCTGTGAGTGAAATGTTGCAAGGACCACAAAATATCAGAGACATCACTATAAGCATGAAACCTACAGATACACGATGACTCTAGACTCTATTCTTTCAAAAATAACACTGAATGTAAATGGACTAAATGCTCTGACCAAAAGACATAGGGTATCAGAGTGGATAAAAAAACAAGACACATCCATTTTCTGTCTGCAAGAGACTCATTTTAGACCAGAGGACACCTTCAGATTGAAAGTGAGGGGATGGAGAACTATCTACCATGCTACTGGAATTAAAAAAAAAAAAACCTGGGGTAGCCATACTTATATCAGACAAACTAGACTTTAATTTAAAGGCTGTAACAAGGGATGAAGAAGGGCATTATATCATAATTACAGGGTCTATCCGTCAGGAAGAGCTAACAATTATAAGTGTCTATGCGCTGAATACGGGAGCCCCCAACTATATAAAACAATCACAAACATAAGCAACCTTATTGATAAGAATGTGGTAATTACAGGGGACTTTAGCCCCATTTACAATAATGGATAGATCATCTAGACACAGGATCAATAAAGAAACAAGGGCCCTGAATGATACATTGGATCAGATGGACTTGATGGATATATTTAGAACTCTGCATCCCAAAGCAACAGATTATACTTTTTTCTTGAGTGCACATGGAACATTCCCCAAGATAGATCACATACTGGGTCACAAAACAGCCCTTCATAAGTATAAAAGAATTGAGGTCATACCATGCACACTTTCAGACCACAATGCTATGAAGCTTGAAATCAACCACAGGAAAAAATCTGGAAAACCTCCAAAAGCATGGAGGTTAAAGAACACCCTACTAAAGAGTGAATGGGTCAACCATACAATTAGAGAAGAAATTAAAAAATATATGGAAGCAAATGAAAATGAAAATGCAACAATCCAAACGCTTTGGGATGCAGTGAAGGCAGTCCTGAGAGGAAAATACATTGCAATCCAGGCCTATCTCAAGAAACAAGAAAAATCCCAAATACAAAATCTAACAGCACACCTAAAGGAACTAGAAGCAGAACAGCAAAGACACCCCAAACCCAGCAGAAGAAGAGAAACAATCAAGATCAGAGCAGCAATAAATAATATAGAATCTACAAAAACTGTAGAGCAGATCAATGAAACCAAGAGTTGGTTTTTTGAAAAAATAAACAAAATTGACAAACCTCTAGCCAGGCTTCTCAAAAAGAAAAAGGAGGTGACCCAAGTAGATAAAATCATGAATGAAAATAAAATTATTACAACCAATCCCTCAGAAATGCAAGAAATTATCAGGGAATACTATGAAAAATTATATGCCAACAAACTGGAAACCTGGAAGAAATGGACAAATTCCTAAGCACCCACACACTTCCAAAACTCAAACAGGAAGAAAGAGAAAACTTGAACAGACCCATAACCAGCAAAGAAATTGAATCAGTTATCAAAAATCTCCCAACAAATAAGAGTCCAGTAACAGATGGCTTCCCTGGGGAATTCTACCAGACATTTAAAGCAGAGATAATACCTATCCTTCTCAAGCTGTTCCAAAAAATAGAAAGGGAAGGAAAACTTCCAGACTCATTCTGTGAAGCCAGCATTACTTTGATTCCCAAACCAGACAGAGACCCAGCAAAAAAAGAGAACTACAGGCCAATATCCCTGATGAATATGGATGCAAAAATTATCAACAAGATACTAGCAAATAGAATTCAGCAGCATGTAAAAAGAATTATTCACCATGATCAGGTGAGATTCATTCCTGGGCTGCAGGGCTGGTTCAACATTCACAAATCAATCAATGTGATGCATCACATTAATAAAAGAAAAGATAAGAACCATGTGATCCTTTCAATCAATGCAGAAAAAGCATTTGACAAAATTCAGCATCCTTAATAAAAACCCTCGAGAAAGTCGGGATAGAAGGAACATACTTAAACATCATAAAAACCATTTATCAAAAGCCCACAGCTAATATCATCCTCAATGGGGAAAAACTCAGAGCTTCCCTCTGAGATCAGGAACTTCCCTCTGAGATCAGGGATGTCCACTCTCATCGCTCTTGTTTAACATAGCATTTGAAGTTCTAGCATCAGCAATCAGACAACAAAAGGAAATCAAAGGCATCCAAATTGGCAAAGATGAAGTCAAGCTTTCACTTTTTGCAGATGACATGATATTCTACAAGGAAAACCCGATGGACTCCATCAAAAGTCTGATAGAACTGATACATGAGTTCAGCAAAGTCGCAGGATACAAAATCAATGTACAGAAATCAGTTGCATTCTTAAACGCTAATAATGAAGCAGCAGAAAGACAAATAAAGAAACTGATCCCATTCACAATTGCACCAAGAAGCATAAAATACCTATAAATAAACCTAACCAAAGATGTAAAAGATCTGTATGCTGAAAACTATAGAAAGTTTATGAAGGAAATTGAAGAAGATACAAAGAAATGGAAAAAACATTCTGTGCTCATGGATTAGAAGAAGAAATATTGTTAAAATTTCAATACTACCCAAATAAATCTACATATTCAATGCAGTCCCAATCAGAATTGCACCAGCATTCTTCTCAAAGCTAGAACAAGCAATCCTAAAATTTGTATGAAACCACAATAGACCCTGAATAGCCAAAGTAATAGTGAAGAAGACCAAAGCGGGAGGCATCACAATCCAGACTTTAGCCTCTATTACAAAGCTGTAATCATCAAGACAGCATGGTATTGGCACAAAAACAGACACATAGACCAACGGAATAAAATAGAGACTCCAGAATTGGACCCACAAAAGTATGGCCAACTAATCTTTGGCAAAGCAGGAAAGAACATCCAATGGAAAGAAGACAGTCTCTTTAACAAATGGTGCTGGGAGAACTGGACAGCAACATGCAGAGGAGTGAAACTAGACCACTTTGTTACACCATTCACAAAAATAAACTCAAAATGGAAAAAGGACCTGAATGTGTGACAGGAAACCATAAAAACTCTAGAGGAGAAAGCAGGAAAAATCCTCTATGACCTCAGCCGCAGCAATTTCTTACTTGGCACATCTCCAAAGGCAAGGGAATTAAAAACAAAAATGAACCACTGTGACCGCATGAAGATACAAAGCTTCTGCACTGCAAAGGAAACAATCAACAAAACTAAAAGGCAACCAATGGAATGGGAAAAGATATTTGCAAATGACATACTGGACAAAGGGCTAGTATCCAAAATCTATAAAGAGCTCACCAGACTCCACATCTGAAAACAAATAATCCAGTGAAGAAATGGGTAGAAGACATGAATAGACACTTCTCTAATGAAGACTTCCAGATGGCCAACAGGCACATGAAAAGATGCTCAACATCACTCTTCATCAGGGAAATACAAATCAAACCACACTCAGATACCACCTCACGCCAGGCAGAATGGCTAAAATGAACAAATCAGGAGACTACAGATGCTGGAGAGGATGTGGAGAAATGGGAACCCTCCTGCACTGTTGGTGGGAATGCAAACTGGTGCAGCTGCTCTGGAAAACAGTGTGGATGTTCCTCAAAAATTAAAAATAGATGTACTCTATGACCCAGCAATAGCACTTCTAGGAATTTACCCAAGGGATACAGGAGTGCTGATGCATAGAGGCACTTGTACCCCAATGTTTATAGCAGCACTTTCAACAATAGCCAAAATTATGGAAAGAGCCTAAATGTCCATCAACTGATGAATGGATAAAGAAGTTGTGGTTTATATATACAGTAGAATACTACTTAGCAATGAGAAAGAATGAAATATGGGCTTTTGTAGCAACGTGGATGGAACTGGAGAGTGTTATGCTAAGTGAGATAAGTCATACAGAGAAAGACAGATGCCATATGTTTTCACTCTTGTGTGGATCCTGATAAACTTAACAGAAGACCATGCGGAGGGGAAGGGGGAAAAATAAAGAGAGGGAGGGAGGCAAACCATAAGAGACTGTTAAAAACTGAGAACAAACTGAGGGTTGATGGGGGGTGGGAGGGAGGGGAAAGTGTGTGATGTGCATTTAGGAGGGCACCTGTTGGGATGAGCCTGGGTGTTGTATGGAAACCAATTTGACAATAAATTTCATATAAAAAAAAGAAGAGAAAGAAAGAAGAAAATAAAAGCACTGTAGTAATGAGGCCAATGTGAATTATGGGAAACTATGAACCTATGAACAATATCAAATTAATTAGTGATTTCAAAATTCTAACAGTATCCCCCTATATACAGGAGATATGTTCCAAGACCCCCAGGAGATGCCTGGAGTCCCAGATAGGATGAAATCCTATATATACTATGTTTTTCTGATACATACCTATGATAAAGTCATTTTATAAATTAGGCACAGTAGGAGATT
The DNA here is from genome assembly GCF_024362965.1 of Panthera pardus. Taxonomy (NCBI): domain Eukaryota; kingdom Metazoa; phylum Chordata; class Mammalia; order Carnivora; family Felidae; genus Panthera; species Panthera pardus. The sequence continues at coordinate 106,656,457 of NW_026526732.1, forward strand.
AACAATAATGAGTAATAATAACATAGAACAATAATAATAATATACTGTAACTAAAGTTATGTGAATGTGATCCTTCTCTCTCAGTATATCTTATTGTGCTGTACTCACCCTTCTCTTTGTGATGCAGTGAGATGATAAAATGCCCACGACATGAGATGAAGGAGGTGAAGGACACAGGCTCTGTGATGTAGCATTAGGCTACTACTGACCTTCTGACGATATACATCAGAGGAAGATCACCTGCTTTCACACCATGGTTGCCTACAGGTAAGTGAAACTGCACAAGGCAAAACCACAGATTAAGGGAAACTGCTGTAAAAGGATCAAATGGGATCAATGGTCAAATGGGATTTATCTGTGCGGCGCAAGGATGCTTCAGCACACACAAATCCATAGAGGTGGTGCACCACAGTAACAGAATGGAAGCTAAAATTCCTCTGTTCATCTCATTAGGTACAGAAAAAGCATTTAGCAAAATTTGACATCCTTTCATGATTAAAAACTCTCATCCAGTTAGATATGGAGAGACATACCTCATCGTAATGAAGACCATATATGCCAAGCCTACAGCTAACCTCGTACTCTGTGATGAAAGCTAAAAGTGTTTCCTTTAAGATCAGAAACAAGACAAGGGTACCTCTCTCACCACTTGTATTCAACATAGTATATAAAGTATTAGCCAGAGTATTTAGGCAAGAAAAATAAATAAAAGGATTCAAAACAGGAAAGGAAGAAGTGAAATTGTCTCTGTTTGCAGATAATATGATATATATATATATATATATATATGTGTGTGTGTGTGTGTATATACATATGTATATATATGTATGTGTGTGTATATATATATAGTATACACTAAATGTATATATGTGTGTATATATACATATATAGTATACACTATATACTGTATAGTATATATATATACTGTACATATATATATGTATATATATACATATATACTATGTGTACTATACTATGCTATATATACTATATATATATATGTATATATATACATATATACATATACATATATATACATATATATATACTATACATATATATATACTATATACTATATAGTATACACTATATATATATAAAAAATATATATATACATATATATGTATATATATGTGTGTGTATATATATATATAGTATACACTAAATATATATATGTGTGTATATATACATATATAGTATACACTAAAGACTCCATAAAAAATCTGTTAGCACTAATAAATGAATTCAGCAAAGTTGCAGAATACAAAGTCAACATGCAGAAATCAGCTATATTTCTCAACACTAACAAGAACTATCTGAGAGAGAAATTAACAGAGCAATCCCACTTACAACAGCCCCACAAACAGTAAAATATTTAGGAATAGATTCAACCAAAGAGATGAAAGTTCTGTGCATGGAAAAACATTAAGATATTGATGAAAAACAAACTGAAGGAAGCTGTAAGAAATGGAAAAGGTGGATTGAATGCTAATGTGATAGGAATTACTGTCTGAATTTTCCAACCTTTAATGGTAGCAATGTCTGTGATTGCCCTGGAGCTTCAGTTTATTATTTAGAAGTGGTGGAGAGGGGGCACCTCTTACCTCTTACCTTTCTTTCTGCAATAGTCTATATTCGATGAATATGTTTCCCTTTTCCCGTTGTACCCTGTAAAATGCCAAGGCTAAAGGTAGAGTTGTATACATAATTATGGTAATGTCTCTAGTCTTTCCTCAAGGAGACTGAGGTTTTTTTTCATCCAATGACCTCTGGGCCTGTTAATTGGCTGTTAACTAAAATCTAACCCCCAAAGGGATTGTATTAGGAAGTGTGTGTGTGTGTGTGTGTGTAGGGGGGTCATTAGCTTTAGATAAGGTCCTGAGGGTGAAGCCCCATGATGGCATTAGTGTCCTTGTAAGAAGCGAAGTCCACAGCCCCCTCTCTCTGCCATGTGAGGACACAGCAGAAGACAGCCGCCCCAAGCCAGGAGGCAGGCACTGAATCTGCCAGGACCCTGATCTTCGACTTCCCAGTCCCCAAAACCTCAAGAAATAAATGTTTGTTGTTTAAGCCACCCATTATGTAGTATTTTGTGATAGTATCCCAAGCTGACATAATGCCCAGCATAAAATAAAGTTTCAAATTATAAGTCACATTAGCAAGCAAGAAAAGTAATCAGGGGAACCACCCAAAAGAGGCACACCCACAGATGTCCTTGCCATTAGAATGATCAGACAGGGGCTTTTAAAAAACTATAATGATTACATTCAAAATTTTTGTGGTAAAGGAAGACCATGAACAAATGAGAAGCTTCAGCAGAGAGATGAGCATTATGCAAAAGAAGCAAGTGAAAATGTTAGATATGAAAAATGCAATATCAAAAAACATAAAGCAGAGCATACATATTCCATAGGGTACTAACTCTTCCAGCATATAAATAATTGAAGCCCCAAATGTGCCAAGAGAAGTAAAGAGCTGGAGAGATTGTTTGATTTAGTCCATTATCTTGGACTTTTACAAAATTGATGAACAATAGCACCACAAACTGAAGAAAAAAACAAAACTCACCAAACCCAAAGCAAGATGAATACAAATAAAATCACATGTAGCCACCATATTGATGGTAAACCAAAGGCAATTAGAAAAGCCTAGAAGAGGGGTGCCTGGGTGGCTCAGTCGGTTAAGCGGCCGACTTCGGCTCAGGTCAGGATCTCGCGTGATCTCGCGTGAGTTGGAGCCCCGTGTCGGGCTCTGTGGTGACAGCTCAGAGCCTGGAGCCTGTTTCAGATTCTGTGTCTCCCTCTCTCTGACCCTACCCCATTCATGCTCTGTCTCTCTCTGTCTCAAAAATAAATAAACATTAAAAAAAAAATAAAAAAAAAAAAAAAGCCTAGAAGAAACCAGGCAAAAGTAAACACTGAGTAGAGGGTAGTAGTCATAATGACGATGAGTGACTTTACCATGAGAAACACTGATAATAAAATGTCGTCTTTCAGATGCTAGAAAAAGCTATCGACCTACAGTATTATATTCAGTGAACATATTCTTCAAAATGAAGGGAATTTGAGGGTGTCTCAGATATTTTAAAATTAAAAATTCATCCGCAGGAGAAGACCACCACAAGAAGAGTTCAATAAACCTTCCAGACTCAAAGATGATTTTTTAAAACAAAAATAATGGGAGTGTGTTGTGTAGTGTTCAGCTGGTATTGAATGACAGTAAGGGGCCAGCAAGGAGCAGGACAGATGGAATTTATTGCTGTAGGTTTCTTACGTTGTTTCTGGTTAGAAAAAAATTGTTTGATGATGTCCTCTGATAGATTAAAATGTCTTTTAACTACTAAAACAACTTCAAAAAAAAGATACAGAGTAGTTTAAGAAGTTAGTAAAGGAGAAGAAATGTTAAAGAAGGCAGCAAAGGATGAACTGAACAAAAGCAGAATAGACAGGGCAAAGAGAAAACAATAAAACTGTAGGCTCAAACCCAATCACACTGTAAGTTACTTTATATTAAAATGGAAAATCACCCCAAACTAAAGGAAGAGATTGTTATGTTTAATAAATGACCAGACCCATCTATATCCTGTTTTCAGAGAAATGCACATTAAATATAAAATCACAGATAAATGGAAAGTAAAAGTGTTGGCAAACACAAGACAGAAAGCTGGCCTGATATTGACATCAAACAAAGTAGATCTCAAGACAAGAAGTCCTACATGTGGGACATTACACAGAGATTAAATTACCAAAACATGAATCCACAATAGTCATAAATGAGTGTGCAACTGATAACAGAGCCTCAAATTCACGAAGCAAAAGTTGGACATGTTAAAGGGCAAATAGAAAAATGTGCAAACACAGGTGGAGATATCAACACATCTCTCTCAATGAATAGAACTAGACAAAAAATCATAATGGTATAAAATGTATCTGAAAACCACTGTCCATCAACTTGAACTAATTGAAATATATCTCTATCTATCTATCTATCTATCTATCTATCTATATCTAGATATATATCTTCCTCTCTGCCCATCCCCTGCTTGTGCTCTCTCTAAACAAACAAACAAAAAACATTAAAAATAATACTATCAGAATTCACCTAAGAAGAAATAGCAAGGTTTAAATGGCCCTGTGTATACTAAGGAATGAAATTGTTATCCAGTATCTTGCTCTGTTTGGATTTTCCAGGAAGCCAATGAGACGAGAACACGAGCTACAGGTTGTGAAGAGAGTGCCCTTGGGGTTAATGTCCATGGAACAGAAAGGAAGGAAGCGGGATTTGGGGACAGCAAGAAGTACAACCAGGACTCAGAGTCAAAGGGGGCCTTAGTGGCCTTGCAGAAGGTTCTGGAGACAGTCTTGGTGTGCAGAACTCTCCGGAGATGGCTCAGGTGGGCAGGGGCTTTATCCCCAGCCAACCAGTCACTAGGAGCATGTGGCCCTGAGAAGGCAGGTTTTCAGCTAAGGCAGCCCTTGGTGGGGCAGCCCTTGTTATGAGACATAACAGCTGAAAACATCCTCAGACGCTGAAGAAATAAGTCCTTTGTTCCTCAAGGGGCATCATCACAGCGTCCACCATGAACTTTCTCAAAGAAACCTCCAAGCCCAGACGATTTCATCAGTAAATCCCACCAAACATTATAAAGGAAATAATACCAATCTCAAATAAGCTGTTTAAAAATATAGAGAGACAGTGCTTGCTAACTCATTTAGTGAGGTCAATAGAATCCTGATAGAAGAACATGACAGTGACATACAATGAAAAGAAAATTACAGACCAGCGTCTTTCATGAACACAAATGCCAAAATCCTCATCAAAATATTAACAGACTGAGTGGATGAAAATGTGGTATAGATACACAATGGAATATTACTCAGCTATAAACACAGATGAGATCTTGCCATTAATGACAACATGGATGGGCCTAGAAGGTGTATACAAAGTGAAATATGTCAGTCAGAGAAAGACAAATACCATATGATTTCACTCACATGTGGAATCTAGACACAACAAAACAAAGCAAATGAACCAACAACATTACCACCAGAAACAGACTCATAAATACAGAGAACAAACTGGTAATTGCCAAAAGAGTAGGGACGGGGGTGGGAAAAATAGGTGAAGAATATTAAAGGCACAAACTTCCAGTTATAAAATAAATAAGTCACAGGAATGAAAAGTGAAGCATAGAGAACATAGTGAATAAAATTGTAATAATGTTGTATGGTGACAGACAGTGATTAACTTGCCATGGTGAGCATTGCATGTGTAGAATTGTTGAATCCTATGTTGTATGCCTGAAGCCAACATCACATTGTGTGTCAACTATACATCAATAAATACATTACTGCAGATTAAAGGGGGTGATAGACCATGATTAAGTAGGGTTCATCCCATTGTCTAAACCATCCAGTGTGTGGTGTTTTCTTATGGCAGCCCTGGAGCACTAAGACACCCTCTCCAAGATCACATTTGCAGATTCTCAGTGAGCGTTCTTGGGGGACTGCCTTTCGACCAACCACAGACCCCTACACTGACAACCACAAAGGATGGGGAGGGAAAGTGACAAAGGCTAAAAGGTAAGACCTACCATACTCGTTGTTGGAAAACTCGATATTAAGATGTCCATGATTTTTATACTAATTTATAATGAAAATCTCAGCAAGTTTTTTTTTAAGAAATTGATATGCTGGGTTCCGGAAGATGGCGGCGTAGGAGGACGCGGGGCTCACAGCACGTCCTGCCGATCACTTAGATTCCACCTACACCTGCCTAAAGAACCCAGAAAACCGCCAGAGGATCAGCAGAAGGGAGTCTCCGGAGTCAAGCGCAGACTAGAGGCCCACGGAAGAGGGTAGGAAGGGCGGCGAGGCGGTGCGCGCTCCACGGACTGGCGGGAGGGAGCCGGGGCGGAGGGGCGGCTCGCCGGCCAAGCAGAGCCCCCGAGTCTGGCTGGCAAAAGCGGAGGGGCCGGACGGACTGTGTTCCGACAGCAAGCGCGACTTAGCGTCTGGGAGGTCATAAGTTAACAGCTCTGCTCGGAAAGCGGGAAGGCTGGAGGACAAAGGGAGGGAGAGCTGCTGAGCCCCCGGACGGCAGAGCTCAGCTTGGCGGGGAACAAAGGCGCCAGCGCCATCTCCCCCGCCCATTCCCCAGCCAAAATCCCAAAGGGAACCAGTTCCTGCCAGGGAACTTGCTCGCTCCCCGCAAACACCCAACTCTGTGCTTCTGCGGAGCCAAACCTCCGGCAGCGGATCTGACTCCCTCCTGCTGCCACAGGGCTCCTCCTGAAGCGGATCACCTAAGGAGAAGCAAGCTAAGCCTGCCCCTCCAGCCCCCGTGCACCTTGCCTACCCACCCCAGCTAATACACCAGATCCCCAGCAACACAAGCTTGGCAGTGTGCAAGTAGCCCAGACGGGACACGCCACCCCACAGTGAATCCCGCCCCTAGGAGAGGGGAAGAGAAGGCACACACCAGTCTGACTGTGGCCCCAGCAGTGGGCTGGGGGCAGACATCGGGTCGGACTGCGGCCCCGCCCACTAACTCCAGTTATACACCACAGCACAGGGGAAGTGCACTGCAGGTCCTCACCACGCCAGGGACTCTCCAAAATGACCAAACGGAAGAATTCCCCTCAGAAGAATCTCCAGGAAATAACAACAGCTAATGAACTGATCAAAAAGGATTTAAATAATATAACAGAAAGTGAATTTAGAATAATAGTCATAAAATTAATCGCTGGGCTTGAAAACAGTATACAGGACAGCAGAGAATCTCTTGCCACAAAGATCGAGGGACTAAGGAACAGTCACGAGGAGTTGAAAAACGCTTTAAACGAATTGCAAAACAAAATGGAATCCACGATGGCTCGGCTTGAAGAGGCAGAGGAGAGAATAGGTGAACTAGAAGATAAAGTTATGGAGAAAGAGGAAGCTGAAAGAAAGAGAGATAAAAAAAATCCAGGAGTATGAGGGGAAAATTAGAGAACTAAGTGATACACTAAAAAAAAATAATATACGCATAATTGGTATCCCAGAGGAGGAAGAGAGAGGGAAGGGTGCTGAAGGGGTACTTGAACAAATTATAGCTGAGAACTTCCCTGAACTGGGGAAGGAAAAAGGCATTGAAATCCAAGAGGCACAGAGAACTCCCTTCAGACGTAACTTGAATCGATCTTCTGCACGACATATCATAGTGAAACTGGCAAAATACAAGGATAAAGAGAAAATTCTGAAAGCAGCAAGGGATAAACGTGCCCTCACATATAAAGGGAGACCTATAAGACTCGTGACTGATCTCTCCTTTGAAACTTGGCAGGCCAGAAAGGCTTGGCACGATATCTACAGTGTGCTAAACAGAAAAAATATGCAGCCGAGAATCCTTTATCCAGCAAGTCTGTCATTTAGAATAGAAGGACAGATAAAGGTCTTCCCAAACAAACAAAAACTGAAGGAATTTGTCACCACGAAACCAGCCCTACAAGAGATCCTAAGGGGGATCCTGTGAGACAAAGTACCAGAGACATCACTACAAGCATAAAACATACAGACATCACAATGACTCTAAACCCATATCTTTCTATAATAACACTGAATGTAAATGGATTAAATGCGCCAACCAAAAGACATAGGGTATCAGAATGGATAAAAAAACAAGACCCATCTATTTGCTGTCTACAAGAGACTCATTTTAGATCTGAGGACACCTTTAGATTGAGAGTGAGGGGATGGAGAACTATTTATCATGCTACTGGAAGCCAAAAGAAAGCTGGAGTAGCCATACTTATATCAGACAAAGTAGACTTTAAATTAAAGGCTGTAACAAGAGATGAAGAAGGGCATTATATAATAATCACAGGGTCTATCCATCAGGAAGAGCTAACAATTATAAATGTCTATGCGCCGAATACCGGAGCCCCCAAATATATAAAACAATTACTCATAAACATAAGCAACTTTATTGATAATAATGTGGTAATTGCAGGGGACTTTAACACCCCACTTACAGAAATGGATAGATCATCTAGACACACAGTGAATAAAGAAACAAGGGCCCTGAATGATACATTGGATCAGATGGACTTGACAGATATATTTAGAACTCTGCATCCCAAAGCAACAGAATATACTTTCTTCTCGAGTGCACATGGAACATTCTCCAAGATAGATCATATCCTGGGTCACAAAACAGCCCTTCATAAGTTTACAAGAATTGAAATTATACCATGCATACTTTCAGACCACAATGCTATGAAGCTTGAAATCAACCACAGCAAAAAGTCTAGAAAACATCCAAAAGCATGGAGGTTAAAGAACTCCCTACTAACGAATGAGTGGGTCAACCAGGCAATTAGAGAAGAAATTAAAACATATATGGAAACAAACGAAAATGAAAATACAACAATCCAAACGCTTTGGGATGCAGCGAAGGCAGTCCTGAGAGGAAAATACATTGCAATCCAGGCCTATCTCAAGAAACAAGAAAAATCCCAAATACAAAATCTAACAGCACACCTAAAGGAAATAGAAGCAGAACAGCAAAGGCAGCCTAAACCCAGCAGAAGAAGAGAAATCATAAAGATCAGAGCAGAAATAAACAATATAGAATCTAAAAAAACTGTAGAGCAGATCAACGAAACCAAGAGTTGGTTTTTTGAAAAAATAAACAAAATTGACAAACCTCTAGCCAGGCTTCTCAAAAAGAAAAGGGAGATGACCCAAATAGATAAAATCATGAATGAAAATGGAATGATTACAACCAGTCCCTCAGAGATACAAACAATTATCAGGGAATACTATGAAAAATTATATGCCAGCAAATTGGACAACCTGGAAGAAATGGACAAATTTCTAAACACCCACACTCTTCCAAAACTCAATCAGGAGGAAATAGAAAGCTTGAACAGACCCATAACCAGCGAAGAAATTGAATCGGTTATCAAAAATCTCCCAACAAATAAGAGTCCAGGACCAGATGGCTTCCCAGGGGAGTTCTACCAGACATTTAAAGCAGAGATAATACCTATCCTTCTCAAGCTATTCCAAGAAATAGAAAGGGAAGGAAAACTTCCAGACTCATTCTATGAAGCCAGTATTCCTTTGATTCCTAAACCAGACAGAGACCCAGTAAAAAAAGAGAACTACAGGCCAATATCCCTGATGAATATGGATGCAAAAATTCTTAATAAGATACTAGCAAATCGAATTCAACAGCATATAAAAAGAATTATTCACCATGATCAAGTGGGATTCATTCCTGGGATGCAGGGCTGGTTCAACATTCGCAAATCGATCAACATGATACATCACATTAACAAAAAAAAAGAGAAGAACCATATGATCCTGTCAATCGATGCAGAAAAGGCCTTTGACAAAATCCAGCACCCTTTCTTAATAAAAACCCTTGAGAAAGTCGGGATAGAAGGAACATACTTAAAGATCATAAAGGCCATTTATGAAAAGCCCACAGCTAACATCATCCTCAACGGGGAAGAACTGAGAGCTTTTTCCCTGAGATCAGGAACACGACAGGGATGCCCACTGTCACCGCTGCTGTTTAATATAGTGCTGGAAGTTCTAGCATCAGCAATCAGACAACAAAAGGAAATCAAAGGCATCAAAATTGGCAAAGATGAAGTCAAGCTTTCGCTTTTTGCAGATGACATGATATTATACATGGAAAATCCGATAGACTCCACCAAAAGTCTGCTAGAACTGATACATGAATTCAGCAAAGTTGCAGGATACAAAATCAATGTGCAGAAATCAGTTGCATTCTTATACACTAACAATGAAGCAACAGAAAGACAAATGAAGAAACTGATCCCATTCACAATTGCACCAAGAAGCATAAAATACCTAGGAATAAATCTAACCAAAGATGTAAAAGATCTGTATGCTGAAAACTATAGAAAGCTTATGCAGGTAATTGAAGAAGATATAAAGAAATGGAAAGACATTCCCTGCTCATGGATTGGAAGAATAAATATTGTCAAAATGTCAATACTACCCAAAGCTATCTACACATTCAATGCAATCCCAATCAAAATTGCACCAGCATTCTTCTCGAAACTAGAGCAAGCAATCCTAAAATTCATATGGAACCACAAAAGGCCCCGAATAGCCAAAGTAATTTTGAAGAAGAAGACCAAAGCAGGAGGCATCACAATCCCAGACTTTAGCCTCTACTACAAAGCTGTCATCATCAAGACAGCATGGTATTGGCATAAAAACAGACACATAGACCAATGGAATAGAATAGAAACCCCAGAACTAGACCCACAAACGTATGGCCAACTCATCTTTGACAAAGCAGGAAAGAACATCCAATGGAAAAAAGACAGTCTCTTTAACAAATGGTGCTGGGAGAACTGGACAGCAACATGCAGAAGGTTGAAACTAGACCACTTTCTCACACCATTCACAAAAATAAACTCAAAATGGATAAAGGACCTGAATGTGCGACAGGAAACCATCAAAACCTTAGAGGAGAAAGCAGGAAAAGACCTCTCTGACCTCAGCCGTAGCAATCTCTTACTCGGCACATCCCCAAAGGCAAGGGAATTAAAAGCAAAAGTGAATTACTGGGACCTTATGAAGATAAAAAGCTTCTGCACAGCAAAGGAAACAACCAACAAAACTAAAAGGCAACCAACGGAATGGGAAAAGATATTTGCAAATGACACATCGGACAAAGGGCTAGTATCCAAAATCTATAAAGAGCTCATCAAACTCCACACCCGAAAAACAAATAACCCAGTGAAGAAATGGGCAGAAAACATGAATAGACACTTCTCTAAAGAAGACATCCGGATGGCCAACAGGCACATGAAAAGATGTTCAACGTCGCTCCTTATCAGGGAAATACAAATCAAAACCACACTCAGATACCACCTCACGCCAGTCAGAGTGGCCAAAATGAAGAAATCAGGAGACTATAGATGCTGGAGAGGATGTGGAGAAACAGGAACCCTCTTGCACTGTTGGTGGGAATGCAAATTGGTGCAGCTGCTCTGGAAAGCAGTGTGGAGGTTCCTCAGAAAATTAAAAATAGACCTACCCTATGACCCAGCAATAGCACTGCTAGGAATTTATCCAAGGGATACAGGAGTACTGATGCATAGGGGCACCTGTACCCCAATGTTTATAGCGGCACTCTCAACAGTAGCCAAATTATGGAAAGAGCCTAAATGTCCATCAACTGATGAATGGATAAAGAAATTGTGGTTTATATACACAATGGAATACTACGTGGCAATGAGAAAAAATGAAATATGGCCTTTTGTAGCAACATGGATGGAACTGGAGAGTGTGATGCTAAGTGAAATAAGCCATACAGAGAAAGACAGATACCATATGGTTTCACTCTTATGTGGATCCTGAGAAACATAACAGAAACCCATGGGGGAGGGGAAGGAAAAAAAAAAAAAAAAAAGAGGTTAGAGTGGGAGAGAGCCAAAGCATTAGAGACTGTTAAAAACTGAGAACAAACTGAGGGTTGATGGGGGGGGGGGGAGGGAGGGCAGGGTGGGAGGGAGGGCAGGGTGGGTGATGGGTATTGAGGAGGGCACCTTTTGGGATGAGCACTGGGTGTTGTATGGAAACCAATTTGACAGTAAATTTCATATATTAAAAAAAATAAAAAATAAAAAATAAAAAAAATAAAAAAAAATAAAAAAAAGAAATTGATATGCTGAATTTAAAAATTCAAAATATAACAAAAAAGGAAGCCTCTGTTTATCTTGTTGTAGAGTCAGGCTCCTAATTTTTTTATGCAATTTACTCTGTAGAATCAAAAGTAAGTTATCTCCATGACTCCTATTTCTGCTTTTCTGAGACTCCACACAGAGATGCAGGACGATTAACATTGCCAGCCTTCATTCCCCATTCCTGTTGTTGAAACAAGAGGCTGTCTTTTCTTCAAGCCAGCCACTTGTTTGGAGGAAGCTGGCTTTTTCAGTCCATTTTGAGCTCAGCAGTGATGGACATACTCTATCTTAAGCCCTTGCTTTGGTCCTTCTCGTGTCTGGGACCATTATTTAATGATTCTGGTTTTCAAGTATATTTTAGATTATTGTGCTTCTGTTCTCCTTATTAGTTTTGGGTCTCTTTCTAAGAGGGGAACAGGAAAGACATTTTATTCAACCATAAGAACATTGAAATGTTTGCTGTCATTGATGATCAATCTCCAAGATCATTAGTGAACTGATGCTCTATGTTCCTATAAAATAAATCTCCCAGCAAGGGAAACTAGCCAAAATATTTTTTGTAACCCATGTCTAGTGGTAGTTACAAGGGGTTACATTATATAACATGAATCACAACATTTATTTTTCCTTTTATTTTCAAACTTTTATTTAAATTTTGGTTAACGTATTGTGCAATATTGGATTCAGGAGTAGAATACAGTAATTCGTCACTTACCTACGACACCCAGTGCTCATCCCAACAAGTGTCCTCCTTAATACTCATCACCCATCTAGCCCATCCCCCACCCTCCATCAACTCTGTTATCTGTCATTAAGAGTCTGTCTTGGTTTATTTCCCTCTCTCTTTTCTCCCTTCCTGTACACTCATCTGTTGTGTTTCTTAAATTCCACATGAGTGAAATTGTATGGCATTTGTCTTTCTCTGACTGACTTATTTCACTTAGCATTATACTCTCTAGCTTCATCCACATCATTGCAAATGGCAAGATTTCACTCTTTTTGATCACTGAGTAATATTCCATTGTGTGTGTGTGTGTGTGTGTGTGTGTGTGTGTGTGTGTGTGCATATATGTGTATACCACATTTTTTTATCCATTCATCAGCTGATGGACATTTGGGCTCTTTCCATATTTTGACTATTGATAGTGCTGCTATAAACATTGGGGTGCAGGTGCCCCTATGAATCAGCATTTTTCTATCCTTTTGTATGAATACCTAGTAGTGCAATTGCTGGATCCTAGGGAGGTTCTATTTTTAACTTTTTGAGGAACCTCCATACTCTTCCCCAGAGCGGCTGCACCAGTTTGCATTCCCACCAACAGTGCAAGAGGCATCAAGAGGCAACATTTTTAAATTCTAAGCTATGTTTCTAGGTTTACATCTATCAAGTCATTACTGCTGTGATTTAGTTAAAAAAATTTTTTAACTTTTATTTATTTTTGAGAGACACAGAGCATGAGCAGGGAGGGGAAGAGAGAGGCACAGAGTCCAAAGCAGGCTCCAGGCTCTGAGCCGTCAGCACAGAGCCTGATGTGGGGCTTGAACCCACAAACTGTGAGATCATGACCTGAGCTGAACTTGGATGCTTAACCAACTAAGCCACCCAGGCATCCCTCCATGTTACTTTTATACCCATTACGTTTCTTTCTCCTCTTACTCTTTTGGTAGATTGCTGAGGGGGCATTAACTTATGTTCCATGCTGAAATTATAAATGTATTTGCCAACTAAATTTATTTCAAAACTTTAGATCATTTATAAGAAGATATGTTCTATTAAAAAAAAATTGTAGATTCAGAAGATGCAGACCACACTGTTTTGTTTATTATTCGTCATCCTGTGCTTGTCACAAGACTTGTATGATACACAATTTACAGCCACATAAAAAGAGTAATAATGTCCACTCAAGGCCTTAAGGATCACTAAGACGTAATATGCAAAAATGTGTTGTATATTGTATATTGAACTATATTGTATTGCAGATTGTGTATAACAAAGCACAATACAAAACTCTTATAATTATTTTCACTCATATTAGCCTGATATATAATACAAGTAATAGTAATGATGATTTTAATCTCAGTCTAAAATTAAGAAAAGTAGCTGACTTTGGACATTGATAACTTCCCTTCAGGGAGAATTGTTTTTGTTTTGACTTTGTGTTTCTGAGCAATTATCAATACAAATTGCTTAGGAGAGATTCAGTATCCCCAGGTGTTACACCATTGCTCTTAGGGGAAAACTACTTAGTTATCATTCATAGCACAGCTGTGTCTCCTTGCTGGGTTATTTTCCACAGGAGGACATGAACGTGCCTCATTAATCGGGCCAGTGAATGGGGTGGTGAGAGGCAGCACAGCCTCCTTCCGCCAGCACAAAAGTCACGGTGATAATTGGGCAAAAGTGGAGATAGTCTAGGGATATATCTGCTCTATTTAGTTATAAAGAAGAATATTCATCTTGTACTTCAGAAAAAGAAAGTTTCTCTTCTAAGTTTTTCTTGCCTGAATTACCAGCACTGAAAAGTTTACTCAACTGAATTAGGGTAAGTGGGCGAGAAATTAGGTTGTCTTGGGTAGTATTACTAGAAGTTCCTCAACATCAAAATAATTTGCATATAACCTTTTAGTTCTAGTTTTCTCTACCATGTAGGACATCTAATAATCTCTAGGTCACTATCTGTTAAGTGGAAATGGTTTTACCTCTCTACTCCTGTGTCTGTACGCCACCTTCTGTGTTAACAAGCATGTATTAAGAGCCTACTAGGTGCACTTTAGGGATCATACGTCTAATAAACTAAGTGTGTGCCACAGTGAAAGGGGCAGTGGATTTGTTGGAGAGTGAAAATGAAGATCTCAGTTAGAACCATGATGCGTGACATTAGCTGTACATTTGCTCCTGGTGATGACGTGAACCTGTGTATGGCTGTGGAATCTGCTGCTGGGGGGAGCTGGGCAAGCAGAGACCCACGGCCGATCATCAGTCCCCAGTGAGAAAGTGAAACCTCAGGAGTGAAGATCCATGAAACAGGAGAGAAGCAGAAGATGGTGTGAACACAGGTGGAGGGAAGGAGAAATGGATGAGAAGACGAAGTGAAGGGAAGAGGTAAAGAGAGTGATAAAGTGATAATGGTAAGAAAAGGGGTTGTACTATCTTGGAGGAGAGTAGAGTTATTTTAGAAGTTAAGTTTTGGTTACTGTTTTTGTAGGGCAAAGGTAAACCCAAGTGGCTAAGATAATTGAGAAAAGACACTGGTTTTAGAAATTAGGGCCACTTTGGTGGGTGCCTGGGTGGCTCAGTCCATTAAGTTTCAGACTTTGGCTTAGGTCATGATCTCCCAGTTCGTGGGTTTGAGCCCATGTCAGGCTCTGTGCTGACAGCTCAAAGCCTGGAGCTTGATTTGGATTCTGTGTCCCCCTCTCTCTCTGCCGCTCCCCGGCTCCTGCTCTGTTTCACTCTCTCAAAAATAAAGAAACATTAAAAAAAATTAGGGCCACTTTGTCTTTAAGATGATATTTTTAATATATGGTACATGAGAGAAGCCAGATTGCTTTTTTGAAAGTTTGTGCTTGTAATTTTAAGAAGAAACTTCTCTTTCAGAGTTTAATAAAGGCAAAGGGTGAGGAACACAGATTTACTGTTACTGTGGCTTTTATGTATTGCCAGTCTCTGTGCCTAAACCTGGGGTTAGTCACTGAGAATACAGCTATGAAATAACACGGCTTCATGTGGCTCAAAATTCTGACTGGAAGTGTGCCAGGAGTGAGTCATTGTATGGACGAAAGCCAAAGTATAAGTGAGTGGTAGAAAACCTGTATAAAATCAAGAAAGACATAAAAGTATGAATAACCAGACTTTAGGAGACTGTAAATAATGGAGTCAATAGTACAGGAGGTCAAATAATTTTTGTAATAAAATAAATCAATTTCTGGATCTGAGAAAAAATAAGTGGTAGAAGGTAGGTGGCAATACAGAGAAATTTGAATCAAAGGGATAAATTTGACTCTTAGAAGGAAATGGCAGAATTTGAGAATAAAAATCTGGAAGGACAGAGTGGGATTCAGGCTCACACCAGCCACAGGTTAGACCAGTGGTTCTCCGCTCGGGAAACTTACCCCACATGGGACTTTGGGCAGTGCCTGGGCACTTTTTTTTTTCATTTCAAGCATTTATAATTTAAAAGTCTCATGTCAGACTCCATAAGAATTGTGACATATTAAAGGCATAACCAATATCATAAATGTTTAGTTATTATATGACCGCTTAGAATTAATGCTAGGATAAATACAAGTCTCAAACAAGACCCACAGTCAAATACTTGGAGGGCTCTGTCGATGATTATGAATTTTTTCCAATAGTATTACAGAGATCTCTGTACAGAATGTATTTTATGTATTTTTCTTGTGATGAGAACTCTAAAGACCTACTCTCTCAGCAATTTTCAAGTATGCAGTGTAGCATTATGGACTGTAGGCACCGTGCTCACCTCTCTAGGACTGACGTATTCCATTGTGTCTATGCACCAGTGTCTTTATCCATTCCTCTATCAATGGACACTTAGTTTGCTTCTATGACTTGACTGTTGTGAATAGTGCTGCAGTGAATGAGTGAGCATTTTCATGTACTTTGGATAAATGCACGAAAGCGGAATTGCTGGATCGTATGGTTGTTGTTTTCTTTTTTAATTTTTTGAGGAACTTCCATCCTATTTTCCATAGTGACTGCATCAAGGAATCTCTTTATTTGAAAATATCTCCAAAAAATTTTTTTTTGTTTAGACAGGGTTGGAAATTACTGTTCTATTTGATATTCATGTGATTTTGTTCCTTAGTGGAATCAAAATTAAAATAATTGTATTTTAAAAGATTAAACATAAAGTTAATGATTTAAATTCTTCAGTATGCACTGCTGCTATTATTGACACAAAGAAAATTCCCCAGTAAAGAACTAGCCACATTAAAAGACATTTAATGACATTAAATCAAACAGAGTTCTCTTGTATATACTCTAGTGGTAGAGATACAGATTACTAGTTTTATCAATAAATTTTTATATTATAATTCACATTTGGACATTTTGTTTGATGTTCAAAAAAGAAAACTATACAATAGCCCATTACAATTGTCCATCAGAGCTTAAAATTTACATTATCTGAACCAATAAAAATTTACATTATCTGAAGCAATGAAAATGATATGTTTTATAATAAAACGTTTATCCATATCATCAATGTAATGCCTGATTTGAACCTGGCTGTAAGGGTTTTGAATATACTCATTATTGATTATTCCATCTTTAGAATTGCTATTGACAAAAAAGAAAACAATGGTCAATGACAGCCACTTTGGTGGATTTACACTCCTAGGATTCCAGGGGCAGCCACAGCTGGAGATGATCATCTCTGGGGTTGTCTTTCTCTTCTACACCATTGCCTTGATGGGAAATATGGCCATCGTCCTGCTTTCTTTCCTAGATGACCATCTCCAGACCCCCATGTACTTCTTCCTTAGGAATTTGGCCATCTTGGATCTCTGTTATACCACAAATATAGTCCCACAGATGTTGGCCAATATCTGGGGCAAAGACAAGAGAATTACGTTTGGTGGCTGTGTCCTTCAACTTTTCATTGATATGGTACTGTGCTCAGTGGAATGTATCCTTCTGGCTGTGATGTCTTATGACCGATTCAATGCTGTCTGCAAGCCTCTGCACTACATGACCATTATGAACCCCCAACTCTGTCGAACCTTGGTGGCCATGACCTGGGGAGTTGGTGTTACTAATTGCATGATACTTTCACCCTATGCCATGAGTCTTCCCCGATGTGGGAACCACCATTTGGATCACTTTTTTTGTGAAATGTCTGCAATGATCAAGATTGCGTGTGTGGACACCACAGCCATGGAGGAAACCACATTTGCTATGTGCCTGATTATAGTTCTTGTTCCCCTTCTTCTCATTCTGGTTTCTTATGGCTTCATTGCTGTAGCTGTGTTGAAGATCAAATCTGCAGCAGGGAGACAGAAAGCATTTGGGACCTGTTCCTCCCACCTCATTGTGGTGTCCATCTTCTATGGGACTGTTATCTACATGTACATCCAGCCAGGAAACAGTCCATCTCAGGATGAAGGTAAACTTCTCAGTATCTTTTATTCCATTGTTACTCCCAGCTTGAACCCCCTGATCTACACACTAAGGAATAAGGAGTTCAAGGGGGCCATGAAGAGGCTGATTGGAAAAGAAAAACGTTCCTTGGAAACAACAGGACAATGATTCTTACTCCCAGCAATTTCCAATATGGAAATGTTCACCTGACATCCATTAAATGTAGACAAGATATTTTGTAGTCATCAGCTGAGAGACAGAGGGTACTCTAAATACATACGATAATAATTATGATAAAATCCAATGTACAGAAATCCATATTTATTTATGTTAAAATGTTTATTTTGAGAGAGAGTGAGTGTGCATGTGCACAGGCATGAGCAGGGTAGGGGCAGAGAGAGGGAGAGAGAAAGAGACTCCCAAGCAGGATCTGCACTGTTAGCACTGAGCCTGATGCAGGGCTCAATCTCATGACCTTGGGATCATGACCCAACCTGAAATCCAGAGTATGTTGCTTCACTGACTGAGCCACCCAGTTGCCCCCAAAGTCCATATTTAAAATAAATTCTTAAACTGAGATGCCAACACTAGAGATTGATTAAATTATGCACTGATTCTTTCAGAGGACACATGTCCCAATTATATTGACATTCATCAATTAAACTCTAATCTTCTCCCTTCATTATGCTAAGTAAATATTGTCAGGATGTCAAGGGGGTTAAAAGCTGTTCTCGTCACACCCAGGTTTGGGATGTCTTCGCCTCCAGCATTCTAGGAATATCTCCACATAGGGTGATCTCCAGTGCGAGGACAACTGTGAGACCACTAATAAACCAAGAAGACCATGAGTTCCAGCTACAGCTACCACTTATCTTAAAAGTGAGGTGATGCTAATTACACTGAAAATGTCTTTCCTCTGACATCTTCCTCTGTCTATATAATTACTCAACAAACAACCCAATTCTTTGAGCACAAAAAGAAAAACATGTTATGTCACATTCCAGTGACTGTTGTTAAGATATTATCACTTTTCAGTTTCCCACTTGGTCTTTTTTACTGATTATTTTTAGGGCCAGCATGGAGATCTTACCACAGCACCTGTTTGAACTGTACTAACTCCCTACTCTGTGTGCAGAGTAGAAATACTCTTTTCTCAACTTGGGGAAAAACTAGCACATCGGAAGGTGATTCATGGCCACTGAAGTGACCTCTCATATTTGCCTTTCGCTACAATGTTGTTTGTTTTTTAGTTATTTCTCCATCATTTTGGTCAAACTGTAATCCTTTCCATATTTAAGAAGAAAGATAAATATTGATATGTAGAGACCATTGAGAGCTGTATTATCAGACTGAAGCTTGAGGCTAAGACTTTTTGATGACTTTCTCTTTATTTCTGGTTCAGTATCCAGTATCACTTCCTCTGGCTCCATTTCCGATCATGTCAGGGTCCTCACATCTGTCACAAAATCCCATTCACACCAAAGAGGTTAAAAAAGATGGCTATAACAATTCATTCCATGTCTAATACCTGCCTATAATCCTGCCCTCCTCCCCTGGAAGAACCATGATTCTCAATGTGTGGATTCCATTGTCTTCCTTTGTTTTATGGATGATTTACCTAGGTATGCATCTCCCAGGAATATACTATAATTGGATATTTAAAATTTTTTATGTAAATAAATTCTGTTGTGCCTGACTTCCTTCATATGAATAACATCACATTTTCATGATTTATGCATGTCTAAGCATTTCAGTACTTCATTTATTTCCACAACTGTGATATTCTGAATAGAAAGTAATAATTTATCTCTCCTGTTCATAAAGATTGTAGTTTTTAATAACCTATAATTACATATGTATTAATATCCACATGTATACATTCCAAAGCTCTTTTTATGATTTTTTTCCTAGATATTTGATGCGTTTTTATTCTATTGCAGGTTGTATCTTTAAAATTTTTAATTTTGTTTTTTAACAATGGCTGTTCAAGCAAAATTGATTTCAATATTGACCCTGTATTCACATTTTACCCAACATAGTTACTGAGGCTCCTAATTTATCCAGAGATTATTTTAGACTGTCCACATATACACCATTATTATGTGTAAAAAGTGACCGTATATACACCAATATTCATCAATATTATGTGAAGTTTTACTTGTACCTTTCCGAGTTATGTGATTTTAATTTTTCTACTCAATTTATAGTACTATCTTGCCCTGCAAATGATGAACGTAGTATGTGTGACATTGCTTATATAGTTCCTAATGTCAAAGGGAGAGTTTTGATTATTTCACTATTACTATATAATAAATGTGATGTGTTTTATCTTGCCACTTTTTATCAGCTGTTATTTTTTTACACTCCTTACATTCTAAGATTATTTTATTTTTGTCATAAATATGAAATTTTATGAAGTATTTTTCTGTGTCTGTTGTGAAGACCATGTGATTTTTTCGGCTTTGCTTTATTATGTTGTAAATTATATTTATTGATGATTTCTATGGTTATACAAACTTTACCTTCACAGAGTAGGCCTAACTTGGACCAGAATTATTATCTTAGTTTATACATTCAGTTTGTTACTCTTGTTGACAGTTTTTTTTTTTTTACCAAAACTCATAAGTGCTATAGGCGTGTAATTTTCCATTTCTATAAAGTTCTTTTCTGGTTTTAGTATCTAAGTTATGTTAGATTCATGAAGTGAGTGGAGTTGCCTCATTTTCTATAATCTAAAAGAACTCAAGATTGATATTGTGATCTTTCAGTGCAGGGTCCTCTAGCCCATGACCATGACGTCCCCTCCTTCTATCTCATTAATGTGTGCAGTTTTTCTGGAGGGCCCCTGCATGCATTTTACAAAGATTTATTGCTAGGCATTGAATGTTTCTGATCCTGTTGTAAATGGTAGTAAATGGTATTTGTTTAAAAAAATTTTTAGTTGGTTGTTGCCACTGTATAAAAATATGTTTTGTGGGGTTTTTTTTTTGGTATATTGACCTGGTATCCAATGAATTTGCTAGCCAAATTATTAATTCTAATTTATTTGTATATCCTTTTAGAGATTTTTGTGTATTTTATCACACAATCTGAAAATAATGACAAATTATTTCTTCCTTTCTGAAACTTCCTTTTTAGTTTTCTTTTTTTTCAAAAATTTTTTATTACATTTATTTATTTTTGATAGAGACAGAGCACAAGTGGGGGAGGGGCAGAGAGAGATGGAGACACAAAATCTGAAACAGGCTCCAGGCTCTGAGCTGTCAGCACAGAGCCCCACGCAGGGCTCGAACCCACAAATGGTGAGAGATCATGACCTGAGCTGAAGCTGGACACTCAACCTACTGAGCCACTCAGGCACTCTGCTCCCCCTTTTTAGTTTTCTTTTCTCTTACTGTACTGGCTGGGTTCCCAGCAGAATTTTGGCTGGAAGTGTCAGAAACTGTCCTGCTCACTGACAGGGAGGACGGCATCCCCTATTTCACCTCTGAGTTTAATGGTTTGCTACAGGTTTGTGTTAAAGACTGTTTTCTTTCTTTTTTTTTTAAATTTCTTTTAATGTTTATTTATTTCTGAGAGAGACAGAGACAGAATGCGAGTGGGTTAGGGGCAGAGAGAGAGGGAGACACAGAAGCAGAAGCGGGCTCCAGGCTCTGAGCTGTCAGCACAGAGCCAGACGTGGGGCTCAAACTCACAAACCGTGAGATCGTGACCTGAGCCGAAGTCGGACGCTCAACCTACTGAGCCACCCAGGTGGCCCTGTTTTCTTTTTTAAAAATATTTTCAATAATTTATTTATTTAAATTCAAGTTAGTTAACATACAGTATAGTATTTCTTTCAGGAGAAGAACTCAGTGATTCATCACTTACATACACACCTAGTACTCATCACAAGTGCCCTCCTTATTGTCCTTCGCCCATTGAGCCCATACTCCCACCCCACACCCATCCGGCAACCCTCTTTGTTCTCTGTATTTAAGTTTCTTATGGTTTGTCTCCCTCTGTTTTTATCTTATTTTTCCATCCCTTCCCCCCACGTTCATCTGTTATGTTTCTTAAATTCCACATGAGTGAAATCATAAGATATTTGTCTTTCTCTGACTTATTTCGCTTAGCATAATACCCTCCAGTTCCATTCACGTTGTTGGAAATGGCAAGATTTCACTCTTTTTGATTGCTGAGTAATATAAAAAATAGATTTTTATAAGGTGCTGAATTTTATCATATTTTCTTCTGTATGATTAAAAGATTTTTTTAACTTTTTTTTTTTTTTTTTTTTTTTTTGAGAGAGAGAGAGACAGAGTGGGAGCAGGGGAGGAACAGAGAGAGGGAGACACAGAATCCAAAGCAGGCTCCAGGCTCTGAGCTGTCAGCACAGAGCCCGACACGGGGCTTGAACTCACAAACCGTGAGATTGTGACCTGAGCCAAAGTTGGATGCCAAACTAACTGAGCCACCTAGGCACCCCATCTTCTATATGATTTTTTTATCTGATTTTATTCACTTATGTGGTGAATCATATTACCTGATTTTAAACATTAAGTGCTTCCTTGCTTTCCTGGAATAAGTACAACTTGGTCGTGATATGTTTTTCTTGCCACATACCATAGGATCTCTTTTGTAGATGGCTGGTAATTTTCCCTAATCAACTAATAGTTCATTGAATTTGAGTAACTTCAAAACACTGATCTTTTTTTAGTTTCTAGACACATCTTTCCTTTGCTTCACTGTTTTAGTGATATTTATACATGAATTCCAATTGAACATATACATAATATCCTTGGTAAACTTTAATAACCATATTTTTCTTGCTAATATTTTGAACATCTTGTTCATTTTATTTTAATTTTATTCAGCTTCTTAATCTTGACCTCATTTTCCTGTAAGACTTATTCAGCCAAGTCTATATTCTGTGTTTCAAAATTTTATTTCATTTCTGTTGTTTTCTTCCCCATTTTTGTTCCCTCGGCTAAACTCCATTACTGCTCATCTCTTACACCATGTATTTTATGAGTTCTTATATTTCTGAGCTGTCTTCTAGTTCCACAGAGCTAATTATTTCCTGATGTTTTTCTTTTTAAGTGAAATGTGATCCTGTAACTTCATCTTCCGTGTGTAACACTTAAGGAATGAAGTGATGGGACCTGGGTGGCTCAATTGGTTAAGTGTCTGATTTCAGCTCAGGTCAGGATCTCGCAGTTCGTGCGTTCGAGCACTGTGTTGGGCTCTGTGCTGACAGCTCAGAGCCTGGAGCCTGCTTCAGATTCTGTGTCATCCTCTCTCTCTGCCCCTCCCCTATTCATGGTCTCTTTCAAAAATAAATAAACATTAAAAAAAATAGTGAGTGAGGTGAGTGCCCCTCCTCATCTGCTATTTGCTTCTCTCTTGACCCTTTCATGCCCATTGGGTATTATTATTATTATTATTTTAGAAATATGGAACTCATTTCTTATTACTACATTCAACCTGAAATTTTTTTTCCTGGACCACCCATTTCAGAATATTTGTGTTGGGAAGGAGCAAAGTCTATGCTTTGAGCTTGAGAATGTTCCTTCAGACCCAGGGTCACACACATAAGGGAGATTTTAGGCTGTCGTGTTGTGATGTGAACTCACAATTCCTGCTCACCGTCTGTTCACAGTCCCTCTCCTTGCCACATACATAACAAGAGAAAATATTCTTCAGAAGGTCTGTCTCAGTGGTGTCCTGTGTGGTTCTTCCAGAAGTCCAGATGGATATAAGAACCATCCCCTGATATGCTCCATCCTGCTTCATGTTCAGGAGGCCCCAACTTAGCTTACCTCCTTCAGCTTCTCAAAGTAGGAGGCATCCTTTCTTCTGCATATTCCACTGTCTGACCTTCACTAACCCTGGAATAGTTTTCTATTTTAGGATCCATGTTTCACAGCTCAGCTGCTTAAATAAAGCTGCATTTCCCCTTTATTATCATCCTTATTGTTTTGAGGTGATTTCTCAGGGGAGGAGAGGAAGTAATGATTCTCACAACACTAATGCTAGAGTTTTGGCCTATCCTTATAAATAATCTTTAGGGTCATTGACAAGACTTACACTCTCTGATCCTATTACCAAGCTATTCAACAATAAAAACTGCTGAGATTTTGCGGGATTACGTATCTATAAAATGTCAGTTTCCAGGGAGTGTTAATTGGTCAGTGTGTCCTTAATGGGAATAACAAGCCAAAGTTTAAATAACAAATTATGGCTTCTAGGCATAACATAACTCTATCAAATAATCACCACCATAACCTCTCACCTCTTCCATCCATGGTTGTGACTCCAGGACAAACTGTCAGGGGCACTATTGCTAAAGGCGCCCTTCTTTGTAGAAGTCAGAAATTTCATTGTTATTGAAATATATTTGAAAGTTTAAGTTAAACAAAAGCAAATGTGACAGAAAAAATAAAACTTACAATCATGATTATATGTGGGTTAAATGTCTCATCATTGCCTGTGTTGCCTTGTGACAATCTGTAAGTTCTGGACACATGAATTTCTTGCACAGAAACTGCAGTAATAACACCATCAGTAGAAGTGTTTCATTGATGAAACCAGACACAGAAGTGTATTTTGAATTGCAAAGCATAGTTATTCATTTGGTCTTATATTAATAGTACTTCAAATAAATGATGGTTGTAATTTCCATGCAGAGTTGAAAATGAGTCAGTTAACTATGGAAACTCCTGGGGTTTTTTAAAAATTATTTTCCCTGGGTAATTTACAATATACCTTAATTGCTAATGAGATAACCCAGCATCCCTAAGGTCTTCCCAGACTCAACACATTTCATCATTGCTCTTTGGGGAAATGACCTGTCATCTTTCACACTGCAGGTTTCTCTTCTCAGTCATATAAATAGGATGATTCTCCTTGGACAGGAACAGGAGTGTCTCCTGTATGATCCCCATGGCAAGTGGGAGAAATCTTGTAAGTAAAGAATAATTACATTCTCAGTGTTATTTAGGTGAAGAGAGAAAGAAACATTCCCTACTTTAAAAATCATGTTGTATTTAAATTAGTTTACAAAATTCTCAAAGAAATGTACAAAAGAAGCTTCTGGCTTTTATATGAATTTTCTGTCCTTCAAAGTCCGAGACATGTTTAATCACATGTAATGAAATGTACACTAGAAATGAAAATGAATATTTGTGTTTTTAATTTCACCCCCAGAGTTCATAAATTCATTTTAACAAACATTTTTAAGACCCTAGGAAGTAGTTTATAACACCGCTATATACATAAAAAGTTCATGTCTGTGAAAGAAAGAGTTAACGTTTGTTTTACGAGGTAACGTAATAAATTCAATTTTGTGTACATGTGGTATGGGAAGTTACTGTTATCAAAGTCAGTACAAATGCCGAAAAATTAGCTAAAATTTAAAATCTGAGGCGCAAAGGATGAGAGGGCCAGAAGACCTAGGCTGTTAGTTTTCTATGAAAAATTGGTAAGGGAAGCCTTGTGACACAGGAGGAAGGGGAGAAAGGAGAGCCCGTTAGAACACTCTGGGGACAGAGCTAGCAGGGAGGGTGCCCTGGGTGGGGGGGTCAGGAGGGCAGCTAGGTGGTGTCTTTGGGAAGGCAAAGGGCAACGCTGACATGGGGGCACTAACCTGCCACTGAGAATTCAGGAAGAAAAATAACGTGGAAAAGACCACTGGTTTGGAAGCTAGGAATTCATTTCTGTGCATGAGAGACATTGTTTATTTTTTTTATTTTTATTATTAAGATTTTATTTAAATTCCAGTTAACCTACATGCAATATTTGTTTCAGGTCTACAATTTAGTGATTCCACCTATACAGCACCCAGTGCTCATCACAAGTGCCCTCCCAATACCCATCATCTGTTCCTCCAGCCTCCCACCCACCTCAGGAGAGACCTGTTTTAGTTGAATATTTGGGTTGAGCCTTTTTTTTTTCTTTGGTAAAGTATAATTAATTCACAGTTTTATGCTAGTTCAGGTGTACAATATAATGATTCAGTAATTTTCTATCTTTCTCCAGGTTCATCACAATAAGTACACTCTTAATCTCCATCACCTATTTCACCTATCTCCTCCACCCCCCATCTCCCCTCTGTTGATCAGCAGTTTGTTTTCTATAGTTAAAAGTCTTGGTTTTTGTTTCCTTTTTTCTTTGTTCATTTGTTTTGTTTCTTAAATTTCACATATGTGTGAAATCATGTGGTGTTTTTCTTTCACTGGTTTATTTGGTTTAGGATATAAACTCTAGCTCCGTCTACCTCTTTGCAAATGACCAGATTTTGTTCTTTTTGATCGCTGAGTACTATTTATATGTGTATGTGTATATATATATGTATGTGTATGTATATATACACACATACCATTTCTCCATCCATCGGTCGATGGACACAGGTTGCTTCCATATCTCAGCTATTGTAAATAATACTGCAATAAACATGTGGGTTCATGTATCCCTTTTAGTTAGTGAGTTCATTTTCATTGGCTAGCTCAGTAGAGACATTACTGTATTGTATGCTAATTTTAATTTCAATTTTTTTTTGAGGAACCTATATAGTTTTCCACAGTTCCTGCTTGAGGTTTTACAAAGACACCACTTTTTTTTAGGTATGAAAGGAAAGAGTCAGATGTGATCAGCAAAGTTTCTTTTAACAAATCTCACATATTCATGGATGTTTTCTCTGTGCCGATCCTGAGGGGAGCCATGAAATATGAACACAAAAATAACACAGCTCCCCCTCCTGAGGTGTTTTAACATTTCATATGTATGAGTCATAGAATGGAAGTTCTTGTAGGATGAGAGGAAGGACACAAACGAATATCAGAGATTGAATGTAAAATGAAGACATGGAAACAGGAAGTGGTGCATGGTGGATACAAAGTTCAGATGAAAAATGGCATCTGAAGGGAAAGTGGGAGGAATGCTGTTCTGGGACCGTGTGGGGAAGGGCAAATAGCATTTGGAAACCCAAGTTTTGAGATGAAAGAAAAAAGTTTGACTTTAAAATCTAAAGTCAGTTGGTCACCTGGGTGGCTCTGTCAGTTAACTGTCCAACTCTTGGTTTTGGCTCACGTCATGATCTCGTGGTTTTGTGCTCAAGCCCCGCTTAGGGCTCTGTGCTGATAGCATGGAGCCTGCTTGGGATTCTTTCTCTCTCCCTCTCTCTCTGCCCCTCCCCTGCTCATGCTGTCTCTGTCTCTCAAAAATAAATACATAAACTTAAGAAAGTTTAAGATATAAAGTCAGAAAATTTACGTAGCAGAGTGAAAATGGAGACCCAAACTGAGCCCATGCAGTTTAAGTAATAGAAAAGGGGTATTAGAGGTATGAAACCTGTGTTTTCTATGAACCCTTGAATGAAAGAGACAATGAGTGGTCACAGATTCCAAACCCCCTTCCCAGCACCCCGATTAATAAAGAGAAGTCCACTGGATTTCATCAGCCTTTCATCAGGCTTTTCCTATGATATTTTGCAGGTTTTAGCCATGGCATAGAAGCCGACAGAAAACTGAGAGTAGGGATCTAGTAGACAGGTCGCCCTGGGATAAATTCTAGACCTAATTGGATAAACAGAACAAACACTTAATGAGATGTAAATACTGATGTGTTATTTGATTATATGATACGTTTCTTGCCGGCTATAATTCCACTAATATTGTTTATAAACACACTCGCTTCCAATATGTTAATGTTTTATTGTCACAGCTGATATTAAGAAATAGGAAAATGGTCAACAATAGCCACTTTGGTGGATTTATACTCCTTGGATTCCCAGGGCAGCCACAGCTGGAGATGATCATCCCTGGGGTTGTCTTTCTCTTCTACACCATTGCCTTGATGGGAAACATGGCCATCATCCTGCTGCCGTTACTGGATGAACATCTCCAGACCCCCATGTATTTCTTCCTTAGGAATTTGGCCATCTTGGATCTCTGTTATATCACAAATATAGTCCCACAGATGTTGGTCAATGTCTGGGGCAAAGACAAAAAAATCTCTTTTGGTGGCTGTGCCTTTCAACTTTTCACTGATGTGACACTATGCACAGTCGAATGTATGCTTCTGTCTGTGATGTCTTATGACCGATTCAATGCTGTCTGCAAGCCTCTGCACTACATGACCATTATGAACCCCCAACTCTGTCGAACCCTGGTGGCCATGACCTGGGGAGTTGGTGTTACTAATTGCATGATACTTTCACCCTATGCCATGAGTCTTCCCCGATGTGGGAACCACCATTTGGATCACTATTTTTGTGAAATATCTGCAATGGTGAAGATTGCATGTGTGGACACCACAGCCATGGAGGAAACCTTATTTGCATTATGTTTTTTTATTTTCCTCACACCACTCCTTCTCATTCTAGTTTCTTATGGCTTCATTGCTATAGCTGTGTTGAAGATCAAATCTGCAGCAGGGAGACAGAAAGCGTTTGGGACCTGTTCCTCCCACCTCATTGTGGTGTCCATCTTCTATGGGACTGTTATCTACATGTACATCCAGCCAGGAAACAGTCCATCTCAGGATGAAGGTAAACTTCTCAGTATCTTTTATTCCATTGTTACTCCCAGCTTGAACCCCCTGATCTACACACTAAGGAATAAGGAGTTCAAGGGGGCCATGAAGAGGCTGATTGGAAAAGAAAAATGTTCCTTGGAAACAACAGGACACTAATATCTTTTTATGAGAAGTTTCCAATTAAGAAATTCGTCCTGTGTAACATACAAATCATTGCCAAATTATTTTAGTAGTACTCATCACCTAAAAGTGAAAATTATACCTAAAATGTTGCTTACATTTTAGCATCAATGTCCCAAATTGCCAAGGGTTGATTCTAAAACAAGTATGTCTCTCAAAGTCACCAGTTATCACCTTTGATCAGTCATCCCCACCTGCAGCCAGAGAGCAGGCTCTATGGAGTCCAAGCATTGTACTGTGAGGGGAAGGAGGGAAGACTCTACCAAACTGGATTCAAGTTATAATTTATCAGATATCTTTAAATTATCATGACACTTTAACAAAAAGAAAAAAGTTAATGTTCTAACTATAAGTTTTTACACTGACTCTACAATTTGTTCATGTGAAGACAAAATCATTTCTGTTCAGATCTTAAATGTTCCTGCCATGTCTATTTACTTTAAAAGAATCTTAATATATTATGTAAACTGGCTAAAATATATTTCTACTTGTAGCTGTTTTCTGCCTGAATCAGGACTTTCTCAAACTTAGCCTGCCAAAATAAAATGTGAGAATAAATTGGATGCAGAGTTTGATATTATAACACTGCCAACAAATCATCCTTGATTTC
The DNA here is from genome assembly GCF_024362965.1 of Panthera pardus. Lineage (NCBI taxonomy): Eukaryota > Metazoa > Chordata > Mammalia > Carnivora > Felidae > Panthera > Panthera pardus. The sequence continues at coordinate 106,685,578 of NW_026526732.1, forward strand.
AAATTTCTGAGTTCATTACAGCAGGTACATTAATCTTTTTCATTAATTTGTAGTAAGTAAACAATACATGGAAAAATAAATAATGTGTTTATTAGCTCTTTTTTATAAAGTCAGCATAAACTTGACTTCAAAATGTTACAAGGATATTACAAAATAAAAAAAAGGAAAAAGAAAGAAAATGAAGGGAATTTTTTTCAATATCTTTCATGAACATAGATGTAAACATCCCTAACAAAAGATTAAGAAATCGAATCCAGAAATAAAGGTTAACATGTCAGTCAAGTGGGTTTACTCCCACTATGCAAGATTGGAGTAACATTGAAAATCAATCACCGCATGATTCTGTTAATATAATCCATAATATTAACAAAATGAAAGTAAAAACAATAAAGTTATTTCCATAGATTCAGTAAAGCATTTCAACATTCATTTACTGGAAAACAAAGGCTCTTAGCAAACTTGGAATATAAACAAGTTCTGTATCTTGATGATGATTAAGTTTCCATCTAACATATTTGAGGAGGAGGCTAAACAATTCGACCAATAGGATAGTATGGAGTCCAGAAGGAGCTCCAACACATAGACAGCCAACCACTTAATGACTCTTGTGCCCCGTAGTGCAGGAGGGAGAGGACAGTCTTTCAATATGTAGCTCCAGATCAACTGACGTCCTTGTGGGAGAAAAGATACTTAAACTTATACATAAAAATCAATTTCAACTTGATTATAGATATAAGTAAAACAAGATGGATTTTAACGATATTATTCATGAATTTTGAATAGGAAAAGATCTATTAAATAAGACAGAAACTTTTAACCATAATAGAAAAATTTGACTAAATTGAAATATAGTAAAATTAAGACCATACCTTTGTGAAAAGTTCCATTAAGAGAGCCACTCCGTGTGTGTGTGTGTGTGTGTGTGTGTGTGTGTGTGTGTGTCTGTCTCAAGGAAAGAATTTCCATCCAGACTATACAAAAAATTCCTACAAATCAAAAAGAAAAAAACAGAAAATCTAACACAACAGTCACATATCCAAATGGACAATACATAAAAATATACTTAAGTTCAGGGTTATGCTAAATGAAATAAATCAGACAGAGAAAGATAAATACCATATGATTTCACTTACATGTGGAATGTAAAAAAGTAAAGCAAAAAAAAAAAAAAAGCCGAAACAGACCCATAAATACAGTGAACAAACTGTTGTCAGAAGAGAGAGGGGTGGGGGATGGGCAAAATGAGTGAAAGGGAGTGGGATATACAGGCTTCCAGGAATACAATGAATAAGTCACAAGAATAAAAGATACAGCACAAGAATACAGTCAGGGGTATCATAATAGTGTTGTGTAGTGAAAGATGGTACCTACACTTGTGGTGAATGTAGCATAGCATATAGAGTTATTGAAAGACTATATTGTGTTCACCATACTTCATGTGTTCACTATACTTCAATTATAAAAAAATATTTGCAGATAACACTATACTCTATGTAGAAAACCAGAAAGAATCCACCAAAAAATTGCTACAGCTACTACATGAATGCCGCAAAGTCACAGGGTATAAAATCAATGTACAGAAATTGGTTGCATTTCTATACACCAATAATGAGGCATCAGAAAAAGAAATGAAGGAATCAATCACATTTACAGTTGCACCAAAAACAATAAGATATTTAGGAATAAACCTAACTAAGGAGTTAAAAGATCTATACTCTGAAAACTATAGAAAGTTTATGAAAGAAATTGAAGAGGATGCAAAGAAATGGAAAAAAAAATCCATGCTCATGGATTGGAAGAACAAGTGTCATTAAAATGCCTATACTATGAAAAGCAGTCTACACATTCAATGCAATCCCTATCAAAATACCATTAGCATTCTTCATAGAGCTAGCACAAAAAATTCTAAAATTTGTATAGAACTACAAAAGACCCTGAATAGTCAAAGCAATCCTGAAAAAGAAAAAACTGGAGGTGTCACAATTCCAGATTGCAAGCTATACTACAAAGCTGTAGCCATTAAGACAGTATGGTAACTGTCACAAAAACAGACACATAGATCAATGGAATAGAATAGAAAACCCAGAAATTGACCCACAACTATATGGTTAAGTCATCTTCAACAAAGCAGGAAAGAATATCCAATGGAAAAAAGTCTCTTCAACAAATGGTATTGGGAAAACTGGATGGCAACATGTGCAGGTATGAAACTGGACCATGTTCTTACACCATACTCAAAAATAAATTCAAAATGGATGAAAGGCCTAAATGTGAGACAGGAAACCATGAAAATTCTAGTGGAGCACACAGATAGCAGCCTCTTTGGCCTCAGCTGGAGTAACTTCTTACTTGATAACATCTCCGGCGGCAAGGGACACCAAAGCAAACATGAACTATTGGGATTTCATCAAGATAAAATCTTCTGCACCCTGAAGGCAATAATAAACAAAACTAAAAGGCAGCTTACGGAATGGGAGAAGATATTTACAAATGACATATCTAGTAAAGGGTTAGTATCCAAAATCTATGAAGAACTTCTCAAACTCAATACTCAAAACACAAATAACCCAGTTAAGAAATGGGCAGAAGACATGAACACACAACTTTCCAAGGAAGGCATCCAGGTGGAAAACAGATACATGAAAAGATGCTCAATATCACTCATCATCAGGGAAATACAAATCAAACCATGATGAGATACCACCGCACACCTGTCAGAATGGCTAGAACTAACACAGGAAAAACAGATGTTGGTGAGGGTGTGGTGAAAGGGGAGCCCTCTTGCTGTTGGTGTAAATGCAAACTAATGCAGCCACTCTGGAGAGCAGTATGGAGGTCCTCAAGAAACCAAACATGGAACTACCCTGTGATCCAGCAATTGCACCATTAGATATTTACCCAAAGCATACAAAAATATGAATTCAAAGGGGGTAAATACACCTCAATGTTTATAGCAGCATTATCAACAATAGCCAAACTATGGAGAGAGCCCAAATATCCATTCACTGATGAATGGATAAAGAAGATGTGGTATATATATACAATGGAATATAACTGAGCCATCAAAAGGAATGCAATCTTGCCATTTCCAATGACATGGATGAAGTACAATGTATTATGCTAAGCAAAATAAGTCAATCAGAGAAAGTCAAATACCATATGATTTCACTCATATGTGGAATTTAAGAAACACAACAGATGAACATATGGGAAGGGAGGAAGAAAAGAGAAGACAGTGAAACAAAGCATAATAGACTCTTGATGATAGAGAACAAACTGAGGGTTGATGGAGGGAGGGAGGTGGGGCATGAGCTAGGTAGGTAATGGGTATCAGGAGGGCACTTGTTGGGATGAGCTCTGGGTGTTGTATGTAAGTGATGAATGATTGGATTCTACTCCTGAAACCAATATTCCACTGTATGTTAACTAACTAAAAGTTAAAAAAAGAGAAACAGTTGAAAATACAAAATAAATGCAAACAGAAAATACTTGGCCAATCATCAGGGTCAATTATAGTGACAAAACAGAGTCATTTTACACATTCAAGTATGGCTTCATGACAATGCTGTATTCTATTCTAAAATGATGGTGTTTACTTACTGTTTGTATTAGCAAAAGTTTGAAGGCACACATGGGAATGATGTTACATCATATGAAACATAACACCTGAATCATCTGAATTTAAGGGCATTGGTGCCATCATCCAGAGCACAGGATATGATGAATTGGCTGTCTTCTGCATTGGCTGACTGAAGCTTGTACTTAAGGACAGTCTGTAGTCAATAATGTTGACAAGCTGGAAGTTTCCTGGTACCTTGTGGAATAAGGAATCAGTGGGCTCAGGAAGGTGGGAGTTTTGGAATCTGTGTAATGCAGACGGCTCTGCCCCCACCCACCATGGGGAGCTCCACCCCCACCTCCCCACCCACCACGACGGCTCTGCCCCCACCTTTCACCCACCACGGAGAGCTCCACCCACCATCCACCACAGATGGCTCCGCCCTCGCCCACCACGCACCACTGATCACTCACCACTCAAAGCTCCGCCCCCACCCACCACCCGCCACGGACTGCTCTATCCCCTCCACCAGGTTCTTCTCTAAGAGATACTCGGGAACCTTGATTCTTGGTAAGCCCAGGACCACATCAGGCGGTGGGGACTGACTTTACCATTTCAACCTGTCACCTGAGAAGCATTGTGGGAGGGAGGATGCCTTTTTTATCCGGAGGCTGATGGAGTGATTCATACTGACCTGAATCCCCACTAGCTCGGAGGGCCTCACCTGGCTGACTTAGCGTGTTTTGCACTTTAGAGAGCTTCCTGTGTCCGGGGAGCAAGGACCTGGGGTGTGGCAGGTGATGGGTGTGACGGGTCTCCAGGTGGGCTGTGGTGGCACATAAACTTATTTGCAAGTCTGAACCTACCCAAGCTCATGTATTTCCCTTGAAGCCTGAGCTGAGGGAAAGCGGGAAAGTTTGCCAGGTGGGTCTGAGTCCACGGACCGTGTTGTCCTTCAATAAGAGACACCTGGCGCCTTGAGCTCTGGGAAAGGTGGGGACTTGCTCATGCGGCCAGTCCACAGACTGGGGCTGGTTGTCGCCAGTTTGAAGCTGCTGCTCAGAAGTACTGGCGGGGTTTTGATCCCAGCGGACCGCTGGCTAGGCAGGTGGTTCAGGACCGGTTTGTTCGGTACAGTCCTGGAGGACCCCACTGCCATTGGCGAGTGGGCAGGTACATCTCCTGCATGGGAAAGCCATGGGGGATTGTGTAGCCAGCGACTTAGTACAGGGCAAGTCCCTTGAGGTTCTGGGTCTCAGACTGGGCTGTTGGGGTTACCGTGCATGTACCCATTTCAAGTGATCTCCTACGTATCGGGGCATAGTCCCTCTGAAGGTGTAGTGGAGGAGTCTGCACTGATTTGCCAGGGCACGGCTTGTTGGCTGCAGGAATATCCTTCACTGAGAGACACCTGAGAGCCTTGATGACTGCTAAGCCTGGGACCACCAGGCAGCCATTCCAAGTAGGGACTGAGCTTGGCAACTGGAAAGGTTCATGCAAGCAAGAATTCGAGTGGTGGGCTCCCTCTGGCCTGGAGGTTATGAATGTGGTTAAGGACCAACCGAAACTCCACAGGCTCAGATAGTGCCCAGCTGTGCTCCATGAGCTGATGGGGTGCTTCCAGAGCAGCTACCACCACACAGGTGGGTTTAGTCAGGGGTCTGGTATGGGGCAAGTGTCTCGAGAGGCAGGTTCACAAGAGTAGCCTGGTGGGGTACATGGCACGTGCCTATTTCCAAGTGCAATCTACACAAATTTGAATATTCCCTCTAAAGGCAGAGCAATCTGGAAAGCTTGCTAGGACTGATTCCAGCTTGCTGACCATGGTGTCTTCAATAAGAAACTCCTGGGATCTCGTTTGCTACAAAAGCTGGGACTTCAAAAACAGTAAGTACGTATTGGAATGACTCTCACCCATTTCCGTGGCTGCCTCAAAAGTAATTTCAGGGGTGGTCTCCCTCTGTGTATGAAGCAATGCATAGGTAGTTGGAGAGGGGCCCAGCTGTGCACAGGCAGTTGACAGATGAGTGCCCATGTGTGAGCCCCACAGGTCAGGGGAGCAGGGACCTGGAGCAGGGCAATGTAGGGGGAGGTCAGGACACAGTAGCAGACTCTTGTGGGTTCCTGCATCTGCCGAACCCCCTGCCCTAACCTCCACAAATGCACATATGCTCCCTGAAGTCTGCTGGGTTTGTAGGGCTTACTTGCCAACAGTGTCTTTCATACTGGCTCACTGTGCAAGTATCTCTAACTAATTAATGCTTTTTAACTTCCCATTATAGCAGTAATTTCACAAATCAATGCTAGGTTAACCATAGTGTAGTTCCAGGCAAGGGGAGAAGAAAGAAATAAAGTTCAAAGTAGTTTCGGTGTATTTTTATAGGAAATCAGTACCTGGAGAGACACCTTAGCCAACTGAGATCTGACTCCCAGCTGCCAGAGTCACAGTACAAGTTTGGTGTTGCTGGAGCTCATTTCTAGGGAAGGAGGGTTGGGTGCTGATGGCAGGATTCCTTCCCAGAGGGGCCATTGCACGGCTTTTACCACTGCCTCTAAACGAGGCTCCTTTTCTGTGGCAGGAGCTAATTTTTCCATGTTGTTTTTGAGTGATATATTAGATGAGCAAATTGTAGCCTTAGTCAGACAGAACACTCTCAGTCTCCTAACTGTATGTATTTATAGTCTACATGTCTCCTGTCACAGTGGTTTCTTCCTATGTCTTTAAAGGGGAGCCCCCAGCCACTGGGCTCCTGAGTTTTTTGGGGTGAGAGCAGATGAGACGATGCCATACAGACACAACTTGCTGCATTCTTATACAAAAATATCTTTACTCCTAAAAACAATTTTTTTGGGCTTTGCTATAAATGGTTTGAAATTGTGTGAGACCAATACACAACAATGTGCCTTGTGACTCACACACTAATCCACAGTAGGGCCTAACAGTACCATATGCAGTTGCCAAATGATTGAAAGGTAACTTCTTAAAAGTGTAACTTTTTGTCACTGATGTTTCCAAGTAAAGGTCATTGTTAGAAGGCTCCCAGAGACCCTGGCTTGTGCAGCACCATCGGCATGTGTTCAGTGGACTTAACGTCAGAATCTAGGCTGCCAGTATTTTAGAGGATGCAGGGTTTTGCTCTGTTTTCAGTTCCTGGAGTTGTTTTACTTTATTATCAACTTCCAAATGTTCCTTCATTGTCTTCACTTCTGTAAACGTATGGCTCACATTTATTAGATTAATTTTTGGAGATCAATGTGAGTATCTTTCTGGTTATTTTAACAATTCCTTTATCTTCTCTAACCTCGAATAATATCATTTCCTTCTCACGTCACATTCATGGCCTGTTCTAGTTGTACACATTCTATCATGTTGTCTCCTTTTTTCCTCTTCTGACTCCAATAGGTTAGGCTGAGGCTTGGCTCCAAGCCTATACTATCCTGGTCCAAGCCCCTGTGTTCTATGTAACTGGTTGGGGAGGGTCAAGGTGATATTTATAAGTACTTGTATCATAGGTATAGCCATAGATCTAAGAGTTACAAAGGTATTTTCATTCCATTCTACCAACATATCCTTAGGAACATGTTTTTTTTTTTTTTTTTTTTTCCTTTAAGGGGTCTTTCTGTGGCCTGTAGGCTTCCTCCACTGTCTCATTTGATATTGGGGAACCACAAACAGGTTTTAAGCCAATGTCCTGTTTCTTCCTTCAAGTGCCAATACTCAATTTCACACTGAACCAGGGAACCACAGTCATGGGGACGTGCGGTATAGGCTTCATTCTGGCTGCTTGTCTGGTGTCTCAACCAGGACTGCCCCCAAGATTACAGCTGTTCTGAGAGTATTGCTGACATCCACCATCTTGACTGCAACAGTTGTCAGTCCACATTGTTTCACGTTGTCTATTAGTATTTCATTTTTTAATGATTTCTCCAAATGTTTTGTGTGGAATTTTCTTTGCTTTGTTTACTTACTTCCATGTGAAGTACATTTATACTTTGCAGCACACTGCTGGCTTTATCCATCTGTGTACTCGACACTGACAGCTAGTGTGGCATTTGTGTTTAAGTGAGATTGGTTCTAAAACAAATTTACATATTTACTATATATTTATATTATCCATCTGTGTACTCAGCACTGACAGCTAATGTGGCATCTGTGTTTGAGATTGGTCCTAAAACGTATTTATATGTTTACTAATATATTTATATATTTATATAATATATAAATAAAATTGAAGACTGATATATATCACCAAGGATGATTTGTGTTAAGTGCTGTTTCCTAAGTATCCTTTTTCTGTTAAAGTCTGGACATAATGTCCTTGGGTCTGTTTTTAGTGATCTAATCAGTGACTGTTGATTTGCAAGCTTTTGAAGGGCTTCCCAGAAGTGATCCAAACCTGGTCTCTATTCTGAGGGAAAGTAGAGACCAAACAAAGGGTCAGGCCACTTCAGATTGGTACATAGCAGGTATAATAAGTGAGGGAAGACAACTTAGGCAGCAGCAAAGAGTAGGTCTCCATTCCTGCCTGCCGTATCCTGGAGGTTTATATAGAGGTGTTAACTGAGTTCAGTAACTTATACTATCCAGGTAGTCTCAATATCAAATCACCATCTCATGGCCAAATTCTTGGAACAGACTCTGGGAGCAGGGAAGTCAAGCAAAAGCCAAGGACAAGGACAAGGGAGGGTGTTGAGCCTCTGATTGCCTGGGTCCAGGTTATGGCAAGTAGTGGTCATATCCTTTCGATGACTTGTTCCAAACTCCAACCCCCGTGACGGTCTCTTACAATCTCGCATCAGTCTTTCTTCTGCGTGTGCCCTGAGCTTTCACTAGCATGGAGATGGCTCCTGTGGCAGCTGTCTGGCTGTGCTGGAGGAAGAGGTTACAGCAATAACACAGGCACATGCAAGAGAAAGTACACATTAAGGCAATGATTTCCAAAAGGAGTGCCATTTTTTTTCCACTGAGAGGCCCATGATCCCCAAGGCTAGAGTTCAGATCACTCAGGGCACTCACTGTGTCCTTATGTGATTTAAGAAATATGAATTATAAGTATACTTATCAGGCATGAACACACATCACTGAGCTTGGATAATGGCCCAGAGGTCTCCTCACCAAGCAGAAATGATATCTAAGGCCATTGTGTTTTGTAGCACAACTTTTCTCATTAGAGACATTTCAGTGTTCAATAAGGACAGGTTTTTTGGGCAGCCTTCAAGGCTTAATGACTGAACTTCACAAGGGCTATACATGCTGCAGTGTATGCAAAGCCAGTGCAGGAAACACAGACAGGAGCTAAATGACCGACCGTACCGATCAAAGACAGAGTATGGCCTTCTGGTCTCAAGGAGAGGGTGCTCATCACTGCTTCCATGACGTTATCCCCTGTGCCCAAGGAAAGCCCAGGCACCATGGACAAACCACCCAGGTGGGAGCCATAGCCAAGGATTTGTGCCACAAAACTAAAGGGCCCCATTTAGGGCTACCTAATAAGTACCCGGGTGGTGTGGCCAAGTCATTGCCAACCAGTCGCTGTCCCTTCATAGGGAAGGATGGCTGCAGTTCCAGTGGTATCCATTCCACGTTTCTGGCACAATTGGGTTGATTTTGTGGGGAGTGATTTTTCTGTTCCCAACATAGGGGTGACTGGACGCTTAAAGGTCCATGATCTGGAGTAAACCACATAAACCCATTCCTAATCTAAGCATAATCTAAGCATAGCCACCTCTGTGACTCTGCTGGTAGTCTTTCTAGGACTTTACAGTGAGCTATTGGATGGATTACCTTTATAAAATTTGACAGGGAAAAATACCCATGTTCAATGTTATTGATATACTATTGATAATATCAGATGAATCAAGAGTACTGATGCTATCTTGTTCTTGCTTAATGCCTTCCAGTTTTTCCCCTGGAGGGGCAATACCCACCATGGCAATCCCAAAGAGCTAGAGAGAGAAGCTGTCCACATACTCAGCAGTTGGATTGATTTCCTTGTATGGCAAATGAGCGAGCCCACTATAGAAATGTATATACTCCAGGTAACCTTCCTGTGATTGGACACCACAAGAGCAGAAGTCTGAGGTCAAAAAGACAGATATTTAGCAAGAGCTTGCAAGGGGAGGTCTTCCTCTGCTATAAAAATGATGCTTTCTGCAGTATCTTTAGATGTTAATGTAGCTCTGTCATTAGGAATTTGGCCAGGCTGTGCAAGCCAACCATATTGACCATGGGAAGCAGGACTGTCAGGCATGATGATGTGGACTGTGGGCCAGATATGGCAGACCAGAATTCCCACCTTCTCCCCTCTTTTTAAAAAGAATTTTTAGACGTTTATTTATTTTTGAGAGACAGAGACAGAATGCAAGCAGGGGAGGGGCAGAGAGAGAGGGAGACACAGAATCCGAAGCAGGCTCCAGGCTCTGAGCTGTCAGCACAGAGCCTGACGTGGTGCTCGAACTCACGGACTGTGAGATTATGACCTGAGCTGATGGCTGATGCTCAACCGACTGAGCCACCCAGGCACCCCTCCCCTCTTTTGATGGTGTGTTTTTCATTCCAGGTACAGTGTGCTTCATTAGGTGACTGCACTGCAGCAAGACAGTGGGATTGAATGGTGTCTCGTCATCCAGGGGATGTGTAATAACTCACCTGTCCTGGAGGGACTTCACCACTGAAAATTTTAGGACTTAACTCCTTTCCAGGTGTTATGGGCTTGTTGCTTCCAGCAGCATAGTGTGTGGATCCTGAGAGTCAGGGAAATGGCTATGTACTACAACTTTTGTACCTTTTGTACAGTATTGGGTGCCTCAGCTGGGGTTTCCCATCTGAATTTGGAGCAACAGGCCATACTGGTTGACCAATTGAATGTATTAAGATCTAGACAGTACTTTAGTTCACCTGACCAAGGTGGTTTTAGCTGTTAGTAATTTAATCTGCTTTAATAGTCCATTTTTACTTCCTACCAACTTTTCTATTTGTGGGTTATAGGAAAGATAGGGCCTCCATTCACTGCCACATTCTTTTCCCCTATCTTGCACATTATGATCTTTCAAATGTGAGCCTTCTGATCACTGTCTATTCAGTGAGGATATCCATACAAGGGTACTCAGCCTATCTAATCCTCTAGTGGTAGCAGATTGGCTTGCATGGTGACAGAGGAAACCCTGGGTTAGCTACATGCAGTGTCCACACAAACTAAGGTATATTTAGAACTCTCACTTAGAGGAGGGGTGGGCAGTACAATCAATTTGCCTATTCCACTATGGTTGGGCACTTCAGTGGATGGTCTTAGACTCCTTTGGTAATTTCCTTTTGCATTGTTGAAAACACTCAGGATGCGGTATTATTGCATTAACCAAGTGCCTGTACTTCAATCACAACCTACCAACCATGGCAATATGCCACCCCATCCAGGAACTGGATGCACACTGGTCTTTGCAGACAGTCTGTTGTATCTACTGAAGAGTCCATTGCTAGGGCTCATACCACAGCTAGGGCATCTGCTTCCTGATTGCTTGGAATTGTCAGTGCCCTTTTGAGCAGTTATTTGAATAACAATGAAGACTACCTCAAGCTCTTGCAGCTGGACCCCAAGGTCTTTCTACATATCCTGACCCCAATGAACTTATTCATGATCATCCAACCCTTGGATGCCCATTGTCCATGCCACCGGGTTCATTCATTTAGAAGAGCTTCACTGTAGTGCAGTGGGTTATCAGCCAGGGCTCATGAGTGATCACCCATCAAGAAGCTCTGAGTTTAGCGCTGGCTGAACTGACTGCTGTGGTTTGTACTTGTTTCTTTCTATCCAGATGGTGTCAGTGTTGGCTGAGTAGTGACCACAGTCGAGGTAGAGGATCGATCTGTACACCAAGCATCAGCCAGAATTTCCTTCACTCCCTCTCTACAAGCTAAAACCGATGCTTCAGGAACAAGGGCCAGGATATCTAGAGGATCTACATACTCTAGAGGCCCTAGTGGCACCCACATTTCTAGAAATAGTGGGCTGGTAGACAGGTTGCTCTTCTACTAAAAGCTGGCATGGCCGTTCATCACAATGAGTATTTAAGATATGGCAGAGGTGGACTGATTAAACACATTCTCACTCAATACTTGGACAGTCAGGGAAGTTCTTACCACAATGTGCTCTTCCTTAGTGAGAGGCTGTACTTGGATAAGTGCTGTGTATATTGCTAAGCACTGGTGCTCGATGGGGTTTTATCAGCCTTCTGTCCCTTTCCAGAGCTGAGACCAAAATCCTAGGGGTACTCTCTTGTTTATGCCACGCTGGCAGCCCATAACATCTGGAGTCACAGACACATCTAATTCAGATGGTAGCCCTGCTTGAAAGGTGCCCAAGGCTACAACCTTCTTCACTAGTTGTTTTCCCTTCTCAAAAATGGTTTGCTGTTTTGCTCCCCTGTCCTCTACAGGCTTGCTCTTTACCAGATGCTATAAAGGACAGAGGCACTGTGCTGGGTGAAGAAAAAAAAGTCCTCTAAAGACTACAAGTCCCTATGAAGTCTTGAATTTTGTTCACATTCTTAATGGTTGAGTAGTTGTGCACCTTATCAATTATAGCATTTGGGATAACACGTTTTTATCCAACCAGACTGCTCCCAAAACTTTATGGTAGTGTTTGAGCCTTGAGTTTCTTATGGTTTCACTGCCCATTCTCTCCCTCACAAATTCTCCAAAAAGATTGCAGGACAAACATGCAGCAGAGTCAAACTTCGCATGTTAACATTATATCATCAACATAAGGGACCTGATTTACTGATGTTGGGATGTACAACAGGGACAAGACTCAGGCTATGATGCCATGACATGTGGTGGGGCTCTGGAGGTAACTTTGGGGAAGCACTCGATGGGCCCATTGTTACCCCCTCCCACCTAAAGGCAAATTGATCTTGTGACTCAGTAACTGGGGATATACTGAAGAGGCATTTGCTAAGTCCAGCGCAGCATGGTACACTCCTAGGACCATGAGCAAGGTATTAGAGATGGTGTCAATGTTGAGTCCAGCCTCATGGAATGGGAGGGGATCCTACCTTGTTCAATTGTCTGTCGACTACCATCATCTGCCATGAGCCATCTGGCTGTTTATTGGTGTATGGGGCTCTTGAAACTATCAGGGATGGTGCTTATGGTAGTCACATGGTGTAGTTTTTGGATAGTTTCACCTGTCTTCTTATGCCCCCCAGGCAACCCATATTGTTTGACAGTCCCCACTCTTCATAGGTGTAGAGGACTTACTGGCACCCAGCTCCCATTTCCCTTCAGCACTGGTTTGATCACTGGAACCCAGAGGTGGAGTTCACCAATAGAAGTTTGCAGAATTTGACCTTGGAGAATATCTATGCCCCATATGTTGTGGTCTTGGAGAGATATAAACCTCATGTTCTCAGTGTGGGTGGGGCAGAATGCCATATTTCCAGTGTCAAAGGACCTTCCTGACAATAATTATTTCTTCTCTATAACCATCTATGGCAATGACAGTGCCAGAAACCTTGTGAGGGTCACCCTGTATTAGAGTATGTCCAGCTCCAGTATCCACCAGATATCTTTGTTTCTGGAGAACTGCTGAATAGTGATCTCAACATGAGACCACTTATGGCCTCCAGTGTCCCCTATGAGGCAATCCTGGCTTGCATCCTGTATCCAGGAAAGGGAGGCATGCACCCTGCATATAAATGTATCTCTGAGCCTTCACATCCTAAAAGCTGAGGTGATCATATATTTTATCTCACAGAACCATTCTTCATCCTGACAATGGTCTAGTTTGGTTACATTCATTTCAGTAGGTGGTGAGGCTGATGTGTTCCCAAGTTAGGCCTATGGCTCAATAATCAGGAATAAGAGGAATTTCCATGGAAATAAAAGAACATAATGGATAATGAGTGGAACATATTATAAACCATTTTATGAGTTCTGAGGGTAGCCATCAAGAATTCTAGATGTCCATGTTGAAGCATGTTTGGATGGAGTAAAGGGGAAATGGCATGCAGAGAGATTTTTGGTTTGCAGTGGGACTATTTCTGGTCATCTTTATGAGTGGCACACATAGCAACAGTCTTAGAGATCATCTCAATATGAGCTTTTTGTTGATATCTCTGATGTTTACAACATTTCATTTATATTCAGTTTTCAAGGCCTCAGGAAAAGGCAGTTTCAACATTCAAGGGGCTTCAAGTCAAAAGGATGGAAGATATTGGAAATGTTAGCTTGGAGGGTTGTAGGATGACATTGGAGACTTTAGGAGAACTCAGGGTCTAGTCTAGTGTATGGGTACAAAGCAAAACCTCAAAAACAATGAACAGAAATAGAATCTAACATGCAAAAGTATGTATTATAGCCACAGTAGAAACATATTTTTTCTTCTCAACAGTTACTCACATTTCTATCATCAGTAACCATAGTAAGACTAATTTGTTTGAAAATTAAGTCTAGTTTCAATAAACGTAACTTTTTTATTTATATCAGTGCAGAAAGAATAGTGATTGATATTCTAGGCTTTTTTATTTTATTTTTTTAAATTCCATGGTAGTTAACATATGTATTATAGTATTTTGGGTGCACAATATAGTGATTCAACTCCACGATCATCAGGATAAGTGTACTCTTAATCCCCTTCACTTAATTCACCTGTTCCCCCACCCACCTCCCTTCTGGTAACTGTCACTTTGTTTTGTGTAGTTAAGACTCTGTTTTTGGTTTGCCTCTTTTTTCTTCCTTTGTTTATTTGCTTTGTTTCTTAAATTCCACATATGAGTGAAATAATGTGATATTTGTCTTTCTTTCACTGACTTATTTTGCTTAGTATAATACTCTCTAGCTCCACCCATGCCATTACAAATGATTAAAATATTTCATTCTTTTTATGGTGAGTAATATTCCATTATATATATACATCTTTATCCGTTCATCTTCCAATCAACACTTGGGCTGCTTCTATAATTTGGCTATTATAAATAAACAGGGATGTATATATCCCTTCAAGTTAGTGTTTTCGTATTCTTTGGGTAAATACCCACTGGTGCTATTACTGGATTTTAGGGTTCTATTTTTCACTCTTTGACGAACCGCCATACTGTCTTCCAGAGTGACTGCAGCAGTTTGCATTCCCATGAACAGTGTAGGTGTGTTCCCCTTTCTCCACATCCTTGTCAACACTTACTGTTTCTTCCTACTCTTTCTTTTTTAATTTTAGCCATTCTGACAGTTGTGATAATGATATTTCATTGTAGTTTTGATCTGCATTCATGATGATGATTATGGTTGTGCATCTTTTCATGTGTCTCTTTGCCATCTGGATGTCTTCTGTGGATAAATGTTCATTTGCTCTGCCCATTTTTCAACTGGATTATTTGTTTTGTGGCGTTGAGCTGTATAATTTCTTTACATATTTTGGTTACTAACCCTTTATCAGATATGTCATTTTCAAATATCTTCTCCCATTCTGTATTCTACCTTTTATTTTTCTTGATTATTTCCTTTGCTGCACAGATTTTTATTTTGATGTATCCCAGTAGTTAATTTTTGGTTTTCACAAGGCATATCTAGAAAAACGTTGCTATGGCTAATGTCAGAGACATTACTACCTGTGCTCTCTTGAAGGATTTCTAGGTTTTCAGGTCTCACATTTAGGTTCTTAATTCATTTTGAGTTTGGTATAAGAAAGTGGTCCAGTTTCATTCTTTTGCATGTTGCTGTCCAGTTTTCCCAACACTATTTGTTGAAGAGATTGTCTTTTTCCCATTGCATATTATTTTCTTCTTTGTTGAAGATAAATTGACCACATAATTGTGGATTCATTTCTTGGTTTTATATTTTGTTCCATTGATCTCTGCCTATTTTTGTCCCAGTACCATACTGTTTTGATCACTACAGTTTTATAATATAACTTGAAATCTGGAATTGTGATAATTCCTGCTTTGCTTTTGTTTTTCAAAATCGTGATAGCTATTTGGAGTCTTTTGTGGTTGCACATAATTTTAGAATTGTTTGTTCTAGTTGTGTGAAAAATTCTGTTGGTATTTTGATAGGTACTGCATTAAATGTGTGGATTGCTTTGGGTAGTATGGACATTTTAACAATGTTTGTTCTTCCAGTCCATAAGCGTGGGATGTCTTTTCATTTTTTTTGTGTGTGTCTTCTTCAATTTCTTTCACAATGTTTTATAGTTTTCCAAGTACAGGTCTTTCACTTTCTTGGTTAGGTTTATTGCTAGGTTTTATTATTTTTGGTGCAATTGTAAATAGTATTGTTTTCTTAATTTCTCTCTCTGCTGCTTCATCATTAGTATATAGAAATGCAACAGATTTATACACATTCATTTTGTATCCTGTGATTTTACTAAATTCACTTATCAGTTCTAGTCGTTTTTTGTTTTTTGTTTTGTTTTTTTTTTTAGTCTTTAGGGTTTTCTATATGTAACATCATGTCATCTGCAAATACTGACAGTTTTACTTGTTTTTTTTTTTTTAACAATTTAGATGCATTTTATTTTTGTGGTCTAATTGCTGCGGCAAGAACTTCCAGTTAGTATGTTGAATAAATTTGGTGAGAATGGACACCCTTGTCTTGTTCCTGACCTCAGGGGGAAGGCTCTCAGTTTTTTCCCATGTCACTGTGCATTTTTCATATGTGTCCTTTGTTCCCTCTAAATAGAGGTGTGTTCCCTCTAAATCTGCTTTGTTGAGAGGTTTTTTTTTTTAACATGAATGGACGTCATCTTGCCAAATGCTTTTTCTGCATTTGAGAGGATCATATCATTTTTATTCTTTCTTTTATTGATGTGACCTATCACATTGATTTGAAAATACTGAACCACTATTGAATCTTGGGAATAAGTCCCACTTTATTGTGGTGAATGATTTGTTTTATTATATTGTTGGATTATGTTTGCAAGTGTTTTGTTGAGGATTTTTGCTTCTATGTTCATCAGAGATATTGCCCTGCAGTTCTCTCTTTTTTTTGTGGTATCTTTATCTGATTTTGGTGTCAGTGTGATTCTCGCTTGATGGAGTGAATTTGGAAGTTTTCCTTTTTGTTTTATTTTTGGAGTAGTTTGAGTAGAATGGATATTAACTCTTCATTAAATATTTGGTGGAATTTGCCTGTGAAGCCGTCTGGTACTGGACTTTTGTTTTTTGGGAGGTTTTTGATTGCTGATTGAATTTCATTGGTGGTTATCAGTCTATTCAAGTTTTCTATTTCTTCCTGTTTCCGTTTTGGTAGTTTATATGTTTCTAGGAATTTATCCATTTCTTCTAGGTTGTCAATTTGTTGTCATGTAATTTTTCATAGTATTATAATTCTTTGTATTTCTGTGGTGTTTGTTATTTCTCTTCTTTCATTGGTAATTTTTGTTTGAATTCTCTCTCTCTCTCTCTCTCTGGTAAGTCTGGCTAGAGGTTTATTAATTTTGTTAATCTTTTCAGAGAACCAGTTCCTGGTTTCATTGATCTATTGATTTTTAAGTTTCTATATCATTTATTTCTGCTCTAATCTTTATTATTTACTTTCTTCTGCTGCTTTTCAGCTTTGTTTGTTGTTCTTTTTCTAGCTCCTTTATGTGTAAGGTTAAGTTGTTTATTTGAGATTTCTCTTGCCTCTTGAAGTAGGCCTGTGTTGCCATAAACTTCCGAAAGGTTTTGGACTATTGTATTTTCATTTTTGTTTATTTCCATGTGCATTTTGATTTCTTCTTTGATTTCCTGGTTGACTCATTCATTCATTATTTAACCTCCATGTATGTTTGGTCTTTCCAGAATTTTTTCTCTTGTGATTGGTTTTTAATTTAATAGTGTTGTGGTCAGAAAAGATGCATGGTATGATTTCATTTTTTAAAAAAATTGTTGAGTCTTGTTTGTGACCTAATATGTGATCTATATTGGAAAATGTTCCATGTGAATTTGAATAGAATGTGCATTTTGCTCTTTTATGATGGAATGTTCTGAACATAGCTGTTAAATCCATGTGTTCAAGTGTGTCATTCAAAGCTACTATTTCTTTATTTTCTGTTTGGATGATCTGTTAATTTATGTTAGTGGTATGTTAAAGTCTCCTATTGCATTCCTATCGATTAGTTCCTTTATCCTTGTTATTAACTATTTTAGGTAGTGTAAATCTTGGATTGAGAGTAACTTGTATTGTGCGTGTTCTGCAAAATGAACAAACATTTCTAATAAATTTTAACTTGATAAAAGAGTGATGTCCTGCAATGAGTAGTACAGGATGCCAAATGTCACATGATCACAACTGAGCCAATAGTTCTTCTGTCTCTTGCTGCAGGATTGTGGGTGATTGTCTCCCATGCTCAGATGCTCAGTCTCAGGCCATGGTGTTTGGCAGAAGTCAGTGATTTTTCAGAACATTGGAAGGGCCCAATTGGCACTGGTGAATTTTTTTTTTTATCACTTCAAAGCACCTATGGATAGGTTTTGCTTTTCTACCCAAGAGTAAGCTTAGGAATGCTTTGCTTCATTCTAGGTTAGGCTGTGGGCAGATATAGACCCTTTCCTCTGCTGCCTTATTTCCAGTTACATTAAATACAGTATATGACAAGAGTTTATTAATACTGTACTGTAGTCAACATCTATGTAAGCGTATACAATGGCTACCATGCAGAAAAAGATTCCATTGACCCAGGGACAACAGTGATTCCATTAGTAATGGTGAAAATCATCCTATGCAATAACACTCCTCTCTGTTGTCTCCCTCACACCATCCATGAAGGTAAGTGCAGATTTCAAACGTAAGTGCAGATTAATTTGTTTATTTTTCTTTATATTTTGTATTTTATTATTTTGTATTATATTACGGTGTTGTAATAATTTTTATATGAACATTTTTGGGTTGTGGAACCAATCATCTGAGTTTCTATGATTTTAATGGGGAAATTAGCTTTGCTATGCAAGTGCTTTGGATTACATGCAAGTTTTTGTTTGGGAAACTCTGTCTCTCTCCTTCCATTCAGAGTGACAGCCTTGTTGGATAGAGTGTTTTTGGCTGCATATTTTCCCATTCAACACATGTAATACATCATGCCACTCCCTTCTGGCCTGCTGAATTTCTGTGAATAAGTCCAATGCTAACCTTGTTTGTCATCTCTTGTAAGTTAGGAATTTCTTTTTCCTTGCCATTTTTAGGATATTTCCCCCTCATCTTTGTATTTTGCACATTTTAGTAAGATATATCTTTATGCTGTCCTGCTTTAGTTGAATTTGATGGGAGTTCTTGGTGCCTCCAGATTTGGATGTCTGTTTTCTTCCCCAGATTGGAGAAGCTTTCAGCTATAATTTGCTCAAATAAACCTTTATCCCT
Organism: Panthera pardus; assembly: GCF_024362965.1. Taxonomy (NCBI): domain Eukaryota; kingdom Metazoa; phylum Chordata; class Mammalia; order Carnivora; family Felidae; genus Panthera; species Panthera pardus. The sequence goes on from NW_026526732.1 coordinate 106,704,465, forward strand.
TTTCCCCTGTCTTGTTCTTCTTGGACTTCTATGATATGAATGTTATTATGCTTTATGATGTAGGTGAGTTCCCTAAGTCTACATTCATGATCCCACATTTTTCTTTCCCTCTTCTTTTCAGCTTAATTATTTTCCACAATTTTATCTTTCATATCACTTATTCATTCCTCTGCTTCTTCCATCTTTGTGGTCACTATATCCAGTGGGTTTTGCATTTCGATTATAGCATTTTTTATTTTGGTCTGACTAGTTTTTAGATCTTTATCTCTGTGGCAAGGGAATCCCTGGTGTCTTCTATGCTTTAATCAAGTCCTGGTAGTATCCGTATGATTGCTGATTTTTGTGTGTGGGTGTTTTAATTTTTAATTTTATTTTTTAAATTTATTTATTGTTTAATTTATATCCAAGTTAGCATATGGTGCAACAATGATTTCAGGAATAGATTTCTTAATGTCCCTTACCTATTTAGACCATCCCCCCTCCTGAAACTCCTCACCCAAACCTCTTTTTGTCCTCTATATTTAAGAGTATTTTATGTTTTGTCCCCCTCCCTATTGTTATATTATTTTTTGCTTCCCCTCTGTTATGTTCATCTGTTTTGTATCTTAAATTACTCATATGAGTGAAGTCGTGATATGTGTCTTTCTCTGAGTGACTAATTTCACTTAGCATAATACAATCCAGTTCCATCCACATAGTTGCAAATGGCAAGATTTCATTCTTTTTGATTGTTGAGTAATACTCCATTGTGTGTGTGTGTGTGTGTGTGTGTGTGTGTGTGTGTATAAAATCATATCTTCTTTACCCACTCATCCATTGATGGACATTTGGGCTCTTTCCATACTTTGGCTATTGTCGATAGCACTGCTATAAGCATTGGGTTACATGTGTCCCTTCAAAAAAGTGCACCTATATCCCTTCGGTAAATACCTAGTAGTGCAATTGCTGGGTCGTAGGGTACTTCTATTTTTAGTTTTTTGAGGAAACTCCATACTGTTTTCCAGAGTAGCTGCAGCAATTTGTGTTACCATCAACAGTGCAAGGGATCCTCTTTCTCTACATTCTTGCCAACAGCTGTTGTTGCCTGAGTTTTTAATGTTAGCCCTTCGGACAGGTGTGAAGTGGTATTACATTGTGGATTTGACTTGTATTTCCCTGATAATGAGTGATGTTGAGCATTTTTTCATGTGTTTGTTCACCATCTAGATGTCTTCTTTGGAGAAGTGTCTATTCATGACTTTTTCCCATTTCGTCACTGGATTATTTGTTTTGGGGTGTTTATTTTGATAGATTCTTTATAGATTTTGGATACTAACCCTTTATCTGAAATGTCATTTTCAAATATCTTCTCCCATTCCATTGGTTGCCTTTTATTTTTATTGATTGTTTCCTTTTATGTTCAGAAGCTTTTTATTTTGATGAGGTCCCAATACTTCATTTTTGCTTTTGTTTCCCTTGACTCCAGAGACGTGTTGAGTAAGAAGTTGCTGTGGCTGAGGTCAAAGAGGTTTTTGCCTGCTTTCTCCAATAGGATTTTGATGGCTTCCTATCTTACATTGAGGTCTTTCATCCATTTTGAGTTTATTTTTATGTGTGGTGTAAGGAAGTGGTCCAGGTTCATTTTTCTGCATGTTGTTGTCGAGTTTCCCCAACACCATTTGCTGAAGAGACTGTCTTTTTCCATTGGATATTCTTTCCTGCTTTATCAAAGATTAGTTGGCCATATGTTTGTAGGTCCATTTCTGGGTTCTCTATTCTGTTCCATTGATCTGAGTGTCTGTTTTTGTGCCAGTACCATACTGTTTTGATGATTAGAGCTTTGTAATACATCTTGAAGTCCAGGAGTATGATGCCCCCAGCTTCGGTTTTCTTTTTCAAGATTGCTTTGGCTATTCAGGGTCTTTTCTGGTTCCATACAAATTATAGGATTGTTTGTTCTAGCTCTGTGAAGAATGATGCTGTTATTTTGATAGGGATTGCATTGAATGCATATATTGCTTTGGATAGTATTGACATTTTAACAATGTTTGTTCTTCCAATCCAGGAGCATGGAATATTTTTTCCATTTTTTGTGTGTCTTCTTCAATTTCTTTCATAAGCTTTCTATAGTTTTCAATGTATAGTTTATTCACCTCTTGGTTAAAGATTTTTACCTCTTGGTTTACATAAAGCCTATGTTTATTTCAAGGTATTATATGGCTTTTGGTCAAATTGTAAATGGGATTGATTCCTTGATTTCTTTCTGTTGCTTCATTATTGGTGTATAGGAATGCAACCAATTTCTGTGCATTGATTTTATATCCTGAAACTTTGCTGAATTCATGGTTCAGTTCTCACAGTTTTTTGGTATAATCTTTTGGGTTTTCCACATTTCCATGTCATGTCATCTGGTTAGAGTGCAAGTTTGACTTCCTCCTTGCTGATTTGGATGCCTTTTACCTCTGTGGTGTCTTATTGCTGAGGCTAAGACTTCCAATATTATGTTGAATAACAGTGGCAAGAGTGGACATCCCTGTAATGTTCCTGACCTTAACGGAAAGCTCTCAGTTTTTTCCCATTGAGGAAGATATTAGTGGTGGGTCTTTCATATATGGCTTTTATGATCTTGAGGTATGATCCTTCTATCCCTACTTTCTTGAGGGTTTTGTATCAAGAAAGGGTGCTGTATTTTGTCAAATGCTTTCTCCGCATCTACTGAGAGGATCTTGTGGTTTTGGTCCTTTGTTTGATTGATATGACATATCACATTGATTGTTTGAGGATATTGAAACAGCCATGCATCCCAGGTATAAATCCTTGGGATTTAGGTCATGGTGAATAATTCTTCTAATGTATTATTGGATCTGGTGGGCTAATATCTTGTTGAGAATTTCTGCATCCGTGTTTATCAGGGAAATTGGTCTATCATTGTTTTTAGTGGGGTTTCTCAGGTTTTAGAATCAAGGTAATGCTGGCTTCTTGGAATGAGTTTGGAAGTTTTCCTTCTATTTCTATTTTTTGGAACAGCTTCAAAAGAATAGGTGTTAACTCTTCTTTAAATGTTTGGCAGAACACCCCTGGAAAGCCATCTAGCCCTGGACTCTTTGTTGGGAGATTTTTGGTTACTGATTTAATTTCTTTACTGGTTATGGGTCTTTTCAAATTTCCTATTTCTTCCTGTTTCATTTTTGGTAGTTGATGTTTATTGGAATTTGTCCATTTCTTCCAGATGGCCCATTTCATTGGCGTATAATTGCTTATAATATTCTCTTATTATTGTTTGTATTTCTGCAGTGGTGGTTGTGATCTCTCCTCTTTCATTCTTGATTATTTATTTGGGTCATTTCCATTTTCTTTTTGATCAAACTGGCTAGGGGTTTCTCAAATTTGTTAATTCTTTCAAGGAACCAGCTCCTGCTTTCATTGATTTCTTCTACTTTTTTTTTTTATTTCAATAGCATTGATTGCTGCTCTAATCTTTATTATTTCCTGTATTCTGCTATTTTGGGTTTTTATCTGCTGCTCTTTTTCCAGCTGTTTGAGGTGTATGGTTAGATTGTATATCTAAGACCTTTCTTCCTTCTTTTGAAGGAAGGCCTGGATTGCTATATACCTCCCTCTTATGACCACCTTTGGTGGGTCCCACAGTTTTTGGGCTATGGTGTTATCATTTTCTTTGGCATCCATGAACTTGTTAATTTCCTCTTTTAACTTCTTGGTTAGTCATTCATTCTTTAGTAGGATGTACTTTAGTCTCCAAGTATTTTCTATCTTTCAAATTTTTTCTTGTGGTTGATTTCAAGTTTCATAGCGTTGTGGTCTGAAAATATGCATAGTATGATCTCCATCTTTTAGTACTAGTTGAGGGCTGATTTGTGTCCCAGTATATGATCTATTCTGGAGAACGTTTCACGTGCACTGGAGAAGAATGTATATTCTGCTGCTTTAGCATAAAATGTTCTGAATATATCCATGAAGTCCATCCGGTCCAGTGTGTCATTCAAAGCCATTGTTTCCTTGTTGTCTGTTTAGACGATCTGTCCATGGTTGTAAGTGGAGTGTTGAAGTCTCTTACTATTGTGGTATTATTACCAATGAGTTTTTTTATGTTTGTGATTAATTGATTTACATACGTGTGTGTGCCATATTTGGTGCATAAATGTTTACAATTGTTAGGTCTTCTTGGTTGATAGACCCCTTACTTATGATATAATGCCCTTATCATCTCTTGTTACATCTTTATTTTAAAATCTAGATTGTCTGATATAAGTATGGCTACTCCGGCTTTCTTTTAGCAACCATTAGTATGATAGATGGTTTTCTATCCCCTTATTTTTAATCTGAAGGTGTGTTTAGGTCTATAATGGGTCTGTTGTAAACAGCATATAAATGGATCTTGTTTTCTTATCCATTCTGTTACTGTCTTTTGAGTGGAACGTATTGACAATTGATGTTTATTATTTATTTATTTTTTCAATATATGAAATTTATTGCCAAATTGGTTTCCATACAAAACCCAGTGCTCATCCCAAAAGGTGCCCTCCTCAATACCTATCACCCACCCTCCCCTCCCTCCCACCCCCCCATCAACCCTCAGTTTGTTCTCAGTTTTTAAGAGTCTGTTATGCTTTGGCTCTCTCTCACTCTAACCTCTTTTTTTTTTCTTTCCTTCCCCCATGGGTTTCTGTTAAGTTTCTCAGGATCCACATAAGAGTGAAAACATGGTATCTGTCTTTCTCTATATAGCTTATTTCACTTAGCATCACACTCTCCAGTTCCATCCACGTTGCTACAAAGGGCCATATTTCATTCTTTCTCATTGCCCTGTAGTACTCCATTGTGTATATAAACCACAATTTCTTTATCCATTCATCAGTTGATGGACATTTAGGCTCTTTCCATAATTTGGCTATTGTTGAGAGTGCTGCTATAAACATTGGGGTACAAGTGCCTCTATGCATCAGTACTCCTGTATCCCTTGGGTAAATTCCTAGCAGTGCTATTGCTGGGTCATAGGATAGGTCTATTTTTAATTTTCTGAGGAACCTCCACACTGCTTTCCAGAGCGGCTGCACCAGTTTGCATTCCCACCAACAGTGCAAGAGGGTTCCCGTTTCTCCACATCCTCTCCAGCATCTATAGTCTCCTGATTTGTTCATTTTGGCCACTCTGACTGGCGTGAGGTGATATCTGAGTGTGGTTTTGATTTGTTTTTCCCTGATGAGGAGCGACGTTGAGCATCTTTTCATGTGCCTGTTGGCCATCTGGATGTCTTCTTTAGAGAAGTGTTTATTCATGTTTTCTGCCCATTTCTTCACTGGGTTATTTGTTTTTCGGGTGTGGAGTTTGGTGAGCTCTTTATAGATTTTGGATACTAGCCCTTTGTCCGATGTGTCATTTGCAAATATCTTTTCCCATTCCGTTGGTTGCCTTTTAGTTTTGTTGGTTGTTTCCTTTCCTGTGCAGAAGCTTTTTATCTTCATAAGGTCCCAGTAATTCATTTTTGCTTTTAATTCCCTTGCCTTTGGGGATGTGTCGAGTAAGAGATTGCTACGGCTGAGGTCAGAGAGGTCTTTTCCTGCTTTCTCCTCTAGGGTTTTGATGGTTTCCTGTCTCACATTCAGGTCCTTTATCCATTTTGAGTTTATTTTTATGAATGGTGTGAGAAAGTGGTCTAGTTTCAACCTTCTGCATGTTGCTGTCCAGGTCTCCCAGCACCATTGGTTAAAGAGACTGTCTTTTTCCATTGGATGTTCTTTCCTGCTTTGTCAAAGATGAGTTGGCCATACGTTTGTGGGTCTAGTTCTGGGGTTTCTATTCTATTCCATTGGTCTATGTGTCTGTTTTTGTGCCAATACCATGCTTTCTTGATGATTACAGCTTTGTAGTAGAGGCTAAAGTCTGGGATTGTGATGCCTCCTGCTTTGGTCTTCTTCTTCAAAATTACTTTGGCTATTCGGGGCCTTTTGTGGTTCCATATGATTTTAGGATTGCTTATTCTAGTTTCGAGAAGAATGCTGGTGCAATTTTGATTGGGATTGCATTGAATGTGTAGATAGCTTTGGGTAGTATTGACATTTTGACAATATTTATTCTTCCAATCCATGAGCAGGGACTGTCTTTCCATTTCTTTATATCTTCTTCAATTACCTTCATAAACTTTCTATAGTTTTCAGCATACAGATCTTTTACATCTTTGGTTAGATTTATTCCTAGGTATTTTATGCTTCTTGGTGCAATTGTGAATGGGATCAGTTTCTTTATTTGTCTTTCTGTTGCTTCATTGTTAGTGTATAAGAATGCAACTGATTTCTGTACATTGATTTTGTATCCTGCAACTTTGCTGAATTCATGTATCAGTTCTAGCAGACTTTTGGTGGAGTCTATCGGATTTTCCATGTATAGTATCATGTCATCTGCAAAAAGTGAAAGCTTGACTTCATCTTTGCCAATTTTGATGCCTTTGATTTCCTTTTGTTGTCTGATTGCTGATGCTAGCACTTCCAACACGATGTTAAACAACAGCGGTGAGAGTGGACATCCCTGTCGTGCTCCTGATCTCAGGGAAAAAGCTCTCAGTTTTTCCCCATTGAGGATGATGTTAGCTGTGGGCTTTTCATAAATGGCTTTTATGATGTGTAAGTATGTTCCTTCTATCCCGACTTTCTCAAGGGTTTTTATTAAGAAAGGGTGCCGAATTTTGTCAAATGCCTTTTCTTCATCGATTGACAGGATCATATGGTTCTTATCTTTTCTTTTATTAATGTGATGTATCACGTTGATTGATTTGCAAATGTTGAACCAGCCCTGCATTTCAGGAATGAATCCTGCTTGATCATGGTGAATAATTATTTTTATATGCTGTTGAATTCGATTTGCTAGTATCTTACTGAGAATTTTTGCATCCATATTCATCAGGGATATTGGCCTGTAGTTCTCTTTTTTTACTGGGTCTCTGTCTGGTTTAGGAATCAAAGTAATACTGGCTTCATAGAATGAGTCTCAAAGTTTTCCTTCCCTTTTTATTTCTTGGAATAGCTTGAGAAGGATAGGTATTATTTCTGCTTTAAACGTTTGGTAGAACTCCCCTGGGAAGCCATCTGGTCCTGGACTCTTATTTGTTGGGAGATTTTTGATAACCGATTCAATTTCTTCGCTGGTTATGGGTCTGTTCAAGCTTTCTATTTCCTCCTGATTGAGTTTTGGAAGAGTGTGGGTGTTTAGGAATTTGTCCATTTCTTCCAGGTTGTCCAATTTGTTGGTATATAATTTTTCATAGTATTCCCTGATAATCGTTTGTATCTCTGAGGGATTGGTTGTAATAATTCCATTTTCATTCATGATTTTATCTATTTGGGTCATCTCCCTTTTCTTTTTGAGAAGCCTGGCTAGAGGTTTGTCAATTTTGTTTATTTTTTCAAAAAACCAACTCTTGGTTCCGTTGATCTGCTCTACAGTTTTTTTAGATTCTATATTGTTTATTTCTGCTCTGATCTTTATTATTTCTCTTCTTCTGCTGGGTTTAGGCTGCCTTTGCTGTTCTGCTTCTATTTCCTTTAGGTGTGCTGTTAGATTTTGTATTTGGGATTTTTCTTGTTTCTTGAGAGAGGTCTGGATTGCAATGTATCTTCCTCTCAGGACGGCCTTCGCTGCATCCCAAAGCGTTTGGATTGTTGTAGTTTCATTTTCGTTTGTTTCCATATATTTTTTTATTTCTTCTCTAATTGCCTGGTTGACCCACTCATTCTTTAGTAGGGTGTTCTTTAACCTCCATGCTTTAGAGGTTTTCTAGACTTTTTCCTGTGGTTGATTTCAAGCTTCATAGCATTGTGATCTGAAAGTATGCATGGTATAATTTCAATTCTTGTAAACTTATGAAGGGCTGTTTTGTGACCCAGTATATGATCTATCTTGGAGAATGTTCCATGTGCACTCGAGAAGAAAGTATATTCTGTTGCTTTGGGATGCAGAGTTCTAAATCTATCTGTCAAGTCCATCTGATCCAATGTATCATTCAGAGCCCTTGTTTCTTTACTGACTGTGTGTCTAGATGATCTATCCATTCTGTAAGTGGGGTGTTAAAGTCCCCTGCAATGACCACATTCTTATCAATAAGGTTGCTTATGTTTATGAGTAATTGTTTTATATATTTGGGGGCTCCGGTGTTTGGCGCATAGATATTTATAACTGTTAGCTCTTCCTGATGGATGGACCCTGTAATTATTATATAATGCCCTTCATCATCTCTTGTTACAGCCTTTGATTTAAAGTCTAGTTTGTCTGATATAAGTATGGCTACTCCAGCTTTCTTTTGGCTTCCAGTAGCATGATAAATAGTTCTCCATCCCCTCTCTCTCAACATAAAGGTGTCCTCAGGTCTAAAATGAGTCTCTTGTAGACAGAAAATAGATGGGTCTTGTTTTTTTATCCATTCTGATACCCTATGTCTTTTGGTTAGTGCATTTAGTCCATTTACATTCAGAGTTATTATAGAAAGATATGGGTTTAGAGTCATTGTGATGTCTGTATGTTTTATGCTTGTAGCGATGTCTCTGGTACTTTGTCTCACAGGATCCCCCTTAGGATCTCTTGTAGGGCTGGTTTCGTGGTGACAAATTCCTTCAGTTTTTGTTTGTTTGGGAAGACCTTTATCTCTCCTTCTATTCTGAATGACAGACTTGCTGGATAAAGGATTCTCGGCTGCATATTTTTTTCTGTTCATCACATTGAAGATCTCCTGCCATGCCTTTCTGGCCTGCCAAGTTTCAAAAGAGAGATCAGTCACAAGTCTTATAGGTCTCCCTTTATATGTGAGGGCACGTTTATCCCTTGCTGCTTTCAGAATTTTCTCTTTATCCTTGTATTTTGCCAGTTTCACTATGATATGTTGTGCAGAAGATCGATTCAAGTTACGTCTGAAGGGAGTTCTCTGTGCCTCTTGGATTTCAATGTCTTTTTCCTTCCCCAGTTCAGGGAAGTTCTCAGCTATTATTTCTTCAAGTACCCCTCCAGCACCTTTCCCTCTCTCTTCCTCCTCTGGGATAACAATTATGCATATATTATTTCTTTTTAGTGTATCACTTTGTTCTCTAATTTTCCCCTCATACTCCTGGATTTTTTTATCTCTCTTTTTCTCAGCTTCCTCTTTTTCCATAACTTTATCTTCTAGTTCACCTATTCTCTCCTCTGTCTCTTCAATCCGAGCCATCGTCGTTTCCATTTTGTTTTGCATTTCGTTTACAGCGCTTTTCAGCTCCTCATGACTGTTCCTTAGTCCCTTGATCTCTGTGGCAAGAGATTCTCTGCTGTCCTCTATACTGTTTTCAAGCCCAGCGATTAATTTTATGACTATTATTCTAAATTCACTTTCTGTTATATTATTTAAATCCTTTTTGATCAGTTCATTAGCTGTTGTTATTTCCTGGAGATTCGTCTGAGGGGAATTCTTCCCTTTGGTCATTTTGGATAGTCCCTGGAGTGGTGAGGACCTGCAGGGCACTTCCCCTGTGCTGTGGTGTATAACTGGAGTTGGTGGGCGGAGCCACAGTCCGACCTGATGTCTGCCCCCAGCCCACCGATGGGGCCACAGTCAGACTGGTGTGTGCCTTCTCTTCCCCTCTCCTAGGGGCGGGATTCACTGTGGGGTGGTGTGGCCCATCTGGGCTACTTGCACACTGCCAGGCTTGTGGTGCTGGGGATCTGGCGTATTAGCTGGGGTGGGTAGGCAAGGTGCACGGGGGCAGGAGGGGCAGGCTTAGCTCGCTCTTCCTTAGGTGATCCACTTCAGGAGGGGCCCTGTGGCAGCGAGAGGGAGTCACACCATCTGCCGGAGGGGTGGCTCTGCAGAAGCACAGCATTGGGTGTTTGCGTGGAGCAAGCAAGTTCCCTGGCAGGAACTGGTTCCCTTTGGGATTTTGGCTGGGGGATGGGCGAGGGAGATGGTGCTGGCGAGCGCCTTTGTTCCCCGCCAAACTGAGCTCTGTCATCTGGGGGCTCAGCAGCTCTCCCTCCCTTTTTCCTCCAGCCTTCCCGCTTTCTGAGCAGGGCTGTTAACTTACGACCTCCCAGATGCTAAGTCCTGCTTGCTGTCGGAACACATTCTGTCCAGCCCCTCTGCTTTTGCATGCCAGACTCAGGGGCTCTGCCTGGCTGGCAGGCTGCCCCTCTGCCCCGGCTCCCTCCCGCCAGTCTGTGGAGCGTGCACCGCCTCGCCGCCCTTCCTACCCTCTTCTGTGGGCCTCTCGTCTGTGCTTGGCTCTGGAGACTCCGTTCTGCTAATCCTCTGGCGGTTTTCTGGGTTATTTAGGCAGGTGTAGGTGGAATCTAAGTGATCAGCAGGACGCCTGGTGAGCCCAGCGTCCTCCTATGCCGCCATCTTCCCACGATCTCTGACAATTGATGTTTAGAGTGAGTATTGAAAGATATGAATTTATTTCCACTATGTCGCTGGTAGAGTTGGAGTTTATGGTAGTGTCCTCTGTTCCTTTCTAGTGTTTATTGCTTTTGGTATTTTTTTTTTCATCTTTTCTCCCTTCAGAGAGTCCCCTTAATATGTTTTGCAGGGCTAGTTTAGTAGTCATGACTCCTTTAATTTTTGTTTGTCTGGAAAACTTTTTATGTTTCTTCTATTTTGAATGACAGCTTTGCTGGATAAAGAATTCATGGCGATATATTTTTTTCTGATTCAGCACACTGAATATATCCTTCCACTCCCTTCTGGCCTGCCACGTTTCTGTGGATAGGTCTACTGTGGACGAGATCTGTCTTCCCTTGTAAGATAAGGACCTTTTTTCCCCTTGCTGCTTTCATTATTCTTTCCTTTCTTGAGTATTTTGTGAATTTGACTATGATATGCCTTGTTGTTGGTTGGTTTTTGTCGAATCTAATGGGAGTCCTCTGTGCTTTTTGGGTTTTGATGTCTGTGTCTTTGCCCAGGTAGTAAAGTTTTCTGCTATGATTTGGTCACATAAATTTTCTACCTCTTTTTCTCTCTCTTCATCATCTGTGACCCCTATAATTCTGATGTTATTCCTTTTTAATGAGTCTTGCGTTCTCTACTTTTTTATTTTATGTTCTTTTGCCTTAGGTTCCCTCCTTTTTTCTGCTACATTATTCTCCATAATTTTGTCCTCTATATTGCTGATTCACTGCTGTGCCTCATCCATCCTTGGTGCTGTGGCATACATCTGAGACTGAAGCTCAGTTATAGCATTTTTTATTTCATCCTGACTAGCATTTACTTCTTTTATCTCCACGGAAAGGGATACTAATCTATTTTCAACCCCAGCTAGTATTCTAATCATGATTCTCAATTCTGGTTCAGATATCTTCCTTGTATATGTGTTAAGTCCCTGGTTGTCATTTCTTTCTGTTCTTTCTTTGGGTTTAATTGCTTTATTACATCATTTTGGAGGAAAAAAGGCATTAATAAAATTTAAAAAACTAAAATTAAAAAATTTAAAACAACACAAAGAAATCAAGTAAAATATGCTAGATCCTAGGTATGTTTTGTTGTGGTTGTTGAATGAAGATTGATGGAGTAGAGAAAAAAAGGGAAAGATAAGAAAAGGAACAAAAGAAAAAGAAAAAGAGGAAAAGAAGAAAAAAGAGAAAGGTTTGAAAAAATGAATACAGTAAAATAGAATAAAATGAAATGATGGAAGTAAAATAGAAGTTAAAACATTTATAAGAAAGCAAAACTATAGTGGAAAAAAATTAAAAATCTTTTTAATAAAAATTGAAAAGAAAAAAATATTTTTCTCTTGGTGTTTTCAAGAATAAGAGGAGAAAAAAAAGAAAAAAATATTTGAATTAAGGGACCAGTGAACAGAGTGAGGTACGATTGAAATTACATCTGGTTTCCCATAGAATTCAAGCGATGAAGCACTTAATCTGTAAACTAAACAGGTGGAGAGACTTATGTTTGTACAGAATGCTGTTGGCCCTGTTGGGCAAGGTTTAGTGTAATGGCTGTGTTCTCCACAGATGGCACTGGTTAGCTTACTGGGGTGGATTACTGTGTTGCTTGTAAGCATGTATGTGCATGTGCTGGAGGAGTGAAAATGGCATCACCCAGCTATCCAGTCTCTAGTATCAGAACTCTGTGCTCTCTCTGACCAGCAATCAAGCATCCCTCCTTTGTCTCTGGCTTCCATCCACTCCCCCCTTCTATACTGGCTGTGACCAAGCTGTCAGGCAGCCAGGCAGCACCTCCCTCATGAGTTTTATCTCACATGGGACTGTGTTTCCCAACCCAGTCTGAGAGACTTTTGAGGGACTCACCTCTGTGGCACTGCAACTTTGACCCGCTCAGACCTTCTGGGGGAGTGTCTCACTGAGCAATGGCCAGATGCCAGCCCACCCCCAGGAATGTTCACCAGACCGTGCTGTTGCCAATGCCCAGAGCCTGTAGCTGGGTGCCAGTCTATCCCAGAAAAAGTTTGTGTGATCTTGTAGCAGCAGCATTTCAGGGATTATGGAAAATCACAACACACATCTGGTACCTGGCTTCACCTTTAATGTCCTTGTTCCACCACCAGTGAATGTGGTTGTTCTCCAGGGTCCACTGGGACCTTTGCCTGTGGGTTGACTGCATAGCCTCTACCAAATGTCCTTCCAGCAGGGTAACTACCTCTACCCATGTGGTCCAAGGACCCCAAGGACCTTGCTCTCTGCTTCTGGGGATTTGCCCTTCCCATCAGAGCACCATGTATTGAGCTGTGGAGTTTTTGACTCTGCGCTCCACTGTTTATAGTCTTGATGGAATTTAAACCCTCTTCCTTCTCCCTTTTTTGTTCAGTCCTTGTGGCTGTTTCCACTTTTCCACTTTCTGTCCAGCTGCTTTTGGAGAGTTGCTTTTCCCATACTGTCCCCCTGTCTCTGTCCACTGCTCCACAAGCAACTCCCTGACCTCCACAGCTTCTCTCTCCTCCAGTTCACCTCTCTGTGTCATGTACCTGCCCAATTCTTTGGTTCAGATTGTGCAGATTGTTGTGTTAATCATCAAATAAGTTTTCTAGGTGTGCAGGATGGTTTAGTGTTGATCTGGCTGCATTTCAGGGATGAGAGACACCAAAAACTTCCATGCTGTTCTGCCATCTTGACACCTAAGATTGCCTAGTTTCTTGGCATATAATTTTTCATAGTACTCTCTTATAATTGTATTTCTGTGGTGTTGATTGTGATCTCTTCAGCAAATGATGGTGGGAAAACTGTACAGCGACATGCTGATGAATGAAACTGGCCAACTATTTTACACCATACAGAAAAATAAATTTAGAATGAATGAAGGATCCAAATGTGAGACAGGAAACCATCAAATCTTACATTAGAACACAGGCAACAACCTCTTTGACTTCTACCACAGCAACTTCTTACTAGACACATTGTCGAAGGCAAGCAAAACAAAAGCAAACAGGACATATTGGGACCTCATCAAGATAAAAAACTTATGCACAATGAGGAAAACAATCAACAAAACTGAAAGATAACTGATGGAATGGGAGAAGATATTTGCAAGTGACATATCAGATAAAGGGTTAGTATCCAAAACCTGTAAAGAACTTAAGCACTCAACAACCACAAAACAAATAATCCAGTGTAGAAGTAGGCAGAAGACATGAACAGACACTTTTCCAAAGAAGACAATCAGATGGCTCACAAAAACATGAAACGATGCTCAATATCATTCATCATCAGAGAAATGCAAATGAAAACCACAATGAGATACCAACCCACACATGTAAAATGGCTAAAATGAACTCTAGGGGAAATGACAGATGTTGGTGAGGATGCAGAGAAAGAACACTGTTGCACTGTTGATGGGAATGCAACTGTGGCAACTCTGGAAAAACGGTATGGAAGTTCCTCAAAATGTTAAAAATAGAACAACTGTATGACCCAGCAATTACAATGCTAGGTATTTATGCAAAGGATACAAAAATGCTGATTTGAAGGAGTACATGAACCCCAATGTTTATAGCATCACTGTTGACAGTAGCCAAATTATGGAAAGAACCCCAAAGTCCATTGACTGATGAATGGATAAAGAAGATGTGGTTTATATATACAACGGAATATTACTCAGTGATCAACAAGAATGAAATCTTACCATTTGAAACAATGTGAATGGAACTAGAGTGTATTATGCTAAGCGACATAAGTCAGGCAGATAAAGACAAATATATGATTTCACTTGTATGTGGAATTTAAGAAACAAAACAGTTAAACATAGGGGAAGGGAAGGAAAAATAATATAAAAACAGAGAAGGAGAAAAAAATGTCAGAGAGTCTTAAAAACAGGCAAAACTGAGGGTTGCTGGAGGGGAGGTGGGTTGGGGGGAGGGCTAAATGGAAGATGGACATTAAGGAAGGCACTTGTTGGGGTGAGCCCTGGGTGTTATATGTAAGAAATGAATCACTGGGCTCTACTCTTGAAACCAATAGTACACTGTATGTCAAGTAAGTTGAACTTAAATAAAAGTGAAAAATTTCCTGATGACATGTTAGCCAAGTTCTACAGAATGTAGGATAAGCTATTTCCTCTCATAGCAGGGTCCATAGTCATGGCTCCAGAGGTGCTGAGTAGGGCAATGAGAGATTTTGAGAAGGATTATATCATCTTTACATGATCTCCAGGCATCAGAACTTTCTCTCCTCTACCAAGAGGGAGACAGCTTCCACCAGTTTCAAAGGTTCAGAGAAATCTAGAAGTTCATGTTTTTAAGGTGCAGCTAAACAGATACCCTATATGCCAGGTCTCATTGTCTGACTCCTTCCCCATTAGGGTCTGGCTTTGGCCTAAAATGTATATTGAGACAGCATTTTGTCACCTTTTCAGCCCTGTGACCCTAACATTAAACTCCTAGATTTGATTTTCCACAGTCTTCCCTATGTAGTATATAAGAATCTCCTTCCAAGCTTCCATGAAAACTATTTTGGTTTTGAAACATTCCTTAAGTAAGTGCTTATCAAAGTGTGTCACTGGACCTGCATCATCATCACCTGGGACCCTATTAGAAATGTCAATTCTTGGGCCTCACCCCAGACTTATGGAGTTGGGAACTCTGAGTAACCAGCAGTTGGAGAACCACAGCCCTAAGTTGATAATTGGCTGACTGGACTATGCTACTGTTTTTCTTTATGGCTCCCAATACAGTCAATGAAAACCAGCAAAGTTGACAGTAATCTAATTATCATTACTCCCATGTTTTTCAAGGGCTAGATGTACCATATATCCAATGTTGCTTCTCCTACCCATACCTCCTCCCAAGCCATGCCAGATAAGACCATTAGTGATGCTGATGTTAGAGGAAGCTAAGAGTTGCCACAATTCCATTTACTCTATATTAATGGTGCCTTGTTGTAGGTTGACTTGTGAGTGATGTCTCTCCTGAAGTGTCTTCTGAGAGTCTGCATTCTTGTGTTGAAGCTCTGCTCAGGTACTCTGAAAGAAGAGCCCAAGACGAGAAATTAGGTTCAAGTACCTGATTTGGGAGTTAATTTCCTGGAGAATGAGTGATGGAAGCAGAGTGAGAGATAGGAAAGCCAACCAACATAAGTATGTACTAGCCAAGTTGTGCACAGTGGGAGCTCAGTTCTCCCAGGACCTCCTGAAAAGCATCCAGGAGGTATGCTTCCACCAGAAGGAAGGGTTGCTGGGACATTTCCCCGCTAACTACCATCCTCCCTCATTTGAAGATTTCCCCTAGGGTCATTAAATCTCCTGAGTTTCTGGGCAGCACTTGTCTTTGTGCCTGGTGCACTCCCCCAGTGTCAGATAAGGACTTGAGGCAGACAGGAAGATGTATACAGCACATTCAAGGTGGGTCACTGCAGGGTGAATCTGAGTTGACACAGAACTGTTCATTGCAGCTCTGCTGAAATCAGAGGTGGGCTGAGGAGGTGAGCTACACTGGCACCAGAGACACCTATCTTAGAAGGTGAGATGGAAATATTGTCAATATTGTATTCCACATTGGCCATCAGAGGAATTACGGTACACTGGCTCTCAGAAAACTCCAGATACTGTTCTGAGAGGCAGAGGCGGTGAGCTAAAGGAAAAAATCACAGGGGAAATTGATAACTGAAGGAAGAAGACAATGCCAACAGAAGTAGGGATGAAGAGAATGCTTGTTTTTTTTGCACAGTAAGTATTACTTAAACTAAGACCATCTCCTCCCTCCCAAGGAACTTTTAAGAATAGTTGATCCAGGGAGAAAACATACATCTCCAATGATGAGAAGGTAGAGAGGAACTGAGAGAGATAAGATGGATGGATGGAGATACATATCTATAGATAAGGATAGAAATAGATACAGACATGTAAGCATTCCTATTGAAAACAGAAAACCAGAGAAGGAGGAACAATCTTAATAGACAAAGAACATAACCAGCAGCTACTGGAGGTGGATGAAAGTCATGGTATGGAATAGGAGGCTATTTGGTTTTGAAGATGGGAAAATCTGCAAGACTCTGAGAGTCTTTGAAGCATCAAACTGCATTCTTCCATGAAGTATTAAATTTACAACATGAGGTATCAGATTTACAACAACAATACTGACATTTTAACTCTACTTTGCAAAGATTGTACAGAAAAAAAGAAAAAAAGGAAAAGGGGCACAGAAAAGAGGACCAAGACTGGAAGAAGATATATGGATTTTGTAAAATGCATAGCTGTGAAATAAAAATACGAGACATGAGTGATACTGTGTTTGAGAACTACCCTGAACATGGGCACTGCTGACTGATGGGTCCACTTGCAGTGTGTGGTTGAAGTTGGACATGATCCACTATAAGGGAACAGATAGGGAATAGTAAGGCCAGAATACTGCTGTGAAAACTTTAGCTAAATAATTGTATGATGTATTAAACTAAGGTCAAGAATTCACCCCTAAGGTATGAGTATACAATAGATTGTAAATATCAGGTCATGCCATGATTTCTCTTAGAATCCTGGCTTGAGCAGTCCATTTGACCCCAAATTATGTATTTATAGGATTTTAAACATTTTCAGCTGCGTTTCCAGACATTTCATTTTATCCAGTTTGCCCTATCATTATTAGGACTATTTTTAGTGATGAAATGTATGATAAAGTATGAGAAAATGAACCAAGCATGTTTTATAACCTGAAAAAAATTTTTGAGCGTTAAATAAGCTAATCATTTGGCAAATTGTCAGTTACACAATAAGAACCCAGACAACCATAGCTGCTCTGCTGCTGATCATTAATATCCATTTCATTTATGGACCACTAATTTTTAAAATTCCTCTCTATCCATTGATTATAGGTACATTTTCTCAACTCTTTGTGGAATAATATGGGAAAAAAGGAATAAACTGTAAACAAAGAGGTGAGAATCATATCTGGGATTCCATCATTAAAATTTTGATGACTTGGTTTAATTCCTCTGTATTTGATAAATGGAAAATATGTCAGAAAATGAATATTTTTATTTAAGTGTTGGCATAAGTAAGACTTTATTACACATATTGATTTGGAAGAAGGAAAGGAGCCAGTAATCTAAATTTTTTGGATGAACATTCAGTTGAAGGATTCCTGTGGGGCATAGATTTGTAAAACCTATTTTGTGTGTGTGTGTGTGTGTGTGTGTGTGTGTGTGTGTGTCTGTGTGTGTGTGTGAGTGTGAGTGAGTGAGACGCTAGGGCACTCCCCTGGGAAAAGGTTCTTGTAAATGGAAACCCTGAAAATGTACAAGGTGGCTATAAACAGGCTTGGAGTGAGGACACACTGTTATGCCACACAGATAGTAGGGTCGTTGGGAGCAGAGAAGCAGGAAAAGGAGCACGGAAATTATGGAAGACAAAGAGAGCCATGGGCTCTTTTCTCTAGTATGTTAAGTAAAAAGGCCAGTGATTGAGTGAAATGAGTATTTCCTAAACCTCTTTTGATCCACTGCATAAATGAATAAAAGATGGTGGATTTTCCAAACTTGTGTTGTAATCAGGTTTTAAGCTGAGGAAAGAACAATAAATGTGCATATGCGTGCTCTGTAATATAGAGACAGTTAATTTATAATGTTGGATAAGTGAGTATTATTACTTTTCTTTTAGAAAGGAGATAATGTAGAGATAGGATATTTCTTTTTTTCTTAATGATATCGCTTACATTCTCTGCAAAAATGTTGCATATATATTTTGATGTTTTTCATCTCGAACAAACATCTGAATAGTGTCATCGTCGTCATCATCATCATAATTGTAACTAACACACATCATACAGTTACTATGGGGCAGGAATACATGCACACACACTCTCCCTCTCAAAGTATTTTCCTTGTGTTTTCACATTTAATTCCTCCAAAACACACAGGTAGTTTCTATGATTGTTCTCTATTTTCCAAATAGAAAATATGAGGAAAGAGCCAAGGTAAGAATAAAAATTTTAAACAATTGTCTTAAGAGTACATAGCATAAAGTGGCTGAGGAGGAATTCAAGCTCAGAAGTCAAAAGAAGGTGGGAAGGAGAAAGGAAGAAAAAAGGAGAGTGAAACACAGGAGACGGAGGAACAAGGGAGGAGGATATTCAGATAAATTGAGATATAAAGACACAGAAAAACAGAATGAAATGAGAAAAGGACTGAAAGGTGATATGGTTTAACAGTTTTTAAAACTGTGTGATGAATGTTGTAAATGTGCAATTTTGGAGAGCAAAGAGAATGCTCTCTTAATATTTAGCAAAGTGATTTTCAGTAGTAGGTTTGTAATGTGCACTTTACTCAATATTTATAATGCAGATTTCTAATCATATATGAAGATGTGTAAGAGGAATAGAAATAGATAATGAATAATGGGTATCACAGATTAGAATAAGTCACTGAATCTTTTATTTTTCCCTGCACTATAGGAGGCAGAATCTCATCCTTGAGTAGAAAGGAGATAACATGTCTTCCTGTTTCTGTATTGGAACCATCACAGGCTTTTGAGCAACTACTTTTGAACCATTCCCCCAAAGAGGTGACTGCTCCAGAAGCTATGATCACAGTTTGCAATGACAGCCACAGTGATTTCATCCTCCTGGGCTTCTCTGAGAAGCCATATTTGGAGAAGGTACTCTTCTGGGTTGTTCTGATCTTTTATTGTTTGACTCTTGCAGGAAATATGGTCATTATTCTTGTTTCCTCAAAGGACCCTAAACTCCACATTCCCATGTATTTCTTTCTTTGCAACCTTTCCCTGCTAGACCTCTCTTTCACCAGCAGCTGTGTTCCGCAGATGTTAGTTAATTTCTGGGGTCCAGAGAAGACCATCAGCTACATTGGCTGTGCTTTTCAACTCTATGTCTTCTTATGGCTTGGGGCCACCGAATGTGTCCTTCTTGTGGTCATGGCTATGGACCGCTATGTGGCAGTGTGTCACCCGCTGCAATATACTGCTATCATGCACCCCAAATTTTGTCTGCAGCTCGCCATCCTTGCATGGGGGGCTGGCCTGGTTCAGTCCCTGGTCCAGTCTCCTGCCACCCTCCAGTTACCCTTCTGCTCCCACCGCAGGGTGGATGACATTGTGTGTGAAGTCCCAGCCCTGATTCAGGCTTCCAGTGCAGACACAACCTACAATGAAATCCAGATGTCCATAGCTAGTATCATTTTTCTGGTGCTACCCCTGGTCATCATCCTTTCCTCATACGGGGCTGTTGCTAAGGCTGTGCTGAGAATAAAGTCAGCTGCAGGGCAGCGGAAGGCATTCAGCACCTGCACTTCTCATCTTCTTGTGGTGTCCCTCTTCTATGGCACAGTGACAGCTGTCTATCTCCAACCCAAGAACCGCTATGCTCAAGAACAGGGCAAGTTCCTCACCCTTTTCTACACCGTTGCAACCCCAGCACTTAATCCACTCATCTACACTCTAAGGAACAGGGAGGTCAAGGGGGCACTAATAAGACTGGGGAGGAGGACTTGGGATTCCCAGAATAACTGAAGCAGTTGGCACATGTTGGTCTCTTGCTTAACCTGAGAAGAGAGAATAACCTCATCGCAAAAAGCTGAAGCTTTACCTCCTCACCAAAAAGTAGGGGAGAAATAGCTGTGTTGCATTCAAAGCTGCGATTTCAGGTCCATTCATCATTAGCTGATTAGGCCCTTACTTTCTGCAGGGTGCTGATGGAGGTACAGTATAGTATAGAAATGAGTAGATTTAATAACCATTGTCTTAAAGAATGCTCAATACAGTTGAACTGGGGGGACAAAAGAAACACAGACTTGAAAAATACAAGAACAAGAATGTGTTTGTGCCTTGCCATTTATTTTTTTCTTTGCTATTTTCCTCCAAGCTCAACCATAATTTTCATCCAAATGTCTAGTCTAGCAAAAGTCCTAAAGTTTTGAGGCATCTAGTACTCTGACCTGGTGGGTCTTGGTTCTGAGTCACTGTTGCTTCATCACCTCAGCAGGACCACTGCTGATGTGTCATGTGCCCAAAGCTGCTCAGTGCAAAGTATTGAGCAAGGAGAAGTCCACACTCACTGGTCTCTGGATCCAGGTTCTTAGTTTGAGCCCTGACATACCAAGCCCCCACTTACAGGAATAGACTTCTGTTTCTAGTTCATTCTGAGTCTCTGTTGTAATGAAATGGCTTTCTTTTTTTTAATTATTATTTTTCTTTTAATTTGCCTCCAAATTAGTTACCATATAGTGCAACAATGATTTCAGGAGTAGATTCCTTAATGGCCCTTGCCCATTTAGCCCATCCCCCTCCCACAACCCCTCCAGTATCCCTCTGTTTCTTCTCCATATCTAAGAGTCTCTTCTGTTTTGTCCCCCTCCCTGTTTTTCTATTATTTTTGCTTCCCTTCCCTTATGTTCATCTGTTCTGTGTCTTAAAGGCCTCATATTAGTGAAGTCATGTGATATTTGTCTTTCTCTGGCAAATTTCACTTAGCTTAATACCTTCTAGTTCCATCCATGTTGTTGCAAATGGAAAGATTTCATTCTTTTTGATTGCCAAGTAATACTCCATTGTGTGTGTGTGTGTGTGTGTGTGTGTGTGTGTGTGCGCGTGTGTGTGTGTGTACACCAAAATTTTCTTTATCCATTCACCCATCAATGGACATTTGGGCTCTTTCCATACTTTGACTATTGTTGGTAGTGCTGCTATAAACATTGGGGTGCAGCTGGCCCTTGGAAACATCACACCTGTAACCCTTGGATAAAAACCTAGTAGTGCAACTGCTGGGCCATAGGGTAGTTCTATTTTTAATTTTTTGAGGAACCTCCATACTGTTTTCAAGAGTGGGTGCACCAGCCTGCAAGAGGGTTCCTCTTTCTCCACATCCTTGGAAATGGCTTTCTTTTTATCAGATCCAATTATTCATTCATCTTGTAGATATGTATTCATTTCTTGTTATACATCTAACATGTTTAGATGCTGGGGATATAATCGTAGATAAGACATAAAATCATCAACATTACAGAGTGTATGGTCAAATGGTGGATGCAGATATTAAATGAAATATTCTTTCATTATTTAATGGAGAGAGACTTGTTCTTTTGGCTCCCGTGTCAGGCTGATTGCAATGGTTCATGCTTTTTGGCTTTTGAATGTCATCCACCAAAGATCTATTTGTTGCTGCTTTTTCACTATTCCTTTATAAAAGTCCATTCTTCTAGGGTTTTTTTTCACCAAAATCATGAATATAAATTATTGAATTTGCTGTGTAGTTTGCCTAATTACCTGTGTTCAGTCCTTAGCTGCTGCCAATTTCTGATGTAGGTGGAACTAGGATCAGGCCCTATAACCTCTCATTTTCTGCTCTGAAGTAACAGCACAATTTCTACGAGGATGCAACATCGTTTCTCACTGTCTATAAAAGAACAATACTTATAAAATAATTTTTATATCCTTCTGTTCAGTTTCAAAGAATAAGGCAAGTGACTGAGAAGAAAACTACAAGGACAGAAGTTAATTTGTGGGTTCACTCTGAGCCTGTGGAGCGGGGGCAGCCCAGGGTGTGATGGGCTCCTGGTGTGACACGATTGACAGGTGGTAACTATCCTGGAGGTGAAAGCAGGGATACCAACGTGTTAAAATGTTTATCCTACTTTTGAAGGAGGCTGGGGTGGTTGCAGGTCTTGGGGGCAGAGGAAAACTGTGAGCAAGATGTAAATGCACAAAGGACAGAGGTTAAGATTCCAGTAAACGACAACAGCAAAACAGGGAAGAACAAAGTTCCTCCAACTTGAGGATTCATAAGAGTCCATGGTACACTTGTTAAGAATTAAGATTCTCAGGTTTAATACCGAGAATTTCTGATTTAAAACATCTGATTGTGTTCTTGACTGGGCATTTTAATGCTGTGATTCTGATGCAGGCTGACACCATACATGGGAAATGCCCTGTCTAGTTGCTCAGCCAAAGAGACAGAAGCTTCAAATGAATCAGTGTATTTTAAGAATAAGAGAGAAGGTAAGAAAGATCTAGAAGTAGAATAAAGCTAATTGGCTCAACCCCACATTCTGAGGCACTGAAGGTGGAATGATTTTCTCATTATGGAGCTGGGAATGAAATAGTGTCTTCAGGGGGGATTCAACTCAGGTAATGCCAGGAGGTGTAGAAAATGCCAAGTAAATAATTGAGGATGGAGGTGAGTTTACTAATTACGGAACAGGACATCCCAGTGGTACACTGGAGAGTTTTGGAGGGATAAAGGCAGGTGTCTGGGGAAAGGAAAGGGATTCCATTATGGGAATTACAGCATGGAAAAAATATAAATGACCAAGATACGTTTACATTTTGGGAGATGGCTGAGGAAACAGTGATGAGAGGTGCTGTGGATATAGCTGTGCACTCATTTGTCAAAATCCTTTTTTAATCTAATCACAAATATTTATGGACTATATACTAAGAGCCAGGCACTGCTATATAAGGGTGAACAAGTCAGGAAAGATCACTTCCTTCATAGACATTCTAGATAATAGCCAATAATTCATTACGTAAGCAACTTATTCAGAAAACTGCAGGCAGGGCTAGGAGTTCAGGCATTTTGTTCCTTTGATATTTCTGGGGTGTCATGTCATCATGTTCTGGCACATGTGTGCACATGATGGCAGACTAAACCTTCTGATGGCTGCTATGATGAGCTCTGAGGATATATCAGCCTCTATCAGCCTATAATCCAACCCTTCACACAGGGATACGTGTTTCTGTAATGTTCAGTGTGACAGGCTGTGGACATATGCAAGTAAGTCCCAGAGTCTGCTGAATTACAGGGAATAAACCAATGGTCACCAGAGGAGAGGTGGGGGAAAGGGTGAAATAGGTGATTAGGCACTTGTCATGATGAGCACTGGGTGACGTATGGAAGTTTGAATCACTATATTGTACACCTGGAATCAATGTAATACTGTATGTTGACTAACTGGGATTAAAACAAAAACTTAAATAACTTATGGGGTGCCTGGGTGGCTTAGTCGGTTGAGTGTCCAACTTCCACTCAGGTCATTATCTCACGGTTCATGGGTTTGAGCCCTGTGTTGGACTCTGGGCTGACAGCTCAGAGCCTGGAACCTGCTTCAGATTCTGTCTCCCTCTCTCTCTGCCCCTCCCCCACTCATCCTCTGTCTCTGCATCTCAAAAAATAAAGAAACGTAATTAAAAAAATTAAAAAAAGAAGTAAACTTATATGTGCAAGCATAAAAAAAGTCCGAGTCTGTCGTGGGCACCTATCACTACTAGTCTCCGACCTGCCATCATTGGTGCGTGCACGTGTGTGTGTGTGTGTGTGTGTGTGTGTGTGTGTGTGTGTGTGTGTGTGTGTTTGCACTTTTACTCTTACTGTGTGCTGCTATGGAAATTCAAATATATATGAAAGAAATAGCATCTTAGAGTGTGACTATTACAAAAACTATATGAGTATCTGCCCCCTTTCACGTGGTCAGCAGGTGAATCCAATAAGAGCCTCATTTGAAAAGAGCAGTGGGAGCAAAAAGTCACTGCTCGCCAGGGGACATGTGTGAGTATGGGATCCACCGATTTTTACCAGCTGGCATTATATTTGCCTTTTGGCTTCCTTTCTTCCTCACCAAGATAGCCTATACTCCACCAACCATATAATTATTCCACCAATAGACCCCAATGACTATTCCATCTGCTTTTGGATGCTATTGGGTTTCTGCATTTGTTAGTATCTTGCTCATACTTTAAAATCAAATTTAAACGTTAGAAACTCTTATCCCCTCCCTGCTATTCTTCATTGTAATGAAAGGAATCATGCCCTCCTCAATGCACCTTACTCTTTTATCAGTGTACTGCCTAGATAATTTTATCAAAATTGGTGCATGTGTCTGTGTCACTTGTGGACAGAGGCATCTTACTCATTTTTGTTGGGCCAGTGCCAAGGAAGTTTCATCTATTGATATAGCTGTTGAGTTAAACTGTAGAAGAAATGTAAAATCCTTAAAGAACAGAAGATAAAGTCATTGAGTAGAAATTATGAGTGAGGATTCTGAAGTTTCCAGAAGTCTATGTTTGGATCCAAGACGAAGACGTAAATTAAACATGCTCCTAAGTCTGGAAGTAACTTTGCCTAAATGGTTCTTATGTCATGCTCAGTATGTTCCAAATGCAGGTATTTGTACAGGATGATGCCAGATGAGTTTGAGGAGAAATAAATAATGATGCAAAGCTCCCCCAACGCCAGAAATCCACATATATTTCAATGCCAAAGATGAAAATAAAAGACAGTGTGAGGGAAACCTATGTGAAGCCAAGAAGTTATGTCAATTCTTAGCTGTCCCAAGTAGGATCTTTAGTTTTAAATTTTAAATTTTTTAATTTATTTTTTTTAACTTCACTCTTTAAAAAAGTTTAATTCTAGTAGAGTTAACATACAGTGTTACATTCATTTCAGGTGTATGATATACTGATTCAACACTTCCATGCAAC
This sequence comes from Panthera pardus, assembly GCF_024362965.1. NCBI lineage: Eukaryota > Metazoa > Chordata > Mammalia > Carnivora > Felidae > Panthera > Panthera pardus. The sequence goes on from NW_026526732.1 coordinate 106,729,345, forward strand.
ACCTGGTGCTCATCACAATAAGTGCCCTCCTTAATGCCCATCACATATTTAACCCGTCCTCCCACCCACCTCCCTTCTGGAAATCATCAGTTTGTTCTCTATAGTTTAGAGTCTGTTTCTTGGTTTGTCTCTATTTTCCTTTTTTTTTTTCTTGAATTCCACATATGAGTGGAATAATAGGGTATTTGTCTTTCTGTGATTTATTTCACTTAGCATACCCTCTGGTTCCATTCATGTCATTGCAAATGGCAAGATTTCATATTTTTTATGGATGTTATACACACACACACACACACACACACACATCACATCTTCTTTATCCATTCATCAGTCAATGGGCACTTAGGTTGCTTCCATAATTTGGCTATTGTAAATAATGCTGCAATAAACATAGGGACTTCTATATCTTTTTGAATTCATGTTTTTGTATTTTGGGGGTAAATAGCCACTAGTGGAATTACTCCATCATATGGTAGCTCTATTTTTAGTTTTTTAAGGAACCTCCATACCATTTTCCAGAGTGGCTGCACCAGTTTGCATTCCCACCAGCAGTGCACAAAGGTTCTTTTTCTCCACAGTCTGACCAACACCTGTGATTTCTTGGTATTTTTGATTTTAGCCATTCTGACAGGTGTGAGGTGATATCTCACTGTGGTTTTGATTTGCATTTCCCTGATGATAAGTGATGTTGAGCACCTTTTCATGTGTCTGTTTGCCATGCATGTGTCTTCTTTGGAGAAATATCTGTCTTCTGCCCATTTTTAAATTTGATTTTTTGTGGGTTTAGTGATGAGTTGTATAAATTCTTTATATATTTTTGATACTAACCCTTTATTGAATATGTCATTGGCAAATATCTTCTGTGTGATCTTGAGTCTGGTCTTGTATCACATCTAAGATACATGATATTCCTGTGAGGATACAATTTTTAACTCTTTACCTGTGGCATAATTATGGATAGTTAATATTGAGATATTAAATATATCATGCAATTAGTTATGATGAATGCATATTAAGACAGAATATTGCCACTAACCCCAGAACGTTCTATTAGCCTCCTCAGTCACTCAAAAAAAAACCCCTCATAACAATAACCATTGTTATTATAAGTTAGTTTTACCTATTCCAGAATATTATATAAATTTACATTATGTTTGTTTTGTGCTTGGTTTCTTTCACTTAGCATATTTTTAAAGTTTATTTATTTATTTTGAGAGAGAGAACGGACAAGCAGGGGAGGGTCATAGAGAGAGGGAGAGAGAAAATCCCAAGCTGTCAGCGCAGAGCCCAATGTGGGGCTTGTTCTCACAAACAATGAGATCCTGACCTGAGCCAAGGTCAGACACCCAGCTGACTGAGACACCCAGGTGCCCCTAGAATGATACATTTTCAACCAAAGATGGACTTACAGTGGCACATTATAACTTCCCAAAGTCTTTGGTTTACCTTAAGGGTCACTCTTGGTGTTGTATGTTCTATGGGTTTGTATAAATGTTTTGTATCACTGTAACATCATACAGAATATTTTCACAGCCCTAACTATCCTCTTTCTATTCCTGTCTACTCCACCATGCTCCTGGCAACCAGTGATCCTTTCACTGTCTCTGTAGTTTTGCCCTTTCTGGAATGTTGTATAATTGGAATTGTACACTACATAGTGAACATTCTTGTTCAATTTTTTTTTTTTTGGTGAACAAATATTTTTATTTCTTTTGGATAAATACTTATAGTGGAATTGCTGGATCATGGGACAAATGTATGCTTAATTGTTTAGTAAACTGAAAAAAAAAAGAAAGCACAACAGTTTACCAAAGTGGTTGTGCCATCTTGTTTCTATGCCAGCATTGTAAGAGAGGTCTGATTGCTCCACGTACAGTCCAACATGTGATGTTAGATTTTTAACTTCATTAATTCTGGTGGATCTGTAGTGGCATCTCATTATGGTTTTACTTCTAGCTTTCCTGATGACCAATTGTGTTCAGCACTGTTTAATGTCCTCCTTGACCATTTGTATATTTTCTTTCATGAAGTGTCTGTTCATTTGCCAATCTAAAAATTGTTTGTCTTTTCATTACTGAGTTGAGGAAATTCTTTATATATGCTGGCTACAAATCCTTGGGCATATGTATGCACTGAAAATATTTTATACAGTTCTGTGACTTGCCATTTCAGTGACTTGATAGTGATTTTGATGAGAGGAAGATTTAAGTTATGAAGAAGTCCATTTATCATTTTTAATGGCTTTTTCTTTCTGTGTGTTCTCAAGGAAATCTTTGCCTACCCAAAAGTCTCAAGGATATTCTTCTCTGTGGTCTTCTGTAGACTCACGTCCATGACCCATCTCAAGTTGATTTTTCTCTATGGGGTAGAGTTTGAGGGTCTGCCTTTGTATGTAGTTACCTGGTTGTTTCAGCACAATATGCTGAAGGGATATTTGTATTCCCATTGAATTGCCTTGATGACTTTGTTGAATATTACTTGTCCATCTATATGTTGACCTCTTTCTGGAGTCTTTATGCTGTCTTACTACCACATTGTCTTGAATACTGTAGCTTGATAAAAAGTCTTGAAACATGCAGCTTAGGATCTCAATTTTATTATTGTTTTTCAAGATTGTCTTGACTATTCTTTTCTTTTCCAAATAGATTTTAAAATAATTTTGGTAATCATTAAGAAAGAAGTTTGCTGGGATATATTGACTCGGATTGCATTGAATCTATCCACTGGGGAGAGTGGGATACTTGACTTTGAACTCAAAACATGGTCTTAACTTCCCTAGGTCATCTTGTCATTTTAAGATCCATTCCTGGTACAGAAATTGTAGATGAAAAGTTGATTTTTAACTTTCCTGACCAAAATCAATCAATTAATTGATTCACTGGGAGAGTACTTTTTGTTGGTACCTTTTCAAATTTGCTCTCTCAGAGATTGCTGGAAAAAAAAAACCCAAACATACCTGGATTTCAAAGTATTTTTCAAACATTCCAGATATGATATAGTTATCAGAACTCCAACCTTTAGCAAGTACTCAGTCTATCAATTCATTTATCAAAAGGAGGGGGTCATTCTCACTGCCCACCTATTTTTCAGTTGCCATAGTAGAATAGGATCTTTCTTCTTTTGGACTCGCTTATTCCCAATTGTCTCACTAAAGCAAAATTTATTGATGTTGGAAAACATTACATTGCTAAAAATAACCACTTATGACACATAGTATCCCTAATTTCACAGAGTTGAGCCACTCTACATATTTGCTGAAATGTTAAGACACTGAACAGTGCATCAATGTTAATTCTCAATTTTATAATTTTACAAAGCAGATAAAGTATTTTCAATGAAATTGAAATGCAATGTGCACTATGCAAAAATATAATTAACAAAAACTTTGAGTAGATGTGTAAAATTGAAGGACACTTGAGTATTTGGGATTTAATATTAAACATTGCATATGACAAGATGATTACCAACAATAATTAAAATTTTTAATATTGTTTTCATTGAAGTATAGTTAACATACAATGCTATATTTGTTTCAGGTTTATAACATAACGACTCAACATTTGTATATGTTACAAAATGATCATGGTAAGCTTAGTAGCAATATATCACCACACAAAGTTATTACAATATAATTGACTGTATTGTCTATGCTGTACTTTACATCAACATGACAATTATTTTGTAATGGAAAGTTTGTACCTCTTAATCTTCTTCATCCATTTCACCCATCCACCACCTCTGTTCCCTCTGACAACTGTAAGTTGGTTCCCCATCTTTAAGAGTCTGTTTTTGTTTTGTTGTTGGACTTTCTTCTTAAATTCCACATATGGAATATATGGTGAAATCCTATGGTATTTGTCTTTATTCATCTAACTTATTTCACTTGGCACAAATGACAAGTTTGCATTCTTTATATGGGTTGAGTAATATCTCATTGTGTATGTGTGTATTTGTATATTCTTTATCCATTCATCTCTTGATAGATACTTTGGTTGCTTTCGTATTTTGCTATTGTAAATTATGCTGCAATGAACAGAGGAGTGCGTATAATCTTTTCAAATCTGTTTCATTTTTTAAGATAAATACCCAGAAATGGAATTGTTACAGTGTTAATTCTATGTTTTGTTTTTTTGAGGAACTCCATACTGTAGTCCAGAGTGGCTACACCAGTTTGCATTCCCACCAACAGTGCAAGAGGTTCCTCTTTCTCCATATCCTCACCAACACTTGCTATTTCTTGTCTTTTCTACTAGCCATTCTGAAAGGTATGAGGTGATAGCTCACTGTGGATTCGATTTGCATTTCCCTACTAAGTGAAGTTGAATATTGTTTTATTTGTTTGTTGACCTTCTGTATGTCTTTTTTTTCTTTAAAAAAATTTTTTTTAATGTTTATTTCTGAGACAGAGAGAGACAGAGCATGAGTGAGGGAGGGGCAGAGAGAGAGGGAGACACAGAATCAGAAGCAGGCTCCAGGCTCTGAGCTGTCAGCACAGAGCCTGACACGGGGCTCAAACTCACAAACCGTGAGATCATGACCTAAGCCAAAGTCAGTTGCTCAACCGACTGAGCCACCCAGGCACCTCTGTATTTCTTCTTTAAAAAATTGTCTATTGAAGGTTTTTAACTTTTAAATCAGATTATTTATTGTTGTTTATATGAGTTCTTTATATCATATGCATATTAATGTCTTATCAGACATATTTAAAATATCTTCTATTCACTGTTTTGCCTTTTCATTTTTAAAAATTAAAAAAAATTAAATCCATGTTAATATATATTGCAACAATGTTTACAGGAATAGAATTTAGTGATTCATCACTTAAATATAACAAACAAGTGTCTTCAATGCCCATGACCCATTTTTCTCACCCCCATCAACCCTCAATTTGTTGTCTGTATTTAAGAGTCTCTTATGGTTTGTCTCCCTCTGTTTTTATATTATTTTTGCTTCCCTTCCCTTATGTTCATCTGTTTTGTATCTTAAATTCCACATATGAGTGAAGTCATACGATATTTGTCTTTCTCTGACTTATTTCACTTAGCACAATACACTCTAGTTCTATCCACATTGTTGCAAATGTTTACATTTCATTCTTTTGATTGCTGAGTAATATTCCATTGTGTATATATACCACATATTCTTTATCCATTCATCAGTCGGTGTACATTTAGACTGTTTCCATACTTTGGCTATTGTCGATAGCACTCCTACAAACATTGGGGTGCATATGCCCCTTTGGAACAGCAGTCCTGTATCCTTTGGATAAATATCTAGTAGTGTGATTCCTGGGTCGTAGGGTAGTTCTATTTTTAATTTTTTGAGGAACCTCCATACAGTTTTCCAGAATGGTTTGCATTCCCACCAGTAGTGGAAAAGGGATCCTCTTTCTCTGCAACCTTGCCAACATCTGTTGTTTCCTGAGTTGTTAATTTTAGCCATTCTGACAGGTGTAAGGTGGTATCTCATTGTGGTTTGGATTTGTATTTCCCTGATGATGAGTGATGTTAAGCATTTTTTCATGTATCTTTTAGATACCATTTTTTCATGTGTCGTCTTTGTAAAAATGTCTGTTCATGTCTTTTACCCATTTCTTCACTGGATTATTTGTTTTTTTGGGTTTTGAGTTTGACGAGTTCTTTAAAGATTTTGGGTACTAACCCTTTATCTTATATGTCATTTGCAAATAAATTCTCCCAATCTGTAGGCTGCCTTTTAGTTTAGTTGATTGTTTCTTTTGCTGTGCAGAAGCTTTTTATCTTGAAGTCCCAATAGTTTACGTTTGCTTTTGTTTTCCTTGCCTTTGGTGACATGTCTAGCAGAAGTTCCTCTGGCTGAGGTCAAAGAGGTGGCTTGTGTTTTCACGTAGGATTTTGATGGTTTCCTGTTTCACATATAGGTATTTCATCCATTTTGAATTTATTTTTGTGTATGGTATAAGAATGTCACCTTGGTTCATTCTTCTACATATCGCTCTCCAGTGTTCCCAGCATTATTTGCCAAAGAAACGGTCTTTTTTTCCATTAGATACTCCTTCCCTCGTTGTCAAAGATTAGTTGGCCATATGTTTGTGGGTCCATTTCTGGGTTCTATTCTGTTCCATTGATCTATCTGTCTCTTCTTGTGCCAGTACCATATTGTCTGGATAACTACATCTTGGTAGTACAGATTAAAGTCTGGAATTGTGGAGCCTCCAGTTTTGTTCTTCTTTTTCAGGATTGCTTTGGCTATTAGGGGTTTTTCTGGTTCCATACAAATCTTAAGACTGTTCTAACTCTGTGAAGAATGCTGGTGTTATTTTTACAGGGATTGCATTGAATATGTATATTGCTTTGGGTAGTATCAACATTTTAAGAATATTTGTTTTTCCAATCCATGAGCATGGAATGTTTTTTTCCATTTTTTGTGTTTGTCTTCTTCAGTTTGTTTCATAAGAATTTTATAGTTTTCAGTGTTTAGATTTTTCATCTCTTTGGTTAAGTTTATTTCTAGGTATTTTATGGGTTTTGGTGCAATTGTGAATGGAATCTATTCCTTGATTTCTCTTTCTGCTGTTTCATTATTGGTGCATAGGAATTGTACTGATTTCTGTACACTGATGTTATATCCTGCAACTTTGCTGAATTCATGTATCAGTTCTGGCATTTTTTTGTGGATTTTTTTTTTTTTTTTTTTTTTTTTTGGTTTTCCACATAGAGTATCATGTCATCTGCAAAGAGTGGAAGTTTGACTTCCTCCTGGCTGATTTGGATGCCTTTTATTTCTTTGTGTTGTCTGCTGAGGCTAAGACTTCCAATACTATGTTGAATAACAGTGGCGAGAGTGGACATCCCTGTCTTGTTCCTAACGTTAGAGGAAAAGCTCTCATTTTTTCCCAATTGAAGAAGATATTAGCAGTGGGTCTTTCATATATGGCTTTTATGATCTTGAGGTATGATCCTTCTTATCCCTATATTCTTGAGGGTTTTTATCAAGAAAGGATGCTGTATTTTGTCAAGTGCTTTCTATGCATCAAATGAAAGGATATTTCCAATTTTTTTTCCTTTGGTTGATTTTGAATTTCATAGCATTGTAGTCTGAAAATATTCAAGGAATGATTTCAATCTCTTTGTACCTGTTGAAGGCTGATTTTTGACCCAGTATGCAATCTGTTCTGGGGAATGTTCCATGTGCACTCTAGAAGAATGGATCTTTCATATATGGCCTTGTTTTGTTTTCTCTTTTCTCCACTCAAAGAGTTCCCCTTAAAATTTCTTGCGGGGATGAGTTAGTGGTCATGAACTCCTTTAGTTTTTTTTTCCCCCTGGGAAACTCTTTGTCTCTCTTACTTTTAATGACAGTTTTGCTGGATAAAGAATTCTTGGCTGCATTTTTTTTCCGATTTAGCACATCAAATATATCCTGCCACTCCTTTCTGACCTGACAAGTTTCTGGATATGTTTGCCATGAACTTTATCTATTTTCCCTTACAGGTTAAGGACTTTTTTTCCTTTGCTGCTTTCATAATTCTTTCTTTATCCGTGTATTTTCTGAATTGACTATGATATGCCTTGCTGATGGTTGGTTTTTGTTGAATCTAATGGGAATTCTCTGTGCTTTTGAATTTTAAAATCTGCATCCTTCCCCAGATTAGGAAAGTTTACCACAATAATTTGCTCACATAGACCTGCCTCTTTTTCTCTTTCTTCATCTTTGGGAACTCCTATTATTTGGATGTTATTCCTTTTTAATAAGTCACTGAGTTCTCTAAGTCTTATATTGTTATCTTTTGGCGTTGTTTCCTTCTTTTTTTCTTCTTTATTATTCTCCATAATTTGATCTTCTGTATCACTGATTCGCTGCTCTGCTTTGTCCATCCTTGCCACGGTGGCATCCTTTCAAGATTGTATCTCGGTTATAGCATTTTTAATTTTATTATTCTTTAACTTTAACTTCTTCTTTATTATTTTAATTTACCATTTCTATCTCCACATAAAGGATTCTATGCTTTTTTCAACCCCATCTAATTTCTTATTGTCGTGGTTTTAAATTGTAGTTCAGACATCTTGCTTATATCTGTGTTAAGTTCCTGGCTGTCATTTCTTCCAATTTTCTTTTGGGGTGAGTTCCTTCTTTTTGTTATATTGGAGAAAGAAAAAAACTTAATAAAATAGGAAACTAAAAATTAAAAGAAAAAAATCAAATAAAGGAAGCTAGATCCTAGGTGTGTTTTGGTCTGCTTGTTCAAAGAAGCTTGAGAGAATAGAGAAAAAAGGGAAAGAAAAGAAAGAAAAGAAAGAAGGTAGGAAAATATTAAAAACTAAAAATATCACATAATAGAATAAAATGAAATAAGGCAAATGAAATAGTTAAAAATTAAAAAATAAAAGTAGCAAAAAACAAAAATTAAATATTTTTTAAAAAAGGAATGCCTTTTCATTTTTAAAAGTTTTTATTTAAATTCCAGTTAGTTAACATACAGTGTAATATTAATTTCATGTGTACAATATAGTGATTCACACTTCCATACAACACCGAGTGCTCATCACAAAAAGTGCACTCCTTATTCCTCATCATCTATTTAAACCATCCACCCAACCACCTCCCCATTGGTAATCATGACTGTTCTCTATAGTTAAGAGTCTGTTTCATAGTTTGTCTCTCTCTTTTTCCCTTTGCACATTTATTTTGTTTCTTAAATTCCACATATGAATGAAATCATATGGTATTTGTCTTTGACTGACTTATATCACTTAGCATAATACTCTCTAGCTCCATCCATGTCATTGCAAATGGCAAGATTTCAAATTTTTATGGCTGAATAATAATCCATTATATATATACACCACATTTTCTGTATCATTTCATCAGTGGATGGACACTTGAACTATTTCCATAATTTGGCTATTGTTGACAATGCTGCTATAAACATCAGGGTGCATGTATGTCTTTGAATTAGTATTTTTGTATTTTTTAGGTAAATACCCAGTAGTTCAGTTGCTGGATCATAGGATAGTTCTACTTTTAACTTTTTGAGAAATTTCCACACTGTTTTCCACAGTGACTGGACCAGTTTGCATTCCTGCCAACAGTGGATGAAGGTTCTTTTTTCTCTATAGCCTTACCAACACCTGCTGTTTCTTTGTGTTGATTTTAGCCATTATGACAGGTGTGAGGTGGTATCTCATTATAGTTTTGATTTGTATTTCTCTGATGACCAGCGATATTGAATGTTTTTTCATGTGTGTGTTAGTCATCTGTATGTCTTCTTTGGAAAAGTGTCTATTCATGTCTTTTGCCCATTTCTTCACTGGATTCTTTGTTTTTTGGGTGTTGAGTTTGAGAAGTTCTTTATAGATTTTGGATACTAACCTATTATCTGATATGTCATTTGCAAATATCTTCTCCCATTCCATCAGCTGCCTTTTAGTTTTGTTGATTGTTTCCTTCACTGTACAGAAGATTTTAGGTTGATGAAGTCCCAATATTTTATGTTTGCTTTTGTTTCCCTTGCCTCTGGTGATGTATATAGTAAGAATTTTCTCTGGTGAAGTAAAAGAGGTTATTTCCTGTGTTCCCCTGTAGGATTTTGATTGTTTCCTGTCTCACATTTAGGACTTTCATTCGTTTTAAATTTATTTTCGAGGGTGGTGTAAGAAAGTGGTCCAGTTTCATTCTTCTGCAGGTTGCCATCCAGTTTTGACAACACCATTTGTTGAAGTAACTGTCTTTTTTCAATTGGATTCTCTTTCCTGTTTTGTCAAAGATTAGTTGACCATATAGCTGTGGATCCATTTCTGAGTTTTCTATTCTGTTTCATTGATCTACGTGTCTATTTTTGCACTAGCACTATATTGTCATGATGACTACAGCTTTGTTATATAGCTGAAATCTGGAATTGTGGTGCCTCCTGGTTGGTTTTTTTTTTTTTCAGAATTGCTTTGGCTTGTGTGGTTCCATACAAATTTTAGAATTGTTTGTTCTAGCTCTGTGAAGAACGCTGGTGTTATTTTGATAGGGATTGCATTAAATATGTAGATTGCTTTGGGTAGTATAGACATTTTAATGATGCTTATTCTTCCAGTGCATGAGCATGGAATTATTTTCCATTTCTTTGTGCTCTCTTCAATTTATTTTATAAATGTTCTGTAGTTTTCAGAGCAAAGATATTTTACCTCTTTGGTTAGGTTTATTCTTAGGAATCTTATTGTGTTTGAAACAATTGCAAATAGGATTGATTCCTAAATTACTTTTTCTGCTGATTCATTATTGATGTATAGTAATGCAACAGATTGTTTCACATTGATTGATATCCTGCAACTTTGCTGAATTCATGTATTAGTTCTAGCAATTTTTTTGGTGGAGTCTTTCAGATTTTCCACATGAATTACCATGTTGTCTGCAAATAGTGAAAGTTTCACTTCTACCTTGCCAATTTGGATGCCTGTTCTTTCTTCCTTTATTGTCTGATTGCTGAGGCTAAGACTTCCAGTACTATGTTAAATAGTAATGGTGAGAATGCACATCCTTGTCTTGTTCTTGAACATAAGGGAAAGATGTAGTTTTTCCCCATTGAGGTCGATATTAGCTCTGGGTCTTTCATATATGGTCATTATGATGTTGAAGTATGTTCCTTATATCCCTAGTTTGTTGTGGGTTTTTGTCAAGAGTGGATGCTATAGTTTATCAAATTTTTTTTCCATCTATTGAAAGAATCATATGGTTCTTATCCTTTCTTTTCTTAATTTGGTGTATTACATTGACTGTTTTGTGAATATTGAATGAGTCCTGCAGCCCAGTAATAAATCCCACTTGATCATAGTGTATGATTATTTTAATGTACTGTTGAATTCAATTTGCTATTACTTGTTGAGAATTTTTGCATCCAGTTTCATTAGGGGTATTGGCCTGTAATTCTCCTCTTTACTGAAGTCTTTGGTTTTGGAGTCAAAGTAATGCTGGCTTCATAAAATGATTTTGGAAGTTTTCCTTCCATTTCTTTTTTTTTTTCTTTTTTTTGGAACCGTTGAGAAGAATATGTATGAACTCTTCTTTAAATGTCTGGTATAATTCCCTTGGGAAGCCATCTGGCCCAGGATTCTTTTTTTTTTGGGAGGGGGGGATTTTTTATTATTGATTTAATTTCTTTCCTGGTATTGGTCTGTTCACATTTTCTTTTTTTTCCCAATATATGAAGTTTATTGTCAAATTGGTTTCCATACAACACCCAGTGCTCATCCCAAAAGGTGCCCTCCTCAATAACCATCACCCACCCTCCCCTCCCTCCCACCCCCCATCAACCCTCACTTTGTTCTCAGTTTTTAAGAGTCTCTTATGCTTTGGCTCTCTTCCACTCTAACCCCCTTTTTTTTCCTTCCCCTCCCCCATGGGTTTCTGTTAAGTTTCTCAGGATCCACATAAGAGTGAAACCATATGGTATCTGTCTTTCTCTGTATGGCTTATTTCACTTAGCATCACACTCTCCAGTTCCATCCATGTTGCTGCAAAGGGCCATATTTCATTCTTTCTCATTGCCATGTAGTACTCCATTGTGTGTATAAACCACAATTTCTTTATCCATTCATCAGTTGATGGACTTTTAGGCTCTTTCCATAATTTGGCTATTGTTGAGAGTGCTGCTATAAACATTGGGGTACAAGTGCCCCTATGCATCAGTACTCCTGTATCCGTTGGGTAAATTCCTGTTCAAATTTTCTATTCCTTCATGTTCAGTTTTGATACTTTGTGAGTTTCTAGTAATTAGTCCATTTCTTCCAGATTTCCCAGGTCATTGGCATATAATTTTTCATAGTATTATCTTATATTTTTTTTTATATTTCTGTGGTGTTGGTTGTGATCTCTCCTCTGTCATTTGTGATTTTATCTATTTGGGTCCTTTCTCTTTTCTTTTTGAAAAGTCTAGCTTGGGGTTTACCAATCTTGTTAATTCTTTCAAAAATCAGCTCTTAGTTTCATTGATCTGTTTTACTGAGTTTTTTGTTTGTTTGTTTGTTTGTTTGTTTCTGTATCATTTATTTCTGCAGTAGTCTTAATTATTTCTCTTCTTCTGCTGGCTTTAGGCTTTTTTTCCTGTTCCTTTTTTAGCTTGTTTAGGTGTAAGGTTAGGTTGTGTATTTTGGACCTTTCTTGTTTCTTGAGAGAGGCCTGTATTGCAATGTACTTCCTTTTTAGGACTACCTTTGCTGCATCCCAAAGGGTCTGGACATTCTTGTTTTTATTTTCATTGGCTTCCACGTATTTTTTATGGGACCCAGCACTGAGTGAATCCATACCCCACCTTAGGAGTAGAGCCTCTCCTCACTGTGTCTAATGTCCTTTTTCAAGGAAAACAGTCCCATGCCTGTATGGTGCTCAGAATCTATGGTGTAGCACTGAGAAAAGCAGCAGTTATCTGCCCTCTGCATGTGCCTCTGTCCCCTTCTAATTAAAAGTCTTTCGCTGGCACCTGTGGGGTCTTTTGTCCTTGAAGGGGCAACATACCCTTTTCCAAAAGTACTCCAGTAAGGGGACTGTTCTCTCCTAGTGCACCCCCAGAGATCCCTATACCACACTATACACTTCATGGCCAGCTCCTTCCTCCCAAGGAGTGTAAGCCAAGCTCAGCTCTGGATAAAGTTGCACACTTCCAAAACCACAAAACTTGAGCTTCACAAACTACTGTGACACTCAGTACCTCTCTCTCCCCAGTCCATGATCTGGAAAGGTTTCCCTCCTGTGTGACCCAATGCCATGCTCTCTCAAACCCCTCTCTTTGTCTTTTTTCTCTCCATGAAAAGGGTTGCCTTCTGTCTGTGGCACTGCTGTTTTTCTCTCCCCCAATTCATTTCCACGCACCTTGCACCTGCCATGCTCTCTACCTCCAATGTGTTGATCCTTCTGCCAGTCCATTTCCTGAGTGTTCCAAGTGATTTGACCCAGGACAGCTGTGTTTGAGGGATGAAGAAAGCCCGGGATCCTCTTATTAACTCCCTACTCCCTCCTCTAGGATTTTTATGGTTTTATGTCTCACACTTAGGTGAGACACTGAATTCATTTTGAATTTATTTTTGTATATGGTATAAGAATGCCATACATTCTTTTCCATGTTGCTGTCCAGTTTTCTCAACACCATTTGTTGAAGACACTATTGTTTTTCCCATTGAATATTCCTTCCTGTTTTGTTGAAGACTAGTTGGCCATGTAGTTGTGGTTTCATTTCTGGGTTTTCTATCCTGCTCCATTGATCTATGTGTCTGTTTTTATGACAGTACCATACTGTTTTGAATATTACAGCTTTGTAATACATCCAGAAGTCCAGAATTGTGATGTTTCCAGCTTTTCTTTTCTCTTTCAAGGGTGCTTTAGCATTTGGGGTCTTTCATAGCACTATACAAATTTTAGGATTGTTTGTTCTAACTCTGAAAAACCCTGGTGGTATTTTGATAGGGATTGCATTAAATGTGTAGGTTGCTTTGGGTAGTATAGACATTTTAACAATACTTTTTCTTTCAATCCATGACCATGGAATATCTTTGCATTTCTTTGTGTCTTCTTCAATGTCTTTCATAAGCTATGTATAGTTTTCAGTTGCAGATCTTGGATGTATCTTTGCTTAGGTTTATTACTACGTATCTCATGGTTTTTGGTACAATTGTAAATGGGATTGATTTCTTGATTTCTCTTTCAGCTACTTCATCATTATATAAAGATGCAACAGGGGCTCCTTGGTGGCTTAGTCAGTTAAACATCTGACTTTGGTTTAGGTCATGATGTCATGGCTTGTGAGTTCGAGCCCCATTGATAGCTGGGAGACTGGAACCTGCTTCAGATTCTGTGTCCCCCTTTCTCTCTCTGCCCTTCCCCAGCTCATCCTCTGTCTCTCTCTCTCTCTTTCCCCAAAATAAATAAACATTAAAATATTTTTTAAAGATGCAACAGATTTGTGTTTATTTTGTATCCTAAGACTTTACCATTCTAGCAGTTTTTTGGTGGAGGCTTCAGTCTTTTCTATATAAAGTATCATGTCATCTGCAAGTACAAAAGTTTTACTTCTTCTTTACTGATGTGGATGTTTTATTTCTTTTATTTTTTTTATTTTTTGTCTGATTTCTGAGGCTAGGACTTCCAGTATTATATGAAATAAGAGTGGACATTCTTGCCTTGTTCCTAACTCTGGAGGAAAATCTCTCGGTTTTTACCCATTGAGAATATTAGCTGTGGATTTTTTATATATGGCCTTTATGATTTTGAGGTATGTTCCCTTGATCCCTACTTTATTGAGGGTTTTTGTTACGAATGGGCATTATATTTTGTCAAATGTTTTTTTTTTCTGCATCTATTGAAATAATCACATGGTTCTTGTCTTTTCTCTTATTGATATATCACATTCATTTGTGAACATTGAACCATACTTGCAACCCAGGAATACATTCCACTTGATCTTGCTTAATAATTTTTTTTTAAAAATATATTATTGAATTCATTTTGCTAGTATTTTGTTGAGAATTTTTGTGTCTCTGTTCATCAAAGTTATTGGCCTGTAGTTCTCTTTTTTAGTGAAATAGTTATTTGTTTTGTTTTGTTTTGTTTTGTCAGGGCAATGTTGGCCTCATAGATTGAATTCCTTTTCTTTTTTCTTTTTTCTTTTCTTTTCTTTTCTTTTCTTTTCTTTTCTTTTCTTTTCTTTTCTTTTCTTTTCTTTTCTTTTCTTTTCTTCTTCTTCTTCTTCTTCTTCTTCTTCTTCTTCTTCTTCTTCGGAATAGTTTGATAAGAATAGTATTAGCTCTTCTTTAAATGTTTGGTAGAATTCCCCTGTGAAGCCATCTGGTCGTCAATTTTTGTTTGTTGGGAGATTTTTGATTACTGATTCAACTATTTTGCTGCTATCAGTCTGTTCAAGTTTTCCATTTTTTCCTGTTTCAGTTTTGGTAGTTTATATATTTCTAGGAAATTATCTATTTCTTCCAGACTGTCTGATCTGTTGACATATAGTTTTTTTTTTTAATAATATTCTCTTATAGTTGTTTGTGTTTTTGTGGTGTTGGTTATTTCTCCACTCTCATTTGTTATTTTAATTATTTGAGTCTTTCTCTTGTTTTTCTTTTTAAGTATAGGTAGGGGGTTATTAATTTAAAATTTTTTTTAATGTTTTTATTTATTTTTGAGACAGAGAGAGGCAGAGCATGAACAGGGGAGGGGCAGAGAGAGAGGGAGACACAGAATCAGAAGCAGGCTCCAGGCTCTGTGCTGTCAGCACAGAGCCCGACGTGAAGCTCGAACCCACGGACTGTGAGTTCATGACCTGAGCTGAAGCTGGACGCCCAACCAACTGAGCCACCCAGGCGCCCCAGGGGGTTATTAATTGTATTGATTTTTTTCAGGCTCCTGATTTCATTGTTACATTCTATTATCTTTTGGTTTTTATATTGTTTCTCCTCTAATTTTTATTATTTGCTTCCTTCTGCTGGTTTTAGGTTTTGTTTGTTTTTCTTTTTCTAGCTCTTTTAGGTGTGAGGTTAGGTTGTTTGAGATTTTTCTTGCCTTTTGAGGTAGGCCTGTATTACTTTTTATTTACCTCTTATGACCACCTATTCTGCATCCCAAATTTTTGGACCATTGTATTTTCATTTTCATTCACTTCCATGTGAATTATTTCTTCTTTTACATCCTGGTTGTCCAATGTTTTGTTTAGTAGCATGTATATTAACCTCCATGTATTTGTGTTCTTTCCAGATTTTTTTCCGTGGTTGACTTTAAGTTTCATAGCATGTGGCCAGAAAATATGCATGGGATGCCTTTGATATTCTTGAATTTGTTGCAGCTAGTTTTATGGCATAATATATAACATATTTTGGAGAATTTTCCATGTTGCCTTGAAAGAATATGTGTTCTGCTGCTTTAGGATAAAATGTTCTGAATATATTAAGTTTGTCTGGTACAGTGTGTCATTCAAAGCCACTATTACTTTATTGATTTTCTGTTTGAATTATTTGTCCATTGATGTAAGTGGGGTGTTAAATTTTCCTACTATTACTGTATTATTATTGATTAATTCCTTTATGTTTGTTATTAACTGTTATGTTTGGGTGCTGCCATGTCAAATGCATAAATATTTATAATTGTTATATCTTTCTGTTGTATTGTTCTCTTTATTTTTATATATTGTTCTTCTTTGTCTCGTTACAGTATTTAAAATCTTTTTTTATTATTTTTTAAACATTTATTTATTTTTGAGACAGAGACAGAGCATGAATGGGGGAGGGTCAGAGAGAGGGAGACACAGAATCTGCAACAGGTTCCAGGCTCTGAGCTGTCAGCACAGAGCCCGACGCAGGGCTCGAACTCATGGACCGCGAGATCATGACCTGAGGTGAAGTTGGCTGCTTAACCGACTGAGCCACCCAGGCGCCCCTAAAATCTTTTTTGTGTGATATAAGTATTGCAACTTCAGCTTTCTTTGACATCCCTCTACACGATATATGTATCTCCATCATTTTACTCTCAATCTGCAGGTGACTTTAGGTCTAAAGTGGGTCCCTTAGGAAATACAGATGGATCTTTTTTCTTTTTTTTTAATCCATTTTGTCACCCTATGTCTTTTGAGTGGAGAATTTAGTCCATTTACATTCACAGTATCTACATTATTGGTAGATATGCATTTATTGTCATTTTATTACTTGTTTTATGGTTGTTTGTAAAGTTTTTCTTTGATCCTTGTCCTCTCTTTCATGGTTTGCTCCTTTTCTTTAGTGATATATTTAGTTTTCTTTCTCTTTATTCTTTGCATATTTATGAGTGTTTTTTATATATGGTTACCATTAGGTTTTTATATAACTCTTGTGCAAATAGCAGTCTATATTAAGTTGATGACCATTTAAGTTTGAGCACATTGTTTATTCCTTTTCTCCCTATCTTTTAGTTATATGGTGTCTTATAGCAAATCCTGTTTCTTAACCTCTTAGCCACTTCCAGTTCTGATGTAGGGATGATACAGAAACATGACAAGTATTTTGTTTGTCTACCTGGAGTTTTACCTCCTTACCCTGGCTTCCCTGGGAGCACTGAATCCCAGTTTTTGTCTCCTTAGGTTTTTGTGGTTGCCAAAAATCCTGTTCCCCTTCTATGTCTCCTAAGTGTCTGCTTTTGCCTAGTTCCTTGAACTTTTGCTATGCACATGTAAAGAACTGGCAAATTTTATGAAGGGTATATGATTCAAAAAGGTGTTGTCTCTTCAGTGTTCCTCCCTTCCCTGGCAGTCAACCCCTCAAGTGCTGAACACCATAGTGTCTGCAATTTCTTTCAGTATGTTACAAAACAGCATACATATTTTCTAGTGTTTTTTTTTTTGTATTTTTTCCAGATTTTCTAGATACTCTTAGAGAAAGGGATGGTCTGACCTAAGTAAATATATCATCCAGTCTTTTTGGATACATTTAAGATATCTCCTTCATGTTTAGAATTCAGGAGTTCACAAAGACATGTCCAGTCTTTTCCTTGGTTAACTATGCTTTAACATGGATTTTTGTTTTAATCCTGTGCATCCAAATAATTATTTGTAACTCAGGGATATTTTTCCTATGTTCTACTGGATTATTACTCCTCCATATATTGCTTTAATTCAACTACCATTTCTATTGTTCACACTTGCTTTTATTGTCAATTTCCACATCTTTTATTTTATCACATGGTGTATTATAGTTTTCTTATTTTTGTTCTTGCTTTAAAATATTTCTTATATTGGCTTACCCCAGACTGATATTTCAGTTATCAACAGTAACTATTCATTTCTCAGATTTTGTAGTATATTTTAGTTTTATAAAACCATGTTTTTAAAAATTTTTGTTGCACATAAGTGTGAGTTTCGCTATTGTTTGAAGTACTTACCCTACTTTCTCATAACATTTACTTCAGAGGGAAAGGTCAGGTCTCTTCAAATGTGTCAGCTTAGTCTTGTTGCATTGACTTAGCATTTGACAAGTGTTGTGATTTTTATTTTTATCGGCTAATGGGTTTATAGTTCTTTCGTATAAGCTTGCAGCATGTATAATTCTTCACACCTATGACAAGGATTATGTCCTGTTCTTGTGTTGGGCTACATTTCTCCCATTAGTCGGATCCTATCTGACTTCTGTCCTACCGGAGATCTCAAATGTTTTCCCTGCAATGGCCTTCACGAACTCTGGGTGCACATAAAGATCTACTGAAAAAAATGTTCAAAATAGTTCTCTGGACATGATTGCTCAAATTCTGATATAGGAAGTCTGCAGTGGAATCAAGTTTGAGATTTTTAAAAGCTTGGTAAGATTTTGAGGTGTATCAAGGTTGAACAGCAGCCCTCTGGCAGGTTAGACTAATTATACCAAATGTGCCCACACATGTCACATGGAGATACATATAAACATCCATGATAAAAATGTCTTTCAATATGTTTGCTGAGAAACAATTTATGTAGATATCGATATTAACATTTTTGTACATTTCATCTAAAAGTATGCACCATCTGCTTATTATGATAGCTACATATTAAAGAGTTCCATTCTTAGCTGAAAAATATTCAGTAAAAAGGGAAACATATTCTTTATTTTAATATTTAAACTATAGTGCAGTTAACTACATTATCATGTCCTATGTGTAGCTGCTATTATATTTATACCATAATTAAGAGGAAATAATTAGTCTAGTGCATACTGATTTGAAGTTGCAAATGTAGTAATTGACTGCAAACATGATATCCTAAAGGAATAAATAGTATTGAGATTTCAGACACTTGGGGAGGTATAAAGGGACTATTATGGGCAACTTTATTTCAAAACCCAACAAACACTTTGTAAGAGTCTGTTTATTCATATACTGCAATGGTGAGATTTTCTGCTTTCTTCAGTTCCTCTATGATCTCTGCTTCTATTCTGAGATTCAAGTTTTCTAGTGAGTTATTTCCCAAACTGTGCTATATGTTATTTTCTCTCAAAAAGAAGCCAATAAAATCAGAACAAAAATACTTGAGAAGTGTTAAACAAGGTGACTGTGTACTTTGGAGTTATCACACATTTAATATGTTAACTTTCTTTCCAAACTCCAAGAATAATATATGGCTTTCCTCAAATTTGTTTAAATATGGATTATTTTTTTTATTTTCATTAAAAAAGTTTTAATGTTTATTTATTTTTGAGAGATAGGGAGAGACAGAACACGAACAAGGAAGGGGCAGAGAGGGAGACACAGAATCCAAAGCAGGCTGCAGACTCCAGGCTCCGAGCTGTCAGCGCAGAGCCTGATGCGGGGCTCCAACTCACAAACTGCGAGATCATGACCTGAGCCAAAGTCAGATGCCCAACTTACAGACCCACCCAGGCACCACTGGATTAGTTTTTATAAACTGGGTGCAGTTCATATCTACTGGAGCCATTCCAGAAGATAATTTGAGAAGTATTTCCTTAAGTATCAGCTACTAACCACATCTGCTATTATACATTGTTTAGTACATGACACATTTTACATGGGTCTATAATACAGGTTTTAATCATGGGTAATGAGGCTGTAGATAATACTTTTCATTCATTCATTCATTCATTCATTCATTTAAAAAAAGTATTTATTCAGAGCCTATTCTTTAGCTCCTATTGCACTGACTCCTTAGGTTACCAAGTGAGATAAAAAGACCTTATGGTTTTTTGTTTGTTTGTTTTGAGATAGTAGTCATCCAAAGTAATGCAAAGTTTCAAGTGGCCAGTACTATGAAAGAGGTTCACATAGTGAAATCAGATTTTTTTTTTTTTTTTTTTTTTTTTTTTTACCAGACACATGGTCATGGCAGGGAATCATCCTGCCTCCAAAAAGAGTGTATTTCCTTGTTTCCAATAACAGCAGAATCATAGTGTCCTTCCATTCATGTCTACAGAGAAAAGTTTGTGGCAATGCATAGAAAAGGAATTAAACATTAATGATTGATTAATTAGTGATTGTAATCATTTTATATCTCTATATTAGAGGCTTGTACAATATGAGTCAGTGGGTTTTGTTCTTGCCATTTGGAAGGGAATAGTGGAAACATACAAATGCACCAGGATGTGCAGATGTATGAACACCTTGCATGAAAGTACTTAGTTTTAGAAAAATATAAATTTACCTCAAATATAATTTAAAAGATGAGAGTTTGTAAGGGTAGGGAGTAAAGTAGTATGAAAAATGACAGGTTATAATGAATTAATATTACTGATAAAATCAATAGAATTCCCCTCCCACATCATCATATATCTTTCTGCTTCATCACTTCTCAGAATTGATGATGTGATAGACAATTTATTTTCCATTCTTCCCACGTTATCTTCCACCACCCCCATGTTCTTTCTTAACATCTAATACTTTATTCATAAATAATTGAACTAGTTCATCCTTTCAGTGCACCAAATACACCTAATATTCTCATGCTAGGAAAATTATCTCCCCAGCGAAGTTTACACAACTCTCAACACCAGGAGGCTGCATAGAAGTCTCTCAGATTTGAGTCCATAAGGTTTCCCTTTGTACACGTGGAAATAGTTACTTCAGTCAAATATCTGTGGGCACCTGGATGGCTTAGTAGGTTAAGCAGCTAACTCTTGATTTCAAGATGGGTCAAGATCTCACAGTCGTGAGATTGAGCCCTACATCAGGCTCTGTGCTGAGCGTGGAACCTGCTTGGGATTCTCTCTCTCTCCCTCTCTCTCTCTCTCTCTCTCTGTCCTTCCCTGCTGTGCTCTCTCCCTCAAAATACATAAACATTAAAAAAGACTCAAAAGGAAGGAATCCCATGGAGACATGTAGTAAAGTAAGAGTCAAATATTATTTTTTCAATTATGTTATTTATAAAGGATCAGACAGTGAATGTGTGATTGAAGATTGAGTTATATGGTATGAGGTATTATCCTATCTGGTCTTGCCAGTAATTCATTAGGGATTTGATTGGCTCTGTTGGAGGCAATTTAAATCGGTACAACCACTATGGATGACAGTATGGAGATTCCTAAAAAAATTAAAATAGAGGGGTGACTGGGTGACTCAGTGAAGCATCTGACTTCAGCTCAGGTCATGATCTCATGGTCCTGGAGTTTGAGCCCTGCTTAGGGCTCTGTGCTGACAACTTGGAGCCTGCAGCCTGCTTCAGATTCTATATCTCCCTCTCTCTCTGACCCTTCCCTCTCATGTTCTGTGTGTTTCTCTCTCTCAAAAATAAGCATCTAAATATTAAAAAAAAAGAAACATAAATACCATATAACCCAGTAATTCCACGTCTCGGTATTTACCCAAGAAACAAACAAACAAACAAAAAAAACTAATTCAAAAGATATATGCTTTCCTATGTTTATTCCAGAATTATTAACAATAGCCAAGACATGGAAGTAACTCAAGTATCCAACGTAGATGAATGGATAAAGAATATATATATACACACACAGACACAATGGGATGGTACTCAGCCATAAAAAAGAAAGAAAAAAAAAAACCTTGCAACATCATGTGTGAAAATTAGAGTATTATCCTAAGTGAAATAAGTCAGGAATAAAAAGACAAATACCATATGATTTTGCTTATATGTGGAATCTAAAAAAATAAAAAGTAAGCAAGCAACAACAACAAAAAACAGAAATAGACTCATAAATACAGAGAACAAACTGTTGCCAGAAGGGTTGGGGTAGGGAGATGGACAAATTAGGTGAAGGAGATTAAGAGACACAAACTTCTTGTTATAAAATAGTCACAAGGATGAAAAGTACAGCATAGGGAATATTGTTAATAATATTGTAATAAATAATGTTCTAGGGTGAAAGATGGTGACTGCATTTACCATGGTGAGCATTTGATAACATATATGATTGTTGAATCACTACGTTGTATACCTGAAACTAATCTAACATTCTATATCAATTATACTTCAATAAAAATAGTTAATTAGCAAATCATACTTATAATATCATATCCCATAATAGTAAGAAGGATAACTGTGGTTTATATTACTTGCATTATTTTTATAAAATTACACATAAATGGTTGACGTTGAATGAGTCAGTTAGTGAACATTTATTCATTGCATACTTTTCAGATCCCTAAGGTAGAATCCCTAGATGGACTAAGAGGACTTAAACAGGGACTCGGTCTCATGCAAATTGAAGGCAAATGGGAATTAGGGTTCACATTGCAAAATGAGGGCCAACAATCACAGCACTGTGGTGAATAAACATACATGTAGATTGGATAGTTACTGAGGGGTACTAACAATTTTGGAGGAGGAAAAATTGAGAAGTAATTTAGAGAAGGGGCTCTTTGGAGTCCTACATGGAGAGTGTGGAGTATAAAATGGTGGTGCTTATTCTCTTCCCTGATGGCTCAATGGGAGAAGTCTCCTTATTGCCCCTTTCATGTCCTTGTTCCTCAAAGTATAGATAAAAGGGTTAAGCATAGGAGTCAGCAGACTGTAGAACAGGGCCATGAGTTTGTTCTTGTCCTGGGAGTTAGTACCAAAAGGTTGCACATAAATGCACATCACTGGCCCATAGAAGAGACAGACAACAATAACATGAGAGCCACAGGTGTTGAAGGCCTTCTTCTTTCCCGTTGATGAACGAATTCTGAGCACTGTAGCTACAATGAACCCATAGGAGACAAGAATAAGAGACAAAGGAATCAAGGTAAATAATGTCACCACGACAGAGAGCATAGTTACATTGAAAGTGGTGTCAACACAGGACATCTTGATCATCACTGGAATCTCACACAGGAAGTCATCCACCTTGTTGTTACCACAAAATGGCAGTTGGACAGTGAGGGATGCCTGAAGCAAGGAGTTAGCCAAGCCACTTATCCACGCCATGACCACTAGGGACACACAGAGTCTCTGATGCATGATAGCTGGGTACCTCAAGGGCTTGCAGATGGCTATGTACCGATCCAAGGACATGACTGCCAAGATGATGCATTCTGTGGCTCCCAGGAAGTGAAACAAATAGAACTGGGCCACACAGCCTCCATAGCTGATGGACTTATCTGGGCCCCAGAGGTTCAGCAGCAGCTGAGGGATGGTGGTTGTGGTAAAACACAGGTCCAGAAAGGAGAGGTTGGAAAGGAAGAAGTACATAGGGCTGTCAAGATGAGGGTCCACCTTGGACACAACAATAATGGAGATGTTTCCCACTAGTGTGCAGATGTAAGCCACAAGCACCATTATGAAGAGTGGCATTTCCAACCAGGGATGATCAGAGAAACCCAATAGGATGAAGAACTTTGGAATGCTTGCATTGCCCGGATTCATGACTGCCATTTCTCTTGTTGGTGGATTCAAGTCAAAGTGAGGACACGTATTTCAGTATGGGGTTTCCTGAGGGTCAGTTTATTCATTTGCATAGAGTGAATTATGCAGAGATTTTCTCTGTGGTGTAACTCCAGTGAAGTCGTTTGATACTTGTAATCATGAAAAAATATGAGTCTCAATACCAAACATTATTATTTTGTAGCGTGTCTAAAAGAAAGGGCAACAAATCTTTGTGTTTGCCTAAGAAATGCAATGGAGCAAATTTTATTAGAAAAATGATTAGGGAAGGGGAAAGTCACTATTGCTCTTATATCAGAGAAAAGAATAAAACAGAGGAGTGGTTCTCAGGAACCAGCCATGCTGACTTACCACATGGCTTCATTTCTTTCATCCACTATCTGCTGGCCTTAGACCACTCTGCTTGAATTCATGATGTGATTTAGGGAAGTTCAGGACGTTCTGAGCTCCAACAGAATCAGTCTGAATGCATAGAAACAAGATACATCGCTGTTCCTTGGGCCTATGCCCCAAATCCTAAACTGACTATTGCAGCACAAACCTTTTGTCCCAACAGGAAACATGCAGCTTAAAGGAAATGGTTCCTTGCCACAGGTTCAGTACTCGAAGAATGAGACCAATAGTAATTGATACCACTGCATGGTGATATGAGACATTCAAGGCATCAGTGCTTAAAAGTACAATGTAATGTGGGTTCATGCTTGTCACACCAGGAGTTGAAATCTATCACAAATTTGGCAGTTCAGTGCTTCTTTGTGTATTTACTGTATTTGTTTCCATTACATGTGTGAGTGTATGTGTCGATGTGTGATGTGGGTTATGATATAAAACGTGTATCTTGCTATTGGCCATGGTAAGAAGTTTGAAAAACACTGTCGTAGTAGAAAAGAGGATGTGAAATCAGAGAACCGGGATCCTGTCGACTGGGATAGTTAACACCTTGGCCTTTTCTGCATTGCTTACCAGCTGTGTTGTGAGGATTAATTAACCCAGTATCTGTGACTACACTGAGTGTAATACTTAATGTTGTGGTAGTTACTTTTAGGAAGTGTAGTGCCTAGTGAGTCCATATTGATTCATTAGTCCTCGTTCTGGTTCCATACAAATATTAGCAGTGTATTTACCCCACCAGATAGATGCCTCACAAAGACTGCTTTTTCTTCAATTCCCTGAATCACTCCTACCATGTGGCTTGAATCCAGGGGTTCATTTTATTAAGATTTTTATGCAAATACACATATATTTTAATTCATAGACATGCCCACTAATGCAAACAGTGTCCCTATGTCATTCTTCATTAAAGGAGACATGTTTTAATGATTTAAATTATAATATTGCATTATTAAGGGTTTCAATTTATTTACACATTGTTTAGTACAGAACTTAGAGAGAGGTCACAACTCACATGGAATTACAAAAAGATAAAATCATGAAGCTGAATAGATCACTCCCACCCACATACAACACCTACCTTACGTTATTGCAGGTATTTGATGTTTATGCTCCCTGTTCTTGCAAATCCAACTTGATCTTTTCTTTCCAACAGGACTAAATGTTAATTGGAGATAAGGATTGAATAGTCTGTGTTCAGTGGCTTCACATCATATCCTAACTCCCTAATATAATTTGTGTATTTGATTTGAAAAATCCCAAATATGTTTACATGTGGAAACCAATTTTCCTGTAAAATAACATTCGTTAAGGAATGATTATCTCTCTTTATATAAAGTGGTGGGACATTTTCTTCATACAGATAACGAACCTCAGTGGACATCTCTTGGCAAGAAACACTGTACAAATTCCCTAGTGGGAATACTACTTTCTAATTTACTTCTTGCCATAAAAATGGAAGGAAAAAATTTGGCATTTTCCTTGTTGTGGAAAATGGACTCAGGACTAAAAGAATCCAAGAAAACTCATCTACCTTGTCAAGATAGAATTTTCTTTTATTTATACTTTCCTCAGGCTATTGTTTCTTCAGATTCTTGCTCTAGTAAAAGTAGGAATATTTCTAGTTCTATACAGGGAAAAAAGCAGTGGTCACCTTCCAATTTGATTTTTAAGAAACCAAAGGGCTTTTGTCTCCATGTATTTCTTCCAAAATAGCCTAGCACAGTATAGACTTTTTACCTCACCTAACATGGACTACATAAAAAATAGTCCCTCGTTTGGGTCAAATAATAAATCATTATGGCAAGAAAAAGTTAAAATATTCTCTTATTTATTCAGTCAAAAAATATTTGTTGAGTGCCCATTGTGTTAGTCACTTTTGTCGATGCTTCAAAACATAACAATGATCAATAACAGATAAAAATTTGCTTTAATGAAACTTATATTGTAATAGGGGAATAACATATTTGTGCTTATTGTCAGTGTCTCAGTGGATTTGGCTTCAGAATAATTGAAACACTCATGCCATAATTTACAGTGCTGAAAACTCATGGGTGGAAAAATTTAAGTTTTGCAAGATTGTTTTGTATTTTAACTAACACTGACACACAATGTTACACTAGTTTCAGGTGTACCTCATACTGAGTCACCATCTCTGTACATTAATCTATGTTTACAACAAATGTAGTCATCATGTGTCACCACGAAATGCTATTACAATATCATTGACTATGTTCCTTGTGCTGTACCTTTTATACTTGTGACTTATTCAGAAGTGGAAGCCTGCACTTCCAATGCCCCTTCATCCACGTTTCCCATCCCCTAACCCCCTCCCTTCTGACAACCAACAGTCTGTTCTCTGTATTTATGGGTCTGATGTTTGTTTATTCTTTTTTTTTTTCAGATTGAACATATAAATGAAATCATATTGTATTTGTCTTTTTCAGTCTCATTTATTTCACTTGGTATAACACACTTTGTGTTCACCCATGTTGTCACAGAAGGCAAGATATCATCCTTTTTCATGACTGATTAATAAATTATTGTATATACATACTATATCTTCCTTGTACATTTGTCTGGACACTTAAGCTGCTTCCATATCTTGGCTATTGTATATAATGCTGCAATATACATAAGGTGCACATGTCTTTTGGAATTAATGTTTTCATTTTCTTAGGTAAATATCCAGGAATGGAATTATTGGATCATATGTTATTCCTATTTTTAATAGTTCAAGGAAACTCTATACTGTTTTCCACAGTGGCTGCACCAATTTACATTCCCACCAATAGTGCAGGAGGGTTCCTTTTCCTCTATATCCTTGCCAACATTTATTTCTTGTCTTTTCATTTTAGCCATTGTGACAGTTGTAAAGTGATGTCTTGTTGTGCTTTTGATTTGCATTTCCTTGATGATCAGTGATTTTGAACATCTTTACATGTGCCTGTTGGCCATCTGTACATCTTTCTGTAAAAAATGTCTATTCACACTGGCTGCTTATCTTGCATACACCAAGCCCCACACTGCTGTGCTGTGGTGGGACTTCTCTTCTCAGTTACACTTACCTCAGTCCAAGTGCAGTGAGACCCTTGCCCAGAAGACCAGAACAAACCCTGCCCACATAATGTCTGCTGACCAAGAGTTCTGCAGGGCCCAGTCCTGGTTGAGTTGGTGACAGGTCTCATTTCACAAGCATACCATAGTATACATCGTCTGAGCTCAAGGGGAGAGTAGCAGTGGGGACAATGGACCAGGTGAGGATTACCTTGGGTGGGGGGGGGGGGACATTAGCCCCTTCTGAATGCCTGGCCTTCAGTGTTTTCTCTATTTGTTCCCATACTTCAAGATTATAAGTTCCTTGTTCTGGTAACCAAGGGTAATTTTGTTGGACAGCCAGCAATAATTTAAGGAGAGCCTTATAATTTAGAGTTGTCTCTGCTGTTTCTCCTAGTGACTGAAGAATTAAAATATAGCACTCTTGTTCAAGGGCTAGGGAGTTTCCCATGATAAATCTCTCAAAAAGTTTCACAGCAGCGAATCCTTATATAGTTTTGCTTTATCCCTTACCTCGTCAGGTAGAGGCTGTACCCAGTGTGTTTTTTTCTTTTATTTTTTCTTGGAGCTCCTTAATTGTTCTGTTATGTCCTGCAGTCCTTGTGTTGCACTGCCTCCTGGCCACATCGCTCCTTGTCCACGTTGGCCTGTGTCCCCTTTCCTTCTGTCATGTGGGGGTCACCATCTGTTGTAAACTCTGGGTCTAGAGTTCTTCCTTGTCTAGTAAGAAAGCAGGATGCCGGATTAAATGTGAGAGATGATTAATGTCCAGGAAAAGATAAGAGCCCTGAATAAGAGTCCTTGCCCCATTTTTATTAGGATCAGAAGGCTTGCAAACATGGTGATGGATGTGCACAAAGAGACAATGAAACTGTTAACATTAACTCATGAATGTGAGGGAAAGGGGGTCTTGAAGATATTCAGGGTTAGGGGTTTGGGTTAATACAAAACAACATCCTGGTGCCTGGCGGCTGGGCAGAGGGTTCTTTACAGGAAGACATGAGGCTCCACCTCTGTTTATCTTAGCTAGCCTAGGGGATAAGACTGAGCAAGTAACCTCAGGTTTAACAAGGCACCTTTTCTTTTGCTAATCAGCTCCACCGTGGCAGTATCACTCACAGGGCAGCGGTCTATAGCCCTATTTACCTGTTTACCTAATTTGATCCTTCCTTTTTGCGAAAGCTGCTTTCTGCTGTAGTACTAAATTGGGGGGCACTTTTCTCCTGAATACCTAATCTTGCTTACCTCATATATCTTTGTATTGGGGGCCTTTGCCCTCCCCCCCACTTTATTCTAGGGGACTTAGCCCCCCTTCTCTATCCTTATACACCTAATCTTGTTTAACCAAACGTGGGTGTGAGCATCCTATGGCTTTGTGATTCTTTATGCCTTATTAACCCATCAGTGCAGGCTCAGGGAATACCTAAACTTATTCTCCACAGACACATAGTATGATCTCAATCTTTTTGTACTTGTTGAGGGCTGATCCATGACCCAATATGTGATCTGCTCTGGAAAATGTTTCATGTGCACTTGGAAAGAATTTGGTTCTCCTGCTTTAGGATTAAATGTTCTTAAAAATTTTTTTTTTAATATTTATTTTTGTGAGAGTGCAGGTGGAGGAAGGGCAGCAAGAGGGGGACAGAGGATCCAAAGCAGACTCTGTGCTGACAGGCTGACAGCAGTGAGTCTGATGTGGTGCTCAAACTCATGAATTGCAAGATCATGACCTGAGCCCAAGTTGGACACTCAACCAAATGAACCATCCAGGTGCCCTAGGATGAAATGTTCTGAACATATCTGTTATCTCCATCTGGACCATAGTGTCATTCCAAGCAATTATTTCCTTGTTGATTTCTGGCTTAGATTATCTGTTTATTGATATAAGTGGGGTGTTCAAGTCCCCTTCTATTGTATTATTATCAATGAGTTCCTTCATGCTTATTATTAATTGTGTTATATATTTGGGTGCTTCTATGTGGATGGCATAAATATTTACAATTGTTAGATCTTGTTGGATAGTCCATTTTATTATGCTATAGTGTTCCTCTTCACTTTTTACATTCTTTGGTTTAAAATATAGTTTGTCTGATGTAGCTATTGCTATTCTTGCTTTCTTTTGACTTCCATGTGCATGATGAATGTTTCTCCATCACCTCACTTTCAATCTGCAGGGGTCTTTAGGCCTAAAATGAGTCTCTTGTTGGCACCATTGATGGGTCTCATTTTTTTTTATCCATTCTGACACTGAATGTATTTTGATTGGAGTATTTAGCCCATTTATAGTCACAGTAATTATTGGTAAATATGAATTTACTGCCATTTTATTACCTGTTTTTTTTTTTTTCATTGTTTCTGGAGAGTTTCTCTGTCCTTGCTTGTCTTTATCACTTTTGGTCTTTCCACTGAAAGTGTGCTCTTTAATATTTCTTTCAGGCTGATTTAGTGGTCATAAAATCCTTTAGTTTTTGTTTGTTATGGGAAAATCTTTTTCTCTCCTTCCTTTCCGAATGATAGATTTGCTGGAGAGTATTCCTGGCAGCAGATTTTTTTCTATTCAGCATGTTTAGTATATCAGGCCAACTCTTTCTGGCTTAACAAGTTTTTGAGGACAGACCTGAAGCCAGCCTTATGGGTCTTCCCTTGTAAGTTAGGAACTTTGTTTGTCTTGTTGCTTTTAGGGCTTTGTCTTTATTGCTATATTTTGCAAATTTAATTACAATATGTGTTGTTGTTGGCCTTTTTATGTTGTTTTTGATGGGAGTTCTCTGTGATTCCTGAATTTGGATATGGGTTTCATTCCCCAGATTAGGGAAGTTTTCAGCTATTATTTCCTCATATAAATTTTCTGTCTCCTTTTCTCTCTTTTCTTATTCTGGGACTCCTGTAATACAGATGTATTAAGTCTATTCTCATATAGAGAATATTTTCATCTCATGTCACATAATTATTTTTTCTTTTCTTCATTTTCTTTATTTTCCATTATTTTGTCTTCTAGATCACTTATTTGTTCCATTGCTTCTTACATCCTTGTGTCGGTTGCAACAAATCTGTTTAAAATCTCACTTATTGAAGTTTTTATTTCTGACTGCTTATTTTTTTTATCTCTTTTATATCTGCAGTAAAGGACTCCCTGAAGTCTTCCATTCCTTTCTCAATCCCAGAGAGTATCCTTATGATAATTGATGTAAATTTTCCATCAGGAATATTACTTGTATCTT
This sequence comes from Panthera pardus, assembly GCF_024362965.1. NCBI lineage: Eukaryota > Metazoa > Chordata > Mammalia > Carnivora > Felidae > Panthera > Panthera pardus. The sequence continues at coordinate 106,759,294 of NW_026526732.1, forward strand.
TTCACTAGGATCTCTATGACTTTATCTTGTTCTTTCATTTGTGATGAAATGCTCTATGATGGCATTTTGCCTAGATCTCTGTCTTTTTCTCTGTGTTAGGAAAGCCTGTTATATTTCCTGCTCCTGAGAGTAATGGCCCTATGAAGAAGAGGTTGTATAATGTCCTGGGGCTTTAGGATGTGTCTCCAATATGTGTTGTGTGCAGTCTGCTCTTGTGTTCTGGCTGCTCCATCTTTAATGTCAGTTATTTTCAGAGGCTCTCCTTGCCTCCTGTGGGCCAGTTTCTGATCCATGGCCTGAACGTGGTAAGCTTTAGCTAGTGTACTATGGTCTGCTTGTGAAATGAGACCTGTCACCAACTCAACCAGGACTGGGCCCTGCAGAACTCTTGGTCAGCAGACATTATGTGGGCAGGGTTTGTTGTGGTCTTCTGGGCAAGGGTCTCACTGCACTTGAACTGAGTCAAGTGTGACTGAGAAGAGCAGTCCCACCAGAGTTTAGCAGTGTGGAGCTTGGTGTATGCAAGATAAGTAGGGATGACTCTAAATTATAAGGCTCTAATTAAATTATTGCTGAGTATCCAATAAAATTGCCCTTTGTTCCCAGAAAAAGGTACTTATGATCTTGACATGTGGGAACGAGTAAGGAAAACATTAAAGGCCAGGCATTTTGTTTTTGTTTTTGTTTTTGTTTTTTTTTTAATATATGAAATTTACTGTCAAATTGGTTTCCATACAACACCCAGTGCTCATCCCAAAAGGTGCCCTCCTCAATAACCATCACCCACCCTGCCCTCCCTCCCACCCCCCATCAACCCTCAGTTTGTTCTCAGTTTTTAACAGTCTCTTATGCTTTGGCTCTCTCCCACTCTAACCTCTTTTTTTTTTTCCTTCCCCTCCCCCATGGGTTTCTGTTAAGTTTCTCAGGATCCACATAAGAGTGAAACCATATGGTATCTGTCTTTCTCTGTATGGCTTATTTCACTTAGCATCACACTCTCCAGTTCCATCCACGTTGCTACAAAAGGCCATATTTCATTTTTTCTCATTGCCACGTAGTATTCCATTGTGTATATAAACCACAATTTCTTTATCCATTCATCAGTTGATGGACATTTAGGCTCTTTCCATAATTTGGCTATTGTTGAGAGTGCTGCTATAAACATTGGGGTACAAGTGCCCCTATGCATCAGTACTCCTGTATCCCTTGGATAAATTCCTAGCAGTGCTATTGCTGGGTCATAGGATAGGTCTATTTTTAATTTTCTGAGGAACCTCCACACTGCTTTCCAGAGCGGCTGCACCAATTTGCATTCCCACCAACAGTGAAAGAGGGTTCCCGTTTCTCCACATCCTCTCCAGCATCTATAGTCTCCTGATTGGTTCATTTTAGCCACTCTGACTGGCGTGAGGTGATATCTGAGTGTGGTTTTGATTTGTATTTCCCTGATAAGGAGCGACGTTGAACATCTTTTCATGTGCCTGTTGGCCATCCGGATGTCTTCTTTAGAGAAGTGTCTATTCATGTTTTCTGCCCATTTCTTCACTGGGTTATTTGTTTTTCGGGTGTGGAGTTTGGTGAGCTCTTTATAGATTTTGGATACTAGCCCTTTGTCCGATATGTCATTTGCAAATATCTTTTCCCATTCCGTGGGTTGCCTTTTAGTTTTGTTGGTTGTTTCCTTTGCTGTGCAGAAGCTTTTTATCTTCATAAGGTCCCAGTAGTTCACTTTTGCTTTTAATTCCCTTGCCTTTGGGGATGTGCCGAGTAAGAGATTGCTACAGCTGAGGTCAGAGAGGTCTTTTCCTGCTTTCTCCTCTAAGGTTTTGATGGTTTCCTGTCGCACATTCAGGTCCTTTATCCATTTTGAGTTTATTTTTGTGAATGGTGTGAGAAAGTGGTCTAGTTTCAACCTTCTGCATGTTGCTGTCCAGTTCTCCCAGCACCATTTGTTAAAGAGACTGTCTTTTTTCCATTGGATGTTCTTTCCTGCTTTGTCAAAGATGAGTTGGCCATACGTTTGTGGGTCTAGTTCTGGGGTTTCTATTCTATTCCATTGGTCTATGTGTCTGTTTTTGTGCCAATACCATGCTGTCTTGATGATGACAGCTTTGTAGTAGAGGCTAAAGTCTGGGATTGTGATGCCTCCTGCTTTGGTCTTCTTCTTCAAAATTACTTTGGCTATTCGGGGCCTTTTGTGGTTCCATATGAATTTTAGGATTGCTTGTTCTAGTTTCGAGAAGAATGCTGGTGCAATTTTGATTGGGATTGCATTGAATGTGTAGATAGCTTTGGGTAGTATTGACATTTTGACAATATTTATTCTTCCAATCCATGAGCAGGGAATGTCTTTCCATTTCTTTATATCTTCTTCAATTACCTGCATAAGCTTTCTATAGTTTTCAGCATACAGATCTTTTACATCTTTGGTTAGATTTATTCCTACGTATTTTATGCTTCTTGGTGCAATTGTGAATGGGATCAGTTTCTTTGTCTTTCTGTTGCTTCATTGTTAGTGTATAAGAATGCAACTGATTTCTGCACATTGATTTTGTATCCTGCAACTTTGCTGAATTCATGTATCAGTTCTAGCAGACTTTTGGTGGAGTCTATCGGATTTTCCATGTATAATATCATGTCATCTGCAAAAAGCGAAAGCTTGACTTCATCTTTGCCAATTTTGATGCCTTTGATTTCCTTTTGTTGTCTGATTGCTGATGCTAGAACTTCCAACACTATGTTAAACAACAGCGGTGAGAGTGGGCATCCCTGTCGTGTTCCTGATCTCAGGGAAAAAGCTCTCAGTTTTTCCCCGTTGAGGATGATGTTAGCTGTGGGCTTTTCATAAATGGCTTTTATGATCTTTAAGTATGTTCCTTCTATCCCGACTTTCTCAAGGGCGTTTATTAAGAAAGGGTGCTGGATTTTGTCAAAGGCCTTTTCTGCATCGATTGACAGGATCATATGGTTCTTCTCTTTTTTTTTGTTAATGTGATGTATCACGTTGATCGATTTGCAAATGTTGAACCAGCCCTGCATCCCAGGAATGAATCCCACTTGATCATGGTGAATAATTCTTTCTATATGCTGTTGAATTCGATTTGCTAGTATCTTATTGAGAATTTTTGCATCCATATTCATCAGAGATATTGGCCTGTAGTTCTCTTTTTTTACTGGGTCTCTGTCTGGTTTGGGAATCAAAGTAATTCTGGCTTCATAGAATGAGTCTGGAAGTTTACCTTCCCTTTCTATTTCTTGGAATAGCTTGAGAAGGATAGGTATTATCTCTGCTTTAAACGTCTGGTAGAACTCCCCTGGGAAGCCATCTGGTCCTGGACTCTTATTTGTTGGGAGATTTTTGATAACCGATTCAATTTCTTCGCTGGTTATGGGTCTGTTCAAGCTTTCTACTTCCTCCTGATTGAGTTTTGGAAGAGTGTGGGTGTTTAGGAATTTGTCCATTTCTTCCAGGTTGTCCAATTTGTTGGCATATAATTTTTCATAGTATTCCCTGATAATTGTTTGTATCTCTGAGGGATTGGTTGTAATAATTCCATTTTCATTCATGATTTTATCTATTTGGGTCATCTCCCTTTTCTTTTTGAGAAGCCTTAAAGGCCAGGCATTTTGAAGAGGCTAATGTCCCCCCTGAGGTAATCCTCACCTGATCCATCATCCACACTGCCCTTCTCCCCCTTGAGCTTGGACAATGTATATGAAGACATAGAGTTATCTAAAAATGAGGACAAACCTTGGTCCCCCTATAATCAGGCTGTGCCTCTGGTGCCTTAACAGCCAAAATATACTCCCCCTCCCCTAAAAGGATGGGATGATATTGAGCCTCTAAAAACCTCACTGACCAACTCCAATAAGTCCTCACCCCAGTGCAAAAGTACATTAAGGAAGCCCTTAAAAAGCTGGTAAATTCCAGCTGTTTACTGTTGTCAGGCAAAATGGGCAATATGTCCATGAAGTTCTGCCCTTCCCAATAGTAAAAGAATTGCAAAAATCAGTTCAGCTATAGGTCCATCACAACCCTTTTACAACTGGCAGTTTAGAAAATATTTGTGGTACTTATTTCATGTGTGTCTGGGACTGGGGCTCTCTATGGACATCATTCTGACCCCAGCCCAGTATGCTGTCTGTACCCAAGAGTTTCATGATGTTTCTGTGGCTCACAGTATGCCGATCTTGGCCACTGCTTCCGGTGACTTTTGAACAGCTGTCTGGCACAGGGCAGTATTCCCAACCAAGGCAGCAAGCCCAGCTTCCAATCATTGTTAGTAAAACAATGCACTAAAACAATGCACTAAAATAGTGCGGTGCATTTTACACAGGCCATCCCTACTATAGGGGACTCTAACTCTCTTTCTCACTGTTTATCCCTATACACTCTGGTTACTCTAACTATATATGGGGGCTTCTCCCTCATTCATTTCCTGGATTAAGAACTATGATGATTAGAGCCACTTCTCCCTGGCTAGTCTACCTCGGATGGAAATTTTAAGGAATATTCCCAAGAAGCTGCTGAAACTCCTTTTGTTACGGGGAACTTCCCTGTCTTCTCTGGCCTGATATAGACTGCCTAATTCCACTAGTGGAAAACCAAACCAAAACAAAACAAAACAAAAATCAGTATCTGCTCATCTACCTGAGCTGACAGGCTTTTGGACCACGTGAACTGTTTTCTCTGCCCTCCGTGCCTTTGTCTGATTTCAGGCCTCTTGGCTCCACCTCACTTTTTCTGCCTTTCTTCCAACCTCCTCCTGTTTCTTCACCACCTGGGGTGCAGCCTGCAAATGTGGCTGTTCAATGCCTCAGCAGCAGCTTCTCTTCCCCGTGCTGTCAAAAAGGAAAAGACATCCCCTTAGACTTTAGATTTCCTCACTGATTCCACAGGAAAAAATTAACAATGATAAACTTTTAAGGGAACACAGATGAAATACTATTAAGATAGGATGTCTTTTAAATTATAAAACTTTATTCTGCTAAAATTTACTGAAGGTCAAAGAAACTCATGTATTCTCTGTTCCAATCTGTTAGCAAAAGGGTGACATAAAGTAACGGTTAACTTTGTTTGCATCATAGTTTTCATGGGTAAATGTTAAGATAGTTTTCAGGGTCTTTGGTAACCTAAAACTTTAACGTTTTGCTTAAATGATAAATTGAATTAAGTTCTTCGGACATTTAGGCCTCTTCCAAATCAAATGGAATGCTGAAGCATTGCTTACTTAACATAGATTTGTGCTCTGACTTCTTATGGCAAAAAAACCTAAGAATATTTAAATCCACTAAAAAACATGCTTTATGCTTAATGGATTCATAAGTCTACCACCTAAAAAATATTCTGATATAACAGAAAATTCACAATTGGTCACTACTTCGTTTTTACTTTAGACTAACATTTCTAAGAGTTAAAATTCTGATAAATGTAGTTTAAATTGATAAAAATAAGAAAAGTAACTATGTTGAAAAGTAGGAGATATGAAAGAAAGATACAATAAATGGAAATATATTTATTTTTCCTTTAACAAAAAGTAATTTTGTCCTAAATGAGACTGGTTATTTGGAGACAAATGGCTTGGGACAAAATCTAAGTGCAAAGAAAAGTTGTAGAAGGTTTGTGAAGGAAAATCTTTAAAAAGAAATTTTATGTGTGCTCAGGATGGACTAAGGTTAAAATAAATGGGTTTTAAGAGTACATGGGGTTAAGATTAGAATTCCTCCTCCTTTGGTCCAAAGGCTAGGAAAATGATGGCAATGCCCTTAGTACTGGTCTCCAAATCCACCACGTTCGTGTTGTTCTTGTTTAGCAGAGGAATGGATGCCTCTGCCGTTTGAGGGAGGGATGATGTATAAAGAGCTTTTACTAAGATACATGGGAGCCATTTTACTAAACTTAGCCCATTATATGCCAAAAATGGATATTCACTAGGCTGAAACATATGTATGTGGACGGTGTTGAGAAAGGCAGGGGAATGGACCTTGAATTTGGCCCCCTCCCTCAACGGCCAGTGATCAATATGTGAGCTACTGCTAAGCCAAAATAAAATTAGTGCATCCTACAACAACCACAGAAAAAATACATTTTTGTTAATAGTAATAAATAACTATGTAAGTACATATGATTTTAACAAAAGGGTAAAACAACAGGACAACACACCCCTTTTTGGTTGTTTTAGTTAAGCCTTGGTTGGAATTACCCATTCCTTCATAACCCACAAAGGCAAAAAATTGTAAAATGAGCATATATTATGCTCAAAAACATGTTAAAAAACAAAAATCAGAATATACCTCTGGTTGTTAGCATCACAACCTCAGGTCATTCTTGATCATGCTGGGATTACTCTTAATTTTTTATTTATTTTTATTTTATTTTTAATTTTTTAATGTTCATTTATTTTTGAGACAGAGGGAGACAGAGCGTGAGTGGGGGAGGGGCAGAGAGAGAGGGAGAGACAGAATCTGAAACAGGCTCCAGGCTCTGAGCTGTCAGCACAGAGCCCAATGCGGAGCTTGAACCCACGAATCCATGACCTGAGACGAAGTTGGATGCTTAACCGACTGAGCCAACTAGGTGCCCCTTTTATTTTTTATTTTATTTTATTGTTTTTGGCAATGACTTTTCAGATTTATTTATTTTTCAATATAATTTATTGTCAAGTTGGTTTCCATACAACACCCAGTCCTCATCCCAACAAGTGCCCTCCTCCATGCCCATCACAACTTTCCCCTCTCACTCACCTCCCATCAACTCTCAGTTTGTTCTCAGTCCTTAAAAGTCTCTTACGGTTGCCTCTCTACCTCTCTATAACTTTTTTTTTTCCCCTTCCCCTCCCCCGTGGTCTTCTGTTAAGTTTCTCAGGATCTACACATGAGTCAAAATATATGGTATCTGTCTTTCTCTGCCTGGCTTATTTCACTTAACATAATACCCTCCAGTTCTATCCACATTGCTGCAAATGGCCAGATTTCATTCTTTCTCACTGCCAAGTAGTACTCCATTGTATATCTAAATCACATCTTTATACATTTGTCAGATGATGACATTTAGGCTCTTTCCATAATTTGGCTATGGTTGGAAGTGCTGCTATAAACATTGGGATACAAATGCCCCTATGTATCAGCACTCCTGTATCCCTTGGGTAAATTCCTAGCAGTGCTATTGCTGGGTCATAGGGTAGATCTATTGTTAATTTTTTGAGGAACCTCCACACTGTTTTCCAGAGCAGCTGCACCACTTTGCATTCCCACCAGCAATGCAAGAAGGTTCCCATTTCTCCACATCCTCGCCAGCATCTATAGTCTCCTGATTTGTTCATTTTAGCCATTCTGACTGGCATGAGGTGGTATCTGAGTGTGGTTTTGATTTGTATTTCTCTGATGAGGAATGACGTTGAGCATCTTTTCATGTGCCTGTTGTCCATCTGGATGTCTTCTTTAGAAGAGTATCTGTTCATGTCGTCTCATTTCTTCACTGGATTGTTTTTCTGGTATGGAGTTTGGTGAGTTCTTTGTAGATTTTCTTTTTTTTTTCTTTTTTTTTTTTTTTTTTTTTTTTTTAATCCATGAAGACAACATATTATTCCACATACTTAGGTCTTTAATTTCTCTAACATTTCAAGTCTTCTGTGTTCTTTAATTTTTTTTATTTTTATGAAGTTTATTGTCAAATTGGTTTCCATACAACACCCAGTGCTCATCCCAACAGGTACTCTCCTCAATGTCCCTCTCCCACCCCCCAAAAACCCTCAGTTTATTCTCAGTTTTTAAGAGTCTCTTATGTTTTGGCTCCCTCCCTCTCTAATCTTTTTTTTTTTCCTTCCCCTCCCCCAAGGGTTTCTGTTAAGTTTCTCAGGATCCAGATAGGAGTGAAAACATATGATATCTGTCTTTCTCTGTATGACGTATTTCACTTAGCATAACACTCTCCAGTTCCATCCACGTTGCTACAAAAGGCCATATTTCATTCTTTCTCATTGCCATGTAGTATTCCATTGTATATATAAACCACAACTTCTTTATCCATTCATCAGTTGATGGACATTTAGGCTCTTTCCATTATCTGGTTATTGTTGAAAGTGCTGCTATAAACATTGGGGTACAAATGCCCCTATGCATCAGTACTCCTGTAACCCTTGGGTAAGTTCCTAGCAGTGCTATTGCTGGGTCATAGGGTAGATCTATTGTTAATTTTTTGAGGAACCTCCACACTGTTTTCCAGAGCAGCTGCACCAGTTTGCATTCCAACCACCAGTGCAAGAGGGTTCCCGTTTCTCCACATCCTCACCAGCATCTATAGTCTCCTGATTTGTTCATTTTAGCCACTCTGACTGGCGTGAGGTGGTATCTGAATGTGGTTTTGATTTGTATTTCCCTGATGAGGAGCGATATTGAATATCTTTTCATGTGCCTGCTGGCCATCTGGAAGTCTTCTTTAGAGAAGTATCCATGTTTTCTGCCCATTTCTTCACTGGATTATTTGTTTTTCGGGTGTGGAGTTTGATGAGTTCTTTATAGATTTTGGATACTAGCCTTTGTCTGACATGTCATTTGCAAATATCTTTTCCCATTCCATTGGTTGCCTTTTAGTTTTGTTGGTTGTTTCCTTTGAAGCGCAGAAACTTTTTATCTTGATGAGGTCCCAATAGTTCATTTTTGCTTTTAATTCCCTGGCCTTTGGAGAAGTGTTGGGTAAGAGATTGGTGTGGCTGAGGTCAAAGAGGTTTTTTCCTGCTTTCTCCTCTAGGGTTTTGATGGTTTCCTGTCTCACATTCAGGTCCTTCATCCATTTTGAGTTTGTTTTTGTGTATGGTGTAAGAAAGTGGTCCAGTTTCGTTCTTCTGCATGCTGCTGTCCAGTTTTCCCACCACCATTTGTTAAAGACTGTCTTTTTTTCCATTAGATATTCTTTCCTGCTTTGTCAAGGATTAGTTGGCCATACTTTTTTGGGTCCAATTCTGGAGTCTCTATTCTATTCCATTGGTCTATGTGTCTGTTTTTGTGCCAATACCATGCTGTCTTGATGATTACAGCTTTGTAGTAGAGGCTAAGGTCTGGGATTGTGATGCCTCCCACTTTCGATTTCTTATTCAATATTACTTTGGCTATTTGGGGTCTTTTGTGGTTCCATACAAATTTTAGGATTGTTTTTTTCTAGCTTTGAGAAATGCTGGTGCAATTTTGATTGGGATTGCATTGAATGTGTAGATAGCTTTGGGTAGTATTGACATTTTAACAATATTTATTCTTTCAGTCCATGAGCATGGAATGTTTTTCCATTTCCTTCAATTTCCTTCATAAGCTTTCTATAGTTTTTAGCATTCAGATCTTTTACATGTTTGGTTAGGTTATACCTAGGTATTTTATGTTCCTTGGTGCAATTGTGAATAGGATCAGTTTCTTTATTTCTCTTCTTGTTGCTTCATTATTGGTGTGTAAAAATGCAACCGATTTCTGTACATTAATTTTGTACCCTGCGACTTTGATGAATTCGTATGTCAGTTCTAGCAGCCTTTTGGTAGAGTCTTTCGGGTTTTCCATATAGAGTATCATGTCATCTGCAAAAAATAAAAGATTGACTTCATCTTTGCCAACTTTGATGCCTTTTACTTCATTTTTTGTCTGATTGCTGATGCTAGGACTTCCAACCCTATGTTAAACAACAGCAGTGAGACTGGACATCCCTGTCATGTTCCTGATCTCAGGGGGAAAGCTCTCAGTTTTTCCCCTTTGAGGATGATATTGGCTGTGGGCTTTTCATAAATGGCTTTTATGATGTTTAAGTATGTTCCTTCTATCCCGACTTTCTCAAGGGTTTTTATTAAAAAAGAATGCTGAATTTGTCAAATGCATTTTCTGCATCGATTGACAGGATCATATGGTTCTTTTCTTTTATCAATATGATGCATCACATTGATTGATTTGCGAATATTGAACCAGTCCTGCATCCCATGAATAAATCCCACTTGATCATGGTAAATAATTCTTTTTATATGCTGTTGAATTCGATTTGCTAGTATCTTGTTGAGAATTTTTACATCCATATTCATCAGGGATATTGGCCTGTAGTTCTCTTTTTTGCTTGGTCTATGTCTGGTTTAGGATCAAAGTAATGCTGGCTTCATAGAATGAGTCTGGAAGTTTTCCTTCCCTTTCTATTTTTTGGAACAGCTTGAGAAGGATAGGTATTAACTCTGCTTTAAATGTCTAGTAGAATTCCCCAGGGAAGCCATCTGGTCTAGGACTCTTATTTGTTGGGATATTTTTGATGACTGATTCAATTTTTCACTAATATTGGTCTCTTCAAATTTTCTATTTCTTCCTTGGTATTATGTGGGTCTTTAGACATTTGTCCATTTCTTCCAGGTTGTCCAGTTTGTTGGCATATAATTTTTCATAGTATTTCCTGATATTTGCTTGTATTTCTGAGGGATTGATTGTAATAAATCCATTTTCATTTGTGATTTCATCTATTTGGATCCTCTCTCTTTTCTTTTTGAGAATCCTAGCTAGAGGTTAATCAATTTTGTTTATTTTTTCAAAACACCAACTCTTGGATTTATTGATCTGTTATATTGGGTTTTTTTTATTTTATATTGTTTGTTTATGATCTGATCTTTATTATTTCTCTTCTGCTGGGTTTGGGGTGTCTTTGCTGTTCTGCTTCTAGTTCCTTCAGGTGTGCTCTTAGATTTTGTGCTTGGGATTTTTCTTGTTTCTTGAGATAGCCCTGGATTGAAATATATTTTCCTCTTAGCACTGCTTTTGCTGCATCCCAAAGGGTTTAGATTGTTATACTTTCATTTGCATTTGTTTCCATATATATTTTAATTTCTTCTCTAATTGCCTGGTTGACCCATTCGTTCTTTAGTAGAATGTTCTTTAACCTCCATGCTTTTGGAGGTTTTCCAGAATTTTTCCTGTGGTTGATTTCAAGTTTCATAGCATTGTGATCTGAAAGTGTGCATGGTATGATCTCAATTCTTTTATATTTATTGAGGGATGTTTTGTGACCTAGTATGTGATGTATCTTGGAGAATGTTCCATGTGCACTGGAAAAGAAAATGTATTCTGCTTTGGGATGCAATGTTCTAAATATATTCATCAAGTCCATCTGGTCCAATGTATTATTCATAGCCATTGTTTCTTTACTGATTCTGTGTCTAGATTATCTGTCCATTGTTGGAAATGGGGTATTAAAGTACCCTGAAATTACCACATTCTTTGAATAAGATTGCTTATGTTTGTGATTGTTTTATATATTTGGGGGCTCCCATATTCGGTGCAGAGACATTTACAATTGTTAGCTCTTATGATGGATAGACCCTGTAATTCTCATATAATGCCCTTCATCATCTCTTGTTACAGCCTTTGATTTAAAGTCTAGTTTGTCTTATATAAGTATGACCACCCCAGGTTTCTTTTGACTTCCAGTAGCATGATGGATAGTTCTCCATCCCCTCACTTTCAATCTGAAGATGTCCTCAGGGTCTTTTCTTTTTTTTAATCCATTCTGATACCCTATGTCTTTTGGTTGGGGCATTGAGTCCATTTATATTTAGTGTTATTATTGTGAGATATAGGTTTAGAATCATTGTGATGCCTGTATGTTTCATGCTTGTAATGATGTCTCTGATACTGTGTGACCCTTGCAACATTTCACTTACAGAGTCCCCCTTAGGATCTCTTGTAGGTCTGGTTTAGTGGTGATGAATTCCTTCATTTTTTGTTTGGGAAAACCTTTATGTCTCCTTGTATTCTGAATGACAGCCTTCTGGATAAAGGACTCTTGGCTGCACATTTTTTTCTTTTCATCACTTTGAAGATTTCCTGCCATTCCTTTCTGGCCTGCCAAGTTTCAGTAGATAGGTCTTCTACTACCCTTCTGTGTCTATCTTTATATGTTAAGGCTCATTTATCCCTAGCTGCTTTCAGAATTCTCTATCCTTGTGTTTTTCCAGGTTCACTATTATATGTCATGCAGAAGACTGCCTGAAGTTACATTTGAAGGGAGTTCTCTGTGCTTCCTGGATTTCAGTTTCCTTCCCCAGATCCGGGAAGTTCTCCGCTATAACTTGTTCAAGTACACCTTCAGCCCTTTTCTATCTCTTCTTCTTTTTCTGGAATTCCTATGATACGGATATTGTTCTGTTTGATTGCATCACTTAGTTCTCTGATTCTCCGCTCTTGACACTCTTTTTTTAAATCTTTTTCTCAGCTTTGCCTTTTTCCATAATTTTATCTTCTAATTCACCTATTCTCCCCTGCTGCCTCTTCAATCCACGCTGTCGCCACCTCCATTTTTTTCTTTTTTTTCCATCTCCATTTTATTTTGCACTTCATTTATAGCATTTTTAAATTCATCATGACTGATTTTTAGTTCCTTGATCTCTGCAGCAATAGATTCTCTCCTGTCCTCTATGCTTTTCTCAAGCCAAGCGATTAATCTTAGGACTATTATTTTAAATTCTTGTTCAGTTGTATTGCTTATATCTGTTTTGTTCAATTCTTTAGCTGTCACTTCTTTCTGGGATTTCTTTTGAGGGTAGTTCTTCCACTTCATCATTTTGGCTAGCTTTCTGTCCCTTATGAGTTTTAAAAGCTTGTTATTAGCTCTGCACCTGCAAGCACTGCTATATTAAAGGGGTATCATATACTGTCCAGGGTTTGGCCCTTTAGGAGGTGTTTGGTGGACAGTGTTACTTGCTCGTTGTTATGACTTTTGTTATTTTATTTCTCTACTTGTAGTGATGTTTTGGACCCTCCACGAGGTGAGCTTTGATTTGTTCCTTGAAGTAGCCCTTGAAAGGGAAACAAACAGACCAATAGGAAACAAAGACTCACAAATAAAACAAACAAAAACTATCCAGAAGCAAAAAAACAGCTACAAGTAAAGAACAGGGTGGAGGCAGTGCTGATTGAAGAGCATGTACAAAGAGAGGAATGACAGGAGTGGGGACCTAGAGAAAATAAATAAACATTGACGAGGCAGAGATACTAAAAGAATTAATCCAGAGAGAGAAAAGGAAAATAAAGAAGGAGGCAGGGGAAAAAAAATAAATGAAGACAAAGTTACCCAGAGAAACTATATGGCTTGATTATTCCAGAGAGAGACAAAGGAAAGTATAGAAGGAGGTGTAGAACATCTAGCAAGAGAAGGGATTAAATATGTCTGCTAAAACAAACCATCAACCAGAGTAATCAGCCTAGAGGAGTTAAGATATAAGAAGGGAGGATATATTTAAATAACAAGAATTTTTCTGGAATTAATCCAGGCTGTGCAGCATCACTGGTCTGGATGATGGAACCATCTGGTTCCACAGCATCCAATTAGCTCCAGCATATACCCAGTGTGGAGTGGCATGGGTTGGTGTAGGCTGGTGATGCCTCCACTATGAGCCCCAGACCAAACCAATCCCTGAGGCCCTGCCTTGGTGGTGGAAGGGGGGGAAATGGCAATCCCCCAGTCTCTTCTCCATGGACCCAGCAGACTCCTTTGGAGTCATCCTCACTGTGCCGTGGGTGCAGACGAGGTGGTCCTTCTTGCTCCACTGACTCCCCTGACCCTGCCCTTGTCTAGGATTCAAAGTCCTGCTCTGTGCTCTCTGGCATTGGGGAAGCCCCTCTCAGTGTGGCCCAATATGTGGTACTTGATGGCTTTGTCTGTGCTGCCGCATTTCAGGGAGGACCACCTTCTACTGTGGACTGTGCTGACCTTGTCACCTAGCCCTGGGGGTGGCGGATGCAGGCAGGCTTTGTCCTGTACCACTGTATTCCAGGGAGGGAGCCACTTTCTCCTACTGTGCCCTCGCCCCAACCACTGAGCCCCGGGGTGGCAGACATAGGCAGGCTTCATCCTATTGTGCAATACTCCAGGGAGGGGATCGCTTTCTCCTACTGTGGACTGCTCCCCACCTCCCCAGGTGCACAAACAGGGCAGCTGGCCCCAGTCTGAAGAAAGCCCCACAGTTAGAGATAGGATCCCTCTCAGTCCCAGTCCTAGGTTTATCTCTTGTCAAGATATAGTCCTACAATTCCCCAGCCACTCTTTCTCTTCCCTTTGTCTCTCCATAGAAGGGGATGCCTCCCTTCTGTGCCTACACAGCCAGTTTTATCTCCCCCAGTTTGCAATCACTGTCCTATAGCCTGCCAAGGATGTCTTGGTGTCTCCCTTTTAGACTCGGCCTCTTTTCCTCCCAGACTCTTGGGGTTCAAAGTCCTTTGGCTTTAGCACTTCTTTGTTTGAGAGACACGGGAAGTATGGATGCCCCTTCTTCTCCTCCATGTTGGCCCCTGTCCTACTCTTAACTTTTTAAATATTAATTCTTAAGCACTAACTGCAGATGAGTGACATTCCTCAAAATAAGATAAACCCTCTCACCCTATGGTGCTATGCAATACCCCTAAAGAGCGGCCCATGTGAACTGGGCCCACTAAACTTCTCACCTGGGGTTGAGGATATGCTTGCGTTCTTTCAGATTTCAGACTTCTGTGGATTCCCTTTCGGTTGGTGAAGCCTTACCATGGCATCATGGAGACTCCCAGGATATCTTCCAGTGAACCAACACTCCCAGAGACTGACTATGAGTGAGTGGCCACCAGCCCCCTTTTCCAGATGGAAGAAGCCTCTTCATTGACTCCTCATCCTGAAGCCACTCTGCAAATCCAAGTCCTTGCCCCTGATATAACATAGGGAAGCCTTAAAACGCCTGTCTAACCAGGCCAGCATCCTCTTACAACTCAGTGATATTGCATAGACCCCCGACTCGCACCTGAAGGCCTTGATCTCCATCATGGACAAAAATTAGGTATGGGTAACCCTAATTATACTCCTTGCCCTCAGTTGTCCACAGCTTAACACTCGTAGACTGGGATATTCTTATTAGCAAAAATGACACTAAATTAATAGGAGGAGCCAACCTTAACCCACCCTTCCAAACTGAACAAGAACATTGACTTATATGCCAAGACCTCGATGGTGGCTTACTTCAGCACCTCCTATGTATGTTACCAAATTTAGCAACTTATCTGCTTGTCTTAAACTAAAAATCAACTGGCTTTTGTATGTACAGCCCAAAACCTCTACAAAACCAGACAATTTTACCTTTTTCTCAGCTACAAGCTTTGATATACCTCAAAAAACAAACCTATCTCACACTCCTAATGTTATAGCTTGCTCTAGTCTCAAATAGACCACCCCCAGAATAATATTTCTTGGACAACCTGTTATGGAGAGACTGAGCATCATCTTCACTGGGGTAATTGGACTATTACTGACAGGGGTCCTAGAGGACTTCTTGAAACAAAATATTCTAAGACCATATCCTTTGACCAGTTTGGTAGGGAGACTATTTTTTGGAAAGATGGAGGTTTGGCTCTATAATTTCTGCTCATAAAGGGAAATTAAAAGTGGCTTGTTAATCTTTGGAAGCTAGGTCTTACCTTCTTCACTCGTACTGTTAGCTGCCCCCCCCCAAAAATATGTAAATCAGCATACTAACCTAACTTGGGCCTCCCTGCACAATGACCAATTTGCATAGATCACTATTTGTATTCCTTCTCCCTATGTTCTCTTTGCTACCTCCACTTTACAGATCCAACAACAAGAAAATAATTATAATATCTCTACCTCCCAGGGCTGCTTTGTCCTGCATAAGTAATGATAACATCACACAATTAAATATTTCCTCTTTATTAGTACTTAGCATATCTCAGCCTGGGTTCCTGTTAATAGCTCTGAGCCCCATATGCATCTATCAGGACTAGGCAGTTTCCAAGCTTGTTCATCACTGGCACTCTACTGTAAGGTGAAAAGGATTTGTTGTCCTGCTAATCATGGGCATCCTAGCAGCAATAAGCATTATCGCCTCTGCTACTGTAGCTGGAATCAGGCTGTGTTATACTATCTAGACAGCCCATGCCCTTAATAATTTTATGGTCAATACTACCAAAAAATTTATAAGCCAGACTTCCACTGATAAGCTAGTTTTGGCCCACCTTCAAGCTCTTAAGGCTGCAGTGGAATTTATTGGAAAGACACAGGAGGCTTTGTTCCTCCACTCTAAGCTGCCCTGTGACCATAACTACCAGCATATCTGCATGACTGGCATTACTTATAATCACTACCAAGCTTGTGATGCTGTCCAGACACACCTTCACAGTGTCTTTTCTTCCTACCTCTCTGACAACATAGAAAATTCAGATATGACTTTGCACCAACAGCTACAATATGCAGAGGGTCAGGTTAAAAATGAATGGGCTGATTCTTGGGCAATGTGGCATGACCTAGATCCTTTCTCACAGCACCCATCTCAAATTCTGGATAACTCTCAGAAGTGGAATGCTTTTACTATGTCTCTTTTAATGTCTTTGTAGAATCACCCGTCAGACCATCCAAGAGCAAAAGAAGGACCTGGAGCTCGTCATGACAGCCCTTGAACACAAAACTAGAAGAACCCCCCCCCAAAAAAAACCCCACAAAAAAACAAAAAAGGGGGAATTGTGGGGAATAAGCTTAGGAATTCCCCGAGCCTGCGCTGATGGGTTAACAAGGCATGAAGAATCATGAAGCCATAGGATGCTCACACCCAAGTTTGGGTAAACAAGATTAGGCATACAAGGATAGAGAAGGGGGGCAAAGGCCCCCAATACAAAGATATATGAGGTGAGCAAGATTAGGTATTCAGGGCAAAAGCACCCCCACCCCCAATTTAGTATTATAGCATAAATCTGCTTTCACAGGAAGGAAGGACCAAACTAGGTAAACAGGGCTATAGACCGCTGTGCTGCGGGTGATACTGCCACAGTGGAGCTTATTAGCAAAAGAAAGGTGTCTAGTTAAACCTTAGGTTATGTGCTCTGTCTTATCCCCTCGGCTAAGATAAACAGAGGTGGTACCTCATGTCTCCTTTAAACAACCTTTTGCGCAGCCACCTGGCACCAGGATTTTGCTTTGTATTAACCCAAACCCCTAACCCTGGATATCTTCAAGACCCCCTTTCCCTCACGTCCACGAGTTGCATGTCCATCAGCATGTGTGTAAGCCTTCTGATTATAATAAAAATGGGGCAAGAACGCTTATTCAGGGCTCTTGTCTTTTCCCAGACATTACCCATCTCTTGCATTTAATCCTGCATCCCTCTTTCTTGCCAGACAAGAAAGAACTCTAGACCCAGAGTCTACGACAATGCATCTTTTCCGACCACAACAAAACTTGATGTCAACCACAAAAACAAAAAACAAGGAAGACAACAACTACATGGAGGTTAAACAACATGCTCTCACCTCACACCTGTCAAAATAACTAAGATTAACAACTCAGGCAACAACAGATGTTGGCGAGGATGCAAAAAAGAACAACCCTTTTGCACTTTTGGTGGAAATTCATCCACTGTGGGGAACAGTGGAGGTCCCTCAAAAAATTACAACTAAAGCTACCCTATGACCCAAAAATTGCACTACTAGGTATTTATCCAAATGATACAGATGATTTGAAGGGGCACATGCACCCCAATGCTTTATACCAGCGCTATCGACAATATCCAAAGTATGAAAAGAGACCAAATGTCCGTCGACTGGTGTACACACACACACAATGCAATATTACTCAGGGATCAAAAGAATGCAATCTTCTTTTTTGCAGCAACGTGGGTGGAACTAGAGTGTGCTACATGGAATCTATAATTTCACTCATGGAATTTAAGGTACAATTAAATGGGGGGAGGGGAAGAAAAAATATAAAAATAGGGAGACAATAAGGGAGAGGGGAAGAAAAAATATAAAAATAGGGAGACAATAAGAGACTCAAATACAGAGACCAAACTAAGGGTTGCTGGCAGGGTGTTGGGTGAAGGAAAGGGCTAAATGGCTGAGGGGCATTAAGGAGGACACTTGGGATGAGCACTGGGTGTTATATGTAAGTGATAAATCACTAAATTCTACTGAAATTATTATACTATATGTTAATTAGCTTGGATTTAAATTTTAAAAATTATAAATTGTCAAATAGAAAAAAAAAGTAAAGAGCATAGATGAAACCAGTGACTCCCTTTTTGCAGAGATGAACTAAAACCTAGTCAGGATGAAGTTAAAAATGTTATAAATGAGATGCAATTTTGAATTGCAGTAAATTTTGAGCAGCAAATCAGTGATATAGAAGGTCAAATTATGAAAATGATGGCACAAAAAGAGGGAAACAAAGGCAAAAGATAATAAGACTTAGAGAACTCAGTAACTTATTAAAGAGGAATAAAATTCACATCATAAGAAGTCCCAGAAGATGGAGAGACAGAAAAAAAGGCAGAGGTTTATGTGAGGAAATTATAGCTGAAAACTTTCCTAATAAGGGAAGGGCACAGATATCAAAATCCATGAAGCACAGAAAACTCCCATTAGATTCAACAAAAACGTACCATCATCAAGGCATATCATAGTCAAATTCACAAAATACACAGGCAAGGAAAGAATCATGAAAGAAGCAGAGGGGAAAAATCATTCACCTACAAGGAAAGAGAGAGCAGGTTCGCAAAAGATCTGTCCACAGAAACCTCGCAGGCTAAAAAGGAGTGGCAGTATATATACAACATAATGAATTGGAAAATATGCAACTAAGAATTATTTACCCAGAAAGGCTGTCATTCAAAATAGGAGAGAGTTTCCCAGACAAAACTAAAGGAGTTTGAGACCACTAAACCAGCCATGCAAGAAATTTTCAGGGGTACTCTGAGTGGAAAAAAAACAGAAAAGACCAAAAGCAACAGAGTATCAAAATGGAGCTAAATTTACATTTTTCAATAATCACTCTAAATGTCAACAGACTAAATGGTCCTATCAAAAGATGTAGGGTATTAGAATGGATTAAGAAAAAAAAAAAACAACAAGATTCATCTATATGCTGCCTACCTACAAGAGACTCATCTGATACCTAAAGGCACCTGTAGATTGGACATAAGGGGATACAGAACCATCTATAATGCTAGTGGACATAAAAAGAATAACCAAACATCAAACTAGATTTTAAAAGACTGTCACAAGAGATGAAGGGCATTATAATTAAGGGGTCTATCCACCAAGAAGATCTAACAATTATAAATATTTATGCCCCCTATATGACAGTACCCAAATATATAAATCAATCACAAACATAAAGGAATACATTGATAATAATACAATAATAGTAGGTGATTTTTACCACCCCCCCCCCCACTTACATCAATAAATAGGTCATCTAAGGAAAACCAACAAGGAAACCATGACTTTGAATGACACACTGGACCAGATGGACTTCACAGATATATTCAGAACATTTCATACTAGAGCATCAGAATACACATTTTTCTCAAGTGTACATGGAACATTCTCCAGAATAGATCACATACTAGATCACAGATCAGTCCTCAACAAGTACACAAAGACAGCATACCACGCATGTTTTTAGACCACAACACTAACCTTAGCCACACACACACAAAAAAAATTGAAAGACCATGAATATTTGGAGATTAAAGAAGAAGAATGAATGAAGAGGTTAACCAAGAAATTAATGAAGAATTGAAAAAGTACATGGAAGTCAATGAAAATGAAAACACGACAATGCAAAAGGTCTGGGATGCAGCAAAGGCAGTTATAAGAGGGAAGTATATGGCAATCCAGGCCCTCCTAAGGAAGGAAGAAAGATATCAAATACACAACCTAACCTTACACTTCAAAGAGCTGGAAAAAGAACAGCAAATAAAGCTGAAAGCCAGAAGGAGGGAAATAACAAAGATTAGAGCAGAAATCAATGATAACAACAACAACAACAACAACAACAACAACAACACAGTAGAACATATCAACAATACTAGGAGCTGGTTCTTTAAAAAAATTAACAAAATTGATAAATCCTTTTGGATTTACAAAAAGAAAAAGGAAAGGAACCAAATATATAAAATCATGAATGAAAGAAATCACAAGTACCTCAGAAATACAAACAATGATAAGAATATTAAGAGCAATTACATGCCAACGGATTGGGCCATCTGGAAGAAATGGACAAATTCCTAGAAACATATAAACTACCAACACTGAAACAGGAAAAAAAAAATAGAAAATTTGAACAGACCCATAATCAGTAAAGAAATTGAATCAGTAATCAAAAATCTCCCAACAAACAAGAATCCAGAGCCAGATGGCTTTCCAGGGGAATTCTGCCAGCAATTTAAAGAAGAGTAAACACCTGTTCTTTTAAAGCTGTTCCAAAAAAAAAATAGAAATGGAAGAGAAACTTCCAAACTTTTTCTACGAGGCCATCATTACCTTGATTCCAAAACCAGACATAGACCTCACTAAAAAGGAAAACTACAGACCAATCTTCATAATGAACATGGATGCAAACATTCTCAACAAGATACTAGGAAACTGGATCCAACAATACATTAAAAGATTTATTCACCACGACCAAGTGGAATTTATTCCTGGGTTGTAGGGCTGGTTCAATATTCACAACTCAATTGATGTGATACATGACATTAATAAAAGAAAGGAAAAGAACCACATGATCCTCTCAATAGATGCAGAAAAAGTATTTGACAAAATACAGCATCCTTTCTTGATAAAAACCCTCAAGAATGTAGGGATAGAAGGATGAGGTATAACATAACCCAATATCATAAAGACCATACAGAAAACACCCACAACTAATATCATCCTCAATGGGAAAAAATTGAAATCTTTCTCCCTAAGGTCAGGAACATGATAGGGATGTCCACTCTCACCAGTGCTGTTCAACATACCACTGAGTGTCCTAGCCTCAGCAATAAGACAACAAAAAGAAATAAAAGCATCCAAATTGGCTAGTATGCAGTCAAACTTTCACTCTTTGCAGACAACATGATACTGTATGTGGAAAACCCAAAAGACTCCACCAAAAAACTATGAGAACTGATACATGAAATCAGCAAAGTCGTAGGATATAAAATCAATGTACAGAAATTAGTTGCATTTCTATATACCAATTATGAAGCAGCAGAAAGATATCAAAGAATTGATCCCATTTACAATTGCACCAAAAACCATAAGATACCTAGGAATAAACAACCAGAGAGGTAAAAGATGTCTTGTATGAAAACTACAGAAAGTTTATGAAAGTGAAAGAACACCAAAACATAGAAAACAAATTTCATGCTCATGGATTGGAAGAACAAATATTGGTAAAATGTCAACACTACCCAAAACAATCCACTCATTCAATGCAATCTCTATCAAAATAACACCAGAATTCTTTAAGAGCTATAACAAACAATTCTAAATTTTTTAGGGAGAACAGACCCCAAATAACCAAAGCCATGTTGAAAAAGAAAACCAAACTTAGAGACATCACAATTCCAGACTTCAAGCTGTATTACAATGCTGTAGTGATCAATACAGTATGGTACTGGCACAAAAACACATAGCTCAATAGACCAGAAATGGACCCACAAAGGTATGGTCAACTAATCTTCTACAAAGCAGGTGAGAATATCCAATGGAAAAAAGACAGTCTCTTTAGTAAATGGCACTTGAAAAACTGGACAGTGACATGCAGAAGAATGAACCTTGATCACTTTCTTACACCATGCATAAAAATAAACTCAAAATGGGTGAAAGACCTAAATGTAAGACAAGGAAAGCATCAAAATCCTAAAGTAGAAAACAGGAAGCAACCTCTTTGTCCTTAGCCACAGCAACTTATTAGACATGTCTCCAGAGACCAGGGAAAAAAACAGCACAAATGAAACTCTGGGATCTCAATTAAGATAAAAAAACAAAAAACAAAAAAAACCTTCTGCACAGCAAAGGAAACAATCAACAAAACTAAAAGGCAACTGACAGAATGGGAGAAGATATTTGCAAATGACTTATTGGATAAAGGGTTACTACCTGAATTCTATAAAGAAATTATCAAACTCAACACTCAAATAATAAATAATCCATTGAAGAAATGGGCAGAAGACATGAATAGACACTCTTCCAAAGAAGACATCCAGATGGCTAACAGACACATGAAAAGATGCTCAACATCACTCATCATCAGAGAAATACAAATCAAAACCACACTGAGATACCACATCACACTGGTCAGAATGGCTAAAATTAACAAGAGAAGAAACAACAGATGTTGGCAAGGATGCAGACAAATGGGAACCCTATTTCAGTGTTGGTGGGCATGTGAACTGGTGCAGCCACGGAGGAGAACAGTGGAAGTTCCTCAATAAGTTAAAAATAGAGCTACCCTACCACTCAACAATTGCACTACTAGGTATTTATCCAAAGGATACAAATGGTAAAGAAGATGTGGTGTGTGTATACATACATACAAAAACAGAAGACTTTAAGCCATTTTAGCCACACATATATGTGTGTGTGTATATATATATATACACACGCACACAAACACACACACACACACACACATATACAATAGAATATTAGCCATCAAAAAGAATGAAATCTTGTCATTTGCAGCAACGTGGATGGAACTAGAGTGTATTATGCTAAGCAAAAGACAGAAAGAGAAAGAGAAATAACGTATGATATCACTCGTAGAATTTAAGAAACACAACAGGTGAACATAAGGGAATAGAAGCCAAAACAAGATAAAAACAAAGAGGGAGGCAAACCATAAGAAACTCTTAAATACACAGAACAAACTAAGGGTTGCTAGAGGGAAGGTGGGTGGGTAGATGGGCTAGTTGGGTGATGGGCATTAAGGAAGGAACTCGTTGTGATGAGCACTGGGTGTTGTATGGAAGTGATGAACCACTGAATTCTACTCCTGAAACCATGATTACACTACATGTTAACCACCTTGGATTTAAATAAAATTTACATACATACATGCTGAAATGGCTCTCCTGTCCCACCTCTAGACCACAGCCTTCTTAGGATTACTTCCAGGGACAAATAAAACCTTAAACATCTTCTCCACAAAAACAGAAGACTTTAAGCCATTTTAGCTATGACCTTTAAG
This sequence comes from Panthera pardus, assembly GCF_024362965.1. Classification (NCBI taxonomy): domain Eukaryota; kingdom Metazoa; phylum Chordata; class Mammalia; order Carnivora; family Felidae; genus Panthera; species Panthera pardus. Next base: position 106,782,284 of record NW_026526732.1, read on the forward strand.
ATCTCTTTGTCAATGTGTTTGAGGCTAAGATGGTGAGTTGTAGGGGAAACTTATCCTTGCCTTGTCCCTCAAACACAGCTTGATAAATATCAAATGATTCTCATTACCCAAGAAATCAGTCTGATTACTGAGAGAAAAAAAAATGTACATCTATGGGAAGAAAAGAATTGTAGGCACTGAAGAGGGGAGGGAGACCTGATCAGAGAGAGTGCATTACACAGGGGATTGCATGAGAAAAACATTTCCCCAAAACCACTGACTGGTAAAACTAGACAGGCTGATTATCCCAAGTTTTCACAACAAGCAGAGTTCAAAGACCGCAGCTGTAGAAATCAGCACAGTGGCTGCTGGGGAGAACAGGAAACATAGTTGTGCTCCTATGGAGAAGGAAGGTAGAGGCCTGAGAGCATACAGCATGGACTGAGGATTCACGGGTTCACACTGGAATAAACAGTTACCTTTCTTGGATTGCATTTGGGAGAGGCAGCACCAGCTCTCAGGGGACAGAAGAGCCGGCTGACACCATTGTGCTGCCCCATTCATTAGCACAGGGGCAGAGACAGCTGCTGAGGGCAGCAAAACTGGAGTCTGGCTTTTTACTGCATTTTATTCTAAACTCCAAGTATCTGTACACTCCTGTGACAGCCTTTCTGGGAAAAACCAGCCCCAGCACAATGAGACCCTCCCCCAGAGGATGAGCACAGGTGCCATGCCTCACTGGGTCCCTAAAATATAGAGTTTGAAACTCTGCTGGCATGCCTGAGATAAAACACAGATGTGCTTCACTGCCAGAGGCAGATGGTCTGGACACAGGCTGAAGTCAGGGGTCTCAGAGAAGCCTGGAACACATGAGGGGAGAGTGTTCACTTTTTTGTGAGGGTTTCCTGGGCAGCAGCAGGCAGGAACTCCCCTCTCTGGGAGAGAACATCGGTGACACCAATTTTTATGCCCCCACCCAAGAGCACAAACCACATCAGTGAGCATCCTCATGCCCACAGTGGGAGCCTTGAGACAGTTACACCAAGCCCTGCCCCCATGTGCTCTGCAGGTGTCTCTTCCTAGGGCAAGTATGCCTGAAAGCCACAACAACAGCAGCCACACACCCCCCCCCAGAAGACCAGCACAAACCCCCACACCCACCAAGACTACTGGTTATAAGGTGCTGAGAAGCTTCAGCTCTAGTAGAAATAGGATCAGGCTTATTTTAACAAGCTGGCCAAAGCATACCTAGTCAAAATTCACCACACTGGACAAGGTCCAAACACTCCTCACTGAAGGCAAGGAGAAACTGCAGTGGACGGACCTAAGGGAAAGAGCAGCCAAAACACAACAGCACAATGCACAAAACATACACGAGAAACACTTCCTGAAATGCCAGCCCCTGGACCATATATGACCTCTTCTTAATATAGCCATTACTTGCAGGAACAGGAAAGGTAACAGGCTTTCCTAACACACAGAAGAAGACAGAAACCAGAAAAATGTCAAAACAAATGAATTCATCCCAAAAGAAAGAAAAACATCACAGCCAGGGATGTAATCAAGACAGATATAAATGTTATGCTAGGTCCAGAATTTAAATCAACGACCATACCCCAGGGGCTGAGATGACAGAACAGCATGGAAGTTTTTTGCATCTCTTCCTGAAATGCAGACAGATCAACACTCAACCATCTTGTACACCTAGAAAACTGATTTGAGGATTAACATGACAATCTGCACAACCTGAACCACAGAACCCAGCAGGTACATGGCACGGAGAGGTGAACTGGGGGGAGAGAGAAGCTGTGGAGGGCAGGGAGCTGTTTTTGCTTGTGGAGAGAGGATGTAAGTGGGGGAGAGTGCGGGAAACGCACCCCTTGTGCCCGAAAGTAGCTGGAGAGAAAGTGGAAAAGTGGAAACAGCCACAGGGACTGAACAAAAAAGGGAGAAAGGACAAAGGAGAGGGTTTAAATTCCATTAAGATTCTATAAATGGTGGAGCACAGAGTCTGAAACTCTGCAGCTCAATACCTGATAGTGCTCTGGTGGGAAGGGAAAATTCCTAGGAGCAGAGAGGGAGGTCCTCGGTGTCCTCAGGTCATACAGGGAGAGGTGGTTCCCTGGCTGGGAGGATATTTGGTACAGACTGTGTGGCCTCCCCACAGGCAAAGGTCCCAGCAGACCCCAGAGAACAACCACATTTGCTGGTGCTGGAACAAGGACATTAAGGGCGAAGCCTGACTCCAGATATGTGTTATGATTTTTCCATAATCCCTGAAATGCTGCTGCTACACGATCATGTGAACTTTTTCTGGGGTGGGCTGGTGCCCAGACACAGTCTCTGGGTATCGGCAGCAGTGCTGTCTAGTGAATGTTCCTGGGTGCAGCCAGCATCCAGTCACTGCTCAGTGAGCCCCTCTCCCAGAGGGTCTGAGGGGGTCAAAGATTCAGTCCCTCACAAGTGAGGGGTTAGAAAACACAGCTGCATCTGTGATAAAGCTCAGGAAGGAGGTGCCACATGGCCGCCTGATGGCTTGATTATAGACAGTGTAGAAGCGGGGAGTAGATACAAGCCAGAGAGAAAGAAGAGGTGCTTGATTGCCAGTTGTGGAAAGAGCAGAGTTTTGATACTAGGGACTGGATAGCTGGTGACTCCATTTTCACCCCTCCCATGCATGTGCATACACACCTACAGGAAACTAACAATCCATCCCAGTAAGCTAAGCGATACATCTGTTGGAGAATGGAGCTGTTACAATAAGCTCTGTCCAACTGGGCCAACAGCACTCTTAAAGAACACAAGTCTCTTTATGTGCTTAGTTAACAGACTATAAAGTGCTTCATAGCTTGACTTCTATGGAAAACCAGATGTCATTTCAATCGTACTTCATTCTGTTTGCTGGTTCTTTTATTCAATTTTTTTCTTTTTCTTTTTTTCTCTTGAATACAGAAAAACAAAAAATCTTTTTGTATTAAAAAGATTTTTAATTTTTTTCTACTATATTTTTTACTGTTTGCAAATTTTTAAAATTCTATTTTACTTTTATCATTCATTTATTCTATTTTACTATATTCATTTTTTTTTCAAATTTTCAAATGTTTTCCTTTTTCTTTCTTTTTCTTATCTTTCCCTTTTCTCTCTAATCTATCAAGCTTCTTTCAAGAATCAAACAAAAATATATATAGGATCTAGCATCCTTTATTTGATTTGTGTTGTTTTTAATTTTTTTAATTTTATTTTTCCCCTTGTTTATTTTCTTCCTCCAAAATGATGAAATGAAGGAAATCACCCCAAAGGAAACAACAGGAAGAAATGACATCCAGAGACTTAATCAACACAGATGCAAGCAAGATGTCTCAACCAGAATTGAGAATCATGATAATAAGAATACTAGCTGGGGTTGAAAAAAAACCACAGCATCCCTTTCTGTGCAAATAAAACAGGTAAAATCTATTCGGGATGAAATTAAAAATGCTCTGACTGAGCTGCAATCTCGAATGGATGCCATGGCGGCCACGCTGGATGAGGCAGAGCAGCAAATCAGAGAAATAGAGGGCAAACTTCTGGAGAATAATGAAGCAGAAAAAAAAGAGGGAGACTAAGGCAAAAGAGCACAAAATAAAAATTAGAGAACTTAGTGACTCATTAAAAAGGAATAATATCAAAATCATAGATTCCCAGAAGATGAAGAGAGAGAAAAAGGGGTAGAAAATTTATGTGACCAAATCATAGCAGAAAACTCTTTTACCTGGGCAAAGACACAGACATCAAAATACAGGAAACACAGAGAACTCCCATTAGATTAAACAAAAACCGACCATCAACAAGGCATATCATAGTCAAATTCACAAAATACTCAGGCAAAGAAAGAATCATGAAAGCAGCAAGGGAGAAGAAAAGTCCTTATCTTACAAGGGAAGACAGATCAAGTTCATATCAGGCCTAACCACAGAAACTTGGCAGGCCAGAAAGGAATGGGAGGATATATTCAAAGTGCTGAATCAGAAAAGTATGCAGCCAAGAATTCTTTATCCAGCAAGGCTGTCATTCAAAATAGAAGGAGAGATAAAAAGTTTCCCAGACAAAAATTAAAGGAGTTCATGACCACTAAACCAGCCTTGCAAGAAATTTTAAGGGGGAGTCTCTGAGGGGAGAAAAGATGAAAAAAAAAAAAAACAACCCAACAACAACCAAAAGACCAAAAGCAACAAAGACTAGAAAGGACCAGAGAACACTACCAGAAACTCTAACTCTACAGGTGACATAATGGCAATACATTCATGTCTTTCAGTACTCACTCTACATCAATGGTCTACACACTCCAATCAAAAGACATAGGGTAACAGAATGGATAAGAAAACAAGACTGATCTATATGCTTTTTACAAGAGACCCATTTTAGACCTAATGACACCTTCAGATTGAAAATACGGGTTGGAAAACCATCTATCATGCCAATGGTTGCCAAAAGAAAGTTGGAGTAGCCATATTTATATCAGACAATTTAGATGGAGAGTGTTATGCTAAGTGAAATAAGTAATACAGAGAAAGACAGATACCATATGTTTTCACTCTTATGTGGATCCTGAGAAACTTAACAGAAGTCCATGGGGGAGGGAAAGAAAAAAAAAAGAGGTTAGAGAGGGAGAGAGCCAAAGCATAAGAGACTCTTAAAAACTGAGAACAAACTGAGGGTTGATGGGGGATGCGAGGAAAGGGAGGGCACCTTTTGGGATGAGCACTGGGTGTTGTATGGAAACCAATTTGACAATAAATTTCATATTAAAAAAATAAAATAAAATAAAGACCATAACAAGATATGAAGAAGGGCATTATAGTATAATCAAGGGTCTATACACCAAGAAGACCTAACAATTATAAACATTTATGCTCCAAACGTGGCATACCTACATATATAAATCAATTAATCACAAACATAAAGAAGAAACTCATTGATAATACCATAATAGTAGGGGACTTCAACACCCCACTTCCCATAATGGAGAGATCATCTAAACAGAAAATAACAAGGAAACAATGGCTTTGAATGACACAGTGGACCAGATGGACTTCACAGATATATTCAGAACACTCTATCCCAAAGCAGCAGAATGCACATTCTTCTCTAGTGCACATGGAACATTCTCCAGAATAGATCACATACTGGGACACAAATCAGCCCACAACAAGTACAAAAAGATCGAGATCATACCGGGCATATTTTCAGACTATAATGCTATGAAACTCGAAATCAACCACAAGAAAAAATTTGGAAAGATAACAAATATTTGGAAAGTAAAGAACATCCTACTAAAGAATAAATGGGCTAACCAAGAAATTAAAGAGGAGTTTAAAAACTACATGGAAACCTATGAAAATGATAACACCACAGCTCAAAACCTCAGGGATGCACCAAAGGCATTCATAAGAGGGAGGGGTATAGCAATCCTGGACTTCCTAAAGGAAGAAAGGTCTCAGATACACAACCTTACTTTAAAAGAATAGCAAATCAACCAAAAACCAGCAGAATATAGGAAATAATAAAGATTAGAGCAGAAATCAATGCTATTGAAACCAAACCAAACAAAAAAATCCAGTAGAATATATCAATGAAACCAGGAATTGGTTATTTGAAAGAATTAACAAAATTGATAGCCCCCTAGCCAGTTTTACCAAAAAGTACAAGAAAAGGACCCAAATAAATAAAATCAAGAATGAAAGAGAAGAGATCACAACCACCACTGCAGAAATACAAACAATAATAAGAGAATATTATGAGCAAGTATAAGCCAATAAAATGGGCCATCTGGAAGAAATGACAAATTCCTAGAAACATATGTACTACCAACACTGAGACAGGAAGAAATAGAATATTTGAACAGACCCGTAACCAGTAAAGAAATCGAATTAGTAATCAAAAATCTCCCCCGCCACAAAAAAAAAAAAAAACCACACCAAAAAACCCCACAAAAACAGGAGTCCAGGGCCAGATGGCTTTCCAGGGGAATTCTACCAAACATTTAAAGGGTTAACACCTATTCTCTTGAAACTGTCCCAAAAAATAGAAATGGAAGGAAAACTTCCAAACTCTTTCTATGAAGCCAACATTACCTTGATTCCAAAACCAGATGAAGACCCCACTAAAAAGGAGAACTATAGACCAATTTCCCTGATGAACATAGATGCAAAAATCCTCAACAAGATACTAGCCAACAGGATCCAACAATACATTAAAAAAATATTCACCACGATCAAGTGGGATTTATACCTGGGATGCACAGCTGGTTCAATATCTGCAAACAGTCATTGTGATACATTGCATCAATATAAGAAAGGAAAAGAACAACACGATCCTCTCAGTAGATGCAGAGAAACATTTGACAAAATACAGCATCCTTTCTTTTTTTTTTAATTTTTTAATATTTATTTTTGAGAGCGAGAGAGAGAGACAGAGCACAAGCAGGGGAGGGGGGGGAGAGAGAGAGAGAGAGAGAGAGAGAGAGAGAGAGAGAGAGAGAGAGAGAACTGAAGCAGGCTCCAGGCTCTCAGCTGTCAGCACAGAGCCTGACGTGGGGCTCAAACTCACGAACCATGAAATCATTACCTGAGCTGAAGTTGGACCCTTAACCGACTTAGCCATCCAGGCTCCCCCAGCATCTTTTCTTGATAAGAACCCTCAATAAAGTAGGGATAGAAGGATCATACCTCGAGATCATAAAAACCATATATGAAAGACCCAATGATAATATCGTCTTAAATCGCGAAAAACTGAGAGCTTTCCCCCTAAGGTCAGGAATATGACAGGGATATCCACTCTCGTCACTGTTATTTAACATAGTATTGGAAGTCTTATCCTCAGCAGTAAGACAACACAAATGATGACATGAAACTCTATATGGAACCCCAGATTTACACTAAAAAACTGCTAGAATGGATCCATGAATTCAGCAAGTCGCAGGACATAAAATCAGCGCGCAGAAACTGATGGCATTTCTATATACCAATAATGAAGCAACAGAAAGAGAAGTCAAGGAATTGATCCCATTTCCAACTGCAAAAAAAGAACAAAAAACACCTAGGAATAAACCTAACCAAATAAGTGAAAAATCTATACACTGAAAACTATAGAAAGCTTTGAAAGAAATTGAAGAAGACACACCAAAAAAATTTTTTAAAAATATTCCATGCTCCTGGATTAGAAGAACAAACATTGTTCAAATGTCAATACTACCCAAAGCAATCTACACATTCAATACAATCCCTATCAAAATAACACCAACATTATTCACAGAGGTAGAACAAACTATTCTAAAATTTGTATGAAATCATAAAATACCCCTAATAGCCAAAGCAATCTTGAAAAAGAAAACTTAAGCTGGAGGCATCACTCTTCAGGATTTCAAGATGTATTTAAAAAGCTGTAATCATCAAGACAGTATGGTACTGGCACAAAAACAGACACTCTTATCAATGGAACAGAGTAGAGAACCCAGATATGGACCCACAAAGGTGTGACCAACTAATCTTTGACAAAGCAGGAAAGAATATCCAATGGAATAAAGACAATCTCTTCAGCTAATGGTGCTGGGAAAACTGGACAGCGACATACAGAAAAATGAATCTGGACCACTTTCCTACACCATACACAAAAATAAACTCAAAATGGATGAAAGACCTAAATGTGAGACTGGAAGCCATGAAAATCCTAGAGGAGAAAGTAGGCAAACACTTATTTGACCTCAGCCACAGCAACTTCTTAATACATCTCCGGAGGCAAGTGACACAAAAGCAAAAGTAAACTATTGGGACCTCATCAAGATAAAAATCTTCTGCACAGTGAAGGAAACAATCAGCAAAGCTAAAAGGCAACTGACTGAATGGAAGAAGATATTTGCAAATAACATATCAGATTTTGGATATCTTTCCAAAATATATAAAGAACTTATCAAATTCAACACCCAAAAAGCAAATAATCCAGTGAAGAAATGGGCAAAACTCATAAATAGACACTTCTCCAAAGAAGACACTGAGATGGCGAAAAGGCACATGAAAAAATGCTCAACATCACTCATCATCAAGGAATACAAATCAAAACCACAATAAAATACCACCTCACACCTGTCAGAATGGCTATCATTAACAACTCAAGCAACAACAGATGGTGAGGATGCAGAGAAAGAGGATCTCTTTTGCCCTGTTGGTGGGAATGCAAAGTGGTGCAGCCACTCTAGAAAACAGTATAGAACTACCCTAAGATCCAGCAATTGCACTACGAGGTATTTATCCAAGGGATACAAGTATGCTGTTTCGAAGGGGCACATGCACTCCAATGTTTATAGCAGCATTATCGACAATAGCCAAAGTATGGTAAGAGCCCAAATGTGCATCGATAGATGAAGGGATAAATAAGATGTGGTGTGTGTGTGTGTGTGTGTGTGTGTGTGTGTGTACACATACACACACAATTGAGTATTACCTGGGAATCAAAAAGAATGAAATCCTGCCATTTGCAACTACATGAATAGAACTAGAGGGTATTATGCTAAGCGAAATTAGTCACTCAGAGAAAGACAAATATATGATTTCACTCATATGAGCAATTTAAGATACAAAACAGATCAACATAAGTGAAGGGAAGCAAAAATAATATAAAAACAGGTAGAAGGACAAAACATAAGAGACTTAAATACGGAGGACAAAGAGGGTTACTAGAAGGGTTGAGGGAGGGGGCATGGGATACATGGGTAAGGGACATTAAGGAATCTACTCCTGAAGTCATTGTTGCACCATATACTAACTAACTTGGATGTAAAATAAAATAAATAAATAAATAAATAAATAAATAAATAAATAAATAAATAAGAAACAAACAAACTAGGCAATATGGAAGAAATAGACAAATTCCTAGAAACTCACACACTACCAAAACTGAAACAGGGAGAAATAAAAGATCTGAACAGGCCCATAAGCAGCAAAGAAATTGAATTGGTTAAAAAAAAAAATCTCCCAACAAGTAAGAGTCCTGGGCCATATGACTTCTCAAGGGAATTCTACCAGAATTTTAAAGAAGAGTTAATACCTGTTGTCAAACTGTTCCAAAAAATAGAAATGGAAAGAAAGCTTCCAAACTCATTCTATGATACAGCATTAACCTGATTTCCAAACCAAGAAACATCCCACAAGAAAGGAGAATTACAGGCCAATATATCTGATGAACTTGGATGTAAAATTCTCAACAAGATACTAGCAATTTGAATTCAATAGTAAGTACATTAAAAAAATATATTAACCATATTCAAATGGGATTTATTCCTGGTCTGCAGGGCTGGGTCAGTATCAGCAAATCAATCAATGTGATATGTCACATTAATAAAATAAAGGATAAGAACCATATTATCCTTTCAAGGGATGCAGAAAACGTATTTCACAAAATACAGTATCCTTTCTTGATAAAATAAGAACCCTCAAGAAAGTAGGGTTAGAAGAAACATACCTCAATATAATAAAGGCCATATATGAAAGGCCTACAAGTAATATCATCCTCAATGGGAAAAATCTGAGATTTTTCCCCCTAAGATCAGGAACATGACTGGGAAGTCTGCTGTTACCACTGTGTTCAACATATTGTTGGAAGTCCTAGCGTCAGCAATCAAACAACACAAAGAAATAAAAAACATACAAAGAGGAAATAAAAGCAAAGCAAAATAAAAGGCAAAGCAAAGAAAATGTCAAAATTTCACTCTTCGTAGATGACAGGATACACTCCGTGGAAAACCCAAACAACTCCACCAGAAAACTGCTAGAGCTGATACAGGAATTCAGCAAAGTCGCAGGATATAAAATCAATATAGAGAAATCAGTTGCATTTCTATACACTAATAATAAAGCAGCAGAAAGAGAAATCAAGGAGTGGATTCAATTTACAATTGCACCAAAACCCATAAGATAACTAGGAATAAACCTAACCAAAGAGGTAAAAGGTCTGTACACTGAAAAGTATGGAAAGCTTGTGAATGAAATTGAAGAAGACACAAAGAAATGGAAAAACATTCCATGGTCATGGATCAGAAGAACAAATATTGTTACACTCAAAGCAATGTACACATTCAGTGCAATCCCTATCAAAATCACACCAGCATTCTTCACAGAGCTATAACAAACAATCCTAAAATTTGCAAGGAAACAAAGACCACTAATAGACAAAGTAATGTTGAAAAAGAAAAAAAAAAGCTGGAGGCATCACAATTATGGACCTTCAGTTGTATTACAAGCAGTGTCATCAAGACACTATGGTACTGTCACAAAAACAGACACATAGATCAATGGGATAGAAGAGAGAAGCCAGACATGGCCTCAAAAATGTATGGCAAATCAATCTTTGACAAAACAGGAAAAAGTATCCAATGAAAAATGCCATCAGGAACTCAGGGGAGAATCAGACTAGAAAGCTGAATGTAAGAAAGCTTATAGGTATAGGGACTCTTTCCCAAGATTTAACAATTAAACTCCTGAAAAAGAACTCTGGATCCAATTCTAATACCACAGAGATGTCCTATTACAACTCTGACACAATTACATTCAATGGATGCAATGGAGTTGCTGCAGGTGCCTTGAGAGAATAGTGAAGTAGGCAGCACAGCAGAGTTAAGAAGGTTAGCAAGGATTTATAGTGTACAAGCAGAGAACCAATCAGCTAACTCCTGTGATGTCTCAGAGGGCACCCAATGGAAAATACTAGTTAAAAAGGCAAGGGGTCTTTGAGAAGCTTTATGTCCTCTGTAGTCCAGTGTTGACAGGACAAGATGCTTTCAGGGAACTGGCCTCTCTACTGTGAATGTGGAGAACAAGATTCCAAGTGAGCTGGAGCCACAAGGCAGTTCCTAACTACCAGAAACCAGTTAGATATGGGATTTTTAAAGTATAGTCGATGCACTATGTTACATTATTTCAGGTGTACAACACAGTGATTCAACATCCCTATACAATATGCTGTGCTCACCACAAATGTAGCCACCTTCTGCCACTACACAACGTTATTACAATTCTGTTGACTATATTTCCAACATTGTACCTTTCCCCCCGTGACTTACTCATTCCCTGTATCTCCTACTACCCTTCACCCATTTTGCTCATCACCCATTTCCTCTCCCTCTGACAACTATCAGTTTCTTTTCCATATTTATAGATATGTTTGTGTGTTTGTTCATTTGTTTTGTTTTAGATTCCACATATAAGTGAAATTGTATGATATTTGTCTTTCACTGACTGACTTGTTTCACTTAGCATAACACCCTCTAGGTCCACCCATGTTGTTGCAAATGGCAAGATGCCATTCTTTTTATAGCTAAATATTTCATTGCACATATATACCATAGTTTCTTAATACATTCATCAGTATATATACACTTGGGACACTTCCATATGTTGGCTATTTTAAATAAATCTGCAATAACGAAGGGGTGCATATATTTTTTTCACGTAAGTGTTTTTGTCTTCTGTGTATAAATACCCAGTAGTGGTATAACTGGATCATAGAATAACTCATAATTCTATTTTTAACTTTTTGAGGAACCTCCATTCTGCTTTGAATAGTAACTGTACCAATTTACATTCCCATGAAGAGTGCATAAGTGTTCTTCTTTCTCTACATCTTCACCAACACTTGTTATTTCTTGTCTTTTTTATTTTAGTCATCTGGCACTGCAGGGTGATCTCTCATTGTGCTTTTGACTTGCATTACCCTAATGATGAGTGCTATTAAACATCTTTCATTTTCCTGTTGACCATCTGGATGTCTTCTTTGGAAAATTATCCTTTCAGGTCCTCTGCCCATTTTTAAATCAGGTTATTTGGGAGTATTTTTGGTGTTGAGTTGTATAAAATCTTTGTATATTTTAGCTTGTAACTACTAATTAGATATATCAGTTTCAAACATCTTTTCCCATTCAGGAGGTTGCTTTCTTGTTTTGTTGACAGTCCTTTGCTTTACAAAAGCTTTTTATTTTGATATAGTCCCAATAGTTTATTTTTGCTTATTTTTTAAAATTTGCTTATTTTATTTTGAGAGAGAGAGAGAGCGTGAGCCATGGGTGGGTAGAGAGAGAGGGAGAGCGAGAATCCCAACCCAGGCTCTGCACTCTCAGCATGGAGCCTGACACAGCTCGATTCCACAAACCGTGAGGTCATGACCTGAGCTGAAATCAAGAGTTGGATGCTCAACTGACTGAGCCACCCAGGTGCCCCTATTTTTTATTTTATTTCCTTCATCTTAGGAGACATATCTAGAAAAATATTTTTATGGCTGATGTCAAGGAAATCACTGCCTGTGTTCTCTTCTAGGAGTTTTATGGTTTCAGTTCTCACATTTAGGTCTTCAGTCCATTTTGAGCTTATTTTTGTGTGTAGTGTCAGAGAGTGGTCCAGTTTCATTCTTTTGCAAGTAGCTGTCCAGTTTTCCCAACACCATTTATTGAAGAGACTGTCTTCTTCCCATTGTATATTCTTGACTCATTTGTCATAGATCAGTTGACTATTTAGGTGCAGGTTTATTTCTGGGCTGGTTAGATATAATATATAATGAACGGCGGGACTGGATCAATAGTAAGAGGGCCTTGTTCTACAAAGATCTATTGTAATGGCTAAGGGACTATAATCTTATCAGAGGTGAAATTGGTATAGGGACAATTGGAAGGTTGCTTGAGTTTATTAGGAAAAACTGAGATTTGGTGAAATGGAGATGGGAGCTGTGATGGAAATATATTCATCTTTCACTCAGTTTCCAACCTAAGCCTATTCTCAGACCTAGATGCTAACAATTATAAGGAATGACAGTCCCTTAAGGAAGAACTTTGGGAAGCCAATGCAAGGATATGTAAGAAATATTCCATGTGATATTTCCTCAAGAAAATCTGTAGGTATTTACCAGAGTAATTGTACAAGAGTAAAGACAAACATTAGGACCGAAATTTTGAATGCCATTATATGGAGTCATAGTTGACACAAACCATACAGAACACAAAAAATGTCATCATACCTGTTGCCAGAGTGGGGGCTTATAGAGGACAGGAGGTCAATGAGTCCTGGCCTAAGGCCAACTTATACTTAGTCCAGTGTATTTGTGGGTCTACCAAAGATATTTTCCAGTCCTTCTATGCATAATAGGGATAAATATAGTCAGCAGCTGGAAGAACTGCCTAATCAATGCTTTAATGGAGTAAGAGTCAAGGAAAATGCTGTAAAATTGCAGGAGACAACAGATGCTAGTGAGGATGTGGAGATGGAGACACTCTTACACTATTGGTGGGAATGCAAACTGGTGCAGCCATTCTAGAAAAAGAGTTTTCAGGTTCCTTAAAAAGTTAAGCATAGAATGACTCTCTGACCCAGCAAATGCACTACAAGGTGTTTACCCATAGGGCACAAAAATACTGACTGCAGGGGCACCTACACCCCAATGTTTATAGCAGCACTACCAACAATAGCCAAATTATGGGAGGAGCCCAAATGTTCATCAACCGAGGGATGGATAAATATGTGATATATTACCCAGCCATCAAAATACCCATAAGAGACTCTTAAATACAGAAAACAAACTTAGGGCTGATGGGGGATGGGGAAGAGGGGAAGGTGGGTGATGGGCATTGAAGAGGGCACTTGTTGGGATGAGCACTGGCTGTTGTATGAAAACCAATCTGACAATAAATTATATTAAAAAAACAAAATAATGGAATCTTGCCATTTGCAGTGACGTGGATGGAACTAAAGTATGCTATGCTAAGCAAAATAAGTCAGAGAAAGACAAATACCATATTTTCACTCATATATGGAATTTAAGAAACAAAACAGATGGACATAGGGGAAAGGAAAAAAGAGGGAAACAAACCATAAGAGACTCTTAACTATAGAGAACAAACAGGGTTGATAGAGGGAGGTGGGTAGGGGGTGGACTAAATAGACGATTGGTATTAATTAGGGCACTTATTGTGACGAGCACTGGGTGTTATGTATAAGTGGTGAATCACTGAATATAATCTGAAACCAATGTTATCATATATGTTAACTAACTAGAAATGAAATAAAATTGAAATAAAAAAATCTGCCCTTTATCAGCCACGATCAGAAACAATACTATATCCCGGAGAAAATGCCTTTGAAGCATAAAGGATGAAGAATAAAGGGATGATGGCTCCCAGCTACAAAAACCAGAGGTGCTAAGGCACATGAAAGTGCAATATCTTGACCTAACAATGGTTGCCCCAATTGCACTGGGCAATCGTTGTAGAATCTTAACCAGAAAAGATTACTCTAGGCTCTAGTCTGTAGTTGATCAAATGTGTCATTTTCTTTCTTTTCATAATTTACTCTTTTTTAAAGTTTATTTTATTTTTAAGAGTCTCTTATGCTTTGGCTCTCTCCCACTCTTAAAAACTGAGAACAAACAGAGGGCTGATGGGGGGTGGCAGGGAGGGGAGTGTGGGTGATGGGTATTGAGGAGGGCACCTGTTGGGATGAGCACTGGGTGTTGTATGGAAACCAATTTGACAATAAATTTCATATATTAAAAAAATAAAGTTTATTTTATTTATTTTAAGAGAGAGACAGAGAGCACAGGAGGAGAACAGAAAGGCATGAGAGAGAATCCCAAGCAGGCTCTGCACTGTCAGTGCCAGATGAGGGGCTTGGACCCACGAACAGTGAGATCATGACGTGAGTCAAAATCAAGAATCAGACCCACTGAGCCACCCAGGCACCCCATGAATGTATCATTTTCAATCCCCATTAGGAAAGAGAATCTGAGGCAATTTATAGGTATGTGGAAATAACAATAGGACACATTCACTGTCCTTGGAGTTGTGTTAACTCACTTTCTGACAAAATTCTGTCTGTAGGAATCTTGACCATCCTGATATCTCACAGAATGTAAATGTTCCTTTGCAGTCATGACAACATCCCAATCAGATCTAAAAGCAGGAAATTGCAGAAATTCTGAATATTCTATCACATCCATGTCCAAGAGTGGGATATAAACCTCACAAAGATCGAGGCCCTCCCTGCTACCATGGCTGCTTCACTCATGCGCACATGCACCATCACTGTAGGTGAAGGGACAAAGGCAAATGACAGAAGCTGGATGACGTCTGCTGGTCATCACACTTCCAATCTGGTTGTTTAATTCCTTTCAATGGTGGACTCCATCTTTTGGGTGGTGACATGTGATACAAGAAACAAAATGCTTCAGATGCGCACTACCATATGTCCATACATACACCTCTGTTCCAGACTTCCTTATTCTAAATCTTTCTATTAATTTCCTTCTGGCCATAGGAAAAGCTTCCTAAGTAATGTATCACTCCTCATGATTTATACATGGTCCTACTTCAGACTACTCTTTCCACACAAAGTGGATGAGGTACCACTTCAAACTCTGCCCATGGGAAGCGATTTCCCTCACGACTATCTTTCAAATCACCCGTGAGTGGGATTAGAATTCAGTTTTCATCCCTTTTTCACTTGCACACACATACCACACTGATCTGTTTGTGAAGGCCACGTGGGCTTTTCCTCTTCCATTAGCTTGTTAGAAGTGTTCCCCTGAGCAGGCAACGTTGTAGTGTGAGAAAGAGACGTTTATGCCAAATTAATGGAGAGCTTGGTCTGAGCTACAGGTTCACACCTTTTTCACCTGCTCTCTGGTCTTGCTTGTGCCCAATCCCGGATATGCCAATGTCTTATGATGATTGCTGCTGTATTCACTGACGTGATGTGTTGGTGGGTCAGAGAGTGCCCAGTTCTCAATGTATAGTTTTGGTTGCATGGTTATTTGATGTTAAATAAGTGTTTTATCTTTACCAGGACATAGCAGCACAGCAGGGGCTGTTTTTCAAAAGGTGTATAATCCTATGATACAAATACCAGGGTTTTCCTAAAACCCTAAGGGTTTTGTTTTGATTTTCCAATAAACTTGCCATACACCCAATGTTTTTTTTTTCTTTTTCTTTTTCTTTCCTTTCCTTTTTCTTTCCTTATATTTTGTCTTTTTTTTTCCAGAAGTTATACCTCTACTACCATAAAGTCTTAAAAATGTGTACCTCAGATTTCAGGGTGATCTGCACTACAATGTAAACCTCCCCTGGAGCCCATTCAAAGTTGGGAGCTTCTGTGTTACCAGCATATTGAGTGGAGCCATATTTCAGAGTGTCATATATGCTTACTACAAAACACAGGTGAGCCTGCCAGGCACTTTGCTTCCTTTTTAATGGTAGGATATTCATAAAACCACAAAGTGTCTTATACTCTGAAGGGATACTCCATAATGCTCCAGACCAGTGAACATCTAAAACTCATATTGATATGTCAGGCTCCTGAATCTTCATAGTTTCTCATTCACCATCAAGAGTATATGTGCCTTGTCAAGACCGCCCACATATTAATCACTTCCTGCTCATATGTCTGACTAGTACAATGTGCTTGATGTGGACAACCAGTGTGAGCCTCACCACATGTGCAGCTACCTTAGTTCCTCTTCAGTCTATATTGTGACAGAGGGTGAGAGAGTTAAACTGGCCCTGGGATAGTGTACACTATTGTCAACTCCAAGTGGTTGTAAACCTTTCTGACTTTCTTTCTTGATACAGAAGAAAAAGATCCAATCACTGAGTCAAGCCCTGTAGACCATGAGCCATGAACCCTGTTAATGCTCTATGAAGGAGACACTCATTCAGCTAATTGAACTGGGCTGCTACTTGTATGAGTTGTGGTGATCTATTGTCATCATTCAAGATCTGATTCTTCAGTGGAGAGACATTGAAGCAGATGGAGATGTGATGAGGTCTCCCAACCATGAGTCCTTGGAATTATAAAGTAAGAAAATAAGAAAATAAAAGCAACTTTATAGCTATGAGGATAATTGAATATTCAGTATTAAATCTGACAGGACATAAAAGAAACCAAGATAGGAAAAACAGACACATATGTTTCTTTGGAGCCTTGTACAGCTTCTGCTTCTACACTTCTCTTCCATAACCTTCCCATAAAATTACTTTTCTATTATAATCCAAGTCCAACCAGTTGCATACCTTTGAAAGCTACTTAGGAATGTGTACTGTGTATACTAATACTTTTTAATCCACTATTTCCATTCTCATAAAGAATATAAAGAAAGATACTGAAATATTTTTAATCTAAATGATCTATAGTATAAAGTGACAAGTTCAGAAAATGCAAATCTTTAAGTGTAGAAAAATAGGTACATAGAGATTTCATAAATACATATAATTTATAAGAGAATGCTATACACCTACAAAAATGTGTTGATTATATATGGAATCTAAAACAAACAAACAAACAAACAAACAAACAAACAAAACAACTTAAATACAGAGAACAAGCTGGTAGTTGCCAGAGGGGACGGGAGTAGTAGTGGGTGAAATAGGTGAAGGGGATTAAGAGTTATAAAGTTCTGTCATAAAACAAGTCATGGGGCACCTAGGTGGCTAAGTCAGTTGAGCATCCAACTTTTTATTTCAGCTCAGGTCATTATCTCAGGGTCATGGGATTGAGCCCCACATTGGACTCTGCACTAAGCATGGTATCTGTTTAAGATTGTCTCTCTTGCTCTCTCTCTCTCCCTCCCTCCTTTTCTCTCTCCCTCTCTCCCTCTGCTCCTCTCCTCTGCTTGCTCTCTCTTTCTCTAAAATAAAAATAAAATAACATGTCACAAGGATGAAAAGAAAAACATAGGGAATATAGCTAAAGTATAGTAATGTATGGGGACAGGTGGTGACTATATTTACTGAGGTGAGCACAGAGTAATGTATAGGATTGTTGATTCACTGTTTATATCTGAAACTAACCTAATATTGTATATCAATTATTATCAATAAAAAATAAATTTAAACAAAAAATGTTACACATGGATTTTCAGCTGCATGGAGGTACCCTAAACCTTGTGTTGTTCAAGGGTCAGCCATAGAATGTGGGCTTTGTCACCAATAGATGCGGGTCAGCACTGGTTCTTGTGGCTACCAATGATATGATACTTAGCATTTTCTTTAACTTTTCTGAGCCACAATTTTCTAACCTTTAAGCCTACTTTGTAAGATTGTTGTTGGCCATAAATGCCTCATGCAGAACAGCTCTTGATAATGTTTGCTAATACTAATGTGTGATCAATATATCAAATACAAATGGAGAACTCTCAACACCCTAGTGTCTTGGTAGGGTCTCTCTTAGCCTTCATGGTATAGAGTGTCTTTGAATATATTTATTTTCCATGGTCATATTTCAGAAATAAAATAATTTATTTTATTTTCTAAAATAAAAACTTTTACTGAAAAAAATTCACGTAAGAAAATGGTTATAGTTAAGGGACTTCTGGGGGAGTATGGAAAAGTAGGAGGACCCTAAACTCACCTCATATGACAAATACAACTAGGTAATATATCAGTGTAAATAATCCAGAAAACGACCCAAAGACTGGCAGAAAAAAAACTCCACAACTAAACGTAGAGAAGAAGCCACACTGATGAGGGTAGGAAGAGTTGAGACATGCTCAGGAGCTAATCCCCAGGGTCTGGCCCCCAGAGGGAGGGACTGGTGGGCAAAGAGAGGGGAGAGAAACAGACTATTACACCTGGAAGCCTGCATGGGGAAAACACATCCCAATAATGTTTGGATTTGAAAATAGAGGGGCCAAATGTTGTGAGTTCTTACAACAAGGGGACTTAAGGCCTAGAACTTTGAAAATTAATGGGTCTAGATTTGGAAGATCCTGGAGGGCGATAGGAAACTAAGATCCCATCCTAAAAATCCCCAATAGGAAACTGAGTCCCTCATTCTTAACTGAGTCCCCTAAAACAACAAACAGCCCTCCGAGATACAGCATAGAAGCAGCAGTTTGAGAAACATTTGAGGCAGATGTGAGGGAGTTATTTACTAATCTCAGGGTTTGTTGTGGAACGTATCCAAAAAAAATGGAGCTGGTGAGTACCATTATCCTCCCCCATTGCCAGTATAGATCCAAGGCTACCTGCAGGAACCTATGGTGACTCTGGCATTCATTGCCCAACTAACTTATGCTACACCCTGGCCCCTCCAGACAAGTCTGCATCAGTCCTGGCACTGCAGATCCCATATACCAGAATACCCTTGCCAATGTCATGTATCCTGAATGTGCACTTTGTGGGGCCTCAGTCTAGTGGCATCTGTGGCCCATGAAATCCTAGGGAGGATGCACATACCTTGTTAAAACTGTGCACCTCACCCATGTGTGCTGTGTGGAGTAGACCCTGCCAGACCAATCTCTGCAGTGGCTGTGTATCCCATATAGAAGAGGACCATAGAAACCTTGCTAAAAGTGTGTGCCTTGCAAATTACTATCAAGAGCATATAGCTGATGTTCCTAACACAAAGAAACAGATACAGAGAGTTAGACAAAATGAGAAGGCAGAGATGTATGTTCCAAATAAAAGAACAAGACAAAATCACAGCAAGAGACCTAAGTGAAACGGACATAAATAATGTGTCTGAAAGAGAATTTAAGATAATAAAATAAAGATACTCACTGTATTGAGAAAAGTGTGGAGAACATCACTGAGACACTTAGCAAAGAGATAAAGAAAGAAACAAAAAAAAAAAAAAAAGGACAAACCAGACACAAAGACCACAATTATTGAAATCGAAAAAACATTAGATAGACACTTGGGGTCTTTCCACAGTTTGGTTATTATGTAGCGCTGCTATGATCATTGCGTGCATGTGTCCTTTCTAACCAGCATTTTGGTATCCATTGGGTAAAATCCTAGTAGTGCAATTGTTGGGTAGTAGTATAGCTCTACTTTTCATTGTTTGAGGAAACTCCATAGTGTTTTCCAGAGTGGCTGCACCGGTTTGCGTTCCCACCAATAGTGCAAAGGGGTTCCCCTTTCTCTGAATTCTCACCGATATCTGTTGTTGCCTGAGTTGTTAATTTTAGCCATTCTGGCTGGTGTGAAATGGTATTTCATTGTGGTTTTCCTTTGTATTTCCCTGATAATGAATGATGCTGACCTGTTCATGTGTCTATTAGCCATCTGGATGTATTCTTTGGAAAAGTGTCTGTTGGAAAAGTTGCCCATTTCTTCACTAGATTATTTGTTTTTTGGATGTTGAATTTGGTAAGTTCATTGTAGATTTGTGTACTTAGCCTTTATCAGATATATCATTTGCAAATATCTTCTCCCATCCTGTCAGTTGTGTTAGTTTTGCTGATTGTTTCATTTGCTGTGCAAACCTTTTAAGAATAGAATTTAGTGGTTCATTACTTACATATAACACTGAGTGCTCATCCCAAGTATGCTCCTTAATGCCCTTCACCCATTTAGCCCATCCCTCCACCCAACAACATGCCAGCAACCCTCAGTTTGTTCTCTGTATTTAAGAGTCTCTTATGGTTTGCCTCCCTCTCTGTTTTTATCTTACTTTTGCTTACCTTTCCCTACATTTATCTTGTTTCTTAAATTCCACATATGAGTGAAATCATATTTGTCTTTCTCCTACTGACTTATTTCACTTAGCATAATACACCCTAGTTCCATCCACGTTGTTGCAAATGGAAAGATTTTAATATTTTTTGATTCCTGAGAAATATTCCAGTGTGTGTGTGTGTGTGTGTGTGTGTGTGTGTATCTCACATCTTCCTTATCCATTCATCACGCAACAGACATTGGGGCTCTTTCCATACTTTGGCCATTGTCAGTAATCTTGCTATAAATATTGGGGTGCAAGTGCCCCTGAAAATCAGCATTTTTGTATCCTTTGGATAAATACTTAGTGCAATTGCTGGGTCATAGGGTAGTTCTATTTTTGATTTGTTGAGGAACCTCCGTACTATTTCCTAGAATGGCTGTACCAGTTTGCATTCCCTCGAACAGTGCAGAAGGGTCCCTCTTTCTCTGCATCCTTGCCACATCTGTTGTTGCCTGAGTTGTTAATTTTAGCCATTCTGACAGATGTGAAGTGGTATCTCATTGTGGTTTTGATTTGTATTTCCATGAGTGTTGTTGAATATTTTTTCATGTGTCTGTTAGCTATCTGGATGTCTTCTTTGGAAAAGTGTCTACTCATGGCTTTGTCCATTTCTTCATGGGATTATTTGTTTTTGGGTATTGAATTTGATAAGTTCTTTATAGACTTTGGATACTAACCTTTTATCTGATATGTTACTTGCAAACATCTTCTCATATTCTGTTGGTTTCCTTTTAGTTTTGCTAATTGCTTGCTTCGCTGTGCAGAAGATTTTTATCTTGATGAGGTCCCAATGGTTCACTTTTGCTTTTGTTTCCCTTGCCTCTGAAGATGTGTTGATTAAGAAGTTGCTGCGGCCAAGGTCAAAGAGGTTTCTGCCTATTTTCTCCTCTAGGATTTTGATGGATTCCTGTCTTACTTTTAAGTCTTTCATCCATTTTGAGTTTATTTCTGTTTATGGTGTAAGAAAGTGTTCCAGGTTCATTCTTCTACATGTCACTCTCCAGTTTTCCCAACACCATTTGGTGAAGAGACTGTCTTTATTCTATTGGACATTCTTTTCTGCTTTGTCAAAGATTAGTTGGTCATATGTTTGTGGGTCCATTTCTGGGTTCTTTATTCTGTCCCATTGATCTATGTGTCTATTTTTGTCCCAGGTCCATACTGTCTTGATTATTACAGCTTTGTAGTACAGGTTAAAATCTGGAATTATGATGCCTCCAGCGTTGGTTTTCTTTTTCAACACGTTTTTGGCTATTCGTGGTCTTATCTAGTTTCATACAACTTTTATGGTTGTTTATTCTAGCTCTGTGAAGAATACTCGTGTTATTTTGATAGAGAATGCATGGAATGTGTAGACTGCTTTGGGTGGTATTGACATTTTAACAATATTTGTTCATCTAATCCGTGAGCATGTAATGTTTTTCCATTTCTTTGTGTTTCTTCAATTTCTTTAATGAAGTTTCTATAGTTTTCAGGGTATATATTTTCACCCCTTTGGTTAAGTTTATTCCTAGGTATTTCATGGTTTGGATGCCATTGTAAACGGGATAGATTCCTCTGTTTCACTTTCTGCTGCTACCTTATTGGTGTATAGAAATGCAACCGATTTCTGTACATTGATTTCATATACTGCAACTTTTCTGGATTCATGTATCAATTCTACCAGTTTTTTGGTAGACTCTTTCATGTTTTCAACAATAGTATGATGTTGACTGCGAAGAGTGAAAGTTTGCCTTCTCCCTTGCCAATCTGTAGGCCTTTTATTTCTTTATGTTGTCTGATTGCTGATACTAAGACTTCCAATACTTTCACAGTGAAAGGGGACATGTCTGTCATGTTTCTGACCTTAGGGTGAAAGCTCTCAGTTTCTCCCCATTGAGTATGATATGAGCTGCGGGTCTTTTGTATATGGCCTTTATGATCTTGAGGTTGTTCCTTCTATCCTAACTTTCTTGAGGGTTTTTTTCAAGAAAGGATGCTGTATTTTATCAAATACTTTTTATTCATCTACTGAAAGGATCATGTCATTCTTTTCCTTTCTTTTATTAATATGATGTATCATGCTCACTGGTTTCTGGATATTGACACAGCCCTGCAGCCCAGGAATAAATCCCGCTGTATTATAGAGAATAATTATTTCAAAAAGTTGTTGAATTCAATTTGCTAGTATTCTGTTGAGAATTTTTGTATCCATGTGAATCAGGGAAATTGATCTGCAATTCTTTTTAGTAGGGGTCTTTGTCTGGTTTTGGAATCAATGTAATGGTGGCTTCATAGAATGAGTTTAGAAGTTTTCCTTCTGTTTCTTTCTTTTTTTTTTTTTTTGGAACAGCTTTAAAAGAATAGGTATTAGCACTTTTTAAAAATGTTTTGGTAGAATTCCACTGAGAAGCCATCCAGTCCCAGGCTCTTATGGGTTGGGAGATTACTGATTCAACTACTTTGCTGGTTATGGGTCTGTTCAAATTTTCTATTACTTCCTGTTTCATAGCCCAAATGTCCATCTACTGATGAATGGATGAAGGTGTCCCTAAGGTTTGGGGTTTGAAGGACAGTAGGCTTGGCTGAGATAGAGCCCAAAGTGCACTGTGTTACTCTGGACACTATATGACCTCTTATTCATAAAGCCATTACTCTCAGGGGCAGAAAGCAGAACAGGCTTTCCTAACATAGAGAAGAAGACAGACTTAGACAAAATGCGGACAGAGGAATTCATCCTAAAGGAAAGAACAAGAAAGGTCACGGCCAGAGTTCCAGTCGAAAGACATATAAGTAATACGCCTGATGGAGAATTAAAAGCAACAATCAAAATGATCCTTGCTATGCTTGAGAAAAGAATGGAGGATTTCAGGAAGGCCTTTATAGCAGAGATACAAGAGTTAGAAAACAAGTGGTCAGAAATGAAAAGTGCAATAATTGAGATTTGAAACAAAATGGATATAATGACCACAAGGATGGAAGAAACACAGAAACAAATATGTAATATAGAAGAAAAAATAATGAAAAATAATGAAGCTGAACAAAAGAGAGAAAGAATTATGTATCATGAAAATAGTTTTAGAAAACTTAGGGACTCTATCAAACATAACATCAATTGTATCATAGGAATCCCAGAAAAAGAAGAGAGAAAAAAGGGGGCAGAAGGTTTATTTGAGAAAATAATAGCTGAAAACTTCCCTAATCAGGGGAAGGAAACAGACATAGAAATCCAGGAGCACAGAGACCCATAAAAATCAACAAAAGTAGAAAGCTGGACTTTTGGAAAGTCTGGAAGATGGCGGCGTAGGAGGACGCTGGGCTCACCGCGCGTCTTACTGATCACTTAGATTCCACCTACACCTGCCTAAAGAACCCAGAAAACCGCCAGAGGATTAGCAGAACGGAGTCTCCGGAGCCAAGCGCAGACTAGAGGCCCACAGAAGAGGATAGGAAGGGCGGCGAGGCGGTGCACGCTCCACGCACTGGCGGGAGGGAGCCGGGGCAGAGGGGCGGCTCGCCGGCCAAGCAGAGCCCCCGAGTCTGGCTGGCAAGAGCGGAGGGGCCGGACAGACGCAGTGTGTTCCGACGGCAAGCGCGACTTAGCGACTTAGCGTCTGGGAGGTCATAAGTTAACAGCTCTGCTCAGAAAGCGGGAAGGCTGGAGGACAAAGGGAGGGAGAGCTGTTGAGCCCCCGGACGGCAGAGCTCAGCTTGGTGGGGAACAAAGGCGCCAGTGCCATCTCCCCCGCCCATCCCCCAGCCAAAATCCCAAAGGGAACCAGTTCCTGCCAGGGAACTTGCTCGCTCCGCGCAAACACCCAACTCTGTGCTTCTGCGGAGCCAAACCTCCGGCAGCGGATCTGACTCCCTCCCGCTGCCACAGGGCTCCTCCTGAAGTGGATCACCTAAGGAGAAGCGAGCTAAGCCTGCCCCTCCAGCCCCCGTGCACCTTGCCCACCCACCCCAGCTAATACGCCAGATCCCCAGCAACACAAGCCTGGCAGTGTGCAAGTAGCCCAGACGGAACACGCCACCCCACAGTGAATCCCGCCCCTAGGAGAGGGGAAGAGAAGGCACACACCAGTCTGACTGTGGCCCCAGCAGTGGGCTGGGGGCAGACATCAGGTCGGACTGCGGCCCCGCCCACTAACTCCAGTTATACACCACAGCACAGGGGAAGTGCCCTGCAGGTCCTCACCACGCCAGGGACTCTCCAAAATGACCAAACGGAAGAATTCCCCTCAGAAGAATCTCCAGGAAATAACAACAGCTAATGAACTGATCAAAAAGGATTTAAATAATATAACAGAAAGTGAATTTAGAATAATAGTCATAAAATTAATCGCTGGGCTTGAAAACAGTATACAGGACAGCAGAGAATCTCTTGCCACAGAGATCAAGGGACTAAGGAACAGTCAGGAGGAGCTGAAAAACGCTTTAAAAGAAATGCAAAACAAAATGGAAACCACGACGGCTCGGCTTGAAGAGGCAGAGGAGAGAATAGGTGAACTAGAAGATAAAGTTATGGAGAAAGAGGAAGCTGAAAGAAAGAGAGATAAAAAAATCCAGGAGTATGAGGGGAAAATTAGAGAACTAAGTGATACACTAAAAAGAAATAATATACGCATAATTGGTATCCCAGAGGAGGAAGAGAGAGGGAAAGGTGCTGAAGGGGTACTTGAACAAATTATAGCTGAGAACTTCCCTGAACTGGGGAAGGAAAAAGGCATTGAAATCCAAGAGGCACAGAGAACTCCCTTCAGACGTAACTTGAATCGATCTTCTGCACGACATATCATAGTGAAACTGGCAAAATACAAGGATAAAGAGAAAATTCTGAAAGCAGCAAGGGATAAACGTGCCCTCACATATAAAGGGAGACCTATAAGACTCGTGACTGATCTCTCCTTTGAAACTTGGCAGGCCAGAAAGGCTTGGCACGATATCTACAGTGTGCTAAACAGAAAAAATATGCAGCCGAGAATCCTTTATCCAGCAAGTCTGTCATTTAGAATAGAAGGAGAGATAAAGGTCTTCCCAAACAAACAAAAACTGAAGGAATTTGTCACCATGAAACCAGCCCTACAAGAGATCCTAAGGGGGATCCTGTGAGACAAAGTACCAGAGACATCACTACAAGCATAAAACATACAGACATCACAATGACTCTAAACCCGTATCTTTCTATAATAACACTGAATGTAAATGGATTAAATGCGCCAACTAAAAGACATAGGGTATCAGAATGGATAAAAAAACAAGACCCATCTATTTGCTGTCTACAAGAGACTCATTTTAGATCTGAGGACACCTTTAGATTGAGAGTGAGGGGATGGAGAACTATTTATCATGCTACTGGAAGCCAAAAGAAAGCTGGAGTAGCCATACTTATATCAGACAAACTAGACTTTAAACTAAAGGCTGTAACAAGAGATGAAGAAGGGCATTGTATAATAATCACAGGGTCTATCCATCAGGAAGAGCTAACTATTATAAATGTCTATGCGCCAAATACCGGAGCCCCCAGATATATAAAACAATTACTCATAAACATAAGCAACCTTATTGATAAGAATGTGGTCATTGCAGGGGACTTTAACACCCCACTTACAGAAATGGATAGATCATCAGCAGAGATAATACCTATCCTTCTCAAGCTATTCCAAGAAATAGAAAGGGAAGGAAAACTTCCAGACTTATTCTATGAAGCCAGTATTACTTTGATTCCTAAACCAGACAGAGACCCAGTAAAAAAAGAGAACTACAGGCCAATATCTCTGATGAATATGGATGCAAAAATTCTCAATAAGATACTAGCAAATCGAATTCAACAGCATATAATAAGAATTATTCACCATGAGCAAGTGGGATTCATTCCTGGGATGCAGGGCTGGTTCAACATTCGCAAATCGATCAACGTGATACATCACATTAACAAAAAAAAAGAGAAGAACCATATGATCCTGTCAATCGATGCAGAAAAGGCCTTTGACAAAATCCAGCACCCTTTCTTAATAAAAACCCTTGAGAAAGTCGGGATAGAAGGAACATACTTAAAGATCATAAAGGCCATTTATGAAAAGCCCACAGCTAACATCATCCTCAACGGGGAAAAACTGAGAGCTTTTTCCCTGAGATCAGGAACACGACAGGGATGCCCACTGTCACCGCTGCTGTTTAATATAGTGCTGGAAGTTCTAGCATCAGCAATCAGACAACAAAAGGAAATCAAAGGCATCAAAATTGGCAAAGATGAAGTCAAGCTTTCGCTTTTTGCAGATGATATGATATTATACATGGAAAATCCGATAGACTCCACCAAAAGTCTGCTAGAACTGATACATGAATTCAGCAAAGTTGCAGGATACAAAATCAATGTGCAGAAATCAGTTGCATTCTTATACACTAACAATGAAGCAACAGAAAGACAAATGAAGAAACTGATCCCATTCACAATTGCACCAAGAAGCATAAAATACCTAGGAATAAATCTAACCAAAGATGTAAAAGATCTGTATGCTGAAAACTATCGAAAGCTTATGCAGGTAATTGAAGAAGATATAAAGAAATGGAAAGACATTCCCTGCTCATGGATTGGAAGAATAAATATTGTCAAAATGTCAATACTACCCAAAGCTATCTACACATTCAATGCAATCCCAATCAAAATTGCACCAGCATTCTTCTCAAAACTGGAACAAGCAATCCTAAAATTCATATGGAACCACAAAAGGCCCCGAATAGCCAAAGTAATTTTGAAGAAGAAGACCAAAGCAGGAGGCATCACAATCCCAGACTTTAGCCTCTACTACAAAGCTGTCATCATCAAGACAGCATGGTATTGGCACAAAAACAGACACATAGACCAATGGAATAGAATAGAAACCCCAGAACTAGACCCACAAACGTATGGCCAACTCATCTTTGACAAAGCAGGAAAGAACATCCAATGGAAAAAAGACAGTCTCTTTAACAAATGGTGCTGGGAGAACTGGACAGCAACATGCAGAAGGTTGAAACTAGACCACTTTCTCACACCATTCACAAAAATAAACTCAAAATGGATAAAGGACCTGAATGTGAGACAGGAAACCATCAAAACCTTAGAGGAGAAAGCAGGAAAAGACCTCTCTGACCTCAGCCGTAGCAATCTCTTACTCGACACATCCCCAAAGGCAAGGGAATTAAAAGCAAAAGTGAATTACTGGGACCTTATGAAGATAAAAAGCTTCTGCACAGCAAAGGAAACAACCAACAAAACTAAAAGGCAACCCACGGAATGGGAAAAGATATTTGCAAATGACACATCGGACAAAGGGCTAGTATCCAAAATCTATAAAGAGCTCATCAAACTCCACACCCGAAAAACAAATAACCCAGTGAAGAAATGGGCAGAAAACATGAATAGACACTTCTCTAAAGAAGACACCCGGATGGCCAATAGACACATGAAAAGATGTTCAACGTCGCTCCTTATCAGGGAAATACAAATCAAAACCACACTCAGATACCACCTCACGCCAGTCAGAGTGGCCAAAATGAACAAATCAGGAGACTATAGATGCTGGAGAGGATGTGGAGAAACAGGAACCTTCTTTCACTGTTGGTGGGAATGCAAATTGGTGCAGCCGCTCTGGAAAGCAGTGTGGAGGTTCCTCAGAAAATTAAAAATAGACCTACCCTATGACCCAGCAATAGCACTGCTAGGAATTTATCCAAGGGATACAGGAGTACTGATGCATAGGGGCACTTGTACCCCAATGTTTATAGCAGCACTCTCAACAATAGCCAAATTATGGAAAGAGCCTAAATGTCCATCAACTGATGAATGGATAAAGAAATTGTGGTTTATATACACAATGGAATACTACGTGGCAATGAGAAAAAATGAAATATGGCCTTTTGTAGCAACATGGATGGAACTGGAGAGTGTGATGCTAAGTGAAATAAGCCATACAGAGAAAGACAGATACCATATGGTTTCACTCTTATGTGGATCCTGAGAAACGTAACAGAAACCCATGGGGGAGGGGAAGGGAAAAAAAAAAAAAAAGAGGTTAGAGTGGGAGAGAGCCAAAGCATAAGAGACTGTTAAAAACTGAGAACAAACTGAGGGTTGATGGGGGGTGGGAGGGAGGGCAGGGTGTGTGATGGGTATTGAGGAGGGCACCTTTTGGGATGAGCACTGGGTGTTGTATGGAAACCAATTTGACAGTAAATTTCATATATTAAAAAATAAAAAAAAATAAAAACAAAAAAACAAAAAAAAAAAAAATAAAGAATGGAACAACAACAAAAAAAAATCAACAAAAGTAGACCAACACCACGACATATGGTAGTTACATTTGCAAAAATATATATAGAGATAAATAAAAGACCCTGAAAAATGCAAGACAGAAGGAATCACTACCTTACAAGGGAACACCTATAAGATCAGCTGCAGATCTCTCCACAGCAAGTAGCCAAGCCAGAAGGGAGTGACATGATATATTCAGCATGCTAAATGGAAAAATCTTCAGCCATGAATATTCTATCCAGCAAGGGTCTCATTCAGCATAGAGAGATAAAGAGTTTACCAGAGAAACAAAAAGTAAAGGATTTCATGGTGACTAAACCAGTCATGAAATAAGTATAAAAGGGGAGTCTTTGGTGAAAAAAAAAAAAAAAAGATCAAAAGCAACAAAGACTAAAAAGGAACAGAGAAAATCTCCAGAAACAACAGCAAAACAAGCAATAAAATGGCACTCAATACATGTCTATCACTAATTGCTCTGAATGTAAGCAGACTAAACACTCCAATTAAAAGACACAGGGTGTTAAAATGGATTAAAAAAAGACCCAGCTATAGGTTTCCCTCAATACAATCACTTAAGACACAAAGACACCTGCAGATTGAAAGTGAAGTGACAGAGAAACATTGATCATACAAATAGATGTCAAAAGAAAGCTGAAGTAGCAATAAGTACATCAGACAAACTAGATTTTAAGCCAGGAACTGTAATGAGATGAAGAAGGGCACTATATCATAAAAAGGGGGACTATCCATCATGTAGATCTAGCAATTGTAAATATTTATGTACCCAACCTGGGAGTACCCACATATATAAAACAAATAAGAATAAACATAGAGGAACTCACTGATATAAAAATAGCAATGGAACTCAACACCCCAGTTACATCAATGGACACATCATTCAAGAAGAAAATCAACAAGGAAAATTTATCTGTGAATGACACACTGGAAAAGATGGATTTAACAGTTATATTCAGAATATTTAATCATAAATCAGCAACATGTTCTTTTCATGTGCACATGGGGGATTCTCAAAAATAGATCACATACCAGGTCACAAATCAGACCTCAACAAGTACAGAGAGACTGAGATCATACCATACATCATTTCTGACCATAATGCTAAAATAATATGTTGCCAAACATAAGAAAAAAATTGGATAGACCACAAATACATGGAGGTTAAATTGCATGCTACTAAACAATGAATGTATCAGCCAGAAATCAAAGAAGAAATATTCAAAAAATAAGTGGGAAAAAGTGGAAAAAAATGTAAACAAAACAGTCCAAAACCATTGGATACAGCCAAGGCATTCATAAGAGTGAAATATATAGAAATACAGGGTTACTTCACAATGCAAAAAAAAAAAAAAAATTCTGAAATAAACATCCTAACCATACACCTAAATGAGGTAGGAGAAGAACAGTTAAAAAAGCCTAAGGCCACCAGAAGAAGGAAAATAATCAAGATTTGAGCACATGCAAATGATATAGAAACAAAAAAAAATTGAACAGAGAAACCAGAAGCAAGTTCTTTGAAAAATAAAAAAAAATAACATTGATAAACCCTTAGCCAGATGAACTAAAATAGAAAAGACAAAGGACCTCGATAATAAAATCACAAATGAGAGTGGAGAAATAACAACCAACACCAGAGAAATTCAAACAATTATAAGAGAACATTATGTAAAACTATATGCCAAAAAATTGGGCCACGTGGAAAAATGGATAAATTCCTAGAAATATATAAACTACCAAAGCTGAAATAGGAAGAAATAGAAAACTTGTACAGACTGATAACCAATCAGGAAATTGAATCAGTAATGAAAAATCTCCCAGCAAACAAAAGTCCAGTACCAGACGGCTTCACAAAGAAAGTCTACCAAACATTCAGCAAAGAATTAATAACTATTCTCAATCTGTTCCAAAAAAGCAGAAATAACAGTAAAACATCTAAATTCATCCTGTGAGGTCACCATTATATTGATCCCAAGCCAGACAAAACCCCACTGAAAACAAACATTATCAGAGATGGATATAGATTCAAAAATTCTCCACAAAATAGTGGCAAATCAAAACTAACAGTATATTAAAAGAATCATTCACCATGATCATGTGAGATTTATTCCTGGATTGCAAGTGTGGTGCAAATTTGCAAATCAATCAACATGATACACCACATTAATAAAACAAAGAATAAGAATCATATGATACTGTTGATAGTTGCAGATAAATCATTTGACAAAGTACAAATCATGATAAAAACCTTCAATTAAGTGGGGTTAGAGAGAACATAGCTCTATATAATAAAAGCCAAATATGAAAAACCCATAGCTAATATTATCCTCAATGGGAGAAAACTGAGAGCTTTTCCTCTCCAGTCAGGAAGAGGATATGGATGTCCACTCTCACCACTTATTTAACACAGTACCAAAAGTCCTGGTCTCAGCAATCAGGCAACAAAAATAAAGAGAGGGTATCCACATTGGCAAGTAAGAAGTCAAACTTTCACTATTTTCAGATGACATGATACTCTATGCAGAACACTCAAAATATTCCACCCCAAACTTGCTAGAACTAATACATGAATTCAGGAAAGTCATGGGATACAAAATCAACGTACAGAAACTGGTTGCATTTCTATATACCATAATGAAATCACAGAATGAGAAATCAAGGAATCTATCCCATTTACAATTGCACCAAAAATTATAAGACACCAAGGAATAAACCTAAGTAAAGAGGTAAAAGATCAGTACTCTGAAAACTATAGAACACTGAAGAATGAAATTGAAGATGAGGCAAATAAATGGAAAAATATTCCATGCCCATGGAATGGAAGAAAAATATTTTTAAAATGTCAATACTACCTAAAGCATCTACACATTTAATGCAATCCCTATCAAAATACAACCAGCATTTTTCACAGAGCTAGGCCAAACTGTTCTAAAATTTGTATAGAGCCACAAAAGACCCAGAATAGTCAAAGAAATGTTTAAAGAGAAAAGCAAAGCTGGGGCCATCACAATTCCCTACTTCAAGTTATATTACAAAGCTGTAATCATCAACACAGTATGGTACTGCCATAATAATGGACACATAGATCAATGGAATAGGTGAGAAAACGCAGAATGATCCCACAACTATATGGTCAACTAATCTTTGACAAAGCAGGAAAGAATATGCAATGGAAAAAAAAAAGACAGGGTCCTGAAGAAATGGTGCTGGGAAAACTAGATAACAGCAAACAAAGCAATGAAACTGGACTACTTTCTTACACCAGATACAAAAATAAATTGAAATGCATTAAAGACCTTAGTGTAGAACTACCCTACAATCCAGCATTTGCATTATTAGGTATCTACCCAAACGATTAAAAAATACAGATTTGAACAGGCTCATGCAGCCTGATGTTTATAGCAATACTTTCAACAATAGCCAAAGTAGAGAGAGCCCTACTGTCCATCGTCTGATGAATGAATAAAGAAGTGACTATTTATATATGTAATGGAATATTACCCAGCCATTAAACAGAATGAAATCTTGCCATTTTCAGTAATATGGAAGGAGCTAGAATGTAATATGCTAAGCAAAATAAGTCAGAGAAAACACAAATACCATATTATTTCACCCATGTAGATTGGGTTAATGTATAGAATGCTGTTCATCAAAACAGATGAACACATGGGAAGGTGGGGGGGGGAGGAGTGGAGAGAGAAGAGAGTGAAACAAACCATAAGAGACTTAATTATGGAGAACAAAATAAGGGTTGATGGAAGGAGGTGGATGGGGAATGAGCTAGATGGGTGATGGGCATTAAAGAGGACACTAGTGATGAGCACTGGGTGTTGTATATAAGTGATGAATCACTGAATTCTACTCCTGAACCCAATATTGTATTGCATGTTAACTGAAATTTAAATAAAATAAAATTTAAAAACAAACAAATAAAACAAAACTATAATGAGATATCCACTCATACTGGTCCAAATAGCTGAAATTAACAACATAGTGAATAACAAGTGTTGGCAAGAATTCAGAGAAAGGGGAGCCCTCTTACACTATTGGTGGGAATGCAAACTGGGGCAGCCACTCTAGAAAATAGTATGGAGGTTCCTCAAAAAGTTAAAAATAGAACAACCCTATGACCCAGCGATTGCACTAATAGGTATTTAACCATGAACGAACGAATACTAATTCAAAGGAATACATGAACCCCAATGTTTATAGCAGCATTATCAAGAGTAGGCAAACAACTGAAGCATCCAAAGTGCCCATCAACTGATGAATGGATAAAGAAAATGTGGTGTGTGTACACACACACACACACACACACACACACGCACACACACAATGGGATATTACTCCACTATCAAAAAGAATGAAATCTTGCCATTTGCAACGATGTGGATGGAGCTAGAATGTATTATGCTAAGCTAAATAAGTCAATCAGAGAAAGACAAATACCATATGATTTGTCATATTTTGGAATAAGAAACAAAAGAAATGAACATGGGGGCAGAGAGAGGGGCAAACTAAGAACCAGACTCTCAAGTATAGAGAACAAACAGATGATTATTAGAAGCGATGTTGGTGAGTGATGGGTGAAATAGGTGATGAGCATTAAAGAGGGCACTTGTGATGAGCATTGGGTATTGTATGTCAGTGATGAATCACTACACTCGATACCTGAAACCAACATTACACTGTATGTTAACTGGAATTTCAATAAAAATGTGGACAAACTCTTGTATATTAAAAAAATCTATGAAGGATATTCTATAAATGAACATAGATCCTAAAGAAACTGACATTTAAATCCCACAGAATCATTTCTTCAAACTTGCTTTATTCCAATTGTATCCTATTTAAAATTAGTGTTTATGTTGGGAAATTAAATGAGTTTATTTTAAACCTAATAACAGACGGGACTTGCTACCACCCTCAGTTCAGTAGGTAATTAACCATAGTAAGAAACATTTCCATGGCGACCCCTCCTAAGCAACTTTCTCTGTTAGCTCATCTGGGATAAACACAAATGGCCTGTTTGAAAACAATGCCCAAGAGTCTGGAGCACATACTATAAATAACACACCCAGAATGCATTCTCCATATTATGTACTACTGTCTTCCTAACCCAAGTGTTTTCTCCTCAGCAGCATTTTTGCAAGTGAAAAATAAACATTTCTGAAGCCAATTCTTAGATACTCATCTGTGTTTCTCTGTCCTTCTCTGAAAGTGTGGAGATTCATGTATTCCTCAATTTTTTTTATCAAGTGATATTTATCAAAATAAGGTGAGTAAAAAGACACTTGTTTTAAAGTGCCCATTCTTAGGCACGGTGGGAATGCATGTACATCACAGTGCCTAATATACATAAGTAAAGAGAAAGCATTTCATTTCAGGAAATCTTTTCTAGACCTGGGAAATATCTAATTTCATGGCTGTAGAATGCAAGTAGATTTCTCTTGATAATCAATCCCTCTCAGGGTCTCACTTACACCAACAGTGTGTGATGAAGATTATGTATGAAAAAAATAAACTGGGATGAAAATGTGATTGAAGAAAGAAAGGAAATGTCAAAAGGAATGAAGTCTGTCGCTTTATTAATGTGACTTTAAGCATCCATGGATAAATAGACCTCCTGCAGTACAACAGTGATTAAAAGTCAACAGAAGTATGAAGATCAAAAAATCATGGATCCAAGAGCTAACAATAATTAAGTACCATGAGAATGACATGGAGAAGATTATAAATCTAGGATAGAATTGTAAAGTTCTGTCAAGAGTGAATTTCAGCGATTAGAACATTGCCATAGTATTCGTAGGGAATTATCTAAGGAAATAAAGGAGGCCTGGGCTGGTCACCATCACAAACAAAACTAGCCTCTGAGATGAGTAATGTGAACAAAATCCCAAATAATATGAATTTAGCAAAATTGTTGTAAACATACTTGAATCCTTAAAGTTAGATAGAATTAACTATTGAAGAACTCACAGAGTCTCAAGCTTGAAATTACTCCTTAAAAAATTGAACAGTATTCCATGACAGAAAAATCTAACAGGTGGGCATAACCATGAATAGATAATAAGGATCTTAATGTGCAATTATTCAATAATGTGGGTGGATCATAATTTTAGAATATTTATTTTAACAATCAAATTTATTCATACCATGCTTTTATATCATATCCCATCTAAAACATAGGATTTTCACCTGAAAAACAACTTAAGCCAACATGTGTTCCTAACACAATGTGCTCATGCCACATCTTGAAAAATGTCAAGGTCAGATAAGGTGTAGGAGAAAAACCTTTCAGGAAACATCTCTAGACTACTGATGCTTTCTTTGGAATCTTGAATCTCTGAAATCATAGTTTCATTATCATACTACATCATTTAAGGAATTGATTTTTGATCTTTAGAACCTCCCTAGTTATTTGCAACAATCTTTCATTGGATGATTAACAGTATCCTAAATGAATGATTAACAACATTCTAAAATCTGGGTACTAAAATTTCCTTTCTCATAAGGCCTGGGAAGGAGTACTAAATGCTTCCATGGATGCAAAATGCTTACTGGAATTTTCAGTAAACAGGACTTTTTAAGGATTACTTGGAATTATTATTATTTTATTATCTGTGCACTTCTGATTTAGGAATTGTTTGTAATCAAAGGATAACATTCACATCTTAGCCATGATTTGTTTAAGTTTTTATTTAAATTCCAGTATAGCTAACATAGGGTGTGATATTTGTTTCAGGTGTGCATTATAGTGATTCATCACTTCCATACAACACTCGGTGCTCCTCACCACAAGTGCAGGGAGTCCTGGCTGCAACATCTGTCACCCCATCTATCTCCAGGGTTGATTTGGCTGATCTGGCTGGGTGGGCAGGTGTCCCCTCCCTCCCATGCCACTCCATGTGCATCCCTCCTGGAGCTGTGCGCTGGGTCAAAGAGGATGGCCTTCCCCCCATAGAGGAGGACCGTTCTTCTGTCAAGGGTATATGAGTAGCCGTGCTCCATGCTGGAACCTCCAAACAAACTCTCAAGCTGTGAGTTTTGTGTGACACCTCGCAGGATGGCTTGGAGGATTTAATGAAATACAGAATATGAAAACTGTACTTTGTAATGACACAGGTGATGTTACCCTCAAACAACTAACTCACTAGTGAGGTAACCTAGAACTTGTCAGTGGGATGCCTCATAACCATAATTATGATCTATCTTATTTTACAGAAGATTGTAGATACTGTGGAACAGTTTACCACTAAAGGAAAGAATGGTATAAATTTAAAAAATTGTTATCCAGTTAATCTTTCCAAAATACTACTTTACTCAGCTACATAATTTTGCTGTTACAATGTGCCTCTTATCTTAAAAGGAAAGGAATATGTAAAATAATTTGTGGATATAGGCAAAACTCTGGTCCTGACTGAATTGAAATATAAACTTTCTTGTTGAAACCAGTTCTTTCATGATTTTATCTATTTGGGTGATTTCGCTTTTCTTTTTGAGAAGCCTGGCTAGAGGTTTATCACTTTTGTTTATTTTTTCAAAAAAACAACACTTGGTTTCCTTGATCTGCTCTACAGTTTTTTAAGAGTCTACATTGTTTATTTCTGCTCTGATCTTTATGATTTCTCTTCTGCTGAGTTTGGGGTGTCTTTGCTGTTCTGCTTCTATTTCATTTAGGTGTGCTGTTAGATTTTGTATTTGGGATTTTTCTTGTTTCTTGAGGTTCGCCTGGATTGCAATGTATTTTCCTCTCAGGACTGTTTTTGCTGCATCCCAAAAAGTTTGGATTGTTGTGTTTTCATTTTCATTTGTTTCCATATATTTTTTTAATTTCTCTAATTGCCTGGTTAACCCATTCATTTTTTAGTAGGATGTTCTTTAACCTACATGCTTTTGGAGGTTTTCCAGACTTTTTCCTCTGGTTGATTTCAAGCTTCATAGCATTATGGTCTGAAAGTGTGCATGGTATGATCTCAATCCTTGTATACTTATGAAGGGCTGTTTTGTGACCCACTATGTGATCTACCTGGGAGAATGTTCCATGTGCATTCGAGAAGAAAGTATATTCTGTTGCTTTGGGATGCAGAGTTCTAAATATATCTGTCAAGTCCATCTGATCCAGTGTATCATTCAGGGCCCTTGTTTCTGTATTGTTTCTGTGTCTAGATGATTTATACATTGTTGTAAGTGGAGTATTAAAGTCCCCTGCAATTACCACATTCTTATCAATAAGGTTGCTTATGTTTATCATTAATCGTTTTACATATTTGGGGCTCCCATATTCGGCATATAGACATTTATACTTGTTAGCTCTTCCTGGTGGCTAGACCCTGTAATTATTATATATTTCCCTTTGTCATCTCTTGTTAAAGCCTTTAATTTAAAGTCTAGTTTGTCTGATATAAGTATGGCTACCCCAGCTTTCTTTTGACTTCCAGTAGCATGATAGATAGTACTCCATCCCCTCACTTTCTTTTTTTTTTTCTTTTTTCTTTTTTTTTTTACCAATAATAGTTTCATATTGTAATGATTGCAATTTTAAAGGTCAGAGGGAAAGAAAACCAATTCTTTAGAGAATGTGTGTTATCCATTGTTACACTGTGTTTTTACAAAACAATGAAGTGGAAGGAAAGTAGCCTTCATCCCCTCACTTTCAATCTGAAGATGTCCTCAGGTCTAAAATGAGTCTTTTGTAGACAGTAAATAGATAGGTCTTGTTTTTTTTAATCCATTCTGAAACCCTATGTGTTTTGGTTGGAGCACTGAATGAAAATGGAATTATTACAACCAATCCCTCAGAAATACAAGAAATTATCAGGGAATACTATGAAAAATTATATGCCAACAAACTGGAAACCTGGAAGAAATGGACAAATTCCTAAGCACCAACACACTTCCAAAACTCAAATGGAAAGCAACACAAAGTTTGAACAGACCCATAACTAGTGAAGAAATTGAATCAGTTATCAAAAATCTCCCAACAAATAAGAGTCCAGTAACAGATGGCTTCCCTGGGGAATTCCACCAGACATTTAAAGCAGAGATAATACCTATCCTTCTCAAGCTATTCCAAAAAATAGAAAGAGAAGGAAAACTTCTAGACTCATCATTCTATGAAGCCAGCATTACTTTGATTCCCAAACCAGACAGAGACCCAGCAAAAAAAGAGAACTACAGGCCAATATCCATGATGAATATGGATGCAAACATTCTCAACAAGATACTAGCAAATTGAATTCAACAGCATATAAAAAGAATTATTCACCACGATCAAGTGGGATTCATTCCT
This sequence comes from Panthera pardus, assembly GCF_024362965.1. Lineage (NCBI taxonomy): Eukaryota > Metazoa > Chordata > Mammalia > Carnivora > Felidae > Panthera > Panthera pardus. The sequence continues at coordinate 106,820,352 of NW_026526732.1, forward strand.
GGGATGCAGGGCTGGTTCAACATTCGCAAATCAACCAATGTGATACATCACATTAATAAAAGAAAAGATAAGAACCATATAATCCTGTCAATAGATGCAGAAAAAAAACATTTAACAAAATTCAGCATTCTTTTTTAATAAAAACCCGAGAAAGTAGGGATAGAAGGAACATACTTAAACATTACAAAAGCCATGTATGAAAAGCCCACAGCTAATATCATCCTCAGTGGGGAAACACTGAGAGCTTTCCCATGAGATCAGCAACATGACAGGGATGTCCACTCTCACCGCTGCTGTTTAACATAGTGTGGGAAGTTCTAGTATCAGCAATCAGACAAAAAAGGAAATCAAAGGCATCCAAATTGGCAAAGATGAAGTCAAGCTTTCACTTTTTGTACATGATATGATACTCTACATGGGAAACCCAATAGACTCCATCAAAAGTCTGCTAGAACTGATAAATGAATTATGCAAAGTTGCAGGATACAAAATTCATGTACAGAAATCAGTTGCATTCTTATACACATATAATGAAGCAACAGAAAGACAAATAAGAAACTGATCCCATTCACAATTGCACCAAGAATCGTAAAATACCTAGGAATAAACTTAACCAAAGATGTAAAAGATCTGTATGCTGAAAAGTATAGAAAGCTTATGAAGGAAATTGAGGAAGATACAAAATTGGAAAAATATTCCATGCTCATGGATTGGAAGAGGAAATATTGTTAAAATGTCAATACTACCCAAATCAATCTACATATTCAATGCAATCCCAATCAAAATTGCACCAGCATTCTTCTTGAAGCTAGAACAAACAATCCTAAAATCTGTATGGAACCACAAAAGACCCCAAATAGCCAAAGTAATACTGAAGAAGAAGACCAAAGCGGGAGGCGTCACAATCCCAGGCTTTAGCCTCTACTACAAAGCTATAATCATCAAGACGACATGGTATTGGCACAAAAACAGACACATAGACCAATGAAATAGAATAGAAACCTCAGAATTAGATCCATTAAAATATGGCAAAGTAATCTTTGACAAAGCAGGAAAGAATATCCAGTGGGAAAAAAGACAGTCTCTTTAACAAATGGTGCTGGGAGAACTGGACAGCAACATGCAGATGAATGAAATTAGACCACTTTCTTATACCATTCACAAAAATAAACTCAAAATGGATAAAGGACCTGAATGTGAGACAGGAAACCATTAAAACCCCAGAGGAGAAAGCAGGAAAAAACCTCTCTGACCTCATCTGCAAAAATTTCTTACTTGACACATCCCCAAAGGGAATTAAAAGCAAAAATGAACTATTGGGCCCTCATCAAGGTAAAAATCTTCTGCACTGCAAAGGAAATAATCAATAAAACTAAAAGGCAACTGATGGAATGGGAAGAGATATTTGCAAATGACATATCAAACAAAGGGCTAGTATCCAAAATCTATAGAGAACTCACCAAATTCCACACCCCAAAAACAAATAATCTAGTCAAGAAATGGGCGGAAGACATGAATAGACACTTTTCTAAAGAAGACATCCAGACGGGTAACAGGCACATGAAAGGATGCATAATGTCACTCCTCATCAGGGAAATACAAGTCAAAACCACACTCAGATATCACCTCACGCCAGTCAGAGTGGCTAAAATGAACACATCAGGAGAGTATAGATGCTGGAGAGGATATGGAGAATGGGATCTCTCTTTCACTGTTGGTGGGAATGCAAACTGGTGCAGCCACTCTGAAAAACAATGTGGAGGGTCCTCAAAAAAATTAAAAATAGATCTACCCTATGACCCAGCAATAGCACTGCTAGGAATTTACCCAAGGGATCCAGGAGTGCTGATGTATAGGGGCACTTGCACCCCAATGTTTATAACAGCACTTTCAACATTAGCCAAATTATGGAAAGAGCCTAAATGTCCATCAACTCATGAATGGATAAAGAAATTGTGGTTTAGAAGATGGAGGAAGAGCATGGAAGTTTTTTGTGTGTCTCGCGTCCATGAAATAAAACTAGACCAACACTAAACCATCCTATACACCTAGAAAAACTGGAGGATTGACACACAGTCTGCACAACCTGAACCACAGAATTCAGTAGGTACACAGCATGGAGAACTGAACTTGGGAGCTAGAAGGAGCAGGAAGGGACGTGCTGTTGTGAGTAGAGAGAGGATGGAGAGTGGGGGTGGGGAGAGAATATGGAAGAAGCACCCCTCCCCAAAAGCAGATGGAGAGAAAGTGGAAAATTGGAAAGAGCTGCAGGGACTAAACTAAAAAGGGAGAAAGGAGAAAGGAGAGGGTTTAAATTCCATTAAGACCGTAAACAAGGGGAGCGCAATGGCTGCAACTCCACAACTCGATACCTGGTGGTGCTCTGGTAGGAAAGGTGAATCCCCAGGAACAGACTGGGGTCCAGGAGGTTCTCAGACCACACAGCGAAAAGCGGTTCCACTGCTGGAAGGACATTTGGTAGAGACTGTTGAAGCCACCTGGTCCCAGCAGACCCCAGAAAATGGCCACATTCGCTGGTGCTGGAACAAGGTCGTTAAGGGTGAAGACTGGTGCCAGATGTGTGTTGTGGTTTTCCATAATCCCTGAAACGCTGCTGCTACACTATCTCATGAACTTTTTCTGGGGCGGGCTGGCATCTGGCTGCAGTCTCAGGGCACCGGCAACAGCAGGGTCGGCCCGCAGGCAGGCAATCGGCCATTGCTTGGTGAGACCCTCCCACAGAGGGGCGGGAAGGGTCAAAGCCACAGTCCTTTGGAAGTAAGGAGCTGGGGAAAACAGCCACATCTGATCAAAACTTGAGAAAGAAGTACTGCCTGGGGCCTGGTCACGGAGAGTGAAAAAGCGGTGAGTGGACAAAAGCTGAAGACAGAGGAAGGATGCGAGATTGCTGATTCGGGAGAACAGACTGGGGGCTGGGTGGAGTCATTTTCACCATTCCCGCGCATGTGCATACGCACCTACTAGCACCGCAACAATCAACGCCATTAGGCTAGCAGCGCCATCTACTGGAGAGCAGAACTGTTACACCGAGCCCCAACCAACTGGGCCAACTTCGCTCTTCAAGAATACAAGTCTCACCGCCGGGTTAATTTATGGACTATACAGAGTTACATAGACTGACTTCTAAGGGAAAACAAAGCAATTTAAGTACTACTTCATCTTTTATCAGGTTAATCTATTCAATTTTCTTTCTTTTTTTTTTCTTTTTTCTTTTTTGCAATTCTTTTCTTTTTCTTGAATACAGAAAGAAAAAATTTGTTTTTATTTTCAATTTTTATTGAAATATTTTTATTTAATTTTTATTACTATATTTTTTTACTTTTGTGTAATTTTTTTAAATTTTACTTTACCTCCATCATTTTATTTTTGTCTACTTCAGTGTATTCAACTTATCAAATTTTCAAACAATTTCCTTTTTTTCTTTCTTTTTCTTTTTTCTTTTTTCACTTTTTCATTTTTTTTCTTTTTCTTGAATGCAGAAAGACAAAAATTTCATTTTTACATTAAATTTCTATTAAATATCTTTATTTAATTTTGTTACTATATTTTTTGCTTTTATGTAAATTTTTCAAATTCTATTTTCTTCCATCATTTTATTTTAGTCTACCACAGTGTGTTCACTTTTTCAAATTTTAAAACGATTCCTTTTTTCCTTTTTTATTTTTTCTCTTTTTTTCTCTTGTTCATTTCTTGAATATAGAAAAAGAAAAAATTCATTTTTATTTTTAACTTGTTAAAAAATATTTTTCTTTAATTTTTATATATATTGTTTACTTCTGTGTATATTTTTTCAAATTCTATTTTACCTCCATCATCTCATTTTAGTCTACTTCTGTGTAATCATTTTTTCAAATTCTCAAATGATTTCCTTTTTTTCTCTCCCCCCTCATTTTTTTTCTGTAATGTGTCAAACCACTTTCAACACCCAGACCAAAACACACCTAGGATATAGCATCATTTATTAGATTTGTGTGTGTGTGTTTAATTTTTTAATTCTAATACTTAAATTTTAATTTTTTTAATTTTAGTTTTTCTCCCTCATTAATTACTTTTCTCCCTTCAAAATCACAAAACGAAGGAATTCACCCCAAAAGAAACAGCACAAAGAAACGACAGCTGGGGATTTAACCAATACAGATACAAGCAAGATATCTGAACCAGAATTTAGAATCACAACCATAAGAATACTAGCTGGAGTCCAAAACAGATAAGAATCCCTTTCTGCAGAGATAAAAGAAGTAAAAAATAGCCACAATGAAATTAAATTCTATAAATGAGCTGCAATATGGAAGGATGCAGCGATGGCAAGGATGTATGAGGCAGAACAGAGAATCAGCAATATAGAGGACAAACATGTAGGGAATAATGAACCAGAAAAAAAAAGAGAAAGATTAAGGCAAAAGAGCACGATTTTAGAATTAGAGAAATCAGTGACTCATTAAAAAGGAACAACATCAGAAACATAGGGGTCCCAGAAGAGGAACAGAGAGAAATAGGGGTAGAAGTGTTATATGAGCAAATCATAGTGGGAAACTTTCCTAACCTGGGGAAAGACTCAAACATCAAAATCCAGGAAGCACAGAGGACCCCCCCATTAGATTCAACAAAAACAGACCATCAACAAGGTGTATCATAGTCAAATTCACAAAATACTCAGGCAAGGAGAGAATCATGAAAGGAGCAAGGGGGAAAAAGTCCCTAACCTACAAGGGAAAACAGATCAGGTTTGCAGCAGACCTATCCATAGAAACTTGGCAGGCCAGAAAGGAATGACAGGATATATTCAGTGTGCTGAATCAGAAAAATATGGAGCCAAGAATTCTTTATCCAGCAAGGCTGTCATTCAAAATAGAAAGAGAGATAAAAAGTTTCCCAGACAAACAAAAAGTAAAGGAGTTTATGACTACTAAACCAGCCCTGCAAGAAATTTTAAGGGGAACTTTCTGAGGGAAGAAAAGGTGAAAAATGTATATATAAATAAATACCAAAAGCAACAAAGATCAGAAAGGACCAGAGAACACCAGCAGAAACTCCAACTCTATGAGCAACATAATGGCAATAAATTCATATCTTTCAGTACTCACTCTATATGTCAATGGACTCAATGCTCCAATCAAAAGACATAGGGTAACAGAATGGATAAGAAAACAAGATTCATCTATATGCTCTTTACAAGAGACCCACTTTAGACCTAAAAGACACCTACAGATTGAAAATAAGGGGATTGAGAACCATCTATCATGCTAATGGTCAACAAAAGAAAGCCAGAGTAGCCATACTTATATCAGACAATCTAGACTTTAAAATAAAGACCATATCAAGAGATGCAGAAGGGTCATATCATAATCAAGGGTCTATCCACCAAGAAGACCTAACAATTGTAAACATTTTTGCACCAAATGTGGTAGCACCCAAATATATAAATCAATTAATCACACACATAAAGAAACTCATCGATAGTAATACCATAATAGTAGGAGACTTCAACACCCCACTCACAACAATGGACACATCATCTAATAAAAAAATCAACAAGGAAACAATGGCTTTGAATGACACACTGGACCAGATGGAGTTCACAGATATATTCAGAACATTGTACCCTAAAGTAGCAGCATATACATTCTTCTCCAGTGCACATGGAGCGTTCTGAGAATAGACCATATACTGGGACACAAATCAGCCATAAGTAAGTACAAAAAGATCGAGATCATACCGTGCATATTTTCAGACAACAATGCTATGAAACTCGAAATCAACCACAAGAAAAAAATTTGCGATGGTAACAAATACTTGGAGATTGGAAGAACATCCTACTAAAGAATGAATGGGCTAACCAAGAAGTTAAAGAGGAAATTAAAAAGGATATGGAAGTCAATGAAAACGATAACACCACAACCCAAAACCTCTGGGATGAAGCAAAGGCGGGCATAAGAGGAAAGTATATAGTAATCCAGGCCTTCCTAAAGAAGGAAGAGAGATCTCAGATACACAACCTAACTTTATGCATTAAGGAACTAGAAAAAGAACAGCAAATAAAATGCCAAACAAGCAGAATACAGGATATAATAAAGACTAGAGCAGAAATTAATGCTATCGAAACCAAAAAAGAAAACAAAACAGTAGAATTGATCAATGAAACCAGAAGCTGTTTTTTTGAAAGAATTAACAAAATTGATAAACCACTAACCAGTTTGATCAAAAAGAAAAAGGAAAGGACCCCAATAAATAAAATCAAGAATGAAAGAGGAGAGATCACAACCAACACAGCAGAAATAAAAACAGTAATAAGAGAATATTATGAGCAATTATATGCCAATAAAATGGGCAATCTGGAAGAAATGGACAAATTCCTAGAAACATATACACTACCAAAACTGAAACAGGAAGAAATAGAAAATTTGAACAGACCCATAACCAGTAAGGAAATCAAATTAGTAGTCAAAAATCTGCCAAAAAACAAGAGTCCAGGGCCAGATGGCTTTCCAGGGGAATTCTATCAAACATTTAAGGCAGAGTTAACACCTATTCTATTGAAGGTGTGCCAAAAAATAGAAATGGAAAGAAAACATCCAAACTCTTTCTATGAGGCCAGCATTACCTTGATTCCAAAACCCGACAGAGATCCCACTAAAAAGGAGAACTATGGACTAATTTCCCTGATGAACATGGATGCAAAAATCCTCAACAAGATATTAGCCAACCAGATCCAACAATACATTAAAAAAAAATTATTCACCATGACCAAGTAGGATTTATACCTGGGATGCAGGGCTGGTTCAATATCTGAAAAACAATTAACGTGATTCATCACATCAATAAAAGAAAGGACAAGAACCATATGATCCTCTCAATAGATGCAGAGAAAGCATTAGACAAAATCCAGCTTCCTTTCTTGATAAAAACCCTCAAGAAAGTCGGGATAGAAGGAGCATAGCTTGATATCATAAAAGCTATATATGAACGACCCAACACTAATATAATTCTCAATGGGGAAAAACTGAGAGCTTTCCTCCTAAGGTCAGGAACAAGGCAGGGATATCCACTCTTGCCACTGTTATTCAACATAGTATTGGAAGTCTTTGCCTCTGCAATCAGACAACACAAAGAAATAAAATGTACCCAAATAGGCCAGGAGGAAGTCAAACTCTCACTCTTCACAAATGACATGATACTGTATATGGAAAACCCTAAAAATTCCACCAAAAACTGCTAGAATTGATTCATGAATTCAGCAAAGTTGCAGGATATAAAATCAACACACAGAAATCGATTGCATTCCTATACACCAACAATGAAGCCACAGAAAGAGAAATCAAGGAATCGATCCCATTTACAGTTGCACCAAAAACCATAAAATACCTAGGAATAAATCTAACCAAAGAGGTGAAAAATCTATACACTGAAAACTATAGAACGCTTATGAAAGAAATTGAAGAAGACACAAAAAAATGGAAAAAGATTCCATGCTCCTAGATAGGAAGAACAAATATTGTTAACATGTCAACACCACCCAAAGCAACCTACATATTCAACACAATCCCTATCAAAGTAACACCAGCATTCTTCACAGAGCTAGAACAAATAATCCTAAAATTTGTATGGAAACAGAAAACACCCCAAAGAGCCAAAGCAATCTTGAAAAAGAAAACCAAAGCAGGAGGCATCACAATCCCAGACTTCAAGCTATACTACAAAGCTGTAGCCATAAAGACAGTATGGTACTGGCAGCAGAACAGACACTCAGATCAATGGAACAGAATAGAGAACCCAGAAATGGACCTACAAACAATGGCCAACTAATCCTTGACAAAGCAAGAAACAATATCCAATACATTGAAGATAGTCTCTTTAGCAAGTGGTGCTGGGAAAACAGGACAGTGACATGGAGAAGAATGAACCTGGACCACTTTCTTACACCATACACAAAAATAAACTCAAAATGGATGAAAGACCTCAATATAAGACAGGAAGCCATTAAAATCCTTGAGGAGAAAGCAGGAAAAAAACTCTTTGATCTTGGCTGCAGCAACTTCTTACTCAACACGTCTCCGGAGGCAAGGGAAACAAAAGCAAAAATGAACTACTAGGACCTCATCAAAATAAAAAGATTCTGCAAAGCAAAGGAAACAATCAATAAAACTAAAAGGCAACCAGCAGGATGGGAGAAGATATTTGCAAATGACATATCAGAGAAAGGGTTAGTATCCAAAAATCTATAAAGAACTTACCAAATTCACCACCCAAAAAAACAAATAATCCAGTGAAGAAATGGGCAAAAGACATGAACAGACACTTCTCCAAGGAAGACATCCAGATGGCCAACCGACACATGAAAAAATGTTCCACATCACTCATTATCAGGGAAATACAAATCAAAACCACAAGGAGATATCACCTCACACCTGTCAGAATGGCTAACATTAACAACTCAGGCAACAACAGATGTTGGCGACGATGCGGAGAAATAGGATCTCTTTTGCATTGTTGGTGGCAATGCAAGCTGGTGCAGCCACTCTAGAAAACAGTATGGAGGTTCCTCAAAAAACTAAAAATAGAACTCCCCTATGACCCAGCAATTGCACTACTAGGTATATATCTAAGGGATAGAGGTGTGTTGTTTCAAAGGGACACATGCACCCCCATGTTTATAGCAGCACTATCAACAATAGCCAAAGTATGGAAAAAGCTCAAATGTCCATTGATGGATGAATGGATGAAGAAGATGTGGTACAAATATACAATGGAGTATTACTTGGCAATCAAAAAGAATGAAATCTTGCCATTTGCAACTATGTTCATGGAACTGGACAGTATTATGCTAAGTGAAATTAGTCAGAGAAAGACAAATATCATATGACTTCACTCATATGAGGACTTTAAGAGACAAGACAGATGAACATAAAGGAAGGGAAACAAAAATAATATAAAAACAGGGAGGGGGACAAAACAGAAGAGACTCATAAATATGGAGATCCAACTGAGGGTTACTGGAGGGGTTGTGGGAGGGGGGATGGGCTAAATGAGTAAGTGTCACTAAGGAATCCACACCTAAAATCATTGTTGCTAATTTGGAGGTAAATTATAAAAAAAAGTTAAAAGAAAAAAAAGATACCAAGAAATCAAATCAACTGTATAGTAAAAGAATCATTTGCCATATTCAAGTGGATTTATTCCTAATATTGATCCTCAACATCACTATTGGTCCTCAATGTCACTCATCATCAGGGAATTGTGTATCAAAATCACAATGAGACATCACTACACACATGTTGGAATGGTTATCATTAAGAATACAAAAGATAACAACTGCTGGTGACATGTGGAGAAAACGGAGCCCTTGTGTGCTGTTGGTGGGAATGTAAATTGGTTCCGACACTGTGGAAAACATAGAGTAAGGAGGTTCCTCAAAAAATTAAAAACACAAATACCATTTTATTCAGAAATCCCACTTCCGGTTACATATCTAAAGGACATGAACAGGATGTCAAAGGGATATCTGCACTCTCATGTTGACAGATGAATGTTTATATAGATATAGATATAGATATAGATATAGATATAGATATAGATATAGATGATATAGATATAGATATATAGACATACACACATATATATACACTTATATATATACACACACATACACACATGTATGTGTGTGTTATATGTGTCTGTATACATATGTTTATATGTACATATAAAATACATATTCAATATCGATGATAAATAGATGAGAAAGAAAGAAAGAAAAGAAAAAATAGAAAAGAAAAGAAATGAAAAGAACAGAAATAACAATATTCATCCAAGAGAAAGAAGCAAATTATGCCATTTGCAACAACATGGATGCACCTTGAGGGGATTATGCTAAGTGAAATGTTAGGCATAGAAGGACAAACACTATAAAATGTCACTTATATGTGTAATCTTGAAAAGCCAAATTCATAAGAGTAGAATGCTGGTTTTCAGGGTCTTGGGTGTGGGAGAACTGGGCAGATGGTGTTTAAGGTTACAACTTACAACTAGTAGATAAGTAAGTCCTGGACAGCATAGATATTATCTAATGCACAGCATCGAAATTGTAGTCAACAGTACAGTATGACAAACTTCAAAATTGCCAAGAGACTAGATCTTAACTGTTCTCACCACAAAAAAGAAATTATAATTATGTGGCATGATAAAGATGTTAGCTAACATTATGACGGTAATTATATAATATATAAATATATCAAATGAACACATTGCACATCTTATACTTACACAAGTTATTTGCCAATAATAACTCAATGAAAAATAAAGTAAATAAACTAAAAAAAAATAAAATTAGTGAATGTTGTGGAGTGGCCAGATACTTTCCTTTTCTATTTGAGACACACATCCAACAAAGTCATTAAATTATTAAATAATTGACAGTATACAAAGTGCTTTCCAAACATCTCATTTGAAGTAGATTTTATACAGCTGTATGAGAAAAATATCAGATATATCCCTTTTAAAATGTTTGATAAAGTGTTGTCATGTGTCCTAATGTCAGAGACACTCCTTTGAACATATTAGATAGATCTAACTTCTTAACAGGCAGTTACTACTGAATTATTCATTATTATTAATATGATATCTGGTAAACATATCTGAAAACTGAATATGCTAATTATAGTTTTTGACAAATTCTTTGCCCAAACTTACATTTTGATTCCATAACTTAGATTACGTCAACTGTTCATTTATTAAAAACAGTACTTTATAGACCAATACTTCTGTACAATCCTACCCCAAAATGGCCATAATCGATAAAATACATACCTTCCATCCTGCCCCTTTGGTTTTGCATTAACAATGAATATCAAATATAAATGATTGTGTATTCTTTTCTATTCTCCTCTTGGCTGTTATTTTATATGACCTTCTTAAATGATCAGATTATGTGTTTATACTATTAACCTGAAAGTTAAAATAGAGAATTCATCTTTTTTAACATATGTGAAATTTAAGAAAAAAAACAGATGAATATATGGGAAGTAGGGGGAGAGGAGAAAGGGAAACAACCATGAAAGACTCTTAAATACAGAGCTCCAAGTGAGGGTTGATGGAGGGAGGCGGGGTGCGGTATTGGCTAGATGGGTGATGGGTACTAAGGAGGGCACTTGCTGTGATGAGCACTGGGTGTTGTATGAAAGAGATGAATTACTGAATTCTGCTCCTGAAATCAGTACTGCACTGTATGTTAACTAACTAGAATTTAAATAAAATTTGAAAAGAAAAAAAACATGTTTCTCAGCTTGAGATGTAATTGACAAAATTGTATATATTTAAAGTGTGCAATGTGATGATTTGACATATGTGTACATTGTGAAATGTTTACCAAAAAATCTGGTTAATTAACACATCCATCACCTCATATACGTACCTTGTGTGTGTGAGTGTGTGTATGTCCGTGGTGAGAATGCTTAAGGTTTACTGTCTTACACATTTCAAGCATGAAACATGTTATTAACTATAGTCACCTTGCAGTGCATTTGATACCAAGAAATTATTCGTTGTACAGCTGAAGTCTTGTACCCTTTGACCAGCATCTCCCCGTTCCTGCCATCCAGCCCCAGGCCCTGATAACCACCATACTACTGTATGTTTATAGAAATTCTACTCTGATTTTTAGATTCCACATATGAGTGGTATCACACAGTATTTGTTTTTCTGTCTGGTTAGTAATTCTTAGCCTAATGTCCTCTAGGTTTTTCCATGTTGTCACAAATGACAGAATTTCTTTTTGTAGCTGGATAATATTCCTTTTTGTGTATATATATATGTAAATTATATACATATATTTACATATGTAATATATGTGATTATAAGTTGTATATGTAATTTATATATAATTATTTATATTTTTGTGTATATGATATACAAATATACACATATAAAATATATATGATTTTATATATGAAAAATATATATATTGCATCTTCTTTATCCATTCATGCATCAATAGACACATGTTATTTCCATGTCTTACCTACAATGAATAAAGCTGTCATGAACATAGGAGTGCTGATTATCTCCTCAAGATACTGATTTAACTTCCTTTGGATATTTTCCCTGAAGTGGATCATATAGGGGTTCTATTTTTAATTGGTTGAGGAACATCCATACTGCTTTCTTCTTTCATTTTTTTATTTTATTCATTTGTTCTTCTCTTTGCCTTCTCCACCTTCTAGAGGCCACCTACATGCCTCAGTTGTTGGCTCTTTCCCCCATCTCAAAGCCAGCAGTGTATTTCCTCTTATCTCTGACCCCCTGTCTCCCTCTTATAAGGACCCTTGTGATTACATTAGCCCACATAGATAATGCAGGATAATCTTCCAATCTGAAGATCCTTAATTTATTCACATCTGTAAAGTCCTTTTGCCATGTAAGTAATATACAACCACAGATGTCAGGGATTAGGATGTGGACACCCTGACAAAAGAGAAGGAGGAGGTACTGCTAAATCTATCACACCACCAAATATATATACAATAAATGATGAAACTCTGAAAATAAACTTTGGTGACCACCATGGTAATAATGGCTTCTTGGAGGAATTAATAAGGGATGATTGATTGTAAAACTAGGATGTAAAATTAAGCAAAAACAGAATTCTACCTAATTTTAATGTATCTGCCCACAAGACACTTATAAATTACCAACAGAAAGATAATAACTTTATAACAGACAGCCCAAGTGTCCATCAATAGATGAATAGATAAAAAAGAGGTAGTGTGTATAGGTAGTGTGTGTGTGTATACATATATGTATATATGTACATACATGATATATAACAGAATATTATATGTATATATACATACAATGGAATATTGAATGAATATTATTCAGCCATCAAAAAGAATAAAATCTTGCCATTTGCAGTGACATAAATGGAGCTAGATAGTGTTATCCTAGTGAAATAAGACAGTCAGAGAAAGACAAATACCATATGATTTCACTCATACATGGAATTTAAGAAACAAATAAGCAGAGGAAAGAGAGAGAGAGAGAGAGAGAAACTAAAAAAACAAAAAAAACCAAAAAACAGACTCTTAACAATAGAGAGCAAACAGATGGTTACCAGAGGGGAGATGGGCAGGGGGATGGGTTAAATAACTGATGGGGATGAAGGAGGGCACTTGTTGTAATGAGCACTGGGTGTTGTATGGAAGTGTTGACTCATTGCATTGTGCACTTGAAACTAATATTACATTGTATGTTAACCTACTGGAATTTAAATAAAAACTTAAAAAAAAATTCCTGGCAGGCACCAATATCACTAATATCACAATGTCACTTCTATGGTATTCATGCCAATAAATGAATAAATTGAATGTAATCATGCATAAGTAAAACTTTAACTGAAAGATAATTATATTAAATAAATGGTCTATACTCTTCAAAAATTTTAGGCCCATTAAAGACAAGGAAGACTAAGAAATGTTTCCACATTAGAGCACAGTAAGAGATGTAGTACCTAAATCCAACTTGTGATCCTGGATTAGATCTTTTCTTCAGGAAATACTCCCATGAGCACTTAGAGGTAAGTATGTGTATTATTCTCCATATATTGCAGAGAAATATTTAAAGTGCATATTAACATTACAATACTATAGACAGAAAATGATAACGCACCCAGGGTAAGGTGTTAACATTTGTGGAATCCAGTGAAGGTCTACAGTAAGTGTACGTACTATTTACTTTTATGTAAGTTGTTCTTATTGTTGTTGTGCTTGTAAAATTATAATAAGAACAGGATGAATGTGAATTTGAAATTGTTATTATTTTTGAAATCACTTGATGTTGTCATGACATAACCAGTGACCTGCCAGCCCCATATTTGTCAAACATACAGAAGACATGACCCTGAAGACAACAGAAGAACCGAGAATGAATGCACCTGCTATAAGCCAGAGCTGATTTCTGTGATGACCTGGGTGGCGTGCCTGTGCTAGTAATCCTGTACTGCTGAGGCACAACAGAGACATAATCAGGCGTGTGTGTATTCTGCACAGGAGCAAGTATAAGATGAAGCGGGAAAAGACTGGGAGACACCTGTCTGCCTGAGGGGGAGAGATTTCCTGGGGCCAAACAGCAGCTGGCACATCAGTGGATTTGGCCACCAATGGCAGCTGGGAGAAGGCCAGACCCATCACTGGTTCTTCAGGAAGGTTGCCTGTGGCCCAAATCCATGCATGCTGTGTAAATGCCAATTTTGCAGAAGTTAGTTTGAAGTTTAGAGCTGGCAATGGTATGATGCCAGGGTTTCTAGTCTATCTTCAGTGTTGGTGACCCTAAAGGGACCTCCAGAGCTAAAAATCTACTGCCATTACTCTGCTTTTGCCACATACAAGTTAAGCTTAGTCAAGTGCCCAACTATAGTTCAGGTCATGATCTCACAGTTTGTGAATTTGAGCCCCACATTGGGCTCTGTGCTGACAGTTCAAAGCCTGGAGCCTGCTTAGGATTCTGTGTCTCCTCTCTCTCTGCTCCTCCCCTGCTCACATTCAGTCTCTGTCTCTGTCTCTGTCTCTCTCCCTCTCCCTCTCCCTCTCCCTCTCTCTCTTTCTCTCTAAAAAATAAATAAACATTAAAAATTTAAAAAAAAACACTAAAGTTAGATACTGGGACACTCTGGTACTACATAAGACAACCCAAATAGTAAGATTTCCATAGTGCAAAATGATTTGAAGAACCAAGCTATTTTTCTTGTTTTTTAAAGTTTGTTTTGTTTTGTTTTTTTTCTTTGTGATGGTTCACCATATGTGGTCACAGTTATTCACTAAAAGTTCATTTGTATGGGTGATTCTTGGTTTTTCATTTCTTAGACAGTAGGTAAGGACAAGTGAATATACACCATATTGTTGTTTATACCTAGTTGGTCATAAAGGAAGGATCACAGATACACAAAGGAGAAGAGAAAGTCAACAGAAACTAACAAGGTAGTTTCAGCCACAGAGGGAATGGAGGGGAAGTTTGGGGATGTATTTTTCATCTTAATAATCTAGGAAATAAGGTTTTAATCATCATATCTAAGCTTTAAAGGCCTCAAAAACTACAAATAAGATTTGGTTTACCATACAAAACTCAGATTTCAAGATTTTACTTTACAGTGAATTGTCCTTCATCTGCTCTAGCTGAATAATACAGCTGCCAGTTTAGTGTTATGTACACACCACACTTATTTCATAAGGAGATGGTTGGCAAACATATAGGTAACAAAACTGCTACTTTTATAAAATAAATACATTTATTTATATGGAAAATATATAAGTTGATTTTCATTATGTACTTTCTAATCTCAAACATTCAAATTATATCAAGCCTAAAAAGAAAACTAACATTTTCCATAAGCTTTTTTTTCAAAATGATTGAATGATTTTATATTCCATAAACAATGTGTGATACCTCCAATTACTTCATAGTTTTGCAACATTTGGGATTGTTATATTATCTATATGTTTATAGACATTTTACTGTGTGTTCCATATGCTTTTATCACAAAATTTTTCTACTATATTTTCAGGTAATTCTTTCAAACACCAATTGGATTCATGCAGTCATTTCCAGAGCTTAGAAGTCTGTCTGCCTCAGATATTCCTTACTGCTCCTCAGGCTAACCATGTGCCCCAAACACTTCCAATAATCCCTGGCCTTTAATGACCCTTACCTTACAGGTTATATCCCACAACTCTTTAAGTGATTTCCACCTCTTATACACTTCCCACTGCCTCGAGAAAGAAACACAATATGCTTATGTTTACTTCAGTATTTCAGAGACTTTCTTGTTATAATTCATAAAACTCATTTTCTTACTGCTGCTATAGGGTATTAAAGAATACAGACCAAAATTCCTCTCTACATTAATTCCAAAAAGAATAACAGGATTGCAGAAAAGATTTAAGATATTTCACTATGTCTTTAGTTAAACCAAAAATAGAAAACAAATTTTAGGGCAAATTCTTCCTTAAAAGGAAAAAATTATAAGACAATAGTCTAGGTTTTTAAAAATTAGGTATATCGTCATTCTACAGGAATTTTATTTCTTAATTTCAATTAAGGATAGGATACCTTTGTTTTATTTATTGTACCATGGAAAATACTGATTTTTGATCTTTGTTTTACATGGATGTTTTCTCCATTGGAGAGTGATTAGTATTTAGGCAGACTGTTTAATTCATATCTGTGAGTCAGAGCTCTGTGGTCCTGAGAGACACATACTCCACTGGTGCTGAGTGAGTAAATGGGAGAGAAGACGATGGATGTATGCAGACAAGTCCTTACTGAGGAGGCACTGTGTTGTCCTGTGAAGGTCATGAGTGCACAGGCCTCTCCTGTCCCACTAGTCTCCTTACTGCCCCTCTTACATCTTTGTTTCTGAGAGTGTAGATTAGAGGGTTGAGGCTAGGTGTGACAACAGTATAAAAAAGGGCAATGAACTTGCCTTGTTCTTGAGAACTTCCTGATGGTGGCTGCAGATATATGCACAAGATTGGAATGAAAAAGAGGGACACAACCATAAGATGGGCTCCGCATGTTCCAAAGAGTCTCTGAAGTCTGGTTGATGACTGCAACCTCAGCACAGTACGGGCAATGGCAACATATGAGCTGAGAATCAGGATGAGTGGTATGAAAACAAAAATGGAGCTTGTGATCAGGAGGGTCAGCTCATTAGCACGGGTATCAACACACGATAATCGCAGCAGTGCTGGAACTTCACAGAAGAAATGGTCCACTTGGCGATGTCCACAGAGGGGGACCCAGAAGGTAAAGGAGGAATGAAGTGCTGAGTTGGTAAAGCCACTGACCCAGGAAGCCACAGCCAACAGGTGGCAGAAACGAGGGTTCATGAGCACGGTGTAATGTAGGGGTCTACAGACAGCTGCATAACGGTCATAGGACATGACCACCAGGAGGACACACTCTGTGGTTCCCAGTGCAAGGGCAAAGTAAAGTTGAGTCATGCAACCGGCATAAGAGATGGTCTTTTCTGGGCCCCAGAGATTGACCAGCAACTGAGGGATGGAGCTGGTGGTGTAGCAGAGATCCAGAAAAGAGAGGTTTGAGAGGAAGAAGTACATGGGAGTGTGGAGATGGGCGTCCAGGTATGACAAGACAATAATAAACAGGTTGCCTATCAATGTCATCAAGTAGAACATCAAGATAAGCACAAAGAGAACTACTTCCAGATGAGGCCAATGTGAAAAACCCAGTAGAATAAAGTAGCCTTCAGAACTTGCATTTTTCCCCTTCATCATTCTTTCCTTGTTACCTGAGAAAAGAATCACATACTTCCCCAAAACGTAAGAAAATGCTCCAAGAATCATAGGGACACATGGAAAAGAAACAGAAGCCAGTTTAAAAGGACTACCACTGTTCAACGCTGGGACATTTTGGGCATTAAGAGAAATTATGCTAATGAATTGAGAGAAGTAAGAATCCAAAACCTTATAGTGATATATTTATAAATTATTAGTGGAGAAGAAAATATTATTTCTGTCAGTAGGGATCCTAATAATGTGTATAGAAGGAATGGTAGAGTTAAAAATGGTAAATAGATACTAAAAACTAGTGAATGAAATATGAGAAACAGGATATTTACATGCTCTAAAATACCTCCTCACTAATTACCTGTTAATTACAAAATGAAGAATAGTAAACTTCACAAGAGAAAAATGTGGTGGATGAACATCACAAGATTAGTCAATATTAACAATATTAATAATACATTAGTCAATATTAATAATACAATATTGACAACACCAGTGTTGAGACAAACCAACATCTTGCACCTACTGACATGATGCTCTGAGCAGGACACAATGTCACTCAGTGACATTCCTGCCAAAAATGCACAGCCTGATTTTAGCATTGAAGACACATGAGACCAACTCAAATTGAGACAAGCTGGACAAAATAGCTGTCCTGTAACCTTCAAAAATATTCAGTTAAATGAAGACAAATAAAGGCTGAGGAACTGGTCTAGACTAAGGAGATGAAGGAGACACATTATCTAAATGGGGGGCCCTGCACTGGGAAAACATAGCTACTAGCAGCCTATTTCAGAGTATTGGAGAAATACGACTTTCGACTATGGATTAGATAATAATATTGTATTCATATTACATTTCCTGTTTTGTCAACTCTGCTGTTATGTAAAATAAAGTTCCTGTTCTTAGGAAATCAACATCAAAGTATTTAAAGGTAAAGGGACATGATGTCTCTTACTTAGTCTCCAATGGCCAGAAAAAGAGATGATGATAGGTAGGTAGTTAGGTAGCTAGGTAGGTATGTAGGTAGATGGATAGAAAACGTCTTTCTAGACACAATATAAACTACTGCTGGATCTGTAAAGGGTTAGTGGTGGTTCTTTGTACCATTTTTGCAGCTTCTCTGTAAATTTTAAATTTCACCAGAATAAAAAATTTCACAAATTAAATATAAAATAAAAAAAATTTCCACTTTTATATTTTATCCAGATATTTGCCATGTTATAGTAACATAGCTTCTTAACTGTCAAATTCTCATTTATCCCAGGGTGATATCTGGGTAAACAGTAATTGGAAACTTCCTCACATAACTACAGAAGAAAATTTCCATGAAACAAATGATCTTTTTTTGATGAATAGCTTTAGTTTCCTTTTCAACATATTCAGGCTGTGTTCCATTAATGGGATTATAAAAAAAACAACAACAGAATAACTTTAATTCCAATAATCTCTCATGGACAAAAAGTCATGATGAACATCAAATCTATGACCAATTTCAAAATGTTTTCTGTAGCACCCCCTTATCCACTGGGTTCCAAGACCCCCAGTGGATGCCTGAAACAAAGGTTAGTACCAAACCCTATACATACTATTGTTTTCCTATAAATACATGCCTATATTAAGTTTAATTTACAAATTTAGGCACAATAAGAGATTAACAACTGTAATAAAATGGAACAATTATAATATACTGTAGTGAGAGTTATAGGACTATGGTGTCTCTCCCAAATATCTGATTGTACTCACTCTTATTCTCCTTGTGATTCTGTAAGATAACAATATGCCCACCTGATCAGAGATGAAGTGGCAAGAATGACCCAGGCATGTGACCTAGCGTTGGGCTGCAATTGACTTTCTGATGAACCCTCAGGAGGATCATCTGCTTCCAGAGGCCATGGTTGATCGCAGGGTTACTGAAACTACACAAAGTGTTACCTCAGATAAGGGAACTACTGTCCACAGGGTGAAAATTCTGGAGCTTCAGTTAAATATTTTTGTAGGAAGACCATTCTCTTCTGACTGTTTAGTTGCACTCAGGACTTGTTTCTAGACTGAAAACTAGGGAACAAGTAGAAATACAAAAAAGGCAGATGGACAACATCAACTTACAGATACTCATAATATGAACAAGGCCAAAGATCTTAGTTTTGGTGAACATATCTGTGACATGGACTGGGGAGAAAG
Source organism: Panthera pardus (assembly GCF_024362965.1). Taxonomy (NCBI): domain Eukaryota; kingdom Metazoa; phylum Chordata; class Mammalia; order Carnivora; family Felidae; genus Panthera; species Panthera pardus. The sequence continues at coordinate 106,839,848 of NW_026526732.1, forward strand.
TGATAGAATGCTTCCCATGGGACATGTGAATGTAACTGAATTTGAAAAGAATTTTTAGGAATGGAAGATACAAATTATTTGAGAGAGCAAAGGAGGAAGAGTGCGAGTATGGGGTTGGGGGGGGGGGAGCGGGAATAGAAAGTAACCTGATCATAGGGTGTAAAGCTGAATCTGTGTCTGTCACAGGCTTGATGAAGGTGTCCACATTATTTCTTTCTCTCCAAGATGAGAATGGAGATAGTGTTTGAATTCTGAGCATAATTTATAATTTCCACATATATTTTTATTTTCCAACTTCAGAAGAATTCTGAATATTTACTGAAACTAATGAATGGCTATTTATCTTTTAATATACTGTGCCTAATGAGTCTTATGTTTCTTTTTGTTGTTAAAAAAATTTAATCACTTTCATAATAGTTATACCTCTTAGATTATTCTTTTTCTCTTGTGGGTTTTGAATCTGTCTTGGGAGAGATTGATGCTATCTTTTCGCCTACAGTTAGTGTGACAGGGCTCTGCCTCATTCAGTTTTGCTGCATCTGTCTCCACCTTCCACAGCCAGGTCTCCCTCACACTTCTTAATAAGCTACAGCAAAAACAGAAGGAAACCACAGCAGAGACACCTGTGGTTGCCTCTCAATTTGCTCACCTTCTATAAATACAACTCTTGAAAAAGATGTTACAAGTGGCTCTTTGATTGAGTTGAAGCAGGAAAGTTAGAAACAGTTTGGTCCAAGGCTGTAGGACTGACTCAACTTCAACACTCTTAATCATTAACTAGGTGTTACATGAAACTAAGCCACTTTCTACAGCTCAGAAACCATCCAGGATAATCACACAAGTGCATTGCTTAAAAATAAATTCTTTGTAAGTAAACAGAAGTTTAGTTCAAGGAATTATTATACCATGGGAGAGAGTAATTATAAAGATGTAGAGATCTGTAAAGGGTAACTTGGACCGAGATACAGTATCCAAGAAAATAAACTTGGAAGGGGGGCTCCCTCTCCATGGCTGAGGATCAGACCTCACCAAAGAGGAGTGGCTGCAGCCCACTGGGTGAAGACATCTGCTTTGACTGAAACAAACAACAGTAACAGATGGTAAATCATAAAGATCACTTCACTTAGGAGTCACTGCTATTTGAGAGATGAAGGAAAAATCCTGAGATTCCTTTTTAATTTCCCTAGAACGGGAGATAATACATCATGAGATATATGATCCCAAATGCCATTGCCCCTTCTAATGCAGATATAACTTTCTCCTTCTTTACACAGTTACCTGGACAACTTAGTGCATTAGCTGAAAGTGCAGCAGTGAGGTGTCTGTCTGTTGCATGGCTTGTCCTTAGCATTCTACAGAACTTAGAAAGGGGAAGGAGATGAGGAATGAACGGTTACCAGACACGACTAGAGAAAAGGTAGGAAATTTATGGTTTAATTTTCTTCTTACTGGAAGGGAGAGAAGTAAAGACTTTATCCCTAGTTGCTTTGGTAGGCTATAGAATGAAATATCTTCTTTCTTTTTTTGAGGAAAAGACCTGAGTGTTTTCCTGTCTACAAATCACTGGCCAGCTTACTTTTTTCTTACTTTAGTCTTTTTATGCTCTTACATAGTGCTTAATTAGTACTCGTGCCTCCTGTGTCTGTCCACATTCCCTTTATCTGTCTTCATGATCTATACCCTCCTTCCTGGTGGACCTACCTGACCTCTGGTTTTCATCTCCTTGAAATTACCAACATAAATGTGTGCCCACACCATACATTCTAATCCTCTATATCATAGGACAACAGAGTCTGGAAATTACTGTGATTACCATTGCTACAAAAGAGAGTCCTGTGTTTACCCAAAAGATTTGGTTTAGTTGAAAGGAGGACCTTATTAGAACATGCAGTGTATCAGGGGATGGACCCTTTTCCTACAGCAACTGGAGCCTTTACGTAAATAAAATAATTCTCTTGATTAGAGCCATTGGGAGGGTAAATCCCAGAGAGGCAATTATTGCCCTTCCAAGAGTTGTCCTGGTTGGAACAGCTTCTGAGGGATATCTTCCACATGATACCACACTGTTGTACTAATATAACAATGAATCTACAGACCAACCATCACTGACAAACATGCTTTAAGCTGTGTCGATAGGGAAGGGAACGGGTTTCCCTGAATTACCTGAAATTTTCCCCCCAATTCCTTACCATGCTAAGGGTCAAATCTGAGGGATAACTTGTCAGAAATATTCCAATCTGGGGAAGGAAAGGAATTATGAAACATTTTTAAGTGTAATACGTAAAGACTATACAAAACCTATATCATGAGCTTATACATTAATGAACACTTTTACATTTTACATTGTTTCTACCTAATATATTCCATTTGACCAAAGAAATCTTGGTATGAAAATCATATTATAATAAGATTACATTTTAAAAATAGCAATTGTTAGGGCACCTGGGGGGCTCAGTTGGTTAAGCATCTCACGTTAGCACAGGTCATGATCTCTCGGTTTGTGGGTTCAAGTTCTGTGTCGGGTTCTGTGCTGACATGTGAGAGCCCAGAGACTGCTTCAGATTCTGTGTTTCCCTCTCTCTCTGCACTTCCCTTGCTCATGCTCTCTCTCTCCCTCAAAAATTAAGGACCATTTTTAGATGCCAATCAGGTATTTCCTTTTCTATTTTATTTTTAAGTTTTTAAAATACAATTTATTGTCAAATTGGTTTCCTTACAGCACCCAGTGCTCATTCCAACAGGTGCCCTCCTCAATGCCCATCACCCACTTTCCCCTCTCCCCACCCCCATCAACACTTAGTTTGTTCTCAGTATTTTAAGAGTCCCTTATGGTTTGCCTCCTTCCCCCTCTGTAACTTCCCCTCTCCCCGTTCCTCTCTCCCATGGTCTTCTGTTAAGTTTCTCAGGATCCACATATGAGTGAAAACATGGTATCTGTCTTTCTCTGCCTGACTTATTTCACTTAGCATAATACTTTCCAGTTCCATCCATGTTGCTACAAATGGCCAGATTTCATTCTTTCCCACTGCCAAGTAGTGTTCCATTGTATGTATAAACCACATCTTCTTTATCCATTCATCAGTTGAATGGATATTTCCATAATTTGGCTATGTTGAAAGTGCTGCTATAAACATTGGGGTACAAGAGCCCCTATGCATCAGCACTCCTATATCCCTTGGGTAAATTCCTAGCAGTGCTATTGCAGGGTCATAGGGTAGATCTATTTTTAATTTTTTGAGAAACCTCCATACTGTTTTCCAGAGTGGCTGCACCAGTTTGAATTCCTACCAACAGAGCAAGACGGTTCCCATTTCTCCACATCCTCACCAGCATCTATAGTCTCCTGATTTGTTCATTTTAGCCACTCTGACTGGAGTGAGGTGGTATCCGAGTGTGGTTTTGATTTGTATTTCCCTGATGAAGAGCGACGTTGAGCATCTTTTCATGTGTCTGTTGGCCATCTGGATGTCTTCTTTACAGAAGTGTCTATTCATATTTTCTGCCCATTTCTTCACTGGATTGTTTTTTTGAGGGGTGTGGAGTGTGGTAAGTTCTTTATAGATTTTGGATACAAGCCCTTTGTCTGATATGGCATTTGCAAATATCTTCTCTCATTCCATCAGTTGCCTTTTAGTTTTGTTGATTATTTCCTTTGCAGTGCAGAAGCTTTTTATCTTGATGAGGTCCCAATAGTTCATCTTTGCTTTTAATTCCCTTGCCTTTGGAGATGTGTCAAGTAAGAACTTGCTGCAGCTGAGGTCAGAGAGGTTTTTTCCTGCTTTCTCCTCTAGAGTTTTGATGGTTTCCTGTCTCACATTCAGGTCCTATATCCATTTTGAGTTTATTTTGTGAATGGTGTCAGAAAGTGGTCTAGTTTCATTCTTCTGCATGTTGCTATCCAGTTCTCCCAGCATCATTTATTAAAGAGACTGTCTTCTTTCCATCGGATATTCTTTCCTGCTTTGTCAAACAGTAGTTGGCCATACTTTTGTGGGTCCAATTCTGGAGTCTGTATTCTATTCCATTGGTCTGTGTCTGTATTTGTGCCAATACCATGCTGTCTTGATGATTGCAGCTTTGTAATAGAGGCTGAAGTCTGGGATTGTGATGCCTCCTGCTTTGGTCTTCTTCTTCAATATTAATTTGGCTATTTGGGGTCTTTTGTGGTTCCATACAAATTTTAGGATTGCTTGTTCTAGCTTTGAGAAGAATGCTGGTGCAATTTTGATTGGGATTGCATTGAATATGTAGATTGATTTGGATAGTATTGACATTTTAACAATATTTATTCTTCTAATCCATGAGCACGGAATGTTTTTCCATTTCTTTGTATCTTCTTCAATCCTTCATAAGCTTTCTATAGTTTTCAGCATACAGATCTTTTACATCGTTGGTTAGTTTTTTTTTTTCCTAGGTATTTTCTGATTCTTGGTGCAATTGTGAATGGAATCAGTTTCTTTATTTCTCTTTCTGTTACTTCATTATTAGTGTACAAGAATTAAACTGAGTTCTGTACATTAATTTTGTATCCTGCGACTTTGCTGAATTCATTTATCAGTTCTAGCAGACTTTTGGTGGAGTCTATCGGGTTTCCCATGTAGAGTATCATGTCATTGTGCAAAAAGTGAAAGCTTGACTTCATCTTTGCCAATTTGGATGCCTTTGATTTCCTTTTTTGTCTGATTGCTGATACTAGAACTTCCCACACTATGTTAAACAGCAGCGGTGAGAGTGGACATCCCTGTCATGTTGCTGATCTCATGGGAAAGCTCTCAGTGTTTCCCCACTGAGGATGATATTAGCTGTGGGCTTTTCATACATGGCTTTTGTAATGTTTAAGTATGTTCCTTCTATCCCTAATTTCTCAGGTTTTTATTAAAAAAGAATGCTGAATTTTGTCGAATGCTTTTTCTGCATCTATTGACAGGATTATATGGTTCTTATCTTTTCTTTTATTAATGTGATGTATCACATTGGTTGATTTGCGAATGTTGAACCAGCCCTGCATCCCAGGAATGAATCCCACTTGATCATGGTGAATAATTCTTTTTATATGCTGTTGAATTCAATTTGCTAGTATCTTGTTGAGAATGTTTGCATCCATATTCATCATGGATATTGGCCTGTAGTTCTCTTTTTTTGCTGGGTCTCTGTCTGGTTTGGGAATCAAAGTAATGCTGGCTTCATAGAATGATGAGTCTAGAAGTTTTCCTTCTCTTTCTATTTTTTGGAATAGCTTGAGAAGGATAGGTATTATCTCTGCTTTAAATGTCTGGTGGAATTCCCCAGGAAGCCATCTGTTACTGGACTCTTGTTGGGAGATTTTTGATAACTGATTCAATTTCTTCACTAGTTATGGGTCTGTTCAAACTTTGTGTTGCTTTCCATTTGAGTTTTGGAAGTGTGTGGGTGCTTAGGAATTTGTCCATTTCTTCCAGGTTTCCAGTTTGTTGGCATATAATTTTTCATAGTATTCCCTGATAATTGCTTGCATTTCTGAGGGATTGGTTGTAATAATTTTATTTTCATTCATGATTTTATCTACTTGGGTCACCTTCCTTTTCTTTTTGAGAAGCCTGGCTAGAGGTTTATCAATTTTCTTTATTTTTTCAAAAAACCAACTCTTGGTTTCATTGATCTGCTCTACTTTTTTTTTTTTTTTTTTTTAGATTCTGTATTGTTTATTTCTGCTCTGATCTTTATTATTTCTCTTCTTCTGCTGCGTTTGGGGGGGGGGGCTTTGCTGTTCTGCTTCTAGTTCCTTTAGGTGTGCTGTTAGATTTTATATTTGGGACTTTTCTTGTTTCTTGAGATAGGCCTGGATTGCAATGTATTTTCCTCTCAGCATGCCTTTGCTTCATCCTAAAGCTTTTGGATTGTTGTATTTTCATTTGTTTCCATATATATTTTAATTTCTTCTCTAATTGCCTGGTTGACCCATTCATTCTTTAGTAGGGTGTTCTTTAACCTCTATACCTCCATGCTTTTGGAGGTTTTCCAGACTTTTTCCGGTGGTTGATTTCAAGCTTCATCGCATTGTGGTCTGAAAGTACGCATGGTATGATCTCAATTCTTGTATACTTATGAAGGGCTGTTTTGTGACACACTATGTGATCTATCTTGGAGCATGCTCCATGTGCATTCGAGAAGAAAGTATACTCTGTTGCTTTGGGATGCAGCATTCTAAATATATCTGTCAAGTCCATCTGATCCAATGTAGCATTCAGGGCCCTTGTTTCATTATTGATTCTCTGTCTAGATAATCTATCCATTGTTGTAAGTGGGGTATTAAAGTCCCCTGCAATTACCACATTCTTATCAATAAGGTTGCTTATGTTTATCATTAATTGTTTTATGTATTTGGGAGCTCTTGTATTCAGCATATAGACATTTATAATTGTTAGCTCTTCTTGATGGATAGACCCTGTAATTATGATATAATCCCCTTCTTCATCTCTTGTTACAGCCTTTAATTTAAAGTCTAGTTTGTCTGATATAAGTATGGCTACTCCAGTTTTCTTTTGACTTCCAGTAGCATGATAGATAGTTCTCCATCCCCTCACTTTCAATCTGAAGATGTCCTCAGGTCTAAAATGAGTCGCTGGTAGACAGAAAATAAATGGGTCTTGTTTTTTATCCATTCTGAGACCCTATGTCTTTTGGTGGGGGCATTTAGTCCATTTACATTCAGTGTTATTATTGAAAGATATGGGTTTAGAGTCATTGTGATGTCATGACTGTTATTCAATGTAGTATTGGACGACTTAGCCTCAGCAATCTGATAGTACAAAGGAATAAAAGGCATCCAAATCAGCAAGGCAGAAGTCAAACTTTCACTCTTTGCAGATGACATGATACTCTATTTGGAAAACCCAAAAGATTCCACCAAAAACTGCTAGAACTGAGCCATGAATTCAGCAAAGTTTCAGGATATAAAATCAATGCACAGAAATCGGTTGCATTCCTATACACCAATAATGAAGCAACAGAAAGATATATCAGGGAACTGATCCCATTTACAATTGTACCAAAACCCATAAAATACCTAGGAATGAACCCAACCTAAAATATGAAAAATCTATACACTGAAACTATAGAAAACTAAGAAACAAATTGAAGAAGATACACACACACACACACACACACACACACACACACACACAAAGAAAATATTCCATGCTCCTGGATTGGAAGAAGAAACATTGTTATAAAGTTGATACTACCCAAAGCAATCTACATATTCAACGCACTCCCTATCAAAATCACACCGGCATTCTTCACAGAGCTAGAAGAAACAATTCTGGTATGGAACCAGAAAGACCCCGAATACCCAAAGCAATCTTGAAAGAGAAAACCGAAGCTTGAGGAATCATACTCCTGGACTTCAAGATGTATTACAAAATGGTAATCATCAAGACAGTATGGTACTGGCACAAAAACAGACAGTCAGATAATGGAACAGAATAGAGAACCCAGCAATGGACCCACAAACGTATGCCCAACTAATATTTGACAAAGCAGACAAGAATATACAATGTAATAAAGACAGCCTCTTCAGCAAATGGTGTTGGGAAACTGGACAGTGACCTGCAGAAAAATGAACCTGGACCACCTTCTTACACCATACACAAAAATAACTCAAAATGAATGAAACACCTAAATTTAATACAGAGAGCCATCAAAATCTTGGAGGAGAAATCAGGCAAAAACTTCTTCGACCTCAGCCACAGCAACTTCTTACTCAACATGTCTCCAGAGGCAAGGGAACAAAAGCAAAGGAGAACTCTTGGAACCCAAATAAAAATATTCTGCACAGCAAAGGAAACAATCAATAAAACGAAAAGGCAATCAACGGAATGAGAGAAGATATTTGCTAATGACATATTACATAAAGGGTTAGTATCCAAAATGTATAAAGAACTTATAAAACTCAACATCCAAAAAACAAATAATCCAGTGAAGAAATGGGCAAAAGACATGAATAGACACTTCTCCAAGGAAGACATCCAGATGGCCAACCGACACATCAAAATTTGTTCCACATCACTCATCATCAGGGAAATACAAATCAAAACCACAAGGAGATACCACCTCACACCTGTCAGAATAGCTAACATTAACAATTCAGACAATGACAGATATTGGCGAGGATGTGGAGAAAGAGGATCTCTTTTGTACTGCTGGTGGGAATGCAAGCTGGTGTAGCCACTCTGGGAAACAGTATGGAGGCTCCTCAAAAAGTTAAAAATAGAACTCCTCTATGACCGAGCAATTTCACTACTAGGTATATACCCAAGGGATACAGGTATGCTGTTTCAAAGTGGCACATGGACCCCAATATTTATAGCAGCACTATTGACAATAGCCAAAGTATTCAAAGGGCCTAAATGTTATCAACAGATGAATGGATAAAGAAGTGGTAAGTATATACAATAGAGTATTAGTCAACAATCAAAAAGAATGAAATCTTGCCATTTACAACTACATGGATGGAACTAGAGGGTATTATGCTAAGTGAAATTAGTTAGAGATAGACAAATATCATATGACTTCACTCATATGAAGAATTTAAAATACTAAACAGAGGGGCGCCTGGGTGGCTCAGACAGTTAAGCGTCTGACTTCGGCTCAGGTCATGATCTCACGGTCTGTGAGTTTGAGCCCCGCGTGGGGCTCTGTGCTGACAGCTCAGAGCCTGGAGCCCATTTCAGATTCTGTGTCTCCCTCTCTCTCTGCCCCTCCCTTGTTCATGCTCTGTCTCTCTCTGTCTCAAAAATAAATAAACATTAAAAAAAAAAATTAAAAAAAAAATAAATAAATAAAATACTAAACAGATGAACATAAGGGAAGGGAAGCAAAAGAATACAAAAACAGGGAGTGGTACAAAACATAGGAGACTCTTAAATATAGAGAACAATCAGAGGGTTGATGGAAGGGTCGAGGGAAGGGGAATGGACTAATGGGTAAAGGGCATTAAGGAATCTACTCCTGAAATCATTGTTGGACTATATGCTAACTAACTTGGATAGAAAGTAAACAATAAATAAATTAAATAATAATAATAATAACAACAAACATTAAAAAAAAATTTAAGAATAGAGGGAGAGACAAAGCCTTTCCCAGACAAACAAAAATTAAAGGAAAACCAAACCAACCCTGCAAACAGTTTTAGGGCGGACTCTGTTGGAGAAAAATATAGCAAAGCATTAAAGACTAGAAAGGACCAGAAAACATCACCACAGACATGGATTCTATAAGCAACACATAGCACTAAATTCAAATCTTTCAATAATCACTCTGAATGTAAATGGACTAAATGCTCCAATAAAAATACATAGGATATCAGAATGGATAAAAAAGCCAAGATCCACCTATATGCTGCCTACAAAAGACTAACTTTATACATAAAGACATAGGCAGATGGAAAGTGAGGGAAAAGGCACCTGGGTGGCTCAGTCAGTTAGGCACCAGACACATGATCTTGGCTCAGGTCATGATCTCATAGTTTGTGGAATGAAGTCCCACATCGGACTCTGTGCTGACAGTTTGGAGCCTGCTTAGGATTCTCTCTCTCCCTCTCTCTGCCCCTCCTGCATTCACATCTCTCAAAATAAATGAATAAACTTAAAAAAAGGTGAGGGTATGTAGAACCATCTATCATGCTAAAAGACATCAAAAGAAAGCCAGAGTAGCCATACTTATATAGACAAACTAGATATTAAAACAAAGACTGTAACAAGAGATGTAGAAGGGCATTATATCATAATTAAGGGGTCTATCCATTCAGAGGATCTAACAATTGCAAATATCTGTGCCCTCAACTTGGAAGCACCCACACAAAAATTAATTAATAACAAGCAAAAATAAACTCATTAATAATAACATAATATCAGGGGACTTTGACAACACCCACGTACAGCAATGGACAGATCTTAAAAAAATCAACAACAACAAAATGACTTTGAATGATATACCAGACCAGATGGACTTAACAGATATATGCAAAACATTTCACTCTACAGCAGCAGGAGACTCATTTTTGTAGTGCACATGGAATATTCTCCAGAATAGGTCATATACTGGGTTACAAATCCGTCCTCAATAATTACAAAAAATCAAGATCATATCATGCATATTTTCAGATCACAATGCTATGAAACTTGAAGTCAACCACAAAAAAAATTTGGAAAAGCCTTTAAATACATGGAAGTTAAATAACATCCTACTAAAGAGTGAATGGGTTAACCAGGAAATTAAAGGAGAAATAAAAAAAAAAGTACATGTAAGCAAATGAAAATTAAAACAGGACAGTCCAAACCCTTCGGGATGCAGCAATGGAAGTTCAGAAAAATGTATTGTAATTCAGGCCTTTCTTAATAAGCAAGAAAGGTCCCAAATACACAATCTAACCTTACACATAAAGGAGATAGAAAAGGAGTAGCAAATAAAGCCTAAAAACAGCAGAAGGGAATTATAACATGTTAGAGAAGAAATAAATGATACCAAAATAAACAAACAAAAAACAGCAACAAATCAATGAAACCAAGAGGTGGTTCTTTGAAGAAGTAAATAAAATTGATAACCCCCTAGACAGACTTCTCAAAAAGAAAAGAAAGAGGACCCAAATAGAAAGTCACAAATGAAAGAGGGGAGATCACAACCAACATTGCAATGCAATTATAAGAGAATACTATGAAAGATTATATGCCAACAAACTTGGCAATCTGGAAGAAATGGGCAAATTCTTAGAAACTCACACACTACCAAAACTGAAGAAGAAATACAAATTTGAGCAGACCCATATCCAGCCAATAAATGTAATCACTAATCAAAACTATCACAATAAACAAGAACCCTAGGCCAGTTCGCTTCTCAGCGGAAGTCTACCAAACATTTAAAGAACTGTAACCTATTCTTCTCAGACTGTGTCCAAAAATAGAAATAGAAGGAAAGCTTCCAAACTCATTGCATGAAGCCAACATTACCTTGATTACAAAACCAAAGACCCAACTAAAAAGAATTGCAGGCCAATATCCCTGATGAAACTGGATACAAAAATTCTCAACAAGATAGTTGCAAATTGAATTCATAGGTACATTAAAGAATTACACACCACTATCAAGTGGGATTTATTCCTGGACTATAGGATTGGTTCAATATTGGCAAAACAATTGAGATGGTATACTACATTAATAGAAGAAAGAATAAGAACCACATGATCCTGCAAATAGATGCAGAAAAAGCATTTGACAAGATAGCATCCATTCTTGGTTTTTAAAAAAAAACGTCAACAAAGTAGGGATATATGGAACATATCTCAACATCATAAAGTCCTTATATGAAAAACCCACAGTTAATATAATTCTCAATGGGGAAAAATTTAGAGCTTTCCCCTTTGGTCAGAAACAAGACAATGATGCCCACTCTCACCGTTGCTATTTAACATAGTACTGGAAGACTTAGCCTCAAGCAATCAGGCAACGAAAAGACATAAAGAACATCCACATAGACAAGGAGGAATTCAAACTTTCACTATTTGCAGATGACATGACACTCTGTGAAGAAAACCCAAAAAGACTCCACAAAGAATTGCTAGAACTAATACATGAATTCAGCAAATTTGTAGGATGTTTCTATAAAACAGAAACAATACAGAAGAAAAATAAATCAAGAATTCAATCCCATTTACAGTTGCATCAAAAACAATAAGATACCTAGGAATAAACTCAACTGAACAGGTAGAAGATCTGTATTATGAAAACTGTAGAACACTTATGAAAGAAAATGAAGAGAACACAAGAAATGGAAAAGCATTCTATGCTCATGTATTGAAGGACAAACATTGTTAAATGTGTATACAACCCAAATGATTCTACACATGTGATTCTACACATAATGCAATTCCTATCAAAATACCACCAGCCTTTTACAAAGAGCTAAAACAAACAATCCTAAAACTTGTAGGGACAAAAGGCCCTGAATAGCCAAAACAATTCTGAAAAAAGAAAAATAAAACTAGAGGTATTACGATTCTGGATTTGAAGCTATATTACAAAGCTGTAGTCATTAAGAAAGTATGGTACTAGTACAAAAGCAGACACGTAGGTCAATGGAACAGAGAGAAAATCAAGAAATGGACCCACAACTGTATGGTCAACTAATCTTCAACAAAGCAGAAAAGATTATCCAATGGAAAAAGACAGTCTCTTCAACAAATGATGCTGGGAATACTGGATGGCAGCATGCAGAAGAATGAAACTTGCACCATGCACAAAAACAAATTAAAAAATGTATGAAAAACCTAAACGTAAGACAGGAAACCTTCAAAATCCTACAGGAGAACACAGGCAGCAACCTCTTTGACTTGGCCATAGTAACTTCTTACTAGACACATTGAGGAAGGCAAGACAAACCAAAGCAAAGATGAACTATTGGGACATCATCAAGAATAAAAGCTTCTGCACAATGAAGTAAACAACCAACAAAACCAAAAGGTAGCCTATGAAATGGGAGAAGGTGTTTGCAAATGACATATCAGATAAAAGGTTAGTATCCAAAATTCTTAAGGAACTTATCAAACTCAACACCCAAAAAACAAACAATCCAGTTAAGAATTGGACAAAAGACATGCCACACACTTTTCCAAAGAAGACTGCCAAATGGCTAACAGACACATGAAAAGATGCTCAATATCAATCATCATGGAAATACAAATGAAAACGACGATGAGATACCACCTAACACCTGTCATAATGGCTCAAATTAATGACACATGAAACAACAGGTGTTGGTAAAATGTGGAGAAAAGTGAACCCTCTTGCACTGCTAGTGGGAATGCAAACTGGTGCATTCTATCCTACAATCCTGCAATTGCACTTTTATGTATTTACCCAAAGGATACAAAAATACAGATTTGAAGGGGTACATATGCCCAGTGTTTATAGCAACATTGTCAACAATAGCCAAATTATAGAAAGAGCTCAAATGTCCATCGAGCTATGAATGGATAAAGAAGGTTGTGTGTGTGTGTGTGTGTGTGTGTGTGCACGCGCGTGTGTGTGATGGAATATTACTCATCCATCAAAAATAACGGAATCTTGCCATTTGCAACAGTGTAGATGGGACTAGAATGTATTATGGTAACCAAAGTAAGTCAATCAGAGAAAGACAAATACCACGTGATGTCACTTATATGTGGAATCTAAGGAACAAAATATGAACATACGGGAAGGGGAGAAGAAGGGAGGGAAAGAGGCTCTTAAAAATAGAGAACGTAGGATTGATGGAGTGAGGTGGTTAGGAGATGGGCTGGATGGGTGATGATTATTAAGGAGGCCAGTTGTTATGATGAGCACTGGGTATTGTATATAGGTCATGAATAACTTAATTCTATTCCAATGTAGAGCTGAAACAAATATTGACATGTATATTAACTAGCTAAAATTAAAATAAATAAAATAAAGAAATCATCATAGACCACAGGGCACAAGTCACATGAAAGAGACCAGAGGGTTAATGATATCAATTCATCTCTGTAAGGTTCTGGTAAATGGAGTGTTTCATTTGAGAAGAATGTGAATTACCACAGATCATAAACTGTGAAACATCAGGGATGGAGTGTCACCTGCACCAAGCTCCAGGCACCGGTGTTTATTGTCGATACGACTTTCTTCCCCTTATCTTTGTGAGGTGTCAGGAAAACCAACAAATACCAATGGTGAGAACACATACCAGCAATTAAGGTGTGACAACACCACTAAGGCTGGGAGAGAACAAGGCTTAGAGCCACTGGGATGCCAGATCTGTCCACTCTCATCTCACCAAGGTAAATTTTAACATCAAGTGAAAAAGTTCAGATGTAATTAGAAGGCTCTATCAAAAATTATCCCATCACCTTCCTTCTAAGGTTTTGCCTGGTCATTTATAAGAATACTAGGTTAACATATGGTTTAGATCCAATAAGGTCAAGTTAACAAGAATTAACTAATTCTTTAAATTGATCATTAGACTTCTGGGAAGATGGCAGAGGAGGAGGACCCTAAGTTCACCTCATTCCACAGATATAACTATAAAAGACTTACATGAGTGTAAACAATGCAGAAAATGACCCAAAGACTGTCTGAAGAAGCTCAACAATTAAATGTAGGAAAGAGACTGAATCAAAGATGATAAAGAGGGTAGAGATGCAGTCGGGAGCTAAAAGGACCTGCAGGATTGTCTGCAGGAAGGAAGGATGCCAGTGGCACAGAGAAGGGAGAGAAAAGAAACAGGAAGAAATAGAATAATTAAAGAGACTGATTATCAGCAAATAAACTGAATCAGTAATTGAGGTGCCTGTGTGCCTGAGTGTCTGACTTTGGCTCAGGTTATGATCTCATGGTTAGTGGGTTCAAGTCCCATGTCAGGTTCTACACTGTCAGCATTTGGATACTCTGATGCCCTCTCTCTTGCCCCTGCCCCACTTGTTCTCTCTAAAAAATAAAAAGTTAAAAAAGTTAATTGAATCAATAATTAAAACACTACCTACAAGACAGGAGTCCAGGACCAAAAAAAATTCACAGATGAATTTTACCCGACATTTAAGAAGGGTTAACACCTATTCTTCCAAAATATTACTAAACATAGGAAGGAAGGCTTCCACGTTCATTCTGAGTCCAGCATTACCCTGATACCAAACCCATATAATGAAACTACCAAAAAAGAGAACTACAGGCCAATATCTTTTACGAACAAAGATGTAAAAATACTCAACAAAATATTAACAAACCAAATCCAACAGTACATTTTCAAAATCATTCACCACAATCAAGTGGGATTTATTCCAGGGATGCAAGAGTAGTTCAATAATTGCAAATCAATCAACGTGATACATCACATCAATTAGAGAAAGAATAAAAAGCATATGGTGATTTCAATAAAGACAAAGCATTTGACAAAGTACAACATCTATTCATAATAAAAACTCTCAACAAAGTAGATCTAAAGGGAACATATCTCAACATAAGGGCCAATATGAAAAACCTGCAGCTAACCTCATACTCAATGGGGAAAACATGAGAGCTTTCTCCTAAGGTCAGGAAGAAAACAAAGATGTCCACTCTCACCACTTTTATTCAATATAGTACTGAAAGTGTGAGCCACAGCAATCAAACAACAAAAAGAAAAAAAGGCATCCAAATTGGTGACGAAATAGTAAAATTTTCTTAATTTGCATCTGAGAAGGTCCTATATAGAGAAAACATAAGACTCCACAAAAATACTAGATCTCATAAATGAATTCAGTAAGGTAACAGGATGCAAAATGAATGTACACAAATCCACTGCACTTCTATCCTCTCAAAGTGAAGCAGCAGAAAGAGCAATTATGAAAATAATTCCATTTACAATTGCACCAGAAACCATAATATACCTAGGAGTATACTTAACCAAGGAAGTGAAAGACCATTACTCTGAAAACTATAAAAAGAAGAGGATGGGAGGAGCCAAGATGGCGGAACAGCATGGAAGTTTTTTGTGTGTCTCGTGTCCATGAAATACAGCCAGACCAACACTAAACCATCATACATACATAGAAAACTGATTGGAGGATTAACACAACAATCTGCATAATCTGAACCACAGAATTCAGCAGGTATGTGGTGCAGAAAGGTTAAACTTGGGGAGCGAGAAGGCTCAGGAAGGGAGGTGCTTTCGCGAGTGCAGAGAGAATGGAGACTGGGGGAGGGAGAATACGGGAAAAGCACCCCTCCCCAAAAGCAGCTGGAGAGAAAGTGGAAAATTGGAAATAGCCACAGGGACTAAACTAAAAATGGAGAAAGGAGAAAGGAGAGGGTTTAAATTCCTTTAAGACTGTAAACAAGGGGAGCGCAAAGTCTGCAACTCCACAGCTCGATACCTGGTGGTGCTCTGGTGGGAAGGGCGAATCCCCAGGAGCAGAGTGGGGTCCAGGAGGTCCCCCTCTCAGGGGGGTCCCCCTCAGGCCACATGGGGAAAAGTGGTTCCACTGCTGGAAGGACATTTGATAAAGACTGTTCAAGCCTGGTCAACACCAGACCCCAGCAGACCTGGTCCCAGCAGACCCCAGGAAACAACCACATCCATTGGTGCTGGAACAAGGTGGTTAAGGGTGAAGCCTGGTGCCAGATGTGTGTTGTGATTTCCCATAATCCCTGAAAAGCTGCTGCTATGCTATCTTGTGAAATTTTTCTGGGGCGGGCTGGCATCTGGCCGAAGTCTCGGGGCACTGACAGCAGAAGGGTCCGGCAAACGTTGCTGGGTGTGGCCGGCATTCAGCCATTGCTCAGTGAGACTCTTCCGCAGAGGGGCAGAACAGGTCAAAGCTGCAGTTCTTCAGAAGTAAGGGGCTGGAGAAAACAACCTCATCTGAGACAAAACTCGGGAGAGAGGTATTGCCTGGGGCCTGGTCACGGAGAGTGAAAAAGCGGGGAGTGGAAGAGAGCTGAAGACAGAGGACTGGTGTGCAATTGCTGATATAGGAGAACAGACTGGGTATCTGGGTGGTGCCATTTTCACCTTTCCTGCGAATGCACATACGCACCTACCAGCACCACAACACTCCACCTCAGTAGGCTAGCAGCGCCATCTAGTGGAGAGTGGAGCCGTTGCCCTGAGCCCTGCCCAACTGGGCCAACCTGGCTCTTTAAGAACACAAGTTTCACTGCCAGCTTAGTTTATGGACTGTAAAGGGCTACATAGACTGACTTCTAGGGGAAAATTAAGTAATTTCAGTCCTACTTGAATCTGTTAGCAGGTCCATCTATTCAATTTTCTTTCTTTCTTTTTTTTTTACACTTCTTTTTTCTTGAATACAAAAATTGAAAATATTCATTTTTATTTGCAATTTTTATTAAAAATATTTTTCTTTAAAATTTTTACTATATTTTTTACTTTTGTGTAAATTTTTTCAAATTATACCTTAATTCCATCATTTTATTTTAGTCTACTTCAGTGTATTCACCTTTTCAAATGATCAAATGGTATTCTTTTTTCTTTTTTCTTTTTCTTTTTCTTTTTTCATTTCTTTTCTTTTTCATGAATGCAGAAAAACTTCATTTTTACTTTCAATTTCTATTAAAATTATTTTTTCTTTAAATTTTTTACTGTATTTTTTGATTCCATGTAAATTTTTTTCAAATTCTATTTATTTCCATCATTTTAGTGTAGTCTAATACAGTGTATTCACTTTTTCAAATTTTCAAATGATTTATTTTTTCCTCTTTTTTTTTCATTTCTTTTCTTTTTCTTGAATAAAGAGAAAAAATTCATTTTTATTTTTAAATTTTATTAAAAATATTTTTATTTATTTTTCCTACTATACTCTTAACTTTTGTGTAAATTTATTCAAATTCTATTTTATTCCCATCATCTCATTTAAGTCTACTTCAATGGATTCATTTTTTTCAAATTCTCAAATGATTTCCTTCCCCCCCCCTTTTTTTTCTCTGCTCTGTCAAACCACTATCAACACTCAGACCAAAACACACCTAGGATATAGCATCATTTATTATATTCGTGTGTGTGTGTGTGTGTGTGTTTAATTTTTTAATTCTAATACTTTTTTTAATTTTAATTTTTTTAATTTTAATTTTTCTCCCTCATTAATTACTTTTCTCCATTCAAAATGACAAAAAAAAGGAATTCACCCCAAAAGAAAGAGCATAAGGAAACGACAGCCAGGGATTTAACCAACACAGATACAAGCAAGATGTCTGAACCAGAATTTAGAATCACGATAATAAGAATACTAGCTGGAGTCGAAAAGAGACTAGAATCCCTTTCTGAGGAGATAAAAGAAGTAAAATTAGTCTGAACGATATAAAAAATGCTAAAACTGAGCTGCAATCATAGATGGATGCCGTGGCGGTAAGGATGTATGAGGCAGAACAAAGAATCAGCAATACAGAGGACAAAATTATGAAGAATAATGAAGCAGAAGAAAAGAGGAAGATTAAGGCAAAAGAGCACGATTTAAGAATTAGAGAAATCAGTGACTTATTAAAAAGGAGCAACATCAAAATCATAGGGGTCCCAGAAGAGGAAGAGAAAGAAATCGGGGTAGATGTGTTATGTGAGCAAATCATAGCTAAAAACTTTCCAAACCTGGGGAAAGACACAGACATCAAAATCCAGAAAGCACAGAGGACCACCATTAGATTCAGCAAAAACCAACCATCAAAAAGGCATATCATAGTCAAATTCACAAAATACTCAGGCAAGCAGAGAATCATGAAATCAGAAAGGGAAAAAAAGACCCAGCCTACAAGGGAAGACAGGTCAGGATTGCAGCAGACCTATCCACAGAGACTTGGCAGGCAGAAAGGAGTGGCAGGATGTATTCAATGTGCTGAATCAGAAAAAATATGCAGCCAAGAATTCTTTATCCAGCAAGGCTGCCATTCAAAATAGGAGGGATAAAAAACTTTCCCAAACAAACAAAAATTAAAGGAGTTTGTGACACTAAATCAGCCCTGCAAGAAATTTTAAGGGAGACTCTCTGAGGGGAGAAAAAATGAAAAAATTAAAAAATACATACATACATACATGCACACATACATACATACATACCAAAAGCAACAAAAGAGAACACCACCAGAAACTCCAACTCTACAAGTATCATAATGGCAATAAATTCATATCTTTCAGTACTCACTATAAACGTCAATGGACTCAATGCTCCAATCAAAAGACACAGGGTAACAGAATGGATAAGAAAACAAGATCCATCTATATGCTGTACAGGAAACTCATTTTAGACTAAAGACACCCTCATACTGAAAATAAGGGGATGGAGAACCATCTATCATGCTAATGGTCAACAAAAGAAAGCCAGAGTAGCCATTCTTAAATCAAACAATCTAGACTTTAAAACAAAAACTGCATCAAAAGATGCAGAAGGGCATTATATCAAAATCAAGGGGTCTATCCACCAAGACCTAACAATTGTAAACATTTTTGCACCAAATGTGATAGCACCCAAATATATAAATCAATTAATCACACACATGAAGAAACTCATTGATAGTAATACCATACTAGTAGGAGACTTCAACACCCCACTCACAGCAATGGACCCATCATCTAATCAAAAAATCAACAAGGAAACAATGGCTTTGAATGACACAATGAACCAGATAGATTTAACAGATATATTCAGAACATTGCATCCGAAAGTAGCAGAATATACATTCTTCTCCAGTGCATATGGAACGTTCTCCAGAATAGACCATATACTGGGACACCAATCATCCCTAAGTAAATACAAAAAGATTGAGATCATACTGGGCATATTTTCAGACCACAATGCTATGAAACTCGAAATCAACCACAAGAAAATATTTGGAAAGGTAAAAATTACTTGTAGACTGAAGAACATCCTATTAAAGAATGAATGAGCTAACCAAGCAGTTAAAGAGGAAATTAAAAAGTATATGGAAATCAATGAAAATGATAACACCACAACCCAGAACCTTTGGGACACAGCAAAGGCAGTCATAAGAGGACAGTATATAGCAATCCAGGCCTTCCTAAAGAAGGAAGAAAGATCTCAGATACACAACCTAACATTACGCCTAAGGAGCTGGAAAAAAACCAGCAAATAAAACCCTAAAACAGCAGAAGACAGGAAATAATAAAGACTAGGGCAGAAATCAATACTACCGAATCCAAAAAACAGTAGAAGAGATCAATGAAACCAGAAGCTGGTTCTTTGAAAGAATTAACAAAATTGATAAACCACTAGCCAGTTTGATCAAGAAGAAAAAGGAAAGGATCCAAATAAATAAAAATCAAGAATGAAAGAGGAGAGATCATAACCAACACAGCAGAAATAAAAACAGTAATAAGAGAATATTATGAGCAATTATATGCCAATAAAATGGGCAATCTGGAAGAAATAGACAAATTCCCAGAAACATACACATTACCAAAACTGAAACAGGAAGAAATAGAAAATTTGAACAGACCCATAACCAGTAAGGAAACCGAATTAGTAATCAAAAACCTGCCAGGGCCCAGATGGCTTTCCAGGGGAATTCTACCAAACATTTAAGGAAGAGTTAATACCCATTCTCTCGAAGGTGTTCCAAAAAATAGAAATGGAGGGAAAATTTCCAAATTCTTTCTATGAAGCCAGCATTACCTAGATTCCAAAACCAGAGATCCCCCTAAAAAGGAGAACTATAGACTAATTTCCCTGATAAACATGGATGCAGAAATCTTCAACAAGATATTAGCCAACCAGATCCAACAATATGCTATATAAATTATTCACCACGACCAAGCAGGATTTATACCTCGGATGCAGGGATGGTTCAATATCTGCAAAAAACAATTAACGTGATTCATCACATCAATAAAAGAAAGGACAAGAACCATATGATCTTCTCAACAGATGCAGAGAAAGAATTTGACAAAATACTGCATCCTTTCTTGATAAAAACCCCAAAGAAAGTCGTGATAGAAGGATCATATCTAAAGATCATAAAAGCCATATATAAAATATCCAACACTAATATCATTCTCAATGGGGAAAACTGAGAGCTTTCCCCCTAAGGTCAGGAAGGAGACAGGATGTCCACTATCACCACTGTTATTCAACATAGTATTGGAAGTCTTCGCCTCTGAAATCAGACGACACAAAGAAATAAAAGGCATCCAAATTGGCCAGGAGGAGGTCAAACTTGCACTCTTCTCAGATGACATGATACTCGATATGGAAAACCCAAAAGACTCTACAAAAAAACTGCCAGAATTGACTCATGAATTCAGCAAAGTTGCAGGATATAAATCAATGCACAGAAATCAGTTTCATTTCTATACACCAACAATGAAGCAACAGAAAGAGAAATCAAGGAATTGATCCCATTTACAGTTGCACAAAAAAACCATAAAATACCTAGGAATAAATCTAACCAAAGAGGTGAAAAATCTATACACTGAAAACTATAGAAAGCTTATGAAAGAAATTGAAGAAGACACCAAAAAAAAAAAAAAAAAAAAAAAAAGGAAAAATATTCCATGTGGGAGGGCAGATGGGCTAAATGGGTAAGGGGCATTAAGGAATCTACTCCTGAAAACGTTGTTGCACTATATGCTAACTAATTTGGATATAAATTAAAAAAAAAAAAGAAATAAAACAAGTTAAAATAAAAAAATAATTAAAAAAAGAAGAGGATGAAAAAATTGATGGTGACACAAACAAATGGGAATGTATTCCATATTCATTGATTGGAAAAACAATATTATTAAAATGTCCATGCTACTCAAATGAATATCCACATTGTAATACAATCTCTACCAAAATACCAACAATAGTTTTCACAGAATGAGAATAAAAAAATCTTAAAATTTGTATGGAACCACAAATAGCTGAAATAATTTTTAAAAAGAGAAATAAATGTGTAAGTATCACAATTCCAGATTTCAATTGATACTACAAAATCTTAATCAAAACAGTATGGGACTGACACATACATCAATGGAACAGAATAGAAATTCCAGAAATAAATCCACAATTGTATGGTCAGTTAATCTTTGACAAAGGGTGCAAGAATATGTAATGGGAAAAAGACAATCTCTTCAACAAATCGTGCTGGGGAAACAGGACAGCTACATGCAAAAGAAAGAAACTAAACCACTGTCTTTCACCATACACAAAAATAAACTCAAGATGGATTAAACAACTAAATGTGACACCTGAAATCATAAAAATCTTAGAAGAGAGTTCATGCTGTAATGTCTGTGACATTGCCTGTAGCAAATTTTTTCTAGATATGCCTCCTGAAGCAAAGGAAATAAAAGCAGAAATAAGCTTTGGAACTACATCATAATAGAAAGCTTCGGCACAGCAAAGGAAACAATCAATAAAACTAAAAGGCAACCTACAGAATGGGAGAAGTTGTTTGTAAATAACCTATCTGATAAAGGATTAGTATACAAAATATATAAAGAACTTTTCCACTTTAACACCCCAAAATTAAATAATCCAAGTTTTAATATGGACAGAAGGAACGAACAGACATTTCTCCAAAGAAGACATACAGATGACCAACAGACACGTGAAAAGATTCTCAACCTCACTCATCATCAGGGAAATGAAAATCTAACCACAATACAGCAGAAAGAGAAATTAAGAAACCAACCCCACTTATAGTTTCACCAAAAATAATAAGACACCTAGGAATAAACCTAACCAGGCAGGTGAAAGATCTATAGGCTGAAAGCTATAAAACACTGATGTAAGAAATTGAAGATGATACAAAGATATAGGAAGAAATCCCATGTTCATGGATTGGAAGAAAAATATTGCTAAAATATGTATACCATCCTAAGCATTCTACACATTTAATGGAATACCTATCGAAATACCAACAGCATTTTTCAGAGAACTAGAACAAACAATCATAAAATTTATTTTTTTTAATATTTATTTTTGAGAGAGACAGTGGGAGCAGGTGAGAGGTGGAGAGAAAGGGAGACATAGAATCCAAAGCAGGCTCCAGGCTCTAAGCTGTCAGCAGAGAGCTCAACGTGGGGCTCGAACTCACTAACTGTGAGATCATGACTTGAACCAAAGTCAGACACTTAACTGACTGAGCCACCCAGATGCCCCTATAATCCTAAAATTTATAAGGAATGACAAAAGATCCCAAATAGCCAAAGAAATCTTGAAACAGAAAAGCAATGCAGGAAATATTCCAATTTTAGGTTTCAAGTTATATTACAAAGCTGTAGTGATCAAAACAGTATGGTACTGGTACAAAAGTTGACACATTGATCAATGGGACAGAATAGAAATCCCAGAAATAAGCCCCCAACTGCATGGCCAATTAATCTTTGACAAAGCAGGAAAGAATACCCAGTAGGAAAAAGACAGTCTTTTCAATTAATGGTGTTGGCAAAACTGGGCAGCTGCATTAAAAAGAATGACACTGGACCACTTTGTCTCACCATACACAAAAATAAACTCAAAATGAATGAAACGCTTAAATGTGAGACATAAAACCATAAAAATCCTAGAAGAGAGCACAGAAAGTAATGTCTCTGACATCAGCAGTAACCATATTTTTCTAGACATGCCTTCTGGGGTAAGAGAAATAAAAGAAAAATAAACTTTTGGGTCTACATCAAAATAAAAAATTTCTGCACAGTAAAGTAAACAATCAACAAAACTAAAAGGCAACCTACGGAATGGGAGAAGATATTTGCAAATGACATATCTGATAAAGCATTATTATCCAAAATATAAAAAGAACTTATACAACTCAATACCCAAAAAACAAATAATCTAATTAGGAAATGAGCAGAAGACATTTCTCCAAAGAAGGCATACAGATGACTAACAGATACATGAAGAGATGTTCAACATCACTCATCATCAGGAAAATGAAATGCAAACTACATTGAGATATCACCGCACACCTTTCAGAATGGCTAAAATGAACACAGGAGACAACGAGTGTTGACGAGGATGTGGATAAAAAATAACTGTTGGTGGGAATGCAAAGTGGGGCATCCACTGTGGAAAACAGTATGGAGGTTCCTCAAAAAATAAAAATAAATCACTACCTTACGTTTCAGTAATTGCATTACTGGATATTTACCCAAAGATAAAAAAAAAAAAGCAAGTCAAATGGATATATACACCCCATGTTTATTGCAGCATTATCTACAAAGGCCAAATTATGGAAGCAAAAGTGTCCATCGATAGATGAATGGATAAAGAAGTTATGACAGATTATTATTCAGCCATTAAAAATTATGACATCTTGCCATTTGCAATGACATGGATAGAGCAAGAGAAGTATAATGCTAAGCAAAATAAACCAGTCAGATAGAAAAATACCATATGATTTCCCTCATATCTGGACTTTAAAAAACAAAAGAAATTAACACAGTAAAAAAAGAGACAAACCAAAAAACAGATTCTTAACTATAGAGAACAAACTGATGGTTACCAGAGGGGAGGTAAATGGGGGAATGTGCAAAATAGATGAAGGGGGTTAAGTGTACACTTACCTTGATGTGCACTGAGTAATATATGGAATTGTTGAATTGCTATATTATGTACTTGAAATTAATATAATACCGTATGTTAACTGTACTGAAATTAATGTTTAAAAATACAGAGATGGAGGCAAACCATAAGAGACTCTTAAATACAGAGAACGAACTGAGGAGTGCTGGAGGGGAGGTGGCTAAGGGGATGTGCTAAATGGGTGAAGTATTAGGAGGGCACTTATTGGGATGAGCACTGGGGGTTATATGTAAGCGATGAGTCACAGGGTTCTACTCGTGAAACCAATAACTACACTCTATGCTAACTAACTTGAATTTATGTATGTATATACATAAATGTATGTAAGTATACATACATACAAACAAATTGATTCTTAAAGTGATCTTGGTTTCCCCTGGTACAGGAATAAAGGTAAAAATGCCAGTGGCTTGTAGAGTGAAATATTTTGGGTTACAGGAGGGGAAAATGAAAGATCTGAATCTCCCCCAATTACAAAAAGAAAAGTTGGAGATATTGAGTTTTCTTTCCCTTGTATATACCCAGAATTTGCAAATGTGTTTTGTACATATGACAAAATGAAAAGAAGATAGAGGATAGTAGTAGTCATTCATAGTGATGACCCATAATAATCACCCCCTCCCAAATTTATGTATATCAGAGCTGAATTTGCTTCATGTGTCTTTGCTGCCACTTCTAGCCAAATATCCACTTCTCCTACAGGGTCATTCCATTTTGGACTCACCAATTTTGTCTTTATCACAGACACTCATCTTTCTTCAAGAGGAAAGGCTACAAGAAATGGAAAGGAACAACACCAGATCTTTAGAAAGCTATATCCTCATAAGTTTCTCTGGCTAATCCTAAAAGTAGGATTTTCCTACTTTTACCTATTGTCTCCAGAGAAGCATGAATATTTTCTTGCTTTCACTTCTAGACTTTCTGTCCCTTATACCAATGTGGTTTCAGGGAGTCACCTTTCATTACCAGATGTGAGTTTCACCATAGGCTCCACCCATCCAATGTTGTATAATCTCATCTGGAGTGCAGATAAGATCACATCTGCCTGGAGTTGCCATCCAGTACTATATTTTTCCCATACTGGAAGCGTGAGATGCATCCTCCTGGCTATCAAAATGAATATGCTGCAGGCTACAGAACCCTGCGCTACTTAGCATCACATGCTCATATGTTTGGTCATGCTTTCATATTGATGTCCTAGCCTCAGGTGCTGTCCTACTGTGAGAATACAATGGCCCTAAGGGCTTTTGTCTTCACAAAACTTATCATCCTTATGCCCTCTTTCTAACCCTCATCTCCTATAGGTACATTGCATGTGGTCACTTGACCTTTCATTATATCAGCTACTAGAGGAAAGCAAATCTTCGATGTTTATACTTTCCTACTGTGTCTCTCCTATTCTAAAACAGGATGATAGATTACTGATGACAGATAAGTAGTAGATGATAGATAGGTAGATAGATAATGATTTATGGATGATAATGGTAGATAGATGATAAATATATTGATAGTGATTGATAGATGATAGATACATAGATAGATGATACTGATTTATAGATAGAAGATAGATAGCAATAGAGCAGATTATAGACACTGATCTCTCTCCAACAAACACACTCCCATTGCCAAAACCAGGCAGACTCCTTATTGTCTTCTATGTACACATAAACCTTAGTATCAATACCCTCATCAATACGTTGAGAAACAAGGATGTAAAAGTGTCTATGAAGATAAAGCTTGAGAAGGGGTAGGTGTCCATTTTGAGAAACAATTTTTAATCCATGTACCATGTATATTACCTGATTTAGAATGATGAAGATAGTTCTGGGACTGACCAAATAAGTAGGGCAGGTGATGGCATGCTTATGCATTAGCATAGTATTTCTGAGTTGATTGTTCCTCATCTACTCCCAGGGACTCTAAATTACCCACTGTTAAATTACCCACTGTTCAGTAAGGGACTCTAGTTCTGGACATTGCAATGACCTGCACGTATGAAAACTTGCCTTTACTGTAAACACTGGATTTTTCTGTTTTGACTCTGCTCTCAAGACAAATTCTTTAGGCTTGTGTGAAGGATAGAAAAAGGACTGAGAAGACAGACATGATGTACAATAATCAAATATTTCTGGATTTATATAAAGTTATTATCTCCACTGGAACCCTATTTTCCCATATAACTGTTCTCCTACTCAGTCTTTCATGACAGCACTCAATGTGCTACTGCCTTCAGTCAAAGAAGAGATCATAAAGGAAATTGGTTAGTATTTGAAGCAAAATGAAAATGAAAATGAAAACTATCGAAATGTATGGGATGCAGCTAAATCAGTGGTTAGAGAGAAATTGATAGCTTTCAATGCTTATGTTGTTTAAAAAGGGAAATGTCTAATATCAGTTATCTAAACTTCTACCTTAAAAGGCTAAAGAAGGAAGATAAGATTAAATGAAAAATAGAATGAAGGAAATAATAAATATAAAAGCAGATTATGAAATACAAAAATATTAAAAATAACATATGACACCACAGTTGGTACTTTGAAAAATATCAATCCAGACAATCTCTAGCTAGACTGATTAAGAACGAAGTGGAGGAGATACAAGCTACAGGGTCAGAAATAAAATGGAAAGGATAATAAGGGAATATTATGAACAATAAATTTGACATCTAAGGTGAAAGTCCTAGATCCCTTGAAAGATATTAATAACCAAAATAGATTCAAAAAGACATTTAAATTCTTAATACTTTTATACTAGTGAAATTAGTTTTAGTTTTAATTAAAAATGCTCCCACAAAGAGAAGTATACATCTGTATGTCTATACTTGTGAATTCTATTAAATGTTGAAGAAGAAATAATATCAATGATAAATTAACTCTTTAAGAAAATAGAGAATTCTTCCCAAGTCATGTAGTGAAGCCAGACTTAAATTGGTATATAATCTATGCCAAGACATCACAAGAAAAGAAAAATACTGCTTAACATCATTAATTATTTTAGACAACAAAAAATCTTACCAAATATTAGCTAATGAAGTGCAGCATAATGCTAAAAGGACAGTGAGCCATGATCAACTTAGATTTTTTTTTCCCCAGGAGGCAAATTAGCTTAACTTATGAAAATCAATTTCAAAATTTCCCATTTAATAGCATAAAGTAGAAAGAAACACAGGATCACCTCAGGAAATGCAGAAAAATCAGTGGACAAAATTTCACACACTCTCAGCAAACCAAGAATAGAAAGAAGCTTTCTGAACCTGGTAGAGGACATCAATAAAATACAGCTGATAACATCATTATTGGCAAAAGACTGAATACTTTCCCTTAAGATTGCAAACAAGGCAAGAATTTCTGCTCCCAGTTCTTCCACTTGTTAGTAACCCAGACTTCATAGCAGGCGAAACATGGAAAGATAAAGAAATAAAAGGCAGAGTGATTGGAGAGATAGAAATAAAAGTCTTTATTTGTGGATGACATGATCATGTACTTGGAAAATAATAAGCGGTCTATGCAAAAGCTACCAAAAATAACATGTGCATTTATCACAGTCACAGGATATAATGTCAATTAAAAAAAAACTCAATTCTGGGGTAGGAGTTAAAATGGTGGAGTAGTAGGGGGATCCTGGGCTTGCCTCATCTCTTGAACACAGAAAGATCAACATCAAATCATTTCAAATACTAGGAAATTGATCAGAGGATTAAGAGAACAATCTGCATAACTAGAGGGAGAAAATGAGGCAGGTACAAGTGCAGAGTGTAGAGTTGGGGGAGAAAAAAGCTGTGGTGCCATGGAAGGGAGGGAACCCTTTTCTCAGAGAGGAGAGGAGAGAGGGGGAGAGAAAGCAGTGTGTCAGGTTCATGCAAGAAAAGCACACCCCTGAAACCATTGGCTGGGGAATTAAGAGAAAATGACTATGGCAAGTTTTGCAAACAGTGGAGCTGAATTTGGGAGGTTTCTGAAGTCTGCACCATTCTCCAGAGTCAATCCAGGTGAGTAGCTGTGCTCCTAGGGAGAAGGAGGGTGGAGGCCTGGAGGTGGACAGTGGACAGCATGGTGTGGGGATCCCCAGGGTTGCACTGGAAAGCATGGTTCTACTTCCTGCTATGCATTTGGAAGAGGTTATATTGCCTCCCCAAGGGCAAAATGGCACCTTTGAGCAGCCATTCAACAGCAGGAGACAGAGGCACATGCAGAAAGCATATAACCTGTGTTTTCGCTGTGCTTTACCATAAACTCCAGGCTCCTGCACAGCCCTGTGTTCTTTAATAGGATGAACAAACTAAGGAAGAAGGAGAAAAACAAACATAAAAACACACTCTTAAATACAGAGGAGAAACTAGTGGTTGTCAGGGAGGAGGTATGTGGGGATGGATGAAATAGATAAAAGGAGATTAAGAGGTACAAACTTCCAGTTATAAAATAAATAAGCTATGGATATAAAAAGTACAGCATAAGAAATATGGTCAATAAGATTGTAATAACATTGTTTGGTGACAGGCGATGGCTACACTTAATTAACATTGAGTAATGTATAGAATTGTTTAATCATTGTGTTGTACACCTGAAACTAATATAACACTGTATGTTCATTATACTTTAATTAGAAAGCAAAAAAAAAAAAAACTCACAATGAGATATAGCTATAAACCTACTAGAAAAGCTAAAAGAATAAAGATTGACAATACCAAGTGTTAGAGAGAATGTGGGCAGTTGGAACTCACATATACTGCTCTTTGCAGTGATCATGGTACAGACACTGTGAAAACATTTTGACAGTTTCTAATAAATGTGAACATATACTAGGGACATGATCCATCAATTCCACTACTACCCATTTACCCAAGTTAAATGAAAATTACATGCCCACACAAACACTTGTCTACTAGTTTTCATGACAGCATTATTCATATTAGCAAAAAAGTAAATACTCCCAAAAGACTATTATCAGACAAATGAATATATTGTGCATTATTCATACAATGGAATTCTAGCCATCACTTAAAAGGAAGGAGCTACTGACACATGCATAAATTTCAAAGACATCATGCCTAGTGAAAGTCAAACTCAATGATTACTCACTGTATCATTATATTTATATGACATTCTAAAAAAGAACAACAACAAAAGAAAGAAAAGTCTAAACTATAGTGAAAGAAAACTAATCCCTGCTTAAAGCTGTAGGTAGACGAAGAGAATTAATTTCAAAAGAGCACAGTGTTCTTTTGGGAGTCAGGGAAATGTTCTATGTTTTCATTGTGTGATATTTACATAATTATACATTTGTCAAAACTCATTGGACTGTACATTTTAAATGGATGGATTTTATTGTATGTAAGTTATACTTCAATAGACCTGAAGAAAGAGAGCCATTAATCTGTTGAAAGGCTGGAGTGGGGACTCCTGGGTGACTCAGTCGGTTGTGCATCCAACTCTTGGTTTTGGCTCAGGTCATGATCTCGTGGTTTCATGAATTCGCATTGGGCTCTGCACTGACACTGTGGAGCTGCTTGCGATTCTATCTCTCTCTGTCTTTCTCTCTGACTCTCCCCTGCTCATGCCTTTTTTTTTTTTTAAAGAAAAGAAAGACGAGTGCTACATGAGGTATTCCAAATGGTAGTATTTCCAGGGAGGTAGTAGGAGTCCATGTTTTCATATTTTGTAAAATGTGTGTGATATGTAAAGGGATCCCATCACATGATTTAATATTAAAACTATTATTTAATAAAAAATATATTATATATATGAGCCTTACTTTGTGTATAGGTTCATGGGACTCTATCTTGTATCAATGTTCATGTCTAGTAAGAGATTAAAAAGAGGATGAGAGAAGAAAACAAAATCCACAGAGAGGGATCCAAGCACAGCAGACCATGTAATAGTAATGCACTCAGGAGCTTAGGGGAGATCCTGCACTTTATATTCTTAGTTTTATAATTCACTTAATAGGATCTAGATCTTAAAAGAGGTGATAAGCTAAAACTTTAATATCTGAATTATAGCTAAAAAAGTAACGAGTTTCCTTTTTTCCTTTTTTAAAATTTATTTTTTGAATCCACGTTAGTTAACATTTAGTGTAATAATTTCATGAGTAGAATTTAGTGATTCATCCCCAACATATAATTCCCAGTGTTCATACCAACACCCCTTCCTTAATGCCCATTACCCATTGAGCCCATTTCTCCCCCCAACCTCATTCCAGCAACCCTTGGTTTCTTTTCTGTATTTAAGAGTCTCTTATGGTTTGCCTCCCTCTCTTTTTTTATCTTATTTTTCCTTCTCTTCCCCTATGTTCATCTTTTTTGTTTCTTAAATTCCACATAGGAGCGAAATCCTATGATATTTGTCTTTCTCTGACTGATGTGTGTCTAAGAGATCACTTTAAAATAAATTGTCCCTAGACCACTGCCCCTATATATAAGCTGACTAGCTTCAGCTGAACATGTCTCCCACTCTGAAATAGAATATGCAAAGTAAGTTTATTTCAAGTGGTGATGGGAGGGGAGTGATATGTGTAATACATCAGTCAAGCCATTACAAGAAAAATATCACATATTGATATAATTAATTAATTGAAAAAAATCATATATAAGGTTTTTGTAATATCCATACTAATGACAAATATTCATATTAAATTAAGTTTTAAAAGCAAAATTAACATGCCAATCAATGATTTTTATCAATAATTTGTTCAGATAATTAAGATATCCCTTGGATGAATCATATTATTTTTTCAGAACCTAGTTCTATCTGCTTCAGATACTTCACATAATTGTTCCATTTATGAATTCTCATTAGTTGGCAGTATATAAATAACAATTTTAAAAGTTATTCCCACTATATGTATATGTGTATACATATAGTGGAAAAAAATATGTATATACATTTTTAAGTTTTTTTAAAAAGTAGAAAAAGAAGAGAAGCTTACCTGTACTGTATTACTGGAGAGTCTCTTCCACCCATGACTCATCAGTATTATTATCCACCACTAAGAGTGATAAATTAAAGAATATGGACCAATTTCTTTTTTAACATTAAAAGAAAGAATAACGATGTTTAAAAGAAAAGTTTTAATGTACTTTCAATATGTCATTAAGAAAGCCCAATCAAAACAAATTAAACACATATTGCTTTCTTTGGTTTTATTGAATAGTATCATCTTACAGGAATTACAAATAGTTATTTATTTTTCAAGATTTATGGCCAAACTCCTTGTTTTGTTTTAAATTTAATTAATTAATTAATTAATTTATTTATTTTGATATTTTTGACAAACAGAGAGAGTGGGGAGGGGCAGAGAGAGAGGGAAACAGAGGATCCCAAGCGGGCTCTGCACTAAGAGTGGAGAACCCAACGTGGGGCTCAAACTCTTGAATTGTAAGTTCATGACCTGAGCCGAAGTTGGACATTTAACCGACTAGCTACCCAGACACCCCTTGTTTTAAATTTTAAAAAGCTATCCTAATTTATTAGCACTGTGCCCAGTGACAAATTAAGTCATATAATGATACTTTATTTTTTTTATCTTATATTGTTATTTCCCCCACCAGAAAATGAGTTCTATTCAATCAAAGAGTGTTTTATTCATCTATTTCAACAAAACTCTGAAATCTAGAAGATATTTAGCTACTGAGGTAAATGAATAAATGAATGAGTAGATGAATAATTGGATAGGTGAATAAATGAACGATTTTGAACAGATATTTCTTTATATTGTTCAATGTGACAAGCATATAGACCCATAGAATAAAACACTATAATATAGTATCTGAAAAAAAAGTATGCTTCAACCAAAGAATTGTCATACATCTTTTCACCATTTAGCTAAATTGAATGCCTGTGAATGACCAAAAACTCCATTCATCTATGTCTTTACTATACTGCTCCCATCTTTTTGTAGATATTATTGCTCAGTCCATAATTTAGCACATTATTCTTATATTTTATTTATTTTTAAAGTTTTTATTTATTTATTTTGAAAGAGAGAGAGAGAGCCAGTGGGGAACAGACAGGGAGACAGAATCCCAAGCAGGCTCCACACTGTCAGTGCAGAGCCAGATGTGGGACCTGAACTCACAAACCATGAGATCATGACCTGAGCCAAAGTCAAGAGTCCAATGCCTAATTATCCTGAACCACCCAGGTTCCCCTTAACATATTATTTTTAAAACTCAGCTCCTAGTGAAAACTGGGTGGCTCAGTCAGTTGAGCATCCAACTCTTGATTTCAGCTCAGGTTATGATCTCACTGTTTGGTGAATTCAAGCCCACATGAGGCTCAGTGCTTTATGGAGCTTGCTAGGGATTCTCTCTCTCTCTCTGATCCTCCCCCACTTGTGCTTTCTCTGTCTCTCTCAAAATGAATAAATAAACTTAAAAAAAGTTCCTAATTTCTATGGACACTAAATATGGAATTATTAAAGATTAAAGTGTTACAAATCAAAAAGTTACCTCTAGATAATGTTTTAGAATTAGTCAATAAAATGAATCCAAAGTTAGGACTGAACTTTCTTCTATGCTTTCTGGGTTGTAGACTAAAATAAGTATCAAAGAAAGAGGGAAACCACCTTCCAAGATGGACCAGACTCTGAACGAAAGTTGCAGGATAAAAATTGTGATCTCTCTATCACAAATCCCACTCCCATCCCACTAGTCTCCTTACTGCCCCTCTTACATCTTTGTTTCTGAGAGTGTAGATTAGAGGATTGAGGCTAGGCGTAACAACAGTATAAAAGAGGGCAATGAACTTGCCTTGATCTTGAGAACTTCCTGATGGTGGCTGCAGATATATGCACATGATTGGAATGAAAAAGAGAGACACAACCATAAGATGGGATCCACATGTTCCAAAGACTCTCTGAAGTTTGACTGATGACTGCATCCTAAACACAGCCAGGGCAATGGCAACATATGAGCTGAGAATCAGGATGAGTGGTATGAGGACGAAAATGGAGCTCATGATCAGGAGGGTCAGCTCATTAGCACGGGTATCAACACATGATAGTCGCAGCACTGCTGGAACCTCACAAAAGAAATGGTCCACTTGGTGATGTCCACAGAGGGGGACCCAGAAGGTAAAGGAGGAATGAAGTGCTGAGGTGATAAAGCCACTGATCCAGGAAGCCACAGCCAACAGGTGGCAGAAACGAGGGTTCATGAGCACGGTGTAATGTAGGGGTCTACAGACAGCTGCATAACGGTCATAGGACATGACCACCAGGAGGACACACTCTGTGGTTCCCAGTGCAAGGACAAAGTAAAGTTGAATCATGCAACCGGCATAAGAGATGGTCTTTTCTGGGCCCCAGAGATTGACCAGCAACTGAGGGATGGAGCTGGTGGTGTAGCAGAGATCCAGAAAAGAGAGGTTTGAGAGGAAGAAGTACATGGGAGTATGGAGACGGGCATCCAGGCATGACAAGACAATGATAAACAGGTTGCCTATCAATGTCGTCAAGTAGAACATCAAGATAAGCACAAAGAGAACTACTTCCAGATGAGGCCAATGTGAAAAACCCAGTAGAATAAAGTAGCCTTCAGAACTTGCATTTTTCCCCATCATCATTCATTTTTTCCAGTACCTGAAGAAAGAACCATAAACTCAAAGGCTGATAACTCAAAGGTTGTTAAACACTGGTCAGCAGTGTGGGCAAAACCTATGCCATTTCCAAAATGCTCTTGTTTCAGTAACATTTTTATAGTTTTGTTTTTATTTTTCATTCACATATTTCTTCTGTTGTAGATAAAATCAATAACTTCTGAAGTGAATGAGTTCTTTTTATGAATCACTAAATTGCTATTGGATAAAGATTAAAGATTAAGTTCCATAGCCAGGAAGACAATCTTTATGAAAAATAATCTTTTTAACAAAAAAACCTTTCAATTTATTCCTCTTTTATGTATTTTCAGGCCTTTTCCAATTTTGTGGTTACAAAGAAAGGAATATCTCTACTCTTAATAATCTTACATATAAATGAGAGCCTACCATGAGATGAAAAACAACTGAGTACCAACTTTGAAATGTTAATATTTGGTGAAAAAAATAAATTTCAATTGCATTATGATTACAGGAAGAAGAAAATATTCATTTATGTATGCTAACGACTTATTTTTAGAGAAAAAAGAAATAGCATCAACTGGAAGTATAAACAAAGGCTCACGTGTTCACACTTACATCCCAAAATGAGTATTCACACTATGAGCTAAACTAAAGGTCTTAATACTAATTGAGACGTGAAATAAGGATGATTCAGTGATGGAATACTTCCATAAATGAGATTAGAACTAACTTTGAAAGACCAAAATTAAATTACAGAATTGAAGAAAACTGCAGAGGAAGCAAAAGGAAAAGGGAAGGTGTTTAGAGCAGGAAGCTGGACAGGAACCTGTGGTTCTTGGGACTAAATGTGAATCCCAGGCTGTGAGGCTTGGGCAAGAGCTGGAAAGACAGTTTCCACAAAGTTTCACATGCTTTAGGACAGCAGCTAAGACATTTGAATTCTAAGTCATAATTTATAATTATTCCACATTTTTAGGTTTTCTACAATTTCAAATTGAACTTCTGAATAGAAAACTCACTGATTTTTAATAGGCAAAGATATGTGAATATTGCATAAAATCCAGTTGTAAGTTTCTTTTATACTTGATCTTTTGTGCTTGTTTATTTTTGTGAAAAATAAAGTTAAGGAACTCCAATGTGTATTAATAATTTGGTTTTTGTTTGCTTGTTTTCTCTTGTGTGTTACCAATCTTTCATAGAAAATACTAACACTTTATAATTGTTGCTAAAAGATATAGTAACCCACATTTACATGTTCCCAAATAGCTTTGCCCCAACACATCTCCCCTCACCCTCTGACAGAAGACAGCAATCACAAATTCAGGCAGAACAGACCCACATACAGTCTTTTGAAGGACTTTAACTAGCTCAAATATTATAATATTAGCATTTTAAAAAGATGTAAGGGATGTCTAATTGGTCAAATTACAGCTGGAGAGACAGGAACATTTAATGTGGCCCCAAATTATTAAGATTGATTCACAAATATATCTATACACCATTTTATATTATTCGTAATGTAAGTGTCATTAACCTCATGAGGGATGGTGGAAATTTTCCAAGGGATTTTTTTTATTTTCCTAAAATGAGAGGCAATACACCACAAAATATTTTAACTCAAATGCTGTGGGTATTTCCTCTGAGGTAGTCAAAACTGTCTTGCCTTACAAAGAAAGCTGTCTGAATTCCTTTGTACATTAATTAAAAGAAAGCAGCAGTTGTGTAACATTTAACTGCAATACCAGCCATTGTTTAGCATTCTCCTAGAAGTGAAAAGGAATAAGAGATAAGGGACAAACTATCCAGAATTCATAAAAAGAGAAATTTAGAGATTTATGTCTTGATTTTCTTCTTAGAGGAAAAGAGGGAATGAAGGCCCTATAAAGGTAGCTTTAGAATTGTGGAATAAAATATCTTCTATTCTTTGAAGTCAAACATCATGGGGAAAATGGGTGGCTTAGCGCTCTCTTTTAACCCCAGTGTCACTAACAGACATTCTCCTAATTCCTTTCATGTCTGTGTCTTTGAACTAAACCTAGCTCTTATCCAGGGCTCTCTCAGCTTTTCCATACTGACCTTCATGTATTTGTCCCTCTCCCCACTGTTCTCTTCATGCTCTATGCTTTACCATTTACAAAGCAATCAAGCTCTCTGGATATCATGCTACCTGAGACTATCGACCTAACTGCCTTCCTGTACCAACTGTGCTAATGTTCAAAATCTAACCATGGAAAGCAGAATCTAAAACAAACTGTGGCTATCATCGTCACAGAAAAGAAAGGCTGAGCTTGTCAAGAAGATGTGCTTTGAGCAGAATGCAAGAATTCTTTAGGGCATTTAAGGTATCAGGGGATGGAACCCTTATCCCAGAGCAAATAGGACCTTTAAGGAAACAAAAAGAATAATGTGACTTTCTTTTCTTGACTGGGGCCATGGGGAAGACAAATCCCATAATTGCAATTAATACCCTTCAAGGAACTATCCAGGTTAGAGCAGTGTAATATTCACAAGAAAAAAACTCTTCACAGAAATTCCTTCAACATGATGTTGTCCTTGTCCTGGGACACCACAGAACTTATTACCAACCAGTGGGGTAAAGTTACTTTGAATTGTATTGTCAATGAAAGGAATGGGTTCTGCTGATTCACCTGATTTTTCCCCTGCCCCCCCAAATTTGCGGTAAAGCCCAAATTTGCAGGACTACTGGTTAAAAGTAGGGGAGGTTCAGGAGCCATGAAACAGAAAAGATGGAATACATTAAAACTCACCTTTTCGTTATTAACCTGGTGCTTTTTGAGAGTGGAACTACACCTTTTATGCTTTCCTGATTGTCTTATAGAATCAATTACAAGTTTATGCCTAAAAAAGTTTAGAAAATCTATGTAAGAGTATTTATAGCCCTAACTCCACTCCTTCCCTCAGCTTAGTAGACAGCTGCCATATCTATTCTCACTCCAACAGAATTCTGGTATTTCATTCTCTGGAGAGGTCTCTAAACTGCAGGTTGCTAGCCACATACCTTAATTAAATCCTAAACCTAGCACTAACCCTAACCCAAAACCATAATTCCTAATCCCTAATTAAAATCCTAACCCAAACCTAATCCCTAGAGAGGTCTTTGATCTACAGGATACCAGGCACATAATATAACTCTGGGGTTAACACTACACCTTGCCTAAACCTAGCCCTAAACCTTACCCTAATCCTAGATATGAGGGGGTAAAACGTGGTATATATAGATACAATGGAATATTACTCAACCACAAAAAGAATGAAACCTGGCCATTTACAATGACATGGATGGAGCTAAAGTATTATGCTGAGTGAAGTAAGTTCATTAAAGAAAAACAAATACCATATGATTTCACACATATGTGGAATTTAATAAACAAAACCAACAAGCAATGGGAGAAAAAAGAGAGAGGTAAATGAAGAAACAGACTCTTAACTATAGAGAACAAACTGAGGGTTATCAGAGGGAAGGTGGGTGGGGAATTGGTTAAATGGGTGATGGGGATTAAGGAGGGCACTTTTTGTGATGAGCACCTGGTGTTGTACAGAAGTGTTGAATCACTAGCTGCTACACATGAAACTAATATTACACTGTATGTTAACTGGAATTTAAATAAAACTTTCAAAATTGAAAATACTCCAAATATCTCCAAACCTTTTATATTGAACATTAAAGTGATCTCTACCAATTTTGTTTATTATCTCAAAAATCTTCCATTAACAACATTCCTTGGCTTCCCATTAAAATCCCTCTGTCAGGAAGGGATTTTTGTTTTCTAATAACTAATCACACTGCTAATGCTATGGCCTGTTTTCTGTATTGCATGCCGACTCATCTGAGTCTAGCAAGAGTCACAGATATTCATTTATTTTTATTTTTTATTAAGTATAATTTATTGTCAAATTGGTTTCCTTACAGCACCCAGTGCTCATTCCAACAGGTGCCCTCCTCAATGCCCATCACCCACTTTCCCCTCTCCCCGCCCCCATCAACCCTCAGTTTGTTCTCAGTATTTAAGAGTCCCTTATGGTTTGCCTCCTTCCCTCTCTGTAACATCCGCACCACCCCCACCCCGTTCCTCTCCCCCATGGTCTTCTGTTAAGTTTCTCAGGATCCACATATGAGTGAAAACATGGTATCTGTCTTTCTCTGCCTGACTTATTTCACTTAGCATAATACTCTCCACTTCCATCCATGTTGCTACAAATGGCCAGATTTGATTCTTTCTCATTGCCAAGTAGTTTCCATTGTATGTATAAACCACATCTTCTTTATCCGTTCGTCAATTGATGGAAATTTAGGCCCGTTCCATAATTTGGCTATTGTTGAAAGTGCTGCTATAAACATTGGAGTACAAGAGCCCCTATGCATCCGCACTCCTGTATCCCTTGGGTAAATTCCTAAAAGTTTTAAGTTTGTATCTCCCTTATTCCCTCCAAACTCTAGCAGTGCTGTGGTTCTACAGTGAGCCAAATTTATATCACTTGTCTTTCACATTTGAACTCTCTCTGTGAACATTTGGCTTTATATACTGGCTTCCAATTTTACACTGGTTCTTCATGCCCTCCCTAATAAAGATAGCAAACACTTCTAGTGCACTTAATAGGAGTTAGACTATTTTAAATTTTGTTTTAAATTTTTTTTAATGTTTATTTAGTTTTGAGACAGAGACAGAGCATGAATGGGGGAGGGTCAGAGACAGAGGGAGACACAGAATCTGAAGCAGGCTTCAGGCTCTGAGCTGTCAGCACAGAGCCCGATGTGGGGCTCAAACCCACGGACCGTGAGATCATGACCTAAGCCAAAGTCGAACGCTTAACCGACTGAGCCACCCAGGTGCCCCAGAGTTAGACTATTTTAAACACTTTACATATATTGACCCTTTTGATTCCCACTGTTACCCTACAAGGAAGGCTAGTCTAATTATCAAATTCTCGAGATGAGGAAATTGAGGTTCAGATAACTTAAGTCACTCATCCACTACCACAATGTGAGCATGGGAGGCAGCATTTAAAACCAAGTATGCTGGCCCCAAAGTTAGAATTCTTTGTCGCTTTGATGTAATATTAAAGTTCAGCCGCACACATTTTGCAAATATATGTGAGAGATAAACCACTGCCATACAAAGCCATGTTCCATTAACCTAAACCATTAGAGTCTCTTGTGATTTTATAGAGAAAATATGTTATATTCTGTTTGTATAAGGATAGGAAAGTGCAATATATTTTGTTATGTATGTTACATTAA
This sequence comes from Panthera pardus, assembly GCF_024362965.1. Classification (NCBI taxonomy): domain Eukaryota; kingdom Metazoa; phylum Chordata; class Mammalia; order Carnivora; family Felidae; genus Panthera; species Panthera pardus. The sequence continues at coordinate 106,878,717 of NW_026526732.1, forward strand.
GATTACACAATATTAATCTCAAAATTTATTTTAGTATAGAATTTAATCATTTTAAAAATATTTTAAAACTTCCAAACTCATTCTATGAGGCCATGATTACCTTGATTCAAAACCAGACAAAGACCCCACTAAAAAGAATTACAGACCAATATCTCTGATGAACATCAATGCACAAATTCTCAACAAGATACTAGCAAACCATTTCCAACAATACATGAAAAGAATTATTCACCATTATCAATGGTATTTATTCCTGGGCTGCAGGGATGTTTCAATATTTACAAATGAATTAACGTGACACATCACATTAATAAAATAAAGGTTAAGAACCACATGATCCTCTCAATAGATGCAGAAAAATATTTGAAAAATACAGCATCCTTTCTGGATAAAAACCCTCAAGAAAGTGGGGATAGAAGGAACATACCACAACATGATAAAGGTCATATACAAAAGACCCACAGCTGATATCATTCTCAGTGGGAAAAATCGGAGAGCTTTCCCCCTCAGGCCAGGAACACGACAAGGATATCCACTCTCACCACTTTTATTCAACATACTACTGGAAATCTTGGCCTCAGCAATCAGACAACAACAGCAAAAGTAATAAAAGGCATCCAAATCCAGCAAGGATGAAGTCAAACATTCACTCTTTGCAGATAACATGACACTCCACCTAGAAAACCTGAAAGACTCCACCAAAAACCTGCTCTAATGGATGCATGAATACAGCAAAGTAGCAGGATATAAAATCAACATAGAGAAATCAGTTCTATTTCTATAAGCAGTAGAAAGAGAAATAAAGGAATTGATCCATTTAAAATTACACCAGATAAGGGGTGCCTTAGTGGCTCAGTCAGTTAAGCATCTGATATTTGGTTTTGGCACAGATCATGGTCTTGCATTTTGTCGGTTCGAGCCCTGCAGCAGGCTCTGTCCTGCCAGTGCAGAGTCTGCTTGGGATTCTCCTTCTCCTTCTCTCTCTGCCCCTCCCCCACTTGCTAACTCTGTCTCTCTTGAAATAAATAAATGCATGTAAAACAATTAAAAAATAAAAATAAAATTACACCAAAACCCATAAAATACCTAGTACTAAGACTAACCAAAGACGTAAAAGATATGCACTCTGAAAACTCTAGAAAGATTATGAAAGAAATTGAAGAAGGCAAAAAGAAATGGAAATACAGTCCATGCTCATGGATTGGAAAAACAAATATTGTTAAAATGTCAATACTACCCAAAGCAATCTATGCATTCAATGCAATCCATATCAAAATACCACCAGCATTCTTCACAGAGCTAGAACAAGCAAACCTAAAATTTGTACGGAACCATAGAAGACCCCAAATAGCCAAAGTAATGTTGAAGAAGAAAACCAGTTAGAGGCACCACAATTCCAGACTTCAAGCTGTCTTATAAAACTGTAATCATCAAAATAGTATGATACTGGCACAAAAACAGACACTTAGATCAATGGAATTGGATAGAGATCCCAGAAACAGACCTACAAATGTATGGCCAGCTAATCTTCAACAAAGCAGGAAAAAATATCCAATGGGGGAAAAAAAACAATCTTTTCAGCAAATGGTATTGGGAAAACTGGACAGTGGCAGGAAGAAGAGTGAACCTGGACTACTTGCTTACAACGTACACCAAAAGAAACTCAAAATGGATGAAAGACTAAATGTAGGACCAAAACCATCAAAATCCTGTAGGAGAAAACAGGCCACAATCTCTTTGTCTTTGGCCACAGCAACTTCTTACTTGAAATATCTCCAGAAGCATGGAAACAAAACCAAAAATGAACTACTGGGACTTCATTAAGACAAAAAGCTTCTGCACATGAAGGAAACAATCAACAAAACTAAAAGGCAACTGATGGAATGGGAGAAGATATTTACAAATGACGTAATGGATAAAGGGTTAGTATCCAAAATCTATAAAGAACTTATAAAACTCAAATCCCAAAATCATCATCATCATCATCATCATCATCATCATCATCATCATCATCATCCAGTGAAGAAATGGGCAAAAGACATAACACTTTTCCAAAGAAGACATTCAGATGGCTCACAGATACATGAAAAGATGCTCAACATCACTTCATCAGGGAAATACAAATCAACACCACAATGAGATACCACCTCACACCTGTCAGAATGGATAAAATTAAAAACTCATGCAATAACAGATGTTGGTGAGGATGCGGAGAAAAGAGAATACTTTTGCACCGTTGGTGGAAATCAAACTGGTGAAGACAATCTGGAGAACAGTATGGGGGTGCTTCAAAAAATTTAAAAAAATATATATTTTAAATTAAAAGTAGCAATTGCACTGCTATGTATTTATCCAAAGGATACATGAATGCGATTCAAAGGAGGCACATGCATTCCAATGTTTATAGCAGTGCTATCAACAATAGCCATGTCATGGAAAGACCCCAAATGTCCACCAACTGACAAATGGATAAAGAAGATGTTGTATATACACACAAGGGAATATTACTCAGCCATCAAAAGAATGAAATCTTGCCATTTGCAACAATGCAGATGGAGCTAGAATGAATTGTGCTAAGCAAAGTAAGTCAGAGAAAGACAAATATCATATGATTTCACTCATATATGGAATTTAAGAAACAAAACAGATAAAAATAGAAAAGGGAAGGAAAAATAGGGTAAAAACAGAGAGGAAGGCAAAGCATAAGAGGCTCATATACAGAAATCTAAGGTTTGCTGGAGGGCTTGGGGGATGGGCTAAATGGGTGATGACATTAAGGAGGGCACTTGTTGGGGTGAGCCCTGGTTGTTATATGTAAGTATGAATCACTAAATTCTATGCCTGAAACCATTATTACACTATAAGTTAACTAACCTAGATTCAAATGTTTAAAAATTGTGTAAGTATTTTATATAGTTTTATATACATATATGACATTTATATAATGTTACAAAAACATTACATAATAACATACAAGCATTGTATAATATTATATTACATATAAATATATAAACATTATATAATAATATATACTTAAATATGTGCAATATATGCATATATAAATATAAACATTATATAAAGTTTATATATGTATATGAAATAAAGTTCACATTATAATTACTCTTGATCACCTGTAGAAGAGTCACCTGTTCCAACCTTCTCTATCCCTGATACCTTTCATAAGTAAGCACCCCCTTTGAAATATTTTGACTGTTTCTTTTGGCATTTAACTATTTCCAAATAATACACTCAAATTGCTAATTATTGTTTTGTTTAGATAATATCTACTAAATCCAACCTGAGCAGGCCTATCACCTTCTTCTCCTTTATGTATCTGTAATTAATTAACAAGCACACTTACTCTCCTCAGTGACAACATCCTCCTGCACATGGGTGCCATCATGGAACCTCCCTCCTGTAATCATCATCCTAAAATCATTTTCCATTTTTTTTCTGTAGTAGTCTGTGTTAGTGGATCCCATGCCTTCTTCTTTCTTGTGAAGCACATTCTCTTTTAGTGATTTTCTTAGCTGTGACAAATAGAGTTTGTATTCCATAAATGTCTGATTGAGAGAAGTGGTTTCCATTTGTGCACTGATCCTGGCTTCCTGATCAATGGATTGCAAACAGAACAATATGATTTTGAGTTCAGTAAACCTGGTGACAGCTTACCATTTCTGCCAGTAATTCTCCTGCCAACATGACGTCACCAAAGAGTTACAGCAATCTTCCAGTAATGGAACCCATAGACATAGAGATCTACATAGACATAGAGATCTACTCTATAAAGAATTCAAAATTTGGTGTGCCTGGGTGGCTCAGTTGGTTAAGCATCTGACTTTGGCTGAGGTCATTACCTCACAGTTTGTGAGTTTGAGCCCCACGTCCAGGCTCTGTGCTGACAGTTCAGAGCCTGGAGTCTGCTTCAGAGTCTGTCTCTCCCTCTCTCTCTGACCCTCCCCCACTCACACTCTGTCTCTGTCTGTCTCTCTTTCGAGAATAAATCAACATAAAAAAAAAGAATTCAAAATTTAAGGAAATTTGATGTGCTGTGGGAAAACACAGAAAAACAAGTCAAAAATCAGCAAAACACCATATGAACAAAATAAAATTAACAAACATATATTGTTAAAAGAACCAAACAGAAATTCTGGAGGTGAAGAATACAATAAATGAAATGAAATATGCAATAGAGAGTATGTACATCAGATAGATCAAAGAGAAGGAAGAAGGAGCACCTGAGTGCCTCAGTCAGTTGGGTGTCTGACTTTGGCTCAGGTCATGATCTCAGGGTTCATGAGTTGAGGCCCCTGTGCTGACAGCTCAGAGCCTGGAGCCTGCCTCAGATTCTGTGCCTCCCTCTCTCTCTGCCCCTCCCCTGCTTGTGCTTTGTCTTTCTCTCTCTCTCTCTCTTGAAAATAAATAAACAGTGAAACATTAAAAAAAAAGAGAGAGAAGGAAGAATCTGTGATTTGGAAGGTAAAAAGTTTGAATTTACTGAGTTAGAAAAGAATAAAGAAAAAAGAATGAAAAAGGGTGATGAATGCCAGTGATCTATGGGATGCCATCAAATGAAACAATGTGCAAATTAATGCAGTTCCAGAAAGATAAGAGAGGGCAAAGGGAGAAGAAACCTTATTTAAAAAAAAATAATGGCTGAGAAATTCTTAAACCTGGGGAGAGATTTGAATATCCATATTCAATAGGCTAATATATCACCCCATAATTTCCATACAAAACTATCTTCCCTGGGTCACTGGGGTGACTCAGTCAGTTGAGCACCTGGTTCTTAATTTTGGCTTGGATCATGATCCCAGTGCCATGGGATCAAGACTCGAGTCAGGCTTTGCACTGGGCATGGAGTCTGCTTAAGATTCTCTCCCTCTCTATTCGTGCCCCTCTGCCCTTCCTGTGCTCTCTCTAAAATATTTTTTAAAGTTAAAAAAACTATCTTCTCCCAAACACATTTTAATACAACTGTCCAAAATAAAAGACAAATAGAGAATCCTAAAAGCAGCAAGGAAAAAAACAAAAGATGGTAACCTACAAGAGAAATCTGAAGATTTCTCACCAGAAAGTCTGTAGGCCAGGAGAGAAAAGGATAATATCGTCAAACTGCTGAGAGAAAGAAAAAAAAAAAAGCTAAAGAATACTCTATCCATCAAAGTTAATCCTTTAGAAATAGAGAGAAGAATTCCAGAAAAACAAAAGCTGAGGGAAATCATTACCACGAGACTTGTCTTCCAGATGAAAATTATTCAAGCTAAAGTAAAACAATACTAATTAGTAACATGAAAAGGGGTCCCACATGGCGGAGAAGTAGGAGGATCCATACTTCCTGCTTCTCTCAAACAAAGTGCAGAAGCCAAAGGACTTTGAACATCAGAGCCTGGGAGGAAAAGAGACTGAATCTACCAGGAAGAAAATGGGAAAGCTGGAAAAAACATAGGTGGCTGACTGCAAACTGGGGGAAATAAAAAAAAAAAAAGGCCGTGTGGGCACGGATGGGAGGGACCCCCTCTGGAGGAGAGAGGAAGAGAAGAGAAAGAGCAGCTAGGGAAGTGTAGGGCCATATCTGGACAGGAGAAAGACCTCGGACTGAGACGGAGAGGGATCCAATCTCTAACTGCAGGGCTCTCTTCGGACTGGGGCTAGCTCCCTGTTCATACACCTGGGAAGGAGGGGAGCCAAGGCCTGTGTGCAGTTGTAGGTCAGGGACTCAGTCCACAGTTGGAGAAAGTGGTTCCCTCCCTAGAGGGCTGTGCAGTAGTACAAAGGCTGCCTGCATCACCACCCCTGGGCTCAGTGGGTGGGCCAAGGGTGCAGTCTTCAGGAGGAAAAGGCAGCCGTCTCCCTGGAGTGCTGTGGGAAAAGACAAAACCTGCCTGCATCTGCCACCCTGGGGGCTCGTGGTGAGGTCGGCAGTGGCATAGTCTAGAGTAGAAGGAGGCGGCCATCTCCCTGGAGTGCTGTGGGAAAAGACAAAGCCTGCCTGTGTCTGCCCGCATCCACAAGGGTGGCAGCTCAGTCTGCAGTAGGAGAAGGCTGTCCTCCCTGAAGTGTAGCGGCACAGACAAAGACAACCAGGACCACATATCAGGTGGCACTGACAGGCACTTCCCCAGTGCCAGAGAGCATGGAGTGGGACTTTAATCCTAGCCAAGCGCAGGGTCAGGGGAGTTGGCGGAGCAAGAAGGACCACCCCGTCTGCACCCATGGCACAGTGAGGCCGACTCAAACAGAATCCACTGGGTCCCGGTCCATGGAGAAGAGACTGGGTGATCACCATTCCCCACCACCCCCCCCCACCACCCTCCCCCTCACCACCCCCCACCACCACCACCAAGGCGGATCCTCAGGGCCCATAGTGGAGGTGGATCCAGACTACACCAAACCACGCCACTTAGCACTGGGTAACTGTGTATCTACCGGAGCTGGACAGACCCTGCGGACAGCTCATCCCAACAAGCACTGCAGCATTGCTTGGATTAACTCTAGGTCAATCCTGGCTAGAAAAATATATTCTCCACCCCCCCCCTCCCATTTCTCCTTCTTATCTCTTCCCTCCCCTAGGCTGGTTACTCTGGTTATTGGTTTGTCTAAACAGACATATTTAATCCATTGTCTTGACACATGTTCTACACCTCCTTCTTTACACTCCATTATCTCTCTCTGGAATAATCAAGCCATATAGTTTCTCTGTCTGGGTAACTTTATCTTTGTTTCGTTTTTCCCACCTCCTTCTTTATTTTCCTTTCTCTCTCTGCATTAAGCCTTTTAGTCTCTCTGCCTAGTCAATGTTTATTTTTTTTCGTTTTCCCCCCACTCCTGTCATTTCTCTCTTTGTATCTGCTCTTCCATTAGCACTGCCTCCACCCTCTTCCTTACATGTAGTTGGTGTTTTGGGGCTTTTTTTTTAGTCTTTAGCTTTTTTTTGTTTTTGTTTATTTATTTGCAAGTGTTTGCATATTTTTCTTCCTGTTTGTCTATCTGTTTTCCTTTACAGGGCTACTCCAAGGAACAAATCAAAGCACACCTGGTGGAGGGTCTAAAATATCACTAGAGTACGGTAATAAAATAACGAAAGTTACAATGACAGAGAGCAAGTAATAGTCTCTGGAAAAACACTTTCTGAAGGGCCAGGCCCTGGACAGTGTATGCATGACCCTCCTTTAATACAGCAGTGCTTGCAGGTACAGAGCACACAACAAGCTTTTGAAAGCATGAGGACAGAAAACTAGCCAAAATGACAAAATGGAAGAATTCTCCTCAAAAGAAATTCCAGGAAGTAGCAACAGCTAATTAATTGATCAAAACCGATTAAGCATTGTAACTGAATAAGAATTTAGAGTAATAGTCATAAAATTGCTGTGCTTTTTATGCTTTTAAAAAAACATAGAGGACAGCAGAGAATCTATTGATATGGAGATCAAGGGACTAAAAAATAGTCATGATGAATTAAAAAATACTATAAATGAGGTGTAAAATAAAACGGAGGCAACCGCAGCGTGGACTCAAGAGGCAGAGGGGAGAATAGGTGAATTAGAAGATAAAATTATGGAAAAAGAGGAAGCTGAGAAAAAGAGAGACAAAAAAAAATCCAGGAGTATGAGGGGAGAATTAGAGAACTAAGTGATTCAATCAAATGGAACAATATACGTATCATAGGAATTCCAGAAGAAGAAGAAGAAGAAGAAGAAGAAGAAGAAGAAGAAGAAGAAGAAGAAGAAGAAGAAGAAGAAGAAGAAGAAGAAGAAGGAGGAGGAGGAGGAGGAGGGGAGGAGGAGGAGGAAGAGGAAGAGGAAGAGAGAGAGAAAGGGGTTGAAGGTGTACTTGAACAAATCATAGCTGAGAACTTCCCTGATCTGGGGAAGGAAACAGGCATTGAAATCCAAGAGGCACAGAGAACTCCCTTCAGACATAACTTGAATCAATCTTCTGCATGACATATCATAGTGAAGCTGGAAAAATACAAGGATAGAGAGAGAATTCTAAAAGCAGATAGAGACAAATGGACCCTAACATACAAATGTAGACAGACACATAAGGGTAGTAGCAGACCTATCTACTGAAATGTGGAAGGCCAGAAAGGAATGGCAGCAAATCTTCAATGTGATGAACCAAAAAATATGCAGCTGAGAATCCTTTATCCAGCAAGTCCGTCAGTCACAATAGAAGGAGAGATAAAAGTTTTCCCAAACAAACAAAAACTGAAGGAATTCATCACCACTACACCAGCCCTACAAGAGATCCCAAGGGGGATTCTGTGAGTGAAATGTTGCAAGGACCACAAAGTACCAGAGATATCACTAAAAGCATGAAACCTACAGATATCACAATGACTCTAAATCCATATCCTTCAATAATAACACTGAATGTAAATGGACTAAATTCCCCCACCAAAAGACATAGGGTATCAGAATGGACAAAAACAAGACCCATCAATTTGCTGTCTACAAGACACTCATTTTAGGCGTGAAGACACCTTCAGATTGAAAGTGAGGGGATGGAGAACTATCATCATGCTACTGGAAGTCAAAAGAAAACTGGAGTAGCCATACTTATATCAGACAAACGAGGCTTTAAATTAAAGGCTGTAACAAGAGATGAAGAAGGGGATTATATCATAATTACAGGGTTTATCCATCAGGAAGAGCTAACAATTATAAATGTCTATATGCTGAATACGAGAGCTCCCAACTACATAAAACGATTAATCACAAACATAAGCAACCTTATTGATAAGAATGTGGTAATTGCAGGGGACTTTAATACCCCACTTACAACAATGGATAGATCATCTAGACAATAAAGAAGGGCCCCGAATGATACATTGGATTAGATGGACTTGACAGATATATTTAGAACTCTGCATCCCAAAGCAAGAGAATGTACTTTCTTCTCAAGTGCACATGGAACATGCTCCAAGATAGATCACATACTGGGTCACAAAACAGCCCTTCATAAGTATACAAGAATTGAGATCATACTATGCATACTTTCAGACCACAATGTGATGAAGCTTGAAATCAATCACAGGAAAAAGTCTGGAAAAGCTCCAAAAACATGGGGGTTAAAGAACACCCTACTAAAGAATGAATGGGTCAACCAGACAATTAGAGAAGAAATTAAAAATATATGGAAACAAATGAAAACGAAAATACAGCAATCCAAACGCTTTGGGATGCAGTGAAGGCAGTCCTGAGAGGAAAATACATTGCAATCCGGGCCTATCTTAAGAAACAAGAAAGATCCCAAATACAATATCTAACAGCACACCTAAAGGAACTAGAAACAGAACAGCAAAGACCCCCCAAACCCAACAGAAGAAGAGAAATCATAAAGATCAGAGTGGAAATAAACAATATAGAATCTAAAAAAACTGTAGAGCAGATCAATGAAACCAAGAGTTGGTTTTTTGAAAAAATAAAATTGGTAAACCTCTAGCCAGGTTTCTCAAAAATAAAGAGAGAGAACACAAATAGATAATTAGTAACATGAAAACATGTGAAAATTTGCAGCACACTCACAACGGTAAATATATACTAAAATTCAGAATATTCTAATACTGTTATATGGGGGGTGTTATTAACCACTTAACTATAGTATAAAGACTAAAAGACAAGAGCTTTAAAAATAAATATAGCTACTCTAACTTGTTAATAAACACAATCAAAGTCAATAATTTGTGACATTCAGCATAAAAGGAAAGAAAAGTGGTAAAGGGTTTTTTACAAGTGATGTTGCTACCAGCATAAAGTAGAATGTTCCATATTATATATACATGCATATATATTTATATAATATTTATGTACATACATATTATGATTTATGTAAGCTATCTAGTAACTACAAAGCAAAACCTATACTAGGTTTCCAATAGATCCAATAGATAAAGAGAAGGGATTCAAAGCATATCACTATGGAAAATCATCAATTCACAAAGGAAGGCTGCAAGAGAGGAAGAAAGGACCAAGATAATTGCAAAACAGTTGGAAAACAGTTAATGAGATGGCATTAGTAACATATTACTAATCAATAATTATTTTGAATGTAAATTAATTAAATTCTGCAGTCAAAAGATACAGAATAGCTGCATGGGTTTAAAAAACAAGATACAGAAATAGGAAGCCCAGAAGAAACTCACTACAACTTTAAGGGTACACAGACTTGTGAGAGGATGGAAAAAGATATTTCACACAAAAGATAACCAAAGAAAGCAGTATATACTGATATCACAAAAATATAAGCTTTAAGCTAAAAATTATCAAAAGAAACAAAGAAGGTCATTATATAATGATAAACAACCGATTAATCAGAAAGATATACAAATTGTAATAGGTGTACATCAGAGCACCTACATATATAAAGTACATACTAACAGAACTTAGAGAAGAAATTAAAGAGCAATACGATAATATTGGGAAATTTAATTTCCCATGGTCAGCAATGGTTAGATCATCAGACAGAAAATCAATAAGGAAACAATGATTTTAACACATTAGACTAAATGGACATAACAGATATACACAGAACATTCCATTCAGCAACAACAAAACACACATTCTTCTCAAGTTGAGATGGAATGTTTTCTAGGACAGATCATATAGTAGGACAAAAACAGGTCTCAACAAATTCAAGAAGATGGGAATAATATCAAGTATATTTACTGATCACAATGGTATAAAAATAAAAATCAATAACCGTAGGAAAGCTGGAAAACTCACAACTACATGGAGATTAAACAACACATTGCTGGATCAAATGGATCCATTAGATTGAAGAAGATATCAAAGGGAAATTAAAAAAAAATATCCTAACACACAAAAAGGTGGATATGTACATACCAAACCTTATGTAGCAAGAGCAGTTCTAAGAAGTTTATAAGAATAAATGTATACCTCAAGAAAAAAAATCTTGAATAAAAAACCTAAACATATACCTCAAGGAACTAGAAAAAAGAAGAACAAAATAAGCAGAGAGTTAACAGAAGGAAGGAAATAAAATAAAAATTAGAGCAGAAATAAGTGAAATAGAGAACAGGAAAACAACATAAAAGATTAACAAAACCATGAGTTGGTTCTCTGAAAAGACAAAATTGACAAACCATTAGCTATATTAACTGAGAGAGAGGATCCTAATAAAGAAAATTATAAATGAAAAGGAGTCATTCAGCTGATGCCACAAAAATATAAAGGATCATAAGGGACTATTACAAACAATTTTACACCAACAAATTGGACAACCTGGAAACATACAATCTCCAAGATTGAATAATGAGGAAACAGAAAATATGAGTGAAATAACATGATTGGAAGCCCTAGCCAAGGCAATAAAACAAGAAAAAGAAATAAAAGGAATCCAAATCAGACAGGAAGAAGTAAAATTATCTGTTTGCAAATGGCATTATTATGTATACAGAAAATCCTAAACGTTCTACTGCTCCTTTTTTTGGAACTAACAAACAAATTCAGTGAAGTTTCAGGATACAAAATCAACATACAAATATCAGTTGCATTTCGATGCACCAACAGCCAATTACAGGAAAAAACAAAAAATAATCCCATATACAATAGCATCAAAAGGAATAAAATAATTGAAAATAAATTTAACCAATGTAAATCATTTTCACACTGAAAACTCTTAAGACATTGATGAAAGAAATTGACAAAGACACAAATAAGTGGAAAAACATGTCTTGCTCATGGATCAAAAAAACAATAAACTTAAAATGTTCATAATACCCAAAGTCATCTATAGATTTAATACAATCTCCCCACTAAATTCCAATGGCATTTTTCATAGAAATGGAAAAAACAATTCCAAAATTTGTATGAAATCTCAAAAAACCCTGAAGAGCTAAAGCAATCCTAAGAAAGAACAAACTATAGTCATCATATTCCTTGATTTCCAACTATATTATAAAGTTACATGGTTTTGATTATTATTCCAAGCGAATCAGTACATGTACAGACTTATCTTGTACTAATCATACATTTTTAAAAAAAGGAAAATTTGATAGACGACTTACAAATTTGGAAGACAAATATTCCTAATGTGAATATGAAGCTCCAACACATTTTTAGATAATCCATGAGGCTGTCAGTATTGGATGGCGGGGGTGGGTGGAATTGGAGCAAGAGAAGGCTCTACAATAGGTCCAGGCTGTGGCGCAAGAATCATCAAATGACAGCTATGACTAGGAAGACCATATTGTCCCAGTTTACACAATTTTCAATAATGTTCCCTTTTCTGTTCAGAAGTATCCTAATTTAGCTAATAAATTATATGGTCATGCTGACTGTGTCCTAGAAGTTACAAGCCCACTAGCATCTGTGGAACAAGAACACTGTGTGGAGTTTCTGCCAAGCTCCAGTAGGGAAATGGGAGCGCATGCTGACAACAATTCTCTACGTGAAAGGGGCTTCTAACTTACTGTTAATCTCTGCTCAAAGAAGTTGATTATAGGCCACAAAGTAACTAGATAGCTCAATCTGCCTATCATGAAATGAGTGATATGTGATCTACCAAAATCATAAAGTAGGACACTCTGGAGGACATTTCATATTTAAATATGAATGTCACCCATAGGACCAGGCCTGAACAGGACAGAAGTCACATGTAATTCATTTGGGGGTGGTTCTCCAACCCACTTTTATACATAAGCAAAATGCATGTGCTAGGCTCAGAGCCTTGTGTTGTCTTACAGACTTTCTCCTTCTCCCTCAACCCAAACACACAGGTTTAGGAGACATTCCCTGTGGTGTGAGAAGTTCTCTATTAAAAGTGGACATAGGATTGAAATGTTCAGACTTGGTTAAAATTGAGACAACATCAAAATAGACTGGTACTGAATCTAAGATTTGGCCTTGCCACCATTTCATTCTTCTTGAATACACACCTACCCACAATGCTCAAATTACAAAATAAAGCACAATACCATCAATAGAGCAGAAACATCATGTTTACTCCTGCCCAATTACAGTAACCCTTCTCAGAGATGATCACTATTATTAAATTCATTTTATCTTTATCGTATGTATGTATGTATGTTATAGTTCCTTACAATTTAATACATATTAATGTATCATTACATTATATAAAATAGGATGCTACAGAAATTTGAACTTGAAGTACATGGCAATATACGTATTTTTCTGCAGCTTGTTTTTTCAAGCCCTGTTACACAGAATAATTATGCATTAGAGATCATTATGATCATTATCTCTGGAATGTACAAAAACATATTGCCCCTTTTAGGACATATTTCTCACAGAGGTTCCTACCAAATCCTGCACCCGCTGCCATTTTGGGGGAGTGAATGATGCTTATTACTGACAACATCTGAGAACTGAGGTGGCAGCAGCATTGAGGGGATGATCCAGCAGCCCCACTGCTCAAGGCAGGGTCAACAAGGGCAGGATACAGGGAAGGGTGACCTACTCACTTAGCCTTCAACAGTAAACAGTTCTTAATTGCTTTTTTCTTCCCTGAAAGAGATGACCCCAGAGATTACCTCGCTGTGTGAACAAAAATGAAATATCGGAAACTTCAATAGCTGACTGAGCATGGGGACAAACACCTCCTCAGGTCTCTCTTCTGAGTATGAGAGTCCATGGAGACCAAGAGAAAATGAGATCCTCACTATCAGTCCCTGTATTCAGCCAGCTCAATAATTAGATCCCAAGGGTCTGCCTTCCTACCTAGGAAGAAGTGGATACTTTGAATATCTCCCCAACTACATTTCTAACTTTAAACAACAAACACTGCTCTTTAACCAGGTCTACAGAGATGTCCACACCATTGTAGGAAAAGGATGAGCAAATGCAACAAGCCTAAAATCTCTCAGAACACAGTGGGACTACCATCAATAAATCAAACGATAGTGCCTTGATCATTCCTCACTATCCTAGATCATAACTGCCGTATGGGTAATTAAGATAGTTAATAAAGGATTAATGAAAAAAAAACTCTTTATTTTTCACTTATAAGAAAGTGAAAAGGCAAGAAAAGTTCAAGTGACCAAAACTCTGGAATGTGTTTTGTAAGTATAGTTGACAACCATATTATATTAGTTTCAGGTGTACAACCAGTGATTCAACAATCATATACATTATGAAATGCTTACCACAATAGATGTAGTCACTATCTGTCATCGTACAATGTTATTACAATATTATTGACTATATTCCCTTTGGTATGCTTTTAATTTCTGTGACCTATGTATTTATAACTGAAAATTTGTACCTCTTATTCCCCTTCTCCTATTTCACCCATCCCCCTACCTGCACCCCTGGCAACTACCAGTTTGTTCTCTGTATTTATAAGTCCCTGTCTGGTTTTGTTTGCTTATTTTGCTTTTTAGATAGAAATCTTGCCATTCAAAACAATATGGTTGGACCTAGAGGGAAGGATGCTAAATGAAGTAAGTCAGACAAATACCATATAATTTCACTTACATGAAGAATGATATTTATATTGATTTAGATTCATATATGCATCAATCATACAAGGAATTACCTGAACATTTAAACATTCATATATTTTTTTGTATCTACTCTGTCTTTTAAATCTAAAACCATGCACTTGTTATGGCTGAGTAATATTCCAACGTGTGTGTGTGTGTGTGTGTGTGTGTGTGTACATACATACAAACAACATCTTTATCCATTCACCTATCGATGGACACTTGGCTGTTTCCATATCTTGGCTATTATAAATAAGGCTACAATAAACATAGGGGCATATAGTAGTGTTTTTCTTCTCTCTTTTTGCACTTGTGTTGAACACTGAGTGATGTATGGAATTGTTGAATCACTATATTGCACATATGAAACTAATGTAACACTGTAGGTTAACTATCTAGACTTGGTAAAATAAAAGTGTTTTTGTTTTCTCTGGGTGAGTACCCAGTAGTGCAGATGCTGTGTTGTACTATTTCTATTTTTAACTTTTGAGGAACCTCCATAATGTTTTCGACAGTGGCTGCACCACTTTGCATTCCTACCAGCAGTTCATGACTGTTCCTATTGCTCCACATCCTCACCAACACTTATTTCTTGGCTTTTTTATTTTAGCCATTCTGACAGCTGAAAGTGATATCTTATTGTGGTTTTGATTTGTATTTCCCTGAAAAAAATTTGTTCAGTGTTGTTTGAACATCTTTACATGGGTCCATTGGCCATCTGTATGTATTCTTGGAAAAATATCTATTCAGGTCCTCCACCATTACAAAGAATGGTACCTTGCCATTTGCAACATTGATGAACTTAGAAACTTCAATGCTGAGTGAAATAATTCAAATAGCATATGATTTTGCTCATAGGTATAATTTAAGAAAGAAAACTAATGAACAAAGAAAAAAGAAGAAAAAATATTTTTAAATACAGAAAATAAAGTGGTAGTTGGCAGAGAGAAGGTGGGTGGAGGGATGGATAAAATAGATACAGGAAATTAAGAATACACTTATCTTGAAAAGCACTAAGGAATGGATAGAACTGTTGAATTGTTATATTGTACACCTGAAACTAATAGAACACTGTGTTAATTATACTTTAATTTTTTATACTTTAATTTCAAAAGGAAAACACACACACACACACACACACACACACACACACACACACACACACTAAAACCATGAACTTTGGAGCAGGAAAAAACTAGACAGATTTTTCCACAGACCACTATCTTGTGTGTGTGAGTGAACATTTGAGTGGTGTCAAGATTGCATCTTAAATAAAGCACATGCAGCCAAATAATCTAATACAAACCATCCTGAATTTTATCATCAAATTCTTATTTGGTTCCAGCACCCCAAAAGCTTTGGTGTTTGATCATTAAAAAACACTTCAGTTATTTTTGGTTAAGTGTTGTAAAAAGGGCACTGTTATGACCTGCTAATTTTTTTTAAATCTTGTGAGAAATCAGTTAGGTGCTGTGTTGAGTTCTGTGGTGGTTTTAGTATGAGATAAGAAACCTGAGTTGCTAGAGAGCAAAAATGTCAGCGAATCGGTGGGGGCAGTGTCAAAGACAAAATCTCAGACCCCATTAACCAGGTTAGTAATTGGTTACATTAAGTTTAATGTTTGGGGTGAATGAGATTTTAAAATAGTACTTACCTTGTAGAATTCAAGTTATTTTGTAGCCAAATCAAATAGAAAAATCACATTAAATTTTAGTTTACTAAGAACCAAGCTATAAATATCCAAGCTGAAGAAGATAACCAAGCTAAAGAAGATCCACTTGTCTACATCAAAGAAGGACCTACAGGTAAAAGATGCTGACTTAAGAGAAAATCTTTTCAAGAGACCTTGAAGATACTCATGAAAAGAAGTAGTTTAAACAGCTCGCAGTGCTAGGTGGGTGAGCCAGTGCCACCTTGGATGTTGCTGGTCAAACAAGACCTTTTCTGATATCATTCCTCCCCTGCAGTTGATAAGATGAAGAACAAAAAGAAACCTATGCAAGGAAAATGAGAAGATGTCAAATATGTCCTTTTGCCATTTCCGTCATCTAAAAACTTGAGAGTAAAAATGAGTATTTTTTTGAGATTTCTTTTTTTTTAATGAAATTTATTGTCAAATTGGTTTCCATACAACACCCAGTGCTCATCCCAACAGGTGCCCTCCTCAATACCCATCAACCACCCACCTCTCCCTCCCACCCCGATAAACCCTCAGTTTGTTCTCACTTTTTAGGAGTCTCTTATGATTTGGCTCCCTCCCTCTCTAACCATTTTTTTTTCCTTCCCCTCCCCCATGGTCTTCTGTTAAGTTTCTCAGGATCCAGATAGGAGTGAAAACATATGGAATCTGTCCTTAAAAAAGAGTATTTTTAAGTGAATTTTCAAGAGTTGATTATTAATAAAACTGAGTATCTGAATTTTTTGAACCAATATAATCTTTTACTTAAGAGACAGCAAAGACTTCATGGACGTTGTCGGATTTTCATTCAGAGGATAAACTAGTGCCTTAGATTAAGTTAAACTTAAATTTAAATTAAAGCTGATTTCAAAAAAAAATTTTTTTTAATTTTTTTTTAACGTTTATTTACTTTTGAGACAGAGAGACAGAGCATGAATGGGGGAGGGTCAGAGAGAGAGGGAGACACAGAATCTGAAACAAGCTCCAGGCTGTGAGCTGTCAGCACAGAGCCCGACGCGGGGCTTGAACTCATGGACCGTGAGATCATGACCAGAGCCGAAGCCGGCCGCTTAACTGACTGAGCCACCCAGGCGCCCCCCCCCCCCAAAATTTTTTTAAATAAATAAATTAAAGCTGATTTCTATTATACCAGTGGATATCTCTGGTACATTATTACTTTCAATGGCACATTAGAAGAAAGTAATTTTTAAATGCTTTCCATAAACAGTTTGTCTGCACTTAACAATGGATTCTCAACCAATATGTGAGGACTCTTACAATGGTGATGCCACTTTTCAAGTAATGATTATTGGGAGACTCATTACTTGTATTCATTTTGGCACATTCTCAGAAATATAATAACATGCTTTCTGAAGTCTATGATTATTTTCAGAGTTGATATAAACTTCCTTTCTAATGAACACTGACAAGGTAAACACTAATATGCCAGAAACAATAGAACATATCTTCAATTCTGAAACTCATTTGAAATTCATTTTGCTCCAAATTAACACTAAATGTGACTTTGATCATATTGAAGTTCTACTATCTAATAAGTAGGACTATTTTTAGTTAATTTTAGAGTAGTCATCATTGTCCCAGTATAAATTAACTTAAAAAGAGAGAGCTTAATTTCAAATTGTTATTTTTTGTTAATAAATCCAACTTCTACTTTCAAAAAAAAGAAATTGTATTTACTTTTCATACTTGAGTAGTACACATTCACAGTTTTTTTAAGTGATGAATGAGGAAGTTAAAATGAAAGTCCCACACCCTCCAATCCTAGTCTCATGTCCCATAGACAACCACTGTCATTGTCTGCATAGGTACAGCGTGTCCTGCGTACGTATACATTACAAGAGGAAATCCACCACATATGGGATTCTGCAAGCTGATTTTGGTTAGCTTATAATAATACTTACCTACGTTCCTCATCACTACATATTAATCAACTTTATTTTTGTGAGTTTACCTATGCACATTCACATGTTCCTATTGATCATTTAGATCCTTCACCATTTTTCACATTATAAGCAACATAGTGCCCATGGTTTTATACATTACGCAAGTATACCTATAAAAGTATTTCCTAGAAGTGCAAATATTCAAGATTAAAATACTTGTGTGTTTCGGTATCTGATAGATGTCAAGAAATTGTTTCTCAAATGTTTACACCAATCACATTCTGGCATCTCTCCCAGAAATCCTGTTTCCTCATCATCTCTCGAGCTTGGTTTCTCCCCATTGCCTGCTCTAAAATACATGCCGGGAGAACCCAAGAAAAACAGAGTCTCATCATCTTAGTTTACAAATCGAATTGTAAGAGAAGTAGAATCCAGTTTCACATGCTTGAGGGCTATTTATATTTCCTTTTCTGACAGTAGCTTCCACCTGATCTTTGCCCACATCTCCTACTGTTTTCTGCTGGAATTCACATAACTGATTTGAAAACTCCTGTTATTTATTAAGGAAATTGGTACTTATATACAATGGAATATTACTCAACCATCAAAAAGAATGAAATCTGGCCATTTGGAGTGATGTAGATGGAGCTAGAGCATATTATGCTAAGCAAAATAAGTCAGTCAGAAAAATACAAATACCTTATGTTTTACTCATATGTGTAATTAAAGAAAAAAAACATGAACATATGGGAAATGGAGAAAAGAGAGGGAAACAAACCACAGAAGACACTTTTTCCCCCTTATGGGTATCTTTTCCTTTTTTTTTTTTTTTTCAGAATAGAATTTAGTGATTCATCACTTACATATAACACCCAGTGCTCACCCCAACAAGTGCTCTCCTTAATGCCCATCACCCATTTAGCCTATCCCCACACCCACCAGCCCTCCAGCAAACCTTAGTTTGTTCTCTATATTTAAGAGTCTCTTATGGTTTTTCTCCTCTCTGTTTTATATTATTTTTGCTTCCCCTCTCTTATGATCACCTGTTTTGTTTCTTAAATTCCACATATGAGTGAAATCATATATTTGTATTTCTCTAACTGACTTAATTCACTCAGAATAACAAACTCTAGTTCTATCTTCATTGTTGCAAATGTCAAGATTTTATTCTTTTTGATAGCTGAGTAATACTCTATTGTGTATATATACCATATCTTCTTTATCCATTCATCAGTCGATGGACTTTTAGGCTCTTTCCATACTTTGGCTATAGTTGATAGTGCTGCTGTAAACATTCGGGTGCATGGGCCCCTTCGAATCAGGACTCCTGCATCCTTTGTATATATACCTACTAGTGCAAATGCTGGGTCATAGGGTAGTCCAATTTTAATTTTTTAGGGACCTCCATTATGTTTTCCAGAGTAGCTTCACTAGTTTGCATTCTACCAGCAGTGCAAAGGGGCTCCTCTTTCTCCACATCCTCACCAACATCTGTTGTTGCCTGTGTTGTTAATTTTAGCCATTCTGACAGGTGTGAGATGGTATCTTATTGTGGTTTGGATTGGTATTTCCCTGATGATGAGTGATGTTGAGCATCTTTTCATGTGTCTGTTATCCATCTGGATGTCTTTTTTGGAAAACTGCCCATTCATGTTTTTTGCCCATTTACTCACTGGATTATTTGTCTTTTGGTGCTGAGTTTGATATATTATTTATAGATTTTGAATATTAACTCTTTATCCAATATATCATTAGCAAATGTCTTCTCCCACTCCTTTTATTTTTCCTGATTGTTTCCTTCACTTTGCAGAAGCTTTTTATCTTAATGAGGTCCCAATAGTTGATTTTTGCTTTTCCTTCCATTGCTTCTGGAGATGTCAAGTAAGAAGTTGCTGTGGCCGAGGTCAAAGAGGTTGTTGCCTGTTTTCTCCTGTAGGATTTTGATGGCTTCCTGTCTTATGTTTAGGTCTTGCATTCATTTTGAGTTTATTTGTTTGCGTAGGGTGTAAGCAAGTGGTCAAGGTTCATTATTTTTCATAGAGCTGTCCAGTTTTCCCAACATCATTTTGTGAAAAGACTATCTTTATTCCATTGGATATTCTTTCCTACTTTGTCAAAGATTAGTTAGATATACATTTGTGGGCCCATTTCTGGGTTCTCTATTCTGTTCAATTGATATGATTTTCTGGTTTTGTACCAGTATCATATTGTCTGAATGATTACAGCTTTGTAATACAGCTTGAAGTCCAGAATTGTGATGCCTCCATCTTTGGTTTTCTTTCCCAGGTTTGCTCTGGCTATTAGGGGTCTTTTGTGGCCCCATGTAAAGTTTAGGATTGTTTGTTCTAGCTCTGTGAAAAATTTCGGTGTTATTTTGACAGGGATTGCATTGAATGTGTAGATTCCTTTGGGTAGTATCAACATTTTAACAGTATTTGTTCTTCCAATCCATGAGCATGGACTGTTTTCCCATTTCTTTGTGACTGTTTCAATTTCTTTAATAATCCTTCTATAGTTTTCAGAATACATATCTTTTACCTCTTTGGTTAGGCTTATTAATAAGTATTTTATAAATTTTCGTGTAATTTTAAATGGGATAGATTCCTTTATTTCTCTTTCTGCTGCTTATAGAAATGGAATGGATTTCTCTATGTTGATTTTATATCCTGTGACTTTGCTGTATTCATGTATCCATTCTAGCAGGTTTTTGGTGGAGTCTTCCAGGTTTTCTAGGTGGAGTAACGTGATCTGTCAAGAGTGAAAGTTTCACTTCTTCTTTGCTTATTTGTATACCTTTTATTTCTTTTTGCTGTCTGCTGAGGCTGGGATTTCCAATACCATTTTGAATAACAGTGGTGACAGTGCACATACTTGTCGTGTTCCTGACCTGAGGGAGAAAGCTCTCGTTTTTCCCCATTGAGGATGATATTAGCTGTGGGTCTTTCATATATGGCCTTTATGATATTGAAGTATGATCCACCTAGCCCTACTTTCTTGAGGATTTTTATCAAGAAAGGATGTTTTATTTTGTGAAATCTTTTTCTGCATCTATTGAGAGGATAAGGTGCTTCTTATCCTTTATTTTATTAATCTGATGTATCATAGTGTTTGATTTGCAGATACTGAAACAGCCCTGCATCCCAGGAATAAATCCCACTTGATCCTGCTGAGTAATGGTTTTAACATATTGTTGGATCAGGTTGGGTAGTATCTTAAGAATTTTTGCATCCATGTTCATCAGGGAAATTAGTCTGTAGGTCTTGTTAGTGTGGTCTTTGTCTGGTTTTGGAATCAAATTAATGCTGACCTCATAGAATCAGTTTGGAAGTTTTTCATTCATTTCTGTTTTTTTGGAACAGATTCAGAAGAATAGGTTTAACTCTTCTTTAAATGTCTGGTAGAATTTCCTTGGGAAGCCATTTGACCCAGGACTCTTGTTTGTTGGGAGATTTTTGATACTGATTCAATTTCTTTGTTGGTTATGGGTCTGTTCAAATTTTCTATTTCTTTCTGTTTCAGCTTTGGTAGTTCATATGTTTCTAGGAATTTGTCCATTTCTTCCACATCTCCCAATTTGTTGTCATATAATTGCTCATAATATTCTCTTCTTACTGTTTGTATTTCTTTGGTGTTTGTTGTGAGCTCTCCTCTTTCATTTGTAATTTTATTTATTTGGGTCCTTTCCTTTTTCTTTTAGATCAATATGGCTAGGGGTTTATTAAATTTGTTAATTATTTCAAGATCCATCTCCTAGTTTCATTGATCTGTTCAACTGTTTTGCTTTGTTTTAATTTTGATAATGTTGATTTCTGATCTAATCTTTATTATTTCCCTTCTGCATGTCTTGGGATTTATGTGCTGTTCTTTTTCAAGCACCTGTAGGTGTAAGGTTAGATTGTGCATTTGAGGCCTTTCTTCCTTATTTAGAAAGACCTGGATATCTATATACTTCCCTCTTATTACCGCCTTTGCTGTATCCCAGACATTTTGGGCTGTCATGTTTTCATTTTCATTGACTTCCACGTACTTTTTAATTTTCTCTTTAATTTCTTGGTTAACCCATTCATTCTTTAGTAGGATGTTCTTTAATCTCCAAGTATTCATGGTCTTTCCAAGTTTTTTTCCTGTGGTTGTTTTCAAATTTCAGAGCATCAGGGTATGAAAATATGCATGGTATGATCTTGACCTTTTTGTATTTGTTGAGGGCTGATTTCTGTCCCAGTATATGATCTATCCTGGAGAATGTTCCACATGCGCTCCACAAGAATGTGTACTCTTCACCTTTAGGATGAAATGGTCTGACTATATCTGTTAAGTCCATCTGGTCCCTTGTGTCATTCAAAGCCATTGTTTCCTTGTTGATGTTTTGCTTACATGATCTGTCCATTGCTGTAACTGGGGTGTTGAAGTCCCTTACTGTTATGGTATTATTATCAAGGAGTTTCTTTATGTTTGTGATTAATTGATTTATATATTTGGGGTCTCAAGTTGGGCGCATAAATATTTATAATTGTTACATCTTCTTGGTGGAAGAGCCTTTCATTATGATTTAATGCCTTATTCATCTCTTGTTATAGTCTAATTTTAAAATCTAGCTTGTCCGATATAAGTGTGGCTACCACAGCTTCTTTTGATGACCATTAGCATGATAGATAGTTCTCCATCCCCTTACTTTCAACCTGAAGATATCTTTAGGTCTAAACTGGGTCTCTTGTAAGCGTTAGATGGATCTTTTTTTCTGATCAATTCTGATACCCTATGTCTTTTGATAGGAGCATTTAGTCCATTGACATTTAGAGTGAGTACTGAAAGATATGAATTTAGTGTCATAGTGTTGCCAATAGAGTTGATGTTTCTGGTGATGTTCTCTGGTCCTTCCTAGTCTTTGTTGATTTTGGTCTTTGTTTTTGTTGTTTGTTTGTTTGTCTTTTCTCCATTCAAATAGCCCCCCTTAAAATTTCTTGCAAGGCTGCTTTAATGGTCCTTTAGTTTTTATTTTTCTGGGAACATCTTTATATCTCCTTCTAAATTGAATGAGAACCTTGCTAGATAAAGAATATTTTTCTGATATTTTCTGCATATTTTTCTGATTTTTTTGATTTTTTGATTTTGATTTTTTTGATTTTTCTGATATTTTTCTGCATATTTTTCTGATTCAGCATGTTGTATATATCCTGCCACTCCTTTCTGCCTGCAAAATTCCTGTGCCTAGGTCTGCATTGAACCTGATCTGTCTTCCTGTGTAGGTTAATGACTTTTTTTTTTTTTTTTTTTTACATTTCTGCTTTCATAATTCTTTCCTTCTCTGTGTACTTTGTGAATTCGATTTCAATATGCCTTGGTGATGGTTGTTTTTTTGTTAAATCTAATGGATGTTATCTGTGCTTCTTGTATTTTGATGTCTGTGTCCTTCCCCAGACTAAGGAAGTTGTCCACTATAACTTGCTCACATAAATCCTCTGGCCTTTTCTTCTTTCTCTTCATCTTCTGGGACTCCTATGATTCAGATGTTATTCCTTTTAAATAAGTCACTGAGATCTCTAAGCCTTGTATTTTGATATTTTGCCTTTGTTTCCGTCTTTTTTTTCTGCTTCATTATTTTCAATAATTTTATCATCTATATCGTTGACTCACTGCTTTGCTTCATCCATCCTTGACGTTGTGGCATCCATTTGAGATTACATCTTAGTTATAGCATTTTTTTTTTTATTTTGGCCTGACTAGATTTTATTTCTTTTATCTCTGCAGAAAGGGGTTATCTGGTGTTCTCTATGCATTTTTTAACCCCAGGTAGTGTTCTTATTATCATGGTTCTAAATTCTACTTCAGACATTTTGCTTATATCTGTGTTGATTAAGCCCTTGACTGTTATATCTTCCTGCTCTTTATTTTGGGGTGAGTTCCTTTTTTAAAATCATTTTGGAGGAAGAAAAAAATAATAAAATTAAAAATTAAAATAAAAAATTAAAACAAAACATAAAAATCAAATAAAGGAAGCTAGATACTAGATTTGCTTTTGTCTGCTTGTTGAAAGAACCTTCACAGAATGGAGGAAAAGGGGGAGGAGAAGAAAGGGGAAAAAAGGTTAGAAAAAAATTTAAAAATATATATAATAAAATAGAATGACATAAAATAAAGAACATGAAATAAGATAAAAATTTAAGTAAATAAAAAAGTAAAAAAATAAAAATAAAATTTTCTCTTTCTGTATCCAAGAGGAAAAAGGAAAAAAAGAAAACACTTTAAGCAAAAACAGAAGGCAATAAAATGAATAAATGAAACAGCAAGCAGAATGAAATCCGAATGAAGTTACATCATTTCCCCTGGAACGAAACTATGAAGCACTCTGTAGTCTGTACACTCAACAGGTGGAGTGACTTGTGCTGTCTTAAAGGGGATGTGCTTGGAGGGCACATTTGGGCACGGCTTGGTGTAACAGTTCAGTTCTCCCCCAGATGGCGCTGTTTGGCTTACTGAGGTGGATCAGCATGGCACTACTGTGCAGGCGGGAGAGAGTGGAAATGGCTTCACCTAGCTCCCTAGTCTCTGGTGCAGGAACTCTGTGTTCTCACCAACCTACAATCAAGAACTCTGCCTTTGTCTCAGTCCTCCATCCACCTCCTGCCTCTAACCTGTCTATATCCAAACCATCTGCTAGAGTTTTATCTCAGATGGGGCTGTGTTTTAAAACCCCACATTTCAGAGACCCCTGCAGATTGGACCCATGTCTACTTTCTAGGGGAGGGTCTCACTGAGCAATGGCCGGGTGCTGGCTTGCCCCAGAAAACATTCATGGGATGGTGCAGTAGCCAAAGTTCAGGGATTATGGAAAATTACAACACACACAGTGCCACGTTTCACTGGACTCTGGCATCTTTGTCCCAATACTAGCAAACATGGCTGCCCCCCCAGTGTCTGCTGGGACCTTTGCCTGTGGGGAGGCCATATAGCATCTACTAAATGCACTCTAAGCAGGGGAACAACTTCTCCCCTCAGACCCTGCTTCCTGCTCCTGAGGATTTGCCCTGCTTCCTCCCCAGAGCACCACCAAGCACTTTGCTCCAAAACTTCAGACTCTGTGCTCCACTGTTCATGGAATCCTGGTGGTATTGAAAACCTCTCCTTTCTCCCCATGAATGCTTTTGGGGAAGATATTTCTTGTTCAGTCCCCTATGAGTGTTTTTACTCTTTCTCTCCAGCTACTCTCAGGAGAAGTGTTTTTCTTGCATGATCTGATGAGCCACACTCTTGTCCTTTCTCTTCAGCTCCCCAGCCTCTGCAGCTTTTCTCTACCCCAATCCACCTCTCTGCCCCATGTACCTGCTGAGTTCTGCTGCTCAAATATGCAGATTGTTGTATTAATCCTAAGATAAATTTCCTCGGTGTTCAAAATGGTTTGGTGCTGATATAGCTGTAATTCAAGGACAAGAAAAGCTCAGGGTCTCTGCTGCTCTACCATCTTAATTCTTCCCTATAGGAGACTCTTTTTTTTAATTTTAATGTTTATCTATTTTTGAGAGACAGAGACACACACACAGAGATCTCAAGTGGGGTAGGGGCAGAGAGAGAGAGAGAGGGAGACACAGAATCTGAAGCAGGCTGCAGGCTCTGAGCTTTCATCATAAAGCCCAATGTGGGGCTTGAACTCATGGACGAGATTATGACCTGAGCCAAAACTGGGCACTTAACCAACTGAGCCACCCAGGTCCACACCAGGAAACTCTTAATGATAGATAAAAAACTATGGATTGACAGAGGGAAGTGGATGGGAGATAGGCCAATTGGGTGATGGACACTAAGGATGGCACTTGGTGGGATGAGCACTGGGTGTTGTATACAAGTGATGAAATGGAATTCTATTTCTGAAACCAATATTGTACTGTATATTAACTAAAATTTAAATTTAAAACAAATAAAATTAAGTTAAATTTAAAAAAGAAAATTGGTGCTTGGCCTCTTATAGTTTGCAATGTTTTACTTTTTCAAAACTGCTTGCCAGTGTTAATTTCAGATTGTATTTAACTGTTGCACATTATACATGATCATATTTTTTGTAGGATTTGCCCCTTAAATTTTCTTTGCTCACTTCTTATTCTGATAACATTTGCAAAACAATCCCTTTTAAATGTAGAAAACTTGTGGTCATTTCTGCTTCAGAAAAAAAAATGTGTCAATGTTAGCCATAAATTTCAAATGAACTGTTTGACAGCTAGGGAAAACACTTTAAAATGGTAATGCAGACACTTCAATGAGGCTAACTAATACTTGTGACTTTAATGTCGTCACTACCATATTAACTTCATTCTTCTTAAAGGCATCCACGTGGTCCTACCCAGAGGTTTGACCACCCTGTTGAATTTGAGTTTGCCATGTGACATGTTTTGGCCAAAAGAACTATAACAAATGTGACCCAACCACAGTTTTTTTTTAATGCTTATTTGTTTTCGAGAGGGGAGGAGACAGAGTACAAGTGGGGAAGGGGAAGAGAGTGAGGGAGACACAAAATCTGAAGCAGGCTCCAGGCTCTAAACTGTCAGTACAGAGCCCCATGTGGGTCTTAAACTCATGAACCGTGAGAAAATGACCTGAACGTTCAGACACTTAACCAACTGGACTACCCAGAGCTTCCCAACCATGAATTTTAAGAGCACCTGCAGACTGGGGCCATCTCGATTGTTTTGACTAAACCCTGGGAGCACAATGTGAATGAGCCCAAGCCAAGCTCGAGTGAGAGGACAAGAAGGAGGGACATGCTGCCAGCTGCTTGTTTGGAGTGTGTCCCAGAGAGACAACATTCACAGCAAGACCCCTCCTAGAACAAAGGAACTGACAGGCACCATTTCCCTCCCTGCCCTTCAGTATAAGCAAATGGCCACTTGAGAATATGAGCATAATGCCTCCAGTAGCTGTCTAACTTGCTATCACCAAGCCCCACCACACCATGCTCTGGTGGAACTGCCCTTGCCCATCACAGTTACCTCAGTTCTAGCATGATGAATACCCTCCACCAGGAGACTGGCCCAAACCCCTGCCCACAGCATATCTTCTATATTAGGAGTTGTAGAGGGCATCAGTTCTAGTAGCAGTGGCAATAGGTCCCATTTCACAAGCTGATCAGAGTACACCTAGTTAAAACCTGCCACATCGAGGACAGGGACCAAACACTGCCCACAACCGGCAAAGAGAGCCTATATAGACAAATGGCCTGAAGTATAAATTAGCCAAAACACAACAAGAGGGTGCACACAGGACACATTAAAGATACTCCCTGTAGTTCCAGGCCCTGGGGAACAAAGTGAGCCTCTGCAGATGACTGGCCTGAAGGATAAAGGAGCCAAAACACAACAGTAGAGTGTATCCAGGACACACTGGAGACAAGTTCTGAAGAAACAGGTCCTAGACACTATATGACACCTTCATAAATTATTATTCTCAGGAGGAGGAAACATAACCAGGTATTCTAACAGAAGAAGACAGAGACCTAGAAAAAACAGCAAGACAGAGGAATCCATCCCAAATGAAAGAACAAGATAAGGTCACAGGCATAGAGAACTAGTAAAACAGATATAGGTAAAATGCCTGATGAAAAATTTAAAGCAACAATCATATGGATACTCACTGGACTTTCTCAGACAAACAAAAACTTTCTCAGTTGTCTGAGTTTCTCAGACCAACAAAAACTAAAGGAGTTCATGACCACTAAATAACCCTGCAATAAATACTAAAGGGGACTCTTTGCATGGGAAAGAAACAACAAATAATACAAAAGCTAGAAAGGAACAGAGAAAATCCTTGGAAACAGTGGCTTAACAAGTACTACAATGGCAGTAAATTCATCTATATAAATAATCTCTTTGAATGTGGATGGATTAAATGCTCCAGTCAAAAGAGATAAGGTGTCAGAATTTATTAAAAAAAAAGACCCATCTATATGATTCCTATATGAGACTCATTCTAGACCTAAAGACACCTTCAGATTGAAAGTTGGGGGATGGAGAAACATTTATCATGCTAATGGATGACAAAAGAAAGTTGGGGCATGGATATTTATATCAGACAAACTAGACTCTAAACCAAAAACTCTAACAAGAAATGAAGAAGAGCACTATATTATAATAAAGGGGACTATGCAACATGAAGTTCTAAAAATTGTAAACATTTAGGCCTTCAACATGGGAGTACCCAAATGTATAAAACAATTAATAACCACGATAAAGGAACTCATTGATAAAAATACAATAATAGTAGGGAACTTTAACAACCCACTTACAGGAATGGACAGATCATCTAAGCAGAAAATTGACAAAGAAACAATGGTTTCACGTGACACACTGGATCAGGTAGACTTAACAGATACATTTAGAATATTCCATCCTAAAGCAACATTGAAAAATAAAAGCAAAGATGAAGTAAAACAATTCCAGAGTTTAAGTTGTATTGCAAAGTTGTAGTGATGAAAACAGTATGGTCCCGGAATAAAAATAGACACATAGATGAATAAAGCAGAATAGAAAACACAGAAATGAGCCCACAGTGACATGGACAATTAATGTTTGACAAGGGAGGAAACAATACCCAATGGAGAAAACACAGTATCTTCAACAAATGTTGTTGGGAAAACTGGACAGTGACATCCAGAAGAATGGAACTGAACCATTTTCTTACACCATATATAATAATAAATTCAAAATGGAAGAAAGACTTAACTGTGAGACAGGAAATGATAAAAATCCTAGCAGAGAACACAGGCAGTAACCTCCTTGATGCTGGCCATACCAGCTTCTTACTAGATATTTTTCCTTGAGCAAGGGAAACAAAGGTAAAAATAAACTACTGGGACATCATCAAAATGACTTCTGCACAGTGAAGGAACAAGCAACAAAACTAAAATGCAACCTCAGAATGAGAGAAGACATTACCAAATGATATATAGGATAAAAGGTTAGTATCTAAAATAGAAAAAGAACTTATAAAACTCAACACTGCAAAAATGAATAATTCAACTAAAAAGTGGGCAGAAGGCATGAATAGACATTTTTCCAAAGAAGATATGTAGATGGACAACAGATACATGAAAAGATGTTCAATTTCCCACATCATCAAGGAAATACAAATTAAAACTACAATGTGGTATCTCCTCATACCTGTCAGAATAGCTAAAAAAAAAACCAAAAGAATCAACAGTTATTGGTAAGGAAGCAGAGAAAGAGAAATCCTCTTACACTGTTGGTGGGAATGCAAACTGGTATAGCAATTCTGGAAAATAGTATGGAAAAGTTTCTCAAAAAGTTAAAAATAGAACTATCCTATGATCCAGCAATTGCACTACTGTGTATTTACCCAAAGAACACACACACAAAAAAAAACACTAATTCAATGGGATATGTGTACCCCAGTATTTATAGCAGCATTATCTACAATAGCCACCTATGGAATTAGTACAAATGTCCGTCAACTAATGGATGGTACAGATAACGCAGATGTGGTGTATACATACAATGGAATAGTATGAAACATTAAACAGAATAACATCTTGCTATTTGAAACAATGTGGATGGAGCTAGAGAGTATTAAGCTAAATGAAGAAATTCAGTCAGAGAAAGACAAATAGTAAATGATTTCACTCATATATGGAATTTAAGAAACAAACCAAATAAGCATATAGAAAAAAAATGAAACTGAGAAGCAAATCAGGAAACAGACTCTTACATATAGAGAACACAATTATGGTTACCAGAGAAGAGGTGGGTGGGAGAATAGGTTAAATAGGTGATGGGGATTAAGGAGGGCACTTGTTGTGATGAGCACCAGGTGTTAGATGCGAGTGATGAATCACTAAATTCTACACCTGAAACTAATATTACACTATGTTTTAACTGGACTTAAAAAAAAACTTCAAATATAGCTGTGAAAATTTAAAAAAAAAGTCAGAGAATAATTTTTGATATGATTAAATGTAAATTGTTATCAGCATAAAATAGGCTGCTTATATGTACAATTTACCAAATATGCATGCCTCATGGGAACAATGAAAAATTTACAATAGATATATGAAGCAAAGAGAACAAAATCAAATACCACTACAGAAAATCATCAATTAACAGAAGAAGTCCACAAGAAAGGAGGAACAGGAAATAGAACCACAAAACACCAGAAGGCAATTAATAATAGGGCAATAGTAAGTCCTTACCTGTCAATAATTGCTCTATAAATGTTAATGGATTGAATTCTCCAATTAACAAGCATAAGTGACTGGATGGATTTAGAAAAAAACTTCAACCATTTCCACCCACATTGGAGCACTAAAAAATTAAGAAAATATTAACAAATCTGAAGTGGAAAACAGACAGCAAACAACAATAATAGGTGATTTCAATACCCATCTTTAACAATAGAGAATCCAGATATATGCAGAATATCCCATTAACAACAACAGAATATACATATTTCACAAGCACATATGGAACATTCTCTGGTATACATTATATGATAGGTTATAAAATATATCTTAGCGAATTTAAGAAGATTCAAATAACATAAAGTATCTTTTCTCCCCAAAATGTTGTGAAACTAGAGGTGACTAACACAAGAAAAGGTGGCAAATTCACAAAGGTATGGAGATGTTTATAAACAACATGCTTCTGAACAACAAATTGGGTCAATGAAGAAATCAATAGGGAAATCAAGAAATACCATGAAACAAACAAAAATGGAATCACACATATCAAAACAAATGTGTTGCTTCAAACGCAGGCATAAGGGGAAAGTTTTTAGTAATAAATACCTTATAAAAATAGAAAGATGTCAAATAAACAACCTCAATTTATACCTCAAGAAACTAGACAAAGAAGAAAAATGTGAAGCCCAAATTTAGGAAATGGAAGGAAAAAGTAAAGATAACAGAAATCAATGAAATAAACATTTAAAAAATCAAATAGAAAATACCAATTAAAGTATGAGCTGTTTTTTTTTAAAAACAAACAAATTGGCAAATCTTTAGCTAGATTAACTAAGAAGACAGATGACTCCAATAAATAGAATCAGAAATGAAAGACGAGACATTATAACTGACGTGACAGAAATACAAAGAATGAGAGGCTTCTATGAATAATTATATGCCAGCAGCTTGGACAACATAGAAGAAATGGACAAATTCCTAGAAACATTCAATCCACCAAGATTGAAGGATTAAGAAATGGAAAACCTAAACAGATCAATGGGTAAGAAAATTGAATACATAATCAAAAATTCCTCCGAACATAGAAAAGTGCAGGGCAAGATAGTTTCATGGAACACACTATCATTTTGAGCAGAATGAATGCCAATCCTCAAACTTTTCCAAAAACATTGAAGAGGAGGGAACACAGACTCATTTAGGAGGCCAGCATTACCCTGATACCAAAATCAGATAAAGACAACACAAGAAAATTACCAATTATCAATATTCAATATCTTTTATGAAAATAATGTGAAATATGTTTGGTTAAATATCCTTGATGAGTATAGGAGGAGTTAAGATGGAAGAGGAGTAGGGCAACCCTGAGCTTATCTTATCTCTGGAACACAGCTAGATAGTGAATCATTCTGAACACACAAGAAGTAAATCAGAGGTTTGAGAAAACAAAACCTGCAAGTCTACAAGAATAAAAGTTACCACCTTTTGGAAGGTCAGAAGTACAGTGAGTTGTCTTGGGGGAGATATAACTGTGGCTATGGTTGTGGGGAGGGAGCCTGTGCAGGGAGGCTACTACAAAGTGTTATAAGCAGCAAGGGAAAGTCTGAACTTTTAGAAGTCCCCTGAAATGGGAGATGAACCTGGCTTAAAAGTGCCCACGTGGAGAAGTAGGGTAGAGGCCCTAGGGTGACAGTGTCCTCTGAAAATCCCCTGGGTTGCAAGAAGAATGGGTGGCACCAATGGGATCACTGTTCCCAGGCATAGGATCTGGCATTCCACCTGTGGGAATCAAGCTGGCATGTCAGCTTTCTCTCTGCTTTGCCATAAACTCTGAACAATTGTGCAGTCATGTGATTGCTTTCCTGGCACAGGTGTGCAAACAGTAAAAGGGCAGTGAGATCCTTCCCCAAAGGAACAGCCTGGGTATGTGCCATGGAGTCCCTAAAATTTGGAGATTTGAAACTCAGTTGTGCACCTAAGATAAAACAGGTCAAACACAGGCAGGGTACATGCAGGCTTCTGACAGAAACTTGGGACATAAGAAGGGTGACTGATTGCTCTGCTGTGAGAATTCCCTGAAGGTGGGGGAGGAGGGCCTAGAGAGCATGAGGCCACCATATCCAGCTCCCCCACCCCCATATCAGTGGCACCTCAAGCGGCAAAACATTGCTACCCCCGTGGAACTCAGAGTCGCTTACACCAAGACATTCACCCCTGCTCCCTGGAGAAGCAAATCCACTACAGCAAATCTACCTGAGAATCAGCACAACAGCCCTGTCCCCCAGAACACCAGCACAAACAACTTGCCCACACGAAGTCAAATGATCATTGAGTGCTGCAAATCTTCAGCTCCAGGAGAAACAGGATCTAGCTTACGTTTTACTTTTATTCTTTATTTATTATTTTTTATTTTCAATTATTGTCTTTATTTCTTTATTATTTTCTTCAATTGTTTTTTTTTAATTTTTTCTTCATTTATTTATTTTTTCAATTATTTTCAATTATTTCAATTAGTTTTTACTTTTTCAATTCCTTTATTATTTATTATTGTTTGTTTTTATTTCTTGTTTATTTTTATTTTATTTTATTTTTTTGTACCTTATTTTTTTTTTTTTAATTTTTGGATAAGGATTCTTTTAGCAAGCAGACCAAAACACACCTAAGATCTAGCTTTTTGGCATTTTTTTGGGTTGTTTTCATTGTTTTTTGTTTTTCTTTCTTCTTTTCTTTTCTGGACAAAATGACAAGATGAAAAAATTCATCCCAAAAGAACAAACAGTAGGTAAAACTCATGGCAAGGGATTTACACAATATGGATTCATGTAAGATGTCTGAACTAGAATTTAAAACAGTGATTATAAGGATATTAGCGGGGCTTGAAAAAAAGCATAGATGACACTAGAAAATCTCTTACTGCAGAGATAAAAGAATTAAATTCTAGTCAGGCTGAAATGAAAAATGCTATAACCGAGGTATGAACCTAAATGGATGCCATAGTATGGAAAATAATGAAGCTGAAAATAAGAGGGAAAGAATGGTAATGCATCACCAAGGTAGACTTAGGAAACAGTAAATTATTAAAATGGAATAATATTTGTATTATAGGAGTCCCAAAAGATGAAGTGGAAGGAAAGGGGGCAGGTTTATTCAAGCAAATTATAGTTGAAAACTTCCCTATTCTGGGGAACAACACAGACATCAAAATTCAAGAAACATAGAGAACTCTCATTAAACAACAAAAGCTGACCATGATCAAGGCATATCATAGTCAAATTCACAAAATACATGCAAGTAAAGAATCCCAAAAGGAACAACAGGAAAAAGTCCTTAACCTACAAGGAAAGAGAGATCAGGTTTGCAGAAGATCTATCCACAGAAACTTGGCAAACCAGAAAGGAGTGGCAGGATATATTCAACATTCTGAATGGGAAAAATATGAAGCCAAGAACACTTTATATTGAATATTTGCAAATCAATCAATATTATATAGCACATTAATAAAAGAAAGGATAAGAACCCTACGATCGTGTCAATAGATGCAGAAAAAGCATTTGACAAAACTACAGGATCTATACTTTGGGGGAAAAAAAAAACCTTAATAAAGTAGGGATAGATGGGACATACCATAACATGATAAAGTCCATATACTAAAGATCCACAGCTAATATCATCCTCAATGGGGAAAAAAATAAGAGCTTTCCCCCTAATGTCAGTAAAAAGATAAGGATGTCCACCCTCATCATTACTATTTAACATAGCACTGAAAATCTTACCCCTAGCAACCAGATAACAAAAACAAATAAAAGGTATTCAAATCAGCAAGGAAAAGTCAAACTATTGCTATTTGCAGAGGACATGATACTCTATAGAAAACCCAAAAGACATTGCCAAAAAATTGCTAGAACTAATACATGAATTCAGTGAAGTCGCAGGATATGAAATCAACATACAGAAATCTGTAGCATTTTTATATACCAATAATGAAGCAGCAGAAAAAAAGAAATCAATGATTCAATCCCAGTTGCCCTTGCACCAAAAACCATAAGATACCTAGGAATACACCTAACTAAAGAGGTAAATGTCTGTACTCTGAAAACCATAGAACACTTATGAAAGAAATTGAAAAGGACACAAAGAAATGGAATAGCATTCCATGTTCATGGAGTGGAAGAACAAGCATTGTTAAAATGTCTATACTACCCAAAGCAATCTACACTTTTAATGAAATCCCTATCAAAATACAACCAGCATTTTTTTTAATGTTTATTTATTTTTGAGACAGAGAGAGACAGAGAATGAACGGGGGAGGAGCAGAGAGAGAGAGGGAGACACAGAATCCGAAGCAGGCTCCAGACTCTGAGCTGTCAGCACAGAGCCCGACACAGGGCTCGAACTCACGGACCATGAGATCATGACCTGAGCCGAAGTCGGACGCTTAACCGACTGAGCCACCCAGGCGCCCCTACAACCAGCATTTCTAATGCATCTAAAACAAACAACCCTAAAACTTGTAGGGAACCACAAAAGACCTTGAACAACCAAAGAATATTCTGAAAAAGAAAAACAAAACTAGAAGCACCACGATTTCAGATTTCAAGCTATATTACAAAGATGTAGTCATCAAAACAGTATGGTACTTACACAAATACAGACACATAGATCAATAGAACAGAATACAAAAGCCAGAAATGGACCCACAATTGTATGGTCAACTAATCTTCAACAAATCAGGAAAGAATACCCAATGGAAAAAAGTCTCTTCAACAAATAATGCTGGGAAAACTGAACAACAATATGAAAATAATGAAAATGGACCACCTGGTTACATCATGCACAAAAATAAATTCCAAATTGATTAAGGACATAAATGTGACAGGAAACCATCAAAATACTAGAAAAGAACATACCCAGCAACTTCTTTGACCTCCACCTCACTAACTTCTTACTCGACATGTTTCCAGAAGCAAGAGAAACAAAAGCAACAATGAACTATTGGGACCTCATCAAGATAAAAGCTTCTGCACAGAGAAGAAAGCAATCAACAAAACAAAGGCAGCATACAGAAAGGGAGAAGATATTTGCAAATGACATATCTGATAAAGGGTTGTTATCCACAATCTATAAATAACTTATCAAACTCAACACCCAAAAAACAAATAACCCAGCTAAGAAATGGGCAGAATATATGAATATACACCTTTTGGAAAAGACATCCACATGGCTAAGAGACACATGGAAAGATGCTCAACATCACTCATCATCAGGGAAATATGAATCAAAACCCCAAAGAGATACCACCTCACACCTGTCAGAATAGCTAAAATTAACAACTCAGGAAACAACATATTTTAAATTTTGGTGAGGATGAATAGAACCATCCTACACTGTTGTTGGTACTACAAATCTAGAGTTTTAAAGTCTGTGTGCTTGACTAAAATGGAGCTGAAGATGCTGCCCTGCTTATGGAGTGAAGGCAGGCAAAGAATACCAGGGTAAAAGGCATAAAAAAAAAGTGATCTGAAGAACACATGAGGCACACAGTGGGGAGATGATTTGATCCCCTTGGAGAGCATCCCTGGTAGGCAATGTTCACAAGGACACCTCTCTGGGAACAGGGGAACTGGCTGGTGTCATTTCTCTTCCCCACCCCTCAGCATAAACATGGAGCCACCTGTGGGAAGTAGCACAGTGCTAACATTGGCTGTCCCACTTGCTCACACCAATCCCTAGCTCCTGTTTCAGCCACACTCTGTCAGGACTGCCCTTCTCAGTCAACTTTGCCTCAGTCCCAGTATGGTGGACCCCTACTCCAGAAGACCAGCTCAGGCCCCTCCCACACTATGTCTCTAAACCCTGGAGTTTTAAAGGTCAGTAGGCTTGGCTAGGATAAAGTCAAAAGGGCACTGCACTGCTCCTGGAGAGAAGGAAAACAATCTGAGGGAAGACAGCATGGAAATAGTGATCTAAACATCATCTGAGGCACACATTGGAGACATTATTCTCTATTCTAGGAATGCTGCCCTCAGAGGCAGCTTTCAGGGAGATGCCAGCACCATTTTCCTCCCCTGCTCCCCAGCATAAGCACAGAGCCACCTGTGTGAAACAGCCTAGTACAGCACAGACACTGGCTGCCTAACTTGCCTCACCAACTCCCACTACCCTGTGGTCTGGCAGGATGGCCCTTTTCAGTTAAGCTTGTCTCAGCCTCAGAGTGACAGGCCCCCTCCCCCAGAAGACCAGCACAGACACCTTCCACACCACATCTCCCAGCCAGAGAGTTCTGCAGGACCTCAGTTCTGGTGGAGCTGGTGTCAGGTCTCATTTAATAAGCATACCAGAGAACACCGAGTTAAACTCACCACATTCAGGCCAGGGACCAAACACTGTCCGTGGGAGGCAAGGAAAGCCTCTACAGATGACTCACCTGAAGGATAGTGTAGCCAAAAGACAGCAGTGGAACACATGCGGCCATCACTTTCAAGAGTAAGAGTC
The DNA here is from genome assembly GCF_024362965.1 of Panthera pardus. Lineage (NCBI taxonomy): Eukaryota > Metazoa > Chordata > Mammalia > Carnivora > Felidae > Panthera > Panthera pardus. The sequence continues at coordinate 106,915,433 of NW_026526732.1, forward strand.
TAACTGGTTTTTTAAACACAGAGAAAAAGACAGAAACATAGACAAAATGCCAAGATGGAGGAATTCATCTCAAATGAAAGAACAAGATAATGTCATGGTCAGATTCTAAGTGAAACAGATGAAAGTAACATGACTAATGGAAAATTTAGAGCCACAATCATAAAGATACACACTGGGCTTGAGAAAAGAATGGAAGACATCACAGAGACCCTTACAACAGAGATAAAAGAGTTTAAAAAGACTCAATCAGAGATTAAGGATATAATAAACGAGATGGGAAACAGGCTTGATGAAATGAACAGAAGGTTGAAGAAGCAGAGAAACAAGTGATATGGAAGACAAAATAATGTAAAATATTGAATGAACGAAACAGAGAAAGAATAATTACAGACCATGAGAATAGACATAGGGAACTCAGGGACTCCATCAAATGTGGTAACATCCATGTTATAGGAGACTCAGAAGACAGTGAAAAGGGGGCAGAAAATTTATTTCAAGATAGAATAGCTGGAAATTTCCCTAATCTGGGGAAGGAAACAGACATCCAAATGCAAGAGGCAAAACCAACAAAAGCAAGCCAATATACCTATACTCTAATTAAATTTAAAAAGAATATAGTGATGAAGGAAAAATCTTAAAAGCAGCATGACAAAAGAATTCCTTAACTTACCAGGAAAAACCCATAAGGTTACCTGGAGATTTCTCAACAGATATTTGGCAAGCCAGAGGGAGTGGCATGATATACTCAAAATCCTGAATGGGAAAAAATCTGCCACCAAGAATGATAGCAAGGCCATCATTCAGAATAGGAGAGATAGAATTTCCCAAATAAAAACTAAAGGGGTTTGTGACCACTAAACCAGCCCTGCATTAAATACGAAAGGGGACTCTGAGTGCAAAGGAGAAACCAAGTGTGACGAAGGTGAGGAAGAATCAGAGAAAATCTCCAGAAGCAATGACAAAAGAAGTAATAAAATGGCAATAAGTAATTATCTATCAATAACTACTTTGAATACATATGGAATAAAATGCTCCAATAAAAATCGGTTGTCAGAATGGATGAAAAAAAAAGGCTCATCTGTGAGTTACCTACAAAAGATTCATTTTAGACCTCGAGATAGATTGAATATGAGGGAATGGAGAAACATCTATAATGCAAATGGAAGTCAAAAGAAAGCCATGGTAGCAATACTTATATGAGACAAACTAGACTCTTTTGATCTCGTATTGTTTTTATCATGTTCTAGTATTGGGGGAGTACTGCCCTCATGGAATTTTTTAAAAATATGTATTCATTTTTGACAGTGGGCAAGACAGAGCATGAGCGGGGGGAGAGCCAGAGAGAGAGGGAGACATAGAATCTGAAGCAGGCTCCAGGCTCTGAGCTGTCAGCACAGGGCCCGACACAGGGCTGGAACTCATGGACTAGGAGCTCATGACCTGAGCTGAGGCCGGACGCTTAGCCGACTGAGCCACCCAGGCGCCCCCCTCATGGAATAATTTTTAATCTTCTCCCTCTACTCCATTATTCATCAGATTTTGATAAAGACTGTCATTTTTTTAATGTTGGTAGAATTCACCAATGAAGCCATGGGTCCTGGGCTTTTCCGGGCTGGGATATTTTTGATTCCTAATTCAACTTTCATTCTTGTTATTGATGTAAGATTATTTCTTATTTCTTGGATTCAAGATCCATGATTCAATCTTGGTAACTTGTGTGTTTTTAGGAATTACTGGGTTCTTTTCTAAGTTATCTCAATCATATAAACGTTTTAAATAATTATAAAACTAAAAACACACACACACAAATGTAACCAATAAAAAATTAACTTAATGGTTTATCAAGTTTGTGGCTTATCCACAGAAGAATTGGGATTTTTTTTTAGTTTTTAAAGAAAATTTAATGTTTATTTATTTTTGAAAAGAGACAGAGTGTGAGTGGGGCAGGGCAGAGAGAGGAGACAAAATCTGAAGCAGGCTCCAGGCTCTGAGCTGTCAGCACAGAGCCAAATGCGGGGCTTGAACCCACAAACCATGAGATCATGACCTGAGTCAAAGTCAGATACTTAACTGACTGAGGCACCCAGATGCCCCCAGAAGGAAGAATTATTATAAATGATTGTAAACACAGTGATTGACTTACCTAAATGAGATAAATCTCAAAGGCAGAATTAACTGCAAAGAAATTTTATATTGCTTTTATGTTGCATTCAGTAATCACCACGTTTAAAGTAACAGTATTCTAGGGGCGCCTGGGTGGCGCAGTCGGTTAAGCGTCCGACTTCAGCCAGGTCACGATCTCGCGGTCCGTGAGTTCGAGCCCCGCGTCGGGCTCTGGGCTGATGGCTCGGAGCCTGGAGCCTGTTTCAGATTCTGTGTCTCCCTCTCTCTCTGCCCCTCCCCCGTTCATGCTCTGTCTCTCTCTGTCCCAAAAATAAATAAAAAACGTTGAAAAAAAAATTAAAAAAAAAAAAATAAAGTAACAGTATTCTAAAAGTATAGTTTGGACATGGGTGGAGCTAGAGAGTATTATGCTAAGCAAAATAAGTCAGAAAAAGACAAATACCATATGATTTAACTTATATGTGCAATTGAAGAAACAAAACAAATGAAGTTGAGGGAAAAACAGAGAAGCAAACTAAAAAACAGACTCTTTTTTATTTATTTTTTTAGAGAGAGACAGATAAAGTGTGAGTTGGGGAGGGGCAGAAGGATAGAGAGAGTGAGAATCTCAAGCAGGCTCCATGCTCAGTGCAGAGCCCAACACGGTACTCAATCTCAGGACCATGAGATCATGACTTGAGCCAAAATGAAGAGTCATACACTTAACCAACTGAGCTACCCAGGCGTCCCTACACTTAACTATAGAGAATATATACATAATATATATGTTAAGTCTACTACTTAACTACTACTGTAGACTTAACTACAGAGAATATATACATAATATATATTATATATATATTATATATATAATATATAATATATATATAATATATAACTATGATATAACAATATAATCATATTAATTATTATATAATATAATATATACAATTATAATATATTATAATATAATATATAATATGATATATTATATTATATATATACATGAGTGTGTGTGTGTATATATATATATATATATATATATATATACGTATATACATATATACGTATATTTGCCATCTGAATAACTTAGTTAAGAGTCCTCAGGTGGGACCACATAACATACACATTGCAGCATAAAGTGGGAGGTTGGGGTTGTTGCATCCCAGCACAAGATGTCAGAGGTCTCAGAGGATGAGAAGAGGAATGTATGGGGCAAAGAGGCTGTGGCTGTGAGACAGTCAGGGGTGCTAAAGACTGTGCAGGACAGGAGAGAAACTGAACAGGCAGACAGGATGGCAGGCGTCCCATGAAGTATCCTCACCTCAGTAACATGATAAAAGATTTTGCTTTAAAAGCAGCAGCAGCAACAGAAAACTGATTGAATAAGATTCTTCAGTAAGTACATATATTGAAGACAATGAGACCCAGATTTTGACTTTGCAATCAGAAGAATGAGTTTAAAATATGGAAATGGAGAAGACAAAAAAAAAAAGCAAAGGAGAAAACAATAATGCACCTTGTATTGGGTTGGAATTGACTGAGTCAGAGTCAGAACAGATAGAAGATACAGACGTGAATAAGAATGTAGTAGAGTGCATCACTGTATAGACATATGTATGTCTGCTTGTGTGTAAGTATGTATATGTATATATATATATATATATTCATTCCCTAGCTCTGTTTGCAGCTCCACCACATCCCAGTAGCAACAAGCATTTCTCTTACCAAGATCTCAGTTTGTAAATTACTTCCTCACAAAGCAGAGATCTTTATACAAATGACTAGGGCTGGGGTGAGGGAAGGAAGATGACCCTTGGAAATTCTTCTTTATGTCAGAAAGTAATGCTCAAAAGATGGGAACATAAGCAGCAAAACAGAAACTGGCTTCAGATGTTCCCAGTGATACAATCTTAGACAGTTTCCACATCAAAATAATGATAGTCACAGCTTACAGCACACTAAATAAGACAGGAATTCATCAGTCTACACTGATATAAAAAATGAAAGTCACAGATTATACCTCACTAAGTAAAATAGGAATCCATCAGTCTACACTAATATAAATAAAAAATGATAGTCACAGCTTACAGCTCATTAAGTAAGATAGGAGTTCATGAGTTCACACTAATATGAGTAGATGCCAACTGATAAATGTAGAAAGAATAAAGGATAGAATACAATTGGAAAATTCACCATTTGGAACCCATAATAAATAATTCAAGCAAGAAATATAAACGGATGTTTAACAGGCGGTTGAGTTTGTTGAGCACTGGGATATTTACACATTCTGAAAGTACCTCCCCACAAAATACATATTGATTATTAAAGCTGATTAACTTTATATGCAGTAAAACATCAGATATCACTTAACCAAGTGATTATGTTTTACATAAATAGTATAAAAATCAAACTTGTGTACAAGCTGCTACAATACACAGAAAGGAAACCAGCATCACAGTTGTGACGTTACTGACAAAAATGCATAACATGAATCTATTGAGAAAACATCAGACACACACAAATTGAAGGGAATAGTACAAAACAAAGTGCTAGTAATCTTCTAAAGTGTCCAGGACATGAAAGTCAAGGAAGACAGTGGAATGTTCCAGAGTGAAATTAAAAGAGATGTAACAATTAAATGTGGTCCATGCTCTTAAATTGGATCCAGTTATTAGGAGACATTAATAGGCAAAAGTTGAGTAAGGTCTATGGATTAGTTGGCAGTAATGTACCCATGTTGATTTATTGGTGTGGGTGATTATGTGAAAGAATGCCTTTATGTCAGGAAATACATGTCAGCTGTTTGAGTGTGATGAGGGGGAAATTTATTCTCCAATAAATCAGGAAAACATAAAGCTCATTGATCTGTAGAAAAAAATAAGGAAGGAAGGAGGAAAGGAAGGAAAGAGAGAGAGAGAAAGCAAGTAAGTGAGCCAGCCAGCCAGCCATAAAAGGAGCCATTCTGAAGAGCTTTCAACTGGCCAAGGAGGAGGCATCTGAGCATCAGTAAAATAATGATTGAACCACAATAAGAGCGTCAAATCTTGCCACTTGCAATGATATAGATAGAGCTACAGAGTATTATGCTAAGCAAAATAAGTCGGAGAAAGACAAATATATCATTTCACTCATATAGGGAATTTAAGAGGAAAAAAAAGATGAAAATGGTGGGGGAAAAAGAGGCAATCCAGAAAACAGAGTGTTAACTAAAGAAAATAAATGGAGGGTTGTTGGAGGGGAGGTAGACAGGAGGGTTGGATGCAATGGGTAATGGGAATTAAGGAGGACACTTGTGATGAGCACTTCATGTTATAAATAAGTGATGAACCACTAAATTCTACTTCTGAAACCAATACTACACTATAAGTTAACTAACTATGATTTAAATAAAAACTTGAAACATAAAAAAGGCACATAGATCAATGGAATAGGATAAAAAAAAAACAGAAATGAACCCACAACTATAGAGTTAACCAACTTTCAATGAAACAGGAAAGAAAATTGAATGGACAAAAAGACAGTTTCTTCAACAAATGGTGCTGGGAAAACTGGGCATCAACATGCAGAATGAAACTGGACCACTTTCTTACACCATACACAAAAATGGAAAAAAAAAGACCTTAATGTGAGACATGAAACCATCAGAATCTAAGAAGAAAACAGAGGTAGCATCGTCTTGGAAATCAGCAATAGCAACTTCTTACTAGACACATCTCTGGAAGCAAGGGAAACAAAAGCAAAGATGAACTATTGTGACTTCATCAAGATAAAAACTTCTGCACAGTGAAGGAAACAATTAACGAAACGAACATGCAACCTTCAGAATGGGAGAAGGTATTTACAAATGACATATTGGATAATGGGTTAGTATCCAAAATCTATAAAGGAAACTTACAACATTCAACTGTCAAAAAGCAAACAATCCAGTGAAGAAATGGAAGACATGACCAGACATTTTTCCAAAGAAGACATCCAGATGGCTAACAGACACATGAAAAGATGCTCAACATCACTCACTGAAGGGAAACACAAAATTACAATGAGACATAACTTCACAGTGTCAGAATGGCTAAAATTAATATCAGGAAATAACAGCTGTCAGTGAAGATGAAGAAAGGAGAACTCTTATGCTGTTGGTAGAACTGCAAATGACTGCAGGCACTCTGGAAAGAATATGGAGGTTCCTCAAAAAATTAAAAACGGAGACTTCCACAGTCCATCAAATATACTACTGGGTATCCACCCAAAGGATGTAAAAATGCAGATTCAAAGGGACACATGCACCCTGATGTTTAAAGCAGCATTGTCAACTATAGCCAAATTATGGAAAGAGCCCAAATGCCCTTTTACCAATGAATTAGTGAATAAATATATCAATATATATAGAAATATTAGGCATAAAAAAGAATGAAATCTTGCCATTTACAATGATGTGAACAGAGCTAGAGTGCATTATGCTAAACAGCATGCCAGTAAGAGAAAGACAAATACCATATGATTTCACTCCTTTGTAGAATTTAGGAAATGAAACAGATGAACATGTGGGGGGAACAAAAAAAGAGGGAATCAAACTATAAACAGACTCTTAACTACAGAGAACACACTGAGGGTTACTAGAGGGCAGTTGAGGGAGGGGAATGCATTAAATGAGTAATGGATATTAAGGAGGGTACTTGTGATGAATACCAGGAGCCATATGTAAATGATGTATCACTAAATTCTACACCTGAAACTATTAATACACTATAGGTTAACTAATGGGCATTATATATATATATATATATATATATATATATATATATATATATATATATATATATATGTATATGTATATGTATATATATGTGTGTGTGTGTGTATACACACACAATTTATTTCAAATTGGTTTCCATACAACACCCAGTACTCATCCCAACAGGTGCCCTCCTCAATGCCCATTGCCCACCCTCCCCTCCTTCCCACCCCCCAACAACCCTCAGTTTATTCTCAGTTTTTTAAGTCTCTTATTGTTTGCGTCCTTCCCTCTCTGTAACATTTACCCCCCTTCCCCTCACCATGGTCTTCTGTTAAGTTTCTCAGGATCCACATGAGTGAAAACATATGGTATCGGTCTTTCTCTGACTGACTTATTTCACTTAGCATAATACTCTCCAGTTCCATACACGTTGCTACAAATGGCCAGATTTCTTTCGTTCCCATTGCCAAGTAGTATTCCATTGTATATCTAAACCACATCTTCTTTATCCATTCGTCAGTTGATGGATATTTAGGCCCTTTCCATAATTTGGCTATTGTTGAAAGTGCTGCTATAAACATTGGGGTACAAGTGACCCTATGCATCAGCACCCCTGTATCCCTTGGGTAAATTCCCAGCAGTGCTATTTCCGGGTCATAGGGTAGATCTATTTTTAGTTTTTCGAGGAACTTCCACACTGTTTTCCAGAGCGGCTGCACCAGATTTCATTCCCACCAACAGGGCAAGAGGGTTCCCGTTTCTCCACATCCTCTCCAGCATCTATAGTCTCCTGATTTGTTAATTTTACCCACTCTGACCAGCGTTAGGTCGTATGTCAGTGTGGTTTTGATTTGTATTTCCCTGATGAGGAGTGACGTTGAGCATCTTTTCATGTGCCTGTTGACCATCTGGAGTTCTTTAAAAAAGTGCCTATACACACACCTTCTTCCCATTTCCTCACTAGATTATTTGTTTTTTGGGTGTGGAGTTTAGTGAGTTCTTTATTGATTCTGCATACTAGCCCTTTATTCGATATTTCCATTGCAAATATATTTTCCCATTCCATCAGTTGCCTTTTAGTTTTGTTGATTGTTTCCTTTTCAGTGCAGAAGATTTTATCTTCATGAGGTCTCAACAGTTCATTTTTGCTTTTAATTCTCTTGCCTTTAGAGATGTGTCGAGTAAGAAATTGCTGAGCCAAGGTCAAATAGTTTTTTTCCTGCTTTCTCCTCTAGGGTTTTGATGGTTTCCTGTCACACATTCAGGTCCTTTATCCATTTTGAGTTTATTTTTTTGAATGGTGTAAGAAGGTGGTCTAGTTTCATTCTTCTGAATGTTGCTGTCCAGTTTCTCCCAACACCATTTCTTAAAGAGACTGTCTTTTTTACATTGGATATTCTTTCCTGCTTAGTCAAAAGATTAGTTGGCCATACATTTGTGGGTCCAATTCTGGAGTCTCTATCCTGTTCCATTTATATGTGTCTGTTTTTGTGCCAATACCATACTGTTTTGATGATTAAAGCTTTGTAGTAGAGGCTAAAGTCTGGGACTGTGATGACTCCGGCTTTGGTTTTCTTCTTCAATATTACTTTGGATATTCAGGGTCTTTTGTGGTTCCATACAAATTTTAGGATTGCATGTTCTAGCTTTGAGAAGAATGCTGGTGCAATTTTGATTAGGATTGCATTAAATGTGTAGATTGTTTTGTGTAGTATTGACATTTTAACAATATTTATTCTTCCAATTCATGAGCACAGAATGTTTTTCCATTTTTTATATCTTCTTCAGTTTTCTTCATAAGCTATCTATAGTTTTCACCATACAGATTTTTACATCTTTGGTTAGGTTTATTCCTAGGTATTTTATGCTTCTTGGTGCATTTGTGAATGGGATCAGTTTCTTTATTTTCCTTTCTGTTGCTTCATTGTTAGTGTATAAGAACTGATTTCTGTACATTGATTTTGTACCCTGCGACTTTGTTGAATTCATGTATCAGTTCTAGCAGACTTTTGGTGGAGTCTATCGGGTTCTCCATGTATATTATCATGTCATCTTCAAAAAGTGAAAGCTTGATTTCATCTTTGCCAATTTGGATGCCTTTGATTTCCTTTTGTTGTCTGATTGCTGATGCTAGAACTTCCAACACTATGTTAAACAACAGTGGTGAGAGTGGACATCTCTGTCGTGTTCCTGATCTCAGGGAGAAAGCTCTTAGTTTTTCCAATTGAGGATGATATTAGCTGTGGGCTTTTCATAAATGGCTTTTATGATGTTTAAGTATGTTCCTTTTATCCCGACTTTCTCGAGGGTTTTTATTAAGAAAGGATGATGAATTTTGTCAAATGCTTTTTCTGCATTGATTGACAGGATCATATGGTTATCTTTTCTTTTATTAATGTGATGCATCACATTGATTGATTTGCGAATGTTGAACCAGCCCTGCATCCCAGGAATGAATCCCACTTGATCATGGTGAATAATACTTTTTATATGCTGTTGAATTCGATTGGCTAGTATCTTATGAGAATGTTTGCATCCATATTCATCAGGGATATTGGCCTGTAGTTCTTTTTTTACTGGGTCTCTGTCTGGTTTAGGAATCAAAGTAATGCTGGCTTCATAGAATAAGTCTGGAAGTTTTCCTTCACTTTCTAAATTTTGGAACAGCTTGAGAAGGATAGGTATTATCTCTGCTTTAAATGTCTGGTAGAATTTCCCTGGGAAGCCATCTGGTCCTGGACTCTTATTTGTTGGGAGATTTTTGATAAGTGATTCAATTTCTTCACTGGTTATGGGTCTGTTCAAGGTTTCTATTTCTTCCTGTTTGAGTTTTGGAAGTGTGTGAGTGTGTAGGAAATTGTCCATTTCTTCCAGGTTGTCCAGTTTGTTGGCATATAATTTTTCATAGTATTCCCTGATAATTGCTTGTATTTCTGAGCGATTTGGTTGTAGTAATTCCATTTTCATTCATTATTGTATCTATTTGGGTCATCTCCCTTTTCTTTTTGAGAAGCCTGGCTAGAGGTTTATCAATTTTGTTTATTTTTTTGAAAAACCAACTCTTGGTTTCATTGATATGCTCTACAGGTTTTTTTAGATTGTATATTGTTTATTTCTGCTCTGACCTTTATTATTTCTCTTCTTCTGCTGGGTTTGGGGTATCTTTGCTTTTCTGCTTCTATTTACTTTAGGTGTGCTGTTAGATTTTTGTATTTGGGATTTTTCTTGTTTCTTTTTTTTTTTAATTTTTTTCAACATTTTTTATTTATTTTTGGGACAGAGAGAGACAGAGCATGAACGGGGGAGGGACAGAGAGAGAGGGAGACACAGAATCGGAAACAGGCTCCAGGCTCCAGGCCATCAGCCCAGAGCCTGACGCGGGGCTCGAACTCACGCACTGCGAGATCGTGACCTGGCTGAAGTCGGACGCTTAGCCGACTGCGCCACCCAGGCGCCCCAGGATTTTTCTTGTTTCTTGAGATAGACCTGGAATGCAATGTATTTTCCTCTCAGGACTGTCTTCGCTGCATCTCAAGGTGTTTGGATTGTTGTAGTTTCATTTTCATTTGTTTCCATATATTTTTAAATTTCTTCTCTAATTGCCTGGTTGACCCATTCATTCTTTAGTAGGGTGTTCTTTAACCCCCATGCTTTGGGAGGTTTTCCAGAATTTTTCCTGTGGTTGATTTCAAGTTTCATAGCATTGTGGTCTGAAAGTGTGCATGGAATATTTTTAATTCTTTTATACTTCTGAAGGGCTATTTTGTGACCCAGTATGTGATCTAACTTGGAGAATGTTCCATGTGCACTTGAGAAGAAAGTATATCCTGCTGCTTTGGGATGCAGAGTTCTAAATATATCTGTCAAGTCCATCTGATCCCATGTAGCATTCAAGGCCATTGTTCCTCTCTAGATGATCTATCCGTTGTTGTAAGTGGAGTATTAAAATCCCCTGCAATTACCACATTCTTATCAATAAGGTTGCTTATGTTTGTGATTGTATTATGTATTTGGGGGTTCCCGTATTCGGCACATAGACATTTATAATTGTTATTTCTTCTTGATGGATAGATCCTGTAATTATTATATAATGCCCTTCTTCATCTCTTGTTACTCTTATAAAGTCTAGTTTGTCAGATACAAGGACGGCTACTCCAGCTTTCTTGTGGCATGATAGATAGTTCTCCATCCCCTCACTTTCAATCTGAAGGTGTCCTCAGGTCTAAAATGAGTCTCTTGTAGACAGCAAATGTATGGGTCTTGTTTTTTCACCCATTCTGATACCCTATGTCTTTTTTTGGAGCATTTAGTCCATTTACATGCAGTGTTATTATTGAAAGATATGGGTTTAGAATGTTTGTGATATTTGTAGGTTTCATGCTTTTAGTGGTGTCTCCAATACTTTGTGGTCTGTGCAACATTTCACCTACAGAGTACCCCTTAGGATTTCTTGTAGGGCTGGTGTAGCGGTGATGAATTCTTTCATTTTTTGTTTGTTTGGGAAAACCTTTATCTCTCCTTGTATTCTGAATGACAGACTTGTTGGGTAAAAGATTCTTGGCTGCATATTTTTTTTTTCTGTTCATCACATTGAAGATTTCCTGTCATTCCCTTCTGGCCTGTCAAGTTTCAGTAGATAGGTTTGCTACTACCCTTACGTGTCTACCTTTGTATGTTAAGGCCCATTTATCTCTAACTGATTTCAGAATTCTCTATCCATGTATTTTGCCAGTTTCACTATGATATGTCATGCAGAAGATGGATTCAAGTTTCGTCAGAAGGGAGTTCTCTGTGCCTCTTGGATTTCAATACCTGTTTCCTTCCCCAGATTGGGGAAGATCTCAGCTGTGATTTGTTCGAGTACACCTTCAGCCTCTTTCTCTCTCTCTTATTCTGCTGGAATTCCTAGGATACGGAGACTGTTCTGTTTGATTGCATCACTTAGTTCTGTAATTTCCCATCGTGCTCCCGGATTTTTTATCTCTTTTTCTCAGCTTCCTCTTTTTCCATAATTGTATCTTCTAATTCACCTAGTCACCCCTCTACCTCTTCACACGAACTGAGACCACCTCCATTTTACCTTGCACCTCATTTATAGCATTTTTAATTCATCCTGACTACTTTACAGTCCCCTGATCTCTGTAGAAATAAATTATCTGCTGTCCTCTATGCTTTTTTCAAGCCCAGCATTGATTTTATGACTATTATTCTATATTCTTGTTCAGTTGTATTGCTTAAATCGGTTTTGATCAATTTTTTAGCTGTCACTACTTTCTGGAATTTCTTTTGAGAATTCTTCTGTTTCATCATTTGGGCTAGTTTTCTGTCCCTTATGCCTTTTAAAGCTGTGAGCACTGCTCTATTAAAGGAGGGTCATAAACTGTCCTGGTCCTGGCCCTTCAGGAGGTGTTTTTTCAGAGATTATCATGTGCGGTCTGTTGTTGTGACTTTGGTTATTTTATTACCCCACTCATAGTGATATTTGGACCCTCCACCAGGTGTGCTTTGATTTGTTCCTCGGAGTAGCCCTATCTTTTCTCCATCTTTCCCATTTTCTTCCTGGTAGATTCAGCCTCTTTCCCCCTCAGTGTCTGGTGTTCAAAGTCCTTTGGCTTCTTCATCTCTTTGTTTGAGAGATGTGGGAAGTATGGATCCCCCTACTTCTCCACCATGTTGGCCCCTCACTAATGGGAATTTAAATAAAAACTAGAAACAAACAAAAAACTTGAAACAGAAAAAATAGAACTACTCTACAATCTATGTATTTACCTAAAGGATACAAAAATACTGATTCACAGGGACACAAGCACCCTTAGATTTGTAGCAGTGTTGTCCACAATAGCTAAATCATCGAAAGAGCCAAAATGTCCATCAACTGACAAATGGATAAAGAAGTTGTGGTACACATACACAATGGGATATTTCTCAGCCATAAAAAAGAATGAAATCTTGCCATTTACAACAACATAGATGGAGATAGAGTGCATTATGCTAAGTGAAATAAGTTAGTCAGAGAAAGACAGATACCATACAATTTCACTCATATGTGGAAATTAAGAAATGAAATAGATGAACATGGGGGAGAAAAGAGATGGAGACAAACCATAAAACAGGCTCTTTCTATAGAGAACAAAATGAAGGTTCCTAGAGGGGAGGTGAGTGTGGGGATGGGAATTAAAGAGGGTACTTGCTGTGATGAACACTGGGTGTTGTATGTAAGTGATGAATCATTAAATTCTACTCTTGAAACTAATGTTACACTACATGCTAACTAACAACAGTTTAAATAAAAACTTGAAACTAACACACACACACACACATATATATATATATATATATATATATATATATATATATATATTTACACTGTATAATTGCACTGTAAATTGACCTAGTCAAGGAAAATCAACAACTGAAGACAACTGGATTTCATTAACCCAAGGAAAAGCAGAGACCAAGAGTAAGAATGTGTCTGTGTCTCTCCATCCCTCCAGCACCTCTCTCATGGGACTAAGAGTGATAATAAGGATGGGCAAAGTAGAAGAATGGATCAGTGATATAGAAAATAAAATTATAGAAAATTAGGAAGCTTAACAGTAGAAGGAAGGAAAAATATTAGATCACCAATGTAGATTTAAGGAACTCATTGTCTCCATAAAGCATAATAACATTTGTATCGTAGGATTTTCAGAAGAGAAGGGAAAGGGAGCAGAAGGTTTATTTGAACAAATTAAAACTGAAAACTTCCCTAATCTGGGAATGGAAACAGATAAAAATTCAGGAAGCACAGAGAACTCCCATCACATTCAGCAAAAGCCAGAAACACCAAGATGTACCACAGGAAAAAAAAATGCAAAACATAGAGAAAAGGAAAGAATCCTGAAAACAGCAAGGGAAAAGAAATCATTAACCTAAAAGGGAAGATACTCTGGTTAGCAACAGATCTCTACACAGAAAGCAGACAGGCCAGATGGAAGTGGCATGATATAGTCAATATGCTGAAGGGGGAAAATATGCAGCTGGGAATATTTTATTCAGCAGGACTCACTGAGAAAAGAATGAGAGATAAAGAGCTTCCCAGTAAACAAAAACTACGTTGTTTGTGATCACTAAACCAGTATTCAAGAAATATGAAAGGGGAACCTTTGACTGGGAAGGAATGACCAAAAGGCAATAAACACTAGAAAGGAACAGAGAAAATCTCCAGAAACAGCAACATGATAGGTAATGCAATGGCACAAGTTTCTCATCTATCAATAATTACTCTGAATGTGAATGGACTAAATTCTCCAATCAAAAGATACAGAGTATCAGAATAGATTAAAAAACAAGACCCAATGAAATGTTTCTTAAACCTAAAAACACTCCCATATTGAAAGAGAGGGGGAAGGAGAACCATGTCATGGTAATGGGTATAAAGAGAAGGCTGGAGTAGTTATATCAGGCAAACTAGATTTTTTAAATTTCAAATTTAGTTAGTTAACATACAGTGCAATATTGGCTTTAGGAGTAGAATTCATTGATCCATCACTCACATACAACACCCAGTGTTCATCATAACAAGTGCTTTCCTTAATACCTATCACCATCTAGCCCATCCCCCAATTACCTCCTCTTTAGCAACCCTCAGTTTATTCTGTTCTTCAGAGTCTCTTATGGCTTGTTTCTCTCTTTCTTCTTTTTTATTTTGTTTTCCCATCCCATATGTTCCTTTGTTTTGTTTCTTAAATTCCACATGAGTGAACTTTTTTTATAATATTTGTATTTTTGTGGGTTTGGTCAGATCTCTCCTCTTTCACTTGAGTTTTTTTTTAATTTTTAATTAAAAATTTTAATGTTTATTTGTGTGTGTGTGTGTGTGTGTGAGAGAGAGAGAGAGAGAGAGAGAGAGAGAATGTGAGTGGGGAGGGGCAGAGAGTGAGGGAGACACAGAATCTGAAGCAGGCTCGACTCTGAGCTGTCAGTGCAGAGCCCATCACAGGGTTTGAACTCATGGAATACAAGATCATGACAAGCCAAAGTCAGATGCTTAACTGACTGAGCCACCTAGGCACCCCTGTGTCATTTGGGATTTTACCTCTTTGGGTCCTCTCTCTTTTCTTTTTGACATGTCTGGCTAGGGAGTTACCAATTTTGTGTATTCTTTCAAAGAACCAGCTCTTAGGTTCATTGATCTCTTCCTCTGGGGTTTTTGTTTGTTTCCCTGTTTCTTTATCATTTATCTCTGCTCTAATTTATGTCTTCATTATTTCCCTTCATCTGCTGACTTTGGGTTCTTTTGTTGTTCGCTTCCTAGGTCCTTTATATGTAAGGTGAGGTTATGTACTTGGGACATTTCTTGCTTCTTGAGATAGGCCTGAGGTGCAATGTACTTTCCTCTTAGGACTGTCTTTGCTGCATCCCAAAGGGCTTGGACTGTTAGTGTTTTCATTTTTATTTGCTCCCGTTTATTTGTTTTTTATTCTTTTTTAATATTCTGATGAACCATTCATGCTTAAGAGGCTGTTCTTTAATCCCCATGTATTTGAGGGCTTTCCAAATTATTTATGTTTGACTTCAAGTTTCATAGTGCTGTGACTTGAAAATACGTATGGTATGACCTTGATCTTTTTATGCTTGCTGAGGGCTGATTTGTGACCCAGTGTGTGATCTATTCTGCAAAAGGTTCCATGTGCACTCAAGAAGAATGTATATGCTGCTGCTTTAGGATCAAATATTCTGATCATACCTGTTAAGTCCATCGGATGCAGTGTGCCATGAAAGCTATTGTTTCCGTGCTGATTTTCTGCTTAGATCATGTGTCCATTGATATAAGTGGAGTCTTAAAATCCCCTACTATTATAGTATGATTATCAATGAGTTTATGTTTGTTATTCATTAACTCATATATTGGGGTTTACTAAGTTTGGGGCATATATATTTATAATTGTTAGATCTTGATGGACAGGCCCCATAATAATGATAATAATGTCCATCTTCACCTCTTGTTAGAGTCTTTGTTTTAAAATCTAGCTTGTCTCAAAAGTATCAGAATGTATTTCTAAAAAATTGAATGATTAAAAAATGGGAATAAAAAATCAGATTGTATTAAAAAACATTAAAGTGACTGGAAGCCAGTGGACAATATAAAATGATATCACCTGATATGCATTTGTATTTTTGTATGTTTGTTTTTTTCTTCAAAATTTTATTTATATTCCACTATTAAACATACAGTGTAAAGTAGTTTCAGGTGTAAGATTTAGTGATTCATCACTTACATACGACATCTAGTGCTCATCACACATCTGCCCCCTTTAATGCCAATCACCCCTTTAACCCCGCCCTCCACCACCTCCCCTCAGGCAACCCTGTTTGTTCTATATAACCGAGTCTCTTTTATGATTTCTCTCTCTCTTCCCCCCCATGTTTATTAATCAAGTTGCTTATATTCCCCATATGACTGGTATCATAGGGTATTTCTCTTTCTCTGACGGACTTATTTGCTTAGCATAATACACTCTAGCTCTGTCCACATCATTGTAAATGGAAAGATTTCATTATTTTTTCTAATTTTTACTTAAATTGTGGATAATTGAAATATAGTGTAATACTAGTTTCAGTACTAGAATTTAGTGATCGTCTCTTACATATTAACACCCAGTGCTCATCATAGCAAATGCCCTCCTTAATACCCATCACTCATTTAGCCCATTCCACCCACCTCCATTCATCAATTCTCAGTTTGTTCTCAATTGTTGAAAGTCTCTTATGGTTTGATTCCTTCTCTTTTGTTTTCCTTCCCATATATCCAATTGTTTGGTTTCTTAAATTTCACATGAGTGAAACCATGTGGTATTTCTCTTTCTGTGGATGTTTTATTTTGCCTAGTATAATACACTCTAGCTCCATCCACATCATAGCAAATGACAAGATTTCATTCTTTTTCATGACTAATACTCCATTATATCATATATACACCACACTTTCTTTATCCATTTATCAATTGATGGACATTTAGGCTCATTCCCTAATTTGGCTATTGCAGATTATGCTACTATAAACATCAGCGTTCATGTGTACTTTCAGATCAGTATTTTTTATTATTTTGTGTAAATACCTAATAGTACAGGCATTGTATTGTAAGGTAATTCTACTTTTAACTGTTTGAGAAACTTCTATACTACTCCAGAGGGGCTGCACCAGTTTGCATTCTCACCAACAGTGTAAGTAGGCTTCTTTACAAACCTACTTTACAAGTAGGTTTCTAACAATACCTGTTGTTTACTATGTTGTTCATTTTAGCCATTCTGACAGTTGTGAGGTGTTATCTCATTGTGGTTTTGATTTGTATTTCCCTGATGATGAGTGATATTGAGCATCTCTTCATGTGTCTGTTATCCACCTGGATGTCTTTGGGAAAATGTCTATTCTTGTCTCTACCCATTTCTTAACTGGATTACTTGTCATTTTCTGTTCTGAATGATAGCCTTGCTGGATAGAGTATTCTTGGCTGCACATTTTTCCATTAGGCACACTGAACATATCAAGCCACTCCATTCTGACCTGCTTAGCTTCTGTGGAGAGATCTTCAGCCAGCCTCATGGTTCTTCCCTTGTAAGTTATGGAATTCTTTTGTCTTGCTGCATTTAGGATTTTTTTTTTCTTTATCACTATAGTTTGTAAGTTTAACTATATCTTGGTGTTGGCCTGCTTTTGTCAATTTTGATGGGACTTCTCTGTGCCTTCTGAGTTTGGTAGTCTGTTTCCTTCCCCCACATTAAGAGTAGTTTCTTTGCTCCTGTTCTTTCTCTTCTTCTTCTGAGGCTCCTATGATATGAATATTATTATGGTTTAGGAAGTCACTGAGTTTCCTAAGTCTACATTCGTGATCTACTATTTTTCTTTCCTTCTTCTTTTCAGTTTCATTATTTTCCATAACTATATCTTCTATATCACTTATTCATTCCTGTTCTTTCATCATTGTGGTCATTACTTCCACACAGTTTTGAAGTTCAGTTATTCCATTTTTCACTTTGGATTCTTTTTTTTTTTTTTAATTATTTTATCTCTGTGGTATAGTCTTCCTAAAATATGCCATCCTTTTCTCAATCCCAGAGAATATCCTTATGATTGCTGCTTTAAATTCTCCATCAGGCATATTACTTATATCTTCTGATTAGATCTCTAGTTCTTTCCTTGGGGGTGAATTCCTCCATATTGGCAATATGTCTAGGTCTCTATGTACTTCTCTGTGTTAGAAATCCTGTTCTGTTTCCTACTCCTGAGACTAATGGCTTTAAAGAAGAGGTCATATAATGTCCTGAACCTGGCAGTTCAAAGAGTGTCTCTATTGTGACTGCATGCACTCTGCTGCTGTGTTTTGGTTGCTTTATCCCTCTGCTCAGTCCTCTGCAGAGGCTCTCCTTGCCTGCAGTATGCAGTGTCTGGACTCTAATCAGAGTGTGGCAAGTTGTAACAAGGTGTGCTCTGGTCTGCTTGTTAAATGAGACTGATGCTACTTCCACTAGAACTGAAAACTTTCAGAACTCTATGATCAGGAGACAAGGTGTGTGCAGAGCTTTCTGCTGGCCTTCTGGGAAAGGGGCCTCTAAACTATGTTTTTTAAAGACAAGTTATCACTTACTAGAGCATTATAACTCATAAATGAAATAATATAGTGGAAATTTAAGATGCTGAGAATCAGAAGCATGACATCAGCAAAATAGCAAAATAGGAGCTTTTTACCATCTTCTCCCCCAAAGAACACGGACTGTAACACAACCAACAGATGACAGTGTCTTTGTGCACTCTGGTCGTCCAGCAGAGAAGTCGCAGCACACCATCAGAGCAGAGATCAATTCAAGATTGACACCCTGAATAACAGTTGCCCTTTACTCCTCAGGTCACACCTATTCCATAGTGGAAGAGCCCAGCACCAAAAGAGACCTTCTCAGCCAGTGACTTCTACTTTGGGGAAATTGGGAGCATGTGAGTGAACACCCTGTTTCCCTAGCTGTGAAGAATGCTTGTGCACTCTTTGTGGGAATGTAAGTTGCCAAAGCCACCATAAAGACACTATGGAGGTTACTCAGAAAAATAAAATTAGAACTACCGTATACCCAGCAATTCCACCTCTGGGTATTTATCTAAAGGAAATGAAAACACTAATTTGAAGATATATGCACCCCATGGTCATTGCAGCATTATTTACCAATATAGCCAAGACATAAGTGTTCACAAAGAAAATGTCATATTACATGTTTCATAAACATGTGATTATTGCGCCATAAAAAATCAATGGAATTTTGCCACTTGTGACATGGATGATTCTTGAAGGTATTATGCTCAGTGAAATATTCAGACAGAGAAGGACCAATACCATATCACCATACCTCTGTGGGAAACCTTAAAACAAAAACAAAAACAAAACAAACAAAGAAACAAAAACCAAGCTCATAGACCCAGAGAACAGAGTGGGGATTGCCAGATGTAGGGGTGGGTGAAATAAGTGAAGAGGGTCAAAATTTGTTATATAACAACTCATTGTGATCTATGTTACAGAATGGTGACTGTAGTTAATACTATATTGCATTCTTGAAAGTTGCTCAGAGGTAGATCTTCAAAGTCCTCATCACAAGAAATAAAAATTAATTTGTAACTATGGATGTTCACTAGACATAATGGATGTTCACTACTTATTATGGTGATCATCATATCCCAATATTTACAAATATTAAATAATTTTGTGTGGACCTGAAATTAATACATATCAATTATACTTCAACTTAAAAATGACAAGAAGAAGATTATCAAGGAGGAATTTTTTGCCCTACCAGATACCAAGATTTATAATAAACATGTAATAACTGACAGTATGTGGCATTGTTGCAGTAACAGACTCACTGAGCACTAGAGAAGAACTGAAGGCCCAGAAACATAGCAGCACCCTCACGTGTGTTCACATGTGCACGCACACACACACACACACACACACACACACACATACAAGCAGGACTTTGATATAATTAAGAGATATAATGACATCCCTGGACAAAGAAAAAAAATATTTCAATGAATTAAACTGAAACCTGGTTACAAAAATGAAAAACAAATTTGAATGCTCACACTCACCCATACACATAATTTAATTCCAGGTGTATTTAGGGTATGACATTAAAATTTTTAGGAAAAATATATAGGTTAATGTCACTCTCACTTTGGGAAAAATTTCTTAAAGATTAATTAAAAGTTTCTTCCATGTTTAAATTTAGAAGTTCTGGCCACCACGAGACCCATTTTTAAGTAAAATGCCAAGTAACAAACTGAGAGAAAATATTCTAGACCACACAACCAACAGAGAGTTAAAAGCAGTTGTAAGGACCCCTATATATTAATGATAAAAACAGAGAAGCAATGCCATAGACCTCTTGTCAGAACCTACAGATGTGCTTTTCATAGAAAGACAATTATACATAGCAGTAAGTATATGAGGATATATTCAATTATCGGTTATTAGGGAAATAAAAACCAAGGTCACAACTCAATAGCACTTATGATCTTTCAGTTGGCAATTATTTAAAAGTCTGAAAGACCAGTGTTACAGAAAATGTAGATCAGTGGAATAATTTATACAAAACTAGGGTAGAGTAAATTAAAAGAACTGTTTGGGTTACAACATCTGTGAAGTTTGCTTATTCCATGACCAGCAATTCCTGTCCTAGGCATACATCCAAAAGACTTTCTTGCATACATACCCCAAGAGTCACAAACAAAATATTCACCCTAATGTCTTTCATATGAGTCACAAACTTTCATCACCAAAAATGGCCATCAGTGAGTGAAGAGACAAAATAATTATAATATATTCACACAATGGAATATTAGAAAGTAGTGAAAACAAATGAACCACAGCTACACAAATAATATTGGATAATCTTAGTGTCAAAACGTGAAATAGTGGAATAAGGAAAGTGCCAAAAGCACATATAATAGATGACACACTTTATGGAATTTCAAATAAACCAAACTTTATAAGCTATGTAGACTTTGACATATGTATGTGACTGTGTTAGTGTATCACAGAACCAATTCTGTTTACAATTGCACTAAAAACAATAAGATACCTAGGAATAAACCTAACAAAAGGGGTAAAGATCTGTACGCTGAAATTATAGAAAGCTTATTTAAAAAATTGAAGCAGACACAAAGAAATGGAAAACCATTCCACACTCATGGATTGGAAGAACAAATATTGTTATAATGTCGATACTACCTAAAGCAGCCTACACATTCAAAGCAATCCTTATCAAAATAACACCACTATTTTTCACAGAGCCAGAACAACAATCCTAAAATTTGTATGGAACCACAAAATACCCAAATAGCCAAAGTAATGTTGAAATAGTAAACCAAAGCTGGAGGCATCACAATTCTGGACTTTAAGCTCTATTACAAACCTGTGATCATCATGACATTATGGTACAGGCACAAAAACAGACAATGGAACAGAATAAAGAACCTAGAAATGGACCCACAAATGTATGGCCAAATAACCTTCAACAAAGCAGAAAAGATATCCAATGGAAAAAAAAAAAAAAAAGACAGCCTTTTCAGCAAATAGTGTTGAGAAAACTGGACAGCGACAGGCAGAGAATGAACCTGGAACACTTTATTTCACCAATACAAAAACAAATTCAAAATAGGTGAAAGACCTAAGTGTGATACATGAAATGATCAAAATCATACAGGAGAAAACAGGCAGCAACATCTTTGACCTAGGCTGCAGCAACTTCTTACTTGACATGTCTCTGGAGACAAAGAAAATAAAAGCAAAAATGAACTATTAGGAGCTCATCAAGATAAAAAGATACTGCCCAGCAAAGGAAACAATCAACAAAATGCCTTTTGTATTGCATAAAACTCAGCCTATTGAATGGGAAAAGATATTTGCAAATTACATATGTGATAAAGGGTTAGTATTCAAATCTATAAAGAACTTATTAAATTTAACCCCCCCCTCAAAAAGATAATAATAATCCAGTGAAGAAATGGGAAAAAGATGTGAACATAACTTTTCCAAAGAAGACATCTAGATGGCTAACAGACACATGAAAATATGCTCAACATTGCTCATCATCAGGGAAATACAAATCAAAACCACGATGAGATACCACCTCACACTTGTCAAAATGGGTAAAACTAACAACTCAGGAAATAAGAGATGTTACAGAGGATGTACAGAAAGTGTAACACTTTTGTACTGTTGGTGGGAATGCAAACTGGTGAAGCCACTCTGGGAAACAGGATGGAGGTTCCTCAAAAAATTAAAAATAGAACTACTCAGGACCCAGAAATTACACTACTAAGAATTTATCCAAAGGATACAAAAATGCTGATTCAAAGGGGTACATGTAGAGTTTCCAAACATGATTATGAGACTTACTGAGTTAACTATGTCCCCACATTCTATTTCATACACAATTTTTTAAAAATATTTTTACATTGTGCATGAGTGATGATGCATTTCACAGAGCGGTAGCCCTTGAACTGAGACATTCTATCATTGGTCTTTCTCTTTGGTTCTGTAGTTTTGTTTCTTTGAAAGTCCTAAGTCCTATTACATAAATCAGGAAGGAAGTGTTCATAAAGAGAAGGAAAGGTATTAAATAATTTTGAATTGAATTGTATTTCTGATTTGTTGCCTCAGTGTTAATTTTTTGGGGTTTTTTTCTTTTCTTAGTGTTGAATCCCTTATTCTCATCTTTCTCCATTCACAGGCAATGCTATGAGTACATCCTGAGAGTACAATGAGGGCGATGAATGTATTAAAATCTAGATTATTTTTAGAAAAAATAGAAAATACTTATTCAAGTTATATCATGGTTTTATTCTTTTCATAATTGTTATAGTATAAAATTCATTAATCATAATTCTTTGTGTTTTTCACTGCTATCTCTGTCAGTGAAGTAATTTATGAGCTGTACTTATATTAAATATATCATTAAACTGCAAAAAAAGGGGAGCACATGTACCCTAATGTTTACAGCAGTATTATTAACAATATCCAAATTATGGACAGAGCCCAAATTTACATCGACTGATGAATGGATAAAGAAGACGTGGTGTGTGGTGTGCATATATATGATGGAACTATACAGTATTATGTTAAACGAATGAAGTCAGTCAGAGAAAGACAGATATCATGTGATTTCACTCATATGTGGAATTTGAGAAACAAGAGATAACATAGGGGAAGGAAAGGAAAAATAAGTTAAAAACAGGGAGGGAGGCAAACCATAAGAGACTTAAAAACAGAGAACAAATTGAGGGTTGCTGGAGGGGAAGTAGGTGGGGGGAATGGCCTGTATGGGTGATGGGCATTAAGGAGGGCACTTTTTCAATTGAACACTAGCTGTCATATGTAAGAGATGAATCACTGGGTTCTACTCCTAAAGCAAGACTACACTGTATGCTAACTAACTTGAATTTAAATTTTAAAAAGTTATACTCTAATGGAGGTGTGTGATGAACACAAAATTCAAGGTCATTATTTCCCTGGGTGGCAGGTAGGAATAAGAGTGTAAAGACAAAGACTAGCTATAAGCTATTGGTTACATTCCAGTTCTTGAATTGAGTGGTAGGCCAAAATATTTTCATGGAACTATTTTTAATCCATTGAAAATGGAACAATGATGATATAGCTCATGAACCACAGAATTATAATGATTCTATATATTTTTAAAAGGATATATTTTCTTTCCTGCATATAAAACACCTCCTTAATGCCTATATTTCTTCAACTTTATTGATGTCTTACCCACTTAAAAAACTCAATTAAATGTGTTATTTTTATCGATATGATTTACAATATATTTACAATCTTCAATAGTGAATTTAATACATAAATAAATTTATCTCTGAAATTAATTTCCATGGAAGAACTCTAAAGAAGAAAAAGACAAGACGAAACCCAATGTCTTCAGGAAACCTTTCTTAAAATAGTTATTTGGATAAGCCTCTGACCGTATTCCAAGATTTGTTAATCACCTCTGTGGGGCACCAGTCCCCATGGTCTACACCATGTTCACATACTAGTCTTCATGCCCTACATAAACACTTCTTGGAGCACATGTACACCAGAGAAGGGCTCTCATTGTTTAACTGGGCAGAGATCCACCTACAAACGTGTCTCACAGGATTCCTCATTAAAAAACTAGAAATACCCCATCAAAAACATTCAAAAAACCAAATTCATGACCTTTTTCACCAATCCCATATTTAGTTTTTCTCCAACATCCACATTAAATAAAGACTTCACTGAATATTCGCTCAGCTGTGGCATTTAAATGCAAATGTGATTGTGGAGTTACTACAATAAAGCAGTGGCTCATCATATTTCATGGACTCAGGAGCTTCCAAACAAGAATCCTTCTGTTTACCTGTGAAATGAAGGCTCATCACAATGGGAACAAGGGTATCTTTGGGCTACATATGAACATGACAGCTGTGAATTCTTCCCTCCTGAAATGTAAATATATTCCAACTTTGTTTCTAGTTTTTTCTCCACATTACCTTCAAATTATTGTTAAATATGTTTGCTCCATTTGTCTTAAATCTCATTGAACAAACTAAATGTAAGTTCATGCCATGCTATTAGAAACTGAAGTCCATACCACGGAAAATGAAAACCTATTTCAGTAAAAACATAGCATTCCTCTTTTTAAACATCTGTTTCTTCTGCTTGTGCTCTATCATTTTTAATATCACAATGGCTTTTAAATTAAAATTACAGTAAGAGCTAAAAGTTGAGACCATGGATTAAAGCAATATGGAAAATGTTTATGAGCATAAAATGAAAAGTCCTATATTTGGATTTACTACATTAAGTTACATAAGGTGTAGTTTCTGGCTTGACACTTCCAATAAGTTTACCTGAGGTCTTATGTGAGCCAAAGCTTAAACTGAGCCAGTAGTGTTTTTCACCTGCTAAACCCAATATATATTTTAGAAATTGTGTCTGCATCATGGATGCTCACTGCTTTCTTTCTTCAATGGTATAGCACACCTGCAGTACTGTGTTCACTTCTCAACTAATTAATACAAGGCATTTGATAACCCATGGTGAGTCCAATGGATAGTAACCAGAAAAGCACGGTAATTAAACTTCATACAGTGTGAGCAACAGCTGACAACTGTCTAGCACTTAATCTGGAGACATAAATCTAAGAGTATATTTGATAATAGGTTCTAATATTAAAGGAAACTCAAAAGACAAATAAAAAATTTAATGAGCCAAACTAAACAATATTGTCTGCAGAGGCACATTTGGGTAATCACACTATTAAAATACAAGGAGGTGATTACTATAAACATGAGGATAGTGAATACTTTGGGGGACAAGGAAGGGTAATCTTTGGGACAAGACACAAATAGAAGCCACTGGAATGCTTGGCAAGGTTTTATTTTTTGACCTGCATGTTAGTTATAAGAATATTCACTTTGATTCAGTGAGATTTTGGTTTTTTTTTTCTGTATCTATGCTTTACTTTATAATAAAACTGTTTTTTAAGAAGCCATGTTGAATTGACCTATTCCATAATATTTACAGAATAAAGAAAAATGGGCAGTGCCTGGGTGTTAAAGAGGCATCTCTGAGCTCAACACAAGGAGTAAGTATGAGACTCTCTCTTAAAGGGCAGTTAGGAAGCTATGAAAACAGGAATTGTGTGAATATTCGGTGGAAGACCTCCATCATAAGACAAAAAGCTGGATCATGGTTTTTGAGTCTATGTCAGCTCTAAAATTCTATGGCCTTCTCAACCCAACATGATCACCACCTGACATAGTAAAAAAAAAAAAAAAAAAAAAAAAGCCAAGTGCATTTTGTAATCAAGGCATTTGGGGAGCTTAAGTCCTCTGTCCTCTCCAGCCTCTGAGTTTAACAGTTCACTATGTACACTGTGTTTTTGGGCACTTTTGTGTACATGTGTGTCTGTGCATTTAAAAATTATCCACATATAAAATTTTAAGCATTCCAGTTTAGTTCTAGACCATCATGGTAAAATTACCAGTGGGAAAAATGAGGAGAGTAAAGAAAAAAATAAAATAATAATTTGTGGATAGGTGAATACAATGTTTAAATCTTATATTTAAATAAACTTAATTTAATAATTTATTTAAAATGTATTAAGTAAAACCAGCACAGTTGCTAGTTTTTTCACAAATACTAGCCCTCACAACTTCCCTTTGTTGAATATCATTACCTTCACTGAATATATGGAGAAGCTGGTGAACAAACAGGTTACATAACTGTCCAAGGACTCATTACTTCCGAGTATGAAAACTGGGACTTGACACAAAGCTCTGAGTCCACATTCTGTGCAGGTAAGCATTATGCTCAACTTAGGTGACATCCTACCACATACAAACATCACACTCATTAATTAAATTAAATTTCCATTTCCTAGTGAGAAAAACTATATTCCTACATCTTACCACTTGGTAATAATAGCTTCTTCATCATGATTATAACATTTTTAGGTTCTAAGATGCTTGTAACAATGAAATATGTATATAATTTCCTTATTTTACTGCAGTAGCAGCAAATAAAGTTATCATGCCTTGGCTCCAAACAAACTATGAATATAAAAACCTTATTCTGAAGTTCATGGTCAGAAATTATCTGCATAAAAAATTATAAATAAAAAATTAAAAGCTGAAATAAATTAGTGGACTAATTCAGTCACTAAACACTCCATCTATTTAATAATATGATAAAGTCTTCAGAGAGTGAAATGTGTATATACTTTATCCCTTTTCTATATTCTTTCAGAATTGAAGTGAAATTTTACCTACAGAGTTCTGAAGCAACCAGAAGATCAACTCATATTATTGGTAAGTTCCATGGGGAAAAACAACTCACTGATTGTTTAATGAATGGCTTTTTGTTCAAGTTACCTATCTTATTAATTTTGCTGAATGGCCTGGAGAGTACAAGCTAACACAGTTTGTTGATGTGTATATGTGGTAACCAAATGCTTCTGGAATTAGTTCAATTTTTATCTCCACAACAAATCAGTATGTCTATTTAAATGGTGTAGGGGCACCTGGGTGACAGAGTCAGTTTAGCATCTGACTTTGGTTCAAGTCATGATCTCACAGTTCTTGAGTTCAAATCCCACATCTGGCTCTGTGCTGACAGCTCAGAGCCTGGAACCTGCTTTGGATATTCTCTCCTCCTCCTCCTCCTCCTCCTCCTCTTCCTCCTCCTCCTCCTCCTCCTCCTCCTTCTCCTCCTCCCCCTCCTTCTCTCTCTCTCTCTCTCTCTCAAAAATAAAGAAAC
This sequence comes from Panthera pardus, assembly GCF_024362965.1. NCBI lineage: Eukaryota > Metazoa > Chordata > Mammalia > Carnivora > Felidae > Panthera > Panthera pardus. The sequence continues at coordinate 106,942,597 of NW_026526732.1, forward strand.
ATTTATAAAAAAACTTAAATGGTGTAACAGCAGTAACAAAAGATATTCCAAGAATTACAGGACCACTCAGCATGTAAAAAATGATTCATAAGAAGGAGGATTTTTTTTTCCTGGCACCAAAAACTAATTCACAAAAAAATGACAAAATAACAAAATGTCCAAAATTGATACAGGAACAACAGGAATAGCAGTGTCTGAAATGTTAAATAGGAGGGAAGATATGAGGAGGAGGTTGGTGGCGAGGGTGAAGATAATGTCTGGAATGCAGACATATGCAAGTGATTATGGAAAGTGATTCTACTACCAAATAGTGGAGTTTATCCCAACAAAATTGCTCATTTAATGTTTTACATCAAACTCTCCTCCTTTGATAAGGGAAATATTGGTCATCATTAAGTAATGCTTATGTCATAATTTCAAGAAGGAACAACTCAAACTATATTCCACTCCTAAATTATATCATTAAACTTATGGATTTATTCTTACTCAGAAAACATGGAACATAGGTGTCATGGCATACTAAGCCTTTTCAGTGATGTGCAATTCAGTGTGGTTGGGTTTACCATAACATTTTTATTTATTTAAAAAAATTAATATTCACTTATTTTTGAGACAGAGAGAGAGAGAGAGAGAGCCCACTAGTGGGGGAGATACAGAAAAAGGAGACACATAAGCTGTGAGATCATGAACTGAGCCAAAGTCAGATGCTTAATCAAATGAGCCACCCAGGATCCCTTACCATATTATTTTTAGAACCACGCTGATTTATGAGTACACACAGAGCATCTTTGAGCATTGGCAAAGAGTGTTAAAAGGGGTGTTCTGAGTGGGAGAGAGCACAAAACAAGTGAATTTGGACACTCATGTAAACTTCAGAGATTTTTGTTTCTACCTAAAGCTGATGCTATTTTTTATTACCATGGTATTATCTCCTAGACCTTTATGAGGAGTCATGAACAAAAACAATGGAAGTTCCATGACAGACTTCATCCTGCTGGGGTTTTCTGATCGGCCCCAATTAGAACACATCATCTCTGGGGTTGTCTTCATCTTCTATATTGTGACTCTGGTAGGAAACACAACCATCATCCTTGTATCTAACCTAGACAGCCAGCTCCATACTCCCATGTATTTCTTCCTATCCAATTTGTCTTTTCTGGACCTCTGTTATGCAACTAGCATTATCCCACAGATGCTGGTAAATCTATGGGGTCCAACAAAGTCTATTACCTACGGAGGGTGTGTGCTCCAATTCTTCTTTGCCCTTGACTTGGGAGCCACAGAATGTCTTCTCTTGGCTGTGATGGCCTATGATCGCTACGCTGCTGTCTGTCAACCTCTTCACTACACAGTAATAATGCACCCTCAACTTTGCCAAAAGATGGTGCTTGTCGCCTGGTTAGGTGGTCTTGGCAGTGCCTTAATCGTTTGCTCCTTGACTTTGAAGTTGCCAAGATGTGGGCACCGGGAGGTGGATAATTTTATCTGTGAGATGCCAGCCTTGCTCAAGATGGCTTGTGTCTACTCAAAAGTAATTGAGGTCATCGTCTATGCTCTTGGAGTGATATTTCTTCTAGTACCTCTATTACTAATTCTCATCTCATACGCAATTATCACTCAAGCTGTCATGAAGATCAAGTCAACAGCAAGGTGGCGTAAGGTCCTTAATACATGTGGTTCCCACCTCACAGTAGTAACTCTGTTTTATGGAACAATCATTTATATGTACATGAAGCCACAGAATAGCACATCTGAAGATGAGGGGAAGTTCCTTACTCTCTTTTACACAATCGTCACACCCACCCTTAACCCTCTGATCTACACTTTAAGAAACAAGGATGTGAAGAGTGCAGTAAAAAGAATACTGTATGTGAGAAAATGGTCAGCAAAGTCATGAGTTAGATGGAAGAGAGGTAAGGAAATAACATTGACCTTTACCAACAGAAGATGAATGATTCACTTTCATCCCATAAAACAGCATTTATGGGATGTTTACCTTGTATCAAGAATTGTGCTATAGACTGATTTATATCAGTCTATATTAAATTATATATAATTTAATATATATTTATTATATATATTATATTTTATATATATAATTATATAATTATATAATTATATATATATTATATAATTATATAATTATATTATATATAATTAAATCAGAAATTATAAGGAGATAGAGATGCAGACACATAAGGAAACTTGAATTCATATACTTAAAAGCCTTCAAGACTAATCAGGAACTACAGACAAGTAAACCTAGAATTGTGAAAAGTGGTTAAGTACAGAAATATATGTACAAGGTATTAAGAAAATATTTCACACGGAAATTTTAATATAACCCTTTAATATAGGGTTATATTAACCTTATAATAATAACCCTTTAATATAGGGCTACACTGGACACTGATTTTTTTTTCTTCCAGACTTTTCTTCCAGATTTTTATATGCAATGACACTACATTTTATTCACCTGTTGTTGTCATTGGGGCTTTTGTGGTACAGATCAACTGCCCACCGATACCCATCCACCTCCTCCCTCAAGTTTTAACTGGGCCCAGGGCCCATTAAACTGGGCCCATCCTGCATATCACATTTCAAGACTGGCTTCTACCAACATAATGCCAGGAAAACAATGTGTGCAATTCCTGGGTTATCTTCTCAAATATGAAGCCATTTATTGTCAGCCTTCTCCCTCCTGTTCCTGCTGTCTAGGATGTGAATGTGGAGAGTTTGTAGTTTTTCCAATATCCCTAAGAGGGAATGGAACAATAAGGTGTAACCACAACCACCCACCAGCAGAGAAATGCCTCTAGACTCTTAGAGCAGAAAAATCTTCATTATTATTTAATATTAATTAAGCCACTCTATTTTGGAGTCTCCTTTTTAGAAGGCTTAACTTTTCCCATCCATGGCCTAAAGAGGAGTTTAGGCTTTTTCCTGTAAAGTCATGCAGTCCTTGGACCAGCACCAACAGCATCACTTGGCAACTTACCAAAACTGAACAACCTTGGACCCACCCCACACTTATTCAACCGACAATACAGATGGCCCAGCAGCTGATGTTTTTAATCATCACTACAGGTGATCAGGCTAAAGTTTGAGAACTACTGTTACAGAGAATAGGGAGACGTTGAGTCTCCAAACAGAAAATGTACATAGTTTTATAGATTTTAATTGATTTCCTTCCTATAGACATGGGAAAATAAATGGGTAATAGTTTCTCAAGGCTCTTAGATAAGAGTAATGAAGGAAATGAGAAGTTTCATTAAATGAAATCAATATAAAAGGTTATTCTTCATTTAATATGATCTTTTATTCTTTGGTTTTATAATTGCTCTCCTTGTACTGAATTATGGTGACAGTTGATGGTAATTTTGGCAAAGGAGCTTAATGCTCTTATTTAACACAACAAAAATTTAGCAATGTCTTGTTTTTTCTCTATTATTTTTTACTTTGTTTTACTGGGAAATACATTCAAATTCTGAGTATCTCTATTAGGAGAAAAAACACTTCCCTTCTCTACAAGGTGACCATTTCAGAGATTGGAAATCCTCTGCATGTGAGAGTCCTCACATTTATGGTGCTCGTGCTCTGTGATTTCAAGGCTGAGTAAGCTGCCATCTACCCAGAATATTTGGGTGTGAATATGGGGTTGTAAGTCTTCATCATCTTTTTTCCATCATATTTAAACTTTCTGGTTTCCAGGGTTCCATAGTGAAAAACCTGAAGTTGTCATTCTTTTTTTGAGGTAACTTTAAAATTTCCAGGTGTGTAAGCCTTGATAAAAATAAGATCTGAAAGAGGATGATGATACCCAAACATATGAAGGCACAGAGAAAATACAAACTTCGTGGAATTGTAAGGAGATTGAGAGGAGAACATGTAAGATGGTGACTGGCCACTGAAAATGAATATCAACTTTTCTTTTTGAAAAAAGCTGATCTCGAACTTGATAAACAAGTAGTCTGTCACTTAAAAAACTCATACTCAACTTCTACACTCAGTTTATATCTTATCTCATGAGAAATGTCATTACAAACCTCAGAAATTTGTCCTTTGAATTCCCTCCAAAACCTGCTCCTGTCACTATATTGGCATTATCTCTTTTTATATATTTACTTGTATAAACATTTGAGGAAAAGACATTGGTGAAGCTTTCAATAACAGAACCTCTTATTCATGTGAGATTATGCTGTGTCTAAATTGGCTTCTAACATGAAATACATACTCTGTAAATATCTATAGTACTATTAAGTGAATGAACCATTTTTAATAAATATACATGAAAATGTTATTATTCTACAGAATATGTCAAAGATTCATTGGGTAATAAATACTAGAGCAACATCTTCAGGCTTTTAACGTTTAGGACATTTGAAAAGTAAGAAAAGGGAAAGATAGAATACATTTTTTTTTCATGTGCATAATATTATAGATTCCATATAAGTGTGTATCTGGAAATTAAACAGCAACAAAAAGAAGAGAAATAAAAAGGTTCCCAATATCTCAACCTAGAAACAGTGAATTCTACCTTTATAAGTGATTTCCTTTTAATTTCTTCCAATCCATACTAAAGTTTGTCACACTGAGTACCTGATTTCCTTCCCCAGAGTATGCATTCATGTCATATATATCACTTCCAAAGGAGAAAACCTTGGCTCCTAGAGAAGTGGCAAATCTCTTAGCAAATACACTGATGGGTAGCCCTCCAAAAAGCCACAGTACATGAATAGACACAGAGTGTAACTGTGATGTGAAAACGTCACTGGGAGGGAGTTTCTGACAATGGCAAAAAGATTGAAAACCAATGTCTCAGTGTCATAGCACGTGCTTGTCCCTGACTGCAAAGATGACTGAGATCTCCCCTGGCCCAAATCGACTGAAAAGGCAGCATACCCAGGCTCTAGCACCTCAGGAAGGTATGAATGGTCTTCTAGGTTAGTGGCTGACACCTTGGATCCAAGGATAGCCTCCGTTAATCAGGTTCAAATGCTGGGGATTCCCTGGAACTACAGAAAAATTTGACAACACCATGTATTACCACAAGTTTGGGGAAACAGTCATCTTACTCTTTTTGTATTAGTTATCTACTGCCTCATAAATATTGTTTTTAGAAACTAACGGGACTGCTAGAAATGATAGACATAGGTTGAAAATCTCAACCCCACCAGTCTAAGTCTAAGAAGGTTGTAAAACTAACAGTGTTCGTAATTCTATTGGCAGCAAACTTGTCCTAATTATATGAAGCTACTTCTACTCTTTGCTTTCAGTTCTGTTAAACAACGGCAGATCTGTGTCAAAAGAAAACAACTCCTTTTTGCTTTTTAGGGATACTTTTCAGAATATTATTAGCTACTTGTCATTTTTCAGAAACAGCAGCCACTTCTTAAGGAGGACACTCATTACTATCACTCCTTCATAAATCCGTACATTTTCTTTGGAGCTGAGGATTCAAGAGAAACTAGACTCTGCTTCAGGTTGCAGTGATAACATGAAAGGAAATACTCCCAGAGAGTAACTTAACTTTCACCTATTTCCTCTATGATGTTAAGTGCACATTTATAGCAGCCGTGTGAAAACTATGGGTCATGTTTTACCCCCTTGTTTGCCAACTAAAATGTCAAAAGAAAACTTTCTGTCCGTTGTATCATTGTATCTTACTGGGAAGAAATGTTCCATGAACTCTGAGTACAAATATATGGCCTATTGCTTTTCTTCGTTATCACTAATTTCCAATGTATTCATCAGTTGCCAATTGCAGCTTTAGCAGGACGTCCAGTGTTTCCATTTTGGGCTCCCCTTACCCAGGTATAATCTCAAATTTTCTAATCTTCAGAGTACTTGCCTATCAGTGTGCTTGCCAACCAGTAAATACTCTATATTAACTGCACTACTGCCATTTCTGCTTCAAGCCACAGGTCCCATGCTACCTTTTGGGGGATGATGCCACAGGTGCCAAGGCACTACTGGGGGCTGATGGTCCTTCAGGCATAAACGCTGACCATCCCTATCATAAGGAGGACCAGTATTCCAGACTTCTGCCCCAGCCTCGCTGGGCCTTCTAAGGAGGCACACTCCCCTGCTCTCTTTTGCATGAGAAATGGGTCCCTGTGAGCCCTGCCTTCAGTCTTTGAATTGGCCTACACCACAAAATGCTCAAGGCCTATGTGACAAGCCCACAGCTAACATCATATTCAATGGTGGATGTCCACCCTCACCACCTCTGTTCAACACAGTATTAGAAGTCAGAGCCAGAGCACCTAGGCAAGAAAAAGAAATACAGGCAAGCAAATAAGGAAGGAAGAAATAAAACTGTCTGCATATGCTGATGACATGATATCATATATAGAAAATCCTAAAGATTCCACCATAAAAGTGAGCTAGTGAACAGTTCTTTAAAGTTGCAGGGCACAAAATCAATAAACAAAAATACATCATTTTTTATAGAATAATTGTGAACTACTAGAAGGGAAATTAAGAAAAACTATCTCATTTACAATCACGTCAAAAAGAATAAATTTCACCAAGGATGTGAAAGACCTGTACGCTCAAAAGTATAAGATTGATGCAAAAAACTGAAGACACAAATAAATGGAAATACAGTCCATACTTATGGATTGGAAAAATAGTTTTAAATGTATATACTACCCAAATCCAGCTACAAATTCAATACAGTCCCATTCATAATTCCAATGGCATTTCTCCTAGAAATACAACAAATAATTCTAACATTTGTATGGAACCAAAAAAAGCCTGGAAATGCTAAAGGAATCTTGAAAGAACAACAACATTGAAGGCATTACACACCTTAATTCCAAATTATATTAAAAGCCATAGTAATCAAAGCCATGTGGTGTTAATACAAGAATAGACACATATATCAACAGAACAAAGGGGCATCTCAGAAATAAATTCATATTAATGGGTAATTTAGGATTTGTGATTATATATATACGTATATATATATATATATATATATATATACATATATATACAGAGGTATATATATACATATACATATACACACACACATTGATATATTTATATAGATATATACCCCACCACAGTGAAAACATGAATAGACTTTGAGGGCATTATGCTAAGTTAGGTAAGTCACAGAAACACACATACTGCATGATGTCACTTATATGTAGAATCTGTAAAAAAGAGTAAAACTCATTGAAACAGAGAGAAAAAAACTGGTTGATAGGGGCTGAGGGTGGGAGAAATATGGAGAAGTTGATAAACAGGTACAAACTTCAGCTTAAGGTGAATAAGGCATAGGATCTCATGTAAAATATGGTGTCTACAGATGATAACACTATAATTCATAATTGAAATCTGCTGGGAGAGTAGAACTGAAATGTTCTTACTAAGTCAAAAAATAAATACATGAGGTGATGAGCCACCTGGGTGGCTCAGTCGGTTGAGTGTCCAATATCAGCTCAGGCCATGACCTTGCAGTTCATGAGTTTGAGCCCAACATCAGGCTCACTGCTGTCAGCACAGAGCCTGCTTTAGATCCACTGTCTCCTTATTTTCCGTCCCTCCCCTTCTTGTACTCTCTTAAAAATAAATAAACATTTAAGGAGTACATGAGCCTATGGATGTGTTAAATCAACTAGATGCGGGAGAGTATCTTCTCAAAGTGTATACATATATCAAATGTCCATGATGGACACATTAAATATCTTACAATTTTATGTCTCAATTGTACTTCAATAAAGCTGAATCTGAAAGAAAGAAAGAAAGAAAGAAAGAAAGAAAGAAAGAAAGAAAGAAAGAAAGAGAGAGAGAAAGAGAGAGAGAGAAAGGAGAAAAAGAAACAGCAACTTTAGGGAAGAGTGGTGGAGAGTGCTGTTTTACAAAAGGCGGTCCAGGAGAGTTCTCTGAGCAGAGACCTGAATAAAGCAGGGGGGTCAGTATCAAGACACTTATGAGTAAGAGTATTCCCAGGAAGTTGCAAGGGAAATGTTTGATGTGTTTGTTAAACAGCAAGAAAGGCCTCGCAGCTGAATCCTTAGTGGCCCTCTAGCAACAGCAGCAGCAGCAGCAGCAGCAGCAGGAAAAGCACTAACCATGAGAAGGCTTGTATTTCATATCAGTTTTAGTCTAAAAGGAATTATTCAGAATTAGGAGATTCTATAAGACAACTTGCCTGGCCTATTTTTTTTTAAGTTTTAGTCAACATACAGTTCAATATTAGCGTCAGGAGTAGAATTCAGTGATTCATCACTTACATACAATATCCAGTGTTCATGCCAAGTGTCCTCCTTAATGCCCAACACCCACCTAGCCCATTTCCGACCCACATCCCTCCATCAACCTTCAGTTTGTTCTCTATCATTAAGAGTCTTCTGTGGTTTGTTTTTTTCACTCCTCTTCCCCTGCCATTCCCTTATGTTCACCAGTTTTGTTTCTTAAATACCACATATAAACAAAATTATATGGTATTTGTCTTTCTCTGACTTATTTTACCTAGCATAATACATCCTAGCTCCATCCACATTGTTGCAAATGGAAACAATTTCATTCTGTTTGAATATTGAGTAATATTCCATTATATATATCTATATTGTCATATTTTCTTTATCGATTCATCAGTCAATAGACATTTGGGCTCTTTCCATAATCTGGCTATTTCATATAATGCTGCTATAAATATCGGGATGCAATTCAAATCAGCATTTTCATAAACTTTGGGGAAGTACCTAACAGTGCAATTACTGAGTGGTAGGGTTTTTCTATTTTTCATTTTCTGACAAACCTCCATACAGTTTTCTAGAGTCACTGAACCACTTTTCCTTTCCACCAACAGTTTAAGACGGTTCCCCTTTCTCTGCATCCTTGCCAACATCTGTTGTTTTCTGAGTTGTTAATTTTAGTCATTCTGATTGGTGTCTGACAAGTGATGAGGTACTACTATGGTTTTGATTTGCATTTTCCTAATGATGAGTGATGTTAAGATCCTTTCATGTGTCTCTTGGCTATCTGGATGTCTTCCTTGGAAAAAAAGTCTATTCTTGTCTTCTGCCCATTTTTAACTGGATTTTTTGTTTTATTAGTGTTGAGTGTTATATGTTGTTTATATTTTTGGATACTATCCCTTTATCAGATATGTCATTTGCAAATATCTTCTCCTATTCTATAGGCTGCCTTTTAGTTTTGTTGGTCGTTTCCTTTTCTGTGTGGAAGCTATTTATCTTGGTGAAGTCCCAACAGTTCATGTTTCCTTTTGTTTCCCATGCCTCACAAGAATTTTCTAGTAAGACCTTGCTATGGCCAATGTCAAAGAGGTTACTGTCTTAGTTGTCCTCTAGGATTTTGATGGTTTCCTCTCTCACATTTAGGTCTTTCATCCATTTTGAATTCACTTTTGTGTATGGTGTAAGAAAGTGGTCCAGGTTCATTCTTTTGCATGTCGGTCTCCAGTTTTCCCAACACCATTTGTTGAAGAGACTGTCTTTTTTCCACTGGATATTCTTTCCTGCTTTGTTGAAGATTAGTTGGCCATATGGTTATGGGTCCATTTCTGGTTCTCTATTCTGTTCCATTGATCTAAGTGTCTGTTTTTGTGCCACTGCCATACTATCTTAATGATTACGGTTTTGTAACACAACCGAAAGTCTAGAATTGTAATGCCTCCAGCTTTGCTTTGCTTCTCTAGATTGCTTTGGCTATTTGGGGTCTTTTGTGGTTCCATACAAATTTTAGGATTGTTGCTACTAGCTCTGCAAAAACTGTCCGTTGTATTTTCATACGGGTTAGGTACCTTAGTATGGACATTTTAACAATATTTTCCTTTCCAATCCATGAGCATGGAATGTTTTTCCATTTCTCCATGTCATCTTCCATTTCTCTCATGAGTATTCTATAGTTTTCAGAGTACATCCATTTTCCCCCTTTGGTTAGGTTTGTTCGTAGTTGTCTTATGGTTTTTGGTGCAATGGTAAATGGGCTGCATTTCTTGATTTCATTTCTGCCAGTTCATTATTTGCATATAAAAATGCAGAATTTTTCTGTTCACTGGTTTTGTATCTTGTGACTTCACTGAATTTGTTTATCAGTCTAGTAACTTTTTGGTGGAGTCTTTCAGGTTTCCTACATGGAGAATCATGTCATCCTTGAATAATGAAAGCTTGACTTCTTCCTTGCTGATTTGCATGCTCTTTTTGTGTTTTTTCTTGTTGTCTGATTGCAGAGGCTAGGATTTCTAGTACTATGTTAAGTAACACTGGTGAGAGTGGACACCCCTTCTTCTTCCTGAATGTAGAGGTACAGGTCTCAATTTTTCTCCCCTGAGGATAACATTAGCTTTGAATATTTTGTATAGGGCCTTTGTGATGTATGTGGAGGTATGTTCCTTCTATCCCTACTTTATTGAGTGTTTTTATGATGAATGGATGTTGTACTTTGTCAACTTTTTTTCTGCATCTATTAACAGCATCCTATGGCTCTTATCCTTTCTTTTATTGATCACAACAATCACATTGATTTGCCAATATTGAAAAACTTTGCAGCAGAGGAATAACTCCCACTTGATCATGGTGAATAGTTCTTTTAATGTACTGTTGGATTCTATTTGCTAGTATTTTGTTGATAACTTTTGCATTCATGTTCATCCAGGATACTGGCCTGTAATCTTCCATTTTAGTGGGGTCTTTGCCTGGTTTAGAAATCAGGGAAATGCTTGCCTAATAGACGCATTTGGAAGTTTTCCCTCCATTTCTATTTTTTGGGGGACAGTTTCAGAAGAATGGCTATTAACACCTCTTTAAATATTTGGTGAACTCTCCAATGAAGTCCTCTGGCCTTGGACTTTGGTTTTCTGGGAGATTTTGTATTCCTCGTTCACTTTCCTTGCTGGTTATCAGTATTTTCAGGCTTTCTATTTCTTCCTTTTTCAGCTTTGGTAATTTATATGTTTCTAGAATTTTATTCATTTCTCCCAGATTTCCGAGTTTGTTGACATATAAATTTTCAAAACATTCTCTTATATTGCTTGTATTTCGGTGGTGTTACTTGTTACTTCTCCTCCCTCATATGTGATTTTATTTATGTGGGCCCTTTCTCTTTTCTTCTTGATGCATCTGGTGAGGAGTTTCTCAATTTTATTCATTTTTTCAAAGAGCCACCCCTGGTTGCATTTACCTGCACTACTGTTTCTTTGGTTTCCATACCATTTATTTCTGCTCTAAACTTTATTATTTCCTTCTTTGGCTGGCTTTGGGCTTCATTTGTTGTTCTTTCTCTATTTCCTTTTGGTGTAAGGCTAGGCTGTTTATTTGAGGTTGCCACTGGGTGGTATTGTTGCAGAAAAGGACTCACTGAGCACTACAGGAGAATTCTAGGCCCAGAAACATACCAGCCCCCTCACATGCACACACACATATGAAGGATTTTAATAATAAAGAGATACGATGGCATCACTGGGAAAAGAAAACTTTTTAATAAATTAAACTGGAATTTGGCTATTCATATGGAAAACCAAATTTGGCTCCCTATGCTCTGCCATACAATAAATTAATTCCAGGTGTATTTAAGGTATGACTTCAAAGTGATTAGGAAAAAAATATATATGTAAATATCATTCTGACTCTGGAATAGAGAAGAAGGATTACTAAAGATTAATTAAGATATTCTTCCATGATTAAATTTAGAAATTCTGAACAGCAAGAGACATCTCTATTAAGTAAAATGCTGAGGGAGCACCTGGGTGGCTCAGTCAATTAGGCATCCAACTTTGGCTCAGGTCATGATCTCACAGTTTGTGTGCTCTAGCCCCACATCAGGCTCTGTGGTGACCACTCAGAGCCTGGAACCTGCTTCAGATTCTGTGTCTCCCTCTCTCTCTGCCTCTCCCCTGATCATATTCTGTCCCTCTCTCTCCTTCAAAAATAAGTAAACATCTAAAAGTTAAAGTAAAATGCCAAGGAAAAACTAAGAAAAAATATTGCCGGGCACACAACCAACAGAGAGTTAAAAGAAACTATACAAATCTCTAAAAATTAGTAACTAAAAAAGAGAAGCAAAGCCAAGGAACAGTTGTCAGTACCTACAAATGGGTTTCCAAAGAAGGACAATGTTACACAGCAGTAAGTATATGAAGATAAGTCAACCTCATTAGTTTTTAGGTAAATGGAAATCAAGGCTACAGCTAGATAATACTTATAATCTTTCAGTTGGCAATAATTTAAAAGTCCACTGGACCAGGTGTGGAGAAAATGTAAATCAATTGAATAATTTATACAAAACTAGGGTAGGAGAAATTGATAAAAACATTTTAGGGGAAAATATCTTATAAAGTTTGCCTATTCCATAACCAGCAATTCCTATCCTAGGCATACACCCAAAAGACCTTCTTACATACACTAAGCCAAGAGATGTGAACAAAATTGTTCACTTAACTAATGTCTTTCATGTGAGTCCAAAAGTATAATCAGCCAAAATGGCCATCAGTGAGTGAGGAGACAAAATAATTATAATATGTTCACACAATGGAATATCATACAGTAGTGTAAGTAAATGAACCACAGCTACCCAAAAATATTGAATAATCTCAGTGACAAAAAGGTGAAAAAAGGAAAATGCCAAAAGAACATATAAGATATGATACCATTTGTGAAAGTTCAAATGAACTAAACTTTAAAATACATGCTATTTAGGCATCAACATATGTGTGTGGGTGTGTCAATACATAAACTACATTCTAATTCAAGTGTGTAATGAACACAAAATTCAGGATCATGATTTACCAAGGGTCAGGTAGGAATAAGAATTATAAAAGGGGAGAAGTAGCTATAAATTTAAGATCCCAGTTCTTGAATTGAGTGGTAGGCCAAAATATGTTCATGGTATTATTTTTAATTGATTGAAAAAGGAACAATGATGATATGGCTCACTTACCACAGAATTAAGATGATTCTGTAATTTTTTTGGCCTATATTATCTTCTGGCAAACACAACACCTAGATAATGCATACATTTCTTCAACTTGATAAAAAAAAAAGTTGAGTTAAATGTACTAATTTTTGCAGTTTACATTATATTTGAAATCTTCAATAGTAAATATAATACACAAATAAATCCATCTCTGAAATTAATTTCCATGCAAGAAATTAAAAAAAAAAAAAGGCAAGATGAAACCCTGTGTCTTAAGGGAACCTTTCCTAAAATAGTAGTCTGGAGAAGCATCTGACCATAGTCTAAGATTTGTTAATCACCTCTGTGGGCCACCAGTCCCCAAGGTCTACACCACATGCACCGACTAGCCTTCATGTTCTACATAAACACTTCTTGGAGCACAAGTATACCAGAGAAGGGCTCTCCTTTCATGTGCAGACATCAGCCCACAAATGTGTCTAATGGGATTGCTCACTAAAAGACTACAAATATCCCATAAAAAACACATTTACGAAACCAAATTTGTCAACTTTGCCACCGATCATGATTCTAGTTTTTCTCCAACATCCACATTAGAGACTTCACTGAATCTAAGCTCAGCTGTTGCATTTAAATCCAAATGTGATTGTGGAGTTAGTATAAGAAAGTGGTGTCTCATCAGTATTTCATGGACTCCGTAACTTGCCAAACAAGAATCCTTCTGATTACCTGTGTAAAAATGGCAATATGGGTACCTTTGGGCTACATAAGAGCATGCGAGCTGTGAATTCTTCACTCCTGAAACGTAAATATGTTCTAATATTCTTTCTAGTTTTCTTTCCACATTCAAATTATGTTTAAATATATTTGTTCCATTTGTCTTAAATTTCACTGAACAAACAAAAATGTAAGCTCATGCTGCACCTTTAGAAACTAAAGTCCACACCATGAAAAATGAAAACCGTTTCAGTGACAGTATAGTTTTCCTCTTTTTTAACATTGTTTCATCTGCTTGCACTCACAGTTTTAATTAAACATCGACTTTTAAATTAAAATGACAATGACAGCTAAAAGGTGAGACCCATGGTTCAAAACAATGTGGAAAATGTTTGTAAGCATAAAATGAAAGCCCTATTTTGGATTCACAATATTAAATTACATAAGGAGTAACACTGGCTGGACACTTCCAATTAGTATACCTGGGGCCTTATGTGACCCAAAGCTTAAACTGAGCCAGTTTAGAATTACTGCTAAACCTACTTAGCATATATTTTAGAAACTGTGTGTGCATCATGAATGCTCACTGCTTTCTTCAATGACATAGCACATCTGCAGAATTGTGTTCACGTCTCAACTAACTAATCTAAGGCATTTGATAATCCATTGTAAATCCAATGGATAGCAACCAGAAAAGCATGGTAATTAAACTTCATACAGTGTGAACAACAGTTGACAACCATCTAGCACTTAATCTGGGAACACAAATCTAAGAGTGTATTCTAATATTAAAGGAAACTCAAAAGACAAAAAATTTAAGGAGCCAAACTAAACAATATTGTCTGTAGATGCACATTTGGGTAATCACACTATTAAAATATAAGGAGGTGACTACTATAAACATGAGGATAGTGAATACTATGGGAGACATGGAATGGTAGTGATTGGGACAAGTCACAAAGAGAAGCTCCTGGGGTGCTTGGCAAGGTTTTATTTCTTGATCTGCATGTTACTTATAAGAGTATTCACCTTGATTCAGTGAGCTTTTGCTTTTTGTGTTTTATTTTATAATAAAACTGTGGTTTTTAATGAAGCCATGTTGAAATGACTTCTTCCATGCTATTTGCAGAATAAAGAAAAACAGGCATTGCCTGAGGGTTGAAGAGGAATCTCTGAGCTCAACATAAGGAGTAAGTATGAGTCCCTCTTTAAAAGATAGTTAGAAAGCTATGAAAACAGTTGTGTGAACATTCTGTGGAAGGCCTGCTTTGTAGGGCAGAAGGCTGGATTGTGGCTTCTGACTCTATGCCAACTCTAAAATTCTATGGCTTCCTCATTCCCAACACTATCCCAACCTGACATGGTCAAGAAAAGCCAACTGCATTTTGTAATCAATGCATTTGTGGAGCTTAAGTCCTCTGTCGTCTCCTGCCTCTGAGTTGATCAGTTCACTATGTACATTGTATTTGTGGGCACTTTTGTGTACATGAGTGTCTGTGCATTTGAA
Source organism: Panthera pardus (assembly GCF_024362965.1). Lineage (NCBI taxonomy): Eukaryota > Metazoa > Chordata > Mammalia > Carnivora > Felidae > Panthera > Panthera pardus. The sequence continues at coordinate 106,957,709 of NW_026526732.1, forward strand.
AAGTTATCCACACATAAAATTTTAACCATTCCGGTTTAGTTTTAGACCATCATGGTAATATTACCAGTGGGAAAAATGAAGAGAGTAAGGAAAAAATAAAATAGTAATAAGTTGTGGGTAGGTGAATACAATGTTTAACATTTTAGAATGAAATATGAACCAAGCACAGTTCTAGTGTTTTCACAAATACTAACCCAGACAGCCTCGCTTTGAGGAACATTACTAGTTTTACAGAATGTACAGAGAACCTGACGTACAAACAGGTTATATAACTGCCCAAGGACACTTTACTTCCCACTACTTAGCTAGGATTTCACACCAAGCTCTGAGTCCAGAATCCATGCACTTAAACACTAACTCAACTTAACTGACATCCTATCAGATAAAGACTTCACAATTGTTAATTAAATGAAATTTCCATTTTTATATGGAGAAAAACTGTATCTCTGTATCAGACTACTTGGTAATCACAGTTCCTTCTTCATGATTATAACATTTTCAAGTTCTAACTAAAATGCTTGTAACAGTGATATACTGTAGGTAATTTTCCTTATTTCACTGTAACTGCAACAAATAAACTTAGTATTCTTTGGCTCCAAACACACTATGGATATAAAGTACTCTAGCAAAAGTCCATGTTCTAACATTATATGCATAAAAAATTTATAAGCCAAAAAATAAAACTAAAAAATATTGTAGGTTAATTCACTCATTATTCCATATATTTAATAATATGATAAAGTATACAGAAATAGTGAAATTTATGTATTATTTATTCCTTTTCTGTATTATTTCAGAATTTAAGTCAGATTTTACCTACAGAGTTCTGAAGAGACCAGAGAATTGATCCATATGATTGATAAATTCCAAGGGGTCAACAACTCACTGATTGTTTAATGAACAGATTTTCATTCAAGTTACCTATCTTGCTAATCCTGCTGAATAGCCCGGTGAGTAGGAGCTTACATAGGTTTTTGATATGTATATGTGGTAACCAAATGTTTCTGGAATAGGCTCCTTTTAACTCTGTAACAAATTCTAAGGCTATTTAAATGGTATAATAGCAGTCATAAAAGGTACTCAAAGCAACACATAGCCTCTGTACATGTAAATAATTGTTAATAAAAGAGACAAATTTTTTCCTGGCACCAAACAAGAGCAGTATAGTGAGGAACACCAAAATTGATACAGAAATATCAATGTCTGCATGGCTGAATGGGAGTGAAAATATGAGGAAGAGGTTGGTGGTGATGGTGATGATAATGGCTGGAATACAGACATTTGGACATAAATGTGGAAAGTGATTCTGCTACCAAATGGTGCAGCTTATCCCAGCATAATAGGTTATTTAACTTTTTACCTCAAACTCCTCTCCTTTGATAAGGGAAAATTTTGTCATGTCAAGTGATCTAATGTCATAATTTGAAGAAGGAACAGCACTAAACATACCCTACTCTTAAATTATGTAATTAACTTTATGGATTTATTGCTTACCCAAAATACAGAGAATCATAGGTGTCATAGCATATTAAGCCTTTTCAATTATTTACAATTCAGTGTGATTGGGTTTATCGTATTATTTTTAGAACCACTCTGGTGATGAGTGAACATGCAGAAGCTATGGTCACTGAATACAAGAGTGTTAAAAGAAATGTTCCAAAGGGAGAAGGCACACAAACAAGTGAATTTGGGACACTCATGGCAAACATCAGAGATCTTATTTCTACCTAAGGTGATGCTATTTTTTTTTTTTTAATTACCAGGGTACTGTCTTCTAGACCTTCATGAGGAGTCATGAACAAAAACAATGGAAGTTCCATGACAAACTTCATCCTGCTGGGGTTTTCTGATCGGCCCCAATTAGAACACATCATCTCTGGGGTTGTCTTCATCTTCTATATTGTGACTCTGGTAGGAAACACAACCATCATCCTTGTATCTAACCTAGACAGCCAGCTCCATACTCCCATGTATTTCTTCCTATCCAATTTGTCTTTTCTGGACCTCTGTTATGCAACTAGCATTATCCCACAGATGCTGGTAAATCTATGGGGTCCAACAAAGTCTATTACCTACGGAGGGTGTGTGCTCCAATTCTTCTTTGCCCTTGACTTGGGAGCCACAGAATGTCTTCTCTTGGCTGTGATGGCCTATGATCGCTACGCTGCTGTCTGTCAACCTCTTCACTACACAGTAATAATGCACCCTCAACTTTGCCAAAAGATGGTGCTTGTCGCCTGGTTAGGTGGTCTTGGCAGTGCCTTAATTCTTTGCTCCTTGACTCTGAAACTGCCAAGATGTGGGCACCGGGAGGTGGATAATTTTTTCTGTGAGATGCCAGCATTGCTCAAGATGGCTTGTGTCTACTCAAAAGTAATTGAGGTCGTTGTCTATGCTCTTGGAGTGATATTTCTTCTAGTACCTCTATTACTAATTCTAATCTCATACGCAGTTATCACTCAAGCTGTCATGAGGATCAAGTCAACAGCAAGGTGGAGTAGGGTCCTTAATACCTGTGGTTCCCACCTCACAGTAGTAACTCTGTTTTATGGAACTCTCATTTATATGTACATGAAGCCACAGAATAGCACATCCCAAGATGAGGGGAAGTTCTTTACACTCTTTTACACAATTGTTACACCTACCCTTAACCCTCTGATCTACACTTTAAGAAACAAAGATGTAAAGAGTTCAGTAAAGAGAATACTGTGTATAGAAAAATGGTCAGCAAAGTCATGAGTTAGATGGATGAGAGGCAAAGAAATAACACTGACCTTTACCAAGAGAAGATGTAGCGATTCATTTATGTAAAGAGCATTTACTAGGTGTTTACCATGTACCAAGAATTGTTGAGGTAGTGACTTTCTAAAGAAGTAGGAAGCACACAGAATTATAAGGAGATAGAGATGCAGTTTCATAAAGAAACTTCAATGTATACACTTAAAAGCCTTCAAGACTAATCAGGAACTACAGATAAGTAAACATAGAATTACGAAAAGTGGTTTAGTTTAGTAATAGATGCCTGTACAAGATATTAAAAAAAATATTTCACATGGAATTTTATTTTAATGTACGATTACAATGGACACTGATTTCTTCTTACCAGACTTACCACTTTTATGCGAAATAATGTCCTCTTCATCCACCTGATATGTCATCAGGGATTTTGTGGTGCAGATCAACTCCCCACTAATATTCACCCAACTTCTGCCTCAATTTTTAATTGTTGCAGAGCCATCATGTGGCATATCACATTTCTTAGACTGGTCTCCACTAACACAATGCCAAGAAATTCTGAGTAGCTCTATGCGGGAGAAAAAAACACTCCACTTCTTTACAACTTGACCATTTCCAAGAGTGGAAATCCTCTTCCTGTGAGAGTCCTCACATTACTGTGCCCTTGCATCTTATGATATGGTGGTGGAGTTAGCTGTCATCCACCTGGGGTATTTGGGTGGGGTACATGAGTTGTAAGGGTTGAAGGTATTTTCTCTCCCATCCTTAAACCTTCTAGTTCCCAGGTTTCCACAGTGAAAACATTATTTGAAGTTGTGATACTTTTGGGAATAACACTAAAATCACCAGTTTCATAGGTCTTGGTAAAAATAAAAATCTGAGAGAGGATGATGATACCAAAACATAGGAAGGCACAGAGAAAATATAAACTTCATAGTATTGTAAGGAATTTGAGAGGAGAACATATAGAATGGTGACAGTCTGGTCACTGGAAATGAATACCAACTTTTCTTTGTGAGAAAAGCTCATCCCAGTCTTGATAAACAAGTAATTTGTCATTTAAAAATCTCTTACTCAACTTTGCACTCAGTTGATATCTTGGCTCATGAGAAACATCATTACAAATCTCATATATCTGTCCTTTGAATTCCCTCCAAAACCTGCCCTTGTCACTACACTGGCATTATCTAATTTTTTTATTTCTTTATATGTTTGTTTGATAAAAAGACATTGGTGAGCTTTTCAACACCATAGAAACTCTTATTCATATGAGATTTTGCTGTGCCTATAGTGGCTTATGATAAAATTACATATTGAGTATCTGTACAATAATTAAATGAATGAATCATTTTTAAATAAAATATATGAAAATGATATTATTCTACAGAATATGATAAATATATTTGATAAATGATAAATGATATGATATGATATGATATGATATGATAAATAACAATGAATGCTGGAGCAACATCTTTAGGCTTTAATATTTAGGACATTTTGCAACACCTAAGACCTAGGAGAAGGAAAAGATAGGATAATTTTTTTCGTTTAAGTGCATACATTTATGGAATCCTTATAAGTGTATATCAGGACATGAGGAAAACAGGAGAAATATAAGAAAACTTTCTCTTTGTCTCATAACCTAGAATGATGACTGCTAACTTTATAGTAGATTCCCTTTAATTTATTCCCATCCACACAAAAATTTGGGTCACACTAAGGACCTGACTTACCAGTGTATGCATTCACATCACATATGTTACTCCCAAGGAAGAAAACCTTGGCGTCTAGAGAAGTGGAGAAACTCATAGCAAATACACTGATGGGTAGCCCTCCAAAAAGCCACAGTACATGAATAGACACAGAGTGTAACTGTGATGTGAAAACGTCACTGGGAGGGAGTTTCTGACAATGGCAAAAAGATTGAAAACCAATGTCTCAGTGTCATAGCACGTGCTTGTCCCTGACTGCAAAGATGACTGAGATCTCCCCTGGCCCAAATCGACTGAAAAGGCAGCATACCCAGGCTCTAGCACCTCAGGAAGGTATGAATGGTCTTCTAGGTTAGTGGCTGACACCTTGGATCCAAGGATAGCCTCCGTTAATCAGGTTCAAATGCTGGGGATTCCCTGGAACTACAGAAAAATTTGACAACACCATGTATTACCACAAGTTTGGGGAAACAGTCATCTTACTCTTTTTGTATTAGTTATCTACTGCCTCATAAATATTGTTTTTAGAAACTAACGGGACTGCTAGAAATGATAGACATAGGTTGAAAATCTCAACCCCACCAGTCTAAGTCTAAGAAGGTTGTAAAACTAACAGTGTTCATAATTCTATTGGCAGCAAACTTGTCCTAATTATATGAAACTACTTTTACTCTTTGCTTTCAGTTCTGTTAAACAACGGCAGATCTGTGTCAAAAGAAAACAACTCCTTTTTGCTTTTTAGGGATACTTTTCAGAATGTTATTAGCTACTTGTCATTTTTCAGAAACAGCAGCCACTTCTTAAGGAGGACACTCATTACTATCATTGCTTCATAAATCCATACATTTTCTTTGGAGCTGAGGATTCAAGAGAAACTAGACTCTGCTTCAGGTTGCAGTGATAACATGAAAGGAAATACTCCCAGAGAGTAACTTAACTTTCACCTATTTCCTCTATGATGTTAAGCGCACATTTATAGCAGCCATGTGAAAACTATGGGTCATGTTTTACCCCCTTGTTTGCCAACTAAAATATCAAAAGAAAACTTTCTGTCCGTTGTATCATTGTATCTTACTGGGAAGAAATGTTCCATGAACTCTGAGTACAAATATATGGCCTATTGCTTTTCTTCGTTATCACTACTTTCCAATGTATTCATCAGTCGCCAATTGCAGCTTTAGCAGGACGTCCAGTGTTTCCATTTTGGGCTCCCCTTCCCCAGGTATAATCTCAAATTTTCTAATCTTCAGAGTACTTGCCTATCAGTGTGCTTGCCAACCAGTAAATACTCTATATTAACTGCACTAACTGCCATTTCTGCTTCAAGCCACAGGTCCCATGCTACCTTTTGGGGGATGATGCCACAGGTGCCAAGGCACTACTGGGGGCTGATGGTCCTTCAGGCATAAACGCTGACCATCCCTATCATAAGGAGGACCAGTATTCCAGACTTCTGCCCCAGCCTCGCTGGGCCTTCTAAGGAGGCACACTCCCCTGCTCTCTTTTGCATGAGAAATGGGTCCCTGTGAGCCCTGCCTTCAGTCTTTGAATTGGCCTACACCACAAAATGCTCAAGGCCTATGTGACAAGCCCACAGCTAACATCATATTCAATGGTGGATGTCCACCCTCACCACCTCTGCTCAACACAGTATTAGAAGTCAGAGCCAGAGCACCTACGCAAGAAAAAGAAATACAGGCAAGCAAATAAGGAAGGAAGAAATAAAACTGTCTGCATATGCTGATGACATGATATCATATATAGAAAATCCTAAAGATTCCACCATAAAAGTGAGCTAGTGAACAGTTCTTTAAAGTTGCAGGGTACAAAATCAATAAACAAAAATACTTCATTTTTATAGAACAATTGCAAGCTACTAGAAATGGAAATTAAGAATACTAACCTCATTTACAGTCACCTCAAAGAGAATAAAATATCTAGGAATAAATTTCACCAAGGATGTGAAAGTCCTGTACACTGAAAAGTATAAGATTGATGCAAAAAACTGAAGACACATAAATAAATGGAAAGGCACTTCATGCTTATTAATTGGAAGAATATTTTTAAAGGTACATACTACCTAAAGCCAGCTACAGATTCAATACAATCTCTATAAAAAATCCAATTTTAGAAATACAAAAACAACTCTAACACTTGCATGGAACCACAAAAGAACCTGAATTTCACAAATAATCTTGAAATAACAGCAAAGTTGAAGTCATCATACTTCTTGATTTCATACCATATTAGAAAGCCATATTAATCAAAGGCATGTGGCTATAAATATAAACATATAGATCAATGGAACAAAGAGAAATCCCTGATTTAAATAATATCATACATATACAATTAATTTGATTATATTTAATCAAATATTAATATAATCAAATATTACTCATCCATGAATACAGACATCTGCTATTGTGACAACATGAATGAACTTTGAGGGCATTATGCTAAATGAGATAAGTCAGAGACAGACAAATACTACATGATATCACTATATGTGGAATATTTTTAAAAAATCAAACTTTTTGAAACAAAGTAGGGAAAATGGTTGACAGGGGCTGGGGTGGTGGGGCAATAGGGAGAGGTTGGTACCATGGCACAAACGTCAGCTAGAAGATGAATAAGGCATGAAGATCTCATGTAAAACAGTGACTACAGTTTCTAACACTGTATTTAATAATTGAAATCTGCTGACAGAGTAGAACTGAAATGTTCTCACCAAACCACAAAGATAAATATGTGAGGTTATGGATGTGTAAATTAACTAGATGGGAGAGGGTACACTTTCACAATGTATACAAATATCAAATCACCATGATGTACACATTAAATATCTTATAATTTTATGTCTCAGGTATACCTCAAGGCTTATTTTTTTTAAAAAAAGCAAAGATAATGCAGAGATGGGGGAGAATGATTGAAAGTGCTATTTTAGAAGGGGTGGTCCAGGAGGCCTTTTGAGCAGAGAGCTGAATAGAGCCAGGGGGTCAGTGCCAGGACATGTATGGGGAAGAGGGTTCCCAGGAAGCTTCAAGGGATAAGTTTGATGTGTTGGCTGAATAGTAATAAAAACCATGCAGAGCAAGTGGAAGGATCCTAGAAAACCCTCTGGCAGCAGCAGCAGCAGCAGCAGCAGCAGCAGCAGCAGCAGCACGAAAATAGCTATCCATAAGAAGATCCATATTTGATATGACTTTTATTCTAAAAGTGATAATTCAGTAAAAAAAATGCTGTAAATGAGGTGCAAAATAAACTAGAGGCGGTGACAGCAAGGATTGAAGAGGCAGAGGGGAGAATAAGTGAAATAGGAGATAAACTTAGGGAAAAAGATGAAGCTGTGAAAAAAGAGATAAAAAAAATTCTAGACCAGCAGGGGAGAATTAGAGAACTAAGTGATTCAATGAAACATTATAATATACATATCAAAGGAGTTCCAGAAGAAGAAGAGAGAAAGGGGTGGAGGGTGTATTTGAATAAATCATAGCTGAGAATTTCCTCGATCTGGGGAAGGAAAGAGGCATTGAAATCCAGAGGCACAGAGAACTCCCTTTAGACATAACAGAAACTGATCTTCTGCATGACACATCATAGTGAAACTGGAAAAATACAAAGATAAAGAGAGAATTTTGAAAGCAGCTAGGGACAAATGGGCCTTAACCTACAAGGGTAGACACATAAGGGTAGTAGCAGACCTATCTACTGAAACTTGACAGGCCAGAAAGGAATGGCGTGAAATCTTCAATATGACAAGCAGGAAAAATATGCAGTCAAGGATCCTTTATCCAGCAAGCCTGTCATTCAAAATACAAGGAGAGATAAAAGTTTTCCCAAACACACAAAAACTGAAGGAGTTCATCAACACTAAACCAGCCCTACAAGAGATCCTAAGGGGGATTCTGTGAGTTGAGTGTTGCAAAGACCACAAAGGACCAGAGATATCACTACAAGCATGAAACCTACAGATATCAAAATGACTCTAAACCCATATCTTTCAATAATAACACTGAATGTAAATGGACTAAATGCTACAATCCAAAGAAATAGGGTATCAGAATGGATACAAACAAACAAACAAACAAACAAGACCCATCTATTTGCTATCTACAAGAGACCCATTTTAGACCTGAGGACACCTTCAGTTTGAAAGTGAGGGAATGGACAACCATCTGTCATGCTACTGGAAGTCAAAAGAAAGCTGGAGTAGCCATACTTATAACAGTCAAACTATATTTTAAACTGAAAACTGTAACAACAGATGAAGAAGGGCATTATATCATAATTATGATATCTATCCAACAAGAAGAGCTAACAATTATAAATGTTTATGTCCCCAATTGGATGGTACTCAAATTTATAAATCAATTAATCACAAATAAAAGCAATTTTATTGTTAAGAATGTGGTAAATGCAGGGAACTTTAATACTCTACTTTCAACAATGGACAGATCATCTAGAGAGAAAATCAATAAATAAACAACAGCCCTGAATGATACACTGGGTCAGATTGACTTGACAGATATATTCAGAGATTTTAATCCTAAAGCAACAGAATAGACATCTTCTCGAGTGCACATGGAACATTTTCCAAGTAAGACTACATACTGGGTCACAAAACATCCCTCAATAAATATAAAACAATTGAGATCACACCATGTACGTTTTCAGATCATAATGCTATGAAACTTGAAATCAACCATAGGAAAAGGTTTGGAAAACCTCCAAAGACAAAACATCCTTAAATAATGAATGGATCAACCAGGCAACTAAAGAAGAAATCTAAAAATATGTGAAAACAAATGAAAATGAAAAGACAACAATCCAAACCCTTTGGGATGTAGGAAAGGCAGTGCTAAGAGGAAAATACATTGCAATCCAGGCCTATCTCAAGAAACAAGAAAAATCCCCAATGCAAAATCTAACAGCACACCTAAAGAACTAGAAGCAGAACAGCAAGGCAACCGCAAGGCCAGTAGAAGAGAAATAATAAAGATCAGAACATAAATAAACAGTATAGAATCAAAACGAAAGAAAAAAAGAAGGAAGGAAGGAAGGAAGGAAGGAAGGAAGGAAGGAAGGAAGGAAAGACAGAAAGAAAGAAAAAGAAAAAGCAGTAGAATAGATCAATGAAACTAAGAGCTGGTTTTTGATAAAATAAACAAATTTATAAACCCCTAGCCAGATATCTCAGAAAGAAAAGAGAGAGGACCCAAGTATGTAAAATCACAAACGAGCAAAGGACAGACTAGAAGGACCAGAGGACCAGAGAACACCACCAGAAACCCCAACTCTACAATAAACATAATGACAATAAATTCATGTCCTTCAGTACTCACTCTAAAAATCAATGGACTAAATTCTCTAATCAAAAGACAAAGGGTAAGAGAATGGATAAGAAAACAAGATCCATCTATATGCTGTTTACAAGAGACCCACTTTAGACATAAAAACACTTCAGATTGAATGTAAGGGGATGGAGAACCATCTATCATGCTAATGGTCAACAAAAGAAATCCGGAGTAGCCATACTTATATCAGATAATCTAGACTTTAAAATAAAGACGGTAACAAGAGATGAAGAAGGGCATTATATCATAATTAAGGGGTTATCTATCAAGAAGGCATAACAATTGTAAACATTATTCTCCAAATGTGAAAGAAGCCAAATATATAAATCAATTAATCACAAACATAAAGAAACTCATTGATAATAATACCATAATAGTAGGAGATTCAACACCCCACTTCCAGCAAAGAACTGATCATCTAAACAGAAAATCACAAGAAAACAATTGCTTTGAATGACACAGTGGACCGTGTTGACTTAACAGATATATTCAGAACATTTCATCCTAAAGCAGAATATACATTCTTCTCCACTGTACATGAAATGTTCTACAGAACAGACCATATACTGGGACACAAATCAGCCCGAATAAGTACAAAAAGATTGAGATCATACCATGCATATTTTCAGACCACAATGCTATGACACTGAAAATCAACCAGAAGAAAAAATTTGGAAAGGAAACAAATACTTGGAGACTGAAGAAATTAAAAATATATGGAAGCCAATGAAAATGGTAACATCACAACCCAAAACCTCTGGGACGAAGCAAAGGCGGTCATAAGAGGAAAGTATATAGCAATCCAGGACTTCCTAAAGAAGGAAGATCTCAGATACACAACCTAACCTTACGCTTTAAGGAGCTGGAAAAAGAACAGAAAATAGAATGCCAAACCAGCAGAGGACAGGAAATAATAAATATTAGAGCAGAAATAAATGCTACCAAAACCAAAAAACAAAACAAAATAGATCAATGAAACCGGAAGCTGGTTATTTGAAAGAATAAACAAAATAGATAAACCACTAGGCAGTTTGATCAAAAAGAAAAAGAAAACAAACCAAATAAATAAAATCAAGAATGAAAGAGGAGAGATCACAACCAAAACAGCAGAAATGAAAACAATCATAAGAGAATATTATGAGCAATTATATGCCAATACAATAGGCAATCTTGAAGAAATGGACAAATTCCTAGAAATATATACACTACCAAAACTGAAATAGGAAGATATGGAAAATTTGAACAGACCCATAATGAATAAAGAAATAGGGTTAGTAATCAATAATCTGCCAAAAAAAAAAAAAAAAAAAAAGAGTCCAGGGCCACATGGCTTTCCAGGGGAATTCTACCAAACATTGTAAGGAAGAGTTACCACCGATTCTCTTGAAGATGTTCCAAAAAATAGAAATGGAAGGAAAACTTCCAAACTCTAAGAAGCCAGCATTAGCTTGATTCCAAAACCAGACAGAGCCCCCACTAAGAAGGAGAACTATAGACCAATTTTCCTTATGATCATGGATGAAAAATCCTCAACAAGATAATCGCCAACAGGATCCAACAATACATTAAAAATATTATTCACCATGACCAAGAGGGATTTATACCTGGGATGCAGGGCTGGTTCAATATCCACAACACAATCAATGTGATTCATCCCAACAATAAAATAAAGGACAAGAACTACATGATCCTTACAATAGATGCAGAGTAAGCATTTGACAGCATACTTTCTTGATTAAAACCCTCAAGAAAGTAGGGATAGAAGGAGCATACCTTGAGATCATAAAAGTCATATATGAATGACCCAACACTAATATCATCCTCAATGGGGAAAAACTGAGAGCTTTTCCCCTAAGGTCAGGAATGAGACAGGGATGTCTACTCTCACCACTGTTATTCAACATAGTATTGGAAATCTTCGCCTCTGTAATCAGACAACACAAAGAAATAAAAGACATCCAAATCGGCCAGAAGGAGGTCAAACATTCACTCTTCACAGATGGCATGATAATCTATAAGGAAAATCCTAAAGATTCCACGAAAAAACTGCTAGAACTTATTCATAAATTCAACAAAGTTACAGGATATGAAATCAATGCACAGAAATCATTTGCATTTATATACACCAACAATGAAGCAACAGAAAGAGAAACCAAGGAATCAATCCCATTTACAGTTGCACAAAAAAAAAAAAAAAAAAAAAAAACACCTTAAAATACCTAGAAATAAATCTAACAAAAGAGGTGAAAAATCTATACACTGTAAAATATAGAAATCTTATGAAAGAAATTGAAGAAAACACAAAAAAATGGAAAAAGATTCCATGCTCCTGGATAGAAAGAACAAATATTGTGAAAATGACAATACTACCCAATACAATCTACATATTGAATGAAATCTCTATCAAAATAAAACCGGCATTCTTCACAGAGCTAAAATAATCCTAAAATTTGTATGGAATCAGAAAAGCCCCTGAATAGCCAAAGCAATCTTGAAAAAGAAAATGAAAGCAGGGGGCATCACCATACCAGATTTCAAGCTATACTGTATTACAATGTTATAATAATGAAGACAGTGAATTTTCCGTTTGAAGATGGTGTTGTAAGAGGATGCTGGGTTCACCTCTTCCTGCTGATCACTTAGATTCAACCCATATCTGCCTAAATAACCCAGAAAACTGCCAGAAGACTAGCAGAACGGACTCTCCAGAACCAAGCATAGACAAAGGCCCACAGAAGAGGGTAGGATGGGTGGAGAGGCGGTGCACACTACACGGACTGGCAGGAGGGAGCCAGGGCAGCGGGGGGCAGCCTGCCCAGCAAGGCAGAGCCCCAGAGTCTGGTTTGCAAAAGTGGAGGGGCTGGACTCTGTGAGTTCTGACAGCCAGTGGAACTTAACATCTGGAATGTTAAAAGTCAACATCTCTGCTCTTGGAGAATGTGGAGTGCGAGAGGACACCGGGAGGGAGAGTTGTTGAGCCCCGAGAGACAGAGCTCAGCTCAGCAGGGAACAAAGGTGCTGGCAAGTGCCATCTCCCTCTCCCATCCTCCAGCCAAAATCCCAAAGGGAAACAGTTTCTGTCACCGAACTTGCTTGAACCTCGCAAACACCCAACACCGTGCTTCTGTGGATCCATTCTTCTGATGGGTCTGCCTCCCTCCCAGGGCTGCAGGGCCCCTCCCACAGGGGACCACCAATGGCAAAGGGAGCTAAGCATGCCCCTCCCACCCCTGTGTACCTTGCTGATCTACCCTGGCTAATACCCAGATACCATTGAAGCAGCATCACAAATCTGGCAGTGTGCAAATAGCCCAGACAGGGGCCACACCACTCCACAGTGACTCCTGCCCCTGGAAGAGGGGAAGATAAGGTACACACCAGTCTGACTGTGGCCCCAGCGGTGGGCTGGGGACAGTCATCAGGTCTGACTGTGACCCTGCCCACCAACACAAGTTACTCTGGACAGTACAGGGGAAGTGCCCTGCAGTTGGGAGCCACCCCAGGGAATACCCAAAATGATGAAATGGAAGAATTCTCTGCAAAAGAAATTCCAGGAAGTAGCGACAGCTAACGAATTGATCAAAAACAATTTAAGCAATATAACGGAACAAGAATTTAGAACAATAGTCATAAAATTAATCGCTGGGCTTGAAAAATGTATAGAGAAGAGCAGAGAATCTATTGCTACAGAGATCAAGGAAATAGGATATAGTCATGAGGAGCTAAAAAATGCTATAAATGAGGTACAAAATAAAATGGAGGCGACCACACCTCGGATTGAACAGGCAGAGGAGAGAATAGGTGAACTAGAAGATAAAATTATGGAAAAACAGGAAGCTGATAAAAAGAGAAATAAAAAATAATCCAGGAGTATGAGGGGAGAATTAGAGAATTATGTGATGCAATCAAACGGAACAATATCCTTATAATAGGGATTCAAAGGAGGAAAAGAGAGAGAAAGGGGCTGAAGGTGGACTTGAACAAATCATAGTCAAGAACTTCCCTGATCTGGGGAAGGAAAAAGACATTGAAATCCAAGAGGCACAGAAAACTCCCTTCAGATGTAACTTTAATCGATCTTCTGCATGACATATCATAGTGAAACTGGCAAAATACAAGGATAAAGAGAAAATTCTGAAAGCATCTAGGGATAAACATGCTCTAACATATAAAGGGAGACCGATAAGAATAGTGACGGATCTATCTCCTGAAATTTGCAGGCCAGAAAAGAATGGCAGGAAATCTTCAATGTGGTGAAAAGAAAAAATATGCAGCCGAGAATCCTTTATCTAGCAAGCCTATCATTCAAAATACAAGGAGAAATAAAGGTCTTCCCAAACAAACAGAAACTGAAGGAATTCATCACCACTAAACCAGCCTAAAAGAGATCCTAAGGGGGATCCTGTGAGACAAAGTACCAGAGATGCAAGCTACAAGCATGAAACCTACGTACATCACAATGACTCTAAACCCATATGTTTCTATAATAACACTGAATGTAAATGGACTAAATGCGCCAACCAAAAGACATAGGGTATCAGAATGGATAAAAAAACAAGACCCATCTATTTGCTGTCTACAAGAGACTCATTTTAGACCTGAGGACACCTTTAGATTGAGAGTGAGGGGATGGAGAACTATCTATCATGCCACTGGAAGTCAAAAGAAAGCTAGAGTAGCCATACTTATATCAGACAAAGTAGACTTTAAATTAAAGGCTGTAACAAGAGATGAAGAAGGGCATTATATAATAATCACAGGGTCTATCCATCAGGAAGAGCTACAATTATAAATGTCTATGCACCAAATACAGGAGCCCCCAAATATATAAAACAATTACTCACAAACATAAGCAACCTTATTGATAAGAATGTGGTAATTGCAGGGGACTTTAACACTCCACTTACAGAAATGGATAGATCAACTAGACACACGGTCAATAAAGAAACAAGGGCCCTGAATGATACACTGGATCAGATGGACTTGACAGATATATTTAGAACTCTGCATCCCAAAGCAACAGGATATACTTTCTTCTCGAGTGCACATGGAACATTCTCCAAGATAGATCACATACTGGGTCACAAAACAGCCCTTCATAAGTATACAAGAATTGAAATCATACCATGCATACTTTCAGACCACAATGCTATGAAGCTTGAAATCAACCACAGGAAAAAGTCTGGAAAACCTCCAAAAGCATGGAGGTTAAAGAACACCCTACTAAAGAATGAATGGGTCAACCAGGCAATTAGAGAAGAAATTAAGAAATATATGGAAACAAATGAAAATGAAACTACAACAATCCAAACGCTTTGGGATGCAGCGAAGGCAGTCCTGAGAGGAAAATACATTGCAATCTAGGACTATATCAAGAAACAAGAAATATCCCAAATACAAAATCTAACAGCACATCTAAAGGAAATAGAAGCAGAACAGCAAAGACACCCCAAACCCAGCAGAAGAAGAGAAATATTAAGGATCAGGGCAGAAATAAACAATATAGAATCTAAAAAAAAGTGTAGAGCAGATAAAAGAAACCAAGAGTTGGTTTTTTGAAAAAATAAACAAAATTGACAAACCTCTAGCCAGGCTTCTCAAAAAGAAAAGGGAGATGACCCAAATAGATAAAATCATGAATGAAAATGGAATTATTACAACCAATCCCTCAGAGATACAAACAATTATCAGGGAATACTATGAAAAATTATATGCCAACAAATTGGACAACCTGGAAGAAATGGACAAATTCCTAAACACCCACACTCTTCCAAAACTCAATCAGGAGGAAATAAAAAGCTTGAACAGACCCATAACCAGCGAAGAAATTGAATAGGTTATCAAAAATCTCCCAAAAAATAAGAGTCCAGGACCAGATGGCTTCCCTGGGGAATTCTATCAGACATTTAAATCAGAGATAATACTTATCCTTCTCAAGTGTTCCAAAAAATAGAAGGAAAGGAAAAGTTCCAGACTCATTCTATGAAGCCAGTATTACTTTGATTCTCAAACCAGACAGAGACCCAGCAAAAAAAGAGAACTACAGGCCAATATTCCTGATGAATATGGATGCAAAAATTCTCAATAAGATACTAGCAAATCGAATTCAACAGCATATAAAAAGAATTATTCACCATGATCAAGTGGGATTCATTCCTGGGCTGCAGGGCTTGTTCAACATTTGCAAATCAATCAATGTGATACATCACATTAATAAAAGAAAAGAAAAAAACCATATGATCCTTTCAATTGTTGCAGAAAAACTTGTGACAAAATTCAACAACGTTTCGTAATAAAAAACCCTCAAGAAAGTCGGGATAGAAGGAACATACTTAAACATCATAAAAGCCATTTATGAAAAACCCACAGCTAATATCATCCTCAATGGGGAAAAACTGAGAGCTTTCTCCCTGAGATCAGGAACAAGACAGGGATGTCCACTTTCACCACTGTTGTTTAACATAGGGTTGGGGTTTCTAGCATCAGCAATCAGACAACAAAAGGAAATCAAAGGCATTCAAATTGGCAGTGATGAAGTCAAGCTTTCACTTTTTGCAGATGACATATTATACATAGAAAACCCAATAGACAACATAAAGTCTACTAGAACTGATACATGAATTCAGCAAAGTCATAGGATACAAAATCAATGAACAGAAATCAGTTGCATTTTTATACATAATAATAAAGCAAGAAAAACAAATAAATAAACAGACTTCATTCACAATTGCACCAAGAATCATAAAATACCTAGGAATAAACCTAACCAAAGATGTAAAAGATCTGTATGCTGAAAAATATAGAAAGCTTATGAAGGAAATTGAAGAAGATAGAAAGAAATGGAAAAACATTCCATGCTCATGGATTGGAAGAATAAATATCGTCAAAATGTCAATACCACCCAAAGCTATCTACACATTCAATGCAATCCCAATCAAAATTGCACCAGCAGTGGGGCGCCTGGGTGGCTCAGTCGGTTAAGCATCCGACTTCAGCTCAGGTCACGATCTCGCGGTCTGTGAGTTCGAGCCCCGCGTCAGGCTCTGGGCTGATGGCTCAGAGCCTGGAGCCTGTTTCAGATTCTGTGTCTCCCTCTCTCTGCCCCTCCCCCGTTCATGCTCTGTCTCTCTCTGTCTCAAAAATAAATAAACGTTAAAAAAAAAATTAAAAAAAAAAATTAAAAAAAAAATTGCACCAGCAGTCTTCTCAAATCTAGAGCAAGCAATCCTAAAATTTGTATGGAACCACAAAAGACCCCAAATAGCCGAAGTAATATTGAAGAAGAAGCCCAAAGTGGGAGGCATCACAATCCCAGACTTTAGTCTCTACTACAAAGCTGTAGTCATCAAGACAGCATGGTATTGGCACAAAAACAGACACATAGACCAATGGAATAGAATAGAAACCCCAGAACTAGACCCACAACAGTATGGCCAACTAATCTTTGACAAAGCAGGAAAGAATATCTAATGGAAAAAAGACAGTCTCTTTAACAAATGGTGCTGGCAGAACTACACAGCAACATGCAGAAGAATAAAACTAGACCACTTTCTTACACCATTCACAAAAATAAACTCAAAATGGATGAAGGACCTGAATGTGAGACAGGAAACATTCAAAACCCTAGAGGAGAAAGCAGGAAAGAACCTCTCTGACCTCAGCTGCAGTAATTTTTTACTTGACACATCTCCAAAGGCAAGGGAATTAAAAGCAAAATGAACTATTGGGACCTCATCAAGATAAAAAGTTTCTGCACTTCAAAGGAAACAACCAACAAAACTAAAAGACAACCAACGGAATGGGAAAAGATATTTGCAAATGACATGTCAGACAAAGGCTAGTATCCAAAATCTATAAAGAGCTCACCAAACTCCACACCCGAAAAACAAATAATCCAGTGAAGAAATGGGCAGGAAACATGAATAGTCACTTTTCTAAAGAAGACTTCCAGATGGCCAACAGGCACATGAAAAGATGCTCAACGTCGCTCCTCATCAGGGAAATACAAATCGAAACCACACTCAGATAGTTCCCCACGCCAGTCAGAGTGGCTAAAATGAACAAATCAGGAGACTATAGATGCTGGAGAGGATGTGGGAGAAACGGGAACCCTCTTGCACTGTTGGTAGGAATGCAAACTGGTGCAGCCACTCTGGAAAGCAGTGTGGAGCTTTCTCAAAAAATTAAAAATAGATCTACCCTATGACCCAGCAATAGTACTGCTAGTAATTTACCTAAGGGATACAGGAGTGCTGATGCATAGGGGCACTTGTACTCCAATGTTTACAGCAGCACTTTCAACAATAGCCAAATTATGGAAAGGGCCTAAATGTCCATCAACTGATGAATGGATAAAGAAATTGTGGTTTATATACACAATGGAATACTACATGGCAATGAGAAAGAATGAAATACGGCATTTTGTAGCAACGTGGATGGAACTGGAGAGTGTGATGGTAAGTGAAATAAGCCATACAGAGAAAGACAGATACCATATGTTTTCACTCCTGTGTGGATCCTGAGAAACTTAACAGAAGACCATGGGGGGGAGGGGAAGAAAAAAAAGAGGTTAAAGAGGGAGAGAGCCAAAGCATAAGAGACTTTTAAAAACTGAGAACAAACTGAGGGTTGATTGGGGGTGGGAGGGAGGGGAGGGTGGGTGATGGATATTGAGGGCACCTTTTGGGATGAGCACTGGGTGTTGTATGGAAACCAATTTGACAATAAATTTCAAATTAAGAAGAAAAGATGCTCAAAATCACTTATCATCAGGGAAATGCAAATCAAAACCATGATGAGATACCACCCCACACCTGTCAGAATGGCTAAAATTAACCACTCAGGCAACAATAAATGTTGGTGAGGATGTGGAGAAAGGGGAACCCTCTTGCACTGTTGGTGGGAATGCAAACTGGTGCAGGCACTCTGAGGAATAGTACAGACATTCCTCAAAAAGTTACAAATAGAACTACACAACAATTCAGCAATTGCTCTGCCTGGTATTTACCCAAAGGATAAAAAAATACCGATTTGCAGGGGCACAGGCACCCCAGTATTTACAGCAGCATTATCAACACTAGCCAACTATGTAAACAGCCCAAGTGTCTGTGAACTAATGAATGGAGAAAGAAGTGATATTTATATATAATATAATATTATTATATATAGTATATATATAATATATAATATAATAATATAATATTACTCAGGAATCAAAAAGAAAGAAAGCTTGTTATTTGCAACAACGTGGATGGAGCTAGAGAGTATAATGCTAAGTGAAATAAGCCAGTCTAAGAAAGACAAATACCATATGATTTCATTCATATGTGGAATTTAAGAAACAAAAAAAAAATGAATTTAAGGGGGGGGAGGAAGAGAGGAAAACCAAGAAGCGCCTCTTAACTATAGAGACCAACCTATTGGTTACCAGGGGGAGATGGTGGGAAGTATGGATGAAATAGGAAAAGGGGATTAAGAAGACAATGATCCTGGGGCACCTGGGTGGCTCAATCGGTTAAACGTCCGACTTCAGCTCAGGTCGTGACCTCACAGTTTGTGAGTTCGAGCCCCGCATCGGGCTCTGTGCTGACAACTCACAGCCTGGAGCCTGCTTCAGATTCTGTGTCTCCCTCTCTCTCTGACCCTCCTCCATTCACACTCTGTCTCTGTCTCTCTCTCGAGAATAAGTAAACATTAAAAGAAATTAAAAAAAAAAAAAAAGAATACAATGATCCTGCAGGGTGCTTAGTAATGTACGGAATTATTGAATTACTATATTATACACCTGAAATGCATATAAGAGTATATGCCAACTGTGCTGGTTTAATATTTAATAAAAAAGAAACTCTTATAAATAATGATTATATTCTCTATATATGATTTTATAATTCATAAAATGCGTTATACACAAAATAAAAATAAGTGAAAATAAATATAGTAAAATCATAGCAAGTGATTTTAGGGTATATATAAGCTGGTGCTCAATGCAATTTCATTTTTCTTTATTTTTCCAAAATCTTAGGTGGGCACATATTAAATTATTAATTGCAGAAATCAACTTATCCTCAAAATCTATTCTGTTGCAATCCCCCATCATTTCTACTAGCTCTGCCCTGGCGAATTCATGCCAACCTTAAACTTCAAGATGAAAATTTACATGTGTTGAATTTGTTTGATACAATTATTTAAGCTGCATATCCCTAGCAGGTGTAGTCTAAACACCTGCATACAAATTTCAAGGAACAATAGGAACACTTCTTTCCATAAACACTAAGTGTGGGCTCACTCTTTGACCATGAGACCATTTAATGGAATTTGGGCTATAAGTTCATTTAGCCTTGTGCTGTCCTGAGTAAACATCTCTAAACTCATTATTTGTGGTTTAAGTTTCATGACTAGCACCTTCCCCCTAGCTTTAATATTTGTGAACCACCTGTGTGCCTGTGTTACCCTGCCAGTGCAGTTGGGAATAGAGTTCATTATTTCCTCTCTGGACACAATGACCAATTAAACTGGAGGGACCCTGGAATCCCTAGGGCCAAGATAGAGGACAAGGCACTGTGGGAATGGGTAGCCCTTTCTTAAAGGGCTTTGCTGATGTTGTAGATATCTATGAAATCAGCTTCCCACTGTAAACTCTGCTAGGAATGTGGAAGCAGAGCCAGTGTCAATCAAACATATGCCCCAGTGACTGAACACATACTATAATCCATTTTTATTTCATCCTAAGGAATGTTCTCATGTTCTCTGTTCATTATGCAGCCCAGGTTCCGTGCTAATATCATTCCAATCTGTGGGGAACAGGTCATTGAATAAGAATGTCACAAGGGTTGACAGCTTAAAGAGGCTCTGCATTTATCAACCTTCTCTGAAACATGCACACAGAAAGACAGGGGTATCTCTCTGACACTTGGAAGGAAGGTGAGTGTCGAGTGCAGCAGGACTCTAAGTGATGTCCCTTGCTCACTTCACCCATGTCCTTGTCTCTGGCTAAGTAATCACTGTTCAGTTTGTTTCCTAGGAATCTTAAAATAGATGTCAACTATTTTCAGTGATTCAAACAACCTTGGTTATCATTTCATCCTTCAGAATGCACCTTTGACCATCTTATCTCCATGCATTAGAACTGTCAGTAGGATGTTTTTAAG
Source organism: Panthera pardus (assembly GCF_024362965.1). Classification (NCBI taxonomy): domain Eukaryota; kingdom Metazoa; phylum Chordata; class Mammalia; order Carnivora; family Felidae; genus Panthera; species Panthera pardus. The sequence goes on from NW_026526732.1 coordinate 106,978,661, forward strand.
CAAAAAAAAAAAAGAAAGAAAGAAAGAAAGAAAGAAAGAAAGAAAGAAAGAAAGAAAGAAAGAAAGAAAGAAAGAATTAGTGGCATTTAAGGTTTCTTTTGATTACTGCGGGATATGTGAATAGGAAAGAGGTAAGATGACAGCAAAATGAATGTGTGCTTGTCAAGAGGTGAGTCCATTTTTCTGATAATGGAAAAGAGCGATAGGAATGAGCAGATCACACTGACATATGACACGTGGGTAGAGCAGAACACGTGAAAATTGGAGAAAATACAGCTGCTGAGTAGAGTCCTCTTATGGCCCATACCCTTCAGGTAAGCCAGTACCTGCTATTAACCATTGACTTGACTTCCATTTACTGGAAACTATGTTTTCAGTATTATGGTAGAAGCAAAGAGAAAGTGACACATATGTTTAATAATTTCACATTATAAAATTATGAACTTACAATAAGCACTGGCACAACCAACAGTAATTTGGTTGTCTGTTCTTCTGCTATCCGCGCCAAGCCGAGACAATGGCCCATCGTGACGTTAATGATTAGTGTTAATGATGGATTTCAGTGATACTCCAAGTGATGAGAAACTCACACTCAGTGAAACTTGCTGTCCCCAGTACCGTCCTGACTTCTGACGTGTGGACTGCCTCATTTGACTTCACAGGACCTCTTACTATCAGTAGAGCGATTTGTTCTAAATGTGGCGCAAGGATGTTCACACTGCACTCATAATCACACAGCTCAGAATAAATGCAGGCAGGTGGTACATCCAGAGACTGTGTTCCTAACAGCTAACTTTTAAAGGTGATTTTTTCTAACTTTACCAAATGATTAGACATGTGACATTTCCTGGTTATTTTGATTTCTGTTTCTTATTGATAGAAAAATCATATATCTTTTCTCTTTTTAAATTTGCTTTATTTTTTTCTTCCTCAATTGCTCATTTAAGTCAATTGCTCACTTTTAATTGGATTTCTGGTCTTGTCTCATAATTATTATATAACAATTCTGTATGTTTTAAGATAGTCATCATTTTTGCCATAATCACCACACATTTTTTTCCATCTTGCATTTATCTTTTATCTTTATGTATCATAATTTTTCCTGTGAAAAATTCAAATTTACATGTAAACCAAAGTCATATCTCATTTCCTCTGCATTTTTCCACAAAGGTGTATTGCTGTTAATTGCCAAGGAATAATGTGCATCTGTAGCTAAAACGCTGAAATTTAACCCAGATATAATGGAAGGAGTTAAATTCTTCACACCTTCTCTCCTCAAGCAGCTGCAAGTGCACAGTGGCCGTGCTTCTCCTACTGTAAAAGCTGTTCCACCCAGTGTGAGGTAGGTCTCTCCTTCCCACGTTACCCTCCTTTACAGTGCCCTGTTCTCTGTCTAGCAGCACTCACTATGTTTATGCTTATAAATTTCAATGCTGTAAGTCCTATTAAAGACCCTGCATTTAAAAACACAGGGTGGATTGAGAAACTTAGGTGCACTTGGATTGTATCACTACTTAACTGATAACCTCCACACACTGAGGAAAATCAACTTGACTATTTCATTCTTGCTGTTCTGTTGGCATATAAGCACTGCCATGTGGTCTTCAATCAGTCTTGCTGTGTTCTCTGTATACTCGGGGGGATATACGGCATAGAAAAAAGAATGACCTTTAGGTCCTGGCTTTGAGTCTTGGCTTCACCACTACTGGGTATGCAGAGTATTCGTGCTCACTGAGTCATAACAGCAATAAAATGTGGATTTTCTCGTGTCTGCCACATGTCAGTGAAGCAATGATTACTCAGGTGATAATCTGATATGGGGACTAAGGAGTGCACCCGTTTTGATGAGCTCATGTGTGGAAGTGCCAATCACTATATTGTACAACAGAATATAATGGACACCTGAAGATACTTTGTGTACACGTAACAAAACAGAGAAAAATTGAAATGTCTTAGGCATTTACAGTTGTCTGTGCTCCATGTACATAAGTTTATATACTTTGTCATTCAAAAGTAATGATTTACTTCATAAAGTTAAACATAGCTGCTAAGACAGACAATATGCTAAAACACAACAATATGTTTATATTTATATATATTTGTACTATATATATAATTTATTGTTAATTGGCTTCCATACTACACCCAGTGCTCACTCCAAGTTCCCTCCCAATGCCCATCACCCACTTTTCCCTCTCCCCAACCCCCCATCAACCCTCAGTTTGCTCACTGTATTTGAGAGTCTTTTATGGTTTGCCTCCCTCCCTCTCTGTTTGTAACTTTCCCCCCTCTTCCCTTTCCCCATAGTCTTCTATTAAGTTTCTCAGGATCCACATAGGAGTGAAAACATATGGTATCTGCCTTTCTCCGCCGGACTTATTTCACTTAGCATAATACCCTCCAGTTCCATCCACATTGCTACAAATGGCCAGATTTCATTCTTTCTCATTGCCAAGTAGTATTCCATTGTATATATAAACCACGTCTTCTTTATCCATTCATCAGTTGATGGACATTCAGGCTCTTTCCATGATTTGGCTATTGTTGAAGGTGCTGCTATAAACATTGGTGTATATGTGCCCCTATGCATCAGTACTCCTGTATCCCTTGGGTAAATTCCTAGCAGTGCTATTGCTGGGTCATAGGGTAGTTTTATTTTTAATTTAAGAGAATCATGTTATATTCCCCAAACTATAAATTTATAGTAGCTTATGATTACTATCAATTATGTTTGGTGTTGAATCATTCATTATAATTAATCTAAGTTATTTCAGTTTCAATAAGAGTATTCAATAATTATCTACTACTTTTCTTTTTTTATATTTTTAGGAAGAAATATAAATGAGTCATCATGAATTGGGCTAATGAGAGCTCCGCAAGAGAGTTTATACTACTTGGCTTCTCAGACAGGCCCTGGCTACAAATGCCCCTGTTTGTGCTTCTATTAATATCATATACATTCACCATCTTTGGCAATGTGTCCATCATGATGGTGTGCATTCTGGATCCCAAACTTCATACACCCATGTATTTCTTCCTCACTAATCTCTCCATCTTAGATCTGTGCTATACCACAAGCACAGTCCCTCATATGTTGACAAATATTTGTCGCAACAAAAAGACCATCAGCTACGGTGGCTGTGTGGCACAGCTCATCATCTTCCTGGCCCTGGGAGCTACTGAGTGTCTCCTCCTGGCTGTCATGTCCTTTGACAGATATGTGGCAGTCTGCAAACCCCTGCACTATGTAGTTATTATGAATCATTGGTTCTGCGTAAGGGTGGTAGCCTTCTCGTGGTTCACTGGCTTTGGTAATTCAGTGTTGCAGTCTTCCTTGACCCTTAACATGCCACGCTGTGGTCGCCAGGAAGTGGACCACTTTTTCTGTGAGGTGCCTGCCCTTCTCAAGTTGTCGTGTGCTGACACAAAGCCCATTGAGTCTGAGCTCTTTTTCTTTAGTGTATTAATTCTGCTAATTCCAGTGACATTGATCCTCATTTCCTATGGCTTTATAGCTCAAGCAGTGTTGAGAATCAGGTCAGCAGAAGGACGACGAAAAGCTTTTGGGACATGTGGGTCCCACATGGTTGTAGTGTCTCTCTTTTTTGGTACAGGCATCTACATGTATCTACAACCACCTTCGTCCACCTCTAAGGACTGGGGAAAGATGGTTTCCCTCTTCTATGGGATCATTACACCCATGTTGAACCCCCTTATCTACAGCCTTAGAAATAAAGATATGAAGGAGGCCTTCAAGAGGGTGATGCCAAAAATCTTTTTCTGTAAGAAGTAAGTAGCCCATTGTGATGAGAGTCCTCCGAGTTTCTATTCTTGCAAGTGGTGATAACGTTTGAACTGATTTTCCTACTTTCCAGGCTCTTGTGATTTCATTGAATTCTCCCCACAGTTAGAAATGTCCTCCTCTGTTCAAAGGCAACACTGAGATACCTTTTCTAAGTTAGAAACTTCATTGCTTTCCAGAAGTTCCCCCAATGCACTCTGTTCCTTGAGGACACTTGGGTGGTTGATCTTCCTGTTTATATACGATCTGTTCTAGTACCACTTTATCTACCATCCAACTGCACCATCTTAGTTTGTGATTTCTACACCTTTATCATTAAATAGACTATGACCTCAAGCCAAAAATTTCCCATCAGCACGAAGGCCTCAGTCACTTCACCCTCACACCCCTTGATAAATCCATTGTGTGCTCCTTCCAGAGCTGCTTGCTGTGTGTAGAATGCCTCCAATCTAGTGGGCTCCAACTAGTTAGGTGTGCACATCTCGTACTAGAGACTTGAAATGTCAGCTGAGCTTCTTTTCCTGCTCTATTCTTTTTTTTTTTTTTTAGTGGTTATTTATTTTTGAGAGAGAGAGAGAGAGAGAAAGAGAAAGCGAGCACAAGTGAGGGAGGGGCAGGGAGGGAAACACAGAATCTGAAGCAGGCTCCAGGCTCTGAGCTGGCAGCATAGAGACTGAGGTGGGGCTCAAGACATTGTGCTCAAATCCACTAATCGTGAGATCACGACCTGAGCCGAAGGTGGATGCTTAACCGACTGAGACACCCAGGCACCCCTTTCCTGCTCCATTTTTAATTCATCCTTCTATTCCCCAGCAATAGAATTTCTCCTTTTTTTCTCCTTTGTTCAAATCCTGATTTGTCTCAAGTTCTGCCATAAGCATGAGGGAACTTCTCTAAATTATCATGCTAATTATTTGTCGAAATGTTAACAGTAATCTTTTTTCTTACAGTGATCTGAATTAATTCATTCCTTGGGCTGTCACTCAATAAATGTTTATTTTCATTAGATAGTTCTAGACCATAGGAAAAATGATCAACATTTTTGAAAAAATAGTCAACTCCTGAAAAAATATTCTATTGAAGAAAATCCCCTTAAAGTCAGATAATATTTTCATATTAAATAAATTTAGTTTAATAGTATTAAAATATGGAGTAAAAAAAGCACAACCATAAATTGAACCTGGAAATGTTGTCTGAAAAGTTTAGGGTGTATCCAGTTAGCAAATCAGAATAATTTCAGCATAGAAGGTGCAGCATCAGTTGAAAATAACTGCAAACATATGTATAGAATATGGCTCTTATAGAATGTTTATGTGGCATTTCAAATAAATGGGAAAGGGAACAACTTTAAATCTATGGTGTTTAAAAAGTTGCTTTTCTCAAAAAAAATAAGAAATTTAAGATGGAAAGAGAAATGAAAACGATTACATTTGTCATACATGTACCTTTTTAAAATTTCCAAACCACCATATCCATTGTCTTCTATTGTTGAGTATGTGATAAGTATTTCCAATTCACCACATCTAGGGCAAACATCTTCTCTTCTTTTGAGACAAAGACCTCTTCTAAAGCTCACTATTTTACTGAAGGCAGTCACCTATTGTCTACGTGTGCAAATCAGAAACCATGGATCCTATCGTACACCATAGCCTCCATCATTTTCCATATAGAAACCATTACTAAGACATCCAATCATTTCTCTTTGCTACCTTCCATCTCTCCATGGCTTCCTTTTTCACACTTCTACTATCACCATCCTTCACCTAGGCTTGCTGGGTATCCAATTCACCTGTATAGATTCCTCCTGATGCTCTAGAATGCACTTTAGAAAATATAGCCACCAACAGTGCAAGAAGGTTCCCCTTTCTCCACATCCTCGCCAACACCTGTTGTTTCTTGTGTTGTTGATTTTCGCCATTCTGACAGCTGTGAGGTGATAGCTCATTGTAGTTTTGATTTTTAATTCCCTGAGAAATGTATTCAGAATACACACACACACACACACACACACACACACACACACACACACAGGATGGTATACATACATACATATATTCATACATATTTATGCATATATATACATAAATATGTATGAATATATATGTGTGTGTGTATATATATATATATATATATATATATGTAATTGAGTCTGAGCTCTTTTTCTTTAGTGTATTAATTCTGCTAATTCCAGTGACATTGATTCTCATTTTATATGGCTTTATAGCTCAAGCGGTATTGATCACACACACACACACACACACACACACAGAGCAATATCACTCATCCACAAAAAAGAATATCTTGCTATTTGCAGTGACAAGAATGGAGCAAGAGATTATGTTAAGCAAAATAAGTCAGTTAGAGAAAGACAAATAACATGATCATTCATATGTGGAATTTAAGAAATAAATGAGCAAAGGGACACAAAGAGAGACAGAGGCAAACTAAGAATCTGACTCTTAACTATAGAGAACACACTGGTGGTTACTAGAGAGGAGGTGGAGGGATGGGCTCAATACATAATGGGGATTAAGGAGGACAATTACTGTTATGAGAACTGGGTATTGTATGGAAGTGTCAATTCACTGTATTTGACACCTGAAACTGATATTACACTGTATGTTAACTAACTGCAGATTAAATTAAAACTTAAAAAAAAAAAGAAAATTCAGCCAGAGTCCTCATTCCAAGTGCAAATACAATTATTCCACTCTCCCCACTTGCACTATAGATCATCAGTGGCTTTCTGTTGCTCACTAGATAGAGACAAATGTTCACTCCCTGCCTTGCAGGCCGCTCTGTCCCTTGCAGTTATCCTATTTCTGTAAAGCACAGGACATCTGAGCATACCAATTCTTCTACATGGAATACTCTTCCCATTCTTTTCTTTACCTAGCTCCTAATTGTTCAGACCTCACCCTTTATCTAGGGAATCTTTTTTTTTTTTATATCCCGGAGTCAGTCAAATACCCACAAATTTACTCATCATGTGCCTCTCCTGCTTGTGGCATTTTTACTTTTTAGTGATCACGTAATAATGTCTGCACCTACTGCTAACCTGTAAGCTCCATGAAAGTAAGAACAAAGTTTGGTTTGCTCAACAAAGCATTCACAGCACTTAGTTCTGAAGGCAGAAAATTAAAACACCAAGTTATCAAAACCAGGGTAATTTCAACTTATATGCAATTTTCACCTATTCTGTAAAGAGAATTTTCAGAGATATGAAGTCCTCTAGGGCCAGGGACCCTGGTTGTAAAAAAGTCCATGGTGGGATATAAGCTTAAATTCTCAAAGCCTAAAGAAATTGTATTTCCCTGTAAAAATGAAAATGAAATTACCCACATATGCTCATTAATAATCTTTTCTATTTTAAAAATAAATGCATTGCCTATAGTTTAGTAAAAGTGGTTTTATGGGGGAAAAATCCATTCTTAAATTTACGGTATATAAAGCTCATCTTTCTTGGTGTATTACTTTATTCCTCTTTCCTATTAATGGAGATTTATATTTTTTCTTATTCTTTTAAATTTTTAAAAATATTTATTTTTGTGAAAGAGAGAGAGAGTGAGAGAGAGAGAGAGAGAGAGAGAGAGAGAGAGAGAGAGAGAAAATGAACAAGCAGGGAAGGGGAAGAGAGAGATGGGGACACAGAATCCGAAGAAGGCTCCAGGCTCTGAGCTGTCAGCACGGAGCCTAACATGGGGCTCAAACTCACAAACTATGAAATCATGACCTGAGCTGAAGCTGGACACTAAACACCTGAGTCACACAGGTGCCCCTTCTTTTTCTTATTTTCATGTGCTTTGTATCCCAAGACTATACCAGGATTCTATAAAAATATAACTTAAATAGCTGCACAGTGAATTTCACAATGGAGGCATGTTAAAATGAATTTAACCTTTTCTCTATTGTTGAACATTTGTATTTTGATCACTCTAAATACTACTATAAGGAATTCTACACTTTCTGCACAAGAAATATATGTCCATATGTCAGCTTAGAAATATAATTTCTATTTTGAGTATTATTGAGTCAAATTACAAATTACTTAGAAGACCCAAGAATTAATAGATATTGCCAAAGTTCCCTACAGAAATTTTATAGCATTCCATTTTCCCACTTGCATTGTATTTAGTAAATGAAAATAATTGCTTCATGACCTTTTGCTAAATCGGGGAATTTTTATCTTTTTAGACATTTGCCAATTTTAGAGGCAGAAATATTATCAAGTTATCGTTTTTTATTTCCTTGAATATTTCAGAAATATTTTTCATACATGATACAAACTAGAGATGCTCATATATATTTGATTTCCTCCCACCCTCTTTGCAAATGGTAAAATTGTACTTCCCAGTTCTTTGAATGTAGTTCAGGATTTTTAATTTGCTTTACCAATAAAATGTGAGTAGAAATTATGTGAGTCACTTTCTGATGATGACTTTAAGATCTGGTGCACACCCTGCCATAACCTCCATCCTCCTGCCAATCACAACAAGGAATGTTCCAGAGAGAGTTTTCTGTCTGTTATATTCTAGATTGAGGGGATAATATGGATATCCATCTAGATTGAGGGGATAATACTTTGTCTCAAGACAAAGTAGCATGAATGAGAAATAAACCTTTGTTATTTAATAGCAGTGAGATCTCTGAGTTTCTTGTTTCTACATTATAATGTAGCTTATCCTGAGTATATAAATTGACACCAGTAATGGGGTTTTGATGTTAAGGGGGAAAAAATGAAAATAGGAGACATTAGCATAAAGTTCAGGTGGCAGATGGTGAGGGCACTCTTACTAAAGATTGGAACCACAGTGGTTCATGTTATAGAGTAAAAAAAAAAAAAAAAAAAAAAAAAAAAAAAGAAATGGTGAAAGTATCACCTGCAATAATCTGAAAGGTGGATAAGGAATGTAATGATTGTAATTCTAAAAATGGTGAAAAGCATTATTTATTACTATTGGATACATTTGACAAGATATTCCTGAAAAAACTCAGAAACAATATTTGTTTTCATGTGAAAATAAGATAATTAACAATTCAAGAACTTGATAGGTTAGAAAAGACAAATAACCTTTTAGTGCCAGATAGTAATATATAATGTGAAGACATTCTTTGAGAAACAAAGTCCAATTAATTTCTTTAATGTTTATTTATTTTTGAGAGAGAGACAGAGTGCAAGGCAGGAGGGGCAGAGAGAGAAGGAGAAGCAGACTCTGAAACAGGCTCCAGGCTCTGAGCTGTCAGCACAGAGCCCGATGTGGGGCTTGAACTCACAAACTGCGATATCATGACCTGAACCAAAGTTGAACGCTTAACTGACTGAGCCACCCAGGCACCCCACAAAGTCCGCTTGAAATATAATCTCTAGTGATAATAACTGATTTAAGAATGTAGCAAGTAGCTGTTATTAAACTTTCTGAGTGTATTAAAATAGCTCCAATATACCCTTTCAGTTGAAATAACTGGCTCCAGGAAAGGAGACTAAGGGGAAAGTGAAAAGAGAATAAGCTTATCCCAATGAAGTCAAACAGGCTCCATATGCCTATGACTAGACATACAGAGAAAGTCATGTCTTGACTACAACTGCAGATGTGGCCATTGGAGTGTGGAACACACTGAAATCAAATACATGAAAATCTGACTACATTTTAGAGAGATTTATACCACCAAGTAAAGCATGAATATGGATTCAAGAAGCTTCTGACTGTTTGAGACTTAAAATAATCCCTGGACTCCAACCTTCATTAAGTGGGAAGTAAGCTGAAATTCTCAGTTGTTCTCTTCAGATTTATACACAGGATAAGGGACCTCAGAAAGAGTAGAGCCAACAGTTACGAAGAACATATGCAAACATTTCCCTACTGATGGGTGGAACTCTTCACAACTGCCCAGTAGTTTTCAGAATTTCTAGACTTGTGAATTCTATCTCTGAATTTTCTCTTTCTGAATGGAAGTGTTTATACTGGGCACCTTCTTCCAGTTCTACCTATTAAATTCTGAGCATGTGGAGAACACACAACTATCTATTTGGTTCGCAGATCTCTGAGGCAAGAGACTTTAAGCCTGACCACAAATTTTTGGTTTCCTTCTTCCTTCTGGCCATTTGGTAGAATTACAGTTTTCTCATACAGTGGACTAGGTTATGGTCTGTGACTAGCTTTGGTAATAAGTGTGAGTTAAACCAATTTCTAAACTTCTGGGAAGAAATTTGAAGAGCTACTGTGTGTTTTGCAAAATTTATTTCTTTTTATCACAACAATTTAGAATATTTTGCATAGTGTCTAATCTAACAACTTGGATCCCTAATGGAGAACAAAGCCCACAGCCAGTATTCAAGGGGCTTCAAACAAGAGCAAAGATGTAAATCTTTATTGGTTTTAGCCAAAGTAATTTTGAGCTTCTTTATTAATATGTTATTGGCCATTTCTTTTCCATAATAATGTTATGGAGGAATGCTTGCAGGTAGGCAGCAGGAAAAGTCAGAAAATAAACCTATATTGGGAATGTGACCCTCATGTTTTATATACCTACATATGTAATAAAGTACTAGAAATAAAATCACTAACAAGTTTGTTTGTTAAGATACATGGTAGGATATCAGAACATTTGTATTCTAGTATTCATATTTTTTCTGCATTTTTATTTAATTATTCAATTTATTTTTTGGTATTTCAGTTAGTTAATATAAAGTGCAATATTGGTTTCAGAAGTAGAATTCAAGGGATTCATCACTTACATACAACACCCAGGGTTCATAACAGGTGCCCTCCTTAATACCCATCATCCATATATCCCATTCCACCACCCACTTCCCTCCATCAGCCCTCAGTTTGTTCTTTATCATTAGGAGACTCTTATTGTTTATTTCCCTTTCTTCTCTTCTCCACTTCCCATATAGTTATCATTCTTGTTTCTTAAATTCCACAAATGAGTGAAATTATATATTTGTCTTTCTCTGATTGGTTTTGCCTAGCATTATATATTCTAGTTCTAGTCACATCATTCAAATGGCAAGTTTTCTTTTTTTCTCTTTATTGATGGCTGATTAATATTCCACTGCGTGTGTATATGTATTTGTGTGTGTGTGTGTGTGTATACATATACACGTGTGTGTGTGTGTATGTGTGTGTGTATCTCACATCTTCTTTATCCATTCATCATTTGATGGACATTTGGGCTCTTTCCATAGTTGGGCTATTTTTAAATTGCACCATATAGTTACTTGACTGTCAGAAAAAAAGGCTAATAATACAAAACTAGTGTTGTTTCTTATTTCCTTGAAGATTTTTCCATTGATGTTTAATTGTTCCCTACCAATACTATCTTAGAATCATAATAGTCTAAATTTGAATCATATTTTAAACAATTGATAGGGAAATAACTATTAGACTTACATAAATGTAAATTCTGCAATTAATACCAGGGAATTGAATGAAAGTGGTCAAAAGATACAAACTTTTAGTTATAAGATAAATAACTACTTGGCGTGTAATGTACAACATGGTGACGACAGTTAACACTGTTGTGTAGTATATTTGAGAGTTATGAAGAGAATACATCCTAAAAGTTCTCATTACAAGTAAAAAGCTTTTAGTTCGTTTTTTTGTTTAATATATATGAGATGATGGATGTTAACTAAACTTACTGTGGTAATTATTTTGCAATATATGTAAGTGAAGTTATAATGCCATATACCTTAAACTTATGAAATACTGTAAATTAATTATATCTCAATAAAACTAGAATAAAAAATATCACACACACTGCCTTAATGACACCTAAAATTTGTCTGCTTTCCTGGGATAAGTCAAAAAGCAGGATGTTATAGGGCTTTATTTTCCTAACATATATTAATCATCTACTATAAAAATGGATTTTGATAATTGCTGAGTAGTAATTAGTGAAAAAAATAGGCACAGTTTCTGCTTTCACAGAATTTATTGTCTAGTGTGGGAAGAAGAACAATCATACTAAACACGTAATATAAGAAATCCATAAAACTAGGTTGGGGAGCTAACATGGCAGCATAGTAGGAGGACCCTACTCATCTTATCCCTTAAACACAACTATATAACTATCAAATCATTCTGAATATTCAGGAATTGACCTGAGGACTGAGAAAAAAAACTCCACAGCTAGAGGGAGAGAAGAGGTCACATGGAGGAAGGTAAGAAGTGCGGAGCGATTTTTTGTGGGAGAAATGGATCATGGATGCTGCATAAGGGAGGGAGCCATGGTTTGGGATAAAGGTGAGAGGGAGAGGAGCACATGAAGAGAACACTTCCCCAAATCCATTGGCTGGGAAAATGAGATGGACTGATTTTTGTATTTGCAAACAGTGGGGCTTGAATTGAAGTTTTAAAGGTCAGCAGGCTTGACTGTAATAGAGCCCTGAAGGTGCTGCCCTAGGCGTGGACAGAAGTGGGACAAACATAAGACCACCTGGGGCACAGAAGTGGGGGATTATTCTCTGTACTTAGCGTAATGTACCTGAGAGGTAGCATTTGTGGACATGTCTCTCTGGGAACGAAGGAGATAGTGGGTACCATTTTCTTCCCTCAACCCTCAGCATAAAGCAGCTTCTGTCAACAGCACAGCACTGAGACTGGGTACCTAACCTTCTTACACAAAGTCCTGAACCCCCATTCTCTGCCTGTATTACCCTACTCAGGCAAGTGTATCTCAGTCCCAGTGTAGCAGGACCTTTCCCCAGAAGACCAGCAGAACTCCTGACCCATTCCACATCTCCTGTCCAGAGACTTGGGCAAGACCTCAGTTCTACTGAAAGTAGCATCAAGTCTCAATTAACAGATATAGACCAGAGCAAACCTAGTTAAAACTCATTACACTCTGACCAAGGACCAAATGCTGCCCATAGCAGGCAAGGAGAGCCTCTGCTGACTACTGACCTGAGGGACAGAGAAGCCAAAACACAGCAAGCAGAGTGCACAGAACACATACCAGAGACACTTGCTGAAGTACAGGCCCTGGACACTATATGACCTCTTCTTCATAAAGCCATTACTTTCAGGAGCAGGAAACATAATGGGCTTTTCTAACAGAGAAGACAGAGACTTAGACAAAATGCCAATAGGGAGGAATTCATCCCAAACGAAAGAGGAAGATAATGCTACAGCCGAAGATCTAAGTGAAACAGATATACGCAACATGTCTGATGAAAAATTTAAAGCGACAATCATAAGGATACTCACTGGGCTTGAGGTAAGAATGAAGGACTTCAGGATGTCTTACTGCAGAGATAAAAGAGTTGAAAGAACAATCAGTCAGGAATGAAGAATTCAATAAATGAGATTCAAAGCAGACCTGATGTAATGACCATGAGGATGGAAGAAGCAGAGGGATGAATATGTGGCAAGGAAGACAGAATAATGGAAAACAAAGAACCTGAACAAATGGGAGAAAGAATAATTATGGAAGACATGAGTAGACTTAGGAAACATAGTCCAACAAACATATTTGTGTAATAGAAGCCCCAGGAGAAGAAGAGAGAAAAAGAGGGAAAGAAAATTTATCTGAAGAAAGAATAGCTGAAAATTTCCCTAATCTGATGAAGAAAACAGACATCTAGATCCAGAAATCACAGAGAACTACCATAAAAACCAATAAAATCAGGCCAAAATGAATATATATTGTAATTAAATTTGCAAAATATGCCAGTAATGAAAAAATCTTAAAAGCATCATGTTTGATGTTAAAAGCATCAAGACAACTAAAGTCCCTAACTTACAAGGGAAGACCCATGAGTCTGGCTGCAGATTTCTCAACAGAAACCTGGCAGGCCAGAAGTCACTGGTATAATACATTCAATGTGTTAGTAGGGAAAAATCTGCAGCCAGGAATACTCTAGAGAGCAAGGCTGTCATTCAGACTAGGACAGAAAAAGACTTTCCCACACCAAGAAAAACTAAAGTAGTTTGTGACCACTGAACCAGACTTAAAGAAACATTAAAGAGAACTCTTTCAATGGAAAGGAAAGACCAAATGGGACAAAGACAAGAAAAGAAAAGAGCCAATCACCAGAAACAATGAAAAAAAAACAAGTAATGAAATGGTACTAAATACATAACAATAATTACTTTCATGCAAATAGACTAAACACTCCAATCAAAAGACATTCTGAGTTTCAGAATGAATAAAAAAATAAGGCCCATCTATATCCTCCCTACAATAGATTCATTTTTTTTTTACTATTTTATTTTATTTTATTTTATTTTATTTTTATTTTAAGATTATTTTTAAATAATCCCTACACCCAATGTGAGTTCAAACCCAAAGCCCTGAGATCAAGGGTTACATGCTCCACTGACTGAGCCAGCAAGGTGTCCCACAAGAGATTCATTTTAGACCTAAACAGACCTTCAGATTGAAACTAAGGGGACAGAGAAAAATTTATCATGCAAATGGATATCAAAAGAAAACTGGAGTAGCAATACTTATATCAGACAAACTTTATTTCAAACCAAAAACTATAAGAGATGAAGAAGGGCACTGTATCATAAAAAAAGGGAACTACCCAACAAGAAGGTATAACAATTGTAAATATTTATGCCCCCCAACTTTCCCAAATATGTAAGTCAATAAATAACAAACATAAAGGAACTCATTGCTAATAATACAGTAATAGTATGGGACTTCAACACCCCACTTACATCAATGCACATCGTCTAAGAGCAGAAAATAAACAAGAAAACAATGGTTTTGATTGACACATTGGATGAGATGGACTAAACAGATATATTCAGAACATTTCATCTTAAAGCACCAGAATACACATTCTTTTCAAGTGAAATTGGAATATTCTCCATAATGGATCACATACCGGGTCACAAATCAGCCCTCAACAAGTACCAAAAATTGAGATCATACCATGCATGGTTTCTGACTACATCACTCTGAAACTTGAAGTCAACCACAAGAAAAAAATTGGGAAGGCCACAAATCCATGGAGGTTACACAACAGGCTACTAAATAATGAATGGGTCACCCAGGAAATCAAAGAGATTTAATGAATCCATGCACCACAGATGCTTGTTGGAAATGGTTGCTGCCAGCAGGGGGAACAGAGGACCCAGGGCTGCCTGGAAGGTGGGATGCAGGCAGTGAGAGCACCTCTTGGGCACCCAAGTTTTGTGCAGGCAGTGGAGGCTCATCCCTGAACAGGAAGCTGGTTGGACTCCTAGTAACAGTGGCACCAGTTGGGGCCCCAAGCAGCTGGGGGCGTTGTCCCAGAAGCAGCTCGTGGTTGGGTTTGTCCAATAAATAAGATACTGTGGTTGTTTTATTGTGAAAAACACATGGCCCAAAAAACTGCTGGAACTAATGCACGAATTAAGTAAAGTCACAGGATGCAAAATCAAAGTATAGAAATCTGTTGCATTTCTATACACCAATGATGAAGTAGCAGAAAGAGAAATTAAGGAGTCAATACCATTTACAACTACACCAAAAACAATAAGACACCTAGGAATAAACCTAATCAAAGAAGTGAAAGACCTGTACTCTGAAAACTATAAAACTGATGAAAGAAATTCAAGATGACACAAGGAAATGGAAATACATTCCATGCTCATGGATTGGAAAAACAAATATTGTTAAAATGTCTATTCTACACAAAGCAATCCACATATTTAAAGCAATCTCTATCAGAAAGAATACCAATGGAATTTTTCACAGAGCTAGAACAATCCTGAAATTGGTATGCAACCCCAAAAGACCCTGAATAGCCAAAGTAATGTTGAAGGAGAAAAGTAAAGCTGGCAGCATCACAATTCTAACTTCAAGTTCTACTACAAAACAATATGGGCCCGGCACTAAAATAGACACATAGATAAATGGAACAGAATAGAAAACCCAGCAAAGGACCCACTACTATATGGTTAATGAATCTTCCACAAAGCAGTAAAGAATATCCAATGTGAGAAAGACAGTCTCTTTAAAAAATGGTGTTGGCAAAACTGGAACTTACATAAAAACTTGGAGGGGTGTCTGAGTGGCTCAGTTGGTTAAGTACCCAATCCTTGATTTTGGCTCAGGTCATGATCTCACATTTTGTGAGATCAAGTCCTATGTCAGGCTCTGCGCTGACAGCATGGAGCCTATTTGGGATTCTCTCTCTCTCTCTCTCTCTCTCTCTCTCTCTCTCTCTGTCCCTCCCCACTCTCTCTCTTAAAATAAATAAATAAATGAATACATACATACATACATACATACATACACAAACAAACAAACAAACATGAAAAAAGTTCTAAATAAAAATTTGGAAAGAAAAACATTATAAAACGGAATAGCAAAAAACAGTCATCTGATTTTAAATTGTGCAAAGTATCTAAATAGACTTTTTAAGTTTCTGTTTTTTAAATTTAAACTATAATTAGGTAACACACAATGTAATGTTATGTTCAGGTCTACAATAAATATAGTGATTTGACACTTCCATACAGTACTTGGTGCTCATCAACACAAAGACACTCCTTAATCCCAATCACCTATTTCACCCATCCCCACACACACCTCCCCTCTGGTAACCATCAGTTTGTTCTCTATAGTTGAGAGTCTGTTTCCTGGTTAGCCTCTCTATTTTTATTCCCTTTGTTTATTGTTTTGTTTTTTTAAATTCCACCTATGAGTTAAATCATATACTTGTCTTTATCTCATTGATTTTTTCTGCTTAGCATAAGACATTGTAGCTCCATCCATGTCACTGCAAATCACAAGATTTAATTCTTTTTGATGGCCAAGTGTTATTCCATTGTATATGTATACCACATCTTCTTTATCCATTCATCAGTGGATGGACATCTGGGCTCTATCCATAGTTCGGCTATTGTTGATAATGCTACTATAAACATTGGCATGCATCTGCTCCTTTGAATCTGTATTTTGTAAACTTTGAGTAAATAACCTAGTAGTGCAATTGCTGGGTCATAGGGTAGTTCTATTTTTAATTTTTTGAGGAATCCCATACTGTTTTCCAGAGTGGCTGCACAAGTTTGCATTCCCACCAACAGTGCAAGAGGGTTCCTCTTTCTTTACATGCTCACCACAATCTTGTTTCCTGAGTTGTAAAGTTTAGCCAGTCTGATAGGTGTGAAGTAGTATCTCATGTAGTTTTGATTTGTATTTCCCTGATGATGAGTGATGTTGAGGATCTTTTTATGTGTCTCTTAACCACCTGGATGTTTTCTTTGGAAAAATGTCTATTCATGTCTTCTGCCCATTTCATAACTGGGTTTTTTTTAGGTTTATTTAATTATTTTGAGAGAGAGAGAGAGCAAGCATGAGCAGGAGAGGGGAAGAGAGAGATGGAGAGAGAGAGACTCCCAAGCAGGCTCTGCACCACCAGCATGGAGCCCAACATGGGACTCGAACTCATGTAGCTGACCAGTTTTCCTAACACCATTTGTTAATAAGACCATTTATTAATTTGAAGTTCAGAATTGTGATGCCACCAGGTTTACTTTTGTTTTTCAAGATTGGGCTATTTGGGATCTTTTGTGGTCTCATGCCAATTTTAGGACTGTTTATTCTAGCCCTGTGAAAAATGCTGGTGGTATTTTAATAGGGATTACATTAAATGTGTAGATTGCTTTAGGTCATATAGACATTTTAACAATGCTTGTTCTTCCAATCCATGAGCATGGAATATTTTTCCATTTCTTTGTGTCCTCTTCAATTTCTTTCATCAATGTTTCATAGTTTTCAAAGTATAATTCTTTTCCCTCTTTGGTTAGGTTTATTCATAGGTATCATATGGTTTTTGGTATAATTGTAAATGGGCTGGATTCCTTCATTCCTTTCTGCTGATTCATTATTGGTGTATGTGGAGGTATGTTCCCTCCAACCCTACTTTGTTGGTGACTTTTTTCATGAGTGGATATCGTACTTTGTCAAATTATGCATATACTGAGAGGATCATATGGTTCTTATAACTTCTTTTATTAATGTGGTACATCACATTGATTGATTGTAGAATATTGAACCACCTTTGCCACTGAGGAATAAATCCAACTTGATCATGGTGAATTATTCCTTTAATGTACTGTTGGATTCAGTTTTCTAGTATTTTAATGAGAATTTTTGCATCAGTGTTCATCAGTGACACTTGCCTGTAGTTGTGTTTTTTAGGGGGTCTTTGGTTTTGGAATCAAGGTAATGCTGGGCTCAAATGAATGAATTTGGTAGTGTTCCTTCCATTTTCCTTTTTGGGGATAGTTAGAGAAGTATAGGTATTAACTCTTCTTTAAATGTTTTATAGAATTTGCCTGTGAAGCCATCTGGTCCTGGACTTTTGTGTGTTGGGATATTTTTGATTACTGATTCAGTTCTTTTTCTGGTTATGGGTCTGTTTGAGTTTTATATTTTTCTTGTTTCAGTTTTGGTAGTGTATATATTTTTTAAAATTTATCCATTTCTTCCAGGTTGTCCAAATTATTGGTGTAAAATTTTTCATAATATTCTCTCAAAATTGTTTTTCTGTGGTGTTGATTGTTATTTCTCTTCTCCTGTTTGTGATTTTATTTATTTGGTTCCTTTCTGTCTTCTTTTTTATAAGTCTGGCTAGGGTTTCTTAAATTTTATTAAATTTTTTAAAGAACCAGTTCCTTGTTTTATTGATCTATTTTATTCTATATCATTTATTTTTGCTCTAATGTTCAATATTTCCCTTCTTCTGCTGGCTTTATGCTTTGTTTGTTGTTATTTTCTAGCTCCTTTAGGTGTAAGTTTAGGTTGATTATATGAGTTTCTCTTGCTTCTTAATGTAGGGATATATTGCTATCTACTTCCCTCTTAGACTACTTTTGATGTATCCCATTGGTTTTGGACCATCGTGTTTTGATTTTCATTTGTTTCCCATGTATTTTTATTTCCTTTTTGATTTCCTGGTTGACCCATTCATTGTTAGGTAGCATGTTGTTTAAAACTCCATGTATTTGTGGTCTCTCATTTTTTTTTGTGGCTGGAAAAGATGCATGGTATGATCTTGATCTTCTTGTACTTGTTGAGGGTTGATATGTGACCCAATATTTGATCTATTCTGGAAAATGCTCCAGGTGCACTGAATGAGGATGTGTATTCTCCTGCTTTAGGATGAAATGCTCTTTTAAAAAATATAATAATATTTACTCTTTTTGGGAGAGCACAAGTGAGGGAGGGGGAAAGAGAGTGCCACAGATGATCCAAAGCAGGCTGTGTGCTGACAGACTGACAGCAGTGATCCTGATGTGGGGCTCAAACTCATGAATCACACAATCATGACCTGAGCTGAAGTTGGACACTCAACTGACTGAGCCACCCAGGTGCCCTAGGATGAAATGTTCTGAATATATCTATCATCTCCATCTGGTCCAGTGTGTCACTCAAAGCAATTGTTTCCTTGTTGATTTTTCAGCTTAGATGATCTGTTTATTTTTATAAGTGGGGGTGTTCAAGTCTCCTACTCTTATTGTATCATTATCAATGAGTTCCTTCATGTTTATTATTAATTCTGTTATATATGTGTGTCCTTCCATGTTGGAGACATAAATATTTACAATTATTAGATCTTCCTGTTGGATAGTCCCTTTTATTAATGATATAGTGCCCCTCTTCACTGTTACATTCTTTGGTTTAAAAATCTAGTTTGTCTGATATAGAGAATGCTACCCTTGCTATCTTTTGCCTTCCATCTGCATGATAAATGTTTCTCCATCATCTCACTTTCAATCTGCAGGGGTCTTTAGGTCTAAAATGAGCTTCTTGTTGGCACCATTGGAGGGTTTCATTGTTTGTTTTTTATCCATTCTGACACCGAATGTATTTTGATTGGAATATTTAGTCCATTTATAGTCAGAGTCATTATTTGTAGATATTAAGTGCCATTTTGTTACCTGTTTTTTCATTGTTTCTGGAGACTTTCTCTGTTCCTTTCTTGTCTTTATCACTTTTGGTCCTCCCACTGAAAGTGTTCCCTTTAATATTTCTTTCAGCCTTATTTAGTGGTCATGAGCTCCTTCAGGTTTTGTTTATTATGGGAAAGCCTTTTTCTCTCCTTTTCTGAATGATAGATTTACCAGATACAGTATTCCTGGTTGCAGATTTTTCCCCATTCAGCATGTTTAGTATATCATTCCAATTCTTTCTCCCTTGCCAAGTTTTTGTGGAGAGATCTGCAGCCAGCCTTATGGGTTTTCCCTTGTAAGTTAGGGACTTCATTTGTCTTGCTGCTTTTAGGACTTTGTCTTTATTGCTATATTTTACAAATTTAATTACAATATGTATTGATGTCAGCCTTTTTGTGTTGTTTTTTTTATTGGAGTTCTCTGTGCTTCCTGGATTTGGATGTGTGTTTCCTTCCCCAGATTAGCGAAGTTTTTAACTATTATTTCCTTAAATAAATTTATCTGTCTCTTTTTCTCTCTTTTCTTCCTTTGGGACTCCCATAATACAAATGTTATTACTAAGTCTATTGTCATGTTGCATAATTATTCTTTCTTTTCTTTAGCTTCTTTATTTTCCATTATCTTGTCTTCTAGGTCACTTATTTATTCCACTGCTTCTTCAATCCTGTGTTGGTTGCATCACTTCTGTTTGAAATCTCAGTTATTGAAGTTTTCATTTCTGACTGCTTGTTTTTTTTTTATCTCTGCAGTAAAGGACTCCCTGTAGTCTTCCATTCCTTTCTCGATCCCAGTGAGTATCCTTATGATAATTGCCATAAATTTTCCATCAGGAATATTATATCTTTTCACTAGGATCTCTGGCCATGACATTATCTTGTTCTTTCACTTGGGATCACACACTCTGTTGTGGCATTTTTCCTAGATCTTTGTCTTTTTCTGTGTTAGTAAAGCCTGTTATATTTTCTGTTCCTGAGAGTAATGGCCCTATGAAGAAGAGGTTGTATAATTTCCAGAGCCTGGGGCTTTCGGATATGTCTCCAGTATATGCTGCATACAGTCTGCTTTTTTGTTCTGGATGCTCTGTCATTCAGGTTAGTCATCTGCAGAGGCTCTCTGCCTGCAGAGGGAAGTTTCTGCTTCCTGGCCTGAATGTGGTGAGTTTTAACGAGTGAGCTCTGGTCTGACTATGAAATGAAATCTGTCACACCTCCACCAGGTCTGGGCTCTGTAGAACTCTTGGTCAGCAGACATTATGTGGGCAGGGTTTGTGCTGGTCTTCTGGGTGAGGGTCTCACTGCACTTGGACTGAGGCAAGTGTGAATGAGAAGAGCAGTCCCACCAGAGTACAGCAGTGTGGGGGGTTGGTGTATGCAAGATAGGCTGCCAGTGTGAATAGACATTTTTTTTACAGAAAGATGTACAGATGGCCAACAGATACATGTAAAGATGCTAAAAGTCATTAATCATCAGTGAAAAGCAAGTCAAAACCAAAATGAGGTATCATTTTACAACTGTCACAATGGCTAAAATCAAAAAGACAAGAAATAAGCATTGCCAAGAATATAGAGGAAAAGGAACATTCCTCCACTGCTGGTGGGAATGTAAATTGGTGCAGGCACTGTGGAAAACCGTATGGAGTTTCCTCAAATTATTAAAAATAGAAATAGCATATGATCCAATAATTCCATTCCTATGTATTTACCTAAGACAATGAAAACAGTAATTCCAAAAGACACATGTACCTAATGTATATCGCACCATTATATACAATAGCTAAGGTATGGAAGCAACTTAAGTGTCCAGACAAATGTACAAGGAAATACAGTATGTATATACCATTTATTAATCAGTCATGAAAAAAGATGATATCTTGCCCTCTGTGACAACATGGATGGACATAAAGGGTATTATACTAAGTGAAATAAGTGAGACTGAAAAAGACAAATACCATATGATCTCACTTATGTGTGCAATCTGAAAAAAAGGGATGAACAAACATCAGACCCATAAATACAGAGAACAGACTTATGGTTGCCAGAGTGAGGAGATTGGGGATGGAAATGTGGATGAAGTGGTGATGGAGGTACAGGCTTCCAGTTATGGAATGAATAACTCATGAGAATAAAAGGTACAGCACAGAGAATATAGTCAATGATAGTGTAATAGCGTTTTACAGTGATGGATGATGACTACAATTGTGGCAAACATAAATTCATGTATAGAAATGGTGACTCACTATGTTGCACACCTGAAACTAATGTAATGTTGTGTATCAGTGTTAGTTAAAATAAAAAAAATCTTTCAAAGCTTAAATTTTCTACACATGAGTTTGCAGCATTATAAATTTTGGCATGAGTGTTTCAATTATTCTGAAGCCAAATCCCCTGAGACACTGACAATAAGCATAAATATAGTATTTCTCTATTACAAAAAAGTTTCATTTAAGCAAATTTTTATGACATTGTCCACTATTATATTTTGAAGCATCAAGAAAAGTGACTGACATATAGTGGGCACTCAACAAATTTTTACTGACTGAATGAATAAATAAACAAAATAACGTATGTTAAATTTTCCTTGCCATAATGATTTATTGTTTAACCCAAATGAGGGACTATTTTTTATATAGTCATGTTAGGTGAGGTAAAAAGTCATTACTGTGCTAGGTTATTTTGGAAGAAATATGGAGACAAAAGTCCTTTGGTTTCTTAAAAATCAAATTGAAAGGTGACCACTGCTTCTTTGTCTGTATAGAACTAGAAACATTCCAGGGGCGCCTGGGTGGCGCAGTCGGTTAAGCGTCTGACTTCAGCCAGGTCACGATCTCACGGTCCGTGAGTTCGAGCCCCGCGTCAGGCTCTGGGCTGATGGCTCGGAGCCTGGAGCCTGTTTCCGATTCTGTGTCTCCCTCTCTCTCTGCCCCTCCCCCGTTCATGCTCTGTCTCTCTCTGTCCCAAAAATAAATAAAAAACGTTGAAAAAAAAAAAAAAAAAAGAACTAGAAACATTCCCACTTTTATTATGGCAAGAATATAAATAAACAATAGCTGAAGAAAATATAAATAAAAGAAAATTCTTTCTTGACAACAAAAATAATTGTCTCAAATTTTCACTGATATATTAGGAAGTTTTCTATGAAATTGTTGAGGTAGATGAGTTTTCTAGAATTATTTTAGTTCTGAGTCCATTTTCCACAATAAGGGAAATTCCAAAAATTATCCTTCCATGTTAATATGGCAACAAGTGGTATTCCCACTAGGGAATTTGTACAGTGTTTCTTGCCAAGAGATGTCCACTGAGGTTCATTATCTTTATGAAGGAAATGTCTCACAGCTTTATATAAAGAGAAGGAACTATTCCTTAACAAATGTTATTTGTGTCCACATATAAACATACTCAGGGTCTTCCAAATCAAAAGGACAAATTGTATTAGGGACCTAGGATATAATGTGAAGCCACTGAACACAGACAGAATATTCAATCCTCATCTCTAATTAACGTTTAGTTCCTTTGGAAAGAAAAGATCAAGTCAATTTTGCAAGAACAGAGAGCACGACCATTAAATAGCAGCAATGATGTAAGGTAGGTGTTGTATATGGGTGGAAGTGATATATTCAGCTTCATGATTTTATCATTTTTCAATTCCATGTGTTTTGTGTCCTCTCTATGCAAGTTCTGTACTAAAATACGTGTAAATAAATCAAAACCTTTAATAACGCAACATCATTATAACATAAAACATTAAAATATGTCTCCTTTAATGAAGAAAGATATAGGGATACTGCTTGCATTTGTGGACTTCAGTGAATTAAAATATACGTGTACTTGCATAAAAATCTTAACATCATGAACCCTGGATTCAAGCCACATGATAGGAGTGATTTGGGGAATGAAAGGGAACAAAATGCAATCTTTGTGAGTCTTCTGGTGAGGTAAGTACACTACTAATATTTGGATGCAACCAGAACAAGGATTAATGGAAAGATATGGACTTTTAATCACACTGGACACTACACTTCCTAAAAGTAACTACCCCAACATTAAGCATTATACTTAATGAAGCATAGTCACAGATACTGGATAAATCAATCCTCACAACACAGGTAGTACATAAGCAATGCATACAATGTCTATGTTTTGGGGCACCTGGGTGGCCCAGTTGGTTAAGCATCCAATTTTTGAACATGGCTTAGGTAGTGATCTCACAGTACATGAGATCAAGCCACACATCGAGCTCTGCACTAACACCATGGAGCCTGCTTGAGATTCTCTCTCTCCCTCTCTCTGCCCCTCCCCTGCACATCCTCTCTCTCTCTCAAAAATAAATAAATAAACATTAATTTTTTAATTAAAAAAGAGAAAAATTCTATGTGTTAACTATCCCAGTCGACAGGATCCACGTTCTCTGACTTCATATCCTCTTTTCTTTTCTACTACAAGTGTTTTTTCGAACTTCTTACCAGTGCCAATAGCAAGATATACAATTCATTTCATCACCCATAACACATATACACATACACTCACACATGTGATGGAAACAAATATAGTAAATCCACAAAGAAGCATTGAACTGCCAAATTTGTGATAGATTTCAACTTCTGGTGTGACAAGCATGAACCCACATCGCATTGTACTTTTAAGCACTGATGCCTTGAATGGTTCATATCACCAAGCAGTACTATCAATTACTTTTTCTCTTGTTCTTCAAGTATGGAACCTGTGGAAAGGAACCATTTCCTTTAAGCTGCATGTTTCCTGTTATGACAAAAGGTTTGTGCTGCAAAAGTCAGTTTAGGATTTGGGGCATAGGCCCAAGGAACAGTGATGTATCTTGTTTCTATGCATTCAGACTGATTCTATTGGAGCTCAGAACATCCTGAACTTCCCTAAATCACATCATGAATTCAGGCAGAGTGGTCTAGGGCCAGCAGATGGTGGATGAAAGAAATGAAGCCATGTGGTACATCAACATGGCTTGTTCCTGGGAAACACTCCTCTGTTTTATTCTTTTCCCCAAGAACAATGGTGACTTTCCCCCTTCCCTAATCATTTTTCTAATAAAATTTTCTCTATTGCATTTCTTAGGCAAATGCACAGATTTGTTGCCCTTTCTTTTAGACATGCTACAAATAATAATGTTTGGTATTGAGACTCATACTTTTTCATGATTACAAGTATAACAACTTCACTGGAGTTACACCACAAAGAAAATCCCTGCATAATTCGCTCTATCCAAATGAATAAACTGACCCTCAGGAAACCCCATACTGAAATACGTGTCCTCACTTTGACTTGAATCCACCAACAAGAGAAATGGCAGTCATGAATCCGGGCAATGCAAGCATTCCAAAGTTCTTCATCCTATTGGGTTTCTCTGATCATCCCTGGTTGGAAATGCCACTCTTCATAATGGTGCTTGTGGCTTACATCTGCACACTAGTGGGAAACATCTCCATTATTGTTGTGTCCAAGGTGGACCCTCATCTTGACAGCCCTATGTACTTCTTCCTTTCCAACCTCTCCTTTCTGGACCTGTGTTTTACCACAACCACCATCCCTCAGCTGCTGCTGAACCTCTGGGGCCCAGATAAGTCCATCAGCTATGGAGGCTGTGTGGCCCAGTTCTATGTGTTTCACTTCCTGGGGGCCACGGAATGCATCATCTTGGTGGTCATGTCCTTGGATCGGTACATAGCCATCTGCAAGCCCTTGAGGTACCCAGCTATCATGCATCAGAGACTCTGTGTCTTCCTAGTGTCTGTGGCATGGATAAGTGGTTTGACTAACTCCTTGCTTCAGGCATCTCTCACTGTCCAACTGCCACTTTGTGGTAACAACAAGGTGGATGACTTCCTGTGTGAGATTCCAGCGATGATCAAGATGTCCTGTGTCGACACCACTTTCAATGTAACTATGCTCTCTGTTGTGGGTACATTCTTTACCCTGGTCCCCTTGTCTCTTATCCTTGTCTCCTATGGGTTCATTGTAACTACAGTGCTCAGAATTCGTTCATCAACGGGAAAGAAGAAGGCCTTCAACACCTGTGGCTCCCATGTTATTGTCGTCTCTCTCTTCTACGGGCCAGTAATATGCATGTATGTGCAACCTTCTGGTACTAACTCCCAGGACAAGAACAAACTCATGGCCCTGTTCTACAGTCTGCTGACTCCTATGCTTAACCCTTTTATTTATACTTTGAGGAACAAGGACATGAAAGGGGCAATAAGGAGACTTCTCCTCCCATTGAGCTATCAGGGAAGAGAATAAGCACTGCTATTTCATACTCCACACATGTAGGACTCCAAAGAGGCCCTGCTCTACCTCTCAAATTACCCTCCTCCAAAATCATTAGCATCCTCAGTAACTATCCAATCTACATGTACGTTTATTCACCACAGTATTATAATTTATTGGCTTGCATTTTGCAATGTGAACCTTAATCCCAATTTTCCTACAATTTGTGTGACAGTGAATCTCTGTCATTAAGTCCTCTGAGTCCATCTTTGAGTAGGAATCTGAAAAGTGAGCAGTAAATAAGGGCTCATTACCTGACTCATTCACCATTAGCCAAAAACATCAAGCACTATCATTTTATGTGTAATGTTACAAATATAATGTAAGTAATAAAGGCCACAGTTTACCATCTTGCTATTATGGATATGATTTTATGGGTATAGTTTGCTAATCAACTTTTTATTTTTATTTTTATTGAAGTATAATTGATATACAATGCTGTATTTGTTTCAAATATACAACACAGCAATTTTATAAAAACATATACCTTATCAAATGTTCACCATGGTAAGTGTAGTCACCATCTGTCACCCTAGAATATTATTACCATATTATTGACAGTGTTCCCTATGCTATACTCTTCATCATTTTGACTTGCTTATTTTATAACTAGAAGTTTGTGCCTGTTAATCTCCTTAATTTAATTTGTCTGCCCCCCTACCCAACCTGCACCCCTCTGGCAACTACCATTTTATTCTCTGTATCTGAGTCTATTTCTTGTTTTGTTGCTGCTTGTTTGTTCACTAGTTTTGTTTTTTAGCTTCTACTTATAAGTGAAATCATGTGGTATTTGTCTTTTTCTGCCTGACTTACGTCACTTAGCATAATACCCTCTAAGTCCATCTACGTTGTTGTAACTGGAAAGATGTCTCCTTTTTATGGCTAAGTAATAACGCCTTGTATATGCATACTTCTTCTTCTTTATCGACTCATCTATTGATAAACACTTGTGTTGCGTCCATGTCATAGCTATTGTAAATAATGCTGCGATACAGATTAAAGATAGGGGTGCATATATCTTTTTTAATTAGTGGGGTTTTTTTTCTTTAGGTAAATACCTATAATTGGAACTACTGGGTTGTAAAGTATTTCTATTTTTTTAATTAAAAATATTGTTGTCCATAGTGGCTGCACCAATTTATATTGCCACCAACAGTGTCAATCAACTCTTTTTAGGAATTACCATCAAGAACAAATGGGATAATATTACCTGACCTTCTCAACCACACATTCACTGTTTGATCCTTTATAAATAACATAATTAAAAAATAATATTGGACTCTTACTTTCCTATATGTCTCCATGGAATTCCTTCCTTTTGAGGTATTTGACTGAATTAACCATTTCCATTTCCATTTCTAAAGGGAAATGTTGAGGACTCAAATCTTGAGAGACTTCTGTGCAGCCTCCTGGTGCTGAGAGTCATGTAGCCCTCACTGGGGGGATTAATTTACCTAGCATGAGAATATTAGGTGTATTTGGTAGGTACTCAAAGATGAACTAGTTAAATAACTTAGGAATCAGAATATTAGACGTTAAGAAGAAAGAAAATGGGGAAGATGGAGGATAATGTGGGTGGGATGGAAAATTAATTGGCTACCACATCACCAATTCTTAGATAGAAGTGGTGAAGCAGAAAGATGTATGATGATGTGGGAGGGGGAATTCTATTGATTTTATCAGTAATATTAATTCATTATAAGTCTGTCATTTCTCATACTGCTTTACTCCCTACCCTTACAAAACTCTCATCTTTTAAATTATATTTTAGATAAATATGTAATTATTTTTCTAATAACTAAGTACTTTTATGTAAGGTATTGATACATGTGTCCATCCTGATGCCATTGTGTGTTTCCACTATTCCCTTTCAAACGGCAAGAATAAATCACTGACTCATATTGTACAAGCCTCTAATAGAGAAATATAGAATGATTACAATCACTAATTAATCATAATAAACTGATTCACTATTTAATTTCTGTTCTTTGCATTGCCACAAACTTTTCTTTGTAGACCTGAATGGAAGGATACTATGATTCTGCTGTTGTTGGAGACAAGGAAATACACTCTTTTGGAATCAGGCTGATTCCCTGGTATGACCACTTGTCTGTTAAGAACAAGGTCTTCTGTGTCACTATGTGGACCTCTTTCATAGTACTGACCACTTGAAACTTTACATTACTTAGGACGACTACTTCTTTCCTCGCAAAATAATAATAATAATAATAATAATAATAATAATAATAATAATAAAGAAAAAAAAGAAAAAGAAAAAAATTTTAAAAAAGAAATAAACCAATGTGTTCCTTTTATCTCCCTTGGTAGCCCTAAGGAGTCAGCACAATAGGAGCTAAGGAATAGGCTCCTAATAAATGTTTTTAAATTAATGAAAAGTATTACCCATGGTTAAAACCTACATCACAGGCTCATGTAAAAGTGTATCATGACCAAATGATGAGTTTAACAGACGTGATTAGCAGCTGATGTTTAAGGCAATGTTTTTCAAACTATCTTCTGGCACTGCTCCAGTAGATCTTAACAGCAGTTAGAAACAGTAATCCATATTTAAACAAATTTGGGAAAGCCAAATATTATTCTTGGAATTTTGGAGTGTTTGGAGGACAGTTAACAGATTAAATGTGTGATAACTCCAAAATACAGCGTTAACTATGTTTAACACTTCTCAAACACTTTCCTTCTGATTTTACTGGCTTGTTTTTAAGAGCAAATAATATATAGCACAATTTGGGAAATAACTCAGTGGAAAACTCTGAATCCCAGAATAGGAACATAGGTCATAAAGGAGTTGAAAAAGCAGAAAATATCACTGTTGGGCTGTATGAATAAATACCTTTTACAAAATGTTTGTGAGGTTTTGAAATAAAGCTGCCCATAACAGTCCCATTATACCTTCCAAAATATCTGAAATCTCAACACTAGTTATTCCTTAGGTGGGATACACTTTTAGCAGTGAATTACAACATTTTCAACTTGAAATCACTATACAGAAGGCTAGTTATTTCCTCTTGATTATAGTATAAATATAATAATAGCTACTACATAGGACATGATAACTTAGTTATTGTACTGTAGTTTAACATTAAAGTAAAAAAGTTTCCTTTTTTACTAAATATATTTCACCTAAAAATGGAGCATTTCAACATGTAGCTATCATAATGAATAAAATATTCAGATGGTGCATATTTTTAGATAATCTAAAAAATATTACTATCTATATCTATATAAACTGTTTTTTAGCAAGCATATCAAAAGACATTTCTATGACAGCTATATAAATGTATCTCCATGTGACATGTTCAGGCACATTTGATATAATTAGTCTAACCTCCTGGAGGGTTGCTCTTCAACCTTGAGACACATCAGAATCTTATCAAGGTTTTAAAAATCACAAACTTTGACTCAAGTGCAGGCTTCCTGTATTTTGAGAAATCATGTCCATAAAACTATTTTGAAAAACGTTTCCAAAAATAAAAAAAAATTCAGTAGAGCTTTATGTGCATCCAAAGTTAGTGAATGCTATCACAGAGAAGATATTTGAGATATACTCTAGAGACAGAAGTCAGACTGGATGTGACTAACTGGGGAAGTATAGCTCAGACAAGAATCAGACATAATTCTTGCCAAAGGAGTGAAGAATTCTACATGCCCCAAGCTTATAAAGAGAGATAGAAACTCATAAGCAGCAAAAATAAAGAACATAACTCTAAGCAAATCCAAAGGCAAATGCAACAAGACCTAGCTGACCAATTAGAAAAGTCTGATTCTTCTGAAGTAACTGTTATTTGAGAGTCATGTAAGTACTTCAATCAGTAGTGGAACTTACACTTATGTGCCAAAATAGGCAAAAACAATGGTTTTCTAAAACATACACTACAAAAGAAAAAGAACTGAGAAATGAATACTTATTGTTGAGTTGATAACTGAAGTATCAGTTTGGGCAAGCCATTATAAGAAATACTTTAATTTTTTAGGCTTATTTATTTATTTGAGAGAGAGAATACAAGCGGGGGGAGAGGGAGAGAGAGAAAGAGAGAGAATCCCAAGCAGGTTCTGCACCATCAGCATGAACCCTGATGTGGGGCTCAAAC
Source organism: Panthera pardus (assembly GCF_024362965.1). Taxonomy (NCBI): domain Eukaryota; kingdom Metazoa; phylum Chordata; class Mammalia; order Carnivora; family Felidae; genus Panthera; species Panthera pardus. The sequence goes on from NW_026526732.1 coordinate 107,008,767, forward strand.
CCATGAACCATGAGATCGTGACTTGAGCCAAAATCAGGTGCTTAACTGTCTGAACCACTCAGGTGCCCAAAGAAATACCTTAAAACTGTGATTTTGCAGTTTTGGGGTAAATACCCAGAAGTGTGATTGCTGGATCGTAGAGTGGGTCTATTTTTAACTTTCTGAGAAACCTCCATACTATTTTCCATAGTGGCTGCAACAGTTACATTCTGACCAACAGTACATAAAGGTTCCATTTTCTCTACATCCTGGCCAACACTTGTTATTTCTTGGAATTTTCTTTTTCTTTTCTTTTTTAATTTTTTTAGTGTTTATTTACTCTTGAGAGAGTACTCTTACTCAAGAGAGTACTCTTGAGAGAGACAGAGCGTGAGCGGGGGAGGAGCAGAGCGAGAGGGAGACACAGAATCCAAAGCAGGGTCCAGGCTCTAAGCTGTCAACACAGAGCCTGACGTGGGCTTGAACCCACAAACTGTGAGATCATGACCTGAGCCAAAGTCGGACGCTCAACTGACTGAGCCACCCAGGCACCCCATTTTAGGATTTTCATTTTAGCCATTCTCACAAATGTGAGGTGATATTTCATTGTAGTTTTTATTTGTATTTCCCTGGTGATGAGTGATGTTGAGCATCTTTTCGTGTTATCTTTTGGCCATCTGGAAATCTTCTTTAGAGAAATATCTTTTCATTTCTCCTGCCCACTTTTTTTAGTTGGATTATTTGTGTTGTAGGTGTTGGGTTATGCAATTTCTTTATATATTTTGGATACCAGCCCTTAATTGGAAATGTCACTTTCAAACATCTTCTCCCATTACATGCATTGCCTTTTAGTCTTGCTGATTGTTCCTTTGCTGTGCAGAAGCTTTTTACTTTGATGTAATTCCAAAAGTTTATTTTCACTTTTACTTCCCTTGACTCGGGAGACATATCTAGAAAGGTGTTGTTACAGATGGTGTCAGAGAAATTACAACTTGTGCTAATTACAAGGGATACTTGCACCCCTATGTGTATAGCAGCATTATCCACAATAGCCAAGTTATGGAATCAGCCCAAGTGTCTGTTAGTAGATGTGTGGATAAAGAAGATGCGGTATATATACACCATGGAATACTATTCAGCCATTTAAAAAAAAATGAAATCTCACCATTTTCAATGACATGGATGGAGCTAGAGATTATAAATGCTGAGGGAAATAAGTCAGTCTGAAAAAGACAAATACCATATAATTTCATTCATATATGGAATTTAAGAAACAAAACAAATGAGCAAGGGCCAAAATAATAGAAAGAGAGGTAATCAAAGACTTAGACTCTTAACTAGAGAACAACAGGTAGTTACCAGAGGAGTGGTGTGGGGGAGACTGGTTAAATATGTGATGGATATTAAGGAGTGCACTTGTCTTCATGAGCACTGGCTGTTGCCTGTAAGTGCTAAATCACTAAACTGTACACCTGAAACTAAAAGTACACTGATGTTATCTAACTGGAATTTAAATAAAAACTTTTAGAAAATGAAGAGAGGAATGTTAGAGTAGGAATAAATGAAGGTAAAATAAAATTTCTTATTCTTCTGATTCTTAATTGATGTAACAGATACTCTTTTCTTCAAAATACTAACGGCAAGAATGTATTCAGTAATTATAGTTTTGGGACAAGTAAAATAAATGACAACAATGTTATGAGGTAGAATGGAGAAACTGGGAATACTCTGTCATATGGTAACTGCACTACCAATGAAGTGGTAGAGTGTGATTTGGAAGTGGACATACATTAGTTCTAAATGCATCTTGCCAAATATAAAGCAACCAGGAAAACATTGGAAAGAAAATAATTGATATGCAAAATGGGAGAAAAAATAGACTCGCACTAAATAGCCAGTCAATATCAGAAAAAGCAAAGAAAAAAAAAGTGTGCAAGGGAAAAAAATAAAGAAGACCAGTGAATGGAAAACAGTAATGAATACGCTAAATATTAATCTAGCTATATCAATAATCACTTTAAATGTCAATGGCCTAAACACACCAATTAAAAGAGAAAGATTCCCCAAGAAGATATAAAAACAAGACCATAATGGAAGGGAAACAAAAATAACATAAAAACGGGAAGGGGGACAAAACAGAAGAGACTCATAAATATGGAGAACAAACTGAGGGTTACTGGAGGGAGTGTGGGAGGGGGGATGGGCTAAATGGGTAAGGGAAACTAAGAAATCTACTCCTGAAATCATTGTTGCACTTTATGCTAAACAATTTAGATGTAAATTTTCAAAAAATAAAAGTAAAAAAAAAAAGACCAAAATATAAATTGTCTATAAGAAACACACTTCAAATATAAAGACTCAACTTCATTAAAGATATGAATCAAAAAATATACCAGGCTAAACTAATCAAAAGGTAGCTGGAGTAGCTATATTAATTTCAAACTGACTGGATTTCATAGGACAGACCAGGGACAGAAATTAGCAGGGATTAAGAAGGGCACAAAATAATGATAAAGAAATCAAAAAGATATAACAATCTTTAATATGTACACACCTAACGGGGTGTCAAAATATGTGAAGCAAAAAATAAAAAATAAAGCCCTGATAGAAGCGCAAGGAGAGCTAGATGAAGTCATTATCAACTGGACAGATCCAGTTGGCAGTCACTAAGGACACAGTCAATCTGAACACCACTGTCAATCAACTGGATCTAATTGACATTTACAAAATACCAGCAATAGCAGAACACAAATTCTTCTCAAGCTCACACAGAACATATACCAATACAGATCATGTGCAGGACCATAATATACACCATAACACACTTAAAACAATAGAAATCACACAAAGTGTGCTCTCAGCCTACGGTAGACTTAAACTAGAAATCAATAATAGAAATCAATAACATAATAAAAGCAAGATGTTAATAATAGGAGAAACTGTGTAGGGGAAGGGGATATATAGGAACTCTTTCTTACTTTCTCCTCAACTTTTCTGTAAGCCTAAAACTTCTGAAAAGAGTTAGCTCTTAATTCACAAAAAAAGAAGAGATTTATAGAATGGATTAAAAAACCATGAACTGACTACATACTGTGTTTAAGAGGTCCACTTTAGATTCAAAGAAACCTAAAATATAGAGAAAGATGCTCCATTCAAACAGAAACCAAACGAGAGAACTAATGGCTATGCTAGGATCAGACAATATGCACATAGAGACACGATTACTATAGACAAATAAAAAACAATTTACAATGCTAAAATTGGTTAACCCATCAATCATATATAACAATCATAAACATATATGCACACAGTAGCAGATTCCCAAAATACATGAAGTACAAACTAACAGAACTGATTGGAGAAACAGATAATTCCATAATAATGTTTGAACTTCAGGGACCCACTTTCAAGAATGGAAGAACAACTAGACAGAAGATCATTCAGCATTCTGGTAATAGAATATTTGAATGACACTCTGAACAAACCAAGCCCAACAGTAATCTATAAAACACTCCACCCCACAATGGTGGGATACACGTATTTCTCAGTATTCACACAACTTCCATACGACAGGCCATAAACTAGACCATAAAACAATACACAATAAATTTAAAGTGACTGAAGTCATGTACAGCACATACATCCCCTAATCAAAATAGCATCGAATTAGAAATCAATAATAAAAATACTGTGAAAAACACAAGTATATAGACATTAAACAATGCAAATTAAACCTTTAAACAATAAATGGTCAGAAAAAAATCCCAATGAAATTAGTAAATAATGTGAGAAGAATGAAACAGAAGCACAACATAATGCTAAATGCTGCAAAAATATATTACATAGAGATGTACTTTTTTAAAAAAAACTTCCAATTTCCTGCCATGAAAAACGGTGTGTGTGTTAATAAAAATCAAGTGACATAAAGTGTACAAGATAACTGTCTTTTTTGAACACTAATAATCATTATATTTTCATAATTAGTAAAAGGTAGTTAATGGAACGTTATATCAGCTATAATCCCAGGAGAAAATATGTGGGATACTCCAACTGGGAAAATGAGGAAAGCTTAACAAAAGAAGGACTTACAAAGGTGTGGGAGGACTGAGAAACACCAGCAAGGGATCTCTATATGTGTGTTATACATGCACCTGAAGAAGCAAAGTGGGGGAGGTTGTACTGGAAACAGGAGAGATCCTGTGAGCACGTGGCTACCACCAGGAGTTGTAGCCTTTTGCTGAGAAATGCAGGCAGCCTGGTTGCTCCAGTTGAGAAGGGTGGGTGTTCCAAACCAGCTGTTCTCTGTCTCCAGTGCTCAAACGGTGGCTCCCACTGGCTAATGCCAAACAGTAGCCGGGTATCAAGGAACCCTATTAATTCAACCCCTCAAGGTACAGCACAGAATAGAAACAACATTCAGGATAAAGAGTAGATCTGGGTCAGAGGAGAGGGTTGAAAAATATCCATCGCATGTGCAACATGGAGCACCACACATCCATATAATCCTGGTGGCTTAGGGAAAAGAGTGGGATTGTGAGCCACAGGAGAGTTTGTCAAAGGGAAACTATTCCATTTCTAAGTGATAGTGAACTTGAATTTGTATCTCAAAATGATTTGCTGGTGAATTATGTGTGAGGTATTTTTTAACTTAATGTTTATCTACATATCTAATATTATGTGACAGACAGAGAGAGAAACGGAAAGATTGACATGTAGTCTTTTTGTTCTAACGTCATTAACAATTTAGAACTTTTTATCTTAAACATCATGGATTACTTGTCATTAGAAAGACCAATTATTGTATTTTTCATCTCTTTCAAAATCACTTTTGTGCTCCGTTGTTGTTAGGCTTAGAAATAATTAAATCTTATTAGAGCGAGAGAGAGAGAGGGAGGGAGGGAGGGAGGAAAGAGAAGAGAAGATAGCAGCATGGTAAGAGAACCCTGGGCTTGCCCCATCCCTCAAACACAGCCAGATAAATATCAACTCATTCTAAACACCCAACAAATTGACTTGATGACTGGGAGAACAAACTGCACAACTAGAGGGAAAGAAGAGGCCACTTCAAAGAAGGTAGGAAATGTGGAGACATGGTTTAGAGGAGAAACAGATTGTGTATGCTGTGAAAAGAGGGAGCCCTAGTCTCAGAGAAAGGCAAAAAGGAGAAAAGCACACAGGAATAAGCACAAGGAGAAGCCTTTCTCAAAAGTCACTGTTTTGGAAAATAAGAGGGGCTGATTTCCATGACTTTTTGCATGCAGTTGCTCTCAAAGACTAGAGTTTTAAATGTCAATGCACTTGGCTGGGGTAGAGCCCTAAAGGTGCTGCCTTACTTCTGGAAAGAAGGCAGGCAAAGAAATCAGGGGCAAACAGCATGACCTGTGGATTGCCTGAGGCACATGAGGAGAGACTGTTCATTCTTCTTCAAGTGCCATCTGTGAAAGGTGGGCATTCTCAGAGCTGCCTTTCCAGAAAAAACAGAGCTGATGGACATCATTTCCCTCTCCCACCCCTCAGCGCAGGTGCAGAGACACCTGCTGAGGGTGGCTGACCTGGACACTGGCTGTTTAGCCTCCATGCTCCAAATCCCACGCCCCTATGCAAATGCTCTTCTAGGTCAAAATTGCATCCATCCCAATAGGGTAAGACTCTTCCCCAGAGTACCAGTGTATGTCCTTGCCACACCAGATCCCTAAAGTTTGGAGTTGTAGAAGTCAGCAGTCTTGGCAGGGATAATGCCTAAGGTGCATTGTACTTCTCAAGGCAGGCAAGCAACCTGAGACCGATGATGGGAGAAAAGCGATCTGAAAAGTGCCGGTGACACACAAGAGGAAATCATTCACTCTTCTGTGAGTACTTTCTTGAGAGCAGCAAGCACAGACTCTCCTATCAAGGGATAAATGAGATGGATAACACCATTTCTCTTCCCTGACCCCAGTATAAACACAGAAATACTGCCTACGTAGGCTGCCTAACCTGCTTAAACTGAGTACCACTCCCTTCCACACTGTTGATACTGCTTTCCCTGGAAAGTGTGCCTAAAGCTTTGCACAGAGGACCCCTTCCCAAGAAGACCAGCAGAAAACCCTGTACACATCATGTGACCCAACCATAGTTCTGCAAGACTTCCGTTCTAGGGAAAATAGCATCAGGTCTCATTAAGAAGCAGACCAAGTTGAAACTCACAAGTCTCTGGCCATGGACCAAACAGTGCACACTTCAGGCAAGGAGAGCCTCTGCAGATTACTGGCCTGAAGGATAGAGCACCAAAACACAACAGCAGAGTGCACACAGCACACAACAGAGACACTTGCTGAAGTTCCAGGTCCTGGACACTACATAACTTCTCTTCAAAAATATGTCACTCTCAGGTGCAGGACACATAACTGGACTTTCTTTTTTTCAAATTTTATTAATGTTTATTTATTTTTGAGAGAGAGAGGGAGAGACAGAGTGTGAGAGAGGAAAGGGGCAGAGAGAGAGAGGGAGACACAGGGTCTGAAGCAGGCTCCAGGCTCTGAGCTGTCAGCACAGAGCCCGATGTGGGGCTCAAACTCACAAACTGCAAGATCATTACATGAGCTGAAGTCAGACACTTCACTGACTGATCCACCCAGGTGCCCCTAACTAGATGTTCTAAAACACAGAAGACAGACAAAATGCCAAGATGGAGGAATTCATCACAAAATAAAAAACAACAAAAGGCCATGACAAGAAATCTGATCAAAACAGATATAAGTAATATGCCTGATGGAGAATTTAAAGCAACAATCATGAGGGTATCACTTGGCTTGAGGAAAATCACATAGGACTTCAGCGAGGCCCTTACTGCTGAGATAAAAGAGTTAAAATTTTAAGTCAGAAATGAAAAATGAAATAAGTGAGATCCAAAACTTACTGGATATAATGACCGCAACAATGGAAGAAGTAGAGGAATGAATAAGTGATGTAGAAGACAGAATAATGGAAAATAAAGAAGCTGAACAAAAAAGAGGAAGAACTATAGATTATGACAAGAGACATAGGGAACTCAGTGATTCCATCAATGTAATAAAATTTGTAACATACAGAGTCCCAGAAGATGAAGAGAGAGAATAGGGAGCAGAAGGCTTATATGAAGAAATAATTGCTTAAAATTTTCCTAATCTGGGGAAGAAAATAGATATCCAGAGCCCAGAAGATCACATAAAAATCAAACAAAGAAAACCAGGAACAAGATATATTATAGTTAAATTTCCCAAATAAAGAGTTAAAGAAAAAAAATTATAAAAGCAGCAAGACAAAAGAAGTCTGTAACCTACAAAGGAAGACACATAGGACAGCTTCAGATCTCTCCACAGAAACTTGATAGACCAGAAGGTAGTGACATGATATATCCAATGTGCTGAGTGGGAAATATCTGCAGCCAAGAGTCCTCTATCCAGCAAGGCTATAATTCAGAACAGAAGGAGAGATAAAGAGTTTGCCAGACAATCAAAAACTAAAAGAGTGTGACCCCTAAATCATCCTTACAAGAAATATTTATTTTTATTTTTTTATGTTTATTTCAGTTTTGAGACAGAGAAAGACAGAGCATGAGCAGGGGAGAGGCAGAGAGAGAGGGAAACATAGAATCCAAAACAGGCTCCAGACTCTGAGCTGTGAGGACAGAGCCTGAGGTGATGCTAGAACTCATGAATCACCAAATCATGACCTGAGCAAAAGTTGGATGCTTAACCAACTGAGACACACAGGTGCCCCAACTAAAGGGCATTAATTGAGTGTGAAGGAAAGATCAAAATTGACAAAGACTAGAAAGGAACAGAGAAAATCTCCAGAAAAAAAAAACATGTAATAACATGACACTAAATTCATATCTATTAATAATTACACTGAATGTACATGAACTAAATGCTCCACTCAAAAGATGTAGGATGTCAGAATAGATAAAAAACAAGTTCCGTCTATATGCTGTCTACAAGAGACCCGTTTTAGAACTAAAGACACCTACAGATTGAAAGTGAGTGGATGAAGAAACATTTACTAGGCAAATGAACGTCAAAAGAAAGTCTGAGTAGCAATCCTTATATCAGACAAACTAGATTTTAAGACAAAGAATATAACAAGAGGAGCACTATATCATAATAAAAAGAACTATCCAACAATTGTAAATATATATGCCGCCAACTTAGGAGATCTCAAACGTATAACACAATTGATAACAATGTACAACAAATTAATAAATATAGAGGAACTTATTTATAATAATATAATAATAGTAGGGGAGTGTAACACCCCACTTATATCAATGAACTTATCATCTATGCAGAAAATCAACAAGGAAATAGTGGCTGAAAATGACACACTGAACCAGCTGGGCTTAACAGGTATATTCAGAACATTTCATCCTAAAGCAGCAGAACACACATTCTTCTCGAGTGCACATGGGACCTTCTCCAGCATAGATCACATACTGGCTCACAAATAAGGCTTCAAAAAGTACAAAAGACTGAGACTGTGCTATATATATTTTCTGAACACAATGTTCTAAAGCTTGAAGTCAAACACATGAAAAAATTTGGAAAGACCACAAGTACATGGAGATTAAACAATATACTAATAAAGAAAGAATGAGTCAACCAGAAATATCAAAGAAGAAAATTTAAATTGCATGGAAATAAATGAAAATAAAAATACGATAGTCCAAAACTTTTGGAATGCAGCAAAACTGGTCATAATAGGGAAGTATACAGCAATACAGGCCTACCTCAAGAAGAAAGAACAACTTCAAATAAACAACCTAACCTTACAACTAAAGGAGCTAGGGAAAAAAAACACTACACAAAGTCTAATCCAGCAGAAGAAGGGAAATCATCAAGATTATAGCAGGGTAAATCCTCAGGAGCAGGTAGAGCGCTTTGGAGGCCCATGTGTCACACAGGAAGAAGCAGTCCCCCTGTTTGGAGTGCATTTAGTAGATGCGAAACAGCCTCCCCATGGGCAAAACTCCTGGCAGACCCCAGAGAACTGACACATTTACTCATATTGGAACAAAAACACCAGAGTGCAGCAAAACCTGGTGCCAGCTCTGTGCTCTGATTTACCATAAATTCTGAGCCTGTGCTGCTGCATGACTGCATGAATGCTTTTCTGGGAGATGTCTAACCTTGCCATTGCTTGGTGAGACCATCTCCCAGAGAATCAGCATGGGTGCAAGCCAGGGGTTCTCTGAAGTGTGGTGTTTTGAAACACAACCCTGTGTGAGAAAAAACCCTGGAGGGAGGCACTATGGGGCAGTCAGACAGCTTGGACAAGGTAAATGCGGGAGTAGACAGGAGGCTGAGACAAAGGAGGGGTGATTGGTAGCGTGTCTGTGAGGGCACGAAATTCCTACACTGGAGACCAGAGTGGGGTGAAGCCATTTTCACCTCTAGCAAGCACACCCCCCCCCACACACACACAGGGATTGATCATAGGGAGCTAAGCAGCACCAAGTGGAGAACAGAGCCATTAGACCAAGCCCCAACCCCACCTGCACCCTCTAGGCACATCCCACAGAGGACCACGAACCCTTTATTCCCCCTTAGTCTACAGACCATAGTGTGCAGCAAAGTTTCAGTTCTAGGGGAAACTGGATATAGCTTCATTTGGGTTTCATTCTCATGTTCGTTTGTTCCTTTTCTTTACTTCTAGAAGTTTTTGCTTATGTTGGTTTCTTTTTTCTTTCCTTTCTTTTTCTTTCTTGAATAAAGAGAAAATGTTTTGTTATATTTTCTTTTATACTATGTTTGTTTAAAATAATTTTAATTTTTAATTTTTTAACTTATTTTTTCCTTTCTCTTTTTTCTCTTTTCTGTCAAACATTTCTCAACAAGCAGACAGAAACACACCAAGGAGCTAGCTTCTTTTATTCGATGTGTTTGATTTGGTTTGGTTTGGTTTTGGTTGTAATTTTTTAATTTTTAAATTATACTTTATTTTATTATTTTTTTTCTTCCTCCAAAATTACAAGATGGAGTAATTCACCCCAAAAGAAAAACAGGAATAAATGATGGCTAAGGATTTAATCAACACAGATATAAGTAAGATATCTAAACTAGAATTTAATCCATGATTATAGGAATACTAGCTAGGTTTGAAAAAAACATACAAGATACCAGAGAATCCCTTTCTGCAGAGATAGAAGAACTAAAATCTAGTCAGGCCAAAATTTAAAACACTATATCTGAGAGGCAATCTCAAATGGATACCATGACGGCAAGGGCGAACAAATCAGAGCAGGAAATCAGTAATATAGAAGATACAATTATGGATCATAATGAAGCAGAAAAAAAGAGGTAAACAAAGGCAAAACATCCCAATACAAGACTTAGAGAACTCTGTGACTTACTAAAAAGGAATAACATCTGAATTATAGGAGTACCAGAAGATGAAGAGAGAGAAAGAAGCACAAGGTTTATGTGAGTAAATTATAAAAGGAAATATTCTTAATCTGTGGAAGGACACAGATATCAAAATCCAGGAAGCATAGAGGACTCCCATTAGATTCAACAAAAATAAACCATCACCAAGGTATATCAGAGTCAATTCACAAAATACACAGACAAGGAAAGAATCAAGAAAGTAGTAGGGGAGAAAAGTTTCCTCACCTACAAGGGAAGACAGATCAGATTTGCAGTAGGCCTATCCACAGAAACATGGCAGGCCAGAAAGGAGTGTCAGGATATATTCAAGGCGCTGCATTGGGAAAATATGCAGCCAAGATTTTTTTACCCAGCAAGGATGTCATTCAGATTAGAAAGAGAGATAAAGACTTTCCCAGGCAAGCAAAAACTAAAAGAGTTCATGACCACTAAACCAGCCCTGCAAGAAATTTTAAGGGGAACTCTGAATAGAAACAAAACAAAACAAAAAATTAAAAAGACCAAAAATAACAAAGATTAGAAAGCACCAGAGAACATCACCAGATACACCAACTCTACAGGCAACACAATGGAACTAAATTCGTATCTTTCAATAATCACTCTGAATAAAAGTGGACTAAATGCTCCAATCAAAAGACATAAGGTATAAGAAAGGATGGGAAAAAAAAAAAACAAGATCCATCTATATGCTGTCTTCAAGAGACTCATTTTAGACCTAATGACACCAGTAGATTGAAAGTAAGGGGATGGAAAACCATCTATCATGCTAATGAATGCCAAAAGAAAGTCATAGTGGTCATACTTATCAGACAAACTAGATTTTAAAACAAAGACTGTAATAAGAGATGAAGGGCATTATAAATAAGGGGTCTATATATGAAGATTTAACAATTATAAATATTTATGCCCCCAACATGAAAGAAGTCAAATATACAGATCAATTAATCACAAACATAAATAAAATCATTGACAACAAAGCCTTAATAGTAGGAGACTTCAACACCCCACTTACAACAATGAACAGATAATCTAAACAGAAAATCAACAAAGAAACAATGCCTTTGAATGACACACTGGACCATATGGATTTAACTGATATATTCAGAGCATTTCACCCTAATGCAGCAGAATACACATTCTTCTCAAGTGTATGTGGAACATTCTCCACAATAGATCAAATACTGTGACACAAATCAGCCCTCAACAAGCACAAAAATATCAAGATCCTACCCTGAATATTATTTGGACCACAGTGCTATGAAATTTGAAACCACAAGAAAAAACTGGAAAGACCACTAATATGTGATGCTTAAAGGACATCTTGCTAAAGAATTACTGGGTTAACCAAGAAATGAAAGAGGAAATAAAAAGTACATGGAAGCCAATGAAAATGAAAACATGACAGTCCAAACACTCTGGTATGCAGCAAATATAGTCACAAGAGGAAGTGTATAACAATCCAGGCTTTCCTAAAGAAGGAAGAAATGTCTCAAATACATGACTTAACCTTACACCTAACGGAGATAGAAAAAGAATAGCACATGGAAGCCAAAACCAGCAGAAGAAGGGATATAATAAAGATTAGAAATCAATGATATATAAATCAATGGTAGAGATATCAAAAGAAAAAAACCAGTAGACAGAGCAACAAAACTAGGACTTGGTTCTTTGAAAGAATTAACAAAATTGATAAACGCCTAGCCAGATTTATCAAAAAGAAAAGGGAAAGGACCCCAAAAAATAAAATCACAAATGAAAGAGGAGAGATCACAACGAACACCACTGAAATACAAACAATAATAACAGAATAGTATGAGCAATTATATGTCAAAGAATTGGGCAATCTGGAAGAAATGGTTAAATTCCTAGAAACATACAAGTTACCAAAATTGAAAGAGAAAGAAATGAAAAATTTGAATAGACCCATAATCGTTAAAGAAATTGAATTGTTAGCTAAAATACTCCTAGAAAAAAAAACATAAAAACAAAAAACAACAGTTCAGGGCCCAATGACTTCCCAGAGGAATTCAACCAAACACTTAAATAAGATGTAATACCAATTATTTTGAAGCTGTTCCAAAAATAGAAATTAAAGGAAAATTTACAAACTGAATCTACAAGGCCACCATGACTTTGATTCCAAAACCAGACAAAGACCCCACCAAAAAGGAGAATTACAGACCAATTTCCCTGATGAACACAGATGCGAATATCCTCAACAAGATACTAGCAAATCGAATACAAAAGTACATTAAAAGACTTATTCACCATGATCAAGTGATATTTATTACTGGGCTGCAGGGGTGGTTGAGTATTCACAAATTAATCAACGTGATACATCACATCAGAACAAGAACCACCTGATCCTCTCAATATGTGCAGAAAAAGCATTTGACAAAACAGCATCCCTTCTTGATTAAAAAAAAAAACCTCAAGAAAGTAGGTATAGAAGAAACACACCTCAACATCATTAAGGCATATACAAAAGACTCACCACTAATATCATTCTCAGTGGAGGGAAACTGAAAGCTTTCAGGAACACAAGGTTGTCCTTGGAACACAAGGCTGCCCATTCTCACCACTGTTGTTATACCTAGCACTGGAAGTCCTAGCCTCAGAAATCAGACAACAAAAAGAAATAAAAAACTATACAAGTTGTCAAGGAAGAAGTCAAACTTTCACTCTTCGCAGATGACATAATACTCTACATGGAAAACCCGAAAGACTCCACCAAAAAACTGCTAGAACAGAAATTCAGCAAAGTGATGGGATATAAAATCAAAGTACAGAAATTGGTTGCATTTCTATACATCAATAATGAAGCAGCAGAAAGAGAGATCAGGGAATCAATTCCATTTACAATGCACAAAGAACCATAAGATACCTATGAAGAAAGTAACCAAAGAGGTAAAAGATCTGTACACTGAAAACCATAGGCCACTTATGAAAGAAATTAAAGGAGACACAAAATAATGGAAAAACATCCAATGCTAATTATTTAGAATAACAAATATTGTTAAAATTTCTATACTACGCAAAGCAATCTACACATTCAATGCAATCTTTGTCAATATAACACTAGTAGTCTTCACAGAGCTAGAACAAACAATTATAAATTTGTATGGATCCAGAAAAGACCCCAAATAGCCAAGGAAATGCTGAAAAAGAAAAAAAAAAAACAAAAACAAAAAAACAAAAAAACTAGAGACATCACAATCCCGGACTTTAAGCTGTATTACAAAGCTGTAATCATTAAGACAGTATGGTACTGGCACAAAAACAGACATATAGATCAATGGAATAGAATAAAGAACCCAGAAATTGACCCAAAACTGTATGGCCAACTAATATTTGACAGAGCAGGAAAGAATATCCACTGGAAAAACAGTCTCTTTAACAAATGGTGTTGGAAAACCTGGAGAGCATTGTGCACGAGAATGAACCTGGACCACTTTCTTACACCATACACAAAAATAACTTCAAAATGGATGAAAAACCTAAATGTGACAGGAAACCATCAAAATCCTAGAAAAGAACATCAGCAGCAACCTCTTTGACCTCAGCCTCAGCAACTTCTTACTAGACATTTCTCCAGAAGCAAGGGAAACAAAAGCAACAATGAACTACTGAGACCTCATCAAAATAAAAAGCCTCTGCACATAGAAGGAAACAATCAACAAAACAAAAGACAGCCTATGGAATGGGAGAAGATATTTGCAAATGACATATCTAATAAACGGTTACTATCCAAAATCTATAAAGAACTTATCAAACTCAACACCAAAAAAAAAAACAAATATTCCAGTGAAGAAATGGGCAGAAGACATGAAGAGACACCTTTCTAAAGAAGACACCCAGATGGCTAAAAGACACATAAAAAGATGCTCAACATCACTCATTATCAGGAAAACACAAACCAAAACCACGATGAGATACCACCTCACACCTGCAGAATGTCTAAAACCAACAACTCAGGAAACAGCAGATGCTGGCGAGGGTGCAGAGAAAGGGCAACACTTTTGCACTGTCGGTAGGAATGCATACTGATGCAGACACTCTGGAAAAAAGTAAGGAGGTTCCTCAAAAGTCTAAGAATACAACTACCTCACAATCCAACACTTGCACTAGTAAGTATTTACCCAAAGGATAAAAAATACAGATTTGAAGGGGCACATGCAGTCTCATGTTTATAGCAGTGCTATCAAAAATAACCAAACTAGAGAGAGCCCTAATGTCCATCGACTGATGAATGGATAAAGAAGAGACTATTTATGTATATAATGGAATATTACTCAGCCATCAAAAAGAATGAAATCTTGACATTTACAATGATATTGAAGGAGTTAGATGTATTACACTAAACAAAATAAGTCAGAGAAAGAAAAATACCATATGATTTCACCCATTATAGAATTCAGGAAACAAAACAGATGAACATATGGGAAGTCAGGCGGTGGGGAGAGAGAAGAGAGTGAAACAAACTACAGGAGACTCTTTTTTTTTTTTAATTTTTTTTTTCAACGTTTTTTATTTATTTTTGGGACAGAGAGAGACAGAGCATGAACGGGGGAGGGGCAGAGAGAGAGGGAGACACAGAATCAGAAACAGGCTCCAGGCTCCGAGCCATCAGCCCAGAGCCCGACGCGGGGCTCGAACCCACAGACCGCGAGATCGTGACCTGGCTGAAGTCGGACGCTTAACCGACTGCGCCACCCAGGCGCCCCCAGGAAACTCTTAATAATGGAGAGCAAACTGAAGGTTGATGGAGGGAGGTGGGTGGGGGATGGGCTAGATGGGTGATGAGTATTAAAGAGGATGCTTGTGATGAGTACTGGGTGTTGGTATGTAAGTGATTAATCACTGAATTCTACTCCTGAATCCAATATTGCACTTTATGTTAACTAACTGAAATTGAAATAAGATAAATTTTAAAAATAAATAAATAAAACAAAAAGAAAACTCTAATGAGATACCCCCTCAAACCGTTCCAAATACCTAAAATTAAAAACATAAGGAATAACAAGTGTTGGCGAGGATGCAGAGAAAGGGGAGCCCTCTTACACTATTGGTGGGAATGCAAACTGGGGCACCACTCTGTAAAATAGTAGGGACGTTCCTCAAAAAGTTAAAAATAAAATAATTCAATAAAATAAAATATCAATAAAATGATACAGCAATTCCACTACTATTTAACCATGAATACAAGAACACTAATTCAAAGGAATACATGCACCCCAAAGTTTATAGCAACATTATCAACAGTAGGCAAACAATGGAAGCATCCAACATGCCCATCAACTGATGAATGGATAAAGAAAATGTGGTTGTGTGTGTGTGTGTGTGTGTGTGTATAAATACATAGTGTGTAATGGTATATATACACACACATACACAATGGAATGTTACTCTACTACCAAAAAGAATGAAATCTGGAGAGAAAGAGCCAAGATGGCAGAACAGCATGGAAGTTTTTTGTGTGTCTCGCATCCATGAAGTACAGCCAGACCAACACTAACCCATCCTGCACACCTAGAAAACTGATTGGAGGATTAACACAACAATCTGCACAACCTGAAGCACAGAATTCAGCAGGTAAATGGTGCGGAGAGGTGAATTTGGGGAGCAAGAAGCCATGGAAGGTAGGGAACTACTTTGTGGGGGGACAGAGGATGGAGACTGGGGAGAAGGGGTGAATGTGGGAAAAGCACCCCTCCCCAAAAGCAGCTGGAGAGAAAGTGGAAAATTGGAAACAGCTGCAGGGACTAAACTAAAAAGGGAGAAAGGAGAAAGGAAAAAGGAGAGGGTTTAAATTCCATTAAGACTGTAAACAAGGGGAGTGCAAAGGCTGCAACTCTGCAGCTCCATACCTGGCAGTGCTCTGGTGGGAAAGGCAAATCCCCAGGAACAGAGTGGGGTCCGGGAGGTTCTCAGGCCACATGGGGAAAAGCGGTTCCACTGCTGGAAGGACATTTGGTAGAGACTGTTGAAGCCACCTGGTCCCAGCAGCCCCCAGAAAATGGCCACATTCGTTGGTGCTGGAACAAGGTCCTTAAGGATGAAGCCTGGTGCCAGATGTGTGTTGTAATTTTCCATAATCCCTGAAACACTGCTGCTACACTATCTCACGAACTTTTTCTGGGGCGGGCTGGCACCTGGACGCAGTCTCAGGGCACCGGCAACAGCAGAGTCTGGCAAGCGTTCTTGGGTGCGGCCGGCATTTGGCCATTGCTTGGTGAGACCCTCCCACAGAGGGGCGGGAAGGATCAAAGCTGCAGTCCTTCGGGAATAAGGGGCTGGAGAAAACAGCTGCATCTGATCAAAACTTGGGAGAGAAGTACTGCCTGGAGCCCGGTCACGGAGAGTGAAAAAGCGGTGAGTGGACAAACGCTGAAGACAGAGGAAGGATGCGAGGTTGCTGATTCGGGAGAACAGACTGGGGGCTGGGTGGCGTCATTTTCACCATTCCCACGCATGTGCATACGCACCTACTAGCACTGCAACAATCAACGCCATTAGGCTAGCAGCGCCATCTACTGGAAAGCAGAACTGTTACACCGAGCCCCAACCAACTGGGCCAACTTCGCTCTTCAAGAATACAAGTCTCACCGCCAGGTTAATTTATGGACTATACAGAGCTACATAGACTGACTTCTAAGGGAAAACAAAGCAATTTCAGTACTACTTCATCTTTTATCAGGTTCATCTATTCAATTTTCTTTCTTTTTCTTTTTTCTCTTTTGCAATTCTTTTTCTTGAATAAAGAGATAAAATTCGTTTTTATTTTCAATTTTTATTGAAATATTTTTCTTTAATTTTTATTACTATATTTTTTTTTACTTTTGTGTATTTTTTTCAAATTCTACCTTACCTCCATCATTTTATTTTTGTCTACTTCAGTGTATTCAACTTATCAAATTTTCAATTTCCTTTTTTTCTTTTTCTTGTTTTCTCTTTTTCATTTCTTTTCTTTTTCTTCAATGTAGAAAGAGAAAAACTTCATTTTTACATTCAATTTCTATTAAAATATTTTATTTAATTTTGTTACTATATTTTTTGCTTTTGTGTAAATTTTTTCAAATTCTATTTTACTTCCATCATTTTATTTTAGTCTACTACAATGTGTTCCCTTTTTCAAATTTTAAAACGATTCCTTTTTTTCTTTTCTTCTTTCTTTTTTTACCTTTTTTCTCTTTTTCATTTCTTTTTTCTTAAATAGATAAAAAGAAAAAAATCATATTTATTTTTACTTTTTATTAAAAATATTTTTCTTTAATTTTTTTTCTACTATGTTCTTTACTTTTGTATATATTTTTTCAAATTCTATTTTACCTCCATCATCTCATTTTAGTCTACTTCGGTGTATTCATTTTTTCAAATTCTCAAAACAATTTGTGTTTCCTTTTTTATTCTTTACCCCACCCCGTTTTTTTCCTCTAATCTGTCAAACCACTTTCAACACCCAGACCAAAACACACCTAGGATCTAGCATCATTTATTCGACTTGTGCGTGTGTGTTTACTTTTTTAATTTTAATATTTTTTTTAATTTCAACTTTTCTACCTCATTAATTCCTTTTCTCCCTTCAAAATGACAAAACGAAGGAATTCACCTGAAAAGAAAGAGCACAAAGAAACGACAGCCAGGGATTTAAGCAACACAGATATAAGCAAGATTTCTGAACCAGAATTTAGAATCACGATAATAAGAATACTAGCTGGAGTCGAAAATAGATTAGAATCCCTTTCTGCAGAGATAAAAGAAGTAAAAAATAGCCTGAATGAAATGAAAAATGCTATAACTGAACTCCCATCACGGATAGATGCAGTGGTGGCAAGGATGGATGAAGTAAAACAGAATCAGCGATATAGAAGACAAACTTATAGAGAATAATGAAGCCGGGAAAAAGGGAGATTAAGGCAAAAGAGCATGATTTAAGAATTAGAGAGATCAGTGACTCATTAAAAAGGAACAACATCAGAATCATAGGGGTCCCAGAAGAGGAAGAGAGAGAAATAGGGGTAGAAGGGTTATGTGAACAAATCATAGCGGAAAACTTTCCTAACCTGGGGGAAGACACAGACACCAAAATCCAGGAAGCACAGAGGACCCCCATTAGATTCGACAAAAACAGACTATCAACAAGGCATATCATAGTCAAATACACAAAATACTCAGGCAAGGAGAGAATCATGAAAGCAGCAAGGGAAAAAAAGTCCCTAACATTGAAAGTAAGGGTATGGAGAACCATCTATCATGCTAATGGTCAACAAAAGAAAGCTGGAGTAGCCATACTTATATCAGACAATCTAGACTTTAAAATAAAGACTGTATCAAGAGATGCAGAGGCATTATATTATAATCAAGGGGTCTATCCACCAAGAAGACCTAACCAAATGTAAAAAAGCCAAATATATAAATCAATCACAAATATAAAGAAACTCATCAATAGTAATACCATAATAGTAGGAGACTTCAACACCCCACTGACAGCAATGGAAAGATCATCTAATCAAAAAATCAACAAGGAAACAATGGCTTTGAATAACACAATGGACCAGATAGACTTCACAGATATATTCAGACCATTGCATCCTAAAGCAGCGAAATATACATTCTTCTCCAGTGCACATGGAACGTTCTCCAGAATAGACCATATACTGGGACACAAATCAGCCCTAATTAAGTACAAAAAGATAGAGATCATACCATGCATGTTTTCAGACCACAATGCTATGAAACTCGAAATCAACCAAAAGAAAAAAAATCGGAAAGGTAACAAATACTTGGAGACTGAAGAACATCCTACTAAAGAAGGAATGGGCTAACCAAGCAGTTAAAGAGGAAATTAAAAAGTATATGGAAGTCAATGAAAATGATAACACCACAACCCAAAACATCTGGGATGCAGCAAAGGCGGTCATAAGAGGAAAGCATATAGCAATCCAGGTCTTCCTAAGAAGGAAGAGAGATCTCAGATACACAACCTAACCTTACGCCTTAGGAGCTGGAAAAAGAACAGCAAATAAAACCCAAAACAAGCAGAAGACAGGAAATAATAAAGATTAGAGACAAAATTAATGCTATCAAAACCAAAAGAAAAAAAGAAAAAAAAAACAACAGTAGAACAGATCAATGAAACCAAAAGCTGGTTCTTTGAAAGAATTAACAAAATTGATAAGCCACTAGCCAGTTTGATCAAAAAGAAAAAGGAAAGAAGCAAAATAAATAAAATCAAGAATGAAAGAGGAGAGATCACAACCAACAAAACAGAAATAAAAACAATAATAAGAGAATATAATGAACAATTATATGCCAATAAAATAGGTAATCTGGAAGAAATAGACAAATTCCTAGAAACATATACACTACCAAAACTGAAACAGGAAGAAATAGAAAATTTGAACAGACCCATAATCAGTAAGGAAATCGAATTAATAATCAAAACTCTGCAAAAAAACAAGAGTCCAGGGTCAGATGGCTTTCCACAGGAATTCTACCAAACATTTAAGGAAGAGTTAACACCTATTCTCTTGAAACTGTTCCAAAAAATAGAAATGGATAGAAATCTTCCAAACTCTTTCTATGAAGCCAGCATTACCTTGATTCCAAAACCAGAGAGAGACCCCCCTAAAAAGGAGAACTATAGACCAATTTCCCTGATGAACATGAATGCAATAACCTCAACAAGATTTTAGCCAACTGGATCCAACAATACATTAAAAAAATTATCCACCACGACCAAGCGGGATTTATTCCTGGGATGCAGGGCTGGTTCAATATCCACAGAATAATTAACGTGATTCATCACATCAATAAAAGAAAGGACAAGAACCATATGATCCTCTCAACAGATGCAGAGAAATGTTTTGACAAAATACAATATCGTTTATTGATAAAAACCCTCAAGAAAGTAGGGATAGAAAGAGCATACATTGAGACCCTAAAAGCCATATATGAATGACCCAATGCTAATATCCTCAATGGAGAAAAACTGAGAGCATTCCCCCTAAGGTCAGGAACAAGACAGGGATGTCCACTGTCACCACTGTTATTCAACATAGTATTGGAAGTCTTCGCCTCTGCAATCAGACAATGCAAAGAAAAGGCATCCAAATAAGACAGTAGGAGGTCGAACTTTCACTATTCACAGATGACATGATATTCTATATGGAAAACCCTAAAGATTCCACAAAAAACTGCTAGAATTGATTCATGAATTCATCAAAGTTGCAGGATATAAAATGAATGCACAGAAATCAGGTGCATTCCTATACACCAACAATGAAGCAACAGAAAGAGAAGTCAAGGAATCGATCCCATATATAATTGTACCAAAAACCATAAAATGCCTAGGAATAAATCTAACCAAAGCGGTGAAAAATCTATACACTGAAAACTATAGAAAGTTTATGAAAGAAATTGAAGAAGACACAAAAAAAATGGAAAAAGATTCCATGCTCCTGGATAGGAAGAAAAAATATTGTTAAAATGTTGATACTACCCAAAGCAATCTACATATTCAATGCAATCCCTATCAAAGTAATAACAGCATTCTTCACAGAGCTACAACAAATAATCCTAAAATTTCTATGGAACCAGAAAAGACCCCAAATAGCCAAAGCAATCTTGAAAAAGAAAACCAAAGCAGGAGACATCACAATCCCAGGCTACAAGCTATACTACAAAGCTGTAATCATCAAGACAGTATGATACTGGCACAAGAACAGACACTCAGATCAATGGAATGGAATAGAGAACCCAGAAATGGCCCTACAAAGGTATGGCCAACTAATCTTTGACAAAGCAGGAAAGAATATCCAATGGAATAAAGACAGTCTCTTCAGCAAGTGGTGCTGGAAAATTGGACAGCGACATGCAGAAGAATGAACCTGGGCCACTTTCTTACACCATACACAAAAATAAATTCAAAATGGATGAAAGACCTTAATGTAAGACAGGAAGCCATCAAAATCCTTGAGGAGAAATCAGGCAAAAACCTCTTTGATCTTGCCCACAGCAATTTCTTACTCAACACGTCTCTGGAGACAAGGGAAACAAAAGCAAAAATGAACTACTGGGACCTCATCAAAATAAAACGCTTCTGCACAGCAAAGGAAATAATCATCAAAACTAAAAGGCAACCAACAGAATGGGAGAAGATATTTGCAAACGACATATCAGATTAAGGGTTTGTATCCAAAATCTATAAGGAACTTCTCACTCAACACCAAAAAACAAATAATCCAGGGAAGAAATGTGCAAAAGACATGAATAGACACTTCTCCAAGGAAGACATCCAGATGGCCAACTGCCACATGAAAAAACTGCTTAACTTCACTCATCATCAGGGAAATGCAAATCAAAACCACAATGAGATACCACCTTACACCTGTCAGAATGGCTAACGTTAACAACTCAGGCAACAACGGATGTTGGCAAGGATGTGGAGAATGAGGATCTCTTTTGCATTGTTGGTAGCTATGCAAGCCGGTGCAGCCACTCTGGAAAACAGTATGGAGGTTCTTCAAAAAAACTAAAAATAGAACTACCCTACGAGCCAGCAATTGCACTACTAGGCATTTATCCATGGGATACGGGTGTGCTGTTTTGAAGTGACACATGCACCCTCATGTTTATAGCAGCACTATAACAATAGTGCAACAATAGCCAAAGTATGGAAATAGCCCAAATCTCCATCGATGGATGAATGGACAAAGAAAATGTGGTGTATATATACAATGGAGTATTACTCCACAATCAAAAAGAATGAAATCTTGCCATTGGCAACTACATGGATGGAACTGGAGGGTATTATGCTAAGTGAAATTAGTTAGTCAGAGAAAGACAAAAATCATATGACTTCACTGATATGAGGACTTTAAGAGACAAAACAGATGAACATAAGAAAAGGGAAACAAAAATGATATGAAAACAGGGAGGGGGACAAAACGGAAGAGACTCATAAACATGGAGAGCAAACTGATGGTTACTGGAGGGGTTTGGGAGGGCAGATGGGCTAAATGGGTAAGGGGCGTTTAGGAATCTATTCCTGAAATCATTGTTTCACTATATGCTAACTAATTTGGATGTTAATTTTTAAAAATAAAAAAAGAACAAAAAGAATGAAATCTTGCCATTTGCAATGATATGGATAGAGCTAGAATGTGTTTTTATAAGCTAAATAAGGCAGTCAGAAAAGAATATAATTTGTCATATTTTGGAGTAAGTAAGAAAACAAATGAACATGGTGGCAGTGAGAGAGGCAAACTAGGAACCAGACTCTTAAGTATAGAGAACAAACAGATGATTATTAGAAGGGAGGTCGGTAAGGGATGGGTGAAATAGGTGATGAGCATTAAAGAGGGCACTTGTGATGAGCATTGGGTATTGTATGTCAGTGATGATTCACAAAGTTCTACCTGAAACCAATATTACACTGTATGTTAACTAAGTGGAATTTAAATAAAAACGTGGACAAATTCTTGTATATTAAAAAAATCTATGAGGGATAATCTATAAATGAACATAGGTCCTAAAGAAACTGACATTTAAATCCCCCAGAATCATTTCTTCAAACTTGCTTTATTCCAATTGTATCCTATTTAAAATTAGTGTTTATGTTGGGAAATTAAATTAGTTTATTTCAAAACAAACCTAATAACATACAGGACTTGTTACCACCCTCAGTTCAGTAAGTAATTAACCATAATAAGAAGCATTTCCATGGCGACCCCTCCCAAGGAATTTTCTCTGTTAGCTCATCTGGGATAAACACATATGGCCTGTTTGAAAACAATGCCCAAGAGTCTGGAGCACATACTATAAATATCACACCCAGAATGCAGTCTCCATATTTTATGTACTACTGTCTTCCTAACCCAAGTGTTTTCTCTTCAGCAGCATTGTTGCAAATGAAAAACAAACATTTCTGAAGCCAATTCTTAGATACCCATCTGTGTTTCTCTGTCCTTCTCTGAAAATTTGAGATACATGTATTCTTCCAAAATTCCTTTTTATCAAGTGATATTTACCAGAATAAGGTGAGTAAAAAAAAAACTTGTTTTAAAGTGCCCATTCTTAGGGATGATGGTAATGTATGTATATCACAGTACCTAATATACATAAGTAAAGAGAAAGCATTTCATTCAGGAAACGTTTTCTAGACTTTGGAAATACCTCATTTCATGGCTCTAGAATGCAAGTAGATTCCTCTTGGTAATCAGTCCTTCTCAGGGTCTCACACCAACAATGTGTGATGAAGATGATGTATGAATAAAACAAAAATGGGTGAAAATGTGATTGAATATGCAAAGGAGATGTCAAAAGGAATGAAGTCTGGCAGTTTATTAATGTGACTTTAAGCATTCATAATGTGACTATTTCAGGATAAATAGACCTCTATGCAGTAAAACAGTGATGAAAAGTCAACGGAAGTTAGAAGATCCAAAAGTCATGAATCCAAGAGCTAACAATAATTAAGTACCATGAGAATGACATGGAAAGATTATAAATATAGGATAAAATTATAAAGTTCAATCAAGAGTGAATTTCAGTGATTAGAACATTGCATAGTATCCCTAGGGAATTATCTAAGGAAATAAAGGAGGCCCCGGGCTGGTCACCATCACAAACAAAACTAGCTTCTGAGATGAGTAAAGTGAACAAAATCCCAAATAATATGAATTTAATAAAATTGTTGTAAGCATACCTGACTCCTTAAAATTAGATACAATTAACTATGGAAGAATTCACGGAGGCTCAAGCCTGAAATTACTCCTTAAAAAATTGAACAGTATTTCATGACAGAAAAATCTAAAAGGTGGGTGTAGCCATTAGTAGACAATAAGGATCTTAATGTACAATTATTTAATAATGTGTGTGGAACACAATTTTGGAATATTTATTTTAGCAACATATGATTTTATGTCATATCCCATCTAAAACATAGGATTTTCGGGGTGCCTGGGTGGCTCAGTCGGTTGAGTGTCTAACTTCAGTTCGGGTCATGATTTTATGGTTCGTGGGTTTGAGCCCCGCATTGGGCTCTGTGCTGACAGCCCAGTGCCTGCAGGCTGCTTCAGATTCTGTCTCTGGCTCTCTCTTCCCCTCCCCTGCTTGTGCTCTCTCTGTCTCTAAAATAAACATTTTTTAAAAATTAAAAATAAAAAATAAAACACACGATTTTCACCTGAAAAACAACTTAGGCCAACATGTGTTCCTAACACAATGCACTCATGTTACATCTTGAAAAATGTCAAGGTTGAATAAGGTGTAGGAGAAACATCTTTCAGGAAACATCTCTAGACAACCAATGCTTTCTTTGGAATATTGAATCTCTGAAATCATAGTTTCATTATCTCAGTACATCATTTAAGGAATTGATTGCTTTTCAATCTTTAGAATCTCCCTAGTTATTCACAAGAATCTTTCATTGAATGATTAACAGTATCCTAAATGAATGATTAACAACTTTCTAAAATCTGGATACTAAAATTTCCTCTCAAAAGGCCTGGGAAAGAGTACTAAATGATTTAATGGATGCAAAGTGCTTACTGAAGCTTTCAGTAAACAGGTCTTATTAAGGATTACTTGGAATTATTATCATTTAATGGTTATCTGTCCACTTCTAATCTAGGAATAGTTTCTAATCAAAGGACAACATTCACATCTTAGCAATGATTTGTTTTTTAAGTTTTTATTTAAATTCCAGTATAGTTAACATAGGGTGAGATATTTGTTTCAGGTGTGCAATATAGTGATTCATCATTTCGTTACAACACTCGATGCTCCTCACCACAAGTTCAGGGAGTCCTGGCTGCAACATCTGTCACCCCATCTATCGCCAGGATTTGATTAAACTGATCTGGCTGGGTGGGCAGGTGTCCCCTCCACCATTCCTCTCCATGTGCATCCCTCCCGGAGTTGTATGCTGGGTCAAAGAGGATGGTCTTCCCCCTCATAGAGGAGGACCATTCTTCTGTTAAGGGTGTATGAGTAGCTGTGCTCCCTGCTGGTATCTCCAAACAAGCTCTCAAATGTGAGCTTTGTGAGACACCCACAGGATGGCTTAGAGGATTTAATGAAATACGGAATGTGAAAACTGTACTTTGTGACCATACAAGGTGATGTTACCCTTAAACCACTAACTCACTGGTGAGGTAACCTAGAATTTGTCAGTGGAATACCTCATAACCATAATCATGATCTATCTTATCCTACAGAAGATTCTAGATACTGTGGAACAGTTTACCACCAAAGGAAAGAATATTATAAATAAAATAATTTATTACCCAGTTAATCTTTCCAAAATACTGCTTTACTCAGCTATATAATTTTGCTGTTACAATGTGCCTCTTATCTTAAAAGGAAAGGAATATGTAAAATAATTTGGGGATATAGGCAAGCCTCTGGTCCTGACTGAATTGGAATATAGACTTTCCTCTTGAAACCAGTTCTCTGAGTTAAAAGTTGGATTGGTAGCTACATGAAATCAAGTGGATCACTAACAACCATCCAGTTTCATATAAAAACAGAATGATAAGCCCACTTGATAAAGGAAATAACTACTAGATAAATAAACTAAAATTTAATTAAAAAACAAGTGCTCAGTTTTAATGAAGTTCTTATGCAAGAAAATATACATCCGAAAATTAATTCTTTAGCATGGGAAACAGATGTCATAGCTCATCTCTCTCAGTGCATACTTCAGGAAGCTGACATTTCTTATTACTTATTTCCAAAATACTAAGATAGACTTGTTTAAAACCTACCTTCCTACTCCCCATAGGGATGATATAACTATTCAACACTGGTTGAGTGTGAACAAGACTGTCATGGTGAGTATTAGTGCTCTGGCATTTCTTCTCCTTCTTGGGCATCAGTGACCTCAAGACCTTCACCGCTCATAACATTTCAGTAATCCCTTGCATTGGTGTCTTCTAGGTCCATGCCACATCCACTCTATCAGACACTCAGTGACAGAAACCAATGAACTACATTTTAGCGACCCCCTCCGATGATTTTTATGCAAGCAAGCCAAGTGTGAAAAACCTGATTTGGAGTTTCCCAAATACAAGATGCTCCCACTTTGCTTTTAACTCTCCCTGTAACACAAGGGGATAGTTATCGTCATCCTTGCTCTACATTCAGTTTCAGAATGGTCAGGTTACTTGTCTAAAGACATCACCTCTATTCTGTAGTGAGGGAAAGTAAGTCACTGGTGCCAGATCCTGTTTATTGCTTCCCTCACAAGCGACTATGACCCATCTTCTGTGAGTGGATGGTGGATGCAGTTCTCGTAACGCTTCCAACCTTTTCTGCCACTTTTCTGCTGTAGGTAAAATCAGGTGAAGATGGCGGCACAATGAATAACAGCCATCCTAAAGAGTTTGTTCTACTAGGCTTTGCAGATCGTCCTTGGCTGGAGCTTCCTCTATTTGCTATTCTTCTTATAACATACCCCATGGCCATGGTAGGAAACACAGCCATCATTCTGGTGTCCAGGTTAGATGCCCGTCTGCACAGCCCCATGTATTTCTTCCTCACCAACCTCTCCTTCCTGGACATGTGCTACACCACAAGCATCGTCCCTCAGATGCTGTTTAACCTGGGAAGCACCAAGAAGACGATCAGCTATGTGGGGTGTGCAGCTCAGCTTTATTTCTTCCACATAATGGGGGGCACAGAATGTCTGCTTCTGGCTATTATGTCTTTTGATCGCTACCTGGCTATCTGCAAGCCTCTACACTACACCCTCATCATGAACCCACGCATCTGTATCCTGCTGGCATCCACTGTGTGGTTGACTGGAATCACGTATGCTGTCTCAGAGGCCACTGCTACCTTACAGTTACCACTGTGTGGACTCAATAAATTGGACCACTTGCTGTGTGAGATTCCTGTTCTGATAAAGGCTTCCTGTGGAGAAAAGGCTGCTAATGAGCTCACACTCTCTGTGGTGTGTATTTTTATGTTAGCTGTCCCGCTAGGCTTAATTCTTGCTTCCTATGCTTGCATTGGACATGCCGTATTTAAAATTAAGTCTTCTGAGGGAAGGAAAAAGGCCTTTGGGACATGTTCCTCCCATCTCATTGTAGTTTTCTTGTTTTATGGTCCAGGCATTAGCATGTACCTTCAGCCCCCCTCCTCCATCTCAAGAGACCAGCCCAAATTCATGGCGCTCTTCTATGGAGTAGTGACCCCTGTGCTGAACCCTTTTATCTACACCTTGAGGAATAAGGATGTGAAGGGAGCATTAGGCAACCTAGTCAGTGGCATTTTTGCGTCGAAGTGACAGCTGAAATTATTTAACAGTTACAGAAGGTTTATAGGGTTTTCTCTAGTAACTCATTCTTGTCTCCTATTTCCGCAAATCTCATGTGAGAGCTTCTTGCAGAACATATGTTTCTGATAGTCAAAATAATGATGTTAGGCAACAAAGATACCTGACTATATGCACCACTAAGTGCACTGTTTGTAAATGCATTAAAAATAATTCCACTGTGGTTGGTACATACTGAAATACTAACTTTATTAAGTAATAAATATGTAATAATATAAATTAAAATATAAACTCATTCGTTCAAACTAATCATAAAACTGCACAGCAACTACTCATCAGTGGACTTTCTATTAGAGCATCACCTGAGAAGCATTTCATCACTCTCTGCCACATTAGCCCATGTCTCAGTGGACAGCTAGGCTACACTATGAATTCCATGTGGGGCATCCAACACTTTAGTACAACCACGAGTCTCCTACGTGTATCATCTTCCATTATGGAGACATGATTGCTTCTTGAAAACTACAGTGTGACTCCTGATTAACAAACAGGTGTGCAGTGTTGCATTTTTTAATTAAGGTATTTATCATTAAATTTTAAAATAAATACAAATAAGGACAAAGCATACATATAAATTTCTTAATGTTCCTTTCAAAGATCGTAAGTGTGTGTCTTCTGACTCAGTGAAAGAACGAACAAGGAAGTACTATTAATAATGAACTGCAGCCTGGAACAATTTCGTGGATCTGTTCTACAGGGTTTTTTATTTCTATATCATATATTTCTGCTCTGATATTTTATTGACAAATCCCTTGCCAGACTTGTCAAAAGGAAAAGAGAAAGGACTCACATAAATAAAATCATGAATGAAAGAGGAGAGATGACAACCAATACCGCAGAAATACAAATAATTAAAAGAGAATAATAGGAACAATTATATGTCAACAAATGGGGCATCCTGGAAGAAATGGATAAATTGCAGAAACATATAAACTACCAAAACTGAAACAGGGGGAAATAGAAAATTTGCACAGAGCCATAACTAGTAATGAAATAAAATCAGTTATAAAAAAAAATCTGCCAACAACAAAGAGTCCAGGGTAGGACGGTTTCCCAGGAGAATTCCACCAGACAGTTAAAGAAGAAATCATACCTATTCTTCTGAAACTTCTCCAAAAAAATAGAAATAGAAGGAAAACTTACAAACTCATTCTAAGAGGGTGGCATGACCTTGATTCTCAAACCAGACAAAGGCCCCAATAAAAATGAGAACTACAGGCTAATATCTCTGATGTATATGGATGCAAAAATTCTCAACAAGATATGAACAAATAAAACCCAACTGTACATTAAAAGAATTTTTGACACATTCAAGTGGATTTATTTCTGATGTTGATGCTCAACATCACTCATCATCAGGGCAATGCATATCAAAACCATAATGTGACATCACCACACACCTGTTGGAAAGGGTTATCATCAAGGACACAAGAGATAACAACTGCTGGTGGGATGTGGAGAAAAGGGAGCCCTTGTATGCTATACTTCAGAATGTAAATTCATTCTGACACTATGGAAAACATAGAGTAAGGAGGTTCCTCAAAAAATTAAAATGCAAATACTATTTTATCCAGAAATCTCATTTCTGGTTACATTTCTAAAGGACATGAAAACAGAATCTCAAAGGGATATCTGCACTTTCATGTTTTTTGTGACATTATTCACAACAGCCAAGATATGGAAACAACCTAAGTGTCTGTCAACAAATGAATGGTTAAAAATGTGATATGTGTGTATGTATGTATATATATATATCTATATATATATATATCTATATATATATATACAGATATATATAGATATATATATATATAGATATATATATATATACATACACACATATTATACACACATATATATGTGTGCATTATATGTGTGTATATGTGTGTATACATATGTATATATCAAAAATATATTCAATACATATAATAAATAGATGATAGATGAAAGAAAGGAAGAAGGAAAGAAAGAAAGAGAGAGAGAGAGAATGGAGTATTCAACCATGAGAAAGAAGGAAATTGTGCCATTTGCAACAATATGGATACACCTTGAGGGTATTATGCTAAGTGAAATGTCAGGCAAAGAAGGACAAATAGTTATATGTGTAATCTTGAAAAGTCAAATTCATAAGAGTAGAATGCTGGTTTTCAGGGGCTAGGGGGTGGGAAAACTAGGCAGATGCTGTTTAAGGTTTCAAACTTGTAACTAGTAGATATGTAAGTCCTACACAGCCTACAAATTATCTAATTCACACCATAGAAACTTTAGTCAACAATACTGTATGATAAACTTCAAAACTTCCAAGAGACTAGATCTTAATTGTTTCCACCACAAAAAAGAAATTATAATTATGTGACATGATAAAGATAGTAGCTAACATTATGATGGTAATCATTTGATAATGCATAAATACATCAAATGAACACATTATACACATTATACATCTTATACTTACACAAGTTATTTGTCAATAATAACTCAATAAAAAAATAAAAACAATAAATTAAAAAAAATAAAGTCAGTGAATGTTGTGGAGTGGCCAGGTACTTTGCTTTTCTCTTTGAGACACATATCCAAAAAAGTCATTAAACTCTTAAATAATTGAAGTATACAAAGCACTTCCTAAACATCTCATTTTAAATAAACTTTATACAGCTGTAGGAGAAAACTGTGAGATGCATTCCTTTTAAAAGATTTGATAAAGGGTTGTCATATGTCCTAATGTCAGAGACATTCCCTTGAACATATTAGATGGATCTAACTTCTTAACATGCAGTTACTACTGAATTATTCATTGTTATTAATATAATATCTGGTAAACAGATCTGAAAACTGATATGCTAATGATAGTTTTTGGCAAATTCTTTTCCCAAACTTACATTTTGATTCCATGACTTAGATTATGTCAACTGTTATCCCAGACTTTAGCCTCTACTACAAAGCTGTAATCATCAAGACAGCATGGTATTGGCACAAAAACAGACACATAGACCAATGGAATAGAATAGAAACCCCAGAACTAAACCCACAAACGTATGGCCAACTCATCTTTGACAAAGCAGGAAAGAACATCCAATGGAAGAAGACAGTCTCTTTAACAAATGGTGCTGGGAGAACTGGACAGCAACATGCAGAAGGTTGAAACTAGACCACTTTCTCACACCATTCACTAAAATAAACTCAAAATGGATAAAGGACCTGAATGTGAGACAGGAAACCATCAAAACCCTAGAGGAGAAAGCAGGAAAAGACCTCTCTGACCTCAGCTGTAGCAATCTCTTACTTGACACATCCCCAAAGGCAAGGGAATTAAAAGCAAAAATGAATTCCTGGGACCTTATGAAGATAAAAGGCTTCTGCACAGCAAAGGAAACAACCAACAAAACTAAAAGGCAACCAGCGGAATGGGAAAGGATATTTGCAAATGACATATCAGACAAAGGGCTAGTATCCAAAATCTATAAAGAGCTCACCAAACTCCACACCCAAAAAACAAATAACCCAGTGAAGAAATGGGCAGAAAACATGAATAGACACTTCTCTAAAGAAGACATCCAGATGACCAACAGGCACATGAAAAGATGCTCAACGTCGCTCCTTATCAGGGAAATACAAATCAAAACCACACTCAGATATCACCTCACGCCAGTCAGAGTGGCCAAAATGAACAAATCAGGAGACTATAGATGCTGGCGAGGATGTGGAGAAATGGGAACCCTCTTGCACTGTTGGTGGGAATGCAAATTGGTGCAGCCGCTCTGGAAAGCAGTGTGGAGGTTCCTCAGAAAATTAAAAATAGACCTACCCTATGACCCAGCAATAGCACTGCTAGGAATTTACCCAAGGGATACAGGAGTGCTGATGCATAGGGGCACTTGTACCCCAATATTTATAGCAGCACTCTCAACAATAGCCAAATTATGGAAAGAGCCTAAATGCCCATCAACTGATGAATGGATAAAGAAATTGTGGTTTATATACACAATGGAGTACTACGTGGCAATGAGAAAGAATGAAATATGGCCCTTTGTAGCAACATGGATGGAACTGGAGAGTGTTATGCTAAGTGAAATAAGCCATACAGAGAAAGACAGATACCATATGGTTTCACTCTTATGTGGATCCTGAGAAACTTAACAGAAACCCGTGGGGGAGGGGAAGGAAAAAAAAAAAAAAGAGGTTAGAGTGGAAGAGAGCCAAAGCATAAGAGACTCTTAAAAACTGAGAACAAACTGAGGGTTGATGGGAGGTGGGAGGGGGGGGGGTGGGTATTGAGGAGGGCACCTTTTGGGATGAGCACTGGGTGTTGTATGGAAACCAATTTGACAATAAATTTCATATATTGAAAAAAAAGATTATGTCAACTGTTCAGTTATTAATAATAGTACTTTATAGACCAATAGTTCTGTACGATTCTACTCCAAAATGGCCACAGTGAATAAAATACATACCTTCTATCCTACCCCTTTGGTTTTGCATTTACAATGAATATCAAATATAAATGATTGCATATTCTTTTCTATTCTCTTCCTGACTGTTATTTTATATGACCTCCTTAAATGATCAGGTTATGTTTTTATACTATTAACCTGAAAGTTAAAATAGAGAATTCATCTTTTTTAACATTATATTATTTCACTCATATGTGGAATTTAAGAAACAAAACAGATGAATATATGGGAAGTGGGTGGAGAGGAGAGAGGGAAACAAACCAGGAGAGACTCTTAAATACAGAGATCCAACTGAGGGGTGATGGAGGGAGGCGGGGTGGGGAATGCACAAGATGTTTGATGGGTACTAAGGAAGGCACTTGTGATGAGCACTGGGTGTTGTATGAAAGTGATAAATCCCTGAATTCTACTCCTAAAACCAATATTACACTGTATGTTAACTAACTATAATTTAAATAAAATTTGAAAAAAATGTTTTTCAACTTGAGATGTGACAAAATTATGTATATTTAAAGTGTGCAATGTGATGATTTGACATATGTGTACATTGTGAAATGTTCATCACAACAATCTGGTTAATTAGTACAAACATCATGTCGTATACTCACCTTGCCTCTGTGTGTGTGTGTGTGTGTGTGTGTGTGTGTCCGTGATTAGAATGCTTAAGGTTAACTGTCTTGCAAATTTCAAGCATGCAGCATGTTATTAACTACAGTCACCTTGCAGTGCATTTGATACCAAGAGGTTATTCGTTGTACAGCTGAAGTCTTGTACCCTTTGACCAGCATCTCCCCATTCCTGCCATCCAACCCTAGGCCCTGATAACCACCATACTACTGTATGTTTATATAAATTCCACTCTGATTTTTAGATTCCACATATGAGTGAAATCACACATTATTTGTTTTTCTCTGTCTGGCTAGTAATTCTTAGCCTAATGTCCTCTAGGTTTTTCCATGTTGTCACAAATGACAGAATTTCTTTCTTTTTGTAGCTGGATAATATTACTTTTCATTTATATATATATACACACACACACACGTAATATTTTTTATTATATATAAGTTGTATATGTAGTTATATATACTTATAATTTTTCTATATACAATACATAATATACACATATAAAATATTTATGGTTATATATAATATATATATGTAGCATCTTCTTTATCTATTCATGCATCGATATACACATGTTATTTTCATGTCTTACCTATAATGAATAATGATGCCATGAATATAGAAGTGCACATTATCTCCTCAAGACACTGATTTAACTTCCTTTGGATATTTGCCCTGAAGTGGATCATATAGAGATTCTATTTTTAATTAGTTGAAGAACCTCCATACCTGATTTTTATTTCATTTCTGATTTTATTCATTTCAGTCCTCTCTTTGCCTTCTCCAGCTTCTAGAGGCCTCTGACATGCCTTGGGTTTTGGCCCTTTCCCCCATCTTAAAGCCAGCAGTGTAGTATGTCCTCTCATAGCTGACCTCCTGCCTCCCTCTTATAAGGACCCTTGTGATTACGTTAGATAATTCAGGATAATCTCCCCATCCTTAATTATTTGCATCTGTAAAAGTTCTTTTGCCATGTAAGTAATATATAATCACAGATCCTAGAGATTAGGATGTGGACAACTTGTCAAAAGAGAAGGAGTAGGCACTGTTCAGTCTATCACACAACTAAATATATATACAATAAATGATGCAACTCTGAAAATCAACTTTGGTGACCACTGTGGTAATAACTGTTTCTTGGAGGAACTAATAAGGGATGGTTGATTATAAAACTAGTAGGTAAAATTAAGTGAAAACAGAATGCTACCTAATTTTAATGTATCTCCCCACAAGGCACTTATAAATTACCAAAAGAAACATAATAACCTTATAACAGACAGCCCAAGTGTCCATCAATAGATGAATGGATAAAAAAAGGTAGTGTGTGTGTATAAAGATTTATGTGTTTTTATGTGTGTTTACGTATATACACTATATATAATGGAATATTACATGTACACATAATGTATATATACACTATATATATGCTATATATAATGGAATATTATTCAGCCATCAAACACAATGAAATCTTGCCATTTGCCATGACATTGATGGAGCTAGATAGTGTTACACTAAGTGAAATAAGACAGAGAAAGACAAATACCATATTATTTCACTCATATATGGAATTTAAGAAACAAAGCAAATGAGCAAAGGAAAAAAGTGAGGGAGAGAAAGAGAGAACCGAACCAAACCAAACCAAACCAAACAAAACACAGGCTCTTAACAATAGAGAACAAACAGATGGTTACCAGAGCGGGGACGGGCAGGGGGATGGGTTAAATAACTGACGGGGATGAAGGAGGGCACTTGTTGTGATGAGCACTGGGTGTTGTATGGGTGTGGACTCACTGTATTGTACACCTGAAACTAATATTACACTGTATATTAACCTACTGGAATTTAAATAAAAACTTAAGAAAAAAAATCCTGGCAGGCACCAATATCACCAATATCACAATATCACATCTATGGTATTCACGCCAATAAATGAATAAATTGAATGTAATCATGCATAAGTAAAACTTTAACTGAAAGATAATTATATTAAATAAATGGTCTATACTCTTCAAAAGTTTTAGGCCCATTAAAGACAAAGGAAGACTAAGAAATGTTTCCACATTAGAGCACAGTAAGAGAGGTAGTACCTAAATCCAACTTGTGATCCTGAATTAGATCTTTTCTTCAGGAAATACTCCTATGAGCACTTAGAGGTAAGTATGTGTATTATTCTCCATATGTTGCAGAGAAATATTTAAAGTTCACAATAACATTACATTACTATAGACAGAAAATGATAACGCACCCAGGGTAAAGTGTCAACATTTGTGGAATCCAGTGAAGGTCTATGGTAAGTGTACATGCTATTTATCTTTTATGTAAGTTGTTCTTATTGTTGTTTTGCTTGTAAAATTATAATAAGAACAGGATGAATGTGAATTTGAAATTTGTATTATTTTTGAAATCACTTGATGTTGTCATGACATAACCAGTGACCAGCCAGCCCAATATTTGTCAAACATACAGAAGACATGACCCTGAAGTCAACAGAAGAATCGAGAATGAATGCACCTGCTATAAGCCAGAGCTGGTTTCTGTGATGACCTGGATGGCGTGCCTGTGCTAGTAATCCTGTACTGCTGAGGCACAACAGAGAAATAATCAGGCGTGTGTGTATTCGGCACAGGAGCAAGTATAAGATGAAGCGGGAAAAGACTGGGAGACACCTGTCTGGCTGAGGGGGAGAGATTTCCTGGGGCCAAACAGCAGCTGGCACATCAGTGGATTTGGCCACCAATGGCAGCTGGGAGAAGGCCAGACCCATCACTGGTTCTTCAGGAAGGTTGCCTGTGGCCCAAATCCATGCATGCTGTGTAAATGCCAATTTTGCAGAAGTTAGTTTGAAGTTTAGAGCTGGCAATGGTATGATGCCAGGGTTTCTAGTCTATCTTCAGTGTTGGTGACCCTAAAGGGACCTCCAGAGCTAAAAATCTACTGCCATTACTCTGCTTTTGCCACATACAAGTTAAGCTTAGTCAAGTGCCCAACTATAGTTCAGGTCATGATCTCACAGTTTGTGAATTTGAGCCCCACATTGGGCTCTGTGCTGACAGTTCAAAGCCTGGAGCCTGCTTTGGATTCTGTGTCTCCTCTCTCTCTGCCTCCTCCCCTGCTTACACTCTGTCTCTCTCTCTAAAAAATAAATAAACATTAAAAAATTTTTTTAAAAACCCACTAAAGTTAGATACTGGGAGATTCTGGTACTACATGAGACATCCCAAACAGTAGATTTTCATAATGCAAGATGATTTGAAGAACCAAGGTATATTTGTTTTTCACTCTATGTGGTCCCAAGTATTCACTAAAAGTTTGTCTGTATGCTTGATTATTGTTCTTCATTTCTTGGACAGGAGGTAAGGAAAACTGAATATACACTGTATTGTTGTTTATACCTAATTGGCCACAGATCACAGGTATCACAAATCACAGGATCACAGATACATAAAGAATAAGAGAAAGTCAACAGAAACTGACAAAGTTTCAGCCACACAGGAAATGGAGGGGAAGTCTGGGATGCATTTTTCATCTTAATAATTTATGAAATAGGGTTTGAATAATCATATCTAAACTTTAAAGACCTAAAAAACTACAAATAAGATTTGGTTTACCATATAAAACTCAGATTTCCAGATTTTACTTTATAGTGAATTGTCCTTCATCTTCTCAAGCTGAATACAGCTGCCAGTTTATTGTTACTTACATAGCACACTTATTTCATAAGGATATGATTGGTAATAATATAGGTAACAAAACTACTACTTTTATAAAAATGCATTTCTTTATATGGAAAAGATATAAGTTGATTTTCATTATGTACTTTTAAATCTCAAACATTCAAATTAGATCAAGCTTAAAAAGAAAACTAACGTTTTCCATACAGCTTTTATCACAAAATTTTTCTACTATATTCTTAGGTAATTCTTTCAAATACCCATTGGATTCACGAAGTCATTTCCAGAGCCTAGAAGTCTGTCTGTCTCAGATATTCCTTATTGCTCCTCAGGCTAAATTCTGCCCCAAACACCTCTCCTAATGATCCCTGGCCTATAATGACTCTTACCTCACAGGCTATATCTCACAGCTCTTTAAGTGATTTCCATCTCTTATACACTTCCCACCACCTTGAGAAAGAAATACAAAATGCTTATGTTTGCTTCAGTATTTCAGAGACCTTCTCGCTATAATTCATAAAACATATTTTCTTACTGTTGCTATGGGGTATTAAAGAATACAGATGAAAATTCCTCTCTATATGAATTCAAAAAAGAATAACAGTATTAAAGAAAAGATTTGAGATATATCACTATGTCTTTAGCTAAACCAAAAATAGAAAACAAATTTTATAGCAAATTCTTCCTTAAAAGCAAGAAGTTAAAAGACAATAGGCTGGTTTTAAAAAAAGTATATCATCTTTTTATAGGAATTTCATTTCTTAATTTTCAATTAAGAATGGGATACCTTTGTTTTATTTATTGTACCACAGAAAATATTGATGCTTGATCTTGGTTTTACATGGATGTTTTCTCCACTGAAGATTGAATGGTATTTAGACAGACTTTAATTTATATCTGTGAGTCAGAGCTCTGTGGTTCTGAGAGACACACACTCCACCGGTGCTGACAGAGTGAGTAAATGGGAGAGTGGACGATTGATTGATGCAAACGAGTCTTGCTGGAGAGGTGCATTGCTGTCCTGTAAAGGCCATGAGTGCACGGGTCTCTCCCATCCCACTAGTCTCCTTATTTCCCCTCCTACATCTTTGTTTCTGAGTGTAGATTAGAGGGTTGAGGCTAGGTGTGACAACAGTATAAAAGAGGACAATGAACTTGCCATGATCCTGAGAACTTCCTGATGGTGGCTGCAGATATATGCACATGATTGGAATGAAAAAGAGGGACACAACCATAAGATGGGCTCCGCATGTTCCAAAGGGTCTCTGAAGTCTGGTTGATGACTGCATCCTCAGCACAGCCCAGGCAATGGCACCATATGAGCTGAGGATCAGGATGAGTGGTATCAGAACAAAAATGGAGCTTGTGACCAGGAGGGTCAGCTCATTAGCACGTGTATCAACACGCGATAATCACAGAAGTGCTGGAACTTCACAGAAGAAATGGTCTACTTGGCGATGTCCACAGAGGGGGACCCAGAAGGTAAAGGAGGAATGAAGTGCTGAGTTGGTAAAGCCACTGACCCAGGAAGCCACAGCCAACAGGTGGCAAAAACGAGGGTTCATGATCACAGTGTAATGCAGTGTCTACAGACAGCTGCATAATGGTCATAGGACATGACCACCAGGAGGACATACTCTATGGTTCCCTGTGTAAGGGCAAAGTAAAGTTGAGTCATGCAACTGGCATAAGAGATGGGTCTTTTCTGGGCCCCAGAGATTGACCAGCAACTGAGGGATGGAGCTGGTGTGTAGCAGAGATCCAGAAAAGAGAGGTTTGAAAGGAAGAAGTACATGGGAGTGTGGAGATGGGCGTCCAGGTATGACAAGACAGTGGTAAAGAGGTTGCCTATCAATGTCGTCAAGTAGAGCATCAAGATAAGCACAAAGAGAACTACTTCCAGATGAGGCCAATGTGAAAAACCCAGTAGAATAAAGTAGCCTTCATAACTTTCATTTCTCCCCTTGTTACCTGAGGAAAGAATCACATACTTCCCAAAAACATAAGAAAATGCTCCAAGAATCACAGGTACACATGAAAAGGAAGCAAGCCAATTTAAAAGGACTACCACTGTTTAACTCTGGGACAATTTGGGCATTAATAGAAACTATACTAAGAAGTTGAGAGAAGTAAGAATCCACAAGCTCATAGTGAGATAGATATAGATAGATAGATAGATAGATAGATAGATAGATAGATAGATATAAATTATTAGTGGAGAAGAAAAAATTATTCCTGCCAATAGGATTCTAATAATATGTATAGAAGGAATGGTAGAGTTAAAAAAGGTAAATAGATGCTAAAAACTAGTGACTCAAATATGATGAGAATCAGGATATTTACATGCTCTAAAATACCTCCCCACTAATTACTTGTTAATTACAAAATGAAGAATAAACTTCACAAGAGAAAATGTGGATGGACATCACCATAACCAAGATTAGTCAATATTAACAACACCAGTGTTGAGACAAACCATCATCGTGCACCTACTGACATGGTGCTCTGAGCAGGACACAATGTCACTCAGTGACATTCTTGCCAAAAAAGCACAGCCTGATTCCAGCAAGGAAGACACATGAGAGAAACTCAAACTGAGACAAGCTGGACAAAATAGCTGTCCTGTACTCTTAAAAAATATTCTGTTAAATGAAGACAAATAAAGGCTGAGGAACTGGTCCAGACTAAGGAGATCAAAGAGACATGTTATCTAAGTGGGTGGCCCTGGACTGGGAAAACATAGCTAATAATAGCATATTTGAGAGTATTGAAGAAATACAACGATTGACTATGGATTAGATAATAATATTGTATTCATATTACATTTTCTATCTTGTCAACTCTGCTGTGTTATGTAAAATAAAATCCCTGTTCTTAGGAAATAAACATCAAGCGAAAGGGTAAAGGGACATGATGTCTCTTTCTTACTCTCCAATGGCCAGAAAAAGAGATGATGATAGACAGGTAGGTAGTTAGGTAGCTAGGTAGGTCCGTCTGTAGCGGGATAGGAGACATCTTTCTAGGCACAATATAAACTACTGCTGGATCTGTAAATGGTTAATGGTGGTTCTTTGTACCACTTTTGCCACTTGTCTGTAAATTTGAAATTTCACCGGAATAAAAAATTTCACAAATTAAATATAAAATAAAAATGTTTCCACTTTTATATTTTATCCAGATATTTGTCATGTTATAGTAACATAGCTTCTTAACTGTCAATTTTTCATTATCCCAGGGTGATATCTGGGTAAACAGTAACTGGAAAATTCCTCACATAACCTCAGAATAAAATTTCCATGGAACAAATCATCTTTTTTTTTATGAATAGCTTTAGTTTTCTTTTCAATATTTTCATGCTTTTTTTCCATTGATTTGATTATAAAAAACAGAATAATTGTAATCCCAATAATCTCTCAGGGACAAAAAGTCATGATGAACAATATCAAATTTATTACCAATTTCAAAATGTTTTCTGTAGCACCCCTTTATTTTCAGGGGGTAAGTTCCAAGACCCCCAGTGGATTCCTGAAATCAAGTACCAAACCCTACACATACTATTGTTTTCTGATAAATACATGCCTATGATAAAGTTTAAGTTATAAATTTAGGCACAGTAAGAGATTAACAACTGTAATAAAAATAAAACAACAATTTATTGTAGTGAGAGCTATAGGACTATGGTGTATCTCTCAAATATCTGATTGTATTCACCCTTCTTCTCCTTGTGATTCTGTAACACAGATGATGTGACAAGAATGACCCAGGCATGTGACCTAGCGTTGAGCTGCCATTGACCCTCTGATGAAGCCTCAGGAGGATCATCTGCTTCCATAGGCCATGGTTGATCACAGGGTCACTGAAACTACAGAAAGTGTTACCTAAGATAAGGGGATGACTGTACACAGGGCAAAAATTCTGGAGCTTCAGTTAAATATTATTGTAGAAAGAAATTATCTTGTGATTGTTTTTTTGTACTCAGAACTTGTTTCTAAACTGAAAACTAGGGTACAAATCAAATCAAATTAAAAAAAAAAAAACAATGGACACCCATCAATTTACAGATACTTCTGGTATGAAAAAAGCTGGAAATCCTAGGGTTTTTTTTAATTTTTTAACATTTATTTATTTCTTTTGAGAGACAGAGAGAGAGCACAAACAGGGGAGGGGCAGAGAGAGAGGGAGACACAGAATCAGAAGCAGGCTCCAGGCTCCGAACTGTCAGCACAGAGCCCAGCGTGGGGCTGGAACTCATGAACCATGAGATCACGACCTTAGCTGAAGTCAGACCCTTAACCGACTGAGCCACTCAGGTGCCACAGAAAACTTAGTTTTGATGAACATATCTGTGACATGGACTGGGGAGAAAGTGATAGAATGCCTCCCAGAGGACGTGTGAATGGAACTAAATTTTAAAAGACTTTTTAGGAAAAGGAAGATACAAATTCTTTGAGAGAGCAAAGGAGGAAGAGTGTCAGGATGGAGGGAAATAAAAAGTAACTTGATCATAGGGTGTAAAGCTGAGTGTGTGTCTGTCATAGGCCTAACGAAGGTGTCCACATTATTTCTCTCTCCAAGGTGAGAACTGAGATAGTACTTGAATTCTGAGCATAATTTATAATTTCCACATATTTTATTTTCCAGCTTCAGAAGAATTCTGAATATTTATTGAAACTACTGAATGGAGGGGCACCTGGGTGGCGCAGTCGGTTAAGCGTCCGACTTCAGCCAGGTCACGATCTCGCGGTCCGTGAGTTCGAGCCCCACGTCAGGCTCTGGGCTGATGGCTCGGAGCCTGGAGCCTGTTACCGATTCTGTGTCTCCCTCTCTCTCTGACCCTCCCCCGTTCATGCTCTGTCTCTCTCTGTCCCAAAAATAAATAAATAAATAAATAAATAAATAAATAAATAAATAAATAAGAAACTACTGAATGGCTATTTACCTTTTAATATACTTTGCCTAGTGAGTCTTATTTTTGTTAAAAATGAGTCTTATTTTTGTTAATATACTTTGCCTAGTGAGTCATTTTTTTGTTAAAAAAATGTAAGCACTTTCATAAATAGTTACACCTCTTAGATTATTCTTTTTCTCTTGTGGGTTTTGAATCTGTCTTGGGAGAGATTGATGCTATCTTTTCGCCTACAGTTAGTGTGACAGGGCTCTGCCTCATTCAGCTTTGCTGCATGTGTCTCCACCTTCCACAGCCGGGTCTCCCTCACACTTCTTAATAAGCTACAGCAAAAACAGAAGGAAACCACAGCAGAGACACCTGTGGTTGCCTCTCAATTTGCTCACCTTCTATAAATACAACTCTTGAAAAAGATGTTACAAGTGGCTATTTGATTGAGTTGAAGCAGGAAAGTTAGAAACAGTTTGGTCCAAGGCTGTAGGACTGACTCAACTTCAACACTCTTAATCATTAACTAGGTGTTACATGAAGCTAAGCCACTTTCTACAGCTCAGAAACCATCCAGGATAATCACACAAGTGTATTGCTTAAAAATAAATTCCTTGTAAGTAAACAGAAGTTTAGTTCAAGGAATTATTAAGCAATGGGAGAGAGTAATTATAAAGATGTAGAGATCTGTAAAGGGTAACTTGGACCGAGATATAGTATCCAAGAAAATAAACTTGGAAAGGGGGCTCCCTCTCCATGGCTGAGGATCAGACCTCACCAAAGAGGACTGGCTGCAGCCCACTGGGTGAAGACAGCTGCTTTGGCTGAAACAAACAACAGTAACAGATGACAAATCATGAATCACTTCACTTAGGAGTCACTGCCATTTGAGGGATGAAGGAAAAATCCCGAGATTCCTTTTTAATTTCCCTAGAATGGGAGATAATACATCATGAGATATATGATCTCAAATGCCATTGCTCCTTCTAATGAAGATATAACTTTCTCCTTCTTTACACAGTTACCTGGACAACTTAGTGCATTAGCTGAAAGTGTAGCAGTGAGGTGTCTGTTGCATGGCTCATCCTTAGCATTCTACAGAACTTAGAAAGAGGAAGGAGATGAGGGATGAAAGGATACCAGACATGACTAGCAAAAAGTTAGAAACTTTATGGTTTAATTTTCTTCTTACGGGAAGAGAGAGAAATAAAGACTTTATCACTAGTTGCTTTGGTAGGCTATAGAATGAAATATCTTCTTCCTTTTTTTGAGGAAAGGGCACTATGGAGGAAAAGACATGAGTCTTTTCCCTTCTACAAATCACCGGCCAGCTTAATTTTTTCTTATTTTAGTTTTTTAATGCTCTTACCTAGTGCTTAATTACTACTTGCCCATCCTGTCTGTCCACATTCCCTTCATCGGTCTTCATGATCTACACCCTCTTTCTTGGTGGACCTATCTGACCTCTGGTTTTGAAATTGCCAATATAGATGGATGCCCATACCATACATTCTAATCCTCCATATCACCATAGGAGAACAGAGTCTGGAAATTACTATGATTATCATTGCTACAAAAGAGAGTCCTGTGTTAACCAAAAAGATTTGGTTTTGGTTGAAAGGAGGACCTCATTAGAGCATGCAGTGTATCAGGGGTTGGACCCTTTTCCTACTACAATGGGAGGCTTTATGGAAATAAAATAATTCCATTGACATGAGCCATTAGGAGGGTAAATCCCAGCGAGGCAATTATTGCCCTTCCAAGAGTTGTCCTGTTCAGAACAGTTTCTGAGGGATATCTTCCACATGATACCACACTGTTGTACTAATCTAACAATGAATCTACAGACCAACCATCACTGACA
The DNA here is from genome assembly GCF_024362965.1 of Panthera pardus. Taxonomy (NCBI): domain Eukaryota; kingdom Metazoa; phylum Chordata; class Mammalia; order Carnivora; family Felidae; genus Panthera; species Panthera pardus. The sequence goes on from NW_026526732.1 coordinate 107,051,997, forward strand.
AACATGCTTTAAGCTGTGTCGATAGGGAAGAGAATGGGTTGCCCTGAATTACCTGAAATTTCTTCTCCAATTCCTCATCATACTAAGGGCCAAATCTGAGGGATAACTTTTCAGAAATATTCCAATTTGGTGAAGTAAAGGAAGTATGAAACATTTTTTAAATGTAATACAAAAAGACTACAAAAATTTTATCATGATTCACAGTCCATTAGTTCAAGCCCCATGTCGGGCTCTGTGCTGACACCTCAGAGCCTGAAGCCTGCTTTGCATTCTGTGTCTCCCTCTCTCTCTGCCCCTCCCCTGCTCTCTCTGTCTCTAAAAAGTGAATAAATGTTAAAAAAAATTAAAGCATGAGTTTATAAATTGATGAACACTTTTACATTTTACATTGTTTCTACCTAATCTATTCAATTTCTACCAAAGAAAATCTTGGTATAAAAATCATATTATAATAAGATTACATTTTAAAAATATCAAGTTTTGGGGCACCTGGTGGCTCAGTTGGTTAAGCGTCTGATGTCTGTTCAGGTCATGATCTCACGGTTGGTGAGTTCAAACTCTGCATTGGCTCTGTGCTGACACCTCAGAGCCTGGAGCCTGCTTCAGATTCTGGGTTTCCCTCTCTTTCTTCCCCTCCCCTGATCATGCTCTGTCTCTATCTCTCTCTCAAAAAAAGTTAAAAATAGCAATTTTTAGAGACAAATGTGGTATTTCCTTTTCTATTTTATTTTTTTTTTATTTTTTAACGTTTATTTATTTTTGACACAGAGAGAGACAGAGCATGAACGGGGGAGGGTCAGAGAGAGGGAGGCACAGAATCTGAAACGGGCTCCAGGCTCTGAGCTGTCAGCACAGAGCCCGATGCGGGGCTCGAACTCACAGACCGCGAGATCATGACCTGACCCAAAGTCGGCCGCTTAACCGACTGAGCCAACCAGAGGCCCCTCCTTTTCTATATTAAAAGAGTACCAGAAAATAATCTTTGGGTTTCAGTGTTTTTTTTTTTTATTGTGAGAACTCAATAACGAAAACATATAAACATTGTCCACAGTGCTTAATATATAATTTGACAATACATGTTTGCTCCTATTACTGTTATAGTGAATATTATTTTAAACTGCGATTTTAACAATTAAACATTATTCCTTTATTATTCTTTATTGTATGTATTTAAAATATTAAGAATAAAACACTGACATTCTTACAACTCAGAATCATCAACTATTACTAATATCATATTTACTTCCAGCATTTTAACACACAAAATATCACAAATAAAGTCTACGTCCACTTTACCTCTTTCTGACCAGACACCTAACTCAAAAATAACCACTATCATGAGCTTGGTGTTTATGGTTTCAGTTCACTGTAATATATATGAAATATTATTTAAATTTAAATATTAATATTACTAAATACATGTATATTTATACCGTGTTTTCCTACTTTATTGGGGAAGAATTTAACCAGTGATACAATATTAGCAGAATTCACTCAGTCACCAAAATCTGAGAAATGTCTAACCACCTGCGCTGTAGAAGATTATATATTACATATATATTATATATTTTTCATGCTCAGTAACCAGATTTGTACAATAATTTTTTGCCTTTGCCAATCTATTGGGTGCTAGCTGATGTTAAAGATTTTATATGCAATATTATGAACTTGTTGGGACAACATGGATGGCATTAAATGATCTAATTACAGCAAAGTATTTCTAAAGCAGCAGATGTCAACTTTTTGTTTTTCCTCCAAAAACAAGAGATCAAGCATACTGGAAGTGCATGACTTTCAAAGTAACTTCTGGCAGAAATATGGGTTCTGACTCCATACTCAGACTCAAAGGTAAGAAACCAATGCAAAACATTTTAGTTATAAAATCATTATGGCTAGGAGGAGTTCAGATGGCAAAGAAGTAGGGAGACCTGGGGCTTTCATTGTTCCTCAAACACAAATGTATTGAGGTCAGATCACTAGGAACCCCCAGGAAATCAATCTGCAGAGTGGAAGAAGGATCTCCACAGTCAGAGGGAGGCAGCATGGTAGTTGCGAGGTGCATGGACCACGCAGCAGTGGGACTGTTTTTCTGGGACAAAGGACATCAAACATAACATGGAGAGTTTCTACCCAGGAGGAAGGGAGTGGTTTCACATGGTGCCTGGTCCTTTAAGGTTTTGAGTTTTGAATCCCAGCCACGTACCAAAACAAAAACAAAAACCCAGGAAAATCTTGGCACAGGGCAAGCTGACTCACCTTGCTATTCTGTGGGGCTACCTGAACAGTGGGGGGTATGAGATCCCCTGTCTGGGGATGAAATAGGTGACACCCTCACAACACTAACACGTGAGACTTCCTAGAACAGCACAGTGGCCTGCAGTGGAAGCAGGACCCTCTTAACAGAACCCCACCCCGCCGCCTGATAAACGCTCTGTACTGGGACAAGACTGATTCTGAACCAGTGAATCAGGCCGCTCCTCCAGGCCAGCACAAACAACACTACACATGCACAGAAAATAGAATGCATCAAAACATCACCTGCAGGATCCTGGGAAGATGGCAGCATAGGAGGACGCTGGGCTCACAGCGTGTCCTGCTGATCACTTAGATTCCACCTACACCTGCCAAAATAACCCAGAAAACTGCCAGAAGACTAGCAGAATGGAGTCTCCGGAGCCAAGCACAGACGAGAGGCCCACGGAAGAGGGTAGGAAGGGCGGCGAGGTGATGCGCCCTCCATGGACTGGCGGGAGGGAGCGGGGGCGGAGGGGCGGCCCCAGCCAAGCAGAGCCCCTGAGTCTGGCTTGCAAAAGTGGAGGGGCCAGACAGAGTGTGTTCCGACAGCAAGCGGGACCTGACATCTGGAAGGTTATAAGCTAACAGCTCTGCTCGGAAAGCAGGAAGGCTGGAGGACAAAGGGAGGGAGAGTTGTTGAGCCCCGGATGACAGAGCTCAGCTTTGCGGGGTACAAAGGTGCTTGCCAGTGCCATCTCCCTCACCCATCCCCAGCCAAAATCCCAAAGGGAACCAGTTCCTGCCAGGGAACTTGTTTGTACCGCGCAAACACCCAACGCTGTGCTTCTGCAGATCCATCCTTCCTGCGGGTCTGACTCCCTCCCAGTGCCGCAGGGACCCTCCCAAAGCGGATCTCCGAAGGAGAAGCGAGCTGAGCCTACCCCTCCTGCCCCTGTGTACCTTGCCGATCCACCCCAGCTAATATGCCAGATCCCCAGCAACACAAGCCTGGCAGTGTGCAAGTAGCCCAGACGGGACACGCCACCCCACAGTGAATCCCGCCCCTAGGAGAGGGGAAGAGAAGGCACACACCAGTCTGACTGTGGCCCCTGCGGTGGGCTGGAGACAAACATCAGGTCTGACTGCGGCCCACCCACTAACACAAGTAATTCAAGACAGCACAGGGAAGTGCCCTGCAGTCCCGCACCACTCCAGGGACTATCCAAAATGACAAAATGGAAAAATTCCCCTCAGAAAAATGTCCAGGAAATAACAACAGCTAACGAACTGATCAAAAATGATTTAAATAATATAACAGAAAGTGAATTTAGAATAATAGTCATAAAATTAATTGCTGGGCTTGAAAACAGTATAGAAGACAGCAGAGAATCTCTTGCTACAGAGATCAAGGGACTAAGGAACAGCCAGGAGTGGCTAAAAAATGCTATAAACGAGTTGCAAAATAAAATGGAGACAACTACGGCTTGGATTGAAGAGGCAGAGGAGAGAATAGGTGAACTAGAAGATAAAATTATGGAAAAAGAAAAAGCTGAGAAAAAGAGAGATAAAAAATCCAGGAGTATGAGGGGAAAATTAGAGAACTAAGTGACGAACTAAAGAGAAATAATCTACGCATAATTGGTATTCCAGAGGAGGAAGAGAGAGGGAAAGGTGCTGAAGATGTACTTGAAGAAATAATAGCTGAGAACTTCCCGGATCTGGGGAAGGAAAAAGGTATTGAAATCCAAGAGGCACAGAGAACTCCCTTCAGACGTAACTTGAATCGATCTTCTGCATGACATATCATAGTGAAACTGGCAAAATACAAGGATAAAGAGAAAATTCTGAAAGCAGCTAGAGATAAATGTGCTCTAACATATAAAGGGAGACCTATAAGACTTGTGACCGATCTCTCTACTGAAACTTGGCAGGCCAGAAAGGAATGGCAGGAGATCTTCAATGTGATGAACAGAAAAAAAATATGCAGCCCAGAATCCTTTATCCAGCAAGTCTGTCATTTAGAATAGAAGGAGAGATAAAGGTCTTCCCAAACAAACAAAAACTGAAGGAATTTGTCACCACGAAACCAGCCCTACAAGAGATCCTAAGGGGGATCCTGTGAGACAAAGTACCAGAGATGCAAGCTACAAGCATGAAACCTACGGACATCACAATGACTCTAAACCCATATCTTTCTATAATAACACTGAATGTAAGTGGACAAAATGCACCAACCAAAAGCCATAGGGTATCAGAATGGATAAAAAAAACAAGACCCATCTATTTGCTGTCTACAAGAGACTCATTTTAGACCTGAGGACACCTTCAGTTTGAGAGTGAGGGGATGGAGAACTATCTATCATGCCACTGGAAGTCAAAAGAAAGCTGGAGTAGCCTAACTTATATCAGACAAACTAGACTTTAAATTAAAGGCTGTAACAAGAGATGAAGAAGGGCATTATATAATAATCACAGGGTCTATCCATCAGGAAGAGCTAACAATTATAAATGTCTACGCGCCAAATACAGGAGCCCCCAAATATATAAAACAATTACTCACAAACATAAGCAACCATATTGATAAGAATGTGGTAATTGCAGGGGACTTTTACAGAAATGGATAGATCATCTAGACACACGGTCAATAAAGAAACAAGGGCCCTGAATGATACACTGGATCAGATGGACTTGACAGATATATTTAGAACTCTGCATCCCAAAGCAACAGAATATACTTTCTTCTCGAGTGCACATGGAACATTCTCCAAGATAGATCACATACTGGGTCACAAAACAGCCCTTCATAAGTATACAAGAATTGAAATCATACCATGCATACTTTCAGACCACAATGCTATGAAGCTTGAAATCAACCACAGGAAAAAGTCTGGAAAACCTCCAAAAGCATGGGGGTTAAAGAACACCCTACTAAAGAATGAATGGGTCAACCAGGCAATTAGAGAAGAAATTTAAAAATATATGGAAACAAATGAAAATGAAACTACAACAATCCAAACGCTTTGGGATGCAGCAAAGGCAGTCCTGAGAGGAAAATACATAGCAATCCAGGCCTAACTCAAGAAACAAGAAAAATCCCAAATACAAAATCTAACAGCACACCTAAAGGAAATAGAAGCAGAAAAGCAAAGACAGCCTAAATCCAGCAGAAGAAGAGAAATCATAAAGATCAGAGCAGAAATAAGCAATATAGAATCTAAAAAAACTGTAGAGCAGATCAACGAAACCAAGAGTTGGTTTTTTGAGAAAATAAACAAAATTGACAAACCTCTAGCCAGGCTTCTCAAAAAGAAAAGGGAGAGGACCCAAATAGATAAAATCATGAATGAAAATGGAATTATTACAACTAATCCCTCAGATACAAGCAATTATCAGGGAATACTATGAAAAATTATATGCCAACAAACTGGACAACCTGGAATAAATGGACAAATTCCTAAACACCCACACTCTTCCAAAACTCAATCAGGAGGAAATAGAAAGCTTGAACAGACCCATACCCAGTGAAGAAATTGAATCAGTCATAAAAAATCTCCCAACAAATAAGAGTCCTGGACCACATGGCTTCCCTGGGGAGTTCTACCAGACATTTAAAGCAGAGATAATACCTATCCTTCTCAAGCTATTCCAAAAAATAGAAAGGGAAGGAAAACTTCGAGACTCATTCTATGAAGCCAGTATTACTTTGATTCCTAAACCAGACAGAGACCCAGTAAAAAAAGAGAACTACAGGCCAATATCCCTGATTAATATGGATGCAAACATTCTCAATAAGATACTAGCAAATCGAATTCAACAGCATATAAAAAGAATTATTCACCATGATCAAGTGGGATTCATTCCTGGGATGCAGGGCTGGTTCAACATTCACAAATCTATCAACGTGATACATCACATTAATAAAAGAAAAGAGAAGAACCATATGATCCTGTCAATCAATGCAGAAAAGGCATTTGACAAAATTCAGCACACTTTCTTAATAAAAACCCTTCAGAAAGTCGGGATAGAAGGAACATACTTAAACATCATAAAAGCCATTTATGAAAAGCCCACAGCTAACATCATCCTCAATGGGAAAAACTGAGAGCTTTTTCCCTGAGATCAGGAACACGACAGGGATGTCCACTCTCACCACTGTTGTTTAACAGTGTTGGAAGTGCTAGCATCAGCAATCAGACAACAAAAGGAAATCAAAGGCATCCAAATTGGCAAAGATGAAGTCAAGCTTTCACTTTTTGCAGATGACTTGATATTATACATGGAAAACCCAATAGACTCCACCAAAAGTCTGCTAGAACTGATACATGAATTCAGCAAAGTTGGAGGATAAAAGATCAATGTACAGAAATCAGTTGCATTCTTATACACTAATAATTAAACAACAGAAAGAAAATAAAGAAACTGATCCCATTCACAACTGCACCAAGAAGCATAAAATACCTAGGAATAAACCTAACCAAAGATGTAAAATATATGTATGCTGAAAATTATAGAAAGCTTATGAAGGAAATTGAAGAAGACAAAAGAAATGGAAAAACATTCTGTGCTCATGCATTGGAAGAATAAATTTGTGTTAACATGTCAATACTACCCAAAGGTATCTACACTTTCAATGCAATCCCAATCAAAATTGCACCAGCATTCTTCTCAAAGCTAGAACAAGCAATCCTAAAATTTGTATGGAACCACAAAAGACCCCGAATAGCCAAAGTAATTTTGAAGAAGAAGACATCACAATCCCAGACTTTAGCCTCTACTACAAAGCTGTAATAATCAAGACAGCATGGTATTGGCACAAAAACAGACACATAGACCAATGGAATAGAATAGAAACCCCAGAACTAGACCCACAAAAGTATGGCCAGCTCATCTTTGACAAAGCAGGAAAGAACATTCAATGGAAAAAAGACAGTCTCTTTAACAAATGGTGCTGGGAGAACTGGACAGCAACATGCAGAAGGTTGAAACTAGACCACTTTCTCACACCATTCACAAAAATAAACTCAAAATGGATAAAGGACCTGAATGTGAGACAGGGAACCATCAAAACCTTAGAGGAGAAAGCAGGAAAAGACCTCTCTGACCTCAGCCGTAGCAATCTCTTACTCGACACATCCCCAAAGGCAAGGGAATTAAAAGCAAAAGTGAATTACTGGGACCTTATGAAGATAAAAAGCTTCTGCACAGCAAAGGAAACAACCAACAAAACTAAAAGGCAACCAACGGAATGGGAAAAGATATTTGCAAATGACATATCGGACAAAGGGCTAGCATCCAAAATCTATAAAGAGCTCACCAAACTCCACACCTGAAAAACAAATAACCCAGTGAAGAAATGGGCAGAAAACATGAATAGACACTTCTCTAAAGACGACATCCAGATGACCAACAGGCACATGAAAAGGTGTTCAACGTCGCTCCTTATCATCAGGGAAATACAAATCAAAACCACACTCAGATATCACCTCACGCCAGTCAGAGTGGCCAAAATGAACAAATCAGGAGACTATAGATGCTGGAGAGGATGTGGAGAAACGGGAACCCTCTTGCACTGTTGGTGGGAATGCAAATTGGTGCAGCCACTCTGGAAAACAGTGTGGAGGTTCCTCAAAAAATTAAAAATAGACCTTCCCTATGACCCAGCAATAGCACTGCTAGGAATTTACCCAAGGGATACAGGAGTGCTGATGCATAGGGGCACTTGTACCCCAATGTTTATAGTAGCACTCTCAACAATAGCCAAATTATGGAAAGAGCCTAAATGTCCATCAACTGATGAATGGATAAAGAAATTGTGGTTTATATACACAATGGAGTACTACGTGGCAATGAGAAAGAATGAAATATGGCCCTTTGTAGCAACGTGGATGGAACTGGAGAGTGTGATGCTAAGTGAAATAAGCCATACAGAGAAAGACAGATACGATACCATATGTTTTCACTCTTATGTGGATCCTGAGAAACTTAACAGAAACCCATGGGGGAGGGTAAGGAAAAAAAAAGAGTTTAGAGTGGAAGAGAGCCAAAGCATAAGAGATTCTTAAAAACTGAGAACATACTGAGGGTTGATGGGGGGTGGGAGGGAGGGGAGGGTGGATGATGGATATTGAGAAGGGCACCGTTTGGGATGAGCACTAGGTGTTGTATGGAAACCAATTTGACAATAAACTTCATATATTGAAAAAATAAAAAAAAAAAGCATCACCTGCAATTATGACAGTAATAGAACCAGGCTTACATAATTTTTTCTTTCCTTTTTTTTCTTTTGGAACCTGGCCCATAGTTTTTGTTTGTTTGTTTGTTTCATTGTTTGTTTGTTTTTTCCCCTTCCTTTCCTTTTTTCTTTCTCTCTGTCTTCTTTTTATTTTTTCCTGGAGCAGCTTCTTTTTTTCTCTTTCTTTTTCTTTTTTTTTAATTTTTTTCAACATTTATTTATTTTTGACAGAGACAGAGTACGAGTGGGTTTGAGGGGCAGAGAGAGAGGGATACACAGAGTCCGAAGCAGGCTCCAGGCTCCAAGCTGTCAGCACAGAGCCTGATGCGGGGTTCGAATTCACAAACCCTGAAATTATGACCAGAGCCCAAGTCAGACACGCAACAGACAGAGCCACCCAGGCGCCCCTTTTTCTTATTTTTTTCTTTATTTTCTTTGTTTTTCTTGAGAATCAGGCTTACGGTTTTTTGACTGAGTATGTTTTATTTCTTTTCTTACTCTCTCAATCTCATTCGCACTCTCTCTCTTTTCTGCATTAAGCTTTTAAAATTCTTTTTCAGGCCTGTTTTAACCAACCATCAAAGCACACTTAGTTAATGTTCCAAACACTCCCCACTTCCAGCAAGAAGGACTTCTGCAGAGGAATGACCAGGGGAAAGAGCAGCCAAAACACAACAGTAGAATGCACACAGCATACACCAGAAACACTTCCTACACTGCCAGGTCCTGAACAGGATATATATATAACCCTAACGCTAACCCTTTTTAATATAGCATTATTCTCAGGTGCAGGAAACATAACAATCTTTCAAAACAAGTGAAAGATAGAAACCTAGCCAAAATGACAACACACAGGAATTCTCCCTAAAAGAAAAGTCAAGAAGAAAACACAGCCAGGGACTTGCTCAAAACAGATATAAGCAATATATCTGAACAACAATTTAGAACAGTAGTAATAAGAACACTAGCGAGGTTTGAAAAAGGCTTGAAACATTTTCTACACAGATAAAAGACCTAAAACCTAGTCAGGCTGAAATAAAAAAAATTGCTATAACTGAGATTCAAAACCAACTAGATATAGTCACACTGAGGACTGAAGAAGCAGAGGAGAAAATAGGTTATATAGAAGAAAAATTGTGGAAAATAAGGAAGCTGAAACGAAGAGGGAAAGGAAACTATTGGATCATGAAGGGAGACTTGGGGAACTCCGTGATTGCATCCAGGGAAAGAATATCTGTATCACAGGATCCCAGAAGAAGAGTGTGATAAAGGGGCAGAACGTTTATTGAACAAATTTTAGCTGAGAACTCCATGGATCTGGGGAAGGAAACAGGCATTCAAGTTCCAAGAGGCACAAAGGACTCCCCCCAAAATCAACAAAAACAGGTCAACACCATGACACATCATAGTAAAATGCGCAAAATACAAATGTAAAGAGAGAATTCTGAGAGCAGCTAAGGATAAAAGGTCACTAACCTACAAATGTAGGCATATAACATTGACAGCAGACCTGTCCATGAAACTTGGCAGGCTGGAGGGAGTGGCAGAAAATATTCAATGTGATGAATGGGGAAAATATTTAGCCAAAAATTCTTTATCCAGCAAGGCTGTCATTCAGATTAGAGGGAGAGGAGTGTGTGGATGGCTCAGTTGGTTCAGGGTCCAACAGGCTCAGGTCATGATCTTGTGATTCATGGGTTTGAGCCCTGCATAGGGCTCAGTCCTGACAGCTCAGAGCCTGCAGTCCTCTTCAGATTCTGTGTCATCCTCTCTCTCTGTCCTTCCCCTGCTCTCTCTCTCTCTCTCTCTCTCTCTCTCTCTCTCTCTCTCTCTCACACACACACACACACACACACACACAAATAAATAAACAGCAGGGCCAAGATGGCGGAACAGCATGGAAGGGTTTTTTTTGTTTTTGTTTTTGTTTTTTGCATCTCTCATCCCTGAAATGCAGCCAGATCAACACTAAACCATCCTGCACACCTAGAAAACGGATTTGAGGATTACCACAACAATCTGCACAACCTGAACCACAGAACTCAGCAGATGCATGGTGCACAGAGGTGAACTGGGGGAGAGAGAAGCCCTGGAGGGCAGGGAACTGTTTTTGCTTGTGGACAGGATAGGGAGAATACGCCAAAACCACTCCCCTCAATCCAAAAGCATCTGGAGATAAAGTGGAAAAGTGGAAACAGCTGCAGGGACTGAACTAAAAAGGAATAAAGTAGAGGGTTTAAATTCCATTAAGACTCTATAAACAGGGAAGAGCAGAGTCTGAAACTCCACAGTTTGATACCTGGCGGTGCTCTGGTGGGAAGGCAAATCCCCAGGAGCAGAGTGGGGTCTGGGGGTCTTTGGGCCATACAGGGAGAGGCAGTTCCCCTGCTGGGAGGACATTGGGTTAAAGGCTGCATGGCCTCCCCACAGGCAAAGTTCCCAGCAGATCCCAGAGTGCAACCACATTTGCTGGTGCTGGATGAAGGTCCTTAAGGGTGAAGCCTGGTACCAGATGTGTTGTGATTTTCCATAATCCCTGAAACGCTGCTACTTCATGATCATGTGAACTTTTTCTAGGGTGGGCTGGCACCCAGTCGCTGCATATCAGCAGCAGCACAGTCTGGCTAATGTTCCTGGGTGCAGCCAGCAACCTGGATTGCTCAGCAAGCTCTGCCCCCAGAGGATCTCAATGGGTCAAAGCTGCAGACCTCTGAAGTGAGGCGTGGAGAAACACAGCACCATTTGAGATAAAACTCAGGGATGAGGTGCTGTCTGGCAGGCTGACAGCTTGGTCACAGACAATGTAGAATCCAGGAGTGGATGGAAGCCGGAGACAAAGGGTGGGTGCTTGGTTGCATCTCAGGAGAGTTTGGATACTAGAGACCGGCCAGCTGGGTGATGCCATTTTCACCCCTCCTGCACATGCGCATACATGCCTACATGCACCACAGCAATCCACCCCAGTAAGCTAAGCAAAGCCATCTAGTGGAGAACAGAGCCATTGCACTAAGCCCCACCCAACTGGGCCAACAGCAGTCTTGAGGAACACAAGTCTCTCCACCTGCTTAGTTTAGGGAATTTAAAGTGCTTCATAGCCTGACTACTACGGTAAACCAGATGTAATTTCCATTGTATTTTATTCTGTTCACTGGTCCTACTATTCAATTTTTTTCTTTCTTTCTTTTCTTTTCTTATTCTTGAATAAAGAAAGAGAAAAAAATTTTATTTTCCATTTTTATTAAAAGATTTTTTATAATATTTTTCTACTGTATTTTTTACTTTTATAAATTTTTTAAATTCTATTTTACTTTCATCATTTCATTTTATTCTATACTATTGTATTTATTTTTTTCAAATTTTCACTTTCTTTTTCTTTTTTCCCTTTTTTATATTTTCTTTTTTCTTATCTTTCCCTTTTTTTCTCTAATCTATTAAGCTTCTGTCAATAACCAGACCAAAACACACCTAGGATCTAGCAAATTTATTTGATTTCTTTGTGTTGTTTTTAATTTTTTAATTTTAATTTTTTTACTTTACTAATTCCTTTTCTTCCTTCAAAATTACAAAATGAAGGAATTCACTGCAAAAGAAAGAACAGGAAGAAATGACACCCAGGAAGTCAATCAACACAGATAAAAGCAAGATGTCTGAACCAGAAGTGAGAATCATGATAATAAGAATATTAGCTGGGGTTGAAAATAGATTAGAATCCTTTTCTGCAAATATAAAAGATGTAAAAGTTAGTCAGAATGAAATAAAAGATGCTATAACTGTGCTACAATCCCGAATGGTTGACACAGGGGCAGGGATGGATGAGGCACAGCACTGAATCAGCGACACACAGAGGACAAACCTAGGGAGAGTAATGAAGCAGAAAACAGGAGGGAGACCAAGGCAAAAGAGCATGAAATAAAAATTAGAGAACTCAGTGACTCATTAAAAAGGAATAATATCAAAATCTTAATGGTCTCAGAAGATGAAGAGAGAAAAACGGGTAGAAAAGTTATGTGAACAAATCATAGTGGAAAACTTCCTTAACCTGGGAAAAGACAGACATCAAAATCCAGGAAGCAGAGAAATCCCATTAGATTCAACAAAAATCGTTCATGAACAAGGCATATAGAAGTCAAATTCACAAAGTACACAGACAGGGAAAGAATCATGAAAACAGCAAGGGAAAAAAAGTCCTTAACCTGCGAGGGAAGACAGATCAGGTTCACAGAAACATGGCAGACCAGAAAGGAGTGGCAGAATATATTCAATGTGCTAAACTGGAAAAATATGCAGCCAAGAATTCTTTATCCATCAAGGCTGTCATTCAGAATAGAAGGAGAGATAAAAAGTTTCCCAGACAAACAAAAATTAAAGGAGTTTGTGACCACTAAACCATGCCTGCAAGAAATTTTAAGGGGGACTCTCTGAGGGAATAAAAGATGAAAAAAAAGGACCAAAAGCAACAAAGACTAGAAAGGCCCAGAGAACTAGAAAGACCAGAAACTCCAAGTCTACAGGCAACATAATGGCAATAAATTCATATCTTTCAGTACTCACTCTAAATATCATTGGTCTAAATGCTCTAACCAAAATACATAGGGTAACAGAATGGATAAGAAAACAAGATCCATCTATATGCTGTTTGCAAGAGACCCATTTTAGACCTAAAGACACCTTCAGATTGAAAGTACGGGGATGGAAAACCATCTATCATGCTAATGGTCACCAAAAGATAGAGTAGCCATACTTATATCAGACAATCTAGATTTTAAAATAAAGACTGTAACAAAAGATGAAGAAGGGCACTATATCATAATTCAGGGGTGTATACACCAAGAAGACCTAACAATTGTAAACATTTATGCTCCAAAAATGGAAAACCCACATATATAAATCAATTAATCACAAACTTAAAAAAAAACATTGATAATAATACTATAATATTAGGGTACTTCAAAACCCCACTTGTATCAATAGACAGATCATCTAAACAGAAATCAACAAGGAAATAATGGCTTTGAATGACACTGGACTGGATCAACTTCACATATATTCAGAACATTTCATCCTAATGCAGCAGAATACACATTCTTCTCCAGTGCACATGGAATGTTTTCCAGAATAGATCACATACTGGGACACAAATCAGCCCTCAACAAACACAAGATGGTGATCATACCTTGTATATTTTCAGACCAAAAACTACGAAACTTGAAATCAACCAGAAGAAAACATTTGGAAAGATAACAAATACGTGGAGAAGAAAGAACATCCTACTAAAGAATGAATGGACTAACCAAGAAGTTAAAGAGGAAATTAAAAAGTACATAGAAGCTAATGAAAATGATAACATCACAGCCCAAAGCTTCTGGGATGCAGAAAAGGCAAAGGAAAGTATATAGCAATCCAGGCCTTCCTTAAGAAGGAAGAAAGGTCTCAGATACACAATCTAACTTTACACTGCAAAGAGCTGGAAAAAGAACAGTAAATAAAATAGAAAACTATCAGAAGACAGGAAATAATAAAGATTAGAGCAGAAATCAATGCTATCAAAAAAAAGAAAGACAAAACAAAACAAACAAACAAACAAACAACAACAATAAAAACAGAACAGATCAATGAAACCAGAAGTTGGTTCTTTGAAAGAATTAACAAAATTGATAAATCCACAGTCATAGCCAGTTTGATCAAAAAGAAAAAGATAAGGATTCACATAAATAAAATCATGATAGAAAGAGGAGATATCACAACCAACACTGCAGAAATACAAACAATAATAAGAGGATATTATGAGCAATTATATGCCAATAAAATGGGCAATCTGGAATAAATTGACAAATTCCTAGAAAAATATCAACTACTAAAACTGAAATAGTAAGAAATAGAAAATTTTCACAGACCCATAACCAGTCACAAAGTCAAAATAGTAATAAAAAATCTCCCAAAACACAAGAGTCCAGGACCAGATGGTTCCCCAGGGGAATTGTACCAAACATTTAAAGAATAGTTAACACCTATTCTTTTGAAGCTTTCCAAAAAAATAGAAATACAAGGAAAACTTACAATCTCATTCTATGAGGCCAGAATTACCTTGATTCCAAAACCAAAGACCCCACTAAAAAGGAGAACTTTAGACCAATTTCCCTGATGAATGTGGATGCAAAATACTCAAAATACTAGCCAACCAGGCCAAAGATACATTAGAATTATTCACGACCAACTGGGATTTATACCTGGGTTGCAGGGCTTGTCCATTATCCACAAAACAATAAATGTCATACATCACAATAATACAAGAAAGGACAAGAACCACATGACCCTCACAATAGATGCAGAGAAAGATTTAACAAAGTACAGCATCCTTTCTTGATAAAAACCCTCAGGAAAGTAGGGAAAGAAGGATCATACCTCATAAAAGCTAGATCATAAAAGCCTTATATGAAAGACACACTGCTAATATCATCAACGATGGGGAAAAACTGAGAGCTTTACCCCTAAGGTCAATAACACAACAGGGATGTCCACTCTCATCACTGTTATTCAACATAGTATTCAAAGTCTTGGCCTCAGCAATCAGACAACACAAAGAAATAAAAGGATTCCAAATTGGCCAGGAGGAAGTCAAAATTTCACCCTTTGCAGATGACATAAACTTCTATATGGAAAAGACAAAAGATTCCACTATAAAACTGCTAGAACTGATTTATGAATTCAGCAAGATAGCAGGATATAAAATCAATGTACAGAAATTGGCTTAATTCCTATATACAAATAATGAAGCAACAGAAAGAGAAATCAAGGAATTGATCTCATTTACAATTGTACCAAAAAATATAAAATACGTAAGTATAAACCTAACTAAAGATGTGAAAATCTCTACACTGAAAACTATAGAAAGCTTACAAAAGAAATTGAATAAGACACACACAAAAAAACCGGAAAAATATTCCATGCTCCTGGATTGAAAGAACAAACACTGTAAAATATCAATACTACCCAAATCAATCTACATATTTAATGCAATCCCTATCAAAATAACACCAGCATCCTTCACAGAGCTAGAACAAACAATCCTAAAACTTGTATGGAACCAGATAAGACCCCGAATAGCCAAAGCAATCTTGAAAAAGAAATTCGAAGCTGGAGGCATCACACTCCTGGACATCAAGATGTATTACAAATATGTAATCATCAAGACAGTATGGTACTGGCACAAAAACAGACACTCATATCAATGGAACAAAATAGAGAACCCAGAAATGGACCCACAAGTATATGGTCAACTAATCTTTGACAAAGTGGGAACCAATATCTAATGGAATAAGGACACTCTCTTCAGCAAATGGTGCTGGGAAAACTGGACAGCGACATGCAGAAAAATGAAACTGGACCACTTTCTCACACCATACACAAAAATAACCTCAAAAAGGAGGAAAGACCTACACATAAGACAGGAAGAAATCAAAATCCTAGAGGAGAGAGCAGGCAAAAACCTCTTTGACCTCGGCCACAGCAACTTCTTACTCAACACGCCTCCGGAGGCAAGAGAAACAAAAGCAAAAATGAACTACTGAGACCTCATCAAAATAAAAAGCTTCTGCACAGCAGAAGAAACAATCAGCAAAACTAAAAGGCAACTGACAGAATGGGAGAAGATATTTGCAAGTGACATAGAGAAAGGGTTAGTATCCAAACTCTATAAAGAACTTATCAAACTCAACACCTCAAAAACAATTCAGTGAAGAAATGGGCACAAGTCACGAATAGACACTTGTCCAAAGAAGACATCCAGATGGCCTACAGACACATGAAAAAATGCTAAACGTCACTCATCATCAGGGAAATACAAATAAAAACCACAATGAGATACCACCTCATACCTGTCAGAATGGCTAACACTAACAACTCACAACAAAAGATGTTGGCGAGGATGTGGAGAAAGAGGATCTCTTGCACTGCTGGTGGGAATGCAAACTGGTGCAGCCACTCTGGAAACAGTATGTAGGTTCCTCAAAAATTTAAAAATAAAACTACCCTATGACCCAGCAATTAAACTACTAGGTATTTACACAAGGGATACAGGTGTGCTGTTTTGAAGGGGCACATGTACCCCAATGTTTATAGCAGCACTATCAACAATAGACAAAGTATGGAAAGAGCCCAAATGTCCATCACCAGATGAATAGATAAAGAAGATGTGGTATACATATACAAAGGAATATTACTTGGCAATCAAAAAGAATGAAATCTTGCCATTTGCAACTATGTGGATGCAACTGGATGGTATTATAGTAAGTGAAATCAGTCAGTCAGAGGAAGAAAAATATCATATTACTTCACTTGTATGAGGAAGTTAAGATACTAAACATATGAACCTAGAGGAAGGGAAGCAAAAAGAATATAAAAACAGGAAGGGTGATAAAACATAAGAGACTTAAATATAGAGAACAAACAGAGGGTTGTTGGAGGGGTTTGGGAGGGGGGATGGATTAAATGGGTACAGGGCATTTAGGAATCTACTCCTAAAATCATTGCTGCGCTATATGCTAACTAACTTTGATGTAAATTAAATAATAAATAAATTTAAAGTAATAATACTAAATAAACAATTAAAAAATTTTAAGAATAGAGAGAGAGATAAAGACTTCCCAAAACAAATATTACAGAAGTTCATGACAAACCAGTCCTGCAAGAAGTTTTAAGGGGAATTCTGAATGGAGAAAATACAGCAAAGCATTAAAGACTAGAAAGGACCAGAAAACATCACCACAGGTACCAAATCTATAAGCAACACATATCACTAAATTTAAAACTTTCAATAATCACTCTCACTCTGAATGTGTAAATGGACTAAATGCTCCAAAAAAATACATAGGGGGGCTCCTGGGTGGCTCAGTCAGTTAAGCATCTGATTTTGGCTAAGGTCATGATCTCATGGTTTGTAAGTTTGAGACCTGCATTGGGCTCTGTGCTTACAGCTCAGAGCCTGGAGCCTGCTTCGGATTCTATGTCTCCCTCTCTCTCTGCCCTTCCCCTGCTCATGCTCTGTCTCTCAGTAATAAATAAATGTTAAAAAATATATAGGATATCAGAATGGATAAAAAGCCAAGATCCACCTATATGCTGTCTGCAAAAGACTAACTTTAGGCCTAAAGACACAGGCAGATGGAAAGTGAGGAAAGAGGCACCTGAGTGGCTCAGTCAACTAGGCACCGGACACTTGATCTCAAACAGGTAATGATCTTAGTGTCTGTGGGATCAAGGCCCACGTCGGGCTCTGTGCTGACAGTGTGGAGCTTGCTTAGGATTCTCTCCGTTTCTCTGCCCCTCCACCACTCACACTGTCTCAAAATAAATGAATAAACTTAAAAAAAAGTGAGAGGATGTGGAACCATCTAGTATGTTAATAGACATCAAAAGAAAGCCAGAGTAGCCATACTTATATCAGACAAACTAGATATTAAACAAAGATATTAAACTAGATATTAAACAAAGACAAACTAGATATCAGACAAACTAGATATTAAACAAACTAGATATGTAACAAGAGATGAAGAAGGGCATTATGTCAAAATTAAGGGATCTATCCATTCAGAAGATCTAACAATTGTAAATATTTATTCCCTCAACTTGAAAGCACCCACATATATAAATCAATTAACAACAAACGTAAAGAAACTCATTAACAATAACATGATAATATCAGGGAACTTTAACAACCCACTTATAGCAATGGACATATCTTCAGAAAATCAACAACAAGAAAATGCCTTTGAATGATACACGAGACTCGGTGGGCTTAACAGATATATGCAGAACACTTCACTCTACAGCAGCAGGAGACACATTTTTTAATTTTTTAAATTTGTTTTACATTTATTTATTTATTTATTTATTTATTTATTTATTTATGAGAGACAGAGAGAGACAGAGCACAAGCAGCGGAGGGGCAGAGAGAGAAGGAGACACAGAATCCGAAGCAGGCTCCAGGCTCCGAGCTGACAGCACAGAGCCTGACGCGGGGCTCAAACTCACAAACTGTGAGATCATGACCTGAGCTGAAGTCGGACACTCAACCTACTGAGCCACCCAGATGCCCCGAGACACATTTTTATAGTGCACATGGAATATTCTCTAGAATAGGTCATATAAGGTCATATAATGTCATATAAGGTCATATAAGTCCTCAATAATTACAAAAAAATCAAGATCATATCATGCATATTTTCAGATCACAATGTTATGAAACTTGAAGTCAACCACAAGAAAAAAAATGGAAAAGCCCTTAAATGGATGGAAGTTAAATAACATCCTATTAAACAGTGAATGGGTTAACCAGGAAATTAAAGGAAAAATAAAAAATTACATGTAAGCAAATGAAAATTAAAACAGGACAGTCCAAACACTTTGGGATTCAGCAACGGCAGATCAAGGAGAGAAGTGTATTGTAATTCAGGCCCATCGTAATAAGCAAGAAAGGTCCCAAGTACACAATCTAAACTTACACCTAAAAGAGATAGAAAGGGAGCAGCAAATAAAGCTTAAAGCCAGCAGAAGAAGGGAATTATAACATGTTAGAGAAGAAATAAATGATACCAAAATGAACAAACAAAAAAAACAGAGGAACAAATCAATGAAACCAAGAGGTGATGCTTTGAATAAATAAATACAATTGATAACCTCCTAGCCATACTTCTCAAAGGAAAAGAGAAAGGACCCAAATAGATAAAATCACAAATGAAATGGGGGAGATCACAACCAACACTGCAATACAAACAATTATAAGAGAATACTATGAAAAATTATATACCAACAAACTGGGTAATCTGGAAAAAATGGGCAAATTCCTAGAAACTCACATAACACCAAAACTGAAAAAGAAGAAATACAAATTTGAGCTGACCCATATCCAGCCAAGAAATTTAATCACTAGTCAAAAATATCACAACAAACAAGAATCCTAGGCCAGCTGGCTTCTACGGGAATTCTACCAAATATTTAAAGAAGAGCTATTACCTATTCTTCTCAAATGGTGTCCAAAAATAGAAATGTAAGGAAAGCTTCCAAACTCATTCTATGATGCCAGCATTATCTTGATTCCAAAACCAGACAAAGACCCCACTAAAAAGGAGAATTACAGGCTAAAATCCCTGATGAAACTGGATCGGAAAATTCTCAACAAGATAGTAGCAAATGGAATTCAAGAATTATACACCACAATAATTAAAGAATTATACATCATAATAAGTGGGGTTTATTCCTGGGCTGCAGGGCTGGTTCAATATTGGCAAAACAATCAACATGATACACCATATTAATGTAAGAAAGAATAAGAAGCACATGATCCTGCAAATAGATTCAGAAATGGCATTTGACAAGATACAGCATCTGTTCTTGGTTTAAAAAAAAAAACAACTCAACAAAGTAGGGATATATGGAACATACCTCAGCAACATAAAGGCCTTATACAAAAAACCCACAGTTAATATCATTCTCAATGGGGAAAAACTTAGAGCCTTTCCCCTAAGGTCAGAAACCAGACAATGATGCCCACTCTCACCAATACTATTTAACATAGTATGGGAAGACTTAGCCCTAAACAATCAAATAACAAAAAGACATAAAGAACATCCAAATTGGCAAGGAGGGATTCAAACTTTCACTATTTGAAGATGACATGATACTCTATGTAGAAATGCCAAAAGGCTCTACCAAAAAATTATTAGAACTTATACATGAATCCAGCAATGTTCCAGGATGTTTCTATAAAACAGAAACAATACAGAAGAAAAATAAATCAAAGATTTTATCCCATTTACAATTGCACCAAAAACAATAAGGTACCTAGGAATAAACTTAACTAAATAGGGAAAAGATCTGTACTATGAAAACTGTAGGACAATTATGAAAGAAAATGAAGAGAACAGAAGAAATGAAAAAGCATTCTATCCTCATGGACTAAAGGACAAACAATGTTAAAATGTGTATACAACCCAAATGACTCTATACATATGATGCAATCTCTATCAAAATACCACCAGCTTTTTATACAGAGCTAAAACAAACAATCCTAAAATTTGTAGAGAACCACAAAAGACCCTGAATAGCCAAATCAATGCTTAAAAATAAAAATAAACCTAAAGGCATCATGATTCTGGATTTGAAGCTATATTACAAAGTAGCCATTAAGAAAGTATGGTACTGGTACAAAAGCAGACATGTAGATCAATGGAACAGAATGGAAAACCCAGAAGTGGACCCATAACTGTGTTGTCAACTAATCTTCAACAAGGTAGGGAAGAGTATCAATTGGAAAAAGACAGTCTCTTCAACAAATGATGCTGAGAATATTGGATGGCAACATGCAGAAGAATGAAACGTGACCACTTTCTGACACCATGCACAAAAATAAATTCAAAAATGGATGAAAGACCTAAACGTGAGACAGGAAACCTTCAAAATCCTACACAAGAACACAGGCAGAAACCTCTGTGACTTGGCTATAGCAACTTCTTACTAGACACATTGAGGAAGGCAAGACAAACCAAAACAAAGATGAACTATTGGGACATCATAAAAAATAAAAACTTCTGCACAATGAAGGAAACAACCAACAAAATAAAAGGCAGCCCATGGAATGGGAGAAGGTTTTTACAAATAACATATCAGATAAAAGGTTAGTATTCAAAATGCATAAAGAACTTACCAACTCAACACCCAAAAAAGAAACAACCTAGTTATGATTGAGCAAAAGGCATGACAGACTTTTCCAAAGAAGACAGCCAAATGGCTAACAGACACATGAAAAGATGCTCAGTATCAATCATCAGGGAAATACAAATGAAAACAATGATGAACTACCACCTAACACCTGTCATAATGGATCAAATTAATGACACATGAAACAACAAGTGTTGGTAAAATGTGGAGAAAAGTGAACCCTCTTGCACTGCTAGTGGGAATGAAAACTGGTGCATTCTATCCTACAATCCTGGAATTGCACTTTTATGTATTTACCCAAAGGATACAAAAATACAGATTTAAAGGGGTACATATACCCAAGTGTTTATAGCAACATTGTCAACAATAGCCAAATCATAGAAAGAGCTCAAATGTCCATCAACCTATGAATGGATAAACAAGGTGTAGTGTGTGTGTGTGTGTGTGTGTGTGTGTGTGTGTGTGTAAAATGGAATATTACTCAGCCATCAAAAATAATGGAATCTTGTCATTTGCAACAGTGTAGATGGGACTAGAATGTATTATGGTAACCAAAGTAAGTCAATAAGAGAAAGACAAATAGTACACAATGTCGCTTATATGTGGAATTTAAGGAACAAAACATGAACATATGGGAAAGGGGGAAGAAAAGAGTGAAAGAATCCACAAGCGACTCTTAAAAATAGAGAACGGAGGGTTGAGGGAGGGAGGCGGTTGGGTGATAGACTGGATGGGTGATGGGTATTAAGGAGGGCAGTTGTTATAATGAGCACTGGGTATTGTATATAAGTGATGAATCACTGAATTCTATTCCAATGTAGAACTGAAACCAATATTGCTACATATATTAACTAGCTAAAATTATAATTAAAATTAAAAAATAAAGAAAGGAATCATCATAGACCACAGGGCACAAGTCACATGAAGGAGACCAGAGTGGACAAATGATATTAATTCATCTCTATGGAGTTCTGATAAATGGAGTGTTTTATTTGAGAAGAATGCAAATAACCACAGATCGTAAACTGAAACATCAGGTGTGGAGTGTCACCTGCACCAAGCTCTAGGCACTGGTGTTTATTTACTGTTGATATGACTTCCTTCCCCTTATATTTGTGAGGTTTCAGGAAAAACAACACACACCAATGGTGAGAACACACACCAGCAATGTAAGGTGTGACAACACCACTGAGGCTGGGAGAGAACAAGACTTAGGGCCACTGGGATGCGAGACCTGTCCACTCTCATCTCACCAAGATAAATTTTAACATCAAATGAAAAAAATTCAGATGGAATTAGAAGGCTCTATCAAAAATTATCTCATTACCTGCCTTCTAAGGCTCTTCCTGGTCATTTATAAGATTACTAGGCTCACATACGGTCCAGATCCTATAAGATCAAGTTAATAAGAATTAGTTAATTCTTTAAAATGATCATTAGACTTCTGGGAAGATGGAAGAGGAGGAGGACCCTAAGTTCACCTCATGCCACAGATATAAAAATAAAAGACTTACATCAGTGTAAAAAATGCAGAAAATGACACAAAGACTGGCTGAAGAAACTCAAAAATTAAATGTAGGAAAGATACCGAATCAAAGATGGTAGAGAGGGTGGAGACACAGTTGGGAGCTAAAAGGACCCGCAGGATTGTCTGCAGAAGGGAAGGATACCAATGGCACAGAGAGGGGAGAAACAGAAACAAGAATAAATAGAAATATTAAACTGATTATCAGCAAATAAAATTAATCAGTAATTAAGGTGCTGGGTGGCTCAGTCAGTTGAGTGTCTGACTTTGGCTTAGGTCATGATCTCATGGTTCGTGGGTTCAAGTCCTGTGTCAGGCTCTACACTGTCAGCATTTGGGTTCTCTGACTCCCTCTCTCTCTGCCCCTGCCCCACTTGTGCTCACTCAAAAATAAAAATTAAAAATTAATTTAATTGAATGAGTAATTAAAATACTACCTATAAGACAGGAGTCCAGGACCAGACAACTTCACAGCTGAATTTTGCCCAACATTTAAGAAGATTTAATACCTATTCTTCTCAAAATATTACCAAAAATAGAAGAGGAAGGAAGGCTTCCAAATTCATTCTGAGTCCAGCATTACCCTGATACCAAACCCAGATAATGAAACTACCAAAAAAGAGACCTACAGGCCAATAACTTTTATGAACATAGATGTAAAAGTCCTCAACAAAATATTAGCAAACCAAATCCAACAGTATATTTTCAAAATCATTCACCACAATCAAGTGAGATTTATTTCTGGGATGCAAGAGTGGTTCAATATTTGCAAATCAATCAATGTTATACATCATATCAAGTAGAGAACAATTAAAAACCATATTATGATTTCAATAGATGAAGACAAAGCATTTGACAAAGTACAACATGTATTCAAGATAAAAACTCTCAACAAAGTAGGTATAAAGATAACATATCTCAACATAAGAATGGCAAGTATGAAAAACCTCCAGCTAACATCATATTCAATGGAGTAAATAGGAGAGTTTTCTCCTGAGGTCAGGAAGAAAACAAAGATGTCCACTCTCACCAATTCTATTCAATATAGTACTAAAAGTGTGGGCGACAACAATCAAAGAACAAAAGGAAAAAAAGTCATCCAAATTGGTGAGGAAATAGTAAAACTTACTTAATTTGCAGATGATGAGGTCCTACCTATAGAAAGCATAAAAGACTCCACAAAAATACTACTAGACCTCATAAATGACTTCAGTAAGGTAACAGGATGCATAATGAATGTACACAAATCCACTGCACTTCTATCCTCTCAAAGTGAAGCAGCAGAAAGAGCAATTATGAAAAGAATTCCATTTACAATTGCACCAGAAACCATAATATACCTAGGAGTAAACTTAACCAAGGAAGTGAAAGACCAGTACTCTGAAAACTGTAAAAAGAAGAGGATGAAAAAATTGAAGATGACACAAAGAAATGGAAACATATTCCACATTCATTGATTGGAAAAACAAATATTATTAAAACGTCCAGCTACCCAAATGAATATACACATTTTAATAAAATCTCTACCAAAATGCCAACAATAGTTTTCACAGAATGAGAATAAAAACACTTAAAATTTGTATGGAACCACAAATAGCTGAAGTAATCTTTAAAAAGAAAAACAAAACTGTAATTATCACAATTCCAGATTTCAATTTATACTACAAAATCTTAATAATCAAAACAGTATGGGACTGATACAAAAATAGACACATACATCAATGGAACAGAATAGAAATTACAGAAATAAACCCACAATTGTATGGTCAATTGATCTTTGACAAAGGCAGTAAGAATATTTAATGGGAAAAAGACAATCCTTCAACAAATGCTGCTGGAAAAGTGGATAGCTACATGGAAAAAAATGAAAATAAACTACTGTTTTTCACCATACACAAAAATAAACTCAAAATGGATTAAAGGCCTAAATATTACACCTAAAATCATAAAAATCCTAGAAAAGTGTTCAAGCAGTAATGACATTGCCTGTAGCAAAATTTTTCTAGATATGTCTCCTGAAGCAAAAGAATTAAAAGCGAAAATAAACTTTTGTAACTACATCATAATAGAAAGCTTTTGCACAGCAAAGGAAATAATCAATAAAACTAAAAGGCAACCTACAGAATGGGAGAAATTGTTTGTAAATGACCTGTCTGATAAAGGGTTAGTGTACAAAATATGTAAAGAACTTATGCACTTCAACATCTAAAAATTAAATAACCCAGTTTTTTAAATGGACAGAAGGCATGAACAGACATTTCTCCAAAGAAGACACACAGATGGCCAACAGACACATGAAAAGATTCTCAACATCACTAATCATTAGGGAAATGAAAATCAAACCACCATACAGCAGAAAGAGAAATTAAGAAATAATCCCACTTACAGTTTCACCAAAAATAATGAGACACATAGGATTACACCTAACCAAAAAGGTGAAAGAATGTAGTCTGAAACTATAAAACATTGATGTTAGAAATTTAAGACAACACAAAGAATGGGAAGACATCCCATGTTCATGGATTGGAAGAAAAAACATTGCTAAAATATCTATACCACCCTAAGCAATCTACCCATGTAGTGGAATCCCTATCAAAACACCAACGGCATTTTTCACAGAACTACAACAAACAATCCTAAAATTTATAAGGAACAACAAAAGATCCCAAATATACAAATAAATCTTGAAACAGAAAGACAATGCTGTAAATATCCCGATTCCAGACTTCAAGTTATTTTACAAACCTGAAATGATCAAAACAGTATGGTACTGGTACAAATATAGACACGTAGATCAATGGAACAGATCAGAAATCCCAGAAATAAGCCCACAACTGCATGGTCAACTAATCTTTGACAAAGGGAGCAAGAATATGTAATGGGAAAAAGACAATGTCTTCAACAAATGGTGCTGGGGAAACAGGACAGCTACATGCAAAAGAAAGAAACTAAACCACTGCCTTTCATCATACACAAAAATAAACTCAAGATGGATTAAAGACCTAAATGTCACACCTGAAATCATAAAAATCTTAGAAGAGAGTTTATGCAGTAATGTCTGTGACATTGTCTGCATCAAAATTTTTCTAGATATGCCTCCTGAAGCATAGGAAATAAAAGCAAAAATAAACCTTTGGAACTACATCATAATAGAAAGCTTCAGCACAGCAAAGGAAACAATCGATAAAACTAAAAGGCAGCCTACAGAATAGGAGAAGTTGTTTGTAAATAGCCTATCTGATAAAGGATTAGTATACAAAATATATAAAGAACTTTTCCACTTTAACACCCCAAATTAAATAATCCAAGTTTTAAGATGGACAGAAGGCACGAACAGACATTTCTCCAAAGAAGACATACAGATGACCAACAGACACATGAAAAGATTCTCAACCTCACTCATCATCAGGGAAATGAAAATAAAGCCACAATACAGCAGAAAAAGAAATGAAGCAACCAACCCCACTTATAGTTTCACCAAAAATAATAAGACACCTAGGAATAAACCTAATCAGGAAGGTGAAAGATATGTAGGCTGAAAACTATAAGACCCTAATGTAAGAAATTGAAGATGACACAAAGAAATGCGAAGACATCCCATGTTCATGAATTGGAAGAAAAAATATTGCTAAAATATGTATACCATCCCAAACACTCTACACATTTAATAGAATACCTATCAAAATACTAACAGTATTTTTCAGAGAACTAGAACAAACAATCCTAAATTTTTTTAACATTTATTTTTGAGAGAGAAAGAGACAATGGGAGGAGGTGAGAGATAGAGAGAAAGGAAGACATAGAATCCAAATCAGGCTTCAGGCTCTGAACTGTCAGCACGGAGCTCAACGTGGGGCTCACTCTAACCATGAGATCATGACTTGAGCCCAAGTCAGGCACTTAACTGACTGAGCCCACCAGGTGTCCCTCTAATCCTAAGATTTATAAGGAATGACAAAAGATCCCAAACAGACAAATAAATCTTGAAACAGAAAAGCAATGGAGGAAATATCCCAATTCTAGATTTCAAGTTATATTACAAAGCTATAGTGATCAAAACAGTATGGTACCAGTACAAAAATAGACACATAGATCAATGGAACAGAATAGAAATCCCAGAAATAAACCCACAAATGCATGGTCAACTAATCTTTACAAATCAGGAAAGAATATCCAATAGGAAAAATACAGTCTCTTCAACAAATGGTGTTGGCAAAACCGGGCAGCTGCTTAAAAAAAAAAATGACACTGGACCACTTTGTCTCACCATACACAAAATAAACTCAAAACGAATGACAGACCTAAATGTGGGACATGAATCCATAAAAGTCCTAGAAGAGAGCACAGGAAGTAATTTTTCTGACATCAGCAGTATCCATATTTTTCTAGACATGCCTCCTGAGGTAAGAGAAATAAAAGCAAAATTAAACTTTGGGACTACATCAAAATAAAAATCTTCTGCACAGTGAAATAAACAATTAAAACTAAAAGGCAACCTACAGAATGGGAGAAGATATTTGCAAATGATATATCTGATAAAGGGTTATTATCCAAAATAAATAAAGAACTTATAGAACTCAATACCCCAAAAAACAAATAATCTAATTAGGAAATGAGCAGAAGTCATGAACAGACATTTCTCCAAAGAAGAAATACAGATGAGTGACAGACACATGAAGAGATGCTCAACATCACTCATCATCAAGAAAATGAAATCCAAACTACATTGAGAGATCACCTCACACCTTTCAGAATGGCTAAAATGAACACAGGAGACGAGTGTTGGCAAGAATGTGGATAAAAAAGAACTGTTGGTGGGAATGAAAACTGGTACAGCCACTCTGGAAAACAGTGTGGAGGTTCCTCAAAAAATTAAAAATAGATCTACCCTATGACCCAGCAATAGCACTGCTAGGAATTTACCCAAAGGATATAGGAGTGCTGATGCATAGGGGCACTTGTACCCCCTTCTTTATAGCAGCACTTTCAACAATAGCTGAATTATGATTTGAGGATTAACACAATCTGCACAACCTGAACCACAGAACTCAGCCAGTGCATAGTGCAGAGAGACGAACTGGGGAAGAGAGAAGCCATAGAGGGCAGGGAGCTGTTTTTGCTTGCACAGAAAGGACGCAGACAGGGGGGAGAGTATGGTAAAATCAACCCCCCCCCCCCACAAGCAGCTGGAGGGATAGTGGAAAAGTGGAAATAGCTTCAGGGACTGAACTAAAAAGGGAGAAAGGAGAAAGGAGAGGGTTTAAATTCCATTATGACTCTATAAACAGAAGGAGCACAGAGTCTGAATCTCCGCAGCTCGATACCTGGCAGTGAGCAGGTATGAAGCAGGGTGAATCTCCAGGAGCAGAGCGAAGTCTGGGGGTCTTCAGGCCACACTGGGAGAGGTGGTTCCCTGCTGTTAGGACATCTGGTAGAGGCTGTGTGGCCCCCTACAGGCAAAGGTCCCAGCAGACCTCAGAGAACAACTACATTCGCTGTTGCTGGAACAAGAATGTTAAGGGTGAAGCCTTGTTCCAGATGTGCATTGTGATTTTCCATAATCCTTGAAACACTGCTGCTACACATCATGTAAACCTTTTCTGAGGTGGGCTGGCACCCAGAGGCAGTCTCTGGGCATCAGCAGCAGCTTGGTTCTGTGAACATTCCTGGGTGCAGCGAGCACCTGTCCATTGCTCAGTGAGACCCTCCCACAGAGGGGCAGAACGAGTCAAAGCCACAGTTCCTCAGAAATAAGGGGTTGGAAAAAACAGCCGCATCTGAGATAAAACTCAGGAGGGAGGTGCTGCCTGGGGCTTGGTCACGGACAGTGAAAAAATAGGGAGTGTACACAGGCTGAAGACAAAGGACAGATGTGCGATTGCTGATCTTGGAGAACAGAGTTCCAATACTAGAGACTGGGTAGCTGGGTGACGCCATTGTCACCTCTCCCACACATGTGCATAGATGCTCCTAGGCACCACAACAATCCACCTGAGTAAGCTAAGCAGCACTATCTAGGGGAGAACAGAGCCGTTACACTAAGCCCCACTCAACTGGGCCAACCTCACTCTTCAGGAACACAAATCTGTCTGCCTACTTAGTTTACAAACTATAAAGTACTTCATAGTTAGACTTCTAGGGGAAAACGAAGTAATTTCAGTTGTACTTCAGTCTGTTCACTGGTCCATCTGTTCTATTTCTATTTCTTTTTCTTTTTCCTCTTTTTCACTTCTTTCATTTTTCTTGTATACAGAAAGAGAAAAATTTATTTTTATTTTAAATTTTTATTAAAAATATTTTTCTTTAATTTTTTCTACTATATTTTAGACTTTTTTGTAATTTTTTTCAAATTCTATTTCACTTCCATCATTTCATTCTATACTATTTCAGTGTATTCATTTTTTCAAATTTTCAAATGATTCCCCCCCCCCTTTTTTTTTCTCTAATCAAGCCTCTTTCAACAGCCAGACCAAAATACACCTAGGATCCAGCATCATTTATATGATTTGTGTGTGTGTGTGTGTGTGTGTGTGTGTGTGTGTGTGTGTGTGTGTTGTTTTTAATTTTTAATTTTTTAATTAAAAAATTTTACCTCATTAATTCCTTTTCTCCCTTGAATGATGAAACAAAATAATTCACCCCAAAAGTAAGTGGAGGAAGGAACAATAGCCAGGGGCTTAACCAACACAGATACAAGCAAGATGTTGAACCAGAATTTAGACTCACTATAATAAGAATACTGGCTGGAGTCAATAATAGATTAGAATCCCTTTCTGTGGAGATAAAAGAAGTAAAAGCTAGTCAGGATGAAGTGAAAAATGCTATAACTGAGCTGCATCTCAAATGGATGCCACAGTGGCAAGGATGGATGAGACAGAGGGAATCAGTGATATAGAGGACAAACTTATGGAGAATAAGGAAGCAGAAAAAAAGAGGGAGACTAAGGCAAAAGAGCACAATTTAAGAATTAGATAAATCAGTGATTCACTAAAAAGAAACAACATCAGAATCATAGGGGTCCCAGATGATGATGAAGAGAGAAAAAGGGGTAGAAGGGTTATGTGAGCAAATCATAGCAGAAAACTTTCCTAACCTGGGGGAAGACACAGACATCAAAATCCAGGAAGCAAGAGGACTCCCATTAGATTCAACAAAAAATGACCATCAACAAGGCATATCATAGTCAAATACACAAAATACTCAGGCAAGGAAAGGATCATGAAAGCATCAAGGGAAAAAAAGTCCTTAACCTACAAGGGAAGACAGATCAAGTTTGCAGCAGACCTATCCACAGAAACCTGGCAGGCCAGATCAACTTGGATTTTTTCCCAGGAGACAAAGTTAGCTTAATATGTCAAAATCAATTGTGAAATTCACCATTTGATATAATAATGAAGAAAAAAACCACAAGACCACATCAGGAAATACAGAAAAATCAGTGGAAAAAAAATCACACACTTTCATGGTAAACACTCTCAGCAAACCAAGAACAGAAAGAAGTTTTCTGAACCTGATAGAGGACATCAATAAAACACAGCTAATAACATCATTATTGGTAAAAGAGTAAATACTTTCCCCTTAAGATTTCAAACAAGGCAGCACTTTCAACAATAGCCAAATTATGGGAAGAGCCTAAATGTCCTTCAACTGATGAATGGATAAAGAAGTTGTGGTTTATATATACAATGAAATACTATGTGGCAATGAGAAAGAATGAAATGTAGACTTTTGTAGCAATGTGTGGATGGAATGGGAGAGTGTATGCTAAGTGAAATAAGTCAGGCAGAGAAAGACAGATACTATATGTTTTCACTCATATGTGGATCCTGAAAAACTTAACAGAAGACCATGGGGGAGGGGAAGGGGAAAAAAAAGTTAGAGATGGAGGGAGCCAAACCATAAGAGACTCTTAAAAATGAGAATAAACTGAGGGTTGATGGGGGGGTGGGAGAGAGGGAAAAGTGGGTGATGGGCATTGAGGAGGGTACTTGTTGGGATGAGCACTGGGTGTTGTATGGAAACCAGTTTGACAATAAATTTCATTAAAAAAAGATTGAAACAAGGCAAGAATTTCTACTCCCAGTTCTTCCACTTGTTAGTAACCTAGAGTTCATAGGTGGTGACACGGAAAGATAAAGGAATAAAAGGCATAGCAATTGGAGAGGTGGAAATAAAAGTCTTTATTTGTGGATGACATGATCATGTACTTAAAACATACTAAGTGGTCTATGTAAAAGCTACCAAAAATAATATTTGAATTTATCACAGTCATAGGATACAATGTCAAATAAAAAAACTCAATTCTGGAGAAGGAGTTAAAATGGTGGAGCTGTAGGGGGATCCTGGGCTTGCCTCATCTCTCCAACACAGATAGATCAACATCAAATCATTTTTAAAACTAGGAAATTGATGAGAAGATTAAGAGAACAATCTGCATAACTAGAGGGAGAAAATGAGGCAGGTATAGTGCAAAGTGCAGAGTTGGGGGAGAAAAAAGCTGTGGTGCCATGGAAGGGAGGGAGCCCTTTTCTCAAAGAGGAGAAGGAAAGAGGGGGAGAGAGAGCAATGTCTTAGGTTCACGCAAGAAAAGCACTCCCCCAAAACCATTGATTGGGGACTTGAGAGAAACTGACTATGGCAAGTTTTTGAAAATAGTGGAGCTGAATTTGGAAGATTTTTGAGGTCTGCACCATTCGCCAGTCATTCTGGGTGAGCAGCTGTGCTCCTGGGGAGGAGGGTAGAGGCCTGGAGGTGGACAGTGGACAGCATGGTGTGTGGATCCCCTGGGTTGCACTGGGAAAGAATGGTTCTGCTTCCTGCTATGCATTTGGAAGAGGTTATATTGCCTCTGCAACAACAAAAAAACCTCTATGGCACCTCTGAGCAGTTGTTCAACAGCAGGAGACAGAAGCACATGCAGAAAGCATATAACCTCGTTACAACTTTTTGCTGTGCTTCACCATAAACTCCAGGCCCCTGCATGGCCCTGTGACTGCTTTTCAGGGACAGGAAGCACCAGGAACAGCAATGCAAGCCTCTCCTCTGGAGTAATGGAGCAGGCCTGTGACTTGCCAGGTCCTTTATAATTTGGAGGTTTGAATATCAGCAATAAAACACAGAACTGCTATGGTGCTAAGCATGTTGATATTCTAGGCAGAGAAAGTTTGAGGGCAGGGATCTTATGGAAGCCTGAGACACAGAGGGGAGATAGTTCACTGGTTTGTGAGGATTCCCTGAACAGCAGTGGGTGCAAGCTCCCCTCCCAGGAACAAGAGAGCAGGGTGACACCATCTTCCCCTGACACAACAGAACAGCCAGGATTAAGTGAGCAACACAGTACCTTCAGTTAAGGCTGGAGACACTTCCAACATACAGCATCCCACTGTGCCTGAAAGAGCATCTTTACTAGGGAAGACCTGACTGTGAGCCAGCACAGTGGGCCTCTACCTCCAGAGGACCAACACAAGCCCCCCATCTCCACATGCACCAAGTCTACAGATCATGCAGTGTTCCAAATTGTCAGCTTCAGTTCTGGTGTAAAT
This sequence comes from Panthera pardus, assembly GCF_024362965.1. Taxonomy (NCBI): domain Eukaryota; kingdom Metazoa; phylum Chordata; class Mammalia; order Carnivora; family Felidae; genus Panthera; species Panthera pardus. Next base: position 107,084,245 of record NW_026526732.1, read on the forward strand.
AGGACTAGTCTTTCCTTTTTTCTTCTTTTCTTTTATTTCTTTTCTATTTTATTCTTTCTTTTCATTCAGAATCAAGTTTAGTTTTTTGTCAGTGTGGGATTTTTTTTGTTCTTTCTCCCTTTCTCTCTCTCTTTTTTTTTTTGAAAAGGACTTTTTAAAACTAGGCTTATTTTAACAAACAAATCAAAGCATAACTAATTAAAGACTCAAACACTCCCCACTGCAAGCAAGGAGGAAACCTGCAGAGAACTGACCTGGGGGAAAGAGCAGCCAATCACAATAGAAGAGTGCACACAACATACACCAGAAACACTTCCTGAAGTGCCAGGCTCTGAACACTGTATGACCCCTTCTTAATATAGCATTACTCTCAGGTGCAGGAAACATAACAATCTTTCATAACATGCAAAAGACAGAAATCTAGACAAAATGACAAGACAGGGTAATTCTCCCCAAAAAAGAGATAAAAAAGAAACCACAGCCAGGGATTTGCTCAAAACAGATATACGCAATATATCTGAACAAGAATTTAGAACAATAGTAATAAGAACACTAGCTGGGACGGCAAAAGGCATAGAAGACACCAGAGAAACCATTGCTGCAGAGATAAAACACCTGAAAAATAGGCTCCCCAAAAAGCTATAACAGAGATGCAAAACTGATGGGATGTAATCACAATGAGGATGGAAGAAGTACAGGAACAAATAGATGACAGAAGATAACGTTATAGGAAAATACTAAAGCTGAAATATAAGAGGGAAAAGAACTATTAAACACAAATATAGACTTAGAAAATTCAATGATTTCATGAAACACAATTATATCCATATCATAGCAGTCCCAGAATAAGAAGAGCAGGAAAAAGGGGCAGAAGGCTTATCTGAACAAATTATAGCTGAGAACATCCCTAATATGGGGAAGGAAACAAACATTCAAGTTCAAGAGGCACATAGAACTCCCCTCAAAATAAAAAAAACAAAAACAGATCAACATCAAGATATTTCATAGTGAAATTTGATAAATGCAAATATAAACAGAGAATTCTGGAAGCAGCTAGGGACAAAAGGTCCTTAACTTGTAGGTTAAGGGTAGAGACATAAGGTTAGTAGCAGACCTGTCCACAGAAACTTGGCACACCGGAAGTGAGTGGCACGGTATATTCAACATGCTAAACAGGAAAAAAAATATGCCACCAAAAATTCTTTATCTAGCAAAGCTGTCACTCAGAAGAGATGGAGAGATAGAGTTTCCAAGACAAGAAAAACTAAAGGAGTTCATGAACTCTAAACCATATCTGCAAGGATTATTTAAGGGGAATCTTTGAGCAGGAAACAGAGACCTAGAGCAACAATATAGAAAGGAACAGACAATCTACAGGAAGAGCTACTTTACTGGTAATACAATGGCACTAAATTCATATCAATAATTACACTAAATGTAAATGGACTCAATGCTCCAATCTAAAGACATAGGGTATCACCATGGATTTTTTTTTTAAAAAGACTGATTCATATGCTGCTTCTAAGAGATTCATGTTATATTCAAAGACACCTCGACATCGAAAGTGAGGGGTTAGAGAACAATTTATCATGCTAATGGACACCAAAAGAAAGTTGGAGTAGCCATGCTTATATCAGACAATCAAAGACTGTATTAAGAGATGAACAAGTGCATTCTATGATAATTAATGGGTCTATTCTACAAGAATATCTAAAAATTGTAAATATTTATGTGCCTAACTTGAGAGCAGGAAAACATATAAATCAATTAATAACATGCTTAAAGAAATTCATTGATAATAATACTATAATAGTAGGGAACTTTAACACCCCAGTTACAACAACGGACAGATAACCGAAGGAGAAAATCAACAAGGAAACAATGGCTCTGAATGACACACTGGACCAGATGGACTTAACAGATATATTCAGAACATTTCATCCTAAAGCAGAAGAATACACATTCTTGTCTAGTGCCCATGGAACATTCTCCAGAATAGATCACATACTGAGTCACAGTCAGCCATCAACACACACAAAAAGATTCAAATCATACCATGCTTATTTTCAGATCACAATGCTATGAAATTTGAAGTGAACCACAAAAACATAGAGTTTAAAGAACATTCTATTAAAGAGTGAATGGGTTAACCAGAAATTTAAACATACATGGAAGCAAATGAATATAAAAACACAACAGTCCAAAATCTTTGGGATGCAGCAAAGGTGGTCATAAGAGGGAAATATATATCAATCCAGGCTTTCCTAAAGAAGGAAGAAATGTCTCAAATACACAACCTAACCTCACACCTACAGGATCTGGAAAAATAACAGCAAATAAAGCCCAAAACCAGCAGAAATGGAAATAGTAGAGATTAGAACAGAAATAAGTGATATACAACTTTAAAAAAAAAACAACAGTGGAACAGATCAATAAATGAGGAACTAGTTTGTTAAAAGACTTAAAATAATTTACAAACCCCAGCCTTATCAAAAAGAAAAGAGAAAGACCGAAATAAAATCCCATATAAAAGAGGAGAAATAACAACCAACACCACAAATACAAACAACAGGAATATTATAAGCAATTATATGCCAAAAAAGTGGGCAATATGGAATAAATAGATAAATTCCTAGAACATAAACACTACAAAACTGGAAAAGGAAGACAGAAAATTTGAACACTCATAACCATCAAAGACATTGAATCAGTAAACAAAATCTCCCAAAAACAAAAGTCCAGGGCCAGATGGCTTCCCAGGGAATTCTACCAAACCTTTAAACAAGAGTTACTGCTTATTCTTCAGAAACTGTTAAAAAAAAGAAATTACAAACTTCAAAACTTCAAACTTTGAAAACCTCAAAACTCATTCTATGAGGCCAGCAGTACCTTGATTCCCAAAACAAAGACCCTACTAAAAACCAGAAATATATACCAATATCCCTGATGATCATCAAAGCAAAAATTTTAAACAAGATTCTAGAAAATCTACATAAAAGAACCTTACATTAAAGTACATCAAATGTACATTAAAAGAATTATTTACCATGATCAAGTGGGATTTATTCTGGGGTGCAGGGGAGGTACAATATCTGCAAATCAATAAATGTAAAATGCCACATTAATAAAAGAAAGGATAAAATCCATATGATGCTCTCAATAGATGCATAAAAAGCATTTGACAAAGTAGAACATCCTTTCTTGTTAAAAACACTAAGTAAGTAGGGATATAAGGAACGTACCTGAACATCATAAAAGCCATATATGAAACACCCACAGCTAATATCATCCTCAGTGGGGGGAAACTGAGAGCTTTTCTCCTAAGGTCAAGAACATGACAGGGATGTCCATTCTAACCACTGTTGTTCAACATACTACTGGAAGTCTTCACCTCAGCAATTAGACAACACAAAGAAATAAAAGGCATCCAAATAGTCGAGGAGGAAGTCAAACTTTCTCTTTGCAGATGACATGATATTCTACGTGGAAAACCTGAAAGACTCTACCAAAACAATGCTAGAAATGATACATGAATTCAGCAAAATCACAGGATATAAAATCAACATACAGAAATCAGTTTCATTTCTGTATACCAATAATGAAGCAGCAGAAAGAGAAATCAAGGAATAAATCACATTTAGAATTGCACCAAAAATCATAAAATCCCTAGGAATAAACCTAACCAAAGATATCACAGATATGTTATATGTCTATATTACCCAAAGCAATCTACACATTCAATGCAATCCTTATCAAAGTAACACCAATATTCTTTACAGAGTGAGAACAATCTAATTTAAAATGTGTATCGAACCACAAAACACCCCAAATAGCCAAAGTAATGTTGAAAAAGAAAAGCAAAATGGGAGGCATCACAATTCTGGACTTCAAGCTGTATTATAAAGCTGTAGTCATTAAGGCAGTGTGGTACTGACACACACACACAAAAAAAAAACAAAACAAAAAAACAAAAAAACAAAAAACGACAACAACACATTGATCAATGGAACAGAATAGAGAACCTAGAAGTGGATCCATGACTATATGGTAAACTAATCTTTGACAAAACAGGAAACAGTACTCAGTGGAAAAAAGACAGTCTCTTCAACAAGTGGTGTTGATAAATCTGGACAGCAACATGCAGAAGAATGTACCTGAACCGCTTTCTTACACCATACACAAAAATAAATTCAAAGTGGAGGAAAGACCTAAATGTGAGACTGAAAACCACCAACATTTAAGAGAAGAACTCAGGCAGTAACGTCTTTGACCTTGGCCATAGCAACGTCTTATTAGACATGTTAGAAAAAACAAAAGCAAAAATGAACTATCAAAACCTCATCAAGACAAAAATCTTCACAGTAAAGGAAACAATCAGCAAAACTAAAAGGCAACCAAAGGAATGGGAGAAGATGTTCGCAAATGACATAGGATGAAGGGCTATCCAAATATCCAAATATCCAAATATCCAAATATAAAGAATCTCAAACTCAACACCTAAAAAACAAACAACCTAGTTAAGAAATAGGCAGAAGACATGATTGGACAATTTTTCAAAGAAGACATCCAAATGGCCAACAAACACATGAAAAACTTCTCAACATCACTCATCATCAGGGAAATACAAATAAAATCCACAATGAGATAGCACCTCACACCTTTCAGAATGACTAAAATTAACAATTCAGTAAACAACAGATGTTGGCAAGGATGTAGAGAAAAGGGAAACCCTCTTACACTGTTGGTGGTAATGCAAACTGATGCAGCCATTCTGGAAAACAGTATAGAGATTCCTCAGAAAGTTAAAGATAGAACTACCCTATGACCCAGCCATTGCAAAACTAAGTATTTATCCAAAGATACAGAAATACAGATTTGAAGGGGCACATGCACCCCAACATTTATAGTAGAACTATGTCAACAATAGCCAACATTTTTTTATTAAAAATTTTTAATATTTATTTATTTTTGAGAGAGAGACAGAGCATGAGTAGGGGAGAAGCAGAGAGAGGGAGACATAGAATCTGAAGCAGGTTCAAGGCTCTGAGCTGTCAGCACAGAGCCCAATGTGGGACTCAAACTAACAGACTGTGAGATCATGGCCTGAGCTAAAGTTAGACGCTTAACTGACTGAGCCACCCAGGCACCCCAACAATAGCCAAATTTTGAAAAGACCCCAAATGTGCACTGAGTGATGAATGGATAAAGAACTGGTGTATATATATACAAGGGAATATCACTCGGCCATTAAAAAGAATGAAATCTTGCCATTTGCAATGACATAATACACTACTGTGTATTATACTAAGCAAAATAAGTCAGTCAAATAAGACCAATAATATATGATGTTACCCATATGCGAAATTTAAGAAACAAAACGATTATCATATGGTGAGGGATAAAAATAAAATAACATAAAAACAGAAAGGGAGGCAAACATTAAAGGATTCTTAACTGTAGCAAACATACTGAGGGTTGCTGGAGGGGAGGGGAGTGGGAATGGGCTAAATGGATGATGGGCATTAGGGAGGGTACCTGTTGTGATGAGCACTGGGTGTTATATGTAAGTGATTAATCACTAAATTCTACCTTTGAAACCAATACTACACTCTATGTCAACTAACTTGAATTTAAATAAAATCTTGAAAGAAAAAAATAAAAATAAAAATATTAAACAAAATGAGGTACTCAATTTTATTTCCATGCCATTCACAATGATATTTGGATACATTGGCATCCAAAAACAGGGATGAATTTGCAAGATTTGTGCAAGATCTGTACAATACAAAATTCAAATGATTCTGAGAGAAATTAAGATGTAAATAATTGGAGATATAAGCCTTGTTCACGAATCAGAAGATCTAATATTGCCAAGATGTCAATTGTTCCCAAATTGGTCTATAAATGCAATGCAATCCAGATCAAAATGCCAACAGGCTTCTTTGTAGAAATAACACATTGTATTTCACTAAGGTTAGAAACTTACCCTTTGAAACACACGATTATAAAAGTCATACCATAGCCTAGAAGAATATACTTACAAAACATCTGACAAAGGACTTGAGTCAAGAATATATATCATTTAAAAACTCAATAAAGAAGGTGAATGACCCCATACAAAAGGGTAAAATATTTTAATTAAAACTTCACAAAATAAGATATATCAAGTACAAGAAAGGTTAGTGAACATCCCCAGTCCTCAAGGAAATGCAAATAAAAACACAAAAGAAAGGAACCTCGTGCACTGTAGGTCAGAATGCAAACTGGCACAGCCACTGTGGAAAACCCTATGGAGTTCCTTAAAAAATAGACTTACCACATGATCCAGTAATTCCACTACTGGGTATTCACCCAAAGAAAATAAAAACACTAAATCAAAAAGATATATACATAACCCTGTGTTTACAGCAGCATTATTTACAGTAGCCAAAGTAAGAAAGCAACTAAAGTATCCATCAATAGATGTATGATGTGGTTGGTATAGAAAGATTAGATATAGACAGATGATAGATTTAGATGGTATAGATAGATTAGATATATAGATATAGATGATGTAGATATAGAGATATAGATTGATATAGATATAGATATAAATATAGATATAGATTAGATATAGATATAGATATAGATTAGATATAGATGTAGATGATATAGATATAGATATGCCACATATAGTTACGGGAAATTGCTCAGCCATGAAAAAGAATGAAAATACCATTAAAAGAAAGAATGAAACTGTCATTTATGATAACGTGGATGGACCTAGAGAGTATTATGCTAACTGAAATAAGTCAGACAAAGACAAATACCATTCAATTTCACTCACATGTAGATACTAAGAGACAAAACAAATGAACAAACTAAAGAAGAAAGAGAGAAACTGTACAAACACACTCTTAAATACAGAGGACAAACTAGTTGTTGTCAGGGGGGAGGTAGGTGGGGATGGATGAAATAGATAAAAAAAGATTAAGAGACACAAACTTCCAGTTATAAAATAAATAAGCCATGGATATAAAAAGTACAGCATAAGAAATATGGTCAATAAGATTGTAATAACATTGTTTGGTGACAGATGATGACTACACATCTTAATGAGCATTGAATAATGTATAGAATTGTTGAATCATTATGATGTACACCTGAAACTAATATAATATTGTATGTTCATTATGCTTTAATTTAAAAAAACAAAAACAAAAACAAAAAAAACCACAATGAGATACAACTATAAACCTACTAGAAAAGCTAAAAGAGTAAAGATTGACAATACGAAGTGTTACACAGGATGTGGGCAGTTGGAACTCACATATACTACTCTTTGCAGTGATCATGGTACAGACACTGTGAAAACATTCTGACAGTTTCTAATAAATGTGAACGTATACTAAGGACATGATCCATCAATTCTACTATGCACTTACCCACGTTAAATGAAAATTACATGCCCACACAAACACTTGTCTACTAGTTTTCATAGTAGTATTACTCACATTAGCCAAAAAGTACTCCCAAAAGACTATTATCAGATAAATGGATATAATGTGCGTTATTCATACAATGGAATTCTAGCCATCACTTAAAAGGAAGGAGCTACTGACACATGCATAAATTTCAAAGACATCTTGCCAAGTGAAAGAAGCCAAACTCAAAGATTACACACAGTATCATTACATTTATATGACATTCAAAAAAAAAAAAATCAAAACTATAGTGAAAGAAAACTGATCGCTGCTTAAGGCTGTAGATGGATGAAGAGAATTAATTGCAAAAGAGCACAGTGTTCTTTCGGGAGTAATGGAAACATTCTGTGTCTTCATTGTGTGACATTTACATAATTATACATTTGTCAAAACTCATTGAACTGTACATTTAAATGGATGGATTTTATTGTATGTAAATTATACTTCAATAGACCTGAAAAAGACAGCCATTTATCTGTTGAAAGGCCAGAGTGGGGGAGCCTGGGTGGCTCAGTGAGCTGAGCGTCCAACTCCTTGTTTTAGCTCAGGTCATGATCTCCTGGTTTCATGAATTCACCTCAGGCTCTGCACTGACACTGTGGAGCTGCTTGCAATTCTATCTCTCTCTGTCTTTCTCTCTGTCTATCCCCTTTTCATGCTGTCTTTGAAAATAAGTAACTAAACATTTTTTTAATAAAAGAAAGGCTGGAGCGCTACATGAGGTATTCCAAATGGTAATATTTCCAGGGAGGCAGGAGGAGTCCATGTTTTCATATTTTATAAAGTTTGTGTGACAAGTGAAGAGATCCCATCACATGACTTAATATTAAAATTATTATTTAATAAAAATTCTGTTACATGCATGAGCCTTGTTGTGGATGGGTTCATGGGATTCTACCTTCTATCAGTGTTCATGTCTAGTAAGAGATTAAAAAGAGGATGAAAGAAGAAAACAAAATACACAGAAAGGGTCCAAGCACAGAAGACCACGTAATGGTAATGCATTCAGGAACTTAGGGGAGATCCTGCACTTTATTTTCTTAGTTTTATAATTCACTTAATAGGATCTAGATCAATTACATCTAGATCTTAAAAGAGGTGATAAACTACAACTTTAACATCTGAATTATAGCTATAAAAGTAATGAGTTTCTTTTTTTCTTCTTTTAAAATTTATTTATTTAAATGCAAGGTAGTTAACATTTAGTATAATAATAATTTCAGGAATAAAGTTTAGTGACTTATCCCCTACCTATAACACCCAGTGCTCATCCTAACAAGTGAACTCCTTAATGCCCATCACCCACTTAGCCCATACCCCCACCCACCTTCCTCCAGCAACCCTCAGTTTGTTCTCTGTATTTAAGAGTCTCTTATGGTTTGCCTCCCTTTCTGCTTTTATCTTATTTTTCCTTCCCTTCACCAATGTTCATCTGTTTTGTTTCTTAAATTCCACATATGAGTGAAATCCTATGATATTTGCCTTTCTCTGACTGATGAGTATCTAAGAGACCACCTTAAAATAAATTGTCCCCACTGTCCCTGTATATAAGCTGACTTACTTCAACAGAACATGTCTTCCAATATGAAATAGAATATGCAAAGTAAGTTTATTTCAAGTGATGGTGGGGGAGTGATATATGTAATACATGAAGTCATTACAAGAAAAGTATCATATATTAATACTAAGTAATTGAAAAATATGTATCTTTATTTTTGTAGTATCCATGCTAATGACAAATATTCATATTAAATTAAGTTTTAAAAGCAAAATTAACATGCACCAATCAATTCTTTTAATCAATAATTTGTTCAGATAATTAAGACATCCCTTGGATGAATCATATTATTTTTTCAGAGCCTAGTTCTATCTGCTTCAGATATTAAATGTTCTAATATTACTTCACCTAGTTGTTCCATTTATGAATTCCGATTAGCTGGCAGTCTATAAATCACAATTTTAAAAGTTATTCTAACTAAGGTATACATTTTCAAGTGTCTTTAAAAGTAGAAAATGAAGAGAAGTCTACTGGTACTGTATTACTTAAGAGTGTCTCCCACTCATGACTCATCAGTATTATTATCTACCATTAAGAGTGATAAATTAAAGGATATTGGCCAAGTTTCTTTTTAACATTAAAAAATAATTCTAGTCAACAAGGAATAATGATTTTAAAAAGAAAAGTTTTGATGTACCTTCAGTATGTCATTAATAAAGCCCAATTAAAACAAATTAAACACATATTCTGTTTTGTTTGGTTTTCTTGAATAGTATCATCCTCCTACAGGAATTAAGAATAGGCGTTTATTGTTCAAGATTCATGGCCAAACTCTTTGTTTTAAAATTTATTTATTTATTTATTTATTTATTTATTTATTTATTTATTTTAATATTTTTAACAGAGACAGTGGGGGAGGGGGAGAAAGAGAGAGACCAAGGATCCAAAGTTGGCTCTGAACTGAGAGCAGACAGTCCAATGTCAGGCTCAAACTCATAAATTGAGTTCATGACCTGTGCCAGAGTTGGACACTTAACCAACTGAGCCCCCCAGGTGTCCCTTGTTTTAAATTTAAAAAGCTACCATAAATTATTAGCACTGTTCCCAGTGACACATTAATTCAAATCAAGATACTTCATTTTTTACCTTACATTGTTATTTCCCCCACCAGAAAATGAGTTCAACTCAGGCAAAAAGAGTTTTATTCACCTATTTTAGCAAAATCTGACATCTAGAAGATATTTAGGTATTGAAGTAAATGAATAAATGAATGAGTAGATGCATAATTGGATGGGTGAACAAATGAACCATTTTGAACAGATATTTCTTTATGCTGTTCGATGTGACAAGCATATAGACCCATAGAATAAAACACTCATATAATATAGTATCTTGAAAAAAGTATGCTTAAACCAAAGAAGTGTCATACATCGTTTTAACATTTAACTAAATTGAATGCCTGTCAATGACCAAAAACTCCATTCATCTATGTCTTTGCAATAGTGCCCCCATATTTTTGTAAATACTAATGCTCAGTCCATAATTTAGCATATTATTTTTGTTTTATTTATTTTAGAAGTTTTCATTTATTTATTTATGGAGAAAGAGAGAGCCAGTGGAGGACAGACAGGGAGAAAGAATCCTAAGCAGGCTCCATGCTGTTGGCACAGACCCAGATGCGGGGCTTGAATTCACAAACCATGAGATTATGACCTGAGCCAAAGTAAAGATTCCAACATTTAATCAACATGAGTGATCCAGGCACACCTTAGCATATTATTTTTAAACCACAGCCCCTAGGATGTGACTGGGTGGCTCAGTTGGTTAAGCATTCAACTCTTGATTTTAGCTCAGGTTATGATCTCATGGTTTCATGAGTTCCACCCCCACATCAGGCTCTGTGCTCTGTGAAGCCTGCTAGGGATTCTCTCTCTCCCTCCCCCTCTTGTGATTTCTGTCTCTCTCCAAATGAATAAAGTTAAAAAAAAACAGTTTCTAATTTCTATGGACACTAAATATGGAATTATTAAAAATGAAGTGTTACAAATCAAAAATTTATCTCTAGATAATATTTCAGAATTAGCCAATAAAAACAACCCAAGTTTAAGGCTGGGTTTTAGACTAAAATAAGTATCAAAGAAGCAGGGAAACACCCTCCAAGATGGATCAGACTCTGAACGAAAGTTGCAGCACAAAAATTGTGATCTCTCTGTCATATCTCCCAATCTAGACCCACTTGTCTCCTTGCTGCTTCTCTTACATCTTTGTTTCTGAGAGTGTAGATTAGAGGGTTGAGGCTAGGTGTGACAACAGTATAAAAGAGGGCAATGAACTTGCCTTGATCTTGAGAACTTTCTGATGGTGGCTGCAGATATATGCACATGGCTGGAATGAAAAAGAGGGACACAACCATAAGATGGGATCCACATGTCCCAAAGACTCTCTGAAGTCCAGCTGATGACTGCATCCTCAGCACAGCCCAGGCAATGGCGCCATAAGAACTGAGAATGAGGATGAGTGGTATGAGAACAAAAATGGAGCTCGTGATCAGGAGGGTCAGCTCATTAGCATGGGTATCAACACACGATAATCGCAGCAGTGCTGGAACTTCACAGAAGAAATGGTCCACTTGGCGATGTCCACAGAGGGGGACCCAGAAGGTAAAGGAGGAATGAAGTGCTGAGTTGGTAAAGCCACTGACCCAGGAAGCCACAGCCAACAGGTGGCAGAAACGAGGGTTCATGATCACAGTGTAATGCAGGGGTCTACAGACAGCTGCATAACGGTCATAGGACATGACCACCAGGAGGACACACTCTGTGGTTCCCAGTGCGAGGGCAAAGTAAAGTTGAGTCATGCAACCGGCATAAGAGATGGTCTTTTCTGGGCCCCAGAGATTGACCAGCAACTGAGGGATGGAGCTGGTGGTGTAGCAGAGATCCAGAAAAGAGAGGTTTGAGAGGAAAAAGTACATGGGAGTGTGGAGATGGGCATCCAGGTATGACAAGACAATAATAAAAAGGTTGCCTATCAATGTCATCAAGTAGAACATCAAGATAAGCACAAAGAGAACTACTTCCAGATGAGGCCAATGAGAAAAACCCAGTAGAACAAAGTAGCCTTCAGAACTTGCATTTTTTCCCATCATCATTGTTTCTAATACCCGGAGGAAGAATCATAAACTCAAAGGCTGCCCACTCATCATCAAACACCTGTCAGTAGACTGGAGAAGACCTATGCCATTTCCAAATATACTCTTGTTACAGTAACATTTTTATAGTTTTATTTTTATGTTTCATGCATATATTTTTCCTGTTGTGGATAAAATCAATAAGTTTTCAAGTGAATGAGTTCTTTTTTATAAATCCCTAAGTTAGTGTTGGATAAAGATTAAATATTAAGTTCCATAGCCAAGAAGACAATTTTCATAGAAAATATTTTTTAACAAAAAACAAAAGACTTTTCAATGTATTCCTCTTTTATGTATTTTCAGGCTATTTCCAATTTGTTGTTACAGAGAAAGGAATATCTCTACTTTTAATAATCTTATATATAAATGAGTGCTTACCATGAGATGAAAACAACTCAGTAGCAACTTTAAAATGTTAATATTGAGTGAAAAAATTAACTTGAATTACGTTATGATTACAGGAAGAACAAAATATTCTTATTCATTCATGTATTCTAATGACTTATTTATATACAAAGAAGAAATAGCATGCAACTGGAAGTATAAACAAAGACACAAATGTGCACACATACAACCCCAAAATGAGTATTCACACAATGAGCTGAACTGAAGGTCTTAATCCTAATTTAGAAGTGAAATAGCCTGGGGGATTAAGTGATAGAATACTTCCAACCATAAATGAGACTGGAACTAATTTTGAAAAACCTAAATGAAATCACAGAATTGAAGAATACTACAGAAGGAGCAAGAAGAAAAGGGAGGGTGTATAGATCAGAAAAGTATACGGGAAGCAGTGGTGCTTGGGACTGAATGTGTGTGAATCCTAAGGTGTGAGGCCTGGAAACAGCGTGGAAAGAGTTTCCACAAAATTTCACATGCTTTCGGACAGCAGCTAAGACACTGACATCTGAGTCATAATTTATAATTATTCCACATTTTTATGCTTTCTATAATTCCAAATAGAGCCTCTAAATAGAAAATTCATTGATTTTAAATAGGCAAAGATATGTGAATATTGGATAAAATTCAATCATAAGTTTATCTTGTGGTTGTTCTTTTGTGAAAAATAAAGTTAAGGAACTCCAATGTGCATTAATAAATTGGTTTTCAGTTGCTTATTTTCTCTTGTGTGTTACCAATCTTTCATAGAAAAAATTAACACTTTACTATATAGTTGTTGCTAAAAGACATAGTCTCCCACATTTATATGTTCCCAGATAGCTTTGCCCTGCTATGTCTCCCCTCACTCTCTGACAGAAGACAGCAATCACAAGTTCATCCAACACAGACCCACATGCAGTCTTTTGAAGAACTTTTACTATCTCAAATATTGTAATCCTAGAACTTGAAAAAGACACAAAGGATGTCTAATTGGTCAAGTTGCAGCTGGAAAGATAGAAAACTGAATGTGACCTAAGATTGTTAAGATCGATTCACAAATATATCTATACACCATTTTATATTATTCGTAATGTAAGTGTCATTAACCTCATGATGGATGGGGGAAATTTTCCAAGGGATTTCTTTTTTATTTCCCTAAAATGAGAGGTAAAACACCACTAAATATTTTAACTCAAATGCTATGGGTATTTCCTCTGAGGTAGGCACAACTGTCTTGCCTTACAAAGAAAGCTGCCTGAATTCCTTACTACAATAATTAAAAGAAAGGAGCAGTTGTGTGACATTTCTTTAATTGCTATACCAGCCATTGAGATAAAGGACAAAGTATCCAGAATTCATAAAAAGAAAAATTTGGAAATTTATGGCTTGATTTTCTTCTAAGTGGAAAAGAAGGAATGAAGACCCTATCAAAGGTAGCTTTAGAATTGTGGAATAAAATATCTCTCTATGCCTTTAAATCAAACATTATAGGGAAAATGGGTGGCATAGCACTCTCTTCTCACCCCAGTGTCACTAACAGGCATTCCCCTAATTCCTTTCATGTCTGTGACTTTGAACTGAACCTAGCTCTTATGCAGTGCTCTCTCAGCTTTTCCATACTGACCTTCCTGTATTTGTCCAATCTCCCCACTGTTCTCTTTGTGGTCTATGCTTTACCATTTACAAACCAACCAGCTCTCTAGCTGTTATGCAACCTGAGAACATCGACCTAACTGCCTTCCTGTACCAACTGTGCTAATGTTCAAAATCTAACCATTGAAAGCAGAGTCTAAACCAAACTGTGGCTATCATCGTCACATAAAAGAAAGCCTGGGCTTGTCCAGAAGATGTGCTTTGAGCAGAATGCAAGAATTCTTTAGGGCATTTAAGGTATCATGGGATGGAACCCTTATCCCAGAGTAAATAGGGCCTTTAAGGAAACAAAAAGAATAATGTGACCTTCTTTTCTTGACTGACACCATGGGGAAGACAAATTCCAAAATTGCAATTAATACCCTTCAAGGAACTTTCCAGGTTAGAACAGTGTGATGTTCATAAGAAAAAAACTGTTTACAGAAATTCCTTCAACATGATGCTGTCCTTGTACTAGGACGCCACAGAACTTATCACCAAACAACAGGGAAAAAGTTGTCTTGTCAATCTGGGTTCTGCTGATTCACCTGATTTTTTTGCCTGCTCCCCATGGCAGTAAAGCCCAAATTTACCAGACAACTGGCTTGAAGTAGGGAAGATTCAGGAGCCGTGAAACAGAAAGATGGAATGCATTAAAACTCACCTTTTCCCTATTAACCTGGTACTCTTTGAGAGTTGACCAACACCATTTATGCCTTCCTGATTGTCTTTTAAACTCAATTCCAAGTTTATGCCTGCAAAAGTTTAGAAAATCTATGTAAGAGCATTTAGAGCCCTAAATCCACTCCTTCCCTCAGCTTAGAGGATAGCTGCCCTGTCTATTCTCACTCCAAAAGAACTCTGGTGTTTCATTCTCTGGAGACATCTCTGAACTGCAGGTTGCTAGCTACATACCTTAATTAAACCCCAAATACCCCAAATCTAGCCCTAACCCTAACCCCAAACCATAATTCCTAACCCCTAATTCAAATCCTAACCTAAACCTAACCCTCTAGAGAGGTCTTTGAACTATAGGATACCAGGCACATGTTATCACTCTGGTGCTAACACTAACATTTTCCCTAAATCTGGCCCTAAACCTTACCCTAATCCTAGATATGAGGGTGCAAATGCAGTATATATATACAATGGAATATTACTCAACCATAAAAAAGAATGGAATCTTGCCATTTACAATGACATGAATGGAGCTAGATAGTATTATGCTATGCAAAGTAAGTCAGTCAGAGAAAGACAAATACCACATGATTTCAAACATATCTGAAATTTAAGAAACAAAACCAACAAGCAAAGGGGAAAACAGAGAGGCAAACCAAGAAACAGATTCTTAACTATAGAGAACAAACAGGGATAACAGAGGGAAGGTGGGAGTGGTGGGGTGGGTTAAATCAGTGACGGGAATTAAGGAGAATACTTTTTGTGATGAGCACTTGGTGTTGTACAGAAGTGTTGAATCACTACATTCTACACCTGAAACAATTATAACACTGTATGTTAACTAACTGGAATTTAAATAAAAACTTTAAAAATGTAAAATAATCCAAATATCACTCAAACCTTTTATACTAAACGTTAAAATGATCTCTACCAGTTTTGTTTATTATTTCAAAAAATGTTCCATTAACAACTTTCCTTGAGTTCCTGTTAAAAACCCTGTGTTAGGAAGGGATTTTCATTTCCTAATAACTAATCACACTGCTAATTCTGTGGTCTGTTTTCTGTATTGCATGTCAACTATTCTGAGTCTAGCAAGAATCACAGACATTCATTTAAAAGTCTTAAGTTTGTATCTCCTTTATTCCCTTCAAACTCTAGCAGTGTTTTGGTTCTACAACGAGCCAAATTTATCTCGCTTGCCTTTCACATTTGAACTCTGTCTGTGAACATTTGGCTTTATATACTGGCTTCCAATTGTACACTGGTTCTTACATGCCCTCCCTAATAAAGATAGCAAACACTTCTAGTGCACTTAATAGGAGTTAGACTATTTTAAACACTTTACATATATTGACCCTTTTGATTCCCACTGTTACCCTAAAAGGAAGGCTAGTCTAATTATCGACTTCTCGAGATGAGGAAATTGAGGTTCAGAGAACTTAAGTCACTCACCCACTACCACAATGTGAGCAGGGAAGGCAGCATTTAAAACGAAGTATGCTGCCCCCAAAGTTAGAACTCTTTGTTGCTTTGATGTAATATTAAAGTTCAGCCGCACACATTTTGCAAATATATGTGAGAGATAAACCACTGCCATACAAAGCCATGTTCCATTAACCTAAACCATTAGAGTCTCTTGTGATTTTATAGAGAAAATATGTTATATTCTGTTTGTATAAGGATAGAAAAGTGCAATATATTTTGTTATGTATGTTACATTAAGATTACACAATATTAATCTCAAAATTTATTTTATTATAGAATTTAATCATTTTTAAAAATATTTTAAAACTTCCAAACTCATTCTATGAGGCCATGATTACCTTGATTCAAAACCAAAGACCCCACTAAAAAGAATTACAGACCAATATCTCTGATGAACATCAATGCACAAATTCTCAACAAGATACTAGCAAACCATTTCCAACAATACATGAAAACAATTATTCACCATTATCATGGTATTTATTCCTGGGCTGCAGGGATGTTTCAATATTTACAAATGAATTAACGTGACACATCACATTAATAAAATAAAGGTTAAGAACCACATGATCCTCTCAATAGATGCAGAAAAAGATTTGACAAAATACAGCATCCTTTCTGGATAAAAACCCTCAAGAAAGTGGGGATAGAAGGGACATACCACAACATGATAAAGGTCATATACAAAAGACCCACAGCTAATATCATTCTCAATGGGAAAAATCTGAGAGCTTTCCCCCTCAGGCCAGGAACAGGACAAGGATATCCACTCTCACCACTTTTATTCAACATACTACTGGAAGTCTTGGCCTCAGCAATCAGACAACAACAACGAAAGTAATAAAAGGCATCCAAATCCAGCAAGGATGAAGTCAAACCTTTACTCTTTGCAGATCACATGATACTCCACCTAGAAAACCTGAAAGACTCCACCAAAACCTGATCTAATGGATACATGAATACAGCAAAGTAGCAGGATATAAAATCAACATAGAGAAATCAGTTCTATTTATATAAGCAGTAGAAAGAGAAATAAAGGAATTGATCCATTTAAAATTACACCAGATCAGGGGTGCCTGAGTGGCTCATTCAGTTAAGCATCTGATATTTGGTTTCGGCTCAGATCATGGTCTTGCATTTCGTGGGTTCGAGCCCTGCAGCAGGCTCTGTCCTGCCAGTGCAGATTCTGCTTGGGATTCTCCTTCTCCATCTCTCTCTGCCCCTTCCCCACTTGCTAACTCTGTCTCTATTGAAATAAATAAATACATGTAAAAACAATTTAAAAAAATAAAAATTAAATTACACCAAAACCCATAAAATATCTAGTACTAAACCTAACCAAAGAGGTAAAAGATATGTACTCTGAAAACTCTAGAAAGATTATGAAAGAAATTGAAGAAGGCAAAAAGAAATGGAAAAACAGTCCATGCTCATGGATTGGGAAAACAAATATTGTTAAAAGGTCAATGCTACCCAAAGCAATCTATGCATTCAATGCAATCCCTATCAAAATACCACCAGCATTCTTCACAGAGCTAGAACAAGCAAACCTAAAATTTGTATGAAACCATAGAAGACCCCAAATAGCCAAAGTAATGTTGAAGAAGAAAACCAGTTAGAGGCATCACAATTCCAGATTTCAGCTGTTTTTTAAAACTGTAATCATCAAAAGAATGAAATCTTGCCATTTGCAACAATGTAGATGGAGCTAGAATGAATTGTGCTAAGCGAAATAAGTCAGTCAGAGAAAGACAAATATCATATGATTTCACTCATATGTGGAATTTACAAACAAAACAGGTGAATATAAAAAAGGGAAAGAAAAATAGGGCAAAAACATATAGGGAGGTAAAGCATAAGATACTCTTATATACAGAGATCTAAGGTTTGCTGGAAGGCTTGGGGGAATGGGTTAAATGGGTGATGGCATTAAGGAAGGCACTTGTTAGGGTTATCACTGGGTGTTATATGTAAGTATGAATCACTGTATTCTAGTTCTGAAACCATTATTACACTCTAAGTTAAGTAACCTGGATTCAAATTTTTAAAAATTGTATAAATATTTTATACAGTTTTATATACATATATGACATTTATATAATGTTACAAAAACATTACATAATAACATATAAACATTGTATAATAAATACATGTAAATATTATATTGTATATAAATGTATATGTAAACATTATATAATAATATATACCTAAATATGTGCAATATATGCATGTATAAATACAAACATTATATCATATAAAGTTTATATATGTATAAGAAATAAACTTTATATAATAATTACACTTGATCACCTGTAGAAGAGTCACCTGTCCCATCCTTCTCTTTCCCTGATGCCTTTCATAAGTAAGCACCCACTCTGAAATATTTTGGCTGTTTCTTTTAGCATTTAACTATTTCCAAATAATATACTCAAACTTCTAATTATTCTTTTGTTTAGATAATATCTACTAAATCCAACCTGCGCAGGCCTATCACCTTCTTCTCCTTTATGTATCTGTAATTGATTAACAAGCACACTTACTCTCCTCAGTGACAACATCTTTTGCACATGGGTGCCATCATGGAACCCCCCTCCCTTAATCATCATCCTAAAAGCAATCTGTAGTGGTCTCTGTTAGTGGATCGCATGCCTTCATCTTCCTTGTGAAACACATTCTCTTTTGGTAATTTTCTAAGTGTAAGAAATATAGTTTTATTCCATGAGTGTCTGGTTGAGAGAAGTGTTTTCCATTTGTGCACTGATCCTGGCTTCCTGATCAATGGATTGCAGACAGAACAATATGTTCTTGAGATCAGTAAACCTGGTGACAGTTTACCATTTCTGTCAGTAATTCTCCTGCCAGTCAGATCTTCAGAGAAAGTCCAGCCTAGAGTTTTTCCTCCACTCTTTCCACTGCTTTTATAATGAATTAGTTGTCTATATTATGGCCCTTTTTGTCTAACATGTCTCTGCATTTATGTACTAAGCTCTGAACAAAATTTATGTGTTTTTTAATGAAATGATTATAAAGAATAGATCCTCGGGAATAGAAATCCAAGGAGAGTAACATCAGCATTATGGTGGCATAAAATACCCACAGGCACCTCCAGTGCCCTGTGTGCCCCACCACCACACATACACGCACACTCTGTCACCAGCTCCTGGTGTATGCTCCTGAGGACAGTAGCAAGAGTGATCTCCAGTGGATTACTAGATAGAAGCTCAGAAAGCAGGCCAGGGCCTGCTGACCAGCCAGAAATCACATACTTAATCTATGGCATCACCTTCAGGAAAACAAAAGAGAGTCCATCAGCAGCCAGCCTGGTGCATGGAAAAGTCAACTGAAGACATACAAGCTTGAGATGTGTGCCAGCATGGAGTGGGTGTACTTGCACAAGATCTGAGACAGTCTCAGAATCTTTTCCAGGGCTGAAGAAAAGTATTTCTCCCCTGAAGGCATTTGTTAAAAAGTGGAAAAAGTGACGGATACTTCAAAAGCAAAGCAAGTAACACAAAACTTCAAAGAAGATGAAAAATCAGGAAGATATGAGACCACCAAAGTGACACAGCAATCTTCCAGTAATGGAACCCATAGACATAGAGACCTACAACTTACCCAATAAAGAATTCAAAATTTAAGGAAATTTGATGTGCTACAGGAAAACACAGAAAGACAAGTCACCAAAATCAAGGAAAACAACATATGAACAAAGTAAGACTAGCAAACAGATATATGTCATTAAAAGAGTCAAACAGAAATTCTGGAGCTGCCGAATACAATAAATGAAATGAAATATGCTATAGAGAGTATTAATATCAGATACATCAAAGAGAAGGAAGAATCTGTGATTTGGAAGACAAGAAGTTTGAAATTGCTGAGTTAGAAAAGAATAAAGAAAAAAAGAGTGAAGAAGCCAATGAACTATGGGATGCCATCAAATGAAACAATTATAATTACACTTGATCACCTGTAGAAGAGTCACCTGTCCCATCCTTCTCCTTCCCTGATACCTTTCATAATTAATTAATGCATTTCCAGAAAGACTAGAGAAGGAGAAAGGAGAAGAAGGTTTACTTAAAAAAAAATAATGGCTGGGGGTGCCTGGGTGGCTCAGTTGGTGAGCGCTGACTTTGGCTCTGGTCATGACCTCATCTGTGTGCTGACAGCTCAGAGCCTGGAGCCTGCCTCTGGTCTGTGTCTCCCTCTCTCTCTGCCCTTCCTCTGCTCATGCTGTGTCTGTCTGCCTCTCTCTCTCTCTCTCTCTCTCTCTCTCTCTCTCTCAAAAATACAATAAAATAACATTTAAAAAGTTTTTAATAAATAAAAATAAATGAAAATAATAGCTGAGAAATTCCTAAACGTGGGGAGAGATTTGAATATCCATATTCATCAGGCTAATAGGTCAGCCCATAATTTCAATACAAAATTAGCTTCACTGGTGACTCAGTCAGTTGAGCACTTGGTTCTTGATTTCAGCTTGGATTATGATCCCAACATCATGGGTCAAGCCTCACGTCAGGCTCTGCACTGAGTTGGAATCTCCTTAAGACTCTCTCCCTCTCTATTGCCCCCCCGCCCCTCCTGTGCTCTCTCTCTAATTTTTAAAACTAAAAAAAAAAAAAAAAAATTATCGTCTCCAAAACACATTATAATAAAACTGTCCAAAATCAAAGACAAGTTGGGGCGCCTGGGTGGCTCAGTCGGTTAAGCGTCCGACTTCGGCTCAGGTCACGATCTCACGGTCTGTGGGTTCGAGCCCCACATCGGGCTCTGGGCTGATGGCTCAGAGCCTGGAGCCTGCTTCCGATTCTGTGTCTCCCTCTCTCTCTACCCCTCTCCCATTCATGCTCTGTCTCTCTCTGTCTCAAAAATAAATAACGTTAAAAAAAATTAAAAAAAAAAAGACAAGTAGAGAATCCTAAAAGCAGCAAGAAAAAAAATATGGTAACCTACAATGAAACCTGCATTAGGCTTTCTGCAGATTTCTCAGCAGAAAGCCCGTAGGCCAGGAGAGAACAGGATAATATCGTCAAAGTGATGAAAGAAAACAAAAAGCTAAAGAGTACTCTATCCAGCAAAGTTATCTTTTAGAAATAAAGAGAAATAAAGACTTCCAGAAAAACAAAAGGTGAGGAAAATCATCACCACTAGACTTGTCTTCCAGATGAAATTTATTCAAGCTGAAGTAAAACAACACTAATTAGTGACATGAAAACATGTGAACATATGCAGCACACTAGCAAAGGTAAATATAAACTAAAATTCAAAATACTCTAATAATGTAATATGGTGGAGTGTTATTAACAACTATAGTAGAAAGACTAAAAGACAAGGCTATTAAAAATAACTATAGCTACTATAACTTGTTAATAAACAATACAAAAAGCAATAATTTGTGACATTACAGCATAATAGGAAAGAAAAGCGGCAAAGAGTTTTTTGCAATTGATGTTGTTATCAGCATAGAGTGTTCTATATAATATATACACATATATATTTATGTAGTATTTACATACATATATGATGATTTATGTAAATATCTAGTAACTGCAAAGCAAAAACCTATACTAGGTTTCCAATAGATCCAATAGATAAACAGAAGGGATTCAAAGCATATCACTATGGAAAATCATCAATTCACAAAGGAAGGCCATAAGAGAGGAAGGAAGGAGCAAGATAATTACAAAAAAGTTGGAAAAAAATTAATGAAATGGCATTATCAAGATATTACTAATCAGTAATTACTTTAAATGAATTAAATTATCCAATCAAAAGATACAGGATAGCTGAATGGGTTTAAAAAACAAGATACAGAAATATGCTGCCCAGAAGAAACTCACTACAAATTTAAGGGCACACATAGACTTGTGAGATGATGGAAAAAGATGTTTCAACCAAAGATAATCAAAGAAAGCAGGTTATATATTTACATCACAAAAATATAAGCTTTAAGCTAAAAATTGTCAAAAGAGACAAAGAAGGTCATTACATAATGATAAATGATCAATTCATCAGAAAGATACAAAAATTGTAATAGGTATACATCGGAGCACCTAAACACACAAAGTTCATACTAATGGAACTTAGAGAAGAAATTAAACAGCAATACAATAATATTGGAAAGTTTAATTTCCCACTTTCAGCAATGGTTAGACCATTAGAGAAAGAATCAATAAGGAAACAGAAGATTTTAACACATTAGACCAAATGGACATGACAGATACACACAGAACATTCCATTCAGCAATAACAAAACACACATTCTTCTCAAGTGGAGATGGAATATTTTCTAGGACAGATCATACAGTAGGACACAAAACAAATATCAACAAATTCAAGAAGATGGGAATAATATCAAGTATATTTACTGACTACAATGGTATAAAAATAGAAATCAATAACAGTAGGAAATCTTGAAAACTCACAGCTACATGGAGATTAAACAACACACTGCTGGATCAAATGGATCCATTGGATTGAAGAAGATATCAAAGGGAAATTTAAAAAATATCCTAACACACAAAAAAGTGATATGTACATACCAAACCTATATAACAAGAGCAGTTCTAAGAAGTTTATAGAATAAAGATAAAAGAAAAATCTTGAATAAAAAACCTAAATATATACCTCAAGGAACTAGAAAAAGAAGAACAAACTAAACACAGAGTTAGCAAAAGGAAGGAAATAAAAATTAGAGCAGAAATAAATGAAATAGAGAACAGGAAAACAACATAAAAGATTAACAAAACTATGAGTTGGTTCTTTGAAAAGACAAAATTTACAAACTATTACCTACAATAATGGAGAAAGAGGGGATCCAAATAAAGAAAATTAAAAATGAAAAGGAGTCATTCAGCTGATGCCATAAAAATATAAAGGATCATAAGAGACTATTATGAACAATTACACACCAACAAACTGGACAATCTAGAAACATACAATCTCCAATATTGAATCATGAGGAAATAGAAAATCTGAAGGGACCAATAACATGACTGGAAGTCCTAACTAAAGCAATAAGACAATAAAAAGAAATGAAAGGCATCCAAATCAGACAGGAAGAAGTAAAATTATTTGTTTGCAGGTGACATTATCATGTATACCAAAAATCCTAAAGATTCCACCACAACTTTTTAGGGGGGAACTAATAAATTCAGTGAAGTTGCAGGATACAAAATCAACATACAAATATCAGTTGCATTTCTATGCAACAACAGTGAATCATATGAAAAAAAAAAAACAAGAAATAATCCCATATACAGTAGCATCAATAGCAATAAAATACTTGCAAATAAATTTAACCAAGGAGCTAAATTATTTTCACACTGAAAACTCTAAGACATTGATGAAAGAAATTGACAAAGACACAAACAAGTGTAAAAATATGTCTTTCTCATGGATAAAAAAATATATATTGTTAAAATGTCCATAATGCCCAAGCCATCTACAGATTTAATGCAATGCCTTCTAAATTCAAATGGAATTTTTCACAGAAACAGAAAAAACAATTCTAAACTTTGTATGAAACATCAAAAGACCCTGAATAGCTAAAGCAATCCTAAGAAAGAAGAAGAAACTCCAGTCATCTCATTCCCTGATTTCCAAATATATCATAAAGTTACATGGTTTTGATTATTATTCCAAGCAAATCAGAATGTATGTTGAATTACCTTGTACTACTTATACTTTTTAAAAAAGGCAAATTTGGTAGACCACTTACAAATTTGAAAGTCAAATATTCCTAATGTGGGTATGAAGCTCCAACCCATTTTTAAATAATCCATGAGGCTGGATGGTGGGGGTGGGTGGAACTGGAGCAAGAGAAGGCTCTACAATAGGTCCAGGCTGTGGCGCAAGGAGATCCATTACATGACAGCTATGATTAGGGAGGCCATGTTGTCCCAGTTTATGCATAATTTTCAATAATGTTCCCTTTTCTGTTCAGAAGTGTCCTAATTTAGCTAATAAATCACATGGTCATGCTGACTGTGTCCTAAAAGTTACAAGGCCCACCAGCATCTGTGGAACAAGAATGCTGTGTGGAGTCTCTGGAAAGCTCCAGTGGGGAAATGTGAGTGCATGCTGACAATTCTTTACGTGAAAGGGGCTTCTAACTTACTGTTCATCTCTGCTCAAAGAAGCTGATTATAGGCCACAAAGTAACTAGATAACTAAATCTGCCTATCATGAAATGAGTATTATGTGATCCACCAAAATCATAAAGTTGGAAATTCCAGGGGACATTCCATATTTAAATATGCATGTCACCCTTAGGACTAGCAGAAGACAACATGTAATTCATTTGAGGGTTGTGTTCCAATCCACTTTTAGACACAAGTGAAATTCATGTGTCAGGCTCAAGCCCCTGTGTTGTCTTACAGATTTACTGCTTCTCCCTCAACCCACACACACAGCCTTAGGAGACATTCCCTGTGGTGTGAGAAGTTCTCTATTAAAAGTGGACATAGGATTGAAAGGTCCAGACTTGGTTAAAACCGAGACAGCATCGGGGTGCCTGGGTGGCTCAGTCGGTGGAGTGTGTGACTTCGGCTCAGGTCATGATCTCATGGCTCATGAGTTCGAGCCCCGCGATGGGGTGTGTGCTGACAGCTCGGAGCCTGGAGCCTGCTTCGGATTCTGTCTCCCTCTCTCTCTGCCCCTCCTCCACTCATGCTCTGTCTCTCTCTCTCTCTCTCAAAAATAAATAAACATTCAAAAAATAAAAATAAAAACTGAGACAGAATCAAAGTGGTCTGTTACTGAATCTAAGGTTTGGACTTGCAACCACTCATTCTTCTTGAATACATACCTACCCACACCATTCAAATCGCAAAATAAAGCACAGTATCATCAATACAGCAGAAACATCATGTTTACTCCTGCCCAATTACAGTAACCCTTTTCAGTGATGATCATTAATTTGAAATTCATTTTATCTTTATTTTTTATTTAATTATATGCTTATTTATTTACTTATTTTATTGTTCTTTACATTTTTTTACATAATTAGTGTATCTTACATCATATAAAATAAGATGCTACAGGTATTTAAACTTGAAGTACATAGCAATATATGTATTTTTCTGCAGCTTGTTTTTTCAAGCCCTGTTACACAGAATGATTATGTATTTGCAATCATTGTAATCATTATCTCTGGAATGTACAAAAACATATTGCCCCTTTTAGGACCTATTTCTCACAGAGGTTCCTACCAAATCCTGCACCCGCTGCCATTCTGGGGGAGTGAATGATGCTTATTACTGACAACATCTGAGAACTGAGGTGGCAGCAGGATTGAGGGGATGATCCAGCAGCCCCACTGCTCAAGGCAGGGTCAACAAGGGCAGGACACAGGGAAGGGTGACCTACTCACTTAGCCTTCAACAGTAAACAGTTCTTAATTGCTTTTTTCTTCCCTGAAAGAGATGACCCCAGAGATCACCTCGCTGTGTGAACAAAAATGAAATATTGGAAACTTCAATAGCTGGCTGAGCATGGGGACAAAACACCTCCTCAGGTCTCTCTTCTGAGTATGAGAGTCCATGGAGACCAAGAGAAAATGAGATCCTCACTATCAGTCCCTGTATTCAGCCAGCTCAATAATTAGATCCCAAGGGTTTGCCTTCCTACCTAAGAAGAAGTGGATACTTTGAATATCTCCCTAACTACATTTCTAACTTTAAACAACTGCTCTTTAACCAGGTCTACAGAGATGTCCACACCATTGTAGGAAAAGGATGAGCAAGTGCAACAAGCCTAAAATCTCTCAGAACAGAGTGGGACCACCATCAATAAATCAAACAATAGTGCCTTGATCATTCCTCACTATCCTTCGAGATCATAATTGCCCTATGGGTAATTAAGATAGTTAATCAAGGATTAATGAAAAAAAAAACCTCTTTATTTTTCACTTAAAAGAAAGTGAAAAGGCAAGAAAAGTTCAAGTGACCAAAACTCTGGAATGCGTTTTTTAAGTATAGTTGACATCCATATTAATTTCAGGTGTACAACCAGTGATTCAACAATCATATACACCATGAAATGCTTATCACAATAGATGTAGTCACTATCTGTCATCGTACAATGTTATTATGATATTATTGACTATATTCCCTTTGGTATGCTTTTAATTTCTGTGACCTATGTATTTATAACTGAAAATTTGTACCTCTTATTCCCCTTCTCCTATTTCACCCATCCCCCTACCTGCACCCCTGGCAACTACCAGTTTGTTCTCTGTATTTATAAGTCCCTGTCTGGTTTTGTTTGCTTATTTTGCTTTTTAGATAGAAATCTTGCCATTCAAAACAATATGGTTGGACCTAGAGGGAAGGACGCTAAATGAAATACGTCAGACATATACCATATAATTTCACTTACATGCAGAATGACATTTATATTTAGATTCATATATGCATCAATCATACAAGGAATTACCTGAACATTTAAACATTCATATATTTTTTGTATCTACTCTGTCTTTTCAATCCAAAACCATGTGCTTGTTATGGCTGAGCAATATTCCACTGTGTGTGTTTGTGTTTGTATATACATACATACATACATACATACATCTTTATCCATTCACCTATCGATGGACATTGGTTGCTTCCATATCTCAGCTATTATAAACAAGGCTACAATAAACATAGAGGCATATATTAGTGTTTTTCTTTTCTATTTTTTGTACCTATGATGAGCACTGAGTGTTGTATGGAATTACCGAATCACTATATTGTACATATGAAATTAATGTAACACTGTATGTTAACTATCTAGACTTGATAAAATAAAAGGAAATGTTTTTGTTTTCTTTGGGTGAATACCCAGTCATGCAAATATACTATTTCTATTTTTAACCTTTTGAGGAACCTCCATACTGTTTTCCACAGTGGCTGCACCAGTTTGCATTCCTACCAGCAGTTCACGAGGGTTCCTTTTGCTCCACAAACACTTATTTCTTGTCTTTTTTATTTTAGCCATTCTTAGAGCTGAAAGTGATATCTTATTGTGGTTTTGATTTGCATTTTCCTGAAAAAAATTTGTTCAGTGTTGTTTGAACATCTTGACATGTGTCTGTTGGCCATCTGTATGTATTCTTGGAAAAGTATCTATTCAGGTTCTCCACCATTAAAAACAATGGTATCTTGACATTTGCAACATGGATGAACCTAGAAAGTATAATGCTGAGTGAAATAATTCAAATACCATATGATTTCACTCATAGGTGGAATTTAAGAAACAAAACTAATGAACAAAGAAAAAAAAACAAAAAAAATTAAATACAGAGAACAAACTGGTAGTTGGCAGAGAGAAGGTGGGTGGAGGGATGGATAAAATAGATATAGGAAATTAAGAATACACTTCTCTTGAAAAGCACTAAGAAATGAATAGGACTGTTGAGTTATTATATTGTACACATGAAACTAATAAAACACGGTATGTTAATTATACTTTAATTTAAAAAGGAAACCAAAAACAAAAAAATAAAACTATTAACCTTGAAGCAGGAAAAAACAGACTTTTCAACAGACCAGTATCTTGTGTTTGTGAATATACATTTGAGTGGTGCCAAGATTGCATCTTAAATAAAGCACATGCAGCCAACTAACCTAATAGAAACTATCCTGAATTTTACCATCAAATTCTTATTTGGTTCCAGCACCCCAAAAGCTTTGGTGTTTGATCATTAAAAAACAGTTTAGTTATTTTTGGTTAAGTGTTGTAAAAACGGCACTGTTATGACTGCTAATTTTTTTAAATGTTGTGAGAAATCAGTGAGGTGCTGTATTGAGCTGTGGTGGTTTTAGTATGAGATAAGAAACCTGAGTTGCTAGATGGGACGCCTGGGTGGCTCAGTTGGTTGACCGTCCAACTTCAGCTCAGGTCATGATCTGACCAGTTGTGATCTCACCAGTTTGTGAGTTCCAGCCCCGCGTTTGGGTCTGTACTGACAGCTCAGAGCCTGCTTCAGATTCTGTGTCTCCTCCTGTCTCTGCCCCTCCCATGCTCATGCTCTGTCTCCCAATAATAAATAAACATTAATTTTTTGAAAAAAAAGAAAAGAGGGAAAGAAAGAAACCTGAGTTGCTAGAGAGCAAAAATGTCAGGGAATTGGTGGGGCCGGTGTCAAATACAAAATCTCAGGCCTCATTAACCAGGTTAGTAATTGGTTATGTTAAGTTTAATGTTTGGGGAGAATGAGATTTTAAAACAGTACTTACCTTGTGGAATTCAAGTTATTTTGTAGATAAATCTGAATAGAAAAATCAAACTAAAATTTCAAAGTTTACTTTCAAAACTTTATTTTCTTTTAATACATGAGTCTACATATTCAGTTTTTTAAGTGACAAATGAGAAAGTGAAAATGAAAGTCCTACACCCTCAATCCTTGTCTCATGTCCCAAAGACAACCACTATCACTGCATAGGTGCAGTGTGTCCTGCATACATATATGTTACAAGAGGAAGCCCACCACGTATGGAATTCTACAAGCTGATTTTGATTAGCTTATAATACTTACTTATGTTCCTCATCACTACATATTAATCAACTTTATTTTTGTGAGATTACCTATGCACATTCACATGTTCCTGTTGATCATTTAGATCCTTCACCATTTTTCACATTATAAGCAACATAGTGCCCATGGTTTTATACATTACGCAAGTATATCTATAAAAGTATTTCCTAGAAGTGCAAATATTCAAGATTAAAATACTTGTGTGTTTCGGTATCTGATAGATGTCAAGAAATTGTTTCTCAAATGTTTACACCAATCACATTCTGGCATCTCTCCCAGAAAGCCTGTTTCCTCATCATCTCTTGAGCCTGGCTTCTCCCCATTGCCTGCTCTAAAATACCTGCCAGGAGGACCCAAGAAAAACAGAGTCTCATTGTCTTAGTTTACAAATCGAATTGTAAGAGAAGTAGAAGCCACTTTCACATGCTTGAGGGCTATTTATATTTTCTTTTAAGAAAACAGCTTCCACCTGACCTTTGCCAACATCTCCCACTGTTTTATGCTGGAATGCACATAACTGATTTGAAAACTCCTGTTATTTATTAAGGAAATTGGTACTTATATACAATGGAATATTACTCAGCCATCAAAAAGAATAAAATCTGGACATTTGACATTTGCAGTGATGTAGATGGAGCCAGAGCTTATTATGCTAAGCAAAATAAGTCAGTCAGAAAAATACAAATACCATATGCTTTACTCATATATGGAATTAAAGAAAAAAACCATGAACATATGGGAAGGGGGAGAAAAAAAAGAGGGAAACAAACTACAGAAGACACTTTTTTTTCTTTATGGGCATCTTTTTCTTTCTTTTTTTTTTCAGAATAGGATTTAGTAATTCATCACTTACATGTAACACCCAGTGCTCACCCCAAGTGCCCTCCTTAAGGCCCATCACCCTACCCATGAGCCCTCCAGCAAACCTTAGTTTGTTCTCTGCATTTAAGAGTCTCCTATGGTTTCTCCCCCTCTCTGTTTTTATATTATTTTTGCTTCCCCTCCCTTATGATCACCTGTTTTGTTTCTTAAATTCCACATATGAGTGAAGTCATATACTTGTCTTTCTCTGACTCACTTATTTCGCTCACAATAACAAACTCTAGTTCCATCTACATTGTTGCAAATGGCAAGAATTTAATTCTTTTTGATCGCTGAGGAATACTCCATTGTGTATATATACCACATCTTCTTTATCCATTCATCAGTCAATGGACATTTGGGCTCTTTCCATACTTTGGCTATAGTTAATAGTGCTGTTATAAACATTGGGGTGAAAGTGTCCCTTCGAATCAGGACTCCTGTATCCTTTGTATATGTACCTACTAGTGAAAATTCTGGGTCATAGGATAGTTCAATTTTAATTTTTTTAGGGACCTCCATCCTGTTTTCCAGAGTAGCTGAACTACTTTGCATTCCACCAGCACTGGAAAGGGGTTCCTCTTTCTCCATATCCTCACCAATATCTTTTGTTGCCTGTGTTGTTAATTTTAGCCATTCTGACAGGTGTGAGGTGGTATCTCATTGTGGTTTGGATTGGTATCCCCCTGATGATGAGTGATGTTGAGCATCTTTTCATGTGTCTGCTAGACATCTGGTTGTCTTCTTTTGAAAAACTGTACATTCATGTCTTTTACCCATTTTCTCACTGGATTATTTGTTTTTTGGTGCTGAGTTTGGTATGTTCTTTATAGATTTTGGATATTAACCCTTTATCTGATATGTCATTGGCAAATATCTTCTCCCATTCCTTCAGTTGCCTTTTATTTTTGCTGATTGTTTCCTTCACTTTGTAGAAGATTTTTATCTTAATGAGGTCCCAATAGTTCATTTTTGCTTTTGTTTCCATTGCTTCTGGAGATATCTAAAGTCAGAAGTTGCTGCAGCCAAGGTCAAAGAGATTGTTGCCTGTTTTCTCCTGTAGGATTTTGATGGATTCCTGCCTTATGTTTAGGTATTTCATTCATTTTGAGTTTATTTTTTGTGTAGAGTGTAAGAAAGTGTTCTAGGTTCTTTCTTCTGCATATAGCTGTCCAGTATTCCCAACATCATTTGTTGAAAAGACTGTCTTTATTCCATTGGATATTCTTTCCTACTTGTCAAATATTAGTTAGCTATACATTTGTGGGCCCATTTCTGGGTTCTCTATTCTGTTCAATTGATCTGATTTTCTGGTTTTGTACCAGTATCATATTGTCTGAATGATTACAGCTTTGTAATACAGCTTGAAGTCCAGAATTGTGATGCCTCCATCTTTGGTTTTCTTTCCCAGGTTTGCTCTGGCTATTAGGGGTCTTTTGTGGCCCCCTGTAAAGTTTAGGATTGTTTGTTCTAGCTCTGTGAAAAATGTAGGTGTTATTTTGATAGGGATAGCATTGAATGTGTAGATTGCTTTAGGTAGTATCAATATTTTAGCAGCATTTGTTCTCCCAATCCATAAGAATGGACTGTTTTTCCATTTCTTTGTGTCCGTTTCAATGTCTTTAATAATCTTTTCAGAGTTTTCAGAGTATATATCTTTTACCTCTTTGGTTAGGTTTATTACTAGGAATTTTAAGGTGTTTGGTGTAATTTTAAATTAGGTCAATTCCTTTATTTCTCTTTCTACTGCTTATAGAAATTGAATGGATTTCTCTATGCTGATTTTACATCCTGTGACTTTGCTGTACTCATCTATCCATTCTAGCAGGTTTTTGGTGGAGTCTTTCAGGTTTTTTAGGTGGAGTAACATATGATCTCCAAAGAGTGAAAGTTTCACTTCTTCCTGCTGATTTGGATGTCTTTTATTTCTTTTTGCTCTCCGATTGCTGAGGCTAGGATTTCCCGTACTGTTTTGAATAACAGTGGTGAGAGTGAACATCCTTGTCGTGTTCCTGACCTGAAGGGGAAAGCTCTCACTTTTTCCCCATTGAGGATGATGTTAGCTGTGGTTCTTTCATATACGGCCTTTATGATATTGAAGTATGATCCTTACAGCCCTACTTTCTTGAGGGTTTTTATCAAGAAAGGATACTGTATTTTGTCAAATTGTTTTTCTGCATTTATTGAGATGATCATGCGGTTCTTATCCCTTATTTTATTAATCTGATGTATCACATTGTTTGATTTGCAGATATTGGAAAAGACCACATCCCATGAATAAATCCCACTCGATCCTGCTGAATAATTTTTTAACATATTATTGGATCCAGTTGGCTAGTATCTTGAGAATTTTTGCATCCATGTTCATCAGGGAAATTACACTGTAGTTCTTTTTAGTGGGGTCTTTATCTGGTTTTGGAATCAAAGTAATGCTGGCCTCATAGAATGAGTTTGGAATATTTCCATATATTTCTGTTTTATGCAACAGATTCAGAAAAAAATAGGTTTAACTCTTCTTTATTTTTGTAAATATGAAATTTATTGTCAAATTGGTTTCCATACACCACCCAGTACTCATTTCAACAGGTGCCCTCCACAATACATATCACCCACCCTCCCCTCCCTCCCGCCCCCCTATCAACCCTCAGTTTGTTCTCAGTTTTTAAGAGTCTCTTATGGTTTGGCTCCCTCCCTCTGAAACCTTTTTTTTTCCTTCCCCTCCCCCGTGGTCTTCTGTTAAGTTTCTCAGGATCCACATAAGACTGAAAACATATGGTATCTGTCTTTCTCTATGACTTATTTCACTTAGCATAACACTCTTCAGTTCCATCTACGTTGCTACAAAAGACCGTATTTCATTTTTTCTCATTGTCACATAGTATTCCATTCTGTATATACCACAATTTCTTTATCCATTCATCAATTGATGGAAATTTAGGAATTTTTCATAATTTGGCTATTATTGAAAGTGCTGCTATAAACATTGGGATACAAGTGCCCCTATGTGTCAGCACTACTGTATCCCTTAGGTAAATTCCTAGCAGTGCTATTGCTGGGTCATAGGGTAGAGCTATTTTTAATTTTTTAAGGAACCTCCACACTGTTTTCCAGAGTGGCTGCACCAGTTTGCATTCCCACAAACAGTGCAAGAGTGGTCCCGTTCACCACATCTCACCAGCATCTGTAGTCTGATTTGTTCATTTTAGCCACTCTGGAGTGAGGTGATATCTGAGTGTGGTTTTGATTTGTATTTCCTCATCAGGAACGACAATGAGCATCTTTTCATGTGTCTGTTGGCCATCTGGATGTCTTCTTTAGAGAAGTGTCTATTCATGTTTTCTGCCCATTTCTTCACTGGATTATTTGTTTTTCGGGTGTGGAGTTTGGTGAGCTCTTTATAGATTTTGGATACTAGTCCTTTGTCTGACATGTCATTTACAAATATCTTTTCCCATTCCATGGGTTGCCTTTTAGTTTTGTTGATTGTTTCCTTTGCAGTGCAGAAGTTTTCATTTTCATGAGGTCCCAATATCTCATTTTTGCTTTTAAATCCCTTGACTTTGGGATGTGTCAAGTAAGAAATTGCTGCAGCTGAGGTCAGAGAGGTATTACATGATCTCTCCTTTAGAGTTTTGATGGTTTCCTGTCTCATATTTAGGTCCTTTATCCATTTTGAGTTTATTTTTGTGAATGGTGTAAGAAAGTGCTCTAGTTTCATCCTTCAGCATGTTGCTGTGCAGTTCTCCCAGCACCATTTGTTAAAGAGGCTGTCTTTTTTCCTTTGGATATTCTTTCCTGCTTTGTCAAAGATTAGTTGGCCATACTTTTGTGGGTCTAGTTCTGGGGTTTCTATTCTATTCCATTGGTCTATGTGTCTGTTTTTGTGCCAATACCATGCTGTCTTGATTATTACAGCTTTGTAGTAGAGGCTAAAGTCTGGGATTGTGATGTCTTCTTCAAAATTACTTTGGCTATTCGGGGTCTTTTGTGGTTCCATACAAATTTTAGGATTGCTTGTTCTAGCATTGAGAAGAATGCTGGTGCAATTTTGATTGGGATTGCAATGAATGTGTAGATAGCTTTGGGTAGTATTGACATGTTAACAATATTTATTCTTCCAATAATGAGCACAGAATGTTTTTCCATTTCTTTATGTCTTCTTCAATTTCCTTCATAAGCTTTCTATAGTTTTCAGCATACAGATCTTTTACATCTTTGGTTAGGTTTATTCCTAGGTATTTTATGCTTCTTGGCGCAGTTGTGAATGGGATCAGTTTCTTTATTTGTCTTTCTGTTGTTTAATTATTAGTGTATAAGAATGCAACTGATTTCTGTACATTGATCTTTTATCCTCCAACTTTGCTGAATTCATGTATCAGTTCTAGCAGACTTTTGGTGGAGTCTATTGGGTTTTCCATGTATAATATCAAGTCATCTGCAAAAAGTGAAAGCTTGACTTCATCTTTGCCAATTTGGATGCCTTTGATTTCCTTTTGTTGTCTGATTGCTGATGCTAGTACTTCCAACACTATGTTAAACAACAGCTGTGAGAGTGGACATCCCTGTCATTTTCCTCATCTCGGGAAAGCTCTCAGTTTTTCCCCATTGAAGATGATATTAGCTGTGGGCTTTTCATAAATGGCTTTTATGATGTTTGAGTATGTTCCTTCCCTCCTGACTTTCTTGAGGGTTTTTATTCAGAAAGGATGCTGAATTTTGTCAAATGTTTTTTCTGCATCGATAGACAGGATTATATGGTTCTTATCTTTTCTTCTATTGATGTGATGTATCACAATGATTGATTTGCGAATGTTGAACCAGCCCTGCAGCCCAGGAATCAATGCTACTTGATCATGGTGAATAATTCTTTTTATATGCTGTTGAATTCGATTTGCTAGTATCTTGTTGAGAATTTTTGCATTGATATTTATCAGGGATATTGCCCTGTAGTTCTCTTTTATTTCTTGGTCTCTGTCTGGTTTGATAATCAAATAACGCCGGATTCATAGGATGAGTCTGCAAGTTTTCCTTCACTTTCTATTTTTTGGAACAGCTTGATAAGGATAGGTATTATCCCTGCTTTAAATGTCTGGTAGAATTCACCAGGGAAGCCATCTGTTACTGGACTCTTATTTGTTGGGAGATTTTTGATAACTGATTCAATTTCTTTGCTGGTTATGGGTCTGTTCAGGTTTTCTATTTCTTCCTGTTTCAGTTTTGGAAGTGTGTGGGTGTTTAGGACTTTGTCCATTTCTTCTAGGTTTTCCAGTTTCTTGGCATATAATTTTTCATAGTATTCCCTGATAATTGCTTGTATTTCTGAGGGATTGGTTGTAATAATTCCATTTTCATTCATGATTTTATCTATTTGGGTCATCTCCCTTTTCTTTTTGAAAAGCCTGGCTAGAGGTTTATCAATTTTGTTTATTTTTTTTTTCAAAAAACCAACTCTTGGTTTCATTGATCTGCTTTTACAGTTTTTTTTTAGATTCTATGTTGTTTATTTCTGTTCTGATCTTTATTATTTCTCTTCTTCTGCTGGGTTTGGGGTATCTTTGCTTTTCTGCTTCTATTTCCTTTAGGTGTGCTGTTAGATTTTGTATTTGGGATTTTTCTTGTTTTTTGAGATAGGCCTGGATTGTAATGTCTTTTCCTCTCAGGACTGCCTTCGCTGCATCCCAAAGCGTTTGGATTGTTGTAGTTTCATTTTCATTTGTTTCCATGTATTTTTAAATTTCTTCTCTAATTGCCTGGTTGACCCATTCACTCTTTAGTAGGGTGTTCTTTAACCTCCATGCTTTTGGAGGTTTTCCAGACTTTTTCCTGTGGTTGATTTCAATCTTCATAGCATTGTGATGTGAAAGTATGCATGGTATGATCTCAATTCTTGTATACTTATGAAGGGCTTTTTTGTGACCCAGTATGTGATCTATCTTTGAGAATGTTCCGTGTGCATTCGAGAATTAAGTATACTCTGTTGCTTTGGGATGCAGAGTTCTAAATATATCTGTCAAGTCCATCTGGTCCAATGTATCATTCAGGGCCCTTGTTTCTTTATTGATCCTGTGTCTAGATGATCTATCCATGGTTGTAAGTGGAGTATTAAAGTCCCCTGTAATTACCATATTCTTATCAATATGTTTGCTTATGTTTGTGATTAATTGTTTTATGTAGTTGGGGGCTCCCATATTCAGCACATAGACATTTATAATTGTTAGCTCTTCCTGATGGATAGACCCTGTAATTATTATATAATGCCCTTCTTCATCTCTTGTCACAGCCTTTGATTTAAAGTCTAGTTTGTCAGAAACAAGGATGGCTACTCCAGCTTTCTTTTGACTTCCAGTAGCATGATAGATAGTTCTCCATCCCCTCAATTTTAATCTGAAGGTGTCCTCAGGCCTAAAATGAGTCTCTTATAGACAGCAAATAGATGGGTCATGTTTTTTTAATCCATTCTTATGCCCTATGTCTTTTGGTTGGAACATTTAGTCCATGTACATTCAATGTTATTCTAGAAAGATATGGGTTTAGAGTCATTGTGATGTCTGTAGGTTTCATGATTGTAGTGATGTCTTTGGTACTTTGTGATCCTTGCAACATTTTCCTCACCGAATCCCCCTTAGGATCTCTGGTAAGCATGGTTTAGTGGTGATGAATTCCTTCAGTTTTTGTTTGTTTGGGAAGACCTTTATCTCTCCTTCTATTCTGAATGACAGACTTGCTGGATAAAGAATTCTCGGCTGCATATTTTTCTGTTCATCACATTGAAGATTTCCTGCCATTCCTTTCTGGCCTGCCAAGTTTCAGTAGATAGATCCATCATTAGTCTTATCTGTCTCCCTTTATATGTTAGAGCATGTTTATCCCTAGGTGCTTTCAGAATTTTCTCTTTATCCTTGTATTTTGCCGGTTTCACTATGATAGGTCACGCAGAAGATCGATTCAAGTTAGGTCTAAAGGGAGTTCTCTGTGCCTCTTGGATTTCAATGCCTGTTTCCTCCCCCTGATCAAGGAAGTTCTCAGCTATGATTTGTTCAGGTCCACCTTCAGCCCCTTTCTCTCTCTCTTCCTCTTCCGGAATCCCTATTATACGGATATTGTGCTTGATTGCATCACTTAGTTCTCTAATTTTCCCCTCATACTCCTGGATTCTTTTAACTCTCGTTTTCTCACTTCCTCTTTTTCCATAATTTTGTCTTCTAATTCACCTATTCTCTCCTCTGCCTCTTCAATCCATGCTATGGCTGCCTCCATTTTATTTTGCACCTCATTTATACCATTTTTTAGATCCTCATGACTGTTTCT
Organism: Panthera pardus; assembly: GCF_024362965.1. Taxonomy (NCBI): domain Eukaryota; kingdom Metazoa; phylum Chordata; class Mammalia; order Carnivora; family Felidae; genus Panthera; species Panthera pardus. Next base: position 107,121,264 of record NW_026526732.1, read on the forward strand.
TAATCCCTTGATCTCTGTAGTAATAGATTCTCTGCTGTCCTCTGTACTTTTTTCAAGGCCAATGATTAATTTTATGACTATTATTCTAAATTCATGGTCCGTTATATTGCTTAAATTGTTTTTGATCAATTCGTTAGCTGTCACTACTTCCTGGAGTTTCTTTTGAGGAGAATTCTTCCATTTTGTCATTTTTGATAGTTCCCGGAGGGGGGCAGAACTGGGGGGCACTTCCCCTGTGCTCTCTGGAGTTGTGCTCAACTTGTGTTGGTGGGCGGGGCCACAGTCAGTCCCGATTCTGCCCCCAGCCCACTGCTGGGGCCACAGTCAGACTGGTGTGTACCTTATCTTCCCCTCTCCCAGGGGCAGGACTCACTGTGGAGTGGTGTGGCCCCTGTTTGGGCTGCTTGTGCACTGCCAGGCTTGTGGTGCTGCTTTGATGGGATCTGGCATATTAGCTGGGGTGGATCAGCAAGGTGCACAGAGGTGGGAGGGGTAGGCTTAGCTAGCTTTCCCTTTGGTGGTCCCCTGTGGGAGGGGCGCTGCAGCACCAGGAGGAAGGCCGACCCATCAGAGGGATGGATCCAAAGAAGCACAGCATTGGGTGTTTGCACAGTGCAAGCAAGTTTGGTGATGGGAACTGGTTCTCTTTGGGATTTTGGCTGGGGGATGGGAGAGGGAGGTGGCGCTGGCCAGAGCCATTGTTCCCCGCTGAGCTGAGCTCTGTCTTCCGGGGCTCAACAACTCTCCCTCCCATTGTTCTCTCGCCCTTCTGCTTTCTGAGCAGAGCTGCTGACTTTTAACATTCCAGATGTTAAGTCCCACTGGCTGTCAGAACTCATGTAGTCTGGTCCCTCCGTTTTTGCAAGCCAGACTTCAGGGGCTCTGCCTTGCCCAGTGGGCTGCCCCTCCACCACCTGGCTCCCTCCTGCCAGTCCGTGTAGTGCAGATCCGCATCTTTGCCCTTCCTACCCTCTTCTGTGGGTCTCTTGTCTACGCTTGGCTCCAGAGAGTCCATTCTGCTAGTCTTCTGGCGGTTTTCTGGGTTATTTAGGCAGATGTGGGTGGTATCTAAGTGATCAGCAGGACATGGTGAGCCCAGCATCTTCCTACACCACCATCTTCCATACCCTCCAGTTTAACTTTTCTTTAAATGTCTGGTAGAATTCCCCTGGGAAGCCATTTGACTGAGGACTCTTTTTTTGGGAGATTTTTGATACTGAATCAATTTCTTTGCTGCTTATTGGTCTGTTCAAATTTTCTATTTTTTCCTGTTTCAGCTTTGGTAGTTCATTTGTTTCTGGAATTTGTCCATTTCTTCCAGATTTCCCAATTTGTGGCTTACAAGCACTCTTAATATTCTCTTCTTGTATTTGTGTGGTGTTGGTTGTGATATCTTCTCTTTCATTCATGATTTTATTTATTTTGGTCCATTCCTTTTTCTTTTTTTTCCTATTTATTTATTTATTTTTATTTTTAAATTTACATCCAAATTAGTGTATAGTGCAACAATGATTTCAGGAGTAGACTCCTTAATGTCCCTTACCCATTTAGCCCATCCCCCCTCTCACAGCCCCCTCCAGTAACCTTCTGTTTGTTATCCATATTTATGAGTCTCTTCCGTTTTGTCCCCCTCCCTCTTTTTATATCATTTTTGTTTCCCTTCCCTTATATTCGTCTGTTTTGTTTTTGATCGACCTGCCTAGGGGGTTATCAAATCTGTTAATTCTTTCCATATCCAACCTCTCGTTTCTTTGATCTGGTCTACCGTTTTGTTTTTGTTTTTTTTTTAATTTGATAGTGTTGATTTCTGTTCTAATATTTATTATTTCCCTTCTTCAGTTCTTGGGATTAATGTGCTTTCCTTTTTTCAGCACCTATAGGTATAAGTTTAGGTTGCGTATTTGAGGCCTTTCTTCCTTATTTAGAAATACCTGGGTTGCTATATACTTCCCTCTTATGACTGCCTTTGCTGCATCCCAGACGTTTTGGGCTGTCATGTTTTCATTTTCATTGACTTCCATGTACTTTTTAATTTTCTGTTTAATTTCTTGGTTAACCCATTCATTCTTTAGTAGTATGTTCTTTAATCTCCAAGTATTCATGGTCTTTCCAATTTTTTTTCCTGTGTTATTTTTTTTTCAAGTTTCAGAGCATTTTGGTGTGAAAGTCTGCATTGTATGATCTTGGTCTTTTTGTATTTGTTAAGGGCTGATTTGTGTCCCAGTATGTGATCTATCCTGGAGAATATTCCACGTGCACTCCACAAGAATGTGTATTCTTCAGCTTTAGGATGAAATGGTCTGACTATATCTGTTAAGTCCATCTGGTCCTGTGTGTCATTCAAAGTCATTGTTTCCTTGTTGATGTTTTGCTTACATGATCTGTCCTTTGCTGTAAGTGGGATGTTGAACCTCCCCTACTATTATGGTATTAGTATAAATGAGTTTGTTTATTTTTGTGATTAATTGATCTATATATTTGGGGTGTCAAGTTGGGGCCATAAATAATTACAATCGTTAAATCTTCTTTATGTTAGATCTTCATTATGATTTAATGCCTCTTCATCTCTTGTTACAATCTAATTTTAAAATCTAGCTTGTCTGATATAAGTATGGCTACCTCAGCTTCTTTTGGTGACCATTAGCATGATAGATAGTTCTCCATCCCCTTACTTTCAATCTGCAGGTGTCTTTACGTTTAAACTGGGTCTCTTGTAAGCAGTGTATACATAGGTCTTTTTTTTCTGATCGATTCTGATACCTTATGGCTTTTGATAGAAGCATTTAGTCCACTGACATTTAGAGTGAGTACTGAAAGATATGAATTTAGTGTCATTGTGTTGCCTGTAGAGTTGGTGTTTCTGGTGAAGTTCTCTGGTCCTTCCTAGTCTGTTGATTTTGGTCTTCTGTTGTTTTGTTTTGTCTTTTCTCTGCTCAGATAGTCCTCCTTAAAATTTCTTGAAGGGCTGGTTTAGTGGTCATGAACTCCTTTAGTTTTTATTTTTCTGGGAACATCTTTATATCTCTTTCTATTTTAAATGAGAACCTTGCTGGATAAAGAATTCTTGTCTGCATATTTTTCTGATTCAGCATGCTGAATATATACTGCCACTACTTTCTGCTTGTCAAGTTTCTGTGGCTAGGTCTGCAGTGAACCTAATCTGTCTTCCTGTATAAGTTAATGACTTTTTTTTACATTTCTGCTTTCATAATTCTTTCTTTGTCTGTATTCTTTGTGAATTTGATTTCAATATGCCTTGGTGAGGGTTGTTTTTTGTTAAATCTAATAGGAGTTCTCTGTGCTTCCTGGACTTTGATGTCTGTGACCTTACCCAGTCTAAGGAAGTTGTCCACTATAACTTGCTTACATAACCCTTCTGCCCCTTTTTTCTCTCTCTTCACCTATGATTCAGATGTTATTCCTTTTAAATAAGTCACTGAGTTCTCTAAGCCTTGTATTTTGTCCTTTTGCCTTTGTTTCCCTCTTTTTTCCTGCTTCATTTATTCTCCATAATTTTATCTTCTATATCTCTGACTCACTGCTCTGCTTCATCCTTCCTTGATGTTGTGACAACCATTTCAGACTGCATATCAGTTATAGCCTTTTTTATTTGGGACTGACTAGATTTTATTTATCTCTTCAGAAAAAGGATTCTGTGGTGTTCCCCATGCGTTTTTCAACCCCAGGCAGCGTTCTTATCATCATGGTTATAAATACTACTTCAGACATCTTGCTAATATCTGTGTTTATTAAGACTTTGTCATTTCTTCCTGTTTTTTTTTTTTTGTTTTTTTTTTTTTGAGGAGGGGTAAATTTCTTTGTTTTGTCATTTTGGAGGTAGAAAAAAATTAATAAAATAAAAAAATAAAAACAAAACAAAAATAAGATAAAGGAAGGTAGATCATAGGTGTGTTTTGGTCTGCTTGTTGGAACAACATTCATAGAAAAGAGAAAAGAGGGAAGGAAAAGAAAGGGGGAAAAGGTAAGAAAAAAAATTTTAAATAAAAAATTGAAGATAATAAAATAGAATAACATAAAGAAAATGAAATAAAATAAAAAAATTTAAATACAAAGTAAGTAAAAAAATAAAAATAAAATTTTCTCTGTGTCCAAGGGGAAGAAAGAAAAAAAAAAACAATTTAAGCAAAACATAAGGCAATAAAATGAATAAATGAAATAGCAAGCAGAATAAAATCTGAATGAAGTTACATGCTTTCCCCTAAAACTGAATCAGGTGCAGTGACTTGTGCTCGTTTTATAACGGATGTGCAATTTGGGCAGGGTTGGTACAACAGCTCATTCTCCACCAGGTGGCGCTGACTGGCTTATGGGGGTGGCTTACTGGGGTGAATCAGTGTGGCACTACTTGTGCAGAGGGAAATGACTTCACCCAGCTCCCTAGTCTCTGGTACAGGAACTTTGTGCTCTCACCGACCCACGATCAAGCACCCTTCCTTTGTCTCAGTCCTCTGTCCACTCCCCACCTCTACCCTATGCCCAATCCACCTGCCAGAGTTTATCTCAGATGTGGCTGTGTTTTAAAACCCCACACTTCAGAGACCCCTGCAGCTTGGACCCATGCCTACTTTCTAGGGGAGGGTCTCACTGGTCTCAGGTGTTGGCCTGCCCCAGAAAACATTTATGGGATGGTGCAGCAGCCAAAGTTCAGGGATTATGGAAAATCACAACACATAGCCAGTGCCAGGTTTCACTGGACTCTGGCAACTTTGTCCCAATAATAGCAATCGTGGCTGCTCCCCAGGGTCCGCTGGGACCTTTGCCTGTGGGGAGGCCATATGGCCTCTACCAAATGCACTCCAAGCAGGGGAAAAACTTCTTCCCTCAGACCCTGCTTCCTGTTCCTGAGGATTCACCCTGCTTCCTCCCCAGAACACCACCAGGCACTGACCTCCAAAACTCCAGACTCTGTGCTCCACTATTTATAGAATCGTGGTGGTTGTGAAATCTTCTCCTTTCTCCCCATGAATGATATGGGGGAACAGATTTCTTGTTCAGTCACCTATGAATATTTTCACTCATTCTCTCCAGCTACTTTTGGCGGGGGGGTGTTTTTCTTGCATGATCCTGATGAGCCACACTCTCACCCTTTCTCATTCTTTGTCCTCTCTTCATAAGAACAGCTCCCCAGACTCTGCAGCTTTCTCTATCCCAATTCACCTATCTTCACCATGTGCCTGCTGAGTTCTGTGTCTTGAATTATGCAGATTGTTGTGTTAATACTCAGATAAATTTCCTAGGGGTTCAAAAATGTTTAGGTGCTGATCTAGCTGCCTTTCAGGGACAAGAAAAGTCTCCATGATGCTTTGCCATCTTAACTCCTCCCTTTAGGACTCTTTTTTTTTATTTTTTCATGTTTATTTTTTAGAGGGAGACACACACAAAACTCAAGTGGGGTAGGGACAGAGAGAGAGAGGGAGACACAGAATTTGAAGCAGACTCCAGGCTCTGAACTTTCAGCACAAAGCCTGACATGGGGCTTGAACTCACAGACCATGAGATTATGACTTGAGCCAAAATTGGACATTTACCCAGTTGAGCCACCCAGGCACACCACCCCAGGAAAGTCTTAATGATAGAGAAAAAACTGGATTTTCAAAGGAAGGTGAATGGGAGATGGGCTACATAGGTGATGGGAACTAAGGAGGGCACTTTTTGGGATGAGCACTGGGTATTCTATATAAGTGATGAAACACTGAATTCTATTCCTGAAACCATATTGCACTGCATATTAACTAAAATTTAAATTTAAAACACATAAAATTATGTTAAATTTAAACAGAAAATTGGTACTTGATCTCATATTTGACAATGTTTTTCTTTTTCAAAACTGCTTGCAGGTGTTAATTTCAGACCGTATTTAACTGTTGCATATTATCCATTATCATATTTTTTGTAGAACTTGCCCCTTAAACTTTCTTTGTTCACTTCTTATTCTGATAACATTTGCAAAACAGTCCCTTTTAAATGTAGAAAGTTTGTGATCATTTCTGCTTCAGAAAAAAAAAGTGTCAATGTTAGCTATAAGTTTCAACTGAACTGTCTGAGAGCTAGGGAAAACACTTTAAAATGGTATTGGAGACACATCAATGAGGTTGACTAATACTTGTGACTTTACTGTCCTCACCACCCTATTAATTTCATCCTTCTTAAAGGCATCTACATAGTCATACCCAGAGGTTTGACCACCCCCTTGGATTTGAGTTGGCCATGTGACAAGTTTTGGCCAAAAGAACTATAATAAATGTGACAAAACCACAGGTTTTTTTTTAAATGTTTACTCATTTTTTAGGGAGAGAGAGAATGCAAGTGGGGAAGGGGCAGAGAGTGAGGGAGACACAAAATCTGAAGCAGGCTCCAGGCTCTAAACTGTCAGTACAGAGTCCTATGTGGCATTCTAATGCATGTACCATGAGATCATGGCCTAAGCTGAGGTCTGACACAACCAACTGAATCACCCAGGTGCCCCCCAACCACAAATTTTAAGAGCCCTTGCACACTGTGGCCGTCTCAACTTTCTGGACCTAAACCCTGGGATCACAATGTTAATGAGCTAAAGCCAAGCTCATGTGAGAGGACAAGAAGGAGGGACACGCTACCAGCTGCTTGTTTTGGAGCATGTCCCAGAGTGGCAGCATACACAGCAAGACCCCTCCTAGAACAAAGGAACTGACAGGCACCATTTCCCTTCCTGCCCCTCAGTATAAGCAAAGGGATACTTATGAAAATGAGCACAGTGCCTCCAGTAGCTGCCTAACTTGCTGTCACCAAGGCCCACCCCCACCATGTTCTGGTGGAACTGCCCTTCCCCATTACACTTGCCTCAGTTCTAGCATGATGAACACCCTTCCCCAGGAGACCAGCCCAAACCCCTACCTACACCATATCTCCCACATTGGGAGTTTTACAAGGAATCAGTTCCAGTAGTGGAGACAATAGGTCTCATTTCACAAGCAGATCAGAATATATCTAGTTAAAACCTGCCACATCCATGACAGGGACCATACACGGACCACAACAGGCAAAGAGAGCCTATATAGACAAATGACCTGAAATATTAATTAGCCAACACAACAAAAGGGTGCATACAGGACACATTAAAGATACTCCCTGCAGTGCCAGGCCCTGGGGAACAAGGTAAGTCTCAGCAGACGACTGGCCTGAAGGATAAAGGAGCCAAAACACAACTATAGAGTGTACCCAGAACACGTTAGAAACAAGTTCTGAAGGAACAGGTCCTAGACACTACATGATATCTTCATGATGTCATTATCAGGAGCAGGAAACATAACTAGGTGTTCTAACACAGAAGACAGAGACGTAGACAAAATAGCAAAACACAGGAATTCATCCCAAGTGAAAGAACAAGATAAAGTCACAAACACAGAGAGCTAGCAAAACAAGTAGAGGTAAAATGCCTGATGGAGAATTTAAAGCAACAATCATATGGATACTCACTGGACTTTCTCAGACAAACAAAAACTAAAGGAGACAATGACCACTAAACAACCCCTGCAGTAAATATTAAAGGGGATTATTTGCATGGGAAAGAAATATAAAATAATACAAAAGCTAGAAAGGAACAGAGAAAATCCTTGGAAACAGTGGTTTAACAAGTAATACAATGGAAGTAAATTCATATCTATCAATAAACACTCTGAATGTAAATGAATTAAATGTTCCAATCAAAAGACATAAGGTGTCAGAATGTATAAAAAAAGACCCATCTTTATGATGCGTATAAAAGACTCATTCTTGACCAAAATACACCTGCATATTGAAAGTTTGGGGATGGAGAAATATTTATCATGCTAATGGATGACAAAAGAAAGTTGGGGCATGCATATTTACATCAGACAAACTATATTCTAAACCAAGACTCTAACAAGAAATGAAGAAGAGCACTATATTATAATAAAGGGGACTATATAACATGAAATTCTAAAAATCGTAAATATTTAGGCCCTCAACATGGAAGTACCCAAATGCATAAAACAATTAATAACCACAATAAAGGAACTCATTGATAATCATACAATAATAGTAAGGGACTTTAACAATCCACTTACTGGAATGGGCAGATCATCTAAGCAGAAAATTGACAAAGAAACAATGGTTTTGAATGACCCACTGGATCATATGGACTTAACAGATACATTCAGAACATTTCATCCTAAAGCAACTTTGAAAAATAAAAGCAAAGAGGAAGCAAAACAACTCCAGATTTGAAGTTGTATCTCAAAGTTGTAATGATCAAAACAGTATGGTCCTGGAACAAAAACAAATACATAGATCAATAAAGCAGAATATAAAACACAGAAATGAGCCCACAGTGACATGGACAATTAATGTTTGACAAGGGAGGAAAGACTATCCAATGGAGAAAAGACAGTCTTCAACAAATGTTGTTGGGAAAACTGGACATTGACATCCAGAAGAATGGACTGAACCATTTTCTCATATGATATACAATAATAAATTCAAAATGGAAGAAAAACTTAACTGTGAGACAGGAAATAATAAAAATCCTAGCAGAGAACACAGGCAGTAATCTCCTTGATGCTGGCCATACCAGCTTCTTACTAGATATGTTTCCTGGGGCAAGGGAAACAAAGGTAAAAATAAACTACTGGGACATTATCAAAATGGCTTCTGCACAGTGAAGTAACAAACAAAAAAACTAAAAGGCAACCTTGGAATGGGAAAAGACATTTCCAAATGATATACTGGATAAAGGGTTAGAATCCAAAATATATAAAGAACTTATAAAACTCAACACTCAAAAAATGAATAATGCAACTAAAAAATGGGCAGAAGACATGAATAGAGATTTTTCCATAGAAGATATATAGATGGCCAACAGACACATGAAAAGACGTTCAATTTCCCACACCATCAAGGAAATACAAATTAAACCTACAATTTGGTATCTCCTCATACCTGTCAGTGAAAATAAACAAAAGAATCAATAGGTATTGGTAAGGATGCAGAGAAAGGGAAACCTCTTACACTGTTGGTTGGATTGCAAACTGGTGCAGAAAGTCTGGAAAACAGTTTTGAAATTCCTCAAAAAGTTAAAAATAGAACTACCCTATGATCCAGCAATTTCACTACTATGTATTTACTCAAAGAATACAAAAACACTAATTCAAATGGATATATGTTTGCAGCAGCATTATCTACAATAGCCACCTATGGAATTAGCACAAATGTCCATCAACTGATCGATGGTACAGATAATGCAGATGTGGTGTAAACATACAATGGAATAATATGTAACATTAAACAGAATAAAACCTTGTCATCTGAAGCAATGTGGATGGAGCTAGAAAGTATTAAGTTAAGCTAAATAATTCAGAGAAGACAAATAGTAAATGATTTCACTCATATGTGGAATTTAAGAAACAAACCAAATGAGCATATAGAAAAAAAAAAAAAAAAGAAACAGAGAAGCAAACCAGGAAACAGACTCTTACATATAGAGAACACAATTATGGTTACCAGAGAAGAGGTGGGTGGGAGAATAGGTTAAACAGGTGATGGGGATTAAGGAGGCCACTTGTTGTGATGAGCACCAAGTGTTAGATGCAAGTGATGAATCACTAAATTCTACACCTGAAACTAATATTACACTGTAGGTTAACTAACTGGAATTTAAAAAGCACTTTAAAAGTAGCTGTGAAATTTTTTTAAAAGCTTATAGGTCAGAGAATAATTTTTTTATGTGATTAAAGGTAAATTGTTATCAGCATAAAATAAACTATTTGTGTGGGGGGGGCGGTGTATACACATGCATACCTCATGGACACGAAGAAAAATTTATGGTAGATATATGAAGCAAAGAGAACAAAACCAAAGAACACCACTACAGAAATCATCAATTAACAGAAGTCTGTAAGAAAGAACGAAAAGGAAATAGAACTACAAGACACCAGAAGACAATTAATAAGACAACAGTAAGCCCATACCTGTCCCCAATTGCTATAAATGTTCATGGATTGAATTCTCCAATTAACATGTATAGAGTGACTGGATGGATTTAGGAAAAAAATATTCAACCATTTTCACCCACATCGGAGCACCCAAAAAATTAAGCAAATATTAACAAATCTGAAGTGGAAAACAGCAAAAGATACTAATAGGTGGTTTCAATACCCATCTTTAACAATAGAGAATCCAGATACATACAGAATGTCCCATCTAACAACAACAGAATATACACATTTCACAAGCACAAATGGGACATTCTCTTGTATACATTATATGATAGATTATGAAATATATCTTAGCAAATTTAAGAAGATTCAAATAACATCAAGTATCTTTTCTCCCAAAAATGTTGTGAAACTAGAGGTGACTAAGACTAGAAAAGCTGGAAAATTCACAAAGGTATGGAGATTAAACAACATGCTCTGGAACAACAAATTGGGTCGAAGAAGAAATCAATAGGGAAACCGAGAAATACTGTGAAACAAACAAAAATGGAATCACACGTATCAAAACAAATGTGTTGCTTCAAATGCAGTTACAAGGGAAAAGTTTGTAGTAATAAATACCTTATAAAAATAGAAAGATGTCAAATAAACAACCTCAATTTATACCTCAAGAAACTAGACAAAGAAGAAAAATTTGAAGCTCAAATTTAGGAAAAAGAAGGAAAAAGTAAAGATAACAGAAATCAATGAAATAAAGATTTAAAAAATCAAATAGAAAATACCAATTAAAGTATGAGCTATTTTTTTAAAACCAAACAAATTGACAAATATTTAGCTAGATTAACCAAGAAGACAGATGACTGCAATAAATAGAATAAGAAATGAAAGATGAGACATTATAACTGACATGACAGAAATACAAGGGATGAGAGGCTGCTATGAACCATTATATGCTAACAGCTTGGACAACATAGAAGAAATGGACAAATACCTAGAAACATGCAATCCACCAAGACTGAAGGATTAAGAAATGGAAAATCTAAACAGATCAATAGGTAAGAAAATTGAATACATAATCAAAAATTCCTCCCAACATAGAAAAGTGCAGGGCAAGATGGTTTCATGGAACACACTACCATTTTGAGCAGAATGAATGCCAATCCTTCTCAAACTCTTCCGAAAAATTGAAGAGGAGGAAACACAGACTCATTTAGGAGGCCAGCATTACCCTGATACCAAAATCAGATAAAGACAACACAAGAAAATTACCAATTATCAGTATTCAATATCTTTGATGAAAAAATGTGAAATATGTTTGGTAAAATATCTTTGATGAGTATAGGAGGAATTAAGATGGCAGAGGAGTAGGGGGATCCTGAGCTTGTCTTATCCCTGGAACACAGCTAGATAGTTATCAAATCATTCTGAACACCCAAGAAATAAATCAGAGGTTTGAGAGAACAAAAACTCCAAGTCTATAAGAATAAAAGTGACGAACTTTTGGAAGGTCAGAGGTACAGAGAGTTGATTGGGGGAGATATAACTGTGGCTATGGTTGCAGGGAAGGAGCCTGCTCAGGGGGGGTACTACAAAATGTTACTCTAATTAAATTTCTAAAAATATACTGATAAAGGAAAAATCTTAAAAGAAGCAGGACAAAAGAATTCCCTAACTTACAAGGGAAAACCCATAAGGTTACCCGGAGATTTCTCAACAGATATTTGGTAAGCCAGAGGCAGTGGCATGATATATTCAAAATCCTGAATGGGAAAAAAATCTAAGAATGACAGCAAGGCTATCATTCAGAATAGGAGAGATAGAGTTTCCCAAACAAAATGTAAAGGAGTTTGTGACCACTAAACCAGCCCCGCATGAAATACAAAAGGGGGCTCTGAGTGCAAAGGAGAAACCGAGTGTGACAAAGGTGAGGAAAAATCAAAGAAAATCTCCAGAAGCAATGACAAAATAATTAATAAAATGGCAATAAATTCATATCTATCAATAATTACTTTGAATGCAAATGGACTAAAATGCTCCAATAAAAATCGGTTGTCAGAATGGATGGGAAAAAAAAGGCTCATCTGTGCGATGCCTACAAAAGATTCATTTTAGAGATCAAGACACGTACAAATTGAATATGAGGGAGTGGAAAAACATCTATGATGCAAATGAAAGTCAAAAGAAAGCCATGGTAGCAATTCTTATATGAGACAAACTAGACACTTTTGATCTTGTATTGTTTTTATCCTGTTCTAGTATCAGGGTAGTACTGCCCTCATGGAATATATTTTTTTAACATTTATTCATTTTTGAGAGTGAGCGAGACAGAGCATGAGTGGGGGAGGGGCAGAGAGAGGGAGACATAGCATCTGAAGCAGGCTCCAAGCTCTGATCTGTCAGCACAGGGCCGGACACGGGGCTGGAACTCACGAACTATGAGATCATGACCTGAGCTGAAGCCGGATGGTTAGCTGACTGAGCCACCCAGTTGCCCCCCTCATGGAATAATTTTTAATCTTCTCTCTCTACTCCATTATTCATCAGATTTTGATGAAGACTGTCATTAATTATTTTTTTAATGTTGGTAGAATTCACCAATGAAGCCATGGGTCTTGGGCTTTTCTGTGCTGGGATATTTTTGACTCCTTATTCAACTTTCATTCTTGTTATGATGATTTCCTATTTCTTGGATTCAAGATCCATGATTCAATCTTGGTAACTTGTGTGTTTTTAGGAGTTACTGGGTTCTTTTCTAAATTATCTGAATCATATAAACGTTTTAAATAATTATAAAAGTAAAAATACACACACAAAAATGTAACCAATAAAAAAATAATGGTTTATCAAGTTTGTGGCTTATCCACAGAAGAATTGGGATTTTTTTTTAGTTTTTAAAGAAAATTTAATGTTTATTTGTTTTTGAAAAGAGACAGAGACAGAGTGTGAGTGGGGGAGGGCAGAGAGAGGAGACAAAATCTGAAGCAGGCTCCAGGCTCTGAGCTGTCAGCACAGCGCCAAATGCGGGGCTCGAACCCACAAACCATGAGATCATGACCTGAGTCAAAGTCAGATACTTAACCAACTGAGGCACCCAGATGCCCCCAGAAAGAATTATTACAAATGATTGTAAACACAGTGATTGACTTACCTAAATGAGATAAATCTCAAAGGCAGAATTAACTACAAAGAAATTTTGTATTGCTTTTATGTTGCATTCAGTAATCACCATGTTTAAAGTAACAGTATTCTAAAAGTATAGTTTGGACATGGGTGGAGCTAGAGAGTATTATGCTAAGCAAAATAAGTCAGAAAAAGACAAATACCATATGATTTAACTTATATGTGCAATTTAAGAAACAAAACAAATGAAGTTGAGGGAAAAAACAGAGAAGCAAACTAAGAAACAGACTCTTTTTTATTTATTTTTTTAGAGAGAGACAGATAAAGTGTGAGTTGGGGAGGGGCAGAGGGATAGGGAGAGTGAGAACCTCAAGCAGGCTCCATGCTCAGTGCAGAGCCCAACACGGTACTCAATCTCAGGACCATGAGATCATGACTTGAGCCGAAACGAAGAGTCGTACACTTAACCAACTGAGCTACCCAGGTGTCCCTACACAGACTTAACTACAGAGAATATATATATAATATATATTATAAATATAAATATATATATAATATATAATAATAATATATAATATATAACTATAATATAACAATATAATCATTATGTTATTATATAATATATACAATTATAATATTATATTATATATTATAATATTATATATTATATTACATATACATATATATGTGTGTGTGTGTGTATATATATATATATACATATATACATATTTGCCATCTGAATAACTTAGTTAAGAGTCCTCAGGTAGGACCACATAACATACACATTGCAACATAAAGTGGGAGGTTGGGGTTGTTGCATCCCAGCACAGGATGTCAGAGGCCTCAGAGGATGAGAAGAGGAATGTATGGGGCAAAGAGGCCGTGGCTGTGAGACAGTCAGGTGTGCTAAAGACTGTGCAGGACAGGAGAGAAACTGAACAGGCAGACAGGATAGCAGGGGTCCCATGAAGTATCCTCACCTCAGTAACATGATAAAAGATTTTGCTTTAAAAGCAGCAGCAGCAACAGAAAACTGGTTGCATAAGAAGATTCTTCAGTAAGTACATATATCAAAGACAATGAGACCCAGATTTTGACTTTGCAATCAGAAGAATGAATTTAAAATATGGAAATGGAGAAGACAAAAAAAAAGCAAAGGGGAAAACAATAATGCACCTTGTATTGGGTTGGAATTGACTGAGTCAGAGTCAGAACAGATAGAAGATACATACGTGAATAAGAATGTAGTAGAGTGCATCACTGTATACACATATGTATGTTTGCTTGTGTGTAGGTATACATATGTATATATATTCATTCCCTAGCTCTGTTTGCAGCTCCACCACATCCCAGTAGCAACAAGCATTTCTCTTACCAAGATCTCAGTTTGTAAATTACTTCCTCACAAAGCAGAGATCTTTATACAAATGACTAGGGCTGGGGTGAGGGAAGGCAGATGACCCTTGGAAATTCTCCTTTATGTCAGAAAGTAATGCTCAAAAGATGGGAACATAAGCAGCAAAACAGAAACTGGCTTCAGATGCTCCCAGTGATACAATCTTAGACAGTTTCCACATCAAAATAAATAATGATAGTCACCGCTTACAGCACACTAAATAAGACAGGATTTCATCAGTCTACACTGATATAAAAAATGAAAGTCACAGATTATACCTCACTAAGTAAAATAGGAATCCATCAGTCTACACTAATATAAATAAAAAATGATAGTCACAGCTTACAGCTCATTAAGTAAAATAGGAGTCCATGAGTTCACACTAATATGAGTAGATGCCAACTGATAAATGTAGAAAGAATAAAGGATAGAATACAATTGGAAAAATCACCATTTGGAACCCATAATAAATAATTCAAGCAAGAAATATAAACGGATGTTTAACAGGCGGTTGAGTTTGTTGAGCACTGGGATATTTACACATTCTGAAAGTACCTCCCCACAAAATACATATTGATTATTAAAGCTGATTAACTTTGTATGCAGAAAAACATCAGATATCACTTAACTAAATGATCATGTTTTACATAAATAGTATAAAAATCAAACCTGTGTACAAGCTGCTACAATACACAGAAAGGAAACCAGCATCACAGTTGTGACGTTACTGACAAAAATGCATAACATGAATCTAATGAGAAAACATCAGACACACAGAAATTGAAGGGAATAGTACAAAACAAAGTGCTAGTAATCTTCTAAAGTTTCCAGGATATGAACGTCAAGGAAGACAGTGGAATGTTCCAGAGTGAAATTAAAAGAGATGTGACAATTAAATGTGGTCCATGCTCTTAAATTGGATCCTGTTATTAGGAGACATTAATAGGCAAAAAGTTGAATAAGGTCCATGGATTAATTGGTAGTAATGTACCCATGTTGATTTATTGGTGTGGGTGATTATGTGAGAGAATGCCTTTATGTCAGGAAATACATGTCAGCTGTTTAAGTGTGATGAGGGAGCAATTTGTTCTCCAATAATTCAGGAAAACATAAAGCTCATTGATCTGTAGAAAAAGTAAGGGAGGAAGGTGGAAAGGAAGGAAAGAAAGAAAGAAAGAAAGAAAGAAAGAAAGAAAGAAAGCAAGCAAGCCATGAAAGGAACCATTTTGAAGAGCTTTCAACTGGCCAAAGAGGAGGCATCTGAGCATCAGTAAAATAATGATTGAACCACAATAAAAGCATCAAATCTTTCCATTTGCAATGATATAGATAGAGCTACAGAGTATTATGCTAAGCAAAATAAGTCGGAGAAAGACAAATATATCATTTCACTCATATAGGGAATTTAAGAGGCAAAAAAAGATGAACATGGTGGGGGAAAAAGAGGCAATCCAGAAAACAGAGTCTTAACTAAGGAAAATAAACTGAGGGTTGCTGGAGGGGAGGCAGGCAGGTGGAAAGGATGAAATGGGTAATGGGAATAAGGAGGACACTTGTGATGAAAGCTGCGTGTTATAAATAAGTGATGGACCACTAAATTCTACTTCTTAAACCAATGTTACACTATAAATTAACTAATTAGGATTCAAATAAAAACTTGAAACATAAAAAAAGACACATAGATCAATGGAACAGAATAAAAAAAAAACAGAAATGAACCCACAACTATATAGGTAATTAACTTTCAATGAAGCAGGAAAGAAAATCCAATGGAAAAAAAGACTCTCTTCAACAAATGGTGTTGAGAAAACTGGACAGCAACATGAAGAATGAAACTGGACCACTTTATTACACCATACACAAAAATAAATCCAAAATGGATAAAAGAACTAAATGTGGGACAAGAAACCATCAAATCCAAGAAGAAAACACAGGCAGCAACTTCTTGGAAATCAGCAATAGCAACTTCTTACTAGACACATCTCCGGAGCAAGGGAAACAAAAGCAAAGATGAACTATTATGACCTCATCAAGATAAAAAGCTTCTGCACAGTGAAGGAAACAATTAACAAAAGTAACGTGCAACCTTCAGCACGGAAGAAGGTATTTGCAAATGACATATTGGATAATTGGTTAGTATCCAAAATCTATAAAGAAAACTTACCACATTCAACTGCCAAAAACAAACAATCCAGTGAAGAAATAGGCAAAAGTCAAGAATAGACATTTTTCCAAAGAAGACATCCAGATGGCTAACAGACACATGAAGTGACACTCAACATCACTCTTTGAAGGGAAACATAAATTAAAACTACAATGAGGCATAACTTCACACTGTCAGAAGGGCTCAAATTAATAACAGGAAACAACAGATATCAGTGAGGATGGAGAAAGAAGAAGTCTTTTACACTGTTGGTGGAAATGCAAATGAGTGCAGACACTCTGGAAAAGAGTATGGAGGTTCCTCAAAACATTAAAAATGGAGCACTCCACAGTTCATCAAATACACTACTGGGCATCTACCTGAAGGATATAAAAATGCAGATTCAAAGGGACACATGCACCCTGATGTTTATAACAGCATTATCAACTATAGCCAAATTATGGAAAGAGGCCAAATATCTTTTGAACAATGAATTAATGAATACATATATCAATATATATATATATAGAAATATTAGTCAGCCATAAAAAAGAATGAAATTTTGCCATTTGCAATGATGTGAACAGAGCTAGAGTGCATTACGCTAAAAAACATGTCAGTAAGAGAAAGACAAATACCATATGATTTCACTCCTTTGTAGAATTTAGGAAATGAAACAGATCAACATATGGGGGGAACAAAGAAAGAGGGAAGCAAACTATAAAACAGACTCTTAACTATAGAGAACGCACTGAGGGTTACTAGAGGGCAGTTGAGGGAGGGAAATGCGTTAAATGGGTGATGGATATTAAGGAGGGTACTTGTGATGAACACTGAGAGTTATATGTAAATGATGTATCACTAAATTCTACACCTGAAACTAATATTACACTATAGACTAACTAATGGGAATTTAAATAAAAACTAGAAACAAACAAAAAACTTTAAACAGAAAAAAAAATAGAACTATTCCACAATCCAGAAATTCCTTTACTATGTATTTACCTAAAGTATACAAAAATACTGATTCACAGGTACACAAGCACCCTGAGGTTGGTAGCAGTGTTATCAACAATAGCTAAATCATGGAAAGAGCCAAAATGTCCATCAACTGACAAATGAATAAAGAAAGTGTGGTGTGTGTGTGTGTGTGTATATGTATATGTACATATATGTATATGTATATGTACATATATATATACTCACATACACACACACACATATATACATACATATGTATATATATACACATACATATGTATATATGTATACATAAGAGCTGGCATATGTGTATATATATATATGTATGTAGACATACATATACATATACATACATACAATGGAATATTTCTCAGCCATAAAAAAGAAATTAAAAAAAAAGAACTAAATATTGTCGTTTACAACAACATAAATGGAGGTAGAGTGTATTATGCTAAATGAAAAAATTCAGTCAGAGAAAGACAGCTACCATATGATTTCACTCATATGTGGAAATTAAGAAATCAAACAGATGAACATGGAGGAAAAAAGAGAGGGAGACAAACCATAAAACAGACTCTTAACTATAGAGAACAAAGTGAGGGTTGCTAAAGGCGAGGTGAGTGTGGGGATGCGTATTAAGGAGGGTACTTGCTGTTGTGAGCACTGGGTGTTGTATGTAAGTGATGAATCATTAAATTCTACTCCTGAAATTAATGTTACACTATATGTTACCTACTAAGAATTTACATAAAACTTGAAACATGTGTGTGTGTGTGTGTGTGTGTGTGTGTGTGTGATGTGCGTACATATATATTTAATTGCACTGTAATTTGACTCAGTCAAGGAAAATCAACAACTGAAGACAACTGGATTTCATCAACCCAAGGAAAAGCAGAGACCAAGAGTAAGAATGTGTCTGTGTCTCTCCATCCCTCCAGCACCTCTTTCATGGGACTAAGAGCTCTTATTCAAAGAAACATAAAAAGAGACTGCATTACTAGATTATATGACTTGAGTATTCCTTTGATTGAAAAGCAGCATTTCTTATATTATATATCTGAAGCATAAAAATAAGACATGGCTGCCATTGATAAGGATTATGAGGAGGTTGATGTAGATTCTCTTGAAGGAGAGGGTGAAGAAGAAGTAGAGGAATGTTAATTACCATTCCTTTCAGCCTGTAAGCAGGACACACTCAGAACTTAAGCTTCAAAATTAGCTGACAGGCTAAACATTAAAATCAAAGAGGAAATGGGATTCTCTCTCTCTCTCTGCCTTTCCCCAGCTTGGGCTCCCCCTCCTCTCAAAATAAATAAACATTAAAAACTGGCTTACAAGCACACAATATTTCTGGTTAGAATGTCTTCACTTTCACTGTGATAATGTCTTACTTTCCATGTGTACCTGGAACATTTCTCCATCATGTCTCAAATGCTTTAATAAAAAAAAAATCATGCTTTATGGAACAAATGTGTTCTTTGTAGAGGACTAATCCCAGTGCTTGATCCAGACATTAATATAAAATTTCTATGAATATAATAAAATAATATAAATTTAAAAGTTTAAAATTTAAAAATAAAATAACAGTGATCATTCAGAATGTAGGATGTTCCATAAGACAATTTGCCTGGACTCTTTAAAAAAGTCAGTTCCATGAAAGAAAAAGGCGAGTAAATTGTTCCACATACACAATATCTAATAGAAATACCATGTAGGAACATACACAAGCTATATGTGTATTTAAATTTTCTGGTAGTCACATTTAAAAAGGAAAACTGGGGGAGGAGTCAAGATTGTGGAACAGTAGGGGGACCCTATGCTTGTCTCTTCCCTCAAACACACCTAGATAAATCAGCAAATCATTCCAAACACCCAAGAAATCAATCTGAATACTCAGACAACAAACTGCAGAACTAGAAGGAGAAAAGAATCCAGCCACATTATGGAAGGTAAGAGGTGCAGAGACATGATGCCAGGTAGAAAAGAATCACAGGTGCTGCGGGTGGGAGGGAGTTCAAATCACAGAGAGAGGAGCAAGAGAGATCGAGAGTGAGAGTGAGAGCATGAGAGAGAAAGTGAGTTAAAGCAGTACACAGGAATTATAAAAGAAAAATTTCTCCTAAACTATTCACTGGGAAAAGAGAGGGGCTGATGACCATAGGTTTTTATAGGTAGCAGAGCTCAAAGTCTGAAGTTTTAGAAATCCACCCCATCACGGAAATCTTGCCTGGTGGGATTAGTGGTGTACCTGTGACAAGGAGGGCAGAAGCCTGGGAGCAGACATTATGATTAGGGGATAACATGATGGCACTGGAAGACACAGGTCTCCTTCTTGGAGTGCATTTCAGAGAAGTGGCACAGCCTCTCAGGGGACAAAAGAGCTGGTGGGCTCTAATGTGCTGCCCCATTCCTTAGCATAGGAACAGAGACACCTGCTGAGGAGAGCACACCTTGGTGCCAGCTTTTTGCTGACTTTACCATAGACTCCAACCCCTGCATGATCCTACGGCTGCTTTTCTGGGACAAACTGGCACCAGCCACAGAGTGGTGAGACTCTCCCCCAGAGGATCCGTGTGGGTCCATGCTGCCCCAGTTCTCTAAAATTTGGAGTTTGAAACCCAGCCAGGCACCTGACATAAAACACAGGAGTACAGTACTGTCTGGCAGGCAGACAGCTTGAACACAGACAGAGTGAAGGCAGAGACCGATGGAAGCCGGGGACGCAAAAGGGGAGACTGTTTTCTCTTCTCTGAAGACTTCCTGAAACAGTGTTGGGTGAAAACTCCCCATTCCAGGAACGAGAGAGGGCAACATCTTTTCCCCCCGGACCATCACCAGTGACAGACTTCAGTGAGCAACACAGAACCCCCAGTGGAGACTGGAAACACTTACAACAAGCCCTACACTCCCACACCCATGCGCCTGCAGGTGCATCTTTACTGAGGCAAGTTGCTCTGAAAACCACCACAGCAGGACCCTCCCCCACCACCACAAACCCCTCACACTCACCAAACTTAATGACCCTAGGATGCTGTAAAGTTTTGGCTCTAATGCAAATAGAATTAGGCTTATTTTAACAAGCAAACCAAAGCACACATGATATAAACATCACACACCAGACCAGGTTAAACACTCCCCACTTCAGGCAAGGAGAAACCCTGCAGTCACAGGACTGACCTAAGGAAAAGAGCAGCCAAAACACAAGAGCAGAATGCACACTCTGAAACACTTTCTGAAGCACCAGGACCTGGATGGTAAAGGGTTTCTTCTTAATATAACCATTAGTCTCAGGAGCAGGAAACATAACAGGTTTTCTTTACACACACAACAACAACAACAACAACAACAAAAACAGTGACCTAGACAAAATGACAGGATAAAAAAATTCACCCATAAAGACAACAAAAAGAGGTCATGGCCAGAGATCTAATCAAAACAGATGTAAGTAATATGTATGACCAAGAATTTAAAACAACAATCATAAAGATACTATCTAGGCTTTGGAACAGCATAAAAACACTACAGAATCCCTTACAACAGAGACAAAAGACCTAAAAACTAGTCAGGCGAAAAAAAAAATGCTATAACAGAGATACAAAACCGACTGATTGCAATGATAACAAGGATGGACAAGGCAGAAGAATGAATCAGTGATATAGAAGATAAAACTATGGAAAATTATGAAGCTGAAAAGAATAGGGAGATAAAAATATTAGATCACAAATGTAGATTTAAGTAACTCATTGTCTCCATAAAGCATAATAACATTTGTATGATAGGATTTTCAGAAGTGGGACAAGGGAGCAGAAAGTTAATTTCAGAAAATTAGAGCTGAAAACTTCCCTAATCTGGGAATGGAAACAGATCAAAATTCAGGAAGTACAAAGAACTCCCATCAAATTAAACAAAAGCCAGACAACACCAAGACATACCATAGAAAAATTTGAAAAATATAGAGAAAAGGAAAGAATCCTGAAAGCAGAAGGGAAAAGAAATCATTAAACTAAAAGGGAAGACAAATCAGGTTAGCAGCAGATCTCTACACAGAAAGCTGACAGGCCAGATGGAAGTAGCATGATATAGTCAAAGTGCTGAAGGGGGGAAATATGCAGCTGGGAATACTTTATTCAGCAGGACTCACTGAGAAAAGAATGAGAGATAAAAAGTTTCCCAGAAAAACAAAAACTAAGCCATTTGTGACCACTAAACCAGCATGCAAGAAATATGAAAGGGTAATCTTGGACTGTCAAGTGTTACGGAACCAGGCTGGAATGCTGGCGGAAAAACCAAATGGCACTCAGAGATCTTGGTGGATTGGAGATTTATTTAACACCGGCGGACTCAGAGGAGACCATTTCTCCAAAGATCTGAGCACCGAATGCAAGTGGGGAGGGTGATTTATAGTCATTAGCTTCCATATTGGTGGGGGTTTTCCCACGCGCAGCAAACAAAGGAAGAAGAACCCGGAGAAGGGGTCTCTGAGCTAGAGATCAGAGCTTGTTTTAGCCCCATAGGCCATCCGTGGCATACTTTATTCACCTCTCCAACATTCCCTCCTTTGATGCCTTAAAAAAAGAACTTTTAGGGAATTAAAAGCAAAAATGAACTACTGGGACCTTATGAAGATAAAAAGCTTCTGCACAGCAAAGGAAACAACCAACAAAACTAAAAGGCAACCAACGGAATGGGAACAGATATTTGCAAATGACATATCAGACAAAGGGCTAGTATCCAAAGTCTATAAAGAGCTCATCAAACTCCACACCCAAAAAACAAATAACCCAGTGAAGAAATGGGCAGAAAACATGAATAGACACTTCTCTAAAGAAGACATCCGGATGGCCAACAGGCACATGAAAAGATGCTCAACGTCGCTCCTCATCAGGGAAATACAAATCAAAACCACACTCAGATATCACCTCACACCAGTCAGAGTGGCCAAAATGAACAAATCAGGAGACTATAGATGCTGGAGAGGATGTGGAGAAACGGGAACCCTCTTGCACTGTTGGTGGGAATGCAAATTGGTGCAGCCACTCTGGGAAACAGTGTGGAGGTTCCTCAAAAAATTAAAAATAGACCTACCCTATGACCCAGCAATAGCACTGCTAGGAATTTACCCAAGGGATACAGGAGTACAGATGCATAGGGGCACTTGTACCCCAATGTTTATAGCAGCACTCTCAACAATAGCCAAATTATGGAAAGAGCCTAAATGTCCATCAACTGATGAATGGATAAAGAAATTGTGGTTTACATACACAATGGAGTACTATGTGGCAATGAGAAAGAATGAAATATGGCCCTTTGCAGCAACATGGATGGAACTGGAGAGTGTGATGCTAAGTGAAATAAGCCATACAGAGAAAGACAGATACCATATGTTTTCACTCTTATGTGGATCCTGAGAAACTTAACAGAAACCCATGGGGGAGGGGAAGGAAAAAAAAGATGTTAGAGTGGAAGAGAGCCAAGCATAAGAGACTCTTAAAAACTGAGAACAAACTGAGGGTTGATGGGGGGTGGGAGGGAGGGGAGGGTGGGTGATGGGTATTGAGGAGGGCACCTTTTGGGATGAGCACTGGCTGTTGTATGGAAACCAATTTGACAATAAACTTCATATATTGAAAAAAAACTTTTAGTAGGCATTACCTTTCAGTTTTACAGATTGGTACTCTTGGAATGCTAAGATACATGCTGTAGTTTGACAAGCAACAGTGTTTTCAATAAAACATACCACGGCATTCAGTATACAGGGGCCAATGGATACAAGTAAAATTATGGAGGGGAGGGGCCCCACCAGGGCAGAAAGCCAGGATGCCCAATCCGTGAGATCCCATCCTTTCCATTGATTGATACTTTCCTGTTGTCTATGTTGAATTCTTTCCTTGAGTTCCTTAACCTTAGTTGTAACTCTTCCTGACTGGTTTATGAAATAGCAACATTTCTCCCCCAGAAAGATGCAAGTCCCTCCTTTTTCTGAAGTAAGGAGGTCAAGGGCTCTTCTATTTTGGAGGGTCACTGCTGCCAGAGAGTTTATTTGGTTTTGTAAGGTTACCACAGAATCTGCCACCTGTTCCATGTCTTCATTTAGCTCTTGAGATAGTCTATGGTATAATCCTACAGATGAATCTATGCTCCCAATTCCAGTTACTATTCCTGTTGCAATTCCTGCTTCTATCAGAACGGGTAGCAGGATTGCCCATTTAGCCCAGGACTTGGGGCTAAAGGCTGTTAGGAACTGATCTTCAGTGTATAAGGATATCTCTGTGGTTAGGAAGACAGAATAACATATCCGAGTCCAGTTGGCCTCTAAGCATAGGTAGGCTGAATTAGAACACAGATAGAACACACCAGGGGTTGAATATAGGGTTGTATTCCTCTTTAAAGTTATATTTCTTCTGCATAGAGAGGTACCGTTCATACCTTCAGGGACTGTACATATTATATTGTCGGAATTTGTTAGATGAATCCCAGTGGCCAGGAGTCCAATTAAGACAGAGGTGTTGGTTTTGAGATTTTCAGGAGCTCCCCAGGTCAAAGAGATGGGAGTGGCTAAGTAAGCCCTCCGGCTGAGGGGTAAGCACATCCAGCAGGTTTGGGTGTGATTATCTATTTTATGGAGGACTTGTAGAGTAGTGTTGGCTCAACACTGGAGTGGGGAATTTGTAAGCATCTAATTGAGGGCTGAAAGGTTCAAACCCTGGTAGGCTGCCAAGGGAGTGGCCGCCTTTATGGCTTGTATTACCCAATGCTGGGTATCCCTTATAACCTTCTGAAGATCCCTGTCTTGCACCCCTCCCCATCCGAGATCCCCCATTAAGGAAGGTAAGTGTAGCAAGCTCGCTTCCCTCTCTGGAAGCCCTTGTTGTGACATGGGTTCCCGACATTTTGGTTTATCTCTATGGTCCAATACTTAGTTCTTGAGGCACCGGATGACTGACAGAGAGTGGGTGTTTTTCCCTTGTAGCAATCTTTGTGGAGGGAGGTAAAGGCGCTGAATGCCCTTGACCCCCTTATTGTCATATAACAATCCTGGGGGCAAAGTGGGTAAACAGTAGTTGTGAGAGGGAGAGAGGTTATCATAATATACAGGCAGTAATTAATAATCCTACCATCCAGAGGAGGTATGTGAGACCCAGCATGCATCTTTTGTCCCATGTACAGCTTGTTGGTGCAGTCTCTATCAGCCCAACAGTAAGAAGTAAGATCAGGGCGATGACACCAATAAGGGGCAAGGGCTGACAGAGTTGCATCCAAACCCCTGGGCTAGGTTCACTTGTTGATTCCTCAAGCTTCTGCCATCAGGCCAGCCAGCTTATGGGGTGTGGCTGGAGCAAGGCTGGAGGTCTCAGTGGCAAGTTTCCCTTTTGAGGGTCAGTTTAAGCGGGTTGACTGGATCTGGATCACTTCGCCAGGATATGGGTTCTTCTGAGTTGGCCTTATTAACTCTGGAGTGATGGACCCATGGAATGATACCTGAAACTTTAAGGGCTGTAGGAGTTGTTATAATAACAGTATGAGGCCCAGTCCACCATGGTTTAAGAGGTTCCCTTTTCCAATATTTGACCCACACAGAGTCTCCTGGCTGAAAGGGGTGAGCGGGGGTCCCTAAAGAAATTGGGGCCCTCTCTATGGTGTATCTCTGTAACTTGTTTAGGACTGCCCCCAAGGTCTAGAGCTGTTCTCTTATTTCCTTGTCTCCAATATGGTGTAGGTATCCTGGGAGTTTTCCTAAACATGGCAAAGGGGAGGTCGTCCATATAATAACTCAAAAGGGGAGAATCCTAGTGCCCCAGGCATGTATTGGGCACACAGGAGGGCCAGCGGTAGTAAATCTGGCCATGGGAGATTAGTCTCTGGTGGAACTTAGCCAGGGTTTCCTGGGGATGCAATTCATTTGCTCTACTTTCCCTGAGCTCTGGGGTCGGTAAGCAATGTGTAGTTTCCAGGTAATGTTGAGGGACTTTGTCAGGGTTTATATAATGTCTGCCACAAATGCAGATCCGTTATCACTGTGTATGGTTAAGGGTAGACCAAACCGAGGTACAATCTCCCATAGAAGAGCTTTGGCCACGTCGCGACTTCATTCCATTCTGGTCGGGAATGCTTTGACCCATACCGAATATGTGCAGATTATTACAAGAAGGCACCTGAACCCTTTATTTGATTGTATGTCAGTAAAGTCCACCTATAAGTCTTCGAAAGGGGCAGCCCCCATCCTCTGTGTGCCAGGCAGGGGCCATGGGGTAGACCAAGCATTGTTTTTGGCACACGTTATACATTGTTCACTGAAAGTTCAGCATAATGCCGGCAGCTGGCTGATGTAGTAGTTCTTTTTGAGGAGGGCCTCTAGTGCAGTTTTCCCTAGGTGCAAGAGTTGGTGATATTCCTTCACTAGGTGTTTTCCCATAGATGACGGGAGAAAGATGTTTCCATTTGGCATGACCCACCATCCCTCTTTGCTTAGTGTGCCCCCTTCTGTCGAGTCCCAACTTCTTTCTTCATTTGTGTACTGGGGCGGGAGGCTTCCCTCTGGGGCGCAAGAGTCATAGGTAGGTAGGAGCTTCACCTGGGTCACCACAGGCTGCAGCTCTGGCTGTTTTGTCAGCCAGGCGATTTCCTTGAGTTATAGGGTCATCTCCTTTCTGATATCCCTTACAGTGTAGGATAGCTACCTTGTCTGGCAGCCATATGGCTTCAAGAAGCTTTAGTAGTTCTTCCTTGTTTTTGATAGTTTTCCCTATAGCAGTAAGGAGGTCCTTCTTTATAGATGGCCCCATGTACATGCACAGTAGTGAATGCATACCGAGAATCCATATATGTTGACTCATTTACCTTTGCTAAGGATGAGGGCTTGAGTTAAGGTGTACAGTTCAGCTTGTTGTGCTGACCATCCTTCCAACAAGGCCTTGGCTTCCAGAACTTTGGTGGTTGTGCTTGCCACATATCCTGCTCTTTGGCTGCCCTCTTGTAAATGGCTGCCCACATCTCTGAACAGGGTGATCCCCAGGCTTGTTATAGCCTGGTCTTTGAGGTCTGGGTGGCTGGAGCAGACTTCATCCACTACTTCTGAACAATCATGGTCGGGTTCTCCCTCCTCCATGGGAAGGAATGTGGCTGGGTTTGGTGTTCTTACTGTTTCAAGAGTGACCCTTGGGTTTTCATACAGAAGTCCTTGGTATTGTGTCAGCAGAGAATTGGAGAGGAAACGATATCCTTGGGTGCTCATGAGGGACACGACCGCGTGTGGGACCTTAACATTTAGTGTTTGTCCCAGTGTGAGTTTGTCTGCCTCCTTGATGAGAAGGATTGTGGCTGCCAGAACTCTGAGGCATGGTGGCCATCCTGCAGCCACAGGATCAATTTTCTTTTGACATGTAGGCTACTGGCCATTGCCAAGACCCCATGCTCTGAGTGAGCACTCCCAGGGCTATTTTGTCTTGTCATGTATGAGTATGTTAAAGGGCCTTTCTATGTCAGGCAAACCCAGGGCTGGGGCTTGTCCAAAAGCCAACTTTATTTATGTGAAAGTGGCCCTTGCCTCCTCAGTCCATGCAAAGGGCTCCTGGTCTGGTCCTCCCAAAAGGTCATACAGGGGTCTCACTATGGCTGAGAATCCAGGAATCCAAATACGACAGAACCCTGTGGCCCCTAAAAATTCATGCAAGCCTCGTTTTGTTTGGGGCTGTGGCAGTGTGGTGATAATACTCTTCCTTTCTGGTCCTAGTTCTCTTTTTCCTTTTGTGAGGAGAAAGCTTAAGTATAAGACCTGCTGCTGACAAATCTGTGCCTTTTTCTGAGAGGCCCGTTACCCCGAGCAGGATAGGAGCTGCAGGAGGGCCTTGGTACCTTTCATAGAGTCTTGTTGGGTGTCACTAGCAAGGAGGAGGTCGTCTACATATTGGAGGAGGACACACCGTGGGGTTTCCCTCAGAAAGTCGGCAAGGTCTGCAGCTAGTGCTTTCCCAAAAAGAGTGGGCAAGTTCTTGAAACCTTGGGGAAGTCGTGTCCAGGTCAGCTGCATCTGCCGTCCTGTAATGGGCTCAGTCCATTCAAAGGCAAACAATGGTTGACTTTGAGGAGCCAGGCAGAGGAAGAAGAAAGCATCCTTTAGGTCGAGGCATGTAAACCACCTGGCTCACCCCAGAATTTGGCTGAGGAGAGTATACAGGCTCGGAACCATTGGGTGTAAGGAAACAGTTTGTTAACGGCCCTCAAATCCTGTACTGGTCGGTATCCTCCTCCTGGCTTCTTGGCTGGCAAGAGCTGGGTATTCCAAGCCAACTGGCACTCAGTTAAAATACCTGCTTCTCTGAGCTTGGTCAGGTGCTCTTGTATACCCATTCTAGCCTCGAGTGGAAGGGAGTACTGCCTTTGTCTCTGGGGTTGGGCACCAGGGATCGGGGTCAACAATGATGGTGGCCTGACTCCAAGCTAGTCCAGGTGGGTTATCTTCAGACCATACAGAGGGGAATATGAGCCTGAATTCTGAGGGGCTACAGGGTAGGGCCTGGGTGAAGAATAGTCTCCATTCTTCTTCTCTTGTCAGGGTAATCATCAAGACCAGGGTTTCATTCTACCTTGGGTTTAACTGGAGGCTTGTGTGTTCAGTGGGTTCAAAAGTTATCTGGGCCCCAAATTTGGAGAGCAGATCCCGGCCCAGGAGAGGGCCAGTCAGGTAAGTAGAGGAACTCATGCCGGACCTTGTGATCCCCAAGTTCACATTGTTGAGCTTGACAGAAGGGCTGCTGCATCACCCATGTCCCAGTAGCCCCAAGTATGGTTGCTGTCTTTTGGCTGAAGGGTGCCACCAGGGAAGTAACAACGGAGTATTCAGCCCCAGTGTCAACCATGAAAGTTATTTTTCGGCCCCCTACCTTCATTTCGACCATGGGTTCATGGGGACCAAGAGAGAAAGAGCCCAGTCCCCCTCAATCCGACTCTCTCTATCCTGGCCAGACCAATGAGGTTCTCGCCTCAAGGTTCCTCCCAATATCGGCTGGGTTTTGAGGGCCCCTTCTGATTTGGACATTCATTCTTCAAGTGTCCCTTCTCTTTGCAGTATGCACATTGGTCCTTTGCTAAGGGGGCTCTGGGCTTCCCCTCTTGTGGTGGTTGGGGTCTTCCCGTCTTTACAGTGTCTATTTCTTTTAGTGCTGCTTTGAGAAGGGTGGCCTTCTTTTTTAGTCTTCTCTCCACTTCTCTTTCAGCTGTGACTTCTCTGTTCATGAAATCTTTATTGCGACCTATATCAGCTGAGTGATGTTCATCCCAGCAAAGCCCTCCAACTTCTGGAGTTTTCTTCTGATATCTGTGGCAGCCTGTGCCACAAAAGAGGTATTTACCATTTGTTGACTTTCTGGTGCCTCAGGGTCAAACAGGGTGTATGCACAGTATGCTTCACATAATATTTCATAGTAGTCTCCAGGAGACTCCCAAAGGTGCTGTGTGACTGACAATATCTTAGTCATGTTCATGGGCTTTTTGGCTCCAGCTTGGATTCCCCAAAGGAGGGCTTCCTGGTATCGTTGGATGTGGGTTTGTCCTTCTTCTGTAGTGAAATCCCATGTTGGGCAAGCTTCAGGTGCAGCAGCTTGAGCCCAGACAGCAGGATCATTAATCCCCAGAGCTGTGTGATCTTCTAGGTACTGTCATGTTTCTCTCATTATTCTTCTTCTTTCTTCTGTATTAAACAGAGTATGGAGTAACTGTTGACAATCTTCCCAAGTCAGTCAGTGGGTCTGGAAGAGGGACTCCATCAAGTCTTCCATTGCTTGTCGCTTTTCAGAGAATGATGGAGTGTTGTGTTTCTAATTGAGGAGGTCGGGTGTAGAGAAAGGTTGATAATACATCATGGAACACCTGGGCTGGACTGTTCTATCCTCATTCTGTCTTTCAGTCTCTCTTGTCTCCCTTACAGGCATTTGGAGAGCATTAGGTCTGGGTCTTGGGCACATTCTAGCTGCTGGCCCCTGTGGGGAGGGTTCTCTGGATCTGAGCGGGGCAGGGAGATGGGCGGTGGCAATGGTGGCGGCAGTGGCAGAGAGACAGACGGGGGAGGAGTTTCAAGCTCAGGGGAAGGGGGGAGGGAGATTGAGGAGTCATAATGAGGCAGAAAGACAATATCTTCCTCCACGTCTCCTTTAAATATTAGAGGAGTGGTGGGTCACTTCTTTGGTTCCCTGGGTGAGCCTCCAGATAAAGTGGCTAAAACCTTTGTCTGGCTCTGCTTGCTAAGGATGAATCACACCCACGGCCAGGGATTTTGGGAAATTTCAAGCCAGGAGTTGATGTATGGAAATTGATCAGGGTGGCCTGGGTTCCCAGTGACTATTAGCCAAACCCACTGCACTATTTGAGCATCTAATGTCCCTTCTGGGAGCCATCGTACATTGAATATGGGTCATTCTAGTTCACAAAAGGCCCTTAACTTTCTGGGTGTCATTTTCACCCTGTAATCATCTGAAAATCCCTTTTTAAAATTTTTGAGCATGACCTCTAAAATCGTAGGCTTACTCTGTTTTGATCCCACTATTAATTTCTTTCTCGTGTTCGGTGTTGCAAAGACAGACAAAGGGAGGGTATCCCCTCAGATGAGAGGACCAATCAGATACTCCACTGGTCGTGTCCCCAAGAGAAACTTTAGGTGAGGCTTGGCCACAGCAGACTCAGCTATATGACTTGTGATTGGAGTCTGATCCGATACAGCCCTAGACCTTATGCTCCCACCACAATACAGGAGAGCCCATTCAGACTCTGTAGACTTTTGGGGACCTTAAGTGTACCCATATGTAGAGCCACAAACTCGAACTCAACTGGCAAGTCTGGCCGAGCTGCACATTCACACACACACACACACACACACACACACACACACACACCAGAGTCTATTACATACTTCCCACAAAATTTTCTCCCTGTGAGACCATTAAGGCCTCTGGGGATTGATCACGTCCCCCTTCCACCCTTTTGGGTGGGCCTGAATACTTTGGGGCCCCAGCCTTACCGGTTCCAGCATTGGGTCCAGGTCCTCACCTACCAGGTCTCTTTGAGTCCTGCGGAAAGGATGGAGCGGGACAGGCCCGAGGTGACCAGGTAGGAGACTGCCAAAATTCAGGCAGGGTGCACCTTCTCCCTTGCGATCCCTCGCCCCATCACCGCCTAACTATTCTTCCAAACCAGTGCCAACAATGGGCCAGTGAGTTTGGGTTTCCAGGTCAGGGAACCAAATATGTTACAGAACCAGGCTGGAATGCTGGCAGAAAAACTAAGTGGCACTCAGAGATCTTGGTGGATCTGAGATTTATTTAACACCAACGGGCTCAGAGGAGACTGTTTCTCCAAAGATCTGAGCGCTGAATGCAAGTGAGGAGGGTAATTTATAGTCGTCAGCTTCCATATCTGTGGGGGTTTTCACGTGTGCAGCAAACAAAGGAAGAAGAACCCAGAGGAGGGGTCTCTGAGCTAGAGACAAGAGCTTATGTTAGCCCTATCGACCATCTTTGGCATACTTAATTCACTTCTCCAACAAAGGAATGACCAAAAAGCAATAAACACAAGAAAGGAACAGAGAAAATCTCCAGAAACAGTGAATTTTTAGGTAATACAATGGCACAAAATTCTCATCTATCAACAATTACTCTTCATGTGAATGGGCTAAATGCTCCAATCAAAAGACATAGAGTATCAGAATAGATTAAAAACAAGACCCATCGAAATGCTGCTTAGACCTAAAGACACTCCCAGATTTAAAGAGAGTGGAAGGAGAACAATATCATGGTAATGGATGTAAAAAGAAGGCTGGAGTAGTTATATCAGACAGACTAGATTTTTTTTTTTCATTTCAATTTTAGTTAGTTAACATACAGTGCAATGTTGGTTTCAGGATTAGAATTCAGTGATTCATCATTTACATACAACACCCAGTGTTCATCATAACAAGTGCCCTCCTCAATACCCATCAGCAACTAGCCCATCCCACACCCATCTCCCCTCCAACAACCCTGTTTGTTCTCTGTTGTTAACAGTCTCTTATGGTTTGTTTCCCTCTTTCTTTTTTCTTTTTTCCCCATCCCATATGTTTATCTGTTTTGTTTCTTAAATTCCATATATGAGGGAATTCTCTTATAATTGCTAGTATTTCTGTGGGGTTGGTTAGATCTCTCTCCTCTTTCGTTTGAGATTTTTTTTATTTTTAATTTTTTTAATGTTTATTTATTTTTAACAGAGAGAGGCAGACAGACAGGACATGAGTGGGGGAGGGGCAGAGAGAGACAGAAACACAGAATCTGAAGCAGGGTCGAGACTTCTAGATGTCAGCACAGAACCCAACACAGGGCTCAAACTCAGGACTGCAAGATCATGACTCAAGCCGAAGTCGGATGCTTAACTGACTGAGCCACCTAGGCACCACTCTGTTATTTGTGATATTTTCTATTTGGGTCCTCTCTCTTTTCTTTTTGACAAGTCTGGCTAGGGAGTTATCAATTTTGTGTGTTCTTTCAAAGAACCAGCTCTTAGGTTCATTGATCTGTTCCTCTGGGGTTTTTGTTTGTTTGTTTCCTTGTTTCTATATTGTTTATTTCTGCTCTAATTTATTTCTTCATTATTTCCCCTCAACTGCTTGCTTTAGGTTCTTTTGCTGTTTGCTTTCTAGGTCCTTTACATGTAAGGTTAGGTTGTGTAAGTGGGGCCTTTCTTGCTTCTTGAGATAGGCCTGAATTACAATGTACTTTCCTCTTAGGACTGTCTTTGCTGCATCCCAAAGGGCGTGGAGTGTTGCGTTTTCATTTTTATTTGCTTCTGTGTATTTTTTATTTCTTTAATTTCCTGGTGAACCCATTCATTTCTTAAGAGGATGTTCTTTAAACTCCATATATTTGAGGGCTTTCCAAAATTTTCTTGTGTTTGACTTCAAGTTTCGTATGCTGTGACCTGAAAACATGCATGGTATGACCTCGATCTTTTTATATCTGCTGAGGCCTGGTTTGTTACCCAGTATGTGATCTATTCTGCAGAATGTTCCATGTGCACTCAAGAAGTGTGTATATTATGCTGCTTTAGGATGAAATGATCTGGTTATACCTGTTAAGTCCATCTGGCACAGTGTGTCATTCAAAGCCATTGTTTCCATGTTGAATTTCTGCTTAGGTTATGTGTCCATTGATGCAAGTAGAGTGTAAAGTCCCCTATTATTATAGTATGATTATCAATGAGTTTATGCAAATGGCAATATTTCATTTTTTTTCTAAATTTTATTTAAATTCTAGATAGTTGACATATAGTGTAATACTAGTTTCAGTAGTAGAATTTAGTGATACATCTCTTACATATAACATCCAATGCTCATCATAGCAAATACCCTTCTTAATACTAATCATTCATTTAGCCCATCCCCTCATCTCCCTTCATCAACCTCAATTTCTTCTCTATTGTTGAAAGTCTCTAATGCTTTCCTTCCTTCTCTCTTTTATTTTCCTTCCCATATAGCCAGCTGTTTTGTTTTTGTTTTTGTTTGAATATATGAAATTTATTGTCAAATTGGTTTCCATACAACACCCAGTGCTCATCCCAAAAGGTGCCCGCCTCAATACCCATCACCCACCTTCCCCTCCCTCCCACCCCCCATCAACCCTCAGTTTGTTCTCAGTTTTTAACAGTCTCTTATGCTTTTACTCTCTTCCACTCTAACCTCTTTTTTTTCCTTCCCCTCCGCCATGGGTTTCTGTTAAGTTTCTCAAGATCCATATAAGGGTGAAAACATACGGTATCTGTATTTCTCTGTATAGCTTATTTCACATAGAATAACACTCTCCAGTTCCATCCACGTTGCTACAAAGGGCCATATTTCAT
This sequence comes from Panthera pardus, assembly GCF_024362965.1. Classification (NCBI taxonomy): domain Eukaryota; kingdom Metazoa; phylum Chordata; class Mammalia; order Carnivora; family Felidae; genus Panthera; species Panthera pardus. The sequence continues at coordinate 107,154,712 of NW_026526732.1, forward strand.
TCTTTCTCATTGCCACATAGTACTCCATTGTGTATGTAAACCACAATTTCTTTATCCATTCATCAGTTGATGGATATTTAGGCTCTTTCCATAATTTAGCTATTGTTGAGAGTGCTGCCATTAACATTGGGGTACAAGTGTCCCTATGCATCAGCACTCCTGTATCCATTGGGTAAATTCCTAGCAGTGCTATTGCTGGGTCACAGGATAGATCTATTTTTTAATTTTTTGAGGAACCTCCACACTGTTTTCCAGAGTGGCTGCACCAATTTGCATTCCCACCAACAGTGCAAGAGGGTTCCCATTTCTCCACATCCTCGCCAGCATCTATAGTCTCCTGATTTGTTCATTTTGGCCACTCTGACTGGTGTGAGGTGATATCTGAGTGTGGTTTTGATTTGTATTTCCCTGATGAGGAGCGACGTTGAGCATCTTTTCATGTGCCTGTTGGCCATTCGGATGTCATCTTTAGAGAAGTGTCTATTCATGTTTCCTGCCCATTTCTTCACTGGGTTATTTGTTTTTTGGGTGTGGAGTTTGGTGAGCTCTTTATAGACATTGGATACTAGCCCTTTGTCCGATATGTCATTTGCAAATATCTGTTCCCATTCCATTGGTTGCCTTTTAGTTTTGTTGGTTGTTTGCTGTGCAGAAGCTTTTTATCTTCATAAGGTCCCAGTAGTTCATTTTTGCTTTTAATTCCCTTGCCTTTGGGGATGTGTCAAATATGAAATTGCTATGACTGAGGTCAGAGAGGTCTTTTCCTGCTTTCTCCTCTAGTGTTTTGATGGTTTCCTGTCTCACATTCAGGTCCTTTATCCATTTTGAGTTTATTTTAGTGAATGGTGTGAGAAAGTGGTCTAGTTTCAACCTTCTGCATGTTGCTGTCCAGTTCTCCTAGCACCATTTGTTAAAGAGACTGTCTTTTTTCCATTGGATGTTCTTTTCTGCTTTGTCAAAGATTAGTTGGCCATACATTTGTGGGTCTAGTTCTGGGGTTTCTATTCTATTCCATTGGTCTGTGTGTCTGTTTTTGTGCCAATACCATGCTGTCTTGATGATTACAGCTTTGTAGTCGAGGCTAAAGTCTGGGATTGTGATGCCTCCTGCTTTGGTCTTCTTCAAAATTACTTTGCCTATTCGGGGCCTTTTGTGGTTCCATATAAATTTTAGGATTGCTTGTTCTAGTTTCGAGAAGAATGCTGGTGCAATTTTGATTGGGATTGCATTGAATGTGTAGATAGCTTTGGGTAGTATTGACATTTTGACAATATTTATTCTTCCAATCCATAAGCATGGAATGTTTTACCATTTCTTTATATCTTCTTCAATTTCCTTCATAAGCTTTCTATAGTTTTCAGCATACAGATCTTTTACATCTTTGGTTAGATTTATTCCTAGGTGTTTTATGCTTCTTGGTGCAATTGTGAGTGGGAGCAGTTTCTTTATTTGTCTTTCTGTTGCTTCATTGTTAGTGTATAAGAATGCAACTGATTTCTGTACATTGATTTTGTATCCTGCAACTTTGCTGAATGCATGTATAAGTTCTAGCAGACTTTTGGTGGAGTCTATTGAATTTTCCATGTATAATATCATGTCATCTGCAAAAAGTGAAAGCTTGACTTCATCTTTGCCAATTTTGATGTCTTTGATTTCCTTTTGTTGTCTGATTGCTGATGCTAGAACTTCCAACACTGTGTTGAACAACAGCGGTGAGAGTGGACATCCCTGTCATGTTCCTGATCTCAGGGGAAAAGCTCTCAGTTTTTCCCCATTGAGGATGATGTTAGCTGTGGGCTTTTCATAAATGGCTTTTATGATCTTTAAGTATGTTCCTTCTATCCCGACTTTGTCGAGGCTTTTTATTAAGAAATGTTGCTGAATTTTGTCAAATGCCTTTTCTGCATTGATTGACAGGATCATATGGTTCTTATCTTTTCTTTCATTAATGTGATGTGTCACGTTGATTGATTTGCGAATGTTGAACCAGCCCTGCATCCCAGGAATGAATCCCACTTGATCATGGTGAATAATTCTTTTTATATGCTGTTGAATTCGATTGGCTAATATCTTATTGAGAATTTTTGCATCCATACTCATCAGGGATATTGGCCTGTAGTTCTCTTTTTTTACTGGGTCTCTGTCTGGTTTAGGAATCAAAGTAATACTGGCTTCATAGAATGAGTCTGGAAGTTTTCCTTCCCTTTCTATTTCTTGGAATAGCTTGAGAAGGATAGGTATTATCTCTCCTTTAAACGTCTGGTAGAACTCCCCTGGGAAGCCATCTGGTCCTGGACTCTTATTTGTTGGGAGATTTTTGATAACCGATTCAATTTCTTCGCTGGTTATGGGTCTGTTCAAGCTTTCTATTTCCTCCTGATTGAGTTTTGGAAGAGTGTGGGTGTTTAGGAATTTGTCCATTTCTTCCAGGTTGTCCAGTTTGTTGGCATATAATTTTTCATAGTATTCCCTGATAATCGTTTGTATCTCTGAGGGATTGGTTGTAATAATTCCATTTTCATTCATGATTTTATCTATTTGGGTCCTCTCCCTTTTCTTTTTGTGAAGCCTGGCTAGAGGTATGTCAATTTTGTTTATTTTTTCAAAAAACCAACTCTTGGTTTCATTGATCTGCTCTACAGTTTTTTTAGATTCTATATTGTTTATTTCTGCTCTGATCTTTATTATTTCTCTTCTTCTGCTGGGTTTAGGCTGCCTTTGCTGTTCTGCTTCTATTTCCTTTAGGTGTGCTGTTAGATTTTGTATTTGGGATTTTTCTTGTTTCTTGAGTTAGGCCTGGATTGCGATGTATTTTCCTCTCAGGACTGCCTTCGCTGCATCCCAAAGCCGTTGGATTGTTGTAGTTTCATTTTCATTTGTTTCCATATATTTTTAAATTTCTTCTCTAATTGCCTGGTTGACCCACTCATTCTTTAGTAGGGTGTTCTTTAACCTCCATGCTTTTGGAGGTTTTCCAGACTTTTTCCTGTGGTTGATTTCAAGCTTCATAGCATTGTGGTCTGAAAGTATGCATGGTATGATTTCAATTCTTGTATACTTATGAAGGGCTGTTTTGTGACCCAGTATATGATGTATCTTGGAGAATGTTCCATATGCACTCGAGAAGAAAGTATATTCTGTTGCTTTGGGATGCAGAGTTCTAAATATATCTGTCAAGTCCATCTGGTCCAATGTATCATTCAGGGCCCTTGTTTCTTTATTGACCATGTGTCTAGTTGATCTATCCATTTCTGTAAAAGTCCCCTGCAATTACCACATTCTTATCAATAAGGTTGCTTATGTTTGTGAGTAATTGTTTTATATATTTGGGGGCTCCTGTATTTGGTGCATAGACATTTATAATTGTTAGCTCTTCCTGATGGATAGACCCTGTGTTTATTATATAATGTCCTTCTTCATCTCTTGTTACAGCCTTTAATTTAAAGTCTACTTTGTCTGATATAAGTATGGCTACTCCAGCTTTCTTTTGACTTCCAGTGGCATGATAGATAGTTCTCCATCCCCTCACTCTCAAACTGAAGGTGTCCTCAGGTCTAAAATGAGTCTCTTGTAGACAGCAAATAGATGGGTCTTGTTTTTTTTATCCATTCTGATACCCTGTCTTTTGGTTGGTGCATTTAGTCCATTTACATTCAGTGTTACTATAGAAAGATATGGGTTTAGAGTCATTGTGATGTCCGTAGGTTTCATGCTTGTAGCTTGCATCTCTGGTACTTTGTCTCACAGGATCCCCCTTAGGATCTCTTGTAGGGCTGGTTTAGTGGTGACGAATTCCTTCAGTTTTTGTTTGTTTGGGAAGACCTTTATCTCTCCTTCTATTCTAAATGACAGACTTGCTGGATAAAGGAGTCTCGGCTGCATATTTTTTCTGTTCATCACATTGAAGATCTCCTGCCATTCCTTTCTGGCCTGCCAAGTTTCAGAAGAGAGATCGGTCATGAGTCTTATAGGTCTCTTTACATGTTAGAGCACGTTTATCCCTTGCTGCTTTCAGAATTTTCCCTTTATCCTTGTATTTTGCCAGTTTCACTATGATATGTCGTGCAGAAGATCGATTCAAGTTACGTCTGAAGGGAGTTCTCTGTGCCTCTTGGATTTCAATGCCTTTTTCCTTCCCCAGATCAGGGAAGTTCTCAGCTATTATTTCTTCAAGTACACCTTCAGCACCTTTCCCTCTCTCTTCCTCCTCTGGAATACCAATTATGCGTATATTATTTCTCTTTAGTGCATCACTTAGTTCTCTAATTTTCCCCTCACACTCCTGGATTCTTTTATCTCTCCTTTTCTCAGCTTCTTCTTTTTCCATAATTTTATCTTCTAGTTCACCTATTCTCTCCTCTGCCTCTTCAATCCGAGCCGTGGTCATTTCCATTTTATTTTGCAGCTAGTTTATCGCATTTTTTAGCTCCTCCTGACTATTCCTTAGTCCCTTGATCTCTGTAGCAATAGATTCTCTGCTGTCCTTTATACTGTTTTCAAGCCCAGCGATTAATTTTATGACTATTATTCTAAATTCATTTTCTGTTATATTGTTTAAATCCTTTTTGATCAGTTCGTTAGCTGTTGTTATTTCCTGGAGATTCTTTTGAGGGGAATTCTTCCTTTTGGTCATTGTGGATAGTTCCTGGAATGGTGCAGAACTACAGGGCACTTCCCCTGTGCTGTCTTGAATAACTGGCATTGGTGGGTGGGGCCGTAGTCAGACGTGATGTCTGCCCCCAGCCCACCGCTGGGGCCACAGTCAGACTGGTGTGCCTTCTCTTTCCCTCTCCTAGGGGTGGGAATCACTGTGGGGTGGCATAGCCTGTCTGGGCTACTTGCACACTGCCAGGCTTGTGGTGCTGGGGATCTGGCGTATTAGCTGGGGTGGGTAGGCAAGGTGCACGGGGGTGGGAGGGGCAGCCTCAGCTCGCTTCTCCTTTGGTGATCCGCTTCGGGAGGGGCCCTGTGGCAGCGGGAGGGAGTCAGACCCACCGCTGGAAGTGTGGATCTGCAGAAGCACAGCATTGGGTGTTTGTGCGGTGCAAGCAAGTTCCCTGGCAGGAGCTGGTTCCCTTTGGGATTTTGGCTGGGGGATGGGCGAGGTAGATGGCGCTGGCGAGTGCCTTTGTTCCCTGCCAAACTGATCTCTGTCATCCCAGGGCTCAGCAACTCTCCCTCCCGTTGTCCTCCAGCCTTCCTGCTCTCCGAGCAGAGCTGTTAACTTATAACCTTCCAGATGTTAAGTCCGCTCACTGTACAAACACACTCCATCCGGCCCCTCAGCTTTTGCAAACCAGACTCGGGGTCTCTGCTTGGCCAGCGGGCCGCCCCTCTGCCCCGGCTCCCTCCCGCCAGGCCGTGTAGCACACACATCGCCTCGCTGCCCTTCCTACCCTCTTCCGTGGGCCTCTCATCTGCGCTTGGCTCCAGAGACTCCATTCTGCTAGTCTTCTGGTGGCTTTCTGGGTTATTTAGGCAGGTGTAGGTGGAATCTAAGTGATCAGCAGGATGCGGTCTGTTTTGTTTTTTAAATTCTACATATGAGTGAAAGTGTGTGGTATTTCCTTTTCTATGGCTGACTTATTTTGCCTAGTATAATACACTCTAGCTCCATCCACATCGTTGCAAATTGCAAGATTTCATTCTTTTTCTTGATTGAGTAATACCCCATCTTATATGTATATACAACGTTTTTTTATCCATTCATCAGTTTATGGACATTTGGGCTCTTTCCATAATTTGGCTATTACATATTATGCTACCAGAAACATCAAGTTTCATGTGTTCTTTATAATCAGTATCTTTAATTCCTTTGTGTAAAAACGTAGTAGTATAGGCATTGTATTTTAGGGTAGTTCTACTTTTCACTTTTTGAGGAAATTTTATACTGTTCCAATTGGGCTGCACCAGTTTGCATTGTCACCAACAGTGTAAGTGGGTTTCTTTACATTCTCACAAATACCTATTGGTTCCTTTGTTGTTCATTTTTGCCATTCTGACAGTTGTGAGGTGTTATCTCATTGTGGTTTGGATTTGTATTTCTCTGATGATGAGTGATGTTGAGTATCTTTTCATGTGTCTATTAGCCATCTGGATGTCTTCTTTGGAAAAATGTCTATTCTTCTCTCTGCCTATTTCTTAACTGTATTACTTGTCATTTTCTGTTCTGAATGATAGTCTTGCTCGATAGAGTATTCTTGGCTGCACATTTTTCCCCATTAGGCACACTGAACATATCAATCTATTCCATTCTGACCTGCCAAGTTTGTATTGAGAGATATTCAACCAGCCTCATGGGTCTTCCCATATAAGTTATGGAATTCTTTTGTCTTGCTGCATTTAGGATTTTTACTTTATTGCAATATTTTGTAAGTTTAACTATATCTTGGTGTTGGCCTACTTGTGTTGATTTTGATGGGACTTCTGTGCCCCTTCGGAAATTGGCCATCTGTTTCTATCCCGACATTAAAGTAGTTTTCTCTGCTCCTGTACTTTCTCTTCTTCTTCTGAGGCTCCTATGACATGAATGTTATCATGGTTTATGGAATCATTGAGTTCCATAATTCTACATTCATGATCTAATATTTTACTTTCCTTCTTCTTTTCAGTTTCATTATCTTCCATAATTATATCTTCTATATCACTTATTCATTCCACTGCTTCTTCCATCCTTGTGGTCATTACATCAAGACAGTTTTGAAGCTCAGTTATTCCTTTTTTCACTTTTGGTTGTTTTTTTTAATTCTTTTATCTCTGTGGTATAGTATCCCTGAAATATTCCATCCTTTTCTCAAGTCCAGAGAATATCCTTATGATTGCTGCTTTAAGTTTTCCATCAGGCATATTACTCATATCTGTTTTGATTAGATCTCTGTGTGTGACTTTTCTTGTTCTTTCCTTGGGGGTGAATTCCTCCATATTGGCAATATATCTAGATCTCTGTATACTTCTCTGTGTTAGAAAGCTTGTTCCTTTTCCAAATCCTGAGAGCAATATCTTTATGAAGAAGAGGTCATATAGTGTGCTGAACCTGGTACTTCAAGGAGTGTCTCTGATGTGTGCTTCATGCCCTCTGGTACTGTTTTGGCTGCTTTATCCCTCTGCTCAGTCCTCTGCAGAGGCTCTCCTTTCCTGCAGTACACAGTGTTTGGACCTTAATCAGAGGGTGGCAAGTCATAACTAGATGTGCTCTGGTCTGCTTGTTAAATGAGACTGATGCTACTTCCACTAGAACTGAAGACATTCAGAACTCTATGGTCTGGAGACATGGTGCATGCAGAGGTTTCTACTGGCCTTATGGGAAAGGGGACTTTCAACTATGTTTCTTAAAGACAAGTTATCACTTACTAGAGCACTGAAACTCACAAATGAAAGAATGTAGTGGAAATTTCAAATATTGAGAATCAGAAACATGACATCAGCAAAATAGGAACTTTCTACCATATTCCCCCAAAGAACACTGAGTGTGACACAACCAACAGATGACAGTGCCTTTGTGCACTCTGGCAGTCCAGCAGAGAAGTCCAGCACACCATCAAATCAGAGACCAATTCAAGATTGACACCCTGAGGAACAGCTTCCTTTTACTCCTCAGGTCACACCTATTCCATAGTGGAAGGGCTCAGCACCAAAAGAGACCTTCTCAGCCAGCAACTTCTACTTTTGGGAAATTTGGACCATGTGAGTGAACACCGTGCTTCTCAGCTGTGAAAAATGCTTAAGCACTATTGGTGAGAATGTAAATTGTTGAAGCCACCATGGAAGACAGTTTGGAGGTTACTCAGAAAAATACACTGAGAATTTATCTAAAGAAAATGAAAACACTAATTTGAAAAGATATATGCACCCCATGTTCATTACAGCATTATTTACCAATATAGCCAAGACATAAGTATTCATAAAGAAACATGGGGGTGGGTGAAATAAGTGAAGAGGGTCAAAAACCATTAAATAGCAATTAACTCATTGCAATCTAAGTTGCAGAACTGTAACTGTAGTTAATAATACTATATTGCATATTTGATACTTGCTCAGAAGTAGATCTTAAAAGTCCTCATCACAAGAAATAAAAATTAATTTGTAACTATGGATGTTCACTAGACTTATTGTGATGATCATCATCTCCCAATATTTACAAGTATTAAATAATTTTGTGTGGACCTGAAATTAATACATATCAATTATACTTCAACTTAAAAATGACAAGAAGAAGATTATCAAGGAGGAATTTTTTGCCCTACCAGATATCAAGATTTATAATGAATATATAATAACGGACAGTAGGTGGCATTGTTGCAGTAACAGACTCACTGAGCACTAGAGGAGAACTGAAGGCCCAGAAATATATCAGCACCCTCACATGTGTGCACACGCGCATGCACACACACACACACACATACACATGCAGGACTTTGATATAATTAAGAGATATAATGACATCCTTGGACAAAGAAAAAAATATTTCAATGAATTAAACTGAAATTTGGTTACAAAAATGAAAAACAAATTTGAATCCTCACACTCACCCATACACATAATTTAATTCCAGGTGTATTTAGGGTATGACATTAAAATTTTTAGGAAAAATATATAGGTTAAGGTCATTCTCACTTTGAGAAAAATTTCTTAAAGATTAATTAAAAGTTTCTTCCATATTAAATTTAGAAGTTCTGGCCACCACGAGACCCATTTTTAAGTAAAATGCCAAGTAACAAACTGAGAGAAAATATTCCAGACCACACAACCAACAGAGAGTTAAAAGCAATTATAAAGACCCCTATACATTAATGATAAAAACAGAGAAGCAATGCCATAGACCTCTTGTCAGAGCCTACAGATGTGCTTTTCATAGAAAGACAAGTATACATGGAAGTAAGTATATGAGGATATATTCAATTATTCGTTATTAGGGAAACAAAAACCAAGGTCACAACTCAATAGCATTTATGATCTTTCAGTCAGCAATTATTTAAAAGTCTGCAAGACCAAGTGCCACAGAAAATGTAGATCAGTGGAATAATTTATACAAAACTAGGGTAGAATAAATTGAAAGAACTGTTTTGGGTTAAAACATCTGTGAAGTTTGCTTATTCCATGACCAGCAATTCCTGTCCTAGGCATACATCCAAAAGACTTTCTTGCATACATACCCCAAGAATCACAAACAAAATGTTCATCCTAATGTCTTTAATATGAGTCACAAACTTTCATCATCAAAAATGGCCATCAGCAAGAGAAGAGACAAATTAATTATAATATATTCACACAATGGAATATTAGAAAGTAGTGAAAACAAATGAACCACAGCTACACAAATAATATTGGATAATCTTAGTGTCAAAATGTGAAATAGTGGAATAAGGAAAGTGCCAAAAGCACATATAATAGATGACACACTTTATGGAATTTGAAACAAACTAAACTTTATACATTAGGTAGGTTTTGACATATATACGTGACTGTATTAGTATATCACAGAATCAATTCCGTTTACAATTGCACTAAAAACAATAAGATACCTAGGAATAAACCTAACAAAAGGGGTAAAGATTTGTATGCTGAAATTATAGAAAGCTTATTTAAAATACTGAATAAGACACAAAGAAATAGAAAACCATTCCACACTCATGGATTGGAAGAACAAATATTGTTAAAATGTCGATACTACCCAAAGCAGCCTACACATTCAAAGCAATCCTTATCAAAATAACACCAGTATTTTTCACAGAGCTAGAACAACAATTCTAAAATTTATATGGAACCGCAAAATACCCAAATAGCCAAAGTAATGTTGAAACAGAAAACCAAAGCTGGAGGCATCACAATTCTGGACTTCATGCTCTATTAGAAACCTGTGATCATCATGACAGTATGGTACAGGCACAAAAACAGACAATGGAACAGAATAAAGAACCTAGAAATGGACCCACAAATGTATGGCCAAATAATCTTCAACAAAGCAGAAAAGAGTATTCAATGGAAAAAAAAGACAGTCTCTTCAGTAAATGGTGTTGAGAAAACTGGACAGCAACAGGCAGAAGAATGACTCTGTACCACTTTATTTCACCAATACAAAAATAAATTCAAAATAGGTGAAAGACCTAAGTGTGATACATGAAACGATCAAAATCATACAGGAGAAAACAGGCAGCAACATCTTTGACCTAGGCTGCAGCAACTTCTTACTTGACATGTCTCTGGAGACAAGGAAAATAGAAGCAAAAATGAACTGTTGGGAGCTCATCAAGATAAAATCTTCTGCCCAGCGAAGGAAACAATCAACAAAATGCCCTTTGCATTTTGTAAAATGCAACCTATGGAATGGGAAAAGATATTTGCAACTGACATATCAGATAAAGGGTTAGTATTCAAAACCTATAAAGAACTTACCAAACTTAACACTCCCTAAAAAATAATCCAGTGAAGAAATGGGAAAAAGATGTGAACAGAACTTTTCCAAAGAAGACATCTAGATGGCTAACAGGCACATGAAAAGATGTTCAACATTGCTCATCATCAGAGAAATACAAATCAATCCACGATGAGATACCACCTCACACCTGTCAGAATTGTTAAAATTAACAACTCAGAAAATAAGAGATGTTACACAGGATGCACAGAAAGGGTGACACTTTTGTACTGTTGGTGGGAATGCAAACTGGTGCAGCCACTCTGGAAAACAGGATGGAGGTTCCTCAAAAAATTAAAAATAGAAATACCCAGGACCCAGAAATTGCACTACTAAGAATTTATACAAAGGATACAAAAATGCTGATTCAAAGGGGCGCAGTACCCCCAATGTTTACAGCAGCATTATTAACAATAGCCAAATTATGGAAAGAGCCCAAATGTACATCGGCTGATGAATGGATAAAGAAGATGTGGTGTGTGGTGTGTATATATATGATGGAACTAGAAAGTATTATGTTAAAGGAAATAAGTCAGAGAAAGACAGATATCATGTGATTTTACTCATATGTGGAATTTGAGAAACAAAAGAGATAACATAGGGGAAGGGAAGGAAAAATACGTTAAAAACAGAGAGGGAGGCAAACCATAAGAGACTTAACAACAGAGAACAAATTGAGGGTTGCTGGAGGGGAAGTAGGTGAGGGGAATGGCCTGTATGGGTGATGGGCATTAAAGAGGGCACTTTTTCAATAGAAAAAGTAGCTGTCATATGTAAGAGATGTATCACGGGGTTCTACTCCTAAAGCTAAGACTACACTGTATGCTAACTAGCTTGAATTTAAATTTAAAAAATTAAATTCTAATGCAAGTGTGTGATGAACACAAAATTCAAGGTAATGATTTCCCTGGGTGGCAGGTAGAAATAAGAGAGAATGTAAAGACAGAGAGTAGCTATAAGCTATTAGTAACATTCCAGTTCTTGAATTTAGTGGCAGAATAAATATTTTCATGGAATTCTTTTTAATCCATTGAAAATGGAACAATGATGATATGGCTCATGAACCACAGAACTATAATGATTCTATAATTTTTTTAAAACATATATTTTCTTTCTTGTATATAAAACACGTAGATAATTCCTATATTTCTCCAACTTTATTGATGTCTTACCCACTAAAAAAAGTTCAATTAAATATGTTAATTTTTATCAATATGATTTACAATACATTTATACTCTTAAATAGTGAATTCAATACATAAATAAATTTATCTCTGAAATTAATTTCCATGGTGGAAATCTAAAGAAGAAAAAGAAAGACAAGATGAAACCCAATGTCTGTAGGAAACCTTTCTTAAAATAGTTATTTGGATAAGCTTCTGACAATATTCCAAGATTTGTTAATTGCCTCTGTGGGGCACCAGTCCCAACAGTCTATACCATGTTCACATACTAGACTTCATCACCTACATCAACACTTCTTGGAGCACATGTACACCAGAGAAGGTTTCCCCTTGTTTAACTGGCAGATATCCACCTACAAACATGCCTCACAGGGGTCCTCACTAAAAGACTAGAAATATCCCATCAAAAACATTCAACAAACCAAATTCATGAACTTTTCACCAGTCCTATATCTAGTTTTTCTCCAACATCCATATTAAATAAAGACTTCACTGAATCTTCGCTCAGCTGTTGCATTTAAATACAAAGGCGATTGTAAAGTTAATACAAGAAAGCAGTGGCTCATCATACTTCATGGACTCAATAACTTCCAAACAAGAATCCTTATGTTTACCTGTGAAATGAAGACTCATCACGATGGGAACAAGGGTATCTTTGGACTACATAAGAACAAGACAGCTGTGAATTCTTCCCTCCTAAAATGTAAATATGTTCCCATTTTGTTTCTAGTTTTCTCTCCACATCATTGTTACATTCAAAGTATGTTTAAATATGTTTGCTCCATTTGTCTTAAATTTCACTGAGCAAACTAAAATGTAAGTTCATACTATTCTATTAGAAACTGAAGTCCATACTATGGAAAATGAAAATCTGTTTCAGTAAAAATATAGAATTCCTCTTTTTAAACACATAATGTTGTCTCATTTTTAATATCACAATGGCTTTTAAATTAATATTACAATAAGAGCTGAAAATTGAGACCATGGATTAAACCAATACGGAAAATGCTTACAAGCATGAAGTGAAAAGTCCTATATTTGGATTCACTACATTAAATTACATAAGGTGTAATTTCTGGCTTGACACTTCCGATAAGGATAGCTGGGACATTATGTGATCTGAAGCTTAAAAAAGCCAGTAATGTTTTTCACCTGCTAAGCTTATTAACATATATTTTGGAAACTGTGTGTGCATTATGGATGCTCACTGCTTTCTTCAATGATTTAGCACATCTGCAGTACTGTGTTCACTTCTCAACTAACTAATCAAAGGCATTTAATAAACCATGGTGAGTCTAATGGATAGCAACCAGAAAAGCATGGTAATTAAACTTCATACATTGTGAGCAACGCTGACAACCATCTATGCACGTAGTCTAGGAACATTAAGTCTAAGACTATATTTGATAATATGTTCAAATATTAAAGGAAACACAAAAGACATATAAAACATTTTTAATGGGACAAAAATACAATATTGTTTAGAGATGTAATTGGGTAATCACACTATTAAAATAAAGGGTGGTGATTACTATAAACATGAAAACAGTTGATACTTTACGGTACAGGAAAGGTTAATCATTGGGATGAGGTACAAATAGAAACTCCTTGGTGCTTGCCAAGGTTCTATTTCTTGATCTGCATGTTAGTTATGAGAATATTCACCTTAACTCAGTGAGTTTTTGCTTTTTTCTGTTTCTATGGTTTACTTTAAAATAAAACTGTTTTTTAAGAAGTCATGTTGAATTCACCTATTCCATATTATTTCCAGAATAAAGAAAAACAGGCAGTGCCTGGGCGTTAAAGAGGAATATCTGAGCTCACGTAAGGAGAAGGTATGAGGCCCTCTTTAAAGGACATTTAGGGAGCTATGAAAACAGGAATTGTGTGAATGTTCTGTGGAAGATCTCCTTCATAAGGCTGGATAATGGTTTCTGAGTCTATACCAACTCTAAAATTCTATGGCCTTCTCATTCCCAAAACTATCCCAACCTGATGTGGTCAAGAAAAGCTGACAAGAAAAGCTGGTGAATAAACAGGTTACATACCTGTCCAAGGACTCATTACTTCCAAGTACTAAAGCTGGGATTTGACACTAAGCTCTGAGTCCACATTCTCCGCACTTAAGCATTATGCTCAACTTAGGTGATATTCTTAGGTCACACTCATTAATTAAATTAAATTTCCATTTCCTCGTGAGAAAAATTATATTCCTATATCTTACCACTTGGTAATAATAGCTCCTTCATCATGATTATAACATTTTCAGGTTCTAACTAAGATGCTTGTAACAATGATATACTGTATGTAATTTCCTTATTTTACTGTAATAGCAGAAAATAAAGTTATTATGCCTTGGCTCCAAACACACTATGAATATAAAAACCTTAATTCTGAAGTTCATGGTCAGAAATTATCTGCAGAAAAATTATAAACGAAAAAATTAAAAATTAAAAATTAAAATAAATTAGTGGACTGATTCAGACATTAAACATTCCATCTATTTAATGATATGATAAAATATTTAGAGAGTGAAATTTATGTATTCTTTATCCCTTTTCTGTATTCTTTCAGAATTGAAGTGAAATTTTACCTATCGAGTTCTGAAGCGACCAGAGGATCAGCTCATATTATTGGTAAATTCCATGAGGAAAAAGAACTTCCTGATTACTTAATGAACTGCTTTTTGTTCAAGTTATCTATCTTGCCAATTCTTCTGAATGGCCTAGTGTGTAGAAGCTAACATAGGTTGTTGATGTGTGTATGTAGTAAGCAAATGCTTCTGGAATTCAATTTTTAACTATGCAACAAATCAGTAAGTCTATTTAAGAGGTATAATAGCAGTAATGAAAGATATTCTAAGAAATACAGGGCCACTGTACATGTGAATAATGGTTAAGAAGGAGGATTTTTTGTTTCTTGTCAACAAAAACACATTCACAAAAACAGGACAAAATAGTGAAAAAGTCCAAAATTGATACAGGAACATCAGTGTCTGAAATGTTGAATAGAGGGAAAACATGAGGAGGAGATTGGTGGTGAGGGTGAAGATAATGTCTGCATGCAGACATATGTAAGTGATTATAGAAAGTGATTCTACTATCAAACAGTGGTGTTTATCCCAACAAAATTGCTCATTTTTTACCTCAAACTCCCCTCTTTTGATAAGGGAAAAAAATTGTCATTATAAACTAACGTTTACATCATAACTTCATGAAGTAACAACTCAAACTATGTTCCACTCCTAAATTATATCATTAAATTTATGGATTTATTGTTTACCCAGAAAACACGGAAACATAAGTGTCATGGCATATTACCCTTTTCAATGATTTGCAATTCAGTGTGATAGGGTTTACATTTTATTTTTATTTTTTTAAATATTTAATTTTTATTTCTGAAGGAGAGAGAGAGAGCACGCGCATGGGTGGGGGGAGAGGCAGAGGGAGACACAATCTGAAGCAGGCTCCAAGCTCTCAGCTGTCAGCATAGAGCCTGATACAGGGCTTGAACTCACAAGCTGTGAGATCATGACCTGAGCAGAAGTCAGACACTTGGCCAAGTGAGCCACCCAGGTGCTCCTACCATATTATTTTTAGAACCACTCTGGTTATGAGTACACACAGAGAGTCTTTGAACACAGACACAGAGTGTTAAAAGAAGTGTTCTGAACGGGAGAGAGCACACAAACAACTGAAATGGGAATACTCATGCAAATTTCAGAGATTTTTATTTCTACCTAAACCTGATGCTATTTTTTTATTACCATGGTATTATCTCCTAGACCTTCATAAGGAGTCATGAACACAAACAACAGAAGTGCCACAGCAGACTTCATCTTGCTGGGGTTTTCTAATCAGCCCCAGGTAGAACACATCATCTCTGGGGTTGTCTTCGTCTTCTATATTGTGACTCTGGTAGGAAACACAACCATCATCCTTGTATCTAACCTAGACAGCCAGCTCCATACTCCCATGTATTTCTTCCTATCCAATTTGTCTTTTCTGGATCTCTGTTATGCAACTAGCATTATCCCACAGATGCTGGTAAATCTATGGGGTCCAACAAAGTCTATTACCTATGGAGGGTGTGTGCTCCAATTCTTCTTTGCCCTTGACTTTGGAGCCACAGAATGTCTTCTCCTAGCTGTGATGGCCTATGACCGCTACGCTGCTGTCTGTCAACCTCTTTACTACACAATAGTAATGCACCCTCAGCTTTGCCAGAAGATGGTGCTCACTGCCTGGTTAGGTGGTCTTGGCAGTGCCTTAATTCTTTGCTCCCTGACTTTGAAGTTGCCAAGATGTGGGCACCGGGAGGTGAATAATTTTATCTGTGAGATGCCAGCATTGCTCAAGTTGGCTTGTGTCTACTCAAAAGTAATTGAGGTCATCGTCTATGCTCTTGGAGTGATATTTCTTCTAGTACCTCTATCTCTAATTCTCATCTCATACGCAATTATCACTCAAGCTGTCATGAGGATCAAGTCAACAGCAAGGTGGCGTAAGGTCCTTAATACATGTGGTTCCCACCTCACAGTAGTAACTCTGTTTTATGGAACAATCATTTATATGTACATGAAGCCACAGAATAGCACATCTGAAGATGAGGGGAAGTTCCTTACACTCTTTTACACAATAGTCACACCCACCCTTAACCCTCTGATCTACACATTAAGAAACAAAGATGTGAAAAATGCAGTAAAAAGAATACTGTATGTGAGAAAATGTTCAGCAAAGTCATGAGTTAGATGGAAGAGAGGTAAGGAAATAACACTGACCTTTACCAAAAGAAGATGAATGATTCACTTTCACAAACAGCATTCATTGGATTTTTACCTTGTACCAAGAATTGTGCTATATACTGATTTATGAACAATTAAATAAGTACAGAAATTATAAGGAGATAGAGATGAAAACACATAAGGAAACTTGAATTCATACACTTAAAAGCCTTCAAGACTAATCAGGAACTACAGACATGTAAACCTAGAATTGTGAAAAGTGGTTAAGTACAGAAATATATGTACAAGGTATTAAGAAAATACTTCACATGGAAATTTATTTTAATGTAGGGTTACATTGGACATTGATTTTTTTCTTCCAGACTTAACGCTTTTATGTAAAAAATGACACTAACTTTCATCCACCTGTTGTCATTGGGGCTTTTGTGGTGCAGATCAACTGCTCACTGATACCTATCCACCTTCTCCCTCAAGTTTTAACTGGGGCCAGGGCCACCATCCTGCATATCACATTTCCAAGACTGGCTTCCACCAACATAATGCCAGGAAAGCAATGTGTGCAATTCTTGGGTTATCTTCTCAAATATGAAGCCGTTTACCCTCAGCCTTCTCCATCTTGTTCCTGCTGTCTAGGATATGAATGTGGAGAGTTTCTAACTTTGACAATATCCCTAAGAGGGAATGGAACAATAAGATGGAACCACAACCACCCAGAAGAAGAGCAATGTCTCCAGACTCCTACAGCAGAAAAATCTTCATTCTTATTTAATATTAATTAAGCCAATCTATTTTGGTGTCTGTTTTTTAGAGTAGCTTAGCTTTTCCTATTCATGGCCTAATAAGGACTTTGGGCTCTTTCCTGTAAAATCATGTGGTCCTTGGACCGACACCAAAAGAATTACTTGGTAAGTTATCAAACTGAACAACACTGGACCCACCTCAGACCTATTCAACCAACAATACAGGATGGACCCAGAAATTGATGTTTTTAGTCAACACTACTGTTGATCAGGCTAAAGTTTGAGAACTACTGTTACAGAGAATAGAGAGACACTGAGTCTCTAAACAGAAAATGTACATAGTTTTATATATTTTAATTAATTTCCTTCCTATAGACATGGGAAAATAGATGGGTAATGGTTTCTCGAGGCTCTTAGATAAGAGTAATTAAGGAAATGGGAAGTTTCATGAAATTAAATCAATATCAAAAGTTATTCTTGGGGTACCTGGGTGGCTCAGTCAGTTAAGCTTCCGACTTTGGCTCAGGTCATGCTCTCACAGCTTGTGAGTTCAAGCCCCGCGTCAGGCTCTGTGCTGACGGCTCAGAGCCTGGAGCCTGCTTAAATTCTGTGTCTCCCTCTCTCTCTGCCCCTACCCTGCTTGCGCTGTCGCTCACAAATGAATAAATGTTAAAAAAAAATTTAAGTTATTCTTTATTTAATACGATATTCTTGCCCTTTGGTTTTATAATTGTTCTCCTTGTATTCAATTATGGTGACAGTTGATGATAATTTTGGCAAAGGGGTTTGATGCTCTTATTTGACAAAAAAAAAATTTAGCAATGTCATGTTTTTTCCCTATTATTTTTCACTTTGTTTTACTGGGAAATGCATTCAAATTCTGAGTATCTCTATTAGGAGAAAAAACACTCTTCTTCTCTACAAGTTGATCATTTCAGAGATTGGAAATGCCCTGCGTGTGAGAGTCCTCACATTTATGGGGCTCGTGCTCTGTGATTTCAAGGCCGAATGAGGCACAATCTACCAGAGTATTGGAGTGTGAATATGGAGTTGTAACTGTTAATGGTCTTTTCTCTCCCATATTTAAACCTTCTGGTTTCCAGGTTTCCACAGTAAAAAAACTAATGTTGTCATTCTTTTCTGAGTAGCTTTAAACCTGACAGGTGTGTAAGCCTTGATAAAAATAAGAATCTGAAAGAGGATGATGATACCAAAACATAGGAAGGCACAGAGAAAATATAAACTTCAAGGAATTGTAAAGAGTTTGAGAGGACAACATATAAAATGGTGACAGTCTGATCACTGAAAATGGATATAAACTTTTCCTTGTGAGAAAATCTCATCCCAATCTTGATAAACAATTAATTTACCACTTAAAAATCTCTCAACTTCTACACTCAGTTGATATCTTACTCATGACAAATGTCCTTACAAATCTCATAAATTGTCCTTTGAATTCCCTCCAAAAACTTTCCTATCACTATATTGGCATTATCTCATCATATATATTTATTTGTATAAATGTTTGAGGAAAAGGCATTGGCGAACTTTTCAACAACATAGAACCTCTCATTCATGTGAGATTTTGCTGTGTCTAAACTGACTTCTAACATGAAATACATACTCTGTAAATATCGATAGTACTATTAAGTGAATGAACTATTTTTAATAAATATACATGAAAATGTTACTATTCTACAGAATATGTAAAAGATTCATTGGGTAATAAATACTGGAGCAACATCTTCAGGCTTTTAACGTTTAGGACATTTGCAACGTAAGAAAAGGGAAATATAGAATACATTTTTTCATGTGCATAATATTATGGAATCTTATAAGTATGTATCTGGAAATTTTTAAAAAAAGGATAAAAAAATGTTCTCATTACCTCAACCTTGAAATAGTGATTACTAACTTTGTAACCTATTTCCTTTTAATTTCTTCTCATCCATACTAAAATTTGTCACACTGAGTACCTGATTTCCTTCCCCAGTGTATGCATTCACATCACATATATCACTCCCAAGGGAGAAACCTTGGCTTCTAGGGAAGTGGCAAAACTCCTAGCAAATATATTGATGGGTAGCCCTCCAAAGACCACAGCACATGAATGCACACAGTGTAACTGATGTGAAAATGTCACTGGGAGGGACTTGCTGACAATGGCAAAAAGATTGAAAAACAATGTCTCAGTGTTGTAGCATGTGCTTGTCTTTGTCTGCAAAGATGACTGAGATCTCCCCTGGCCCAAACTGAATGACTAGCCAGCATACCCAGGCTCTAGCACCTTAGTAAGACATTAATGGTCTTCTAGGTTAGTGGCTGACACCTTGGACCCAAGGATGGTCTCAGTTAATCAGGTTCAAATGCTGGAAATTCCCTGGAATATTATAGAAAAATTTGACAACACCATGTATTACCACAAATTTGGGGAAACAGTCATCTTACTCTTGTATTAGTTAGCTGCTGCCTCATAAATATTGTTTTTAGAAACTAACGGGACTGCTAGAAATGATAGACATAGGTTGAAAATCTCAACCCCACCAGTCTAAATCTAAAAAATTTGTAAAAGTAACAGTGTTCATAATTCTATTGGCAGCAAACTTGTCCTAATTATATGTGAGGCTACTTCTATTCTTTGCTTTCACTTCTGTTAAACAAAGGTGGATCTGTGTCAAAAGAAAACAATTCCTTTATAAGAGAGAATATTATTAGCTACTCGTCATTTTTCAGAAAGAGCAGCCACTTCTTAAGGAGGACACTCATTACTATCATTGCTTCATAAATCCATACATTTTCTTTGGAGCTGAGGATTCAAGAGAAACTAGACTCTGCTTTAGGTTGCAGTGATAACATGAAAGGAAATACTCCCAGAGAATAACTTAAATTTCACTTATTTCCTCTATGATGTTAAGTGCACATTTATAGCAGCCATGTGAAAAGTATGGGTCATGTTTTATCCCCTTGTTTGCCAACCAAAATATAAAAAGGAAACTTTCTGTCCTTTGTATCATTGTATCTTACTGGGATGAAATGTTCCATGAACTCTGAGTGCAAATATATGGCCTATTGCTTTCCTTCGTTATCATTATTTTCCAATGTGTTCACCAGTCGCCAATTGCAGCTTTAGCAGGACGTCCAGTGTTTCCATTTTGGGCTCCCCTTCCCCAGGTATAATCTCAAATTTTCTAATCTTCAGAGTACTTGCCTATTAGTGTGCTTGCCAACCAGTAAATACTCTATATTAACTGCAGTACTACCATTTTTGCTTTGTGCCACAGGTGCCACACTACCTATTGGGGGATAATGCCACAGGTGCCAAGGCACTACTGGGGGCTGATGGTCCTCCAGGCATAAACCCTGACCATCCCTATCATAAGGAGGACCAGTATTCCAGATCTCTGCCCCAGCCTCTCTGGGCCTTCTAAGGAGGCACACTCCCCTTCCCTCTTTTGCATGAGAAATGGACCCCTGTGAGCCCTGCCTTCAGTCTTTGAATTGGCCTACACCACAACATGCTAAAGGTCTATGTGAAAAGCCAACAGTTAACATCATATTCAATGGTTGATGTCCACCCTCACCACGTCTATTCAACACAGTATTAGAAGTCCTAGCCAGAGACTGGGGTAGGAACCGAGAGGGCAGAACATCATGGAAGTTTTTTGTGTGTCTTGCATCCATGAAATACAGCCAGACCAAAACTAAACCATCCTGCACACCTAGAAAACTGGTCTGAGGATTAACACAACAATCTTCACAAACTGAACCACAGAATTCAGCAGTGTGCGGTGTGGAGAGGTGAACTTGGGGAGAGAGAAGTCGAGGAGAGCAGGGAGGTGCTTTTGCGTGCAGAGAGAGGATGGAGATTGAGGGTGGGTGAATATGGGAAAATCACCCCTCCCCAAAAGTAGCTGGAGAGAAAGTGGAAAATTGGAAACAGCCACAGGGACTGAACTAAAAAGGGAGAAAGGAGAGGGTTTAAATTCCAGTAAGACTGTAAACAGGGGGAGTGCAGAGTCTGCAACTCTGCAACTTGATACCTAGTGGTGCTCTGGTATAAAGGGTGAATCCCCAGGAGCAGAAAGGGGTCTGGGAGGTTCTCGGGCCACATGGGGAGAAACGGTTCCACTGCTGGAAGGATATTTGGTAGAGGCTATGAGGCCACCCTGGCCCAACAAACCCCAGAGAATGGCCACATTTGTTGGTGCTGGAACAATGTTGTTGGCTGTGAATCCTGGTGACAGATGTGTGTTGTGATTTTCCATAATCCAAGGCACTGCTGCTACACTGTCTTGTGAACTATTTCTGGGGTGGGCAGGCATCTGTCCACAGTCTCTGGGCATTGGCAGCAGCATGGTCCTGTGAACATTCCTAGGTGTCGCCAGTGACCAGCCACTGCTTGGTGAGACCCTTCTGCAAAGGGGCAGAGCAGGTCAAAGCTACAGTCCCTCAGAAGTGGGGGGCTGTGGAAGGGAGCCTCATCTGAGACAAAACTTGGGAGGGAGGTGTTGCCTGGGGCTTGGTCATGGACACTGTGGAAATGGGGAGTGGATGGAAACAAAAGACGAAGTATGGGTGCACAATTGCTGATGGGGAGAACAGAGTTCCAATACTAGAGACTGGGTAGCTGCGTGAGCCATTGTCAGCCCTCCCACACATGCGCATACGCACCTACAAGAGCCACAGCAATCCACCCCAGTAGGCTAGCAGTGCCATCTAGTGGAGAACAGAGCTGTTACACCAAGTCCCTCCCAACAGGGCCAACCTCCCTCTTCAAGAATACAAGTCTCACTGCCAGCTTAGTTTATGGACTATACAGCCCTCCATACGTTGACTTCTAGGGGAAAATGAAGCAATTTTAGTCATGTTTCAGTCTGTTAGCTGCTCCAACTATTCAATTTTCTTTCTTTTTTTTCTCTTTTTCATTTCCTTTTCCTTGAATATAAAAAAAGAAAAATTCGTTTTTACTTTCAATTTTTGTTAAAAGATATATTTTTTATTTTTTTCTACTATATTTTTTGCTTTTGCGTATTTTTTTCAAATCCCATTTTACTTACATCATTTCATTTTAGTCTATTCAGTATATTAATTTTGTCAAATTTTCAAATGACTTACTTTTTTTCTTTTTTTAACCTTTTTCTCTAATCTATCAAGCCCCTTTCAACACCCAAACCAAACCACACCTAGAATCTAGCATCATTTATTCAAATTTGTGTGTGTATTTGTTTTTAATTTTTTAATTTTAATTTATTTTTTTAATTTTCTAATGTTTTACTTCTTTTCGAGAGAGAGAGAGAGTGTGAGTGGGGGAGGAGCAGAGAGAGAGGGAGACACAGAATCTGGAGCAGGGTCCAGGCTCTGAGCTGTCAGCACAGAGCCTGATGTGGGCCTCAAACTCATGAACAGTGAGATCATTACCTGAGCCAAAGTCAGATGCTCAACCAACTGAGGCACCCAGGGTACACTAATTTTAAATTTTTTATTTTAATTTTTTGTAATTTTAATTTTTTCTACCTTGTTAATTCCTTTTCACCCTGCAAAATGATGAAATGAAGGAATTCACTGAAATTAAACAACAGGAAGAAAAGACAGCCAGGGACTTGACCAACACAAAAACAAGCAAGATGTCTAAACCAGAATTTAGAATCACGATAAGAATACTAGCTGGAGTCAAAAATAGATGAGAATCCCCTTCTGCAGAGACAAAAGAAGTAAAAGCTAGTCAGGATGAAATATAAAGTGCTATAACTGAGCTACAATCTCGAATGGATGCCATGGTGGCAAGGATGGATGAGGCAGAACAGAGAATCAGCGATATAGAGGACGAACTTATGGAAAATAATAAAGCAGAAAAAGAGGGAGATTAAGCAAAAGAGCACGATTTAAGGATTAAAGAAATCAGTGACTCATTAAGAAGGAACAACATCAGAATCATAGGGGTCCCAGAAGAGGAAGAGAGAGAAAAAGGGGTAGAAGGGTTATGTGAGCAAATCATAATGGAAAACTTTCCTAACATGAGGTAAGACACAGACATCAAAATCCAGGAAGCACAGAGAACCCCAGTTAGATTTAACAAAAACTGACCTAAACAAGACATGTCATAGTCAAATTCACAAAAATTCAGGCAAGGAGAAAATCATGAAAGCAGCAAGTGAAAAAAGTCCTTAATGTACAAGGAAAGACACATCAGGTTTGCAGCAGACTTATCCATAGAAACTTGGCAGGCCAGAAAGGACTGGCAGGGTATATTCAATGTGCTGAATCAGAAAAATATGCAGCCAAGAATTCTTTATCCAGCAAGGCTATCATTCAGAATAGAAGGAAAGATAAAAAGTGCCCCAGACAAACAAAAATTAAAGGAGTTGGTGACCACCAAACCAGCCATGGAAGAAATTTTAAGGGGGACTCTCTGAGTGGACAAAGGATGAAAAAAAAATAAAAATAAATAAATGAATAAATACCAAAACCAACAAAGATTAGAAAGGACGAGAGAACACCACCAGAAACTCCAACTCTACAAGCATCATAATGGCAATAAATTCATATCTTTCAGTACTCACTCTAAACGTCAAAGGACTAAATACTCCAATCAAAAGACATAGGGTAACAGAATGGATAAGAAAACAAATCCATCTGTATGCTGTTTACAAAGGACCCACTTTAGACCTAAAGACACCTTCAAATTGAAAGTAAGGGGATGGAAACCATCTATCATGCTAATGGGCAACAAAAGAAAGTGGGAGTAGCCATACTTATATCAGAAAAGCTAGACTTTAAAATAAAGACTGTATCAAGAGATGCAGAAGGGCATTATAATAATCAAGGGGTTTAGCCACCAAGAAGACCTAACAACTGTAAACATTTAGGCAACAAACACAACAACACAACAGAAATAAAAACAATAATAAGAGAATATTATGAGCAATTATATGCCAATAAAATGGACAATCTGGAAGAAATGGACAAATTCCTAGAAACATATACACTACCAAAACTGAAACAGGAAGAAATAGAAAATTGGAACAGTCCCATAACCAGTAAGGAAATCGAATTAGTAATAAAAAAAAATCTACCAAAAAACAAGAGTCCAAGGCCAGATGGCTTTCCACGGGAATTCTACCAAACATGTAAGAAAGTTCCAAAAAATAGAAATGGAAGGAAAACTTCCAAACTTATTCTATGAAGCCATCATTACCTTGATTCTAAAACCAGACAGAAACCCCACTAAAAAGGAGAACTACAGACCAATATCCCTGATGAACATGGACGCAAAAATCCTCATTAATATATTAGCCAATTGGCCCCAAAAATATATTTAAAAAAGTATTCACCCCAACGAAGTGGGATTTGTACCTGGGATACAGGGCTGGTTCAATATCAGCAAAACAATGAACGTGATTCATCACATCAATAAAAGAAAGGACAAGAAACATATGATTCTCTCAATAGATGCAGAGGAAGTATTTGACAAAATATACCATCCTTCCTTGATAAAAACCTTCAAGAAAGTAGGGACAGAAGGATCATACCTCGAGATCATAAAAGCAATATATGAACGACCCAATGCTAATATCATCCTCAATGGGGAAAAACTGAGAGCTTTCCCCCTAAGGTCAGGAACATGACAGGGATGTCCACTGTCACCACTCTTATTCAACATAGTATTGGAAGTCTTAGTCTCTGCAATCAGACAACACTAAGGAACAAAAGGCGTCCAAATCAGCCAGGAGGAGGTCAAACTTGCACTCTTTGCAGATGACATAATACTCTGTATGGAAAACCCTAAAGATTCCACCAAAAAACTACTAGAACTGATTCACGAATTCAGCAAAGTTGCAGGATATAAAATCAATGCACGGAAATTGGTTGCATTCCTATACACCAACAATGAAGCAACAGAAAGAGAAATCAAGGAATCGATCCCATTTACAGTTGCACCAAAAACCATAAAATACCTAGGAATAAATCTAACCAAAGAGATGAAAAATCTATACACTGAAAACTATAGAAAGCTGATGAAAGAAATTGAAGAAGACACAAAGAAATGGAAAATGATTCCATGCTCCTGAATAGGAAGAACAAATATTGTTAAAATGTCAATACTACCCAAAGCAATCTACATATTCAAAGGGATCCCTATCAAAATAACACCAGCATTCTTCACAGAGCTAGAACAAATAATCTTAAAAATTTTGTGGAACCAGAAAAGACCCCAAATAGCCAAAGCAATCTTGAAAAAGAAAACCAAAGCAGGAGGCATCACAACCCCAGACTTCAAGCTATACTACAAATCTGTAATAATCAAGACAGTATGGTACTCGCACAAGAACAGACACTTAAATTAATGTAATAGAATAGAGAACCTAGAAATGGACCCACAAACATATGGCCAAATAATCTTTGACAAAGCAGGAAAGAATATCCAATGGAATAAAGACAGTCTCTTCAGCAAGTGGTGCTGGGAAAACTGGACAGTGACATGCAGAAGAATGAACCTGGACCACTTTCTTACATCATACACAAAAATAAATTCAAATTGGATGAAAGACCTCAATGTAAGACAGGAACCCATCAAAATCCTCGAGGAGAAATCAGGCAAAAACCTCTTGGATCCTGCCCGCAGTAATTTCTTACTCAACATGTCTCCGGAGGCAAGGAAAACCAAAGCAAAAATGAACTACTGGGACCTCATGAAAATAAAAAGCTTCTGCACAGCGAAGGAAATAATCAGCAAAACTAAAAGGCAACTGACAGAATGGGAGAAGATATTTGCAAATGACATATCAGATAAAGGGTTAGTATCCAAAATACATAAAGAACTTATCAAACTCAACTCCCAAAAACCAAATAATCCAGTGAAGAAATGGGCAAAAGACATGAATAGACACTTCTCCAAGGAAGACATCCAGATGGCCAACTGAGACATGAAAAAAATGCTCAACTTTACTCATCATCAGGGAAATACAAATCAAAACCACAAGGAGATACCACCTTACACCTGTCAGAAGGGTTAACATTAACAACTCAGGCAACAACATATGTTGGCAAGGATGCGGAGAAAGAGGATCTCTTTTGCATTGTTGGTGGGAATGCAAGCTGGTGCAGCCACTCTAGAAAAAAGTATGGAGGTTCCTCAAAAAACTAAAAATGGAACTACCCTACGACCCAGCAATTGCACTGCTAGGCATTTATCCACGGGATACAGGTGTGCTGTTTTGAAGGGACACATGCACCCCCATGTTTATAGCAGCACTATCAACAATAGTCAAAGTATGGAAAGAACCCAAATGTCCATCAATGGATGAATGGACAAAGAAAATGCGGTGTATATATACAATGGAGTATTACTCGGCAATCAAAAAGAATGAAATCTTGCCATTTGCAACTATGTGGATGGAACTGGTGGGTATTATGCTAAATGAAATTAGTCAGCCAGAGAAAAAAAAATATCATATGACTTCACTGATATGAGGAATTTAAGAGACAAAACAGATGAACATAAGGGAAGGGAAGCAAAAATATTAGAAAAACAGGGAAGGGGACAAAACATAAGAGACTCATAAATATGGAGGACAAACTGAGGGTTACTGGAGGGATGTGGGACGGGGTATTGGATAAATGGGTAAGGGGCATTAAGGAATCTACTCCTGAAATTATTGTTGCACTATATGCTAACTAATTTGGATGCAAATAAAAAAGTAAAACTAAAAAGAAATAAAATAAACAAAAAAGAAATCCTAGCCAGAGCACCTAGGCAAGAAAAAGAAATAAAGGCAACCAAATAAAGAAGGAAGAAATAAAACTGTCTGTATATGCTGATGACATGAGGTCGTATAAAGAAAATCCTAAAGATTCCACCATAAAAGTGAACTACTGAACAATTTTGTAAAGTTGCAGGATACAAATTCAATATACAAAAATACATCATTTTTATAGAATAATTGCAAACTAGTAGAAGGGAAATGAAGAAAACTAATCTCATTTACAATCACGTCAAAAAGAATTAATTTCACCAAGTATATGAAAGACCTGTACACCAAAAAGTATAAGGTTGATGCAAAAAACTGAAGACACACAAATAAATGGAAAGACAGTCCATGTTTATGGATTGGAAAAATATTTTTTAAATGTACATACCACCTAAATCCAGCTACAGATTCAATACAATCCCTATCAAAATTCCAGTGGCATTTCTCCTAGAAATACAACCAAAAACCTTAACATTTATATGGAACCACAAAAAGCCTTGAAATTCTAAAGCAATCTTGAAAGAACAACAATGTTGAAGGCATTACACATCCTAATTTCAAACTATATTAAGATCCATAGTAATCAAAGCCATGTGTTGTTAACATGAGAACAGACACATGTATCAATGGAATAAGGGGCATATCAGAAATAAATTCATATTAATAGGAAACCTATGATTTATGAGTATATATATATATGTGTGTGTGTGTGTGTGTGTGTGTGTGTGTGTGTGCGCGCTCACACACACACACACACACACACACATATATACTTGAATATTTCTCATCCACAAGAATGGACACCCTGCCATAGTGACAATACGGATGAACTTTGAGGGCATTATGCTAAGTTAGATAAGTCACAGAAAGACCCAAACTGCATGATGTCGCTTATATGTGGAATCCTAAAAAAAAAGTCAAACTCATTGAAACACAGAGAGAAAAAATGGTTAATAGGGGTTGAGGGTGAGGGAAATAGGGAGAGGTTGATAAAAAGGTACAAACTTCAGCTATAAGATGAATAAGGCATGAGAATCTCGTGTAAAACATGGTGTCTAGAGATAATAACACCGTATTTCATAATTTAAATCTGCTGAGAGAGTAGAACTGAAATGTTCATACCAAACCAAAAAACTAAATACATAAGGCAATGAGGCACCTGGGTGGCTCCATCAGTTGAGTGTCCAACATCGGCTCAGCCATGATCTTGCACTTCATGAGTTCGAGCCCAACATCAGCCTCACTGCTGTCAGCACAGAGCCTGCTTTGGATCCTCTGCGCCCACTATTTTCTGCCCCTCCCCCCTTTGCACTCTCTTAAAATTAAATAAACATTTAAAAAATACATGAGCCTATGGATATGTTAACTATATGGGGGAGGGTATCTTTTCAAAGTTTATACGTATATCAAATCTCCATGATGTACACGTCAAATATGCTACAATTTTATGTCTGAATTTTATTTCGATAAAGCTGAATCTTGAAAGAAAGAAAAAAGGAAAGGAAGGAAGGAAGGAAGGAAGGAAGGAAGGAAGGAAGGAAGGAAGGAAGGAAGGAAGGAAGGAAGAGAAAGAAAGAGAGAGAGAGAGAGAGAGAAAGAAAGAAAGAAAGAAAGAAAGAAAGAAAGAAAGAAAGAAAGAAAGGGCAGCTTTAGGGGAGAGCGGTGAAAAGTGCTATTTTAGAAAAGGTGGTCCAGGAGGGTTCTCTGAGCAGAGACCTGAATAAAGCAAGAGGGTCAGTCTCAAGACACTTATGAGGAAGAGTATGCCCAGGAAGTTGCAAGGGATACATTTGATGTGTTTGGTAAACAGCAAGAAAGGCCTTGCAGCTGAGTCCTAAGTGGCCCTCCAGCAGCAACAGCAGCAGCAGCAGCAGCAGCAGCAGCAGCAGCAGCAGCAGCAGCAGCAGGAAAAGCACTAACCATGAGAAGCTTGTATTTCATAACATTTTTAGTCTAAAAGGAATTATTCAGAATTAGGAGATTCTATAAGACAACTTGCCTGGCCTATTTTTTTTTAAGTTTTAGTCAACATACAGTTCAATATTAGCGTCAGGAGTAGAATTCAGTGATTCATCACTTACGTGCAATATCCAGTGTTCATGCCAAGTGTCCTCCTTAATGCCCAACACCCATCTAGCCTATCTCCCACCCACATCCCTCCATCAACCTTCAGTTTGTTCTCTATCATTAAGAGTCTTCTGTGGTTTGTTTTTCTCACTCCTCTTCCCCCGCCATTCCCTTATGTTCACCAGTTTTGTTTCTTAAATACCACATATAAACAAAAATCATACAGTATTTGTCTTTCTCTGACTTATTTCACCTAGCATAATACATCCTAGCTCCATCCACATTGTTGCAAATGGAAACTATTTCATTCTGTTTGAACGTTGAGTAATATTCCATTATATATATCTATATTGTCATATTTTCTTTATTCATCAGTCAATAGACATTTGGGCTCTTTCCATAATCTGGCTATTTCAGATATGCTGCTATAAATATCGGGATGCAATTCAAATCAGCATTTTCATAAACTTTGGGGAAGTACCTAACAGTGCAATTACTGAGTGGTAGGGTTTTTCTATTTTTCGTTTTCTGACAAACCTCCATACAGTTTTCTAGAGTCACTGCACCACTTTTCATTTCCACCAGCAGTTTAAGACGGTGCCCCTTTCTCTGCATCCTTGCCAACATCTGTTGTTTTCTGAGTTGTTAATTTTAGTCATTCTGATTGGTGTCTGACAAGTGATGAGGTACTACTATGGTTTTGATTTGCATTTTCCTAATGATGAGTGATGTTAAGATCCTTTCATGTGTCTCTTGGCTATCTGGATGTCTTCCTTGGAAAAAAGTCTATTCTTGTCTTCTGCCCATTTTTAACTGGATTTTTTGTTTTATTAGTGTTGAGTGTTATATGTTGTTTATATTTTTGGATACTATCCCTTTATCAGATATGTCATTTGCAAATATCTTCTCCTATTTTATAGGCTACCTTTTAGTTTTGTTGGTTGTTTCCTTTTCTGTGTGGAAGCTATTTATCTTGGTAAAGTCCCAACAGTTCATGTTTCCTTTTGTTTCCCATGCCTCACAAGAATTTTCTAGTAAGACCTTGCTATGGCCAATGTCAAAGAGGTTACTGTCTTAGTTGTCCTCTAGGATTTTGATGGTTTCCTCTCTCACATTTAGGTCTTTCATCCATTTTGAATTCACTTTTGTGTACGGTGTAAGAAAGTGGTCCAGGTTCATTCTTTTGCATGTCGGCCTCCAGTTTTCCCAACACCATTTGTTGAAGAGACTGTCTTTTTTCCACTGGATATTCTCTCCTGCTTTGTTGAAGATTAGTTGACCATATGGTTATGGGTCCATTTCTGGTTCTCTATTCTGTTCCATTGATCTAAGTGTGTTTTTGTGCCACTGCCATACTATCTTAATGATTACGGTTTTGTAACACAACCGAAAGTCTAGAATTGTAATGCCTCCAGCTTTGCTTTGCTTCTCTAGATTGCTTTGGCTATTTGGGGTCTTTTGTGGTTCCATACAAATTTTAGGATTGTTGCTACTAGCTCTGCAAAAACTGTCCGTTGTATTTTCATACGGTTTAGTTGCCTTAGTATGGACATTTTAACAATATTTTCCTTTCCAATCCATGAGCATGGAATGTTTTTCCATTTCTCCGCGTCATCTTCCATTTCTTTCATGAGTATTCTATAGTTTTCAGAGTACATACATTTTCCCTCTTTGGTTAGGTTTATTTCTAGGTTTCTTATGGTTTTTGGTGCAATGGTAAATGAGCTGGATTCCTTGATTTCTTTTCTGCAGCTTCATTATTCGCATATAGAGATGCAGAATTTTTCTGCTCACCGATTTTGTATCTTGTGACTTCACTGAATTTGTTTATCAGTCTAGTAACTTTTTGGTGGAGCCTTTCAGGTTCCCTACAAGGAGAACCATGTCATCCTAGAATAATGAAAGCTTGACTTCTTCCTTGCTGATTTGGGTGCGCTTTTTGTTTTTTTCGTGTTGTCTGATTGCAGAGGTTAGGATTTCTAGTACTATGTTAAATAACACTGGTGAGAGTGGACATCCCTTCTTGTTCCTGAATGTAGAGGTACAGCTCTCAATTTTTCTCCCTTGAGGATTACCTTATCTTTGAGTATTTTGTATATGGCTTTTATGATTTGGAGGTATGTTCCTTCTATCCCTACTTTATTGAGTGTTCTTATGATGAATGGATGTTGTACTTTGTCGTTTTTTTTTTCTGCATCTATTGACAGAATCCTATGGCTCTTATCCTTTCTTTTATTGATGTGGTGTATCACATTGATTGATTTGCCAATATTGAACAACTTTGCAGCAGAGGAATAACTCCCACTTGATCATGGTGAATAGTTCTTTTAGTGTACTGTTGGATTCAATTTGCTAGTATTTTCTTGATAATTTTTGCATTCATGTTCATGGAGGATACTGGCCTGTTCTTCCCTTTTAGTGGGGTCTTTGCCTGGTTTAGGAATCAGGGTAATGCTTACCTAATAGATGCATTTGGAAGTTTTCCTTCCATTTCTATTTTTTGGAATAGTTTCAGAAGAATGGCTATTAACACCTCTTTAAATATTCGGTGAACTCTCCAATGAAGCCCTCTGGACTTCAGACTTGGACTTTTTTTTTTTTCTAGGAGGTTTCGTATTCCTTGTTCACTTTCCTTGCTGGTTATCAGTCTTTTCAGCCTTTCTATTTCTTCCTTTTTCAGCTTTGGTAATTTATATGTTTCTAGAATTTTATTCATTTCTCCCAGATTTCCCAGTTTGTTGACATATAAATTTTCATAACATTCTCTTATATTGTTTGTATTTCTGTGGTGTTGGTTGTTATTTCTCCTCCCTCATATGTGATTTTATTTATGTGGGCCTTTCTCTTTTCTTCTTGATGCATCTGGTGCGGAGTTTCTCAATTTTATTAATTTTTTCAAAGCGCCAGCTCCTGGTTGCATTTACCTGCACTACTGTTTCTTTGGCTTCCACATCATTTATTTCCGCTCTAAAATTTATTATTTTCTTCCTTTGGCTGGCTTTGGGCTTCATTTGTTGTCTTTCTCTATTTCCTTTTGGTGTAAGGCCAGGCTGTTTATTTGAGGTTGCTGCTCAATATTGAGGTATTGTTGCAGAAAAAGACTCGCTGAGCACTACAGGAGAATTCTAGGCCCAGAAACATACTAGCTCCCTCACATCCACACACACATATGAAGGATTTTAATAATAAAGAGATATGATAGCATCACTAGGAAAAGAAAAATATTTAATAAATTAAACTGGAATTTGATTATTCATATGGAAAACCAAATTTGGCCCCCTATGCTCTGCTATACACATATATTAATTCCACGTGTGTTTAAGGTATGACTTTAAAATGATTAGGAATATATATATATATTTATATATGTAAATATCATTCTGACTCTGGAATAAAGGAGAAGGATTACTAAAGATTAATTAAAATATTCTTCCATGATTAAATTTAGAAATTCTGACCAGCAAGAGACATGTCTTTTAAAGTAAAATGCCAAGGGAGCACCTGGCTGACTAAGTTGGTTAAGCATCCAACTTTGGCTCAGGTCATGATCTCACAGTTTGTGCGCTCAAGCCCTACATCAGGCTCTATGTTGACCACTTAGATCCTGGAACCTGCTTCAGATTCTGTGTCTCCCTCTCTCGCTGCCCCTCCCCTGTTCACATTCTGTCTCTCTGTCCTTCAAAAATAAATACATATTTAAAAAATTAAAGTTTAATGCCAAGGAAAAACTAAGAAAAAATATTGCCAGGCATACAACCAACAGATAGTTCAAATAAATCATAAAAATCTCTAAAAATTAATAAGTAAAAAAGAGAAGCAAGGCCAAAGAACAGTTGTCAGAACCTACAAATGGGTTTTCAAAGAAGGCCAATGTTACGTAGCAGTAAGTATATGAAGATAAGTCAACTTCATTAGTTTTTAGGTAAATGGAAATCAAGGCTACGGCTAGATAGCACTTATAATCTTTCAGTTGGCAATAATTTAAAAGTCCACAGGACAAGGCATGGAGAAAATGTAGATCAATGGAATAATTTATACAAAACTAGGGTAGGAGAAATTGATAAAACCATTTTAGGGGTAAATATCTTATAAAGTTTGCTTATTTCATAGCCAGCAATTCTTATCCTAGGCATACACTCAAAAGACCTTCTTGCATACACTATCCCAAGAGACATGAACAAAATTGTTCATCTTAACTAACGTCTTTCATATGAGTCCAAAAGTATAATCAGCCAAAATGGCCATCAGTGAGTGAGGAGACAAAATAATTATAATATGTTCACACAATGGAATATTATACAGTAGTGTAAGTAAATGAACCACAGCTACCCAAAAATATTGGATAATCTCAGTGACAAAAAGGTGAAAAAAGGAAAATGCCAAAAGAACATATAAGATATGATACCATTTTCAAATGAATTAAGCTTTAAAATACATGCTATTTAGGCATCAACATATGTGTGTGTGTGTCAATATAAAAACTACATTCTAATGCAAGTGTGTAATGAACACAAAACTCAGGATCATGATTTACCAAGGGTCAGGTAGGAATAAGAATTGTAAAAAGGGAGAAGTAGCTATAAATTTAAGATCCCAGTTCTTGAATTGAGTGGTAGGCCAAAATATGTTCATGGTATTATTTTTAATTGATTGAAAAAGGAACAATGATGATATGGCTCACTTACCACAGAATTAAGATGATTCTGTAATTTTTTTGGCATATATTATCTTCTGGCAAATACAACAACTAGATAATGCCTACATTTCTTCAACTGGACATAAAAAAAGTTCAATTAAATGTACTAATTTTTGTAGACAGTTTACATTATATTTGAAATCTTCAATAGTAAATATAATACACAAATAAATCCATCTCTGAAATTAATTTCCATGGAAGAAATTTAAAAAGAAAAAGACAAGATGAAACCCGGTATCTTAAGGGAACCTTTCCTAAAATAGTTGTTTGGAGAAGCGTCTGACCATAGTCTAAGATTTGTTAATCATCTCTGTGGGGCACCAGTCCCCAAGGTCTACACCACATGCACCGACTAGCCTTCATGTTCTACATAAACACTTCTTGGAGCACAAGTACACCAGAGAAGGGCTCTCCTTTCATGGGCAGACATCAGCCTACAAATGTTTCTAATGGGAGTGCTCATTAAAAGACTACAAATATCCCATAAAAAACACATTTACGAAACAAAATTTGTCAACTTTACCACAAATCATGATTCTAGTTTTTCTCCAACATCCACATTAAATAGAGACTTCACTGAATCTTAGCTCAGCTGTTGCATTTAAATGCAAATGTGATTGTGGAGTTAGTATAAGAAAGTGGTGGCTCACCAGTATTTCATGGACTCAGTAACTTGCCAAACAAGAATTCTTCTGACGACCTGTGTAATAATGGCAACATGGATATCTTTGGGCTACATAAGAACATGAGAGCTGTGAATTCTTCAATCCTGAAATGTAAATATGTTCTAATTTTCTTCCTAGTTTTCTTTCCACATCATTGTTACATTCAAATTATGTTTAAATATGTGTGCTCTATTTGTCTTAAATTTCACTGAACAAACAAAAATGTAAGCTCATGCTATACCATTACAAACTAAAGTCCACACCATGAAAAATTAAAAGCTGTTTCAGTGAAAACATAGCATTCCTCCTTTTTAACATCGTTTCTTCTGCTTGCGTTCATAGTCTTAAACATTGACTTTTAAATTAAAATTACAATGACATCTAAAAGTTGAGACCCATGGTTTAAAACAATATGGAAAATGTTTGCAAGCATAAGATGAAAGTCCTATTTTGGCTTCACAGTATTAAATTACATAAGGTGTAACACTGGCTGGGCACTTCCAATTAGTATACCTGGGGCCTTATGTTCCTCAAAGCTTAAACTGGGTCAGTAATGTTTTTCACCTGCTAAACCTACTTAACATATATTTTAGAAACTGCGTGTGTGTCATGAATGCTCCCTCCTTTCTTCAATGATTTAGCACATCTGCAGTACTACGTTCACTTCTC
Organism: Panthera pardus; assembly: GCF_024362965.1. Classification (NCBI taxonomy): domain Eukaryota; kingdom Metazoa; phylum Chordata; class Mammalia; order Carnivora; family Felidae; genus Panthera; species Panthera pardus. The sequence goes on from NW_026526732.1 coordinate 107,189,637, forward strand.
AACTAACTAATCCAAGGTATTTTATAATCCATGGTGAGTCCAATGGATAGCCACCAGAAAAGCATGGTAATTAAACTTCTTACAGTGTGAGCAATGGCTGACAAGCATCTACACTTAATCTGGGAACATAAATCTAAGAGTATATTTGATAACAGGATCTAATATTAAAGAAAACTCAAAAGATATATGAAAATATTTAAAGAGGCAAAATAAAAAATATTGTCTAGGGATACACAAGTGGGTAATCACACTACTAAAATACAAGGAGGTTATTACTATAAACATGAGGATAGTGGGTACTTTAGGGGACAAGGAAGGGTAATGATTGGGATGAGACACAAAGAGAAGTTCCTGGGGTGCTTGCCAAGGTTCTATTTTTTGAACTGAATGTTAGTTATCAGAATATTCACCTTGATTCAGTGAGCTTTTTGCTTCTATGTTTTATTTCATAATAAAACTGTCTTTTTTAATGAAGCCATATTGAATTGACTTATTCCATGTTATTTCCAGAATAAAGAAAAACAGGCAGTGCCTGAGAGTTAAAGAGGCATCTCTGAACTCAACATAAGGAGTAAGTATGAATCCCTCTTTAAAAGATATTTAGGAGCCTATAAATGCTGGTGACTATGTGGAGAAACAGAAATCCTCTTGCACTGTTGGTGAGAATGCAAACCAGTGGGGCCGCTCTGGAAAACATTGTGGAGGTTCCTCAAAAAATTAAAAACAAATCTACCCTATGACCCAGCAATAGCATGGCTAGGAATTTACCCAAGGGATACAGGAGTGCTGGTGCCTAGGGGCACGTGTACCCCGATGTTTATAGCAGCACTTTCAACAATATCCAAATTATAGAAAGAGCCTAAATGTTCATCAACTGATGAATGGATAAAGAAGATGTGGTTTATATATACAATGGAATACTACGTGGCAATGAGAAAGAATGAAATATGGCCATTTACAGCAACGTGGATGGAACTGGAAGGTATTATGCTAACTGAAATGAGTCCATCCGAGAAAGACAGATACCATATATTTTTACTCTTATGTGGATCCTGAGAAACTTAACAGAAGACCATGGGGGAGGGAAGAGGGAGGAAAGTTACAGAGAGAGAGAGGAAAGCAACCTATTAGAGACTCTTAAATACAGAGAACAAATTGAGGGTTGATGGGGGGTAGGGGAGAGGGGAAAGTGGGTGATGGGCATTGAGGAGGGCACCTGTTGGGATGAGCACTGAGTGTTGTATGGAAAACAATTTGACAATAAATTATATTTAAAAAAAATAAAAGACAGAAAGCTATGAAAACAGGAGTTGTGTGAATATTCTGTGGAAGGCCTGCTTCGTAGGACAGAAGGCTGGATTGTGGCTTCTGAGTCTATGTAAACTCTAAAATTCTATGGCTTTCTCATTCCCAACACTATCCCAACTCGACATGGTCAAGAAAAGCTGACTACATTTTGTAATCAAGGCATGGGGAGCTTAAGTCCTCTGTCTTTTCCTGCCTCTGAGTTGGTCAGTTCACTATGTACATTGTGTTTGTGGGCACTTTTGTGTACATGAGTGTCTGTGCATTTGAAAAGTTATCCACACATAAAATTTTAACCATTCCAGTTTAGTTTTAGACCATCATGGTAATATTACCAGTGGGAAAAATAAAGAGAGTAAGGAAAAAATAAAATAATAATAATTTGTGGGTAGGTGAATACAATGTTTAACGTTTTAGAATTAAATATGAACCAAGCATAGTTCTAGTGTTTTCACAAATACTAACCCTCACAGCCTCCCTGTGAGGGACATTATTAGCTTTACAGAATGTACAGAGAACATGATGTACAAACAGGTTATATAACTGCCCAAGGAGACTTTACTTCCCACTACTTAGCTAGGATTTCACACCAAGCTCTGAGTCCAGAATCCATGCACTTAAACACTAACTCAACTTAACTGACATCCTATCAGATAAAGACTTCACAATCGTTAATTAAATGAAATTTCCATTTTTATATTGAGAAAAGCTGTATCCCTGTATCATACTACTTGGTAATCACAGTTCCTTCTTCATGTTTATAACATTTTCAAGTTCTAACTAAAATGCTTGTAACAATGATACACTGTAGGGAATTTTCCTTATTTTACTATAACTGCAACAAAGAAATTTAGTATTCTTTGGCTCCAAACACACTATGAATATAAAGTACTCTAGCCAAAGCTCAAGTTCTAACACTATATGCATAAAAAATTTATAAGCCAAAAAATAAAACTAAAAAAAATATAGTGAGTTAATTCACTCATTAATTACTCCATCTATTTAATGATATGATAATGTATTCAGAAATAATGAAATTTGTGTATTCTTTACCCTTTTTCTGTATTCTTTCAGAATTGAAGTCAGATTTTACCTACAGATTTCTGAAGCAAACAGAGAATTGATCCATATGATTGGTAAATTCCAAGGGAAAAACAACTCACTGACTGTTTAATGAACTGATTTTTGTTCAAGTTACCTGTCTTGCTAATCCTGCTGAATGGCCTGATGAGTAGGAGCTAACACAGGTTTTTGACGTGTGTAAGTGATAACCAATCCTTCTGGAATAGGTTCCTTTTAATTCTGCAAAAAATTATAAGGCTATTTAACTGGTATAATAGCAGTCATGAAAGGTATTCAAAGAAACGAATGGCCTCTGTACATGTAAATAATGGTTAATAAGAAAGACAATTTTTCCCAGCACCAAAAAAGAGCAGTATAGTGAGGAACACCAAAATTGATTCAGAAATATCAGTGTCTGCAGGGTTGAATAGGAGTGAAAATATGAGGAGAGGTTGGTGGTGATGCTGGTGGTGATGATAATAGCTGGAATGCAGACATTTGGACATGAATGTGGAAAGTGATTTTCCTACCAAATGGTGCAGCTTATCCAAAAATAGTAGGTTATTTACCTTTTTACCTTAAACTCCACTCCTTTGATAAGGGAAAACTTGTTATGTCAAGTGATCTAATGTCATAATTTCAAGAAGGAACAGCTCTAAATATATCCTACTCCTAACTTATGTCATTAACTTTATGGATTTATTGCTTACCCAAAATACAGAGAACCCTAAGTGTTGTAGTATATTAAGCCTTTTCAATTGTTTACAATTTAGTGTGATTGCAATTATCGTATTATTTTTATTATTTTTATTTTTTTTCTTTTAATATGAAATTTATTTTCAAATTGGTTTCCATACAACACCCAGTGCTCATCCAAACAGGGGCCCTCTTCGATGCTCATCACCCACTTTCCCCTCTCTCCACCCCCCAAAGACCATCAGCTTGTTATCAGTTTTTAAGAGTCTCTTATGCTTTGGCTCTCTCCCTCTCTAATTTTTTTTCCTTCCCCTCCCCCATGGTCTTTTGTTAAGTTTCTCAGGATCCACATAAGAATGAAAACATATGGTATCTGTCTTCTTCTGTGTGACTTATTTCACTTAGCATAACGATCTCCAGTTCCATCCATGTTGCTACAAAAGGCCATATTTCATTCTTTCATTGCCAAGTAGTATTCCATTGTGTATATAAACCACAATTTCTTTATCCATTCATCAGTTGATGGACATTTAGACCCTTTCCATAATTTGGCAATTGTTGAAAGTGCTGCTATAAACATTGGGGTACAAGTGCCCCTGTGCATCAGCACTCTTGTATCCCAGCACTCTTGTATCCCTTGCTAGATACAGATCCCACTGTATCTAGCAGTGCTATTGCTGGGTCATAGGGTACATCTATTTTTAATTTTTTGAGGAACCTCCACAATGTTTTCCAGAGTGGCTGCACCAGTTTGCACTCCCACCAACAGTGCAAGACGGTTCCCATTTCTCCACATCATCACCAGTATCTATAGTCTCTTGATTTGTTCATTTTAGCCACTCCGACTGGCGTGAGGTGGTATCTCAGTGTGGTTTTGATTTGTATTTTCCCTGATGAAGAGTATCTTTTCATGTGCCTGTTGGCCATCCGGATGTCTTCTTTAGAGAAGTGTCTACTCATGTTTTCTGCACATTTCTTCACTTGATTATTTGTTTTTTGGGTGTGGAATTTGGTGAGTTCTTTCTAGATTTTGAATACTAGCTCTTTGTCTGATATGCCATTTGCAAATATCTTTTCCCATTCCATCAGTTGCCTTTAGTTTTGTTGATTGTTTCCTTTGTAGTGCAGAAGATTTTATCTTCGTGAGTCCCAATAGTTCATCTTTGCTTGTAATTCCTTTCCCTTTGGAGATGTGTCAAGTAAGAATTGCTGCGGCTAAGGTCAGAGAGGTTTTTCCTCCTTTCTTCCCTACTCCTTTTGGATATTTTTTGATGGTTTCCTGTCTCACATTCAGGTCCCTCATCCATTTTGGGTTTATTTTTGTCAATGGTGTAAGAAAGTGGTCTAGTTTCATTCTTCTGCATGTTGCTGTCAAGTTCTTCCAGCACCATTTGTTAAAGAGACTGTCTTTTTTCCATTGGCCAGAGATTAGTTGGCCGTACTTCTGTGGAACTAATTCTGGAGTCTCTATTGTATTCCATTGGTCTATGTGTCTGTTTTTGTGCCAATACCATGCTGTCTTGATGATTACAGATTTGTAGTAGAGACTAAATTCTGGGATTGTGATGCCTCCCGCTTTGGTCTTCTTCTTCAATATTACTTTGGCTATTCGGGGTCTTTTGTGGTTCCATACAAATTTTAGGATAGCTTGTTCTAACTTTGAGAATGCTGGCACAATTTTGTTTGCGATTGCATTGAATGTGTAGATTGCTTTGGGTAGTATTGACATCTTAACAATATTTATTCTCCCAATCATGAGCACAGAATGTTTTTCCATTCCACCATTGGGGCTACAGTGAGACTGGTGTGTACCTTATCTTCCCCTCTCCCAGGGACAGGACTCACTGTGGAGTGGTGTGGCCCCTGTCTGGGCTATTTGCACACTGCCAGGCTTGTGGTGCTGCTTTGATGGGATCTGGCCAAGGGTGTATTAGCTGGGGTGGATCAGCAGGTTGCACAGGGGCAGGAGGGGTAGGCTTAGCTCACTTTGCTGTTGATGGTCCCCTGCGGGAGTGGCCCTGCAGCACCAGGAGGGAGGCAGGACTTTCAAAGAGATGGATCCACAGAAGCCCAGCATTGGACATTTGCACAGTGCAAGCAAGTTTGGTGACAGGAAATGGTTCCCTTTGGAATTTCACCTGGGGCATGGGAGAGGGAAATGGCACCTGCCAGGGCCTTTGTTCCCCTGCTGAGCTGCATTCTGTCTTCCAGGGCTCAACAACTGTCTCTCCTGGCATCCTCTCACCCTCCCTGCTTCCCAAGAGCAGAGCTGTTGACTTTTAACATTCCAGATGTTAAGTCCTGCTGGCTGTAAGGACTCACGCAGTCCAGCCCCTCCTCTTTTCAAGCCAGACTTCAGCGGCTCTGCCTTGCTGGGAGGGCTGCCCCTACACACCCCAGCTCCCTCCTGCCAGTCCGTGTATCACGCACCACCTCTCCTCCCTTCCTACCCTCTTCCATGGGCCTCTTGTCTATGCTTGGCTCTAGAGAGTCCATTCTTCTAGTCTTCTGGTGGTTTTCTGGGTTATTTAGGCAGATGTAGGTGGAATCTAAGTGACCAGCCAGACAAGGTGAGACCAGCATCCTACTATGCCGCCATGTTCTGGAGAGCCTCTAGCATATTATTTTTAGAATCACTCTGGTTATGAATAAACACAGGGAAGCTATGGTCACTGAATACAGTGTTAAAAGAAATATTCCAAAAGGAGAGAGCACACAAACAAGTGAATGTGGGATACTCATGCAGACTTTAGACATTTTATTTCTACCTAAAGTGATGCTATTTTTTGTTACCAGGGTATTGACCTCTAGACCTTCATGAGGAGTCATGGACACAAATAATGAAAGTTCCACTACAGACTTCATCCTGCTGGGGTTTTCTGATCTGCCCCAATTAGAACACATAATCTCTGGGGTTGTCTTTGTCTTCTATATTATGACTCTAGTAGGAAACACAGCCATCATCCTTGTATCTAACCTAGACAGCCAGCTCCATACTCCCATGTATTTTTTCCTATCCAATTTGTCTTTTCTGGATCTCTGTTATGCAACTAGCATTATCCCACAGATGCTGGTAAATCTATGGGGTCCAACAAAGTCTATTACCTATGGAGGGTGTGTGCTCCAATTCTTTTTTGCCCTTGACTTGGGAGCCACAGAATGTCTTCTCTTGGCTGTGATGGCCTATGATCGCTATGCTGCTGTCTGTCAACCTCTTCACTACACAGTATTAATGCACCCTCAGCTTTGCCAGAAGATGGTGCTCACCGCCTGGTTAGGTGGTCTTGGCAGTGCCTTAATTGTTTGTTCCTTGACTTTGAAGTTGCCAAGATGTGGGCACCGGGAGGTGGATAATTTTTTCTGTGAGATGCCAGCCTTGCTCAAGATGGCTTGTGTCTACTCAAAAGTAATTGAGATTGTTGTCTTTGCTCTTGGAGTGATATTTCTTCTAGCACCTCTATCAATAATTTTCATCTCATATGCAATTATCACTCAAGCTGTCATGAGGATAAAGTCAACAGCAAGGTGGCATAAGGTCCTTAATACATGTGGTTCCCACCTCACAGTAGTAACTCTGTTTTATGGAACAATCATTTATATGTACATGAAGCCACAGAATAGCACATCTGAAGATGAAGGGAAGTTCCTTACACTATTTTACACAATCGTCACACCCACCCTTAACCCTCTGATCTACACTTTAAGAAACAAAGATGTGAAGAGTGCAGTAAAGAGAATACTGTGTGAACGAAAATGGTCAGCAAAGTCATGAGTTAGATGGAACAGAAGTAAGGAAATAACACTGACCTTTACCAACAGAAGATGAGTCAATTCATTTCTGTAAGGAACACTTACTGGGTGTCTACCTTGTACCAAGAATTGTACCAAGTTCCGATTTGTAAATAAGTAGGAAGTACACCAAAATTATAGGAGATAGAGATACAGATACATAAAGGAACTTCAATTCATACACTTAAAATGCTTCAAGACTAATCTGGGACTACATATAAGTAAACATATAATGATTAAATGTGCTTAAGTACAGTAATAGAGATATGTACTAACTACTAAGAATATATTTCACCTAGAATATTTTTATGTAGGATTACACTGGACACTGATTTTTTTCTTCCCAGACACCCCGTACATCCACTTGATACTGCCAATGGGGACTTTGTGGTGGAGACCAACTACCCACCCTTATTCATTCCACTTTCTGTTCAAGTTTTAACTGCTGCAGGGTCACCATGTGGCATATCATATCTCTGAGACTGGCCTCCACTAACATAATGTGAGGAGTGAAATGTGTGGAACTCATGGTTTATCTTATCTAATAAGAAGGTATTTATTCTCACCCTCCTCCCTCCTGTTCCTGCTGGCTGAAGTGTGGATGTGGAAGGTCTCTAGCTTTGCCAAAAATCCTAAGAGGGAATGAAACAATAAGATGGAACCAGAACCCCCACCAGCAGAGCAATGCCTCCACAGTATTACAGCAGAAAAATATTCTATATTATTTAATATAATTAAGTCATTTTATTTTGGGGTTTCTCTGTTAGAGTAACTTAACTTTTAACCTCCATAGCCTGATAAAGAGTTTTAGCTTTTTCTTCTAAAGTTGTGTGGTCCTGGACCAGCACAAACAGCGCCACTTGTCAACTTATCAAAAATGCACACTCTTGGGCCCACCTCAGACCTACTGAGCCAACAATGCAGGATGGACTCAGCAGCTGACGTTTCTTACTAAACACTACAGGCAATGAGCCTAAATTTGAGAACCACTATTACAGCGAATGGGGAGACATTGAGTCTCTAAACAGAATATTAACATGACTTCATAGATTTTAATTAATTTATTTCCTATAGACATGTGAAAATAGATGGGTACCATTTCTCAAGGTTCTTGAATAACAGAAATGAAAAACATAAAAGGTTTCATCTATCATGATCTCACGGTTCTTGGGTTCAAGCCCCGCATCCTGTTCTGTGCTGACAGCTCAGAGCCTGAAGCCTGTTTCAGATTCCATGTCTCCCTCTCTCTCTCTCTTTCCGCCCCTCCCCTGCTCATGCTTTGTCTCTCTCTGTCTCAAAAAATAAACAAACATTAATTTTTTTTTAAGTTACAAAGTTCCTGTTACAAAATAACAAGTCATGGGGTACTTAGATGGCTAAGTTGATTGAGCATCAAACTCTTGATTTCAGCTCAGGTCGTGATCTCAGGGTCATGGGATTGAGCTCCAAGCTGGACTCTGTGCTGAGTGTGGTCCCTGTTTAAGATCCTCTCTGTCTCTCTCTGTCTCTCTCTGTCTCTCTCCCTCTCCCTCTTTCTCTCTATCACTATCCCTCTTCCCCTCTCCTCTGCTTGCTCTCTCTTTCTCTAAAATAAGTCACGAGAATGAAAAGTACAACACAGGGAATATAGCCAAAATATAGTAATGTATGGGAACAGGTGTGACTATATTTACTGTGGTGAACACAAAGTAATGTATAGAATTGTTGATTCACTGTTTATATCTGAAACTAACCTAACATTGTATATCAATTATACTTCAATTAAAAATAAATTTAAACAAAAAAATGTTACACATGGATTTTCAGCTGCATGGAGGTACCCTAACCCTTGTGTTGTTCAAGGGTCAGCCATAGAATGTTAGCTTTGTCACCAATAGATCCGAGTCAGCACCACTTCCTCTGCCTACCAATCATAAGATACATTTTAACTTTTCTGAGCCACCTAACCTTTAAGCCTACTTCATAAGATTGTTGTTGGCCATAAGTGCCTCATGCAGAACAGCTCTTGATAAACGTTTGCTATTACTAATGTGTGATCAATATATCAAATACAAATGCAGAACTCTCAACATCCCAGTGTCTTGGTAAGGTCCATCTTAGTATTGATGGTATGGCATGTTTTCAAATATATTTATTTACCATGTTCATACTTTGGAAATAAATAAATTTATTTTATTTTCTAAATAAAAACTTTTACTGGAAAAAATTTCATGTAAGAAAATGGTTATAATTTAGGGACATCTGGAGGAAGATAACAAGGTAGAAGGACCCTAAACTCACCTCATATGACAAATACAACTAGGTAATACATCAGTGTAAATAATCCAGAAAATGACCCAAAGACTGGCTGAAAAAACTCCACAACTAAACATAGAAAAGAAGCCACATTGAAGAGGGTAGGAAGAGTTAAGACATGCTCAGGAGCTAAACTGCAGGGTCTGGCCCCCAGATGGAGGGACTGGTGGGCAAAGAGAGGGGAGAGAAACAGACTATTACACCTGGAAGCCTTCATGGGGAAAACACATCCCAATAGTGTTTGGATTTGAAAACAGAGGGGCCAAATGTTGTAAGTTCTTACAACAAGGAGACTTAAAGCCTAGAACTTTGAAAATTAGTGGGTCTAGCTTTGGGAGAGCCTGGAAGCAATAGGAAACTGAGTCCTCATCCTTAAAGTCCCTGATAAGAAACTGAGTTCCTCATCCCTAACTGAGTCCCCTAAAACAACAAACAGCCCTCTGAGATACAGCATAGAAGCAACATTTTGAGAAACATATGAGGCGGATGTGAGGGAGTTATTTACTAATCTCAGGGTTTATTGTGGGACTTATCCAAGAAAAATGGAGCTGGTGCGTGCCATTATCCCTGCCCCCCCCCCCTCATTTCCAGCATGGATACAAGGATACCTGCAGGAATCTATAATGGCTCTGGCATTCACTGCCTAGATAATTTACACCACACCCTGGCCCCTCCAGTCAAGTCTGTATCAGTCCTGGCACTGCAGATCCCGTGCACCAGAATACCAGTACCCCTTGCCAATGCCATGTATCCTGAATGTGCACTTTGTGGGGCATCAGTCTAGTGGATGATGAACTCCTAGGGAGGATGCACACATCTTGTTAAAACTGTGGACCTCACCCATGTGTGCTTTGTGAAGTGGACCCTGCCGGCCCAATCTCTGTGGTGACTGTGTATCCCATATGGAAGAGGGCCATAGCAAACTTGTTAAAAGTGTGTGCCCTGCCAACTACTATCAAGAGCATGAAATATAGATGATGTTCCTAACAGAAACAGACACAGAGAGTTAGGCAAAATGAGAAGACAGAGATGTGTGTTCCAAATGAAAGAACAAGACAAAATCACAGCAAGAGACCTAAGTGAAACGGACATAAATAATATGTCTTATAGAGAATTTAAAATAATGATCTAAAGATACTCATGTCTTGAGAAAAGAGTGGAGAACATCATTGATACATAGAGATAAACAAAGAGATAAAAAAGGAACAAACCAGACATAAAGAGCACAATAATTGAAATTGGAAATACGTTAGACACTTGGGCTCTTTCCATGGTTTCGTTATTGTTGACAGCGCTGCTATGAACATTGGGTTGCATGTGTCCTTTCTAACCAGCATTTTTGTATCCCTTGGGTAAATTCCTAGTAGTGCAATTGTTGGGTCTCAGCTCTACTTTTAATTGTTTGACGATCCTCCATACTGTTTTCCAGAGTGACTGCAATGGTTTGCATTCCCACAAATAGTGCAAAGGTGTTCCCCTTTCTCTGAATTCTCACCAACATCTGTTGTTGCCTGAGTTGTTAATTTTAGCTATTCTTACTGGTGTGGAGTGGTATTTCACTGTGTTTTTTTTTCTTTTTTCTTTTTTATTTTATTTTATTTTATTTTTTTTGGCTAATAGACACATTTTTTTTTTGGTCCGAGAGCTTTTTTTTTTTAATATGAAATTTATTATCAAATTGGTTTCCATACAACACCCAGTGCTCATCCCAAAAGGTGCCCTCCTCAATACCCATCACCCACCCTCCCCTCCCTTCCACCCCCCATCAACCCTCAGTTTGTTCTCAGTTTTTAAGAGTCTCTTATGCTTTGGCTCTCTCCCACTCTAACCTCTTTTTTTTCTTCCCCTCCCCCATAGACTTATGTTAAGTTTCTCAGGATCCACATAAGAGTGAAAACATATGGTATCTGTCTTTCTCTGTATGACTTATTTCACTTAGCATAACACTCTCCAGTTCCATCCATGTTGCTACAAAGGGTCATATTTCATTCTTTCTCATTGCCATGTAGTATTCCATTGTGTATATAAACCACAATTTCTTTATCCATTCGTCAGTTGATGGACATTTAGGCTCTTACAATAATTTGGCTATTGTTGAGAGTGCTGCTATAAACATTGGAGTACAAGTGCCCCTATGCATCACCACTACTGTATCCCTTGTGTAAATTCCTAGCAGTGCTACTGCTGGGTCATAGGGTAGGTCTATTTTTAATTTTTTGAGGAATCTCCACACTGTTTTCCAGAGCGGCTGCACCAGTTTGCATTCCCACCAACAGTGCAAGAGGGTTCCCGTTTCTCCACATCCTCACCAGCATCTATAGTCTCCTGATTTGTTCATTTTGGCACTCTGACTGGCATGAGGTGGTATCTCAGTATGGTTTCAATTTGTATTTCCCTGATGAGGAGTGATGTTGAGCATCTTTTCATGTGCCTGTTGGCCATCTGGATGTCTTCTTTAGGGAAGTGTCTATTCATGTTTTCTGCTTCATTTCTTCTTTGGGGGTTTTTTGGGTGTTGAATTTGATAATTTCATTGTAGATTTGGATACTTACCCTTTATCAGATGTCATGTGTAAATATATTCTCTTGTTCCATCAGTTGTCTCAGTTTTGCTGATTGTTTCCTTCACTGTGTAGACCTTTTTATGTTTTTTTTTAATTTATTTAAATCAAAGTTAGTTAACATCTAGTGTAATTATGATTTCAGGAATAGAATTTAGTGATTCATCACTTATATATAACACTGAATGCTCATCCCAAGAGCCCTTCTAATGCCTATCGGCCATTTAGTCCACGCTTCCACCCAACAACATGCCAGCAACCCTCAGTTTGTTCTCTGTATTTAAGAGTCTCTAATGGTTTACCTACCTCTCTCTTTCTATCTTATTTTTGCTTACCTTCCCCTATGTTTATCTTGTTTGTTTCTTAAATTCCACATATAAGTGAAATAAAATGGAATCTTTCTCCTACTGTCTTATTTTGCTTAGCATAATACACCCTAGTTCCATCCACATTGTTAAAAATGGCAAGAGGGCATATCCTTCTGAGGGCGCATGCGTGAGATTCTGCATTTCCTATTCTCCGATTCCATTTTAGGCTGAAACTTTTTCACACTTCCCGCCCAGAGGTTATTACATCTTTGTGGCCGGCTCCTAGCACAGTGCAGTGGTACCCATCCCCCATCTTCGGTTTCGCTTTCCCGGGTTTCTGCTACCTGTTGTCAGCTTCGCTCGGGCAGCAGAAGCTCGTCCTGACGAATCTGCCGAAGGTCAATGGTAGCCTCATTCTACGTCACAGTGTGACGTCATCACCTCACTTCCTCTCATCCCTCCAGCACCTTACTATCTTGCGTGATCACGGGAACGGGAAGGGTGAGGAAACTGAAGATCACAGATGTTAAGTGACTGCTAATGATCATTCAGCTGCAGCCCATCAGTCAACGGCCTTGGATGCTTCCACAGCTGATTTTTAATTGAGAGCTTCAGATGGATTATAGAGAGGGCTTAGAGGAACCACAGTCCGTGAGGAAGTATATGCTTTGATGGGGGTAAACCCTGAGTGGCTCCTACAACAGGATTGAGAAGGGTAATTTTGCAGGAGCTGTCCTGAGGGCTGGATGAACTCCCTGGCCCTGCAGAAGAAACCACTGTCTGATGCCTGTCTGCCTGCTTCCCAGTGGTCGCAGCCACTTTAAGAGGTGCCATGTGGACTAGTCTTTCACCAGCCACCGTGGACTCTGGCAGAAGGACATTTTATCACCTAGAGAGATTTGTATAACCACAACCACCACAATCTAGATATAAAACCGTCCCATCATCACAAAGAAACTCCCTTTTGATAGGTTCCGGAAGATGGCGGCGTAGGAGGACGCGGGGCTCACAGCGCGTCCTGCCGATCACTTAGATTCCACCTACACCTGCCTAAAGAACCCAGAAAACCGCCAGAGGATTAGCAGAAGGGAGTCTCCGGAGTCAAGCGCAGACTAGAGGCCCACGGAAGAGGGTAGGAAGGGCGGCGAGGCGGTGCGCGCTCCACGGACTGGCGGGAGGGAGCCGGGGCGGAGGGGCGGCTCGCCGGCCTAGCAGAGCCCCCGAGTCTGGCTGGCAAAAGCGGAGGGGCCGGACGGACTGTGTTCCGACAGCAAGCGCGACTTAGCGTCTGGGAGGTCAGAAGTTAACAGCTCTGCTCGGAAAGCGGGAAGGCTGGAGGACAAAGGGAGGGAGAGCTGCTGAGCCCCCGGACGGCAGAGCTCAGCTTGGCAGGGAACAAAGGCGCCAGCGCCATCTCCCCCGCCCATCCCCCACCCAAAATCCCAAAGGGAACCAGTTCCTGCCAGGGAACTTGCTCGCTCCGCGCAAACACCCAACTCTGTGCTTCTGCGGAGCCAAACCTCCTGCAGCGGATCTGACTCCCTCCCGCTGCCACAGGGCTCCTCCTGAAGTGGATCACCTAAGGAGAAGCGAGCTAAGCCTGCCCCTCCAGCCCCCGTGCACCTTGCCCACCCACCCCAGCTAATACGCCAGATCCCCAGCAACACAAGCCTGGCAGTGTGCAAGTAGCCCAGACGGGACACGCCACCCCACAGTGAATCCCGCCCCTAGGAGAGGGGAAGAGAAGGCACACACCAGTCTGACTGTGGCCCCAGCGGTGGGCTGGGGGCAGACATCAGGGCGGACTGCGGCCCCGCCCACCAACTCCAGTTATACACCACAGCACAGGGGAAGTGCCCTGCAGGTCCTCACCACGCCAGGGACTCTCCAAAATGACCAAACGGAAGAATTCCCCTCAGAAGAATCTCCAGGAAATAACAACAGCTAATGAACTGATCAAAAAGGATTTAAATAATATAACAGAAAGTGAATTTAGAATAATAGTCATAAAATTAATCGCTGGGCTTGAAAACAGTATAGAGGACAGCAGAGAATCTCTTGCCACAAAGATCGAGGGACTAAGGAACAGTCATGAGGAGTTGAAAAACGCTTTAAACGAATTGCAAAACAAAATGGAATCCACGATGGCTCGGCTTGAAGAGGCAGAGGAGAGAATAGGTGAACTAGAAGATAAAGTTATGGAGAAAGAGGAAGCTGAAAGAAAGAGAGATAAAAAAATCCAGGAGTATGAGGGGAAAATTAGAGAACTAAGTGATACACTAAAAAAAAATAATATACGCATAATTGGTATCCCAGAGGAGGAAGAGAGAGGGAAGGGTGCTGAAGGGGTACTTGAACAAACTATAGCTGAGAACTTCCCTGAACTGGGGAAGGAAAAAGGCATTGAAATCCAAGAGGCGCAGAGAACTCCCTTCAGACGTAACTTGAATCGATCTTCTGCACGACATATCATAGTGAAACTGGCAAAATACAAGGATAAAGAGAAAATTCTGAAAGCAGCAAGGGATAAACGTGCCCTCACATATAAAGGGAGACCTATAAGACTCGTGACTGATCTCTCCTTTGAAACTTGGCAGGCCAGAAAGGCATGGCACGATATCTACAGTGTGCTAAACAGAAAAAATATGCAGCCGAGAATCCTTTATCCAGCAAGTCTGTCATTTAGAATAGAAGGAGAGATAAAGGTCTTCCCAAACAAACAAAAACTGAAGGAATTTGTCACCACGAAACCAGCCCTACAAGAGATCCTAAGGGGGATCCTGTGAGACAAAGTACCAGAGACATCACTACAAGCATAAAACATACAGACATCACAATGACTCTAAACCCGTATCTTTCTATAATAACACTGAATGTAAATGGATTAAATGCGCCAACTAAAAGACATAGGGTATCAGAATGGATAAAAAAACAAGACCCATCTATTTGCTGTCTACAAGAGACTCATTTTAGATCTGAGGACACCTTTAGATTGAGAGTGAGGGGATGGAGAACTATTTATCATGCTCCTGGAAGCCAAAAGAAAGCTGGAGTAGCCATACTTATATCAGACAAACTAGACTTTAAATTAAAGGCTGTAACAAGAGATGAAGAAGGGCATTATATAATAATCACAGGGTCTATCCACCAGGAAGAGCTAACTATTATAAATGTCTATGCGCCAAATACCCGAGCCCCCAGATATATAAAACAATTACTCATAAACATAAGCAACCTTATTGATAAGAATGTGGTCATTGCAGGGGACTTTAACACCCCACTTACAGAAATGGATAGATCATCTAGACACACAGTCAATAAAGAAACAAGGGCCCTGAATGATACATTGGATCAGATGGACTTGACAGATATATTTAGAACTCTGCATCCCAAAGCAACAGAATATACTTTCTTCTCGAGTGCACATGGAACATTCTCCAAGATAGATCATATCCTGGGTCACAAAACAGCCCTTCATAAGTTTACAAGAATTGAAATTATACCATGCATACTTTCAGACCACAATGCTATGAAGCTTGAAATCAACCACAGGAAAAAGTCTGGAAAACCTCCAAAAGCATGGAGGTTAAAGAACACCCTACTAACGAATGAGTGGGTCAACCAGGCAATTAGAGAAGAAATTAAAACATATATGGAAACAAACGAAAATGAAAATACAACAATCCAAACGCTTTGGGATGCAGCGAAGGCAGTCCTGAGAGGAAAATACATCGCAATCCAGGCCTATCTCAAGAAACAAGAAAAATCCCAAATACAAAATCTAACAGCACACCTAAAGGAAATAGAAGCAGAACAGCAAAGGCAGCCTAAACCCAGCAGAAGAAGAGAAATCATAAAGATCAGAGCAGAAATAAACAATATAGAATCTAAAAAAACTGTAGAGCAGATCAACGAAACCAAGAGTTGGTTTTTTGAAAAAATAAACAAAATTGACAAACCTCTAGCCAGGCTTCTCAAAAAGAAAAGGGAGATGACCCAAATAGATAAAATCATGAATGAAAATGGAATGATTACAACCAATCCCTCAGAGATACAAACAATTATCAGGGAATACTATGAAAAATTATATGCCAGCAAATTGGACAACCTGGAAGAAATGGACAAATTCCTAAACACCCACACTCTTCCAAAACTCAATCAGGAGGAAATAGAAAGCTTGAACAGACCCATAACCAGCGAAGAAATTGAATCGGTTATCAAAAATCTCCCAACAAATAAGAGTCCAGGACCAGATGGCTTCCCAGGGGAGTTCTACCAGACATTTAAAGCAGAGATAATACCTATCCTTCTCAAGCTATTCCAAGAAATAGAAAGGGAAGGAAAACTTCCAGACTCATTCTATGAAGCCAGTATTACTTTGATTCCTAAACCAGATAGAGACCCAGTAAAAAAAGAGAACTACAGGCCAATATCCCTGATGAATATGGATGCAAAAATTCTTAATAAGATACTAGCAAATCGAATTCAACAGCATATAAAAAGAATTATTCACCATGATCAAGTGGGATTCATTCCTGGGATGCAGGGCTGGTTCAACATTCGCAAATCGATCAACGTGATACATCACATTAACAAAAAAAAAGAGAAGAACCATATGATCCTGTCAATCGATGCAGAAAAGGCCTTTGACAAAATCCAGCACCCTTTCTTAATAAAAACCCTTGAGAAAGTCGGGATAGAAGGAACATACTTAAAGATCATAAAGGCCATTTATGAAAAGCCCACAGCTAACATCATCCTCAACGGGGAAAAACTGAGAGCTTTTTCCCTGAGATCAGGAACACGACAGGGATGCCCACTGTCACCGCTGCTGTTTAATATAGTGCTGGAAGTTCTAGCATCAGCAATCAGACAACAAAAGGAAATCAAAGGCATCAAAATTGGCAAAGATGAAGTCAAGCTTTCGCTTTTTGCAGATGACATGATATTATACATGGAAAATCCGATAGACTCCACCAAAAGTCTGCTAGAACTGATACATGAATTCAGCAAAGTTGCAGGATACAAAATCAATGTGCAGAAATCAGTTGCATTCTTATACACTAACAATGAAGCAACAGAAAGACAAATGAAGAAACTGATCCCATTCACAATTGCACCAAGAAGCATAAAATACCTAGGAATAAATCTAACCAAAGATGTAAAAGATCTGTATGCTGAAAACTACAGAAAGCTTATGCAGGTAATTGAAGAAGATATAAAGAAATGGAAAGACATTCCCTGCTCATGGATTGGAAGAATAAATATTGTCAAAATGTCAATACTACCCAAAGCTATCTACACATTCAATGCAATCCCAATCAAAATTGCACCAGCATTCTTCTCGAAACTAGAACAAGCAATCCTAAAATTCATATGGAACCACAAAAGGCCCCGAATAGCCAAAGTAATTTTGAAGAAGAAGACCAAAGCAGGAGGCATCACAATCCCAGACTTTAGCCTCTACTACAAAGCTGTCATCATCAAGACAGCATGGTATTGGCATAAAAACAGACACATAGACCAATGGAATAGAATAGAAACCCCAGAACTAGACCCACAAACGTATGGCCAACTCATCTTTGACAAAGCAGGAAAGAACATCCAATGGAAAAAAGACAGTCTCTTTAACAAATGGTGCTGGGAGAACTGGACAGCAACATGCAGAAGGTTGAAACTAGACCACTTTCTCACACCATTCACAAAAATAAACTCAAAATGGATAAAGGACCTGAATGTGAGACAGGAAACCATCAAAACCTTAGAGGAGAAAGCAGGAAAAGACCTCTCTGACCTCAGCCGTAGCAATCTCTTACTCGGCACATCCCCAAAGGCAAGGGAATTAAAAGCAAAAGTGAATTACTGGGACCTTATGAAGATAAAAAGCTTCTGCACAGCAAAGGAAACAACCAACAAAACTAAAAGGCAACCAACGGAATGGGAAAAGATATTTGCAAATGACACATCGGACAAAGGGCTAGTATCCAAAATCTATAAAGAGCTCATCAAACTCCACACCCGAAAAACAAATAACCCAGTGAAGAAATGGGCAGAAAACATGAATAGACACTTCTCTAAAGAAGACATCCGGATGGCCAACAGGCACATGAAAAGATGTTCAACGTCGCTCCTTATCAGGGAAATACAAATCAAAACCACACTCAGATACCACCTCACGCCAGTCAGAGTGGCCAAAATGAAGAAATCAGGAGACTATAGATGCTGGAGAGGATGTGGAGAAACAGGAACCCTCTTGCACTGTTGGTGGGAATGCAAATTGGTGCAGCCGCTCTGGAAAGCAGTGTGGAGGTTCCTCAGAAAATTAAAAATAGACCTACCCTATGACCCAGCAATAGCACTGCTAGGAATTTATCCAAGGGATACAGGAGTACTGATGCATAGGGGCACCTGTACCCCAATGTTTATAGCGGCACTATCAACAATAGCCAAATTATGGAAAGAGCCTAAATGTCCATCAACTGATGAATGGATAAAGAAATTGTGGTTTATATACACAATGGAATACTACGTGGCAATGAGAAAAAATGAAATATGGCCTTTTGTAGCAACATGGATGGAACTGGAGAGTGTGATGCTAAGTGAAATAAGCCATACAGAGAAAGACAGATACCATATGGTTTCACTCTTAGGTGGATCCTGAGAAACATAACAGAAACCCATGGGGGAGGGGAAGGAAAAAAAAAAAAAAAAAAGAGGTTAGAGTGGGAGAGAGCCAAAGCATTAGAGACTGTTAAAAACTGAGAACAAACTGAGGGTTGATGGGGGGTGGGAGGGAGGGCAGGGTGGGTGATGGGTATTGAGGAGGGCACCTTTTGGGATGAGCACTGGGTGTTGTATGGAAACCAATTTGACAGTAAATTTCATATATTAAAAAATAAAAAAATAAAAAAAAATGGCAAGAGTTCATTTTTTTTTATTGAATCACATCTTCTTAATTCATTCACCAGTCAAAAGACACTGGGGCTCTTTCAATATTGGCTATTGTTGATAGTGCTGGTATAAACATTGGGGTGCAGGTGCCCCTGTGAATCAGCATTTTTGTATCCTTTGGATAAATACCTAGTAGTGCAATTGCTGGGTTGTAGGGTAGTTCTATTTTTAACCTTTGAGGAACCTCCATATTGTTTCCCAGAGTGGCTGCATCAGTTTGCATTCCCACTAACAATGCAAAAGAGATCCTCTTTCTCTGCATCCTCGCCAACATCTGTTGTTGCCCGAGTTGTTAATTTTAGCCATTCTGACAGATTTGAAGTAGTATCTCATTGTGGGTTTCATTTGTATTTCCCTGATGATGAGTGTTATTGAGAATTTCTCATGTGTCTGTTAGCCTCTGGATATTTTCTTGGAAAAAGTGTCTGTTCATGGCTTTTATCCATTTCTTCATGGGGTTATTTGTTTTGGGGTGTTGAATTTGATGAGTTTTTTATAGAGTTTGGATACTAACCCTTTATCTGATAGTTTATTTACAACTATCTTCTCCCATTCTGTCTGTTGCCTTTTAGTTTTTCTGATTGTTCCCTTTGCTGTGCAGAAGCATTTTGTCTTGATGAGGTACCAATAGTCCATTTCTGCTTTTGTTTTCTTGCCTCTTGAGAAGTATTGATTAAGAAGTTGCTGCAGCCAAGGTCAAGAGGTTTTTGGCTGTTTTCTCCTCTAGGATTTGATTTCCTGTCTTACATTTAGGTCTTTCATCCATTTTGAGTTTATTTTTGTGTATTATATAAGAAAGTGGTCCATGTTCATTCTTCTGCATGTCGCTGTTCAGTTTTCCCAACACCACTTGCTGAAGAGACTGTCTTTATTCCATTGGATATTCTTTCGTGCTTTATCAAAGATTAGTTGGTTATACATTTCTAGGTCCATTTCTGGGTTCTATATTCTGCCCCATTGATCTGAGTGTCTGTTTTTGTCCCAGGACCATACTGTCTTGATGATTACAACATTGTAGTACATGCTAAAGTCTGAAATTATGATGCCTCCGGCTTTGGTTTTCTTTTTCAACGTGGCTTTGGCTATTCATGGTCTTCTATGGTTCCTTATAAATTTTATGATTGTTTGTTCTGTGAAGAATGCTCGTGTTATTTTGATAGGGAATGCACTGAATGTGTAGATTGCTTTGGGTGGCATTGACATTTTAACAATATTTGTTCTTCTAATCTATGAGCATGGAATGTTTTTTCATTTAGTTGTATTTCTTCAATTTCTTTAATAAGCTTTCTATAGTTTTCAGTGCATATAGATTTTCACCTATTTGGCATGGTTTGGATGCTACTGTAATATGGGATAGATGCCTTCATTTCAAATTCTGCTCCTACATTACTGGTGTCTAGAAATCCAACGGATTTCTGTACACTGATTTCATATCCTGCACTTCGCTGAATTCATGGATCTGTTCTAGCAGTTTTTTGGTGGAGTCTTTCATGTTTTCCACATATACTATGATGTCGACTGTGAAGAGTGCAAGTTTGTCTTCTCCCTTACCAATTTGTATGACTTTTATTTCTTTGTGTTGTCTGTTTGCTGAGGCTAGGGCTTCAGTACTATGTTGAATAACAGTGGTGAAAGGGTACATCTCTGTCATGTTCCTGACCTTAGGGGGAAAGGTCTAAGTTTCTCCCCATTGAGGAAGACATGAGCTGTGGGTCTTTCATATATGGACTTTATGATCCTGAAGTTGTTCCTTATATCCCAACTTACTTGAGGGTTTTTTCAAGAAAGGATGCTGTATTTTGTCAAATGCTTTTTATTCATCTATTGAAAGTATCGTGATATTCTTATCCTTTCTTTTATTAATATGATGTAACATGTTGATTGATTTCTGGATATTGACACATACCTGCAGCCCAGGAATAAGTCCCACTAGATCATGGAGAATAATTCTTTTAAAAAGTTGTTGAATTCGATTTGCTAGTGCTGCTGTTGAGAATTTTTGTATCCTTGTGAATCATGGAAATTGATCTGTAATTCTCCTTTTTAATGGGGGTCTTTGGTTTTGGAATCAAGGTAATTTTGGCTTCATAGAATGAGTTGGGAAATTTTCCTTCTGTTTCTGTTTTTGGAACAGTTTTAAAAGAATAGGTATTAGCACTTTTTAAAATGTTTGGTAGCATTCTCCTGGGAAGCCATCCAGCCCCGGGATCTTATTGGTTGGATGAATACTGATTCTACTCCTTTGCTAGTTATGGGTCTGTTCAAATTTTCTATTTCTTCCTTTTTCAGAGCACAAATGTCCACCAGCTGATGAATGGATAAAGATGTCCCTAAAGTTTGGGGGTTTTAAAAGATAGTAGGCTTGGCTGAATTAGAGCCCAAAGGCCACTGTGTTACTCTGGACACTATATGACCTCTTCTTCATAAAGCCATTACTCTCAGGGACAGAAAGTAGAACAGACTTTCCTAACACAGAGAAGACAGACTTAGACAAAATGTGGACAGAGGAATTCATCCCAAAAGAAAGAACAAGAAAGGTCACAGCCAGAGATCCAATTCAAACAGATATAAGTAACATGCTTGATGAAGAAGTAAAAGCAACAATCAAAATGATATTTGCTGTGCTTGAGAAAAGAATAGAAGATTTCAAGAAGACCCTCATGGAAGAAATAAGAGTTAAAAAACAAGTGGTCAGAAGTGAAAAGTGTAATAGCTGAAATTTGAAACAACTGGATGTAATGACCACAGAATGGAAGAAGCACAGAAACAAATATGTGATATAGAAGATAAAAATAATGGAAAATGATGAAGGTGAACAAAAGAGATAAAGAAGAATTATGGATCATGAGAATACACTAAGAGAACTCAGGGACTCTATCAAACATAATATTTGTATCATAGCAGTCTCAGAAGTAGAAGAGAGAAAAAAAGGGGGCAGAAGGTTTATTTGAGAAAATAATAGTTGAAAACTTCCCTAATGAGGGGAAAGAAACAGACATCGAAATTTAGGAGCACAGAGACCTCCCATCAAAGTAAACAAAAGTAGACCAACACCAAGAGAGATAAATAAAAAACCCTAAAATCAGCAAGACAGAATAAATCCCTAACTTACAAGGAAAGACATATAAGACCACCTGAAGATTTCTCCACAGAAACTAGCGAAGCCAGGAGGGAGTGATATGATATATTCAACAGGCTAAATGGGAAAAATCTGCAGTCATGAATACTCGTTCCAGCAAGGTTCTCATTCAGCATAGAAGGAGAGATAAAGAGTTTACCAGAGAAACAAAAACTAAAGGATTCCATGGCGACTAAACTAGCCATGAAAAAATATTAAAGGGAAGTCTTTGGTGAAAAAAAAGGACCAAAAACACCAAAGATTAGACAGGAAAAAAGAAAATCTCCAGAAACAACAGCAAAACAAATAATAAAATGGCATCAATACATATCACTAATTAATCTGAATGCAAGTGGACTAAACACTCCAATTAAAAGACACAGTGTGTCAAAATGGATTTAAAAAAATACCCAGCTCTAGGTGTCTCTCAAGACAATCACTTAAGGCCTAAAGACACCTGCACATTGAAAGTGAAGTGATGGAGAAACATTGGTCATACATATGGATGTCAAAAGAAAGCTGAAGCTGAAGTAGCAATATATACATCAGACAAACTAGAGTTTAAACCAGGAACTGTAACAAGAGATGAAGAAGGGCACTATATCATAAAAAGGGGACTATCCAACAAGTGGATCTAGCAATTGTATATATTTATGTACCCAACCTGGAAGTACCCATATATATAAAACAAATAAGAATAAACACAGAGGAACTCACTGATATAAAAATAACAATGGAACTGGTAACACCCCAGTTACATCAATGGACCCATCACTCAAGCAGAAAATCAACAAGGAAATTTAGCTGTGAATGACACACTGGACCAGATGGATTTAACAGTTATATTCAGAATATTTCATCATAAATCAGCAGAATACATATTCTTTTCATGTGCACATGGGACATTATCAAGAATAGATTACATATTGGTCATAAATCAGGCCTCAACAGCTACAAAGAAATTGAGATCATACCATGCATCATTTCTGACCAAAATGCTAAAAAACATGTTGCCAACGACAAGAAAAAAATTGGAAAGACCACAAGTACATGGAGATTAAATTGCATGCTACTAAACAATGAATGTGTAAACCAGAAATCAAAGAATAAAATTTCAAAAAATAAATGAAAAAAAAAAAAGAAAATGTAAACACAACAGTCCAAAACCATTGGATGCAGGTAAAGCAGTCATAAGAGTGAAGTATAGAGAAATACAGGCTTACTTCACAAATCAAGAAAAATCTCAAGTAAACATCCTATCCATACACCTAAATGAGCTAGAAAAAGAACAATTAACAAAGCCTAAGGCCAGCAGAAGAGGGAAAATAATCAATACTAGAGCACATATAAGTGATACAGAAACCAAAAAAAAAAAATATTGAACACAGAGAGAAACCAGGAGCCAGTTCTTCGAAAAAATAAAATTGATAAACCCTTAGCCAGATGTACCAAAAATAAAAGAAAGCACCTCGATAATAAAGTCACAAATGAGAGAGGAGAAATACAACCAACATCAGAGAAATTCAAACAATTATAAGAGAACATTATGAAAAACTATATGCCAACAAATTGGACCACAAGGGGAAAAACTGACAAATTCCTACAAATATATAAACTATCAAAACTGAAATAGAAAGAAATGGAAAACTTGGGCAGACTGATAACCAGACAAGAAAGTGAATTGGTAATCAGAAGTCTCCCAACAAAAAAACCCAGGGCCACATAGCTTCACAAGGAAAATTCTACCAATGATTTAGAGAGGAATTAATACCTATTCTTTTCAATCTGTTCCAAAAAAGGAGAAAGAACAGTAAAACATCCAAATTCATCCTGTGATGTCAGCATTACCCTGATTCCCAAAACGGGCAAACCCCCACTAAAAAAGACCAAATTCCAGATGGATATAGATGCAAAATTTCTCAACAAAATACTGGTAAATCAAAACTAACTGTACATTAAAAGAATCATTCACCACAATCACATGGGATTTATTCCTGGATGGCAAATGTGGTGCAAATTTGGAAATCAATCAACATGATACACCACATTAATAAAAGAAAGAATAAGAATCATATGATCCTCTCAATAGATGCAGATAAGTCATTCGACAAAGTACAATATCCAATCATGATAAAAACCCTCAATTAAGGGGACTTAGAGGGAACATAGCTCTATATAATAAAAGCCATATATGAAAAACCCATAGCTAATATCATCCTCAATGGGGAAAACAGAGATTTTCCTCTCCAGTCAGGAACAGGACAGGGACGTCAACTCTCACCACTGTTATTTAACACAGTAGCAGCAGTCCTGGCCTCAGCAATCAGGCAACAAAAACAAAGAAAAGGCATCTACACTGGTGAGAAAGAAGACAAACTTTCACTACATGCAGATGACATGATACTCTATCTTGAACACCCAAAAGATTCCACCCAAAACTTGCTAGAACTAATACATGAATTCAGAAAAGTCATGGGATACAAAATCAACATTCAGAAATCTGTTGCATTTCTATATACCATAATGAAATAACAAAACAAGAAATCAAGGTATTTATCCCATTTACAATTGCACCAAAAATCATAAGACACCAAGGAATAAACCTAAGTAAAGAGGTAAAAGATCAGTACCCTCAAAACTATAGAACACTGAAGAATGAAATTAAAGATGAGACAAATAAACGGAAAAATATTCCATGCTCATGGAATGGAAGAAAGATATTTTTAAAATGTCAATACTACCTAAAGCATCTACACATTTAATGCAATGCCTGTCAAAATACCACCAGCATTTTTCACTGAGCTAGGACAAACAGTTCTAAGATTTATATAGAGCCACAAAAGACCCGGAATAGACAAAGTAATGTTGAAAGAGAAAAGCAAAGCTGGAGCCATCGCAATTCCCTATATTACAAAGCTATAATCACCAACGCAATATGGTACTGCCATAGTAATGGACACACAGATCAATGGAATAGGTAAGAAAACGCAGAAATAAACCCATAACTATCATAACTATATGGTCAACTAATCTTCAACAAAGCAGTAAATAATATGCAATGGGAAAAAAGTGTCCTCAACAAATGGTGCTGGGAAAACTAGACAACTACAAACAAAGTAATGAAACTGGACCACTTTCTTACACCAGATACAAAAAATATAAATAAATAAATTCAAATGCATTAAAGACCTTAGCTTGAGACAGGAAAACATTAAAAACCTAAAGAACAAAGGCAGTTACCTCTCTGACATCAGCCACAGCAATTTCTTACTAGATATGTCTCCTGAAACAAAAGGAAAAATGAACTATTGGAACTTCATCAAGATAAAACCTTCTGCACAGTGAAGAAAACAATCAACAGGCAGCCTACAGAATGGGAGAATATATTTGCATGCCATATCTTAAAAAGGGTTAGTATCTTAAATCTATAAAGAATTTATCAAACTCAAACAATACAGTTAAGAAATGGGCAGAAGACATGAATAGACACTTTTCCAAAGAAGACATCCAGGTGGCCAACAGACACATGAAAAGATGCTCAAAATCACTCAGTATCAGGGAAATGCAAATCAAAGCCATGATGAGATACCACCCTACACCTGTCAGAATGGCTACAATTAACCACTCAGGCAACAATAAATGTTGGTAAGGATGTGGAGAAATGGGAACCCTCTTGCACCATTGGTGGGAATGCAAACTGGTGCAGCAAATCTGGAAAACAGTATGGAGTTTCCTCAAAAAGTTGCAAATAGAACTACACTACAATACAGCAATTGCTCTGTTTGGTATTTACCCAAATGATAAAAAAATACAGATTTGAAGGGGCACATGCACCCCAATGTTTACAGCAACATTACCAACACTAGCCAACTATGGAAAGAGCCCAAGTGTGTGTCAACTAATGAATGGAGAAAGGCGTGATATTTATATACAATGGAATATCACTCAGTGATCAAAAAGAAAGAAATCTTGTTAATTGCAATGACATGGATAGAGCTACAGAGTATAATGCTAAGTGAAACAAGTCAGTCTTAGATAAATACCATATGATTTCATTCATATGTGGAATTTAAGAAACAAAACAAATGAACATAGGTGGGGGAAAAGAGTAAAACCAAGAATCAGCCTTTTAACTATAGGGACCAACCTATTGGTTACCAGGGGGGAGGTGGTGGAAGGATCGATGAAATAGGAGAAGGGGATTAAGAGTACAATGATCCTGCAGAGTGCAGAGTAATGTACAGAATTATTGAATTACTATACTCTACACCTGAAATGCATATGAGTATATGCTAACTGCGATGGTTTAATATTTAATAAAAAAAGAAAATGTTATAATATAAATAACGATTATATTCTCTATATGATTTTATAATTCATAAAATACATTATATACAAAATAAAAATAAGTGAAAATAAATATAATAAAATTTCAAAAAGTGACTTTTAGGGTATATCTAAGCTGGTGCTCAATGTAATTTCAGTTTTCTTTATTTTACCAAAATCTTAGGTGGGCACATATTAAATTACTAATTGCAGAAATCAACTTATCTTCAAAATCTATTCCATTGCAATCCCCCATCATTCTACTAGCTCTGCCCTGGTGGATTCATGCCAACCTTAAACTTCAAGATGAAAATTTACATGTGTTGAATGTGTTTGATATAGTTATTTATGCTGCATATCCCTAGCAGATGTAGTCTAAACACATGCATACAAATTTCAAGGAACAATAGGAATAAACACTAAATGTGGGCTCACTATTTGACCATGAGACCATTTAATGGAATTTGGGCTATAAGTTCATTTAGCCTTGTGCTGTCCTGAGTAAACATCTCCAAACTCATCATTCATGATTTAAGTTTCATGACTAGCATCTTCCCCCTGGCTTTAACATTTATGAACCACCTGTGTGCCTGTGTTACCCTGCCAGTGCAGTTGGGAATAGAGTTCATTATTTCCTCTCTGGACACAATGACCAATTAAACCGGAGGGACTCTGGAATCCCTGGGGCTAAGATAGAGGACACGGCACTGTGGGAATAGGTAGCCCTTTCTTAAAGGGCTCTGCTGATGTTGTAGATATCTATGAAATCAGCTTCCCACTGTAAACTCTGCTAGGAATGTGGTGAGCATAGTCAGCATCAATCAAACATATGCCCCAGTGACTGAACACATACCTATAAACCATTTTTATTTCATCTTAAGGAGTTTACTCATATTTTATGTTTGTGATGCAGCCCAGGTTGCATGCTAATATCGTTCCAATCTGTGAGGAAAAGGTCGGTCATTAAATAAGAATGTCACAAGGGTTGACAGCTCAAAGAGGCTCTCCATTTACCAACCATCTCTGAAACATGCACACAGAAAGGCAGGGGTATCTCTCTGACACTTGGAAGGAAGGTGAGTCCTGGCTGCAGCAGGGAATTCTGTCGCTTACTCACCTTACCCTCGTTCTTACCTCTGCTTAATCACTGTTCAGTTTGTTTCCTAGGAATTTTAAAATGGATGTCAAGTATTTTCAGTGATTCAAACAACCTTAGTTATCATTTGACCATTCAGAATGTACCTTTCACCATCTTATCTCCATGCATTAGAACTGTCAGAGGGATGTTTTTAAGCAAAAAAAGAATTCGTGGTATTTAAGGTTTCTTTTGATTACTGCAGGATATGTGAATAGGAAAGAGGTAAGATGACAGCAAAATGAATGTGTGCTTTGTCAAGAGGTGAGTCCATTTTTCGGATAATGGAAAAGAGCAATCGGAATGAGCAGATCACACTGACATATGACACTTGGGTAGAGCAGAACACATGAAAATTGGAGAAAATACAGCAGCTGAGTAGAGTCCTTTTATAGCCCACGCCCTTCAGATAAGCCAGCACCTGCTACTAACCATTGACTTGACTTCCATTTACTGGAAACCATGTTCTCAGTATTATGCTAGAAGCAAAGAAAAAGTGACATATATGTTTAATCATTTCATAAAATTATGAACTTACAATAATTGTTGGCACCACCAACAATAATTTGGTTCTGTTCTTCTTATATTCATGCCAAGCTGAGACAATGGCCCATCATGATATTAATAATTAGCACTAATGATGGATGTCAGTGATACTCTAAGTGATGAGAAGCTCACACTCAGTGAAGCTTGCTGTCTCCAGCACCGTCCTGACTTCTGACGTGTGCAGTGCCTCATTTGGCTTTCACAGGACCCCTTATTATCAGTATAGCGATTTGTTCTAAATGTGGCAAAAGGACTTTCGCCTTTGCTCACACTCACACAGCTAAGAATAAATGTAGGCAGGTGGTATATCCTGAGGATGTGTTTCTAACAGCTAACTTTTAAAGGTGATTTTTTTCTAACATTACCAAATGATTATACAATGTGACATTTCCTGGTTAATTTTGATTTCTGTTTCTTATTGATAGAAAAATCATATATCTTTTCTTTTTAAACTTGCTTTATTTTTTCTTCCCCAATTGCTCATTTAAGTCAATTGCTCACTTTTAATTGGATTTTTTATCTTGTCTCATAATTATTATATAGTAATTCTGTATGTTTTAAGATAGTTATCATTTTTGCCATAAACACCACACATTTTTTCCATCTTGCATTTATCTTTTATCTTTATGTATCATAATTTTTCCTGAGAAAAATTCAACTTTACATGTAAACCAAACAAAAGTCAAATCTCATTTCCTCTTGCATTTTTCCACTGAAGGTGTTATTTACCAAGGAATAATGTGCATCTGTAGCTAAAACGCTGAAATTTAACCCACATATAATGGAAGGAATTAAATTCTTCATGCCTTCTCTCTTCAAGCTGCTGCAGGTACACAGGGGCCTGTGCTTCTCCTGCTGTAAAAGCTGTTCCACCCAGTGTGAGGTAGGTCTCTCCTCTCATGTTACCCTCTTTTGCAGTACCCTATTCTCTGTCTAGCATCACTCACTATGTTCACACTTGTAAATTCCAATGGTGTAAGTCCTACTAATGACCCTGCATTTAAAAACACAAGGTGGATTGAGAAACTTAAGTGCACTTGGGTTTTATCTCTTAACTGATAACTTATCTGATAACTGATAACTTCCACACTGAGGAAAATCAACTTGATTATTTGATTCTTGCTGTTCTATTTGGTGTATAATCACTGGCATGTGGTCTTTAATCAGTCTTGCTGTGTTCTCTGTATACAGGGGAGGAGATATGGTATAGAAAAAAGAATGGCCTTTAGGTCCAGGATTTGGGTCTAGCCCTCACCACTACTGGGTATGCAGAGTATTCATGTGCACTGAGTCATAATAGCAATAAAATGTAGATTTTCATCTATCTGTCACATTTCAGTCAAGTAGCGATTAGATTATCAGGTGAAAATCTGATATGGGTACTAAGGAGTGTACCTGTTTTGATGAGCACAACTGTGTGTAAGTGTCAATCACCATACTGTACAGCAGAATCTAATGTACACCTGAAGATACTTTGTGCACACCTAACAAAACGGAGAAAAATTGAAATGTCTTGGGCATTTACAATTGTCTGTGCTCCCTGCATATATGTTTATATACTTTGTCATTCAAAAGTAATGATTTACCTCATAAAGTAAGTTAAACATAACTGCTAAGACAGAACTACTTTCTAACCTAAGAGAATCATATCGTATTTCATAAACTATAAATTTATAGTAACTTATGATTACCGTCAATTATGTTTGGTGTTGAATCATTCATTATAATTAATCTAAGTTCGGTTTCAATAAGAGTTTTCAATAATTATCTACTGACTACTTTCCTATTTTATATTTTTAGGAAGAAAAATAAGTGAGTCATCATGAATTGGGCTAATGAGAGCTCCGCAAGAGAGTTTATACTACTTGGCTTCTCAGACAGGCCCTGGCTACAAATGCCCCTGTTTGTGCTTCTATTAATATCATATACATTCACCATCTTTGGCAATGTGTCCATCATGATGGTGTGCATTCTGGATCCCAAACTTCATACACCCATGTATTTCTTCCTCACTAATCTCTCCATCTTAGATCTGTGCTATACCACAAGCACAGTCCCTCATATGTTGACAAATATTTGTCGCAACAAAAAGACCATCAGCTACGGTGGCTGTGTGGCACAGCTCATCATCTTCCTGGCCCTGGGAGCTACTGAGTGTCTCCTCCTGGCTGTCATGTCCTTTGACAGATATGTGGTAGTCTGCAAACCCCTGCACTATGTAGTTATTATGAATCATTGGTTCTGCGTAAGGGTGGTAGCCTTCTCGTGGTTCACTGGCTTTGGTAATTCAGTGTTGCAGTCTTCCTTGACCCTTAACATGCCACGCTGTGGTCGCCAGGAAGTGGACCACTTTTTCTGTGAGGTGCCTGCCCTTCTCAAGTTGTCGTGTGCTGACACAAAGCCCATTGAGTCTGAGCTCTTTTTCTTTAGTGCATTATTTCTGCTAATTCCAGTGACATTGATCCTCATTTCTTATGGCTTTATAGCTCAAGCAGTGTTGAGAATCAGGTCAGCAGAAGGACGACAAAAAGCTTTTGGGACATGTGGGTCCCACATGGTTGTGGTCGCTCTCTTTTTTGGTACAGCCATCTACATGTATCTACAACCACCTTCATCCACCTCTAAGGACTGGGGAAAGATGGTTTCTCTCTTCTATGGGATCATTACACCCATGTTGAACCCCCTTATCTACAGCCTTAGAAATAAAGATATGAAGGAGGCCTTCAAGAGGGTGATGACAAAAATCTTTTTTCTGTAAGAAATAAGTGTTCCATTGTGATGAGGGTCCTCTATGAGTTTCTATCCTTGCAAGTGGTGATAACATTTGAACTGATTTCCTACTTTCCTGGTTCTTATGATTTCACTGAATTCTACCAACAGTTAGAAACGTCCTCCTTTTTCAAAGGCAATGCTGAGATACCTTTTCTAAGTTCCCTTTTCTAAGTATCTGGAAAGATACCTTTCCAGAAGTTCCTCCAATGCACTCTGTTCCTTGAGGACACTTGGATGGTTGATCTTCCTGTTTATATATGATCTGTTCTAATACCACCTTGTCTTAACATCTTAGTTTGTGACTTCTACACCTTTATTATTAAATAGCCTATGATCTCAAGCCAAAGAGTTCCCATCAGCACTGAAGCCCTCAGTCACTTCACCCTCACACCCCTTGATAAATCCATCATGTGCTCCTTCCAGAGCTGTTCGCTGTGTGTGGGCTCACACACCCCAATCTAGTGGGCTCCAACTAGTTAGGAGTGCACATCTCATACTAGAGACTTGAAATGTCAGCTGAGCTTCATTTCCTGCTCTATTCTTTTTTTATTATATTTATTTTGTATTTTTTAATTTTACTTAGTTTTTAATATAATTTATTGAAAAATTGGTTTCCATACAACACCCAGTGTTCATCCCAACAAGTGCCCTCCTCAATTCCCATCACGCATGTACCCCTCTCCTCTATCTGCCATCAACCCCCAGTTTGTTCTCAGTATCCAAGAGTCTCTTATGGTTTGCCTCCCTCCCTCTCTGTAACTTTTTTTTGCTTTCTCTCCCCCATGAACTTCTGTTAAGTTTCTCAAGATACACCTATGAGTGAAAACATATAATATCTGTCTTTCTCTAACTGACTTATTTCACTTAGCAGAATATCTTCCAGTTCTATCCACGTTGCTGCAAATGGTCACATTTCATTCTTTCTCATTGTCAAGTAGTGTCCCACTGTATATATAAACCACATCTTCTTTTTCCATTCGTCAGTTGATGGACATTTAGTTTCTTTCCATAATTTGGCTATTGTTGGAAGTGCTGCTATAAACATTGGGGTACAAGTGCCCCTATGCATCAGTACTCCTGTATCCCTTGGGTAAAATACTAGCAGTGCTATTGCTGGGTAATAGGGTTGGTCTATTTTTCATTTTTTTGAGGAACCTCCACACTGTTTTCCAGAGTGGCTGTACAAGTTTGCATTCCCACCAACAGTGCAAGAGGGTTCCTGTTTCTCCATATCCTCACCAGCATCTATAGACTCCTGATTTGTTCATTTTAGCCACTCTGACCAGTGTTAGGTGGCATCTTAGTGTGGTTTTGATTTGTGTTTCCATGATGAGGAGTGACGTTGAACATCTTTTCATGTGCCTGTTGGCCATCTGGATGTCTTCTTTGGAAAAGTGTCTATTCATGTCTTCTGCCCATTTCTTCACTTGATTATTTGTTTTTTTGGGTGTGGAGTTTGGTGAGTTCTTTATAGGTTTTGTATACTAGCCCTTTGTCTGATGTCATTTGCAAATATCTTTTCCCATTCTGTCAGTTGCCTTTTGTTTTGTTGATTGTTTCCTTTGCAATGCATAAGCTTTTTATCTTGATGTGGTCCCAATAGTTCATTTTTGCTTTTAATTCCCTGGCCTTTGGAGATGTGTCGAGTAAGAAATTGCTGCGGCTGAGGTCAAAGAGATTTTTCCTATTTTCTCCTTTAGGGAGGGTTTTGATGGTTTCCTGTCTCACATTCAGGTACCTTATCCATTTTGAGTTTACTTTTGTGTATGGTGTAAGGAAGTGGTCTAGTTTCATCCTTCTGCCTGTTGCTGTCCAGTTCTCCCAGCACCATTTGCTAAAGAGACTGTATTTTTTACAATGGATACTCATTCCTGCTTTGTCAAAGATTAATTCACCATACATTTGTGGGTCCAATTCTGGGTTCTCTATTCTGTTCCATTGGTCTGTGTCTCTTTTTGTGCCAATACCATACTGTCTTGATGATTACAGCTTTGTAGTAAAGACTAAAGTCTGGGATTGTGATGCCTCCTGCTTTGGTTTTCTACCTCAATATTACTTTTGCTATCCGGGATCTTTTGTGGTTCCATACAAATTTTAGGATTGTTTGATATAGCTTTGAGAAGAATGTCGGTACACGTATAATTGGGATTGCATTGAATGTGTAGATTGCTTTGGGTAGTATTGACATTTTAACAATATTTATTCTTCCAATCCATGAGTATGGAATGTTTTTCCATTTCTTTGTACCTTCTTCAATTTCCTTCATAATCTTTCTATAGTTTTCAGCTACAGATCCTTTACATCTTTGGTTAAGTTTATTCCCAGAGATTTGATGGTTCGTGGTGCAATTGTGAATGGGATCAGTTTCTTTATTTATCTTTCTGTTGCTTCATTATTGGTATGTAAAAATGCAACTGATTTTTGTACATTGATTTTGTACCCTGCGACTTTGCTGATTTCATGTATCAGTTCTAGCAGGCTTTTGGTGGGGTCTGTCAGGTTTTCCATGTAGAGTATCATGTCATCTGCAAAAAGTGAAAGCTTGACTTCATCTTTGCCAACTTGGATGCCTTTGATTTCCTTTTGCTGTCTGATTGCCGATGCTAGCACTTCCAACTCTATGTTAAACAACAGTGGTGATAGTGGACATCCCTATCGTGTTTCTGATCTCAGGGGGAAAGCTCTCAGTTTTTCCCCATTGAGGATGATATTAGCTGTGGGATTTTCATAAGTGACTTTTATGATGTTTGACTATGTTCCTTCTATCCCAGCTTTCTTGAATTTTTTTATTAAGAAAGGATGCTGTATTTTGTCAAATGGTTTTACTGCATTTATTGACTGGATCATATGGTTCTTATCTTTTCTTTTATTAATGTGATGTATCACATTTATTGATTCATGAATATTGAACCAGCCCTGCAGCCCAGGAATGAATCCCACTTGATCATGGTGAATAATTATTTTTATATGCTGTTGAATTCGATTCACTAGTATCTTATTGAGAATTTTTGCATCCACACTCATCAGGGATATTGGCCTGTAATTCTCTTTTTTTGCTGGGTCTTTGCCTGGTTTGGGAATCAAAGTAATGCTGGCTTCATAGAATAAGTCCAGATGTTTTCCTTCCCTTTCTATTTTTTGGAACAGCTTGAGAAGGATAGGTATTAACTCTGCTGTAAATGTCTGGTAGAATTCCCAAGGAAGACATCTGGTCCTGGACTCTTATTTGTTGGGAGATTTTTGATAACTGATTTAATTTCTTCACTAGTTATGGGTCTGTTAAAATTTTCTACTTCTCATTTGAGATTTGGTAGTGGGTAGGTGTTAGGAATTTGTCCATTTCTTCCATGTTGCCCAGTTTGTTGGCATATAGTTTTTCATAGTATTCCCTGATGCTTGCTTGTATTTCTGAGGGATTCGTTGTAATAAATTCATTTTCATTTGTGATTTTATCTATTTATGTCCTCTCTCTTTTCTTTTTGAGAAGGCTGGCTAGAGGTTTATCAATTTTGTTTATTTTTTCAAAAAACCAACTCTTGGTTTCATTGAACTTTTCTACTGTTTTTTTTTGGGGGGGGGATTCTATATTGTTTATTTCTGCTCTGATATTCATTATTTCTCTTCTGCTGCATCTGGGGTGTGTTTGCTCTTCTGTTTCTAGTTCCTTTATGTGTGCTGTTAGATTTTGTATTGGGGATTTTTCTTGTTTCTTGAGATAGGCCTGGATAGCAATGTATTTTCCTCTTAGGACTGTCTTCTTAGGGTTCTTTTGTGATCCAGTATGTGATCTATCTTGGAGCATGTTCCAAGTACACTTGAGAAGAAAGTATATTCTGTTGCTTTGGGATGCAGAGATATAAATATATCTTTCAAGTCCATTTGATCCAATGTATCATTCAGAGCCCTTGCTTCTTTGTTGATCCTCTGTCTAGATGATCTATCCATTGTTGTAAGTGGAGTATTAAAGTGCCCTGCAATTACCACATTCTTATCAATATGGTTGCTTATGTTTGTGATTGTTTTATATATTTGGGGGCTCCCATATTCAACGCATAGACATTTATAATTGTTAACTCTTCCTGATGCATAGACCCTGTAATTATTATATAATGTCCTTCTTCATCTCTTGTTACAGCCTTTAATTACAGTCCAGTTTGTCTGATATAAGTATGGCTACCCCCAGCTTTCTTTTGACTTCCAGTAGCATGATAGATAGTTCTCCATCCCCTCACTTTCAATCTGAAGATGTCCTCAGGCCTAAAATGAGTCTCTTGTAGACAGCAAATGGATGGGTGTTTTTTTTTATCCAGTCTGATACCCTATGTGTTTTGGTTGGAGCATTTAGTCCATTTACATTCAGTGTGATTATAGAAATATATGGGTTTAGAGTCATTGTGATGTCTGTAGGTTTCATGCTTGTAGTGATGTCTCTGGTATTTTGTGGTTCTTGCAGCATTTCACTCACAGAAACCCCCTTAGGATCTCTTGTAGGGATGGCTTAGTGATGATGAATTCCTTCAGTTTTTGTTAGTTTGGGAAGATATTTATCTCTCCTTCTATTGTGAATGACAGATTTGCTGGATAAAGGATTCTCAGCTGCATATTTTTTCTGTTCATCACATGGAAGATTTCCTGCCATTCCTTTCTGGCCTGCCAAGTTTCAGTAGATAGGTCTGCTACTACTCTTATGGGTTTACCTTTGTAAGTTAGAGCCTGTTTATCCCTAGCTGCTTTCTGAGTTTTCTCTTTATCCTTGTAGTTTGCCAGTTTCACTATGAAATGTCATGCAGAAGATCGATTCAAGTTAGGTCTGAAGGGAGTTCTGTATGCCTCTTGGATTTGAATGCCTGTTTCCTTCCCCAAATGCGGGAAGTTCTCAGCTATGATTTGTTCAAGTGTACCTTCAGCCCCTTTTTCTCTCTTCTTCTGGAATTCCTATGATATGGATATTGTTCCATTTGCTTGAATCACTGAGTTGTCTAATTCTCCCCTTGTACTCCTGGATTTTTTATCTCTCTTTTTCTCAGCTTCCTCTTTTTCCATAATGTTATCTTCTAATTCACCTATTCTCCCTTCTGCCTCTTCAATCCATGCTATGGCTGCCTCCATTTTATTTTGCACCTCATTTATAACCTTTTTAAATCATCATAACTATTTTTAGTTCCTTGATCTCTGTATCAGTAGATTCTCTGCTGTATTCTATGCTTTTCTCAAGCCCGGTGAATAATCTTATGACTGTTATTCTAAATTCTCGTTCAGTTATATTGCTTAAATCTGTTTTGATCAATTTGTTAGCTGTCGCTACTTCCTGGAGTTTCTTTTGAAGAGAATTCGTCTGTTTCATCATTTTGGCTAGTTTTCTGTACCTTATGACTTTTAAAACGTGTTATGTGTTCTGCACCTGTGAGCACTGCTGTATTAAAGGTGTGGGGGGGGGGGGGGATGATACACTGTCCAGGGCGTGTCCTTTCAGGAGGTGTTTTTTGGAGATTTTTACTTGCTCTCTGTTGTTGTGACTTTGGTTATTTTGTTTCCCTACTCGTAGTGATGTTTTGTACTCTCCACCAGGTGTGCTTTGACATTTTCCTTGAAGTAGCTATGTAAAGGAAAACAAACAGACAAATAGGAGACAAAAACACAGAAACACACAAACAAAACAAACTATGGTGTCTCAAGTTGTACCCTTTTATTCCTGGTAGATGCAGTCTCTTTTCCTCCCAGCCTCTTGGGGTTCAAAATCCTTTGGCTTCAGCCATTCTTTGTTTGGGAGACACAGGAAGTAAAGATCCCCCTACTTCTCTGCCATGTTGGCCCTTCTTTTCTTTATTTTTAATATTGATTTATTTTCTAGGGAGAGGGCACAATTGGGGAGGGGCAGAAAGGGAGACACAGAATCCAAAGCAGGCTCCAGGTTCTGAAATGTCAGCACAGAGCCTGAGGCAGGGCTCACACGTCGGGTTCAAACCCACTAACCATGACATCATGACCTGCGCCGAAGTTGGACTGCTTACCAACTAAACCACCCAGGCACGCCTTTCCTGCTCTATTTTTAATTCATCCTTCTATTCCCCACAGATAGAATTTCTCCTTTTTTTCTCCTTTGTTCAAATCCTTATTTGTCTCACGTTCTGCCACAAGCATGAGGGACTTTCTCTAAAATGCTAATTATTTGTAGGAATGTTAACAGTAGTCTTTTTTATTTCTAATACTGATCTGAATTAATTTGTTCCTTTGGCTGTCACTCAATAAATGTTAATTTCCATTAGATAGCTCTAGACCATAGGAAAAATGATCAACAGTTCCTCCTGAAGAAGTACTCTGTTTCCTGAAGAAAATGCTCTTAAACTCAGATAGTAAAGTGATTATTTCAGTTTGCAATGTAAGGATACAGATGAATCAATATTTATGCAACAAAGAAATGCTCACAAAACAAAGAATTTCATATTATATTTTATATTTTTATATTATACATTTAATACTTTCATATTAAATAAAATTAGTTTAATAGTATTAAAATATGGAGTAAAACACACACACACACACACACACACACACACACACACACACACACACATAAATTGAACCTGGAAATGTCGTCTGAAAAGCTTAGGGTGTATCCAGTTAGCAAATCAAAATAATTTCAGCATAGAAGTTATAGCATCAAACTAAAATAACTTCAAACATATGTACAGAATATGGCTCTTATATAATGTTGATGTGGCATTTATTATTTCAAATAAATGGTAAAGGGAACAACTTTAAATTTATGGTGTTTAAAAAGTTGCTTTTGTCAAGAAAAATAATACAAAATTTAAGATGTAAAGAGAAATGAAAACAATTGCGTTTCTCATAATGTGCATTTTTAAAATTTCCACACCACCATATCCACTGTCTTCTATTGTTGAATATATAAGCATTTCCAACTCAACACATCTAGGGCAAGCATCTTCTCTTCTTTTGAGACAAAGACCACTTCTAAAGCTCACTATTTTACTGAAGGCGATCATCTGTTGTCTACATGTGCAAATCAGAAACCATGGATCCTATCTTTCACCATAGCCTCCATCATTTTCCATATAAAAACCATTACTAACACATCTAATCATTTCTCTTTGCTACCTTCCATCACTCCATGGCTTCCTTTTTCACACTCCTACTATCACTATCCTTTACTTAGACTTGCTGATTATCCAATTCACCCATATACATTCTTCCTGATGCTCTGTAATGCACTTTAGAAAATATAGCCACTAACAGTGCAAGAGGGTTCCCCTTTGTCCACATCCTCGCCAACACCTGTTGTTTCTGGTATTGTTGATTTTAGCCATATAATGCAAGTAATATAGACCACAGTTTACCACCTTGCTATTATGGATATGAAACTATGGGCATAATTTGCTAATCAACTCTTATTGTTTTTATATTCATTGAAGTATAATTGATATATAATGTTGTATTAGTTTCAGGTATACAACAGTGATTCAAAAATCATATACCTTATCAACTGTTCACCATGGTAAGTGTAGTCACCATCTGTCACCCTAGAATATTATTACAATATTATTGACAGTATTCCCCATGCTATGATTTTCATCACTTTGACTTGCTTACTTTATAACTAGAAGTTTGTGCCTCCTAATCTCCTTTATTTAATTTGTCTACCCCCGACCTTCACCCCACTAGAAACTACCAGTTGCTTCTCTGTATTTATGAGCCTATTTCTTGTTGTGTTGTTTTTGTTTGTTCACTAGTTTTGATTTTTAGCTTCTACATATACATTAAATCATATGGTATTTATCTTTTTCTGCCTCTCTTATGTCACTTAGCATATTACCCTCTAAGTCCAAATCTTGAGAGACTTCTGTGTAGTCTGGTACACAGACTGGTACACAGACATATTTTACAGACACATTCTGGTAATGAGAGTAATGTAGTCTTTACTGGGGGATTAATTTCCCTAGCATGAGTATATTAGGTGTATTTGGTAGGTACTCAAAAGATGAAGTAGATAAATCACTTGATAATCAGAATATTAGACATTAAGAAGAAAGAAAATGGAGGATAACGTGGATAAGATACGTGAGAAGAATAGAAAATAAATTGGCTATCACATCATCAATTCTGAGATAGAAGTTATGAAGCAGAAAGATATGATGTGAGAGGGGGAATTCTATTGATTTTACCAGTAATATTAATTCATTATAAGTCTGTCACTTTTCCATATTGCCTTACTCCCCACCCTTACAAAACTCTCATTTTTTTCTTATATTTGAGGTAAATATGTAATTATTTTTCTACCAACTAATTACTTTTATGTAATGTATTCACACATCTGTCCATCCTGGCGCCATTGTGTGCTTCCACTATTCCCTTTCAAAAAGCAAGAGCAAAATCCACTGACTCATACTGCACAAGCCTCTAATATAGAAATATATGTTTACAATCACTAATTAATTAATCATAATAAACTAATTCACTGTTTAATTTCTATTATGTGCATTACAATAAACTTTTCTTTGTAGACATGAATGAAAGGACACTATGATTCTGCTGTTGGTTGTTGGACACAAGGAAATACACTCTTTTGGAGGTAGGCTGGTTCCCTGGAATGACCACTTCTCTGTTAAAAACAGGTCTTCTGTGTCACTATGTGCACTTCTTTCATAGTACTGACCACTTGAGACTTTATATTGCTTTGGATGACTACTTCTTTCTCAAAAAAAAAAAAAAAAAGGAAAATAAGGGGGAAAAAACAGTGAGATCCTTTTATCTTACTTGGTAGCCTAAAAAGTCAGCACAATAGGAGCTAATGAATAGGCTCTGAATAAATATTTTTAAATAATTAAAAGTATTACCCATGGTTAAAACCTATATCATAGGCTCATGTAAGAATGTGTCAGGGGCAAAGCAATGAGTTTAACAAATGTGTTTAGTAGCTGATGTTTAAAGAAATATGTCTCAAACTATCTTCTGA
Source organism: Panthera pardus (assembly GCF_024362965.1). Lineage (NCBI taxonomy): Eukaryota > Metazoa > Chordata > Mammalia > Carnivora > Felidae > Panthera > Panthera pardus. Next base: position 107,229,474 of record NW_026526732.1, read on the forward strand.
CCCTGCTCCAGTAGATATTAACAGCAGTTTTTAAAAGAATACATAGTTAAACAAATTTGGGAAAGCCAAATATTATTCTTGAAGTTTTGGCGTGTGAGAAGGAAAGTTAACACATTAAATTTGTGATGACTCCAAAGTACACTGTTGACCATGTTTAACACTTCTCAAACACTTTCCTTCTGATTTTATTGACCTCTTTTTTAGAGTAAATAACATGTAGCACAATTTGAGAAAAACTCATTGGAAAACTCTGAATCCCAGAATAGGAACACAGATCATAAAGGAACTGAAGAAAGCAGAAAATATCACTGTTGGGCTGTATCAATAAACAGCCTCTTACAAAATGTTTGTGGGGTTTTGAAATAAAGCATCCCATAACAGTCCCATTATGCTTTCCCAAGTGTCTGAAATCTCAACACTATTTATTCTTTAGGTGGGATATACTTTTAGCAGTCAATTACTACATTTTAAACTTGATATCACTATACAGGAGGCTACTTATTTCCTCTTGATTACAGTATAAATATAATAGTAGCTACCACATAGGACATGATAACTTAGTTATTTAAGTGTAGTTTAAACATTAAAATGAAAAATATGTTTCATTTTTTACTAAATATATTTCACCTAAAACTGGAACTCTTCAATATGTAACTATAATAATGAATAAAATAATCAGATGGTGCCTATTTATTTATTTTGAGAGAGAGAATACAAGCAGAGGAGGGGAAAAGAGAGAGGAGAGAGAATCCCAAGCAGGCTCTGCACTATCAGCATGAACCCTGATGTGGGGCTCAAACCCAGGAACCATTAGATCATGACCTAAGCCAAAGTCAGGCGCTTAACCAATTGAGCCACGCAGGTGCTCAAAGAAATACTTTAAAACTGTGATTTCACAGTTTTGGGGTAAGTACCCAGAAGTGTGATTGTTGGATCATGGAGTAGGTCTATTTGTAACTTTCTGAGGAACCTCCATACTGTTTTCCACAGAGGCTGTACCAGTTTGCATTCCAATCAACAGTACATAAAGGTTCCATTTTCTCTACATCCTGGCCAACACGTGTTATTTCTTGGGGTTTTGATTCTAGCCATTCTCACAAATGTGAGGTGATATTTCATTGTAGTTCTGATTTGCATTTCCCTGGTAATGAGTGATGTTGATCATCTTTTCATGTATCTTTGGCCATCTGGACATCTTCATTAGGGAAATGTCTGTTCATTTCTTATGCCCATTTTTTAGTTGGATTATTTGTTTTTTAGGTGTTGAGTTGTGCAATTTCTTTATATATTTTGGATACTAGCTTTTTATTGGATATGTCTCTTTCTAACATCTTCTCCCATTACATACAATGTCTTTTAATTTTATTGATTGTTCCTTTGCCATGCAGAAGTTTTTTATTTTGATGTAATTCCAAAAGTTTACTTTCATTTTTACTTCAATGGGCTCTGGAAACATATCTAGAAAAGTGTTGCTACAGACGAAGTCAGAAAAATTACTACTTGTGCTAACTCAAAGGGATACATGCATCCCTATGTATATACCTGCATTATTTACAATAGCCAAATTATGGAAGCAGCCCATAGATATTAGTAGATGAGTGTATAAAGAAGGTGTGGTACATATACACCATGGAATATTATTCAGCCATAAAAATGAATGAAATCTCACCATTTTCAATGACATGGATGGAGCTAGAGTTTATAAATGCTAATGGAAATAAGTCAGTCTGAAAAAGACAAATACCATATAATTTCATTCATATATGGAACTTAAGAAACAAAACAAGTGAGCAAAGGGACAAAATAATAGAAAGAGAGGCAATCGAAGAAACAGACTCTTAACTGTAGAACAAACTGGTGGATGCCAGAGGAGTGGTGTGTGGGGAGATTTGTTAAATACGTGACGGCTACTAAGGAGTGCATGTGTCACCATGAGCACTGGGTGTTGCATGTAGGTGCTGAATCACTAAATTGTACACCTGAAACTAAAAGTACACACTGATGTTATCTAACTGAAATTTAAATAGAAACCTTTAGAAAATGAATAGAAGAATGTTAGAGAAGGAACAAGTGAAGGTAAAATAAAACGTTTTATTCTTCTGATTCTTAATTGATGTAACAGACACTAGTTTCTTCAAAATAATAAAAGCAACAATGTATTCAGTAATTATAGTTTGGGGATAAGTAAAATAAACGACAACAATGTTATGAGGTAGAATGGAGCAACTGGGAATACTCTGCCATATGGTAACTGCACTACCAATGAAGTGGTAGAGTGTGATTTGGAAGTGGACATACATTAGTTCTAAATGTATCTTGCAAATTCTATGGCAACCAGAAAAACAATGGAAAGAAAAATAATTGATATACAGAAAGGGGAGAGAAAATAGAATCTTACCAAATGCTCAGTTAATATCAGCAAGAGCAAAAAATGTGTGTAAGGGAAAGAAGACCAATGAATGGAAAACAGTAATGAAAATCCTAGGTATTAATCTAGCTATATCAATAATCACTTTAAATGTCAATGGTCTAACATGTCAATGGCTCAATTAAAAGATAAAGATTCTCCAAGAAGATATAAAAATAGGCCAAACTATAAATTCTCTATAAGAAGCCCACTTTAGGGGTGTCTGAGTGGCTCAGTAGGTTAAGCGTCTGACTTCGGCTCAGGTCATGATCTTGCCGTTTGTGAGTTCAAGCCACCCATCGGGCTCTGTGCTGAAAGCTCAGAGCCTGGAGCCTGATTCACATTCTGTGTCTCATTCTCTCTCTGCCCCTCCTCCACTTGTGCTCTGTCTCTCTCTGTCTCTCAAAAATAAATAAATGTAAAAAAATTAAAAAACATTTTTTTTAAAAACCCACTTCAGGGGTGCCTGGGTGGCTCAGTCGGTTAGGCGGCCAACTTCGGCTCAGGTCATGATCTCATGGTCTGTGAGTTCGAGCCCCACGTCGGGCTCTGTGCTGACAGCTCAGAGCCTGGAGCCTGTTTCAGATTCTGTGTCTCCCTCTCTCTGACCCTCCCCCATTCATGCTCTGTCTCTCTCTGTCTCAAAAATAAATAAACGTTAAATTTTTTTTTTAAATAAAAACCCACTTCAAATATAAAGACTCAGCTACACTAAAGATAAATGAATCAGAGAGGGAGCCAAGAAGGCAAAACAGCATGGAAGTTTTTTCTGTGTCTCATGTCTATGAAATGCAGCCAGACCAACACTAAACCATCCTGCACACCTAGAAAACTGATTAGAGGATTAACACAACAATCTGAAAAACCTGAACCACAGAACTCAGCAGCTATGCAGCATGGAGAGGGAGAAGCCGAGGAGGGCAGGGAGGTGCTTTTGCATGCAGAGAGAGGAAGGAGATGGTGGGGAGAATACGGGAAAAGCACCCCTCCCCAAAAGCAGATGGAGAGAAAGTGGAAAATTGGAAACAAATGCAGGGACTGAACTAAAAAAGGAGAAAGGAGAAAGGAGAGGGTTTAAATTGCATTAAGACTGTAAACAGGGGGAGTGAAGAGTCTGAACTCCTCAGCTCAATACCTGGCAGTGCTCTGGTGGGAAGAGTGAATCCCCAGGAGGAGAGTGGGGTCCGGGAGGTTCTCAGGCCACATGGGGAGAAGTGGTTCCACTGCTGGAAGGACATTTGGTAGGGGCTGTGAGGCCACCTGGGCCCAGCAGATCCCAGAGAACAGCCACATTTGCTTGTGCTGGAACAAGGTCATTGGGGGTGAAGCCTGGTGCAAGATGCATGTTGTGATTGTCCATAATCCCAGAAACGCTGCTGCTACACTATCTCACAAACTTTTTCTGGGGTGGGCTGGCACCTGGGCGCAGTCTCTGGGCATTGGCAGCAGCACAGTCACGCGAACTTTCCTGGGTATGGCCGGCATTTGGCTATTGCTCAGTGAGACCCTCCTCAGAGGGGTGAAAAGGGTCAAAGCTGCAGTCCCTCAGAAGTAAGGGGTCAGGGAAAACAGCCACATCTGAGACAAAACTCAGGAGAGAGGTACTGCCTAGGGCTTGGTCATGGACAGTGTAAAAGTGAGGAGTGGACGAAATCTGAAAACAAAGAATGGGTGAGCAATTGCTGATCGGGAAGAACAGAGTTCCGATACTAGAGACTGGGTGGCTGGGTGATGCCATTTTCACCACTTCCGTGCATGTGCATATGCATCTACAAGCGCCACAACAATCTACCCCAGTGAGCTAGCAATGCCATCAAGTGGAGAATGGGGCCATTACACTAAGCCGTGCCCACCTGGGCCAACCTCACACTTCAAGAACAGAAGTCTCACCACCTGCTTAGTTTATGGACTATAAAGCACTTCATAGTCTGACTTCTAAGGGAAAATGATGTAATTTCAGTCATATTTCAGTCTATTAGCAGGTCCATCTATTCAATTTTCTTTCTGTCTTTCTTTTTCTCTTTTTGTTCTCTTTTTCATTTCTTTTTCTTGAATACAGAAAGAGAAAAAAATCATTTTTATTTTCAACTCATTAAAAATATTTTTCTTTAATTTTTTATTATATTTTTTTAAATCGTGTATAATTGTTTTCATATTTTATTTTACTTCCATGATATTATTTTAGTCTACATCAGTGTATCCATTTTTTCAAATTTTCAAACAATTTCCTTTTTTTCTTTTTCCTTTTTCTCTTTTTCTTTTCTTTATCTTGAATACAAAAAGAGAAATTTTCATTCTTATTTTTAATTTTTATTAAAAATATTTTTCTTTAATGTTTTTCTACTATAATTTTTACTTTGGTGTAATTTTTTCAAGTTGTAGTTTACTTCCATCATTTCATTTTAGTCTACATCAGTGTTTTCATTTTTTCAAATTTTCAAATGATTTCCTTGTTTTTTCTTCTTTCCCCTTGTTTCTCTAATCTATCAAGCCACGTTCAACACCCAGACCAAAACACACCTAGGATCTAGCATCATTTATTCAATTTTGTGTGTGTGTGTTTAATTTTATAATTTTGGTATTTTTTATTTTAATTTTTTTAATTTTACTTTTTCCTACCTCATTAATTCCTTTTCTCCCTTCAAAATTACAAAAGGAAGGAATTCACCTCAAAAGAAAGAGCAGGAAGAAATTACAGCCAAGAACTTAACCAACACAGTTACAAGCAAAATGTCTAAACCAGAATTTAGAATCACGATGAGAATACTAGCTGGAGTCAAAAATAGATTAGAATCCCTTTCTGCAGAGATAAAAGAAGTAAAAACTAGTCAGGATGAAATAAAAAAATGCTATAAGTGAGCTGCAATCACAGATGGATGCCACAGTGGCAAGGATGGACAAGGCAGAAGAGAGAATCAGTGATATAGAGGACAAACTTATGGAGAATAATGAAACAGAAAAAAGAGGAAGATTAAGGCAAAAGAGCACGATTTAAGAATTAGAGAAATCAGTGACTCATTAAAAAAGAACAACATCAGAATCATAGAGGTCCCAGAGAGGAAGAGAGAGAAATAGGGATAAAAGGGTTTTGTGAGCAAATTATAGCAGAAAACTTTCAGAACCTGGGGAAAAACACAGAAATCAAAATCCAGGAAGCACAGAAGACTCCAATTAGATTCAACAAAAACCAATCATTAACAAGGGATATCATAGTCAAATTCACAAATACTGAGGCAAGGAGAGAATCATGAAAGCAGCAAGGGAAAAAAAGTCCTTAACCACAAGGGAAAACAGATGAGGTTCACAGCAGACCTATCCACAGAAACTTGGCAGGCCAGAAAGGAGTGGCAGGATATATTCAATGTGCTGAATCAGAAAAATATGAAGCCAAGAATTCTTTATCCATCAAGGCTGCCATTCAAAATAGAAGGAGAGATAAAAAGTTTCCCAGACAAATAAATATTAAAGAAGTTTGTGACCACTAAACCACCCATACAAGAAATTTTAAGGGGGACTCTCTGAGGGGAGAAAAGATGAATGAATACATACATACATACATACATACATACATACATACCAAAAGCAAAAAAAGATTAGAAAGGACCAGAGAACACCACCAGAAATTCCAATTCTACAAACATTATAATGGCAATAAATTCATATATTTCAGTATTCACCATAAACGTCAATGGACTCAATGCTCCAATCAAAAGACATAGGGTAACAGAATGGATAAGACCACAAAATCCATCTTTACACTGTTTACAAGAGACCCACTTTAGACCTAAAGACACCTTCACATTGAAAATCAGGAGATGGAGAACCATCTATCGTGCTAATGGTCAACAAAAGCAAGCCAAAGTAGCCATACTTATATCAGACAATCTAGACTTTAAAATAAAGACTGTAACAAGAGATGAAGAAGGGCTTTATATCATACTTAGGTGGACCATGCACCAAGAAGACTAACAATTGTAAACATGTATGTGCCAAATATATAAATCAATTAATCACAAACATAAAGAAACTCATTAATAGTAATACCACATTAGTAGGAGACTTCAACACCCCACTCACAGCAACAGACAGATCATCTAATCAAAAAATCAACAAGGAAACAATGGCTTTGAATGACATGCTGGGCCAAATAGATTTAACAGATGTATTCAGAACATTTCATCCTAAAGGAATAGAATATACATTCTTCTCTAGGGCACATGTTCTCCAGAATAGACCATATACTGGGACACAAATCAGCCCTAAGTAAGTATAAAAGGATCAAGATCATACTGTACATATTTTCAGACCACAACACTATCAAATGCAAAATCAACCACAAGAAAAAATTTGAAAAGGTAACAAATACTTAGAGGCTGAAGAACATCCTACTAGAGAATGAATAGGCCAACCAAGAAGTTAGAGGAAATTAAAAAGTATATTGAAGCCAATGAAAATGATAACGTCACAACCCAAAACCTCTGGGATGCAGCAAAGGTGGTCATAAGAGGAAAGTATATAGCAATCCTGGCCTTCCTAAAGAAGGAAGAAAGATCTCAGATACACAACCTAACCTTACGTCATAAAGAACTGGAAAGAGAACAGCAAATAAAACCCAAATCAGCAGAAGACAGGAAATAATAAAGATTACAGCAGAAATTAATAGTATCAAAACCAAAAAAAAAAAAAAAGTAGAACAGATCAATGAAACCAGAAGCTGGTTCTTTGAAAGAATTAACAAAATTGATAAACCACTAACCAGTTTGACCAAGAAGAAAAAGGACCCAAATAAATAAAATCAAGAATTAAAGAGGATAGATCACAACCAAAACAACAGAATTAAAATAATAAGAGAATATTATGAGAAATTATATGCCAATAAAATAGGTGATCTGGAAGAAATGGACAAATTCCTAGAAACATATACACTACCAAAACTGAAACGGGAAGAAATAGAAAATTTGAACAGACCCATAGCCAGGAGGGAAATCGAATTAATAATCAAAAATCTGCCAAAAAACAAGAGTCCAGGGCCAGATGGCTTTCCACAGGATTTCTACGAAACATTTAAGGAAGAGTTAACACCTATTCTCTTGAAACTGTTCCAAAAAATAGAAATGGATGGAAAACGTCCAAAATCTTTCTATGAAGCCAGCATTACCATGATTCCAAAAACAGACAGAGACCCCACAAAAAGGAGAACTATTGACCAATTTCCCTGATGAACAGGGGTGCAAAAACCTCAACAAGATATTAGCCAACCGGCTCCAACAATTCATTGAAACAAATTATTCACCCCAACCAAGTGGGATTTATATCTGGGATACAGGGCTGGTTCAATATCTGCAAAAAAAATTAACGTGATTCATCACATCAATAAAAGAAAGGACAAGAACCATACGATCCTCTCAATAGATGCAGAGAAAGAATTTGACAAAATACAGCATCCTTTCTTAATAAAAACCCTCAAGAAAGTAGGGATAGAAGGAACATACCTCAAGATCATAAAAGCCATATATGAAAGACCCAACGCTAATATCATCAAAATGGGGAAAAACTGAGAGCTCTCCCCTAAGGTCAGGAACAAGACAGGGATGTCCACTGTCACCACTGTTATTCAACATAGTATTGTTAAGTCTTAGCCTCTGCAATCAGAGAACACAAAGAAATAAAAGGCATCCAAATTGGCCAGGAAGAGGTCAAACTTTCACTCTTCACAGATGACATGATACTCTATATGGAAAACCCAAAAGATTCCACCAAAAAAACTGTTAGAATTGATTCATGAATTCAGCAAAGTTGTAGGATATAAAATCAATGCACAGAAATCAGTTACATTCCTATACACCAACAATGAAGCAACAGAAAGAGAAATCAAGGAATCGATCCCATTTACAGTTGCATAAAAAACCATAAAATACCTAGGAATAAATCTAACCAAAGAGATGAAACATCTATACACTGAAAACTATAGAAAGCTTATGAAAGAAATTGAAGAAGACACAAAAAATGGAAAAAGATTCCATGCTCCTGGATAGGAAGAACAAATATTCTTAAAATGTCAATACTACCCAAAGCAATCTACATATTCAATGCAATCCCTATCAAAGTAACAACGGTATTCTTCACAGAGCTACAACAAATAATCCTAAAATTTCTATGGAACCAGAAAAGACCCCAAATAGTCAAAGTGATCTTGAAAAAGAAAACCAAAGCAGGAGTCATCACCGTCCCAGACTTCAAGCTGTACTACAAAGCTGTACTCATCAAGGCAGTATGGTACTGGCACAAGAACAGACACTCAGATTCAGATCAATGGAACAGAATAGAGAACCCAGAAATGGACCCACAAACACATGGCCAACTAATCTTTGACAAATCAGGAAAGAATATCCAATGGAATAAAGAGAGTCTCGTCACAAGTGGTGCTGGGAAAACTGGACTGCGACATGCAGAAGAATGAACCTGGACCACTTTCTTACACCATACACAAAATTGAACTCAAAATGGATGAAAGACTTAAATGTAAGACAGGAAGCCATCAAAATCCTTGAGGAGAAATCAGGCAAAAACCTCTTTGATCTTACCTGCAGCAACTTCTTACTCAACTTCTTGCCTCATCTCCAGAGGCAAGGGAAACCAAAGGAAAAATGAACTACTGGGACCTCATCAAAATAAAAAGCTTCTGCACAGCGAAGGAAACAATCAGCAAAACTAAGAGGCAACCGACAAAATGGGAGAAGATATTTGGAAACGACACATCAGATAAAGGGTTAGTATCCAAAATCTATAAAGAACTTCTCAAACTCAACACCCAAAGAACAAATAATCCAGTGAAGAAATGAGCAAAAGACATAAATAGACACTTCTCCAAGGAAGACATCCAGATGGCCAACCGACACATGAAAAAACTGCTTAACATCACTCATCATCAGGGAAATACAAATCAAAACCACAAGGAGATACCACCTTACACCTGTCAGAAGGGCTAACATTAACAACTCAGGCAACAACACATGTTGGCGAGGAGAATGCAGAGAAAAAGTATCTCTTTTGCATTGTTGGTGCAATGCAAGCTGGTGCAGCCACTCTGGAAAACAGTATGGAGGTTCCTCAAAAAACTAAAAATAGAACTACCCTATGAGCCAGCAATTGCACTACTAGGCATTTATCCACGATATACAGGTGTGCTGTTTCTAAGGGACACATGCACCCCCATGTTTATAGCAGCACTATCAACAATAGCCAAAGTATAGAAAGAGCCCAAACGGCCCTTGATGGATGAATGGATAAAGAAAATGTGGTATATATGCGATGGAGTATTACTCGGCAATCAAAAAGAATAAAATCTTGCCATTTGCAACTAGATGCATGGAACTGGAGGGTATTATGCTAAGTGAAATTAGTCAGTCAGAGAAAGACAAAAATCATATGACCTCACTCATATGAGGACTTTGAGAGACAAAACAGAGGAACATAAGGGAAGGGAAACAAAAATAATATAAAAACAGGGAGGGGGACAAAATGGAAGAGACTCATAAATATGGAGAACAAACTGAGGGTTACTGGAGGGGTTGTGGGAAGGGGGATGGGCTAAATGGGTAAGGGGCATTAAAGAATCTACTCCTGAAATCATTGTTTCACTATATACTAACTAATTTGGATGTAAATTTTTAAAAAATAAAATATAAAATTTAAAAAAATAAAAGAATGAAATCTTGCCATTTGCAATGATGTGGATAGAGCTAGAATGTATTACGCTAAGCTAAATAAGGCAGTCAGAGAAAGAAAAATACCATATGATTTGTCATATTTTCAAATAAGAAACAAAACAAATGAACATGGGGGTAGAGAGAGAACCTAAGAACAAGATTCTTATGTATAGAGAAGAAATAGATGGTTATTAGAAGGGAGGTCAGTGAGGGAATGGGTGAATTAGGTGATGGGTATTAAAGAAGGCACTTGTAGTGATGAGCATTGGGTATTGTATGTCAGTGATGAATCACAACATTCCGTACCTGAAACCAACATTACCCTATATGTTAACTAACTGGAATTTAAATAAAAATGTGGACAAATTCTTGTATATTAAAAAAATCTATGAAGGATATTCTACAAATGAACATAGATGCTAAAGAAACTGACATTTAAATCCCCCAGAATCATTTCTTCAAACTTGCTTTATTCCAATTGTATCCTATTTAAAATTAGTGTTTATGTTGGGAAAGTAAATTAGTTTATTTTAAAACAAACCTAATACAGACAGGACTTGCTACCACCCTCAGTTCAGTAAGTAATTAACCATAATAAGAAGCATTTCCATGGTGACCCCTCCCAAGGAACTGTCTCTGTTAGCTCATTAAGGATAAACACAAATGGCCTGTTAGAAAACAATGCCCAAGAGTCTGGAGCACATACTATAAATAGCACACCCAGAATGCATTCTCCATATTATGTACTACTGTCTTCCTAACCCAAGTGTTTTCTCTTCAGCAGCATTGTTGCAAATGAAAAACAAATATTTCTGAAGCCAATTCTTATATATTCATCTGTTTCTCTGTCCTTCTCTGAAAGTTTGAGATTCATGTATTCTTCCAAAATTCCTTTTTACCAAGTGATATTTACCAAAATAAGGTGAGTAAAAAAAAAACAACCTTGTTTTAAATTGCCCATTCTTAGGGAGGATGGAAATGTATGTACATCACAGTACCTAATATACATAAGTAAAAAGAAAGCATTTCATTCAGGAAACGTTTTCTAGACTTTGGAAATACCTCATTTCATGGCTCTAGAATGCAAGTAGATTTCTCTTGGTAATCAGTCCTTCTCAGGGTCTCACACCAACAATGTGTGATGAAGATGATGTATGAATAAAACAAAAATGGATGAAAATGTGATTGAATATGCAAAGGAGATGTCAAAAGGAATGAAGTCTGGCACTTTCTTAATGTGACTTTAAGCATCCATGGATAAATAGACCTCTATGCAGTAAAACAGTGATTAAAAATCAATGGAAGTGAGAAGCTCCAAAAGTCATGGATCCGAGAACTAACAATAATTAAGTACCATGAGAATGACATGGAGAAGATTATAAATCAAAGTAAAATTGTAAAGTTCAATCAAGAGTGAATTTCAGCGATTAGGACACTGACGAGGTATCCCTAGGGAATTATCTAAGGAAATAAAGGAGGCCGTGGGCTGGTCACCATCACAAACAAAACTAGCCTCTGTGATGAGTAAAGTGAACAAAATTACAAATAATATGAATTTAATAAAATTGTTGTAAGCATACTTGATTCCTTAAGGTTAGATGGAATTAACTATGGTAGAATTCACGGAGGCTCAAGCCTGAAATTACTCCTTAAAAAACTGAACAGTATTCCATGACAGAAACATCTAAAAGGGGGGCCATGAGAACACCATAAGGATCTTAATGTGCAATTATTTAAGAATGTGGGTGGATCACAATTTTAAAATATTTATTTTAACAACCAAATTAATTCATACCATGCTTTTATGTCGTATCCCATCTAAAACATAGGATTTTCACCTGAAAAACAACTTTGGCCAACATGTGTCCCTAACACAATGCACTCATGCCACATCTTGAAAAATGTCAAGGTCAAATAAGGTGTAGGAGAAACACCTTTCAGGAAACATCTCTAGACTACCAATGCTTTCTTTGGAATCTTGAATCTCTGAAATCATAGTTTCATTATCACACTACATCATTTAAGGAATTGATTGATTTTTGATCTTTAGAACCTCCCTAGTTATTCGCAACAATCTTTCATTGAATGATTAATGGTATCCTAAATGAATGATTAACACCATTCTAAAATCTGGATACTAAAATTTCCTTTCTCATAAGGTCTGGGAAGGAGTACTAAATGATTTCATGGATGCAAAATGCTTACTGAAGTTTTTAGTAAACAGGTCTTACTAAGGATTAGTTTGAATTATTTTGTTATCTGTGCACTTCTGACCTAGGGATAGTTTGTAATCAAAGGACAACATTCACATCTTAGCCATGATTTGTTTTTTAAGTTTTTATTTAAACTCCAGTATAGCTAACACAGGGTGTAATATTTGTTTCATGTGTGCATTATAGTGATTCATCACTTCTATACAACACTCCATGCTCCTCACAACACGTGCAGGGAGTCCTGGCTGCAACATCTGTCACCCCATCTATCGCCAGGGTTGATACGACTGATCTTGCTGGGTGGACAGGTGTCCCCCCACCTCCCATGCCACTCCATGTGTATCCCTCCTGGAGCTGTGTGCTTGGTCAAAAAGAATGGCCTTCCCCCCATAGAGGAGGACCGTTCTTCTGTCAAGGGTATATGAGTATCTGTGCTCCCTGCTAGCACCTCCAAACAAACTCTCAAACTGTGAGTTTTGTGTGACACCTCACAGGATGGCTTGGAGGATTTAATGAAATACAGAATACGAAAACTGTACTTTGTAACCATAGATGGTGATGTTACCCTTAAACCACTAACTCACCGGTGAGATAACCTAAAATTTGTCAGTGGAATACCTCATAACCATAATCATGATCTATCTTATCCTACAGAAGATTCTAGATACCGTGGAACAGTTAACAACTAAAGAATAGTATACTTAAATAAATTCATTACCTAGTTAATCTTACCAAAATACTGCTTTATTCAGCCACTTAATTTTGCTGTTACAATGTGCCTCTTATCTTAAAAAGGAAAATAATATATAACATAATTTGTGGATATGTGCAAGCCTCTGGTCCTGACTGAATTGGAATATAGACTTTTCTCTTGAAACCAGTTCTCTGAGTTAAGGGTTGTATTGGTAGCTACATGCAATCAAGTGGATCACTAATAACCATCCAGATTAGTATAAAAACAGAATGATAAGCCCACTTGATAAAGAAAATAACTACTAGATAAATAAACTAAAATTTAATTTAAAAAACAAGTGCTCAGTTTGAATGAAGTACTTATGCAAGAAAATATACATCCGAAAATTAATTCTTTAGCATGGGAAACAGATGTCATAGCTCATCTCTCTCAGTGCATACTTCAGGAAGCTGACATTTCTTATTACTTATTTCCAAAATACTAAGATAGACTTGTTTAAAACCTACCTTCCTACTCCCCATAGGGATGATATAACTATTCAACACTGGTTGAGTGTGAACAAGACTGTCATGGTGAGTATTAGTGCTCTGGCATTTCTTCTCCTTCTTGGGCATCAGTGACCTCAAGACCTTCACCGCTCATAACATTTCAGTAATCCCTTGCATTGGTGTCTTCTAGGTCCATGCCACATCCACTCTATCAGACACTCAGTGACAGAAACCAATGAACTACATTTTAACGACCCCCTCCGATGATTTTTATGCAAGCAAGCCAAGTGTGAAAAACCTGATTTGGAGTTTCCCAAATACAAGATGCTCCCACTTTGCTTTTAACTCTCCCTGTAACACAAGGGGATAGTTATCGTCATCCTTGCTCTACATTCAGTTTCAGAATGGTCAGGTTACTTGTCTAAAGACATCACCTCTATTCTGTAGTGAGGGAAAGTAAGTCACTGGTGCCAGATCCTGTTTATTGCTTCCCTCACAAGCGACTATGACCCATCTTCTGTGAGTGGATAGTGGATGCAGTTCTCGTAACGCTTCCAACCTTTTCTGCCACTTTTCTGCTGTAGGTAAAATAAGGTGAAGATGGCGGCACAATGAATAACAGCCATCCTAAAGAGTTTGTTCTACTAGGCTTTGCAGATCGTCCTTGGGTGGAGCTTCCTCTATTTGCTATTCTTCTTATAACATACCCCATGGCCATGGTAGGAAACACAGCCATCATTCTGGTGTCCAGGTTAGATGCCCGTCTGCACAGCCCCATGTATTTCTTCCTCACCAACCTCTCCTTCCTGGACATGTGCTACACCACAAGCATCGTCCCTCAGATGCTGTTTAACCTGGGAAGCACCAAGAAGACGATCAGCTATGTGGGGTGTGCAGCTCAGCTTTATTTCTTCCACACAATGGGGGGCACAGAATGTCTGCTTCTGGCTATTATGTCTTTTGATCGCTACCTGGCTATCTGCAAGCCTCTACACTACACCCTCATCATGAACCCACGCATCTGTATCCTGCTGGCATCCACTGTGTGGTTGGCTGGAATCACGTATGCTGTCTCAGAGGCCACTGCTACCTTGCAGTTACCACTGTGTGGACTCAATAAATTGGACCACTTGCTGTGTGAGATTCCTGCTCTGATAAAGGCTGCCTGTGGAGAAAAGGCTGCTAATGAGCTCACACTCTCTGTGGTGTGTATTTTTATGTTAGCTGTCCCGCTAGGCTTAATTCTTGCTTCCTATGCTTGCATTGGACATGCCGTATTTAAAATTAAGTCTTCTGAGGGAAGGAAAAAGGCCTTTGGAACATGTTCTTCCCATCTCATTGTAGTTTTCTTGCTTTATGGTCCAGGCATTAGCATGTACCTTCAGCCCCCCTCCTCCATCTCAAGAGACCAGCCCAAATTCATGGCGCTCTTCTATGGAGTAGTGACCCCTGCGCTGAACCCTTTTATCTACACCTTGAGGAATAAGGATGTAAAGGAGGCATTAGGCAACCTAGTCAGGGGCATTTTTGCATCCAAGTGACAGCTGAAATTATTTAACAGTTACAGACGGTTTATAGGGTTTTCTCTAGTAACTCATTCTTGTCTTCTATTTCCCCAAATCTCATGTGAGATCTTCTTGCAGAACACGTCATGTTTCTGATAACTCAATATAACGATGTTAGGCAACAATGATACTTGGCTATATGCACCATTAAGTGCAAGATTTGTGAAAGTGCATTAAAAATAGTTCCACTCTGGTTGGTACATACCAAAATACTGACTGTATTAAGTAATAAAATATGTAATAATATAAACAAAAATATAAACTCATTCGTTCAAACAAATGATCATAAAATTCCATGGCAACCACTCATCAGTGGACTTTCTGTTACGGCATCACCTGAGACGCAGTTCATTGTTCTCTGCCACATTAGGCCATGTCTCAGTTGGCAGCATGGCTACACTGTGCATTCCACGTGGGGCACCTGACCCTTTAGTACAACCACGAGACTCCTAAGTGTATCAACCTCCATTATGAAGACACGATTGTTCTTGAAAAATACACTGTGACTCTTGTTTAACAAACAGGTGTGCAGTGTTGCATTTTTTAATTAAGAAATTTATCGTTAAATCTTAAAATAAATAAAATAAGGACAAATCATACAGATGAATTTCTTAATGTTCCTTTTAAAGGTCATAAGTGTGTGTCTTCTGAGTCAGTGAGAGAACAAAGAAGTTCTATTAATAATGAACTCCATCCTGTAACCATTTTGTGGATCTGTTCTATTGTTTTCTTTTTAATTTTTATATCATTTATTTACGCTCTAATCTTTTATTGATAAGTCCCTGCAAGACCAATTAAAAGTAAAAGTGAAAGGATGCACATAAATAAAATAATGAATGAGAGAGGAAAGATCACAACCAATACAACAGATATACAGATTATTAAAAGAGAATATTATGAGCAAGTATATGTCAATAAATGGGGCATCCTGGAAGAAATGGATAAACTCCAGAAACATATAAACTACCAAAACTGAAACAGGAAGAAATAGAAAATTTGAACAGACTCATAACCAGTAATGAAATCAAATCAGTAATAAAAAATACCCTAACAAACAAGAGTTCAGGGCAGGATGGCTTCCCAGGGGAATTCTACCAGACAGTTAAATAAGAAATCATACATATTCTTCTGAAATTGATCCAAAAGATAGAAATGGAAGGAAAACTCATTCTATGAGGCCAGCATGACATTGATTCTCAAACCAGACAAAGACCCCACTAAAAATGAGAACTACTGGCCAATATCCCTGATGAACATGGATGCAAATTTCTCAACAAGATACCAACAAATCAAATCCAACTGTATATTAAAAGAATTATTCACCACATTCAAGAGGATTTATTCATGATGTTGATCCTCAACATCACTCATCATCAGGGAAATGTGTACCGAAACCAAAATGAGACATCACCACACACCTGTTGGGATGGTTATCATCAAGGACACAAGAGATAACAACTGCTGGTGAGATGTGGAGAAAAGGGAGCCCTTGTGTGCTCTGGATGGGAATGTAAATTGGTTCATATACTATGGAAAACATAGAGTTAGGAGGTTCCTCAAAAAATTAAAAATAAAAATACTATTTTATCCAGAAATATCACTTCTGATTACATATCCTAAAGGACATGACAACAGGATCCTAAAGGGGTATCTGCATTTTCATGTTTTTTGTGGCATTATTCACAATAGCCAAGATATCAAAACAACCTAAGTGTCTGTCAACAGATGAATGGTTAAAAATGTGATGTATATATTTATATGTATACACACATATATGTGTGTGCATATGTATATATGTGTATATAAATATATATTCAATACAGATAATAAATATATGGCAGATGAAAGAAAGAAGGAAAGAAAAAAAGGAAAAAAGAAAGAAAAAGGAAAAAAGAAAAGAAAAGAAAAGAAAAGAAAGAAAGAAAGAAAGAAAGAAAGAAAGAAAGAAAGAAAGAAATTCATCTATGAAAAAGAAAGAAATTGTGTCATTTGCAACAACATGGATACACCTCGAGGGGATTATTCTAAGTGAAATGTCAGGCATAGAAAGACAAATACTTATATGCTTAATCTTGAAATTCAAATTCATAAGAGTAGAATGCTGGTTTTCAGGGGCTAAGGGGTGGGAGAACTGGGAAGATGCTGTTTAAGGTTTTAAACTTGCAACTACTAGATATGGAAGTCCTAGACAGCCTAGAAATTATCTAATTCACAGCATAGAAACTTTAGTCAACAATACTATATGATAAACTTCAAAACTTCCAAGAGACTAGATATTAATTGTTCTCACCACAAAAAAGAAATTATAATTATGTGACATTATAAAGATGTTAGCTAACATTATAATGGTAATCATATGGTAATGTATAAATACATCAAATGAAAAAAATGTACATCTTATACTTCCACAACTTAGCTGTCAATAATAACTCAATAAAAAATAAAAACGATAAATTAAAAAATAAAATAAAATCAGTGAATGTTGTGGAGTGGCCAGGTGCTTTGCTTTTCTATTTGAGACACATATCCAAAAAGTCATTAAATTCTTAAATAATTGACAGTATACAAAGTACTTCCTAAACATCTCATTTGAAATAGATTTTATACAGCCGTAGGAGAAAACTGAGATGCATTCCTTTATTTTATTTATCTTTTAAATTTTACATCCAAATTAGTTAGCATATAGTGAAACAATGATTTCAGGAGTAGATTCTTTAATGCCCCTTACCCATTTAGCCCATCCCCCTTCCCACAACCCCTCCAGTAACCCTCAGTTTGTTCTCCATATTTATGAGTCTCTTCCATTTTGTCCCCCTCCCTGTTTTTATATTATTTTTGTTTCCCTTCCCTTATGTTCATCTGATTTGTCTCTTAAAGTCCTCATATAAATTAAGTCATATGATTTTTGTCTTTCTCTGACTAATTTCGCTTAGCCTAATACCCTCCAGTTCCATGCACATAGTTGCAAATGGCAAGATTTCATTCTTTTTGATTGCCAAGTAATACTCCATTGTATATATACACCACATTTTCTTTGTCCATTCATCCATCGAGGGACATTTGGGCTCTTTCCATACTTTGGCTATTGTTGATAGTGCTGCTATAAACATGGGGGTGCATGTGTCCCTTTGAAACAGCACACCTATATCCCGTGGATAAATGCCTAATAGTGAAATTGCTGGGTCGTAGGGTAGTTCTATTTTTAGTTTTTTGAGGAACCTCCATACTATTTTCCAGAGTGGCTGCACAAGCTTGCATTGCTACCAACAATGCAAAAGAGATCCTCTTTCTCCGCATGCTCGCTTCAGGCATCCGTTGCTGCCTGAGTTGTTAATGTTAGCCCTTCTGACAGGTGTAAGGTGGTATCTCCTTGTGGTTTTGATTTGTATTTCCCTGATGATGAGTGATGTTGAGCATTTTTTTATGTGTCAGTTGGCCATCTGGATGTCTTCCTTGGAGAAGCGTCTATTCATGTTTTTGCCCATTTCTTCACTGGATTCTTTGTTCTTTGGGTATTGAGTTTGATAAGGTCTTTATAGATTTTGGATACTAACCCTTTATCTGATATGTCATTTCCAAATATCTTCTCCCATTCTGTTGGTTGCCTCTTAGTTTTGCTGATTGTTTCCTTTGCTGTGCAGGAGTTTTTATTTTGATGAGGTCCCAGTAGTTCATTTTTGCTTTGGTTTCCCTTGCCTGTGGAGACATGTTCAGTAAGAATTTGCTGCGGGCAAGATCAAAGAGGTTTTTGCCTGCTTTCTCCTCAAGGATTTTGATGGCTTCCTGTCTTACATTGAGATCTTTCATCTATTTTGAGTTTATTTTTGTGTATGAGATGCATTCCTTTTAAGATATTTGATAAAGGGTTGTCATATGTCCTAATGTCAGAGACACTCCTTTGAACATATTAGATGGATATCTAACTTCTTAACATGTAGTTACTACTGAACTATTATAATATCTGGTAAACAGATCTAAAAACTGAACATGCTAATGACAGTTTTTGGAAAATTCTTTGCCCAAACTTACATTTTGATTCCATGACTTAGATTAAGTCAACTGTTCAGTTATTAAAAATAGTACTTTATAGACTATTATTTTTGTATGATCCTACTCCAAAATGGCCATACCTGTATAAAATACATACCTTCTATCCTACCCCTTTGGTTTTGCATTAACAATGAATATCAAATATAAATTATTGTATATTATTGTCTATTCTCCTAATGGCTATTATTTTATATGACCTCCTTAAATGATCAGATTATGTTTTTATACTATTAACCTGAAAGTTAAAATAGAGAATTCATCTTTTTTAACACATGATATGATTTCACTCATATGTGGAATTAAGAAGCAAAACATATGAACACATGGGAAGGGGGTAGAGAGGAGAGGAGAGAGGGAAACAAACCATGAGAGACTCTTAAATACAGAGATTCAACTGAGGGCTGATGGAGGGAGGTGGGATGGGGGAAAGGGCTAGATGGGTGATGGGTATCAGGAGGGCACCTGTTGGGATGAGCACTGAGTGTTGTATGAAATTGATGAATCCCTGAATTCTACTCCTGAAACCAACATTCTACTGCATGTTAACTAACTAGAATTTAAATAAAATTTTTAAAAGAAAAAAAACATGTTTTTCAGCTTGAGATGTAAATATGTAATTAACAAAATTGTATATATTTAAAGTGTGCAATGGGATGATTTGACATATGTGTACATCGTCTACTTACCTTGTGTGTGTGAGTGTGTGTGTTGGGGGGTGCCTGTGGTGAGAATGCTTAAGGTTTACTGTCTTGGCAAATTTCAAGCATGCAACATGTTATTAGCTCTAGCCACCTTGCAGTACATTTGATACCAAGAGGTTATTCGTTTTATAGCTGAACTCTTGTATGCTTTGACCAGCATCTCCCCGTTCCTACCATCCAGCCCTAGGCCCTGATAACTACCATACTACTGTCTGTTTATACAAATTCTACTGTGATTTTTAGATTCCACATATGAGTGGCATCACACAGTATTTGTTTTTCTCTGTTTAATAATACTTAGCATAATGTCCTCTAGGCTTTTCCATGTTGTCACAAATGACAGAATTTCTTTCTTTTTGTA